>NC_056727.1:918568381-919990881 GCF_019279795.1 Protopterus annectens | reverse complement strand
TATCCCCTCATATTTTCTCCAGACTGCGGCACATTCCCTGGCTGTTCCTGTGTCTATCCTTATCAACCGCTCTATCTCTGAATCTAAATTTCCAACTATATGGAAACAGTTCTATACTCTTCCAATCCACAAAGGCGGCAACTCCACAGAAATATCTAATTTCAGACCAATTACTATACTCTCTCAAAAATACTTGAGAAATGTATACACAAGCAAGCAGTGCAGCATTTCCTACAAGAAAAACATCTCACTCCTACCCGGCATGGTTTCCGTCCTAAGCATAGTACCACCACTGCTCTCCTATCTTGTCTCAGTACTATCTCTTTAGCCAAAGACAATCATAAACTCATATCTTGCCTCTTCCTTGAACTCTCCAAGGCCTTTGACACTGTCTCACACTCCCTATTACTCAACAAACGTACTGACCTTTACTTCACTTCCGATACAGTAGCATAGTTCTCCAGCTATCTCACTGACAGGCAGCAGTCAGTCTGATTGGACTCAGCATTTTCTTCCCCCCTGCATGTAAAAACTGGTGTTCCCCAAGGATCCATACTTGGTCCTCTGCTTTTTAATATCTTTACCAACTCACTCTTCTCCTCTTGTCCTCTGTCCACCATTGTCCAATATGCAGATGACTCTGCAGTCATCACTATTGCAAACTCTCCCTCCGAACTCCTATCTACTACCCAGACGTCCTTCAACTCTGTTGAGACATGGCTCAAAAAACACCAGCTCATCCTCAACCCTAAAAAAAACAAAACTGCTACTCTTCCTCCCTAAATCTGTTAACCACATCAAGTCTTCCTTTACCATAACATCCTTAAACAACACTCCTATTGAAGTAGATGCCAAGACAAAACTACTTGGCATCACCATAGATGACCAACTAAAATTTGATCTATACATTAATAATTGCATCAGGAAAACCCATCAGAAGATAGGACTTCTGTATAGAAATAGTAGATGCCTCACCACTGAAGCTAGGCATACTCTAACTCATGCCTATTTTCTTCCTTGTCTAACGGGGTTGGGAGGATGGCTTAAGGGGTTTGGAGGATGGCTTAATGGCTAAGGTGTTTGCCTTACAAACACAAGGTGCAGGGTTTGAGTCTCGCAGGGGGTAATTGGCTAAGCTTAAAATGGCTTGCAAGAGCAGTTAGCTTAGTATTAAACTATGAACCTATGAACTATGAACCTATGAACTTACTGCTCCCAAATACTTACTAATCTAAATTCATCTCTACTCTTCAAACTAGAAACAACCAATCACAAGGTAGCCAGATTCACAGCTCAACACCCATATAAATTTCACCACTGCCTCTCCCTTAATTTCCTAAACTGGCTCGAACTACCTCACCTGCTACTCCAATCTCAACTACAAATGATCCACTCCATTCTATATCAACCGTCCTTCCCTGCTCTATCATCTCTCATCTCAGATTACAGACATCTCAGAGGCACAGCCTAAGACTCACTAAATGTTCACAAACCAAAAACTAAATCTGGCTCCAACTTACACAGTTATCACCCCTCTATTGCATGGAAGAAACTCCCTCAAGAAATAAGAAATCTGACAAACCCTAAAAAATTCAAAATAGCCACCAAAGAATATTTTAAAAAACACTGGATCTGCCACTGTCCACACCCTCCCTGACCAAAGTCCTTCCCTTCTTAGCTTCAAAGTAACCAACTTAGATTTCTTATTCTACCTGCTTTACTTTACTATTCAGTCTGTTCCCCTTTACTAAGCGGTATGCAGCCCAACAATACGTATATATGATATAACATGACAATTATTGTTATAGATGAGTGTATACCTAAATAATGCTTATATTATTCTTTTTCTCTAATATTGAATAGGAATGATCATTGTATATCTAAAAAATACCTGGTTTACTGATTTTCGTGCTTAGCATTTTGGAGCTTTTCCTCCCCAGGCCTCCGCTGAAAATGGACCTGTGTCCAGTCGGACCTTCCCGGTAAACAAATGTAAAATAAAATAAATAAAAATAAAACAAAAATTGAATGTCTAATTTATTATTGTTTAATGTTCTTGTATTATATGCCTGGAGCTTTTCTCCCCAGGCCTCTGCTGAAAAAGGGCTTTTTGCTCTGTCGGACACTCCCGCTCAACAAATGTAAAATAAATAAATAAATAAACATGTATATTACTGTCTTCAAAAAACCTTAAGAGAAACATGTTTCGTATTACCGCAGATAATATGACTAATATAGAAAATGTTAGCCTAACTAAGCTACTTGGAGTCAGAATCAGTGACAACATTGTTTGATCATCACATACTTTATTCCATCAAGAAAACTCACCAAAAGCTGATATAGGTTCTATCAATACCTGACAGATACTGACTGCTAGGATTAACTTAGTATTAATTTACTTCCTTTTTGCACTATTATATGCTCTCTCATTCTTAAAAAATATCAACACTCCCCATAAATCTAAATTGGTGTCGTGGGTATTATAAAGTAGCTAAGTTTTAACCAACCTCCCTAACAAAGCACATTATTAACTCTCCCACCAGCTTACCTACACACAGCTAATCACCATTATATTCTCCCGATAAATGCCAGCATTACAGAAGAGTTTACTCTCCTACTTGAAATCTTTGCTCTAGCATCAAACTCCTAATATGGGTCAACAAATCATTCAACAGTGCTAGAGACTCTTTGTAATCCCAATATGTATAGAAACTCTGGAACTAAATCCCTACATACTTAAACAGATAAGGTTAACAGATTCAAAACCTTGCTTAAACAGCATCTAAACCAAAGATTGCACTGCTGATCCTACTCACCTGAGTAAGTCTTCTCCCCAGATCACTTTTAACCAGCAACTCTAGCACCAATTTAGTTTCTAACCCACCTGCTCTGTCTTATCTCATAAAATCTCAACTTTTGTACTGCAGTGTCCCCTCCTCAATCACTAACCTCCCACTGTCTGTCTTTCCTGTCACTTCATCAACCTTTTTCTTTTATTCATAACATTTTATCAAATTACTATTTGCATCTGCAGTTAATGCAATCTAGCAATCTAAGAAAACATTCTTGAGTTTTATTTTTTTACTTCTGTATATTGAATGGGTATTTACACTGTTTGTCTTTGTATTTCATTATCTACTGATGCTTATCCAGTGCATGTACATTTTTTAATGTTTTCACTACATATACTCCCTTTATTTTAATGCAAAAATGTATACTATTTGTGTAAAGTGCACTGCACATGTAAAATGTTTTTTACTTTTATGTAATACATGTGATTTAATTGCATAGCTTTTCTCCCCTGGCCTCTGGTGAAAGCGAGTTTTTGCCCAGATGACTTTCCTGGTCAACAAAGACAAGTAAATAAATAAATTCCATGACATGGGAGATTGCTGTATGCATTCCGGCTAGTTCCACTTCTCATCACAAAATTCAAAGAACAAAAGCCAAATTATTTTTGTCACTCTTTCTGGATGAAACGGGTGTAGTTTCCATCTGTCAGCCTTCCTGGCAATACAGAAAACGTTTCCTGTCCAAGTCAAGAATAACCCCACCTGTTGGTGTGATGGCTAGATGTCCTTCAGGACCTGGCATATGATATACATTACTTGATTCTGCTAAATTTGTCAGCAGTGGTCTCAGAGGTTATTAAAAGTGTAAATAAACATCCTACTTAATGAACTAGTCATTCAAGTGGAAGAAGTTCTCAATTTTGGTGGCGTGGTACACTGTACTTACTGCCCTGCTTAGCCTATCTACAGGTGATTCTGGCTTAATTCTGGCAGATGTACAGTCTGAGTCTCAATTATTGAACATCCTCTGATGTGGGATTTTGCAGAAAAATAATACCAATAATTCCATCTGGTGAGGAAAAAATGCCCAACCAAGAATTCAGCAAGGAGGACTTCCCATACTTAAAATAAACATATATTGCCTTATTTTGCCTCAGTCCATTAAAGATCTAGAGCTACAGTAAATTCTCATGTATGTTTTTTGTTTTTTTTTTTTGCAAAAGATGGATTTTAGGAATAAGGATTGACAGTGAAACTGTCACCTCTGTTATTTTTTCCATAATTAATGACAGTCATTGAGCTTAATAAACATGCTTTATATTCAGTAGATAGCCAGAGGTATAATTTATGTTAATTTATGTGCTTCCGAGTAAATTTAGCTGTTGCGGTGGTGCTGCTGCGGTAGCGTTGTCGCCTCACAGTAAGACGTTGTGCCGTTCGATTCTCAGCTAAAGCGTCTACTGTGTGAAGACGTGCGTGAATGGGCGTACCTTCATTGAAGGTTGTGTGTCAGAGCTGGCAACTCGGTACGTAAAAATCTACTGCCAATCATTAGCGGACCGGAGTTCTGCTGTGGCGACCCCTAACTGGGAAAAGCCGAAAGACACAACAACGTGTTTGCTATAAGTCTCCCTTAAAAATAGACCAGGAAGAACTAAGGTAGAAAATTACATATTTTCACAAACATAAAGTCTAAACGTATCTGTAGATTCCCACCTCCTTTTGCCTTTGCTGGTTAATTAGAATTGAAATTTACATCTTATTAAAGTTTCAGGTTTTATACTTTCCAAGTTAACCTGTAACACCATGGCAAAACTGTCTCCACCTATAAAGGCAGATACCTGTGTTCCTCAACAGTATGCTTGTGCAACTTAGTATTTAAAATGTTTAGTCATTATACCTGCCTGCCTCATTTTTAAGACAAGAAACATCTTTATTGAATTATCACTTCTGACATAAACAATCACACATTTATATAAAATAAAGCAAATCATATTGACATATTTTCAGTTGCAAACATTGTACATGACATATAATGTTCTATAAAGACAAAAAAATAGCCAAGGCTAGAAGGTACAAAAAAAATAATTTAATATAACAGTAAGTGCTTTCATGGGCACACATACACCCACTTCTTCAGACTGTTCAGCAAAACTAATACACCACATTTAAGTAGCTAACAAAATAAGCAGATGTTTAAAAAGATCCAATGGGACTTAGAAAATCAAATAACATATAATTAAAATACAGCTTATAAAATGTTCAGATACAGTAAACTAAATTAGTTTATACAAAATACACATTCTCAAGGTAAAAATAACATTCTAAAAATAAAAATACTATCTCATCAAATTTCTTAGTTTTAGAATGCAAGCTATTGAGCATTTATCATTTAACCATGGGTATTTGAAGGCATCTAGTCTGAGCTGCCAATATAGTTCTCGCTGCTCTAGCCATAAAGAAAATGGTCCTCCTCTAATATGAGAACAGATCTTGTCAATAATCCTAAAAGAGAATGAGTGGCCAGGGTTATTAAGTATATGCTTAGTTAAGGCATTCTCAGCTTTCCTGTTCCTAATAGCATATTGATGTTCATATATGCGTTCCTTAAGTTTCCTATCCGTCTTACCTATATAGAAACCTAAGCAGGAAATACATTTAGCTAAGTACATGCACCCCTTAGAATTGCAGTTATACCTCCCCTTGAAAACAATATTTGTATTATTAAATTGGCACAAGGAACCAGTATCTATGAATCTACAAAAATTGCAGGCTTTACACTTAAGCATATCCTTAGTCTTTGGGGTTTGTAACATGTTGTTTATCTAACAGGTACTTCAAATTGCTGCCCCTCCTAAATACAATATTGGGAGTGAGGGACAATCTTTTCTGCACATTCTCATCCGCAATAATACATTTCCAGTTTCTCTCCAAAATGCTCCTAATATAATATGCATCACTACTAAAAGTGGTGATGAATGAGAGAGAAAAGTCAGGGCTATAGTTAACTTGGCAGTCCTATCCTCCACAGACACACCCAAAGAGGGGCTACTACTATAATTGTTCAAATATAAGCCCTCATCTGTTTCAGAGCCATTCAAAATAGATCTAAAGTGTCCAGTTCTCCTTTTAGAGGTGACCTCATGAATCAATTTATCTAGAAAATAATCTGGGTAACCTTAGTTCATAAATAGGGAACGTAAAAAATTACATTCCTCCTTAAAATCTACCAAGTTTAAAACCATTCTAAATGCCCTGACTAGCTTGCCTTTCACCACAGATTTTTTTCTGATGCATAGGGTGAGAGCTGGTAAAGTGGAGGAAAGAATTTGAATTATGTGTCCTTCCTGTGGATGGTGGCCACATACTTCTGTCTGACCCTGTCCTTCTGTAAGTATACATCCATGTATGCAATTTTCTCTATATGAAAGTTACTGGTAAATCTTAAAAAATCAGTTGTAGTGTTAATGTATACCAGAAATCTGTTAAATATGTCAGCTCCTCCCTCAAAAATTAGGAATATATCATCCAGATATCGGGTGTTATAAACTAAATAGTTTGAATATAACCTATGTTCCAGCACAAATTTCCTCTCCCAAAAACGCATGACCAGATTTGCGAAGCTAGCCCCACATGGTGATCCCATGGCTACCCCTTTCCTTTGAATATAAAAGGAATCATTGAACATGAAAAAGTTATTCTTAAGAATAATGTCCAAAAATTCCTGGACCAGTCAGAGCTCATCATCGTCGATCCCTTTATCAAGTAACACCTCAGTTACCCACTCAATACCATGTTCCTGTCGTATTACAGTATAAAGGTCTTTTACATCTATTATGGCAAAGTTATAAGACTCATTATAACTCAGGCCATTAATTTTTTTCCCAAAAAGGTCCAGGAATCCTTACAAATTTGGGTCTCAGTACTAACATACTTTTTCAGAATATGGTCCACATATTTAGCCATGGGGTACGTTATACTATTTCAGCCATTAACTATAGGTCGAAAAGGGGGTTGCTAAGGTCTTTATGAATTTTTGGGATGCCAAAAATGCATTTTATGTTACAATGTTCATTACGTATCTATACTTGAAATGTTTTTCCAGTATGACTTTATATATATTGCAGAACGACTGGTTTTACTTTAAGTATTAATTACTTTAAGCATTAATTGGTTTGATTTGATTGGTTTAAATATAGTTGGGTAGGAATTGTTTGTTTGAAGGGCTGAAGAAGTGATATGTGTATCATGAAAGTGCTTACCTGAGTGAATAAATTTACCTTGGATTTTACCTACGTTTCATTCAGTCTTGGACTGTGTTCAAACTAGGACATTCTGTGCTTTGGTTACTTCACCATTTCTTTGTGGATTTTTATGACTTTATTATACCTTGGTGGAGTATTTATCCTAGCTGTTTCCTGTCAAGTGTTTTCTCAGACAGAAGTATGTGGCCACCATCCACAGGAAGGACACGTACTCCAATTCTTTCCTCCACTTTACCAGCTCACACCCTATGCATCAGAAAAAATCCGTGGTGAAAGTCCAGCTAGTCAGGGCAGCCAGAATGGTTTTGAACTTGGTGGATTTTAAGGAGGAATGTAATTTTTTACATACCCTATTTATGAACCAAGTTTACCCAGATTATTTTCTAGATAAATCAATTCATGAGGTCACCTCTAAAAGGAGAGCTGGACACTTTAGATCTATTTTGAATGGCTCTGAAACAGATGAGGGCTTATATTTGAATAATTATAGTAGTAGCCCCTCTTTGGGTGTGTATGTGGAGGATATGACTGCCAAGTTAACCATAGCCCTGACTTTTCTCTCTCATTCATCACCACTTTTAGTAGTGATGCGTATTATATTAAGAACATTTTGGAGAGAAATTAGAATTTTATTATTGCGGATGAGAATGTGTGGAAAAGATTTCCCCTCACTCCCAATATTGTATTTAGGAGGGGCAGCAATTTGAAGTACCTCTTAGGTAACAACATGTTACAAACCCAAAGACTAAGGGTATGTTTAAGTGTGAAGTCTACAATATTTGCAGATTCATAGATACTGGTTCCTTGTGCCAAGTTAATAATACAAATATTGTTTGCAAGGGGAGGTATAACTGCAATTCTAAGGGGTGTGTGTACTTAGCTAAGTGTATTTCCTGCTTAGATTTCTATATAGGTAAGACGGATAGGAAACTTAAGGAACGCATATATGAACATCAATTTGCTATTAGGAACAGGAAAACTGAGAATGCCTTAGCTGAGCATATACTTAATAACCCTGGCCACTCATTCTCTTTCAGGATTATTGACCAGATCTCTTCTCATATTAGAGGAGGACTATTTTCTTTATGGCTAGAGCAGTGAGAATTATATTGGCAGCTCAGACTAGATGCCTTCCAATACCCAGGGTTAAATGATAAATGCTCAATAGCTTGCATTCTAAAACTAAGAAATTTGATGAGATAGTATTTTTATTTTTAGAATGTTATTTTTACCTTGAGAATGTGTATTTTGTATAAACTAATGTAGTTTAGGGACATACAGTTTCTTGGTAATTTCAGATTTTATACTATATCTGTATTTGAACATTTTATAAGCTGTATTGTAATTATATGTTGTTTGATTATTTTCTAAGTCCCATTGGACCTTTTTAAACATCTGACTGTCATGTGCTTATTTTGTTAGCTATTTAAATGTGGTGTATTAGTTTTGTTGAACAGTCTGAAGAAGTGGGTGTATGTGTGCTCACGAAAGCACTTACTGTTACATTAAAATCCTTTTTTGTACCTTCTAGCCTTGGCTATTTTTTTTTTTTAATTTGTTTTGTAGTAGCATATAATGTTCTATACAGTCATTGTCCATCAAACATTATATAACTCATTCAATTCCTGCTTTCCCTTAAACTGTATTCCTCCTCCAAAACACTGTTCTGTATTTATTGTTCCCACAATTCACTTTTTTTCTAGGTAATTTTCCTCTTACCTACCACTTTCAGTTGTTTTATTTCTGGTACTATATTCATTACTTCTAATACAGTTGGTGTAGATTTTGATTTCCATTTTTCTAGTAATTGCCTTTTTGGCAGCCACCAGAATTCAGCTCAGCAAGGCCTTATTAAGTCTATGCAATTCTGATTTTGTATAACAGCTCAAAAAATAATTTCCGTAGTTATAGCAGTTAATTCACCCAGTATTTCTGACAGAGTAGCCGGTAGGGAATTTTTAAAGTCTGCTAACTCATTGTACTTTCAGAACATATGTTCCCAGTTACCTCTTTCTTCCTCCATCACGCCTGCAACATTTGCAGTCTACCTAAGGAAACATTCCTTGGAGTCTGCTTGGGGTATAAAAATACTAATGTAAACACTTCCAAGCAAAGATCCTAAATCTTCTAGACTTTGTTGCATATTTGGGAGCAATATATATATATATCCTCCCATTGTTTCTCTGTGAATTGATTATCCAGGCTCACTTCCCAATATTTTCTAACCTCCTCTGATTGAGTCCTATAGTATAATTCTATATTTTATATGCCCTATTAATTACCTATTTTTTAACAGCAGTTTATGTTCTAGATTCTACTAAAAACTCTAGTAGTGCTGGTCTTTCACTTAGGATCCCACTATTCCTGTGTCTATACTCTGATATCAATCCTTGATAGGGAAGGCAATCTCTTGCCTGCAGCCCAAATTTATTGCGGACCTCTTCCCATTCTGTTACCTTTCCCTTTCTAATTATTTGCTCCAAATACCTTGATTCCTTTGGCAGTCTTCTCCAGTGCATTCCAGCCCCCTCTTGCCTACTCTGTGTGCTCCTAATTGCAATCATCCCTACTGGACAAATCTTCTTTCTCCATTCCCATTCCCATGTTGGCTTAGTTCATAGAATATTTTCTGTCATTTATGAATATAATATTCTGTATGGATGTTATTCTCCTTAAAGATCTGTATCCAAAATCCCAATCTCTCCTTATTTCTTGAGCTTCATCATAATCCCTTTCCACTTTAATTTGCAGCTTTCTGCTTTTGCTGAGTTTAGGAGCGTTAACTGTGTAGCTATGAAATACTCCTTCAAATCAGGCAGTCCTAAACCACCTTGTTCTATTGGAAAGATCAAGTTATCCCACTTGACTCTTGCCTTACCCCCCCCCCCCGATAAAATCCTTCAACCCTTTATTAATTGCTATCGACAACTTCTCCTCTGGTTGATAAAACCAAAGGCACTCAAAACATTTTACTGCTTGTATCTTGCTGTCCATATCCATAAAACAGAGCTTCCAGTTTCTCAGTTTTTGTATTGTCTTTTGTTTAGTCTCTTCCCACATATCTTTAGCTGCCATAACAAAATCCTTTTAATTCATACTCCTAAGTATTTCATTTTATCATGTCCCCATAAATAAGGAGATTGCTGAACCAATTTGTGTGTGGGTACATTGTTTACAACTATTTGCCTTTGTTTTGTCATCATTATTTTTTTATCTTCAAAAGATTTGAAACTGTTTCAGAATGTTCCACAACACCGAGATATTCTTTTTTGGTTTTAATAGGTACAAAACAATATCATCTGCAAATAAAGCCAACTTTTCTTGATTACCGTACCAATTATATCATTGAATTTCTGAGTCACTTATTTTCTTTGCTAGTGGTTCAAAACATAATGCAAATAACAAAGGGGAAAGAGGACCCCTGCCTGGTTCTTCTGTTCAACCAAAACTTATCAGAGTGGACCCCCCCCCCCAAGCACTTTTATTTTCACCTCTGGTCCCTCGTATATCCTAATAAATCTTATTTTTGGGTCTGGGAATGCAAATTGCCCTACTTATAAAATTCCAGCTTTCTCTGTTGAATCCTGTATCTGCATCAAGGCCCATCATCAACAGTGGTATTTCCTTACATTCTTCTTCCTTCTGGACCATCATTGTTTTATTATTGTTGTCAAATGTTTGCCTCACCTCCACAAAACCGCATTGATCCATATCTGTCAATTTTGGTATCACTGTTGCCATTCCTTTAGCCATTATAATCATAAACACATTATAGTCGTGGTTTAGAACAGAAATGGGCCCATATGAAGCTGATCTGATGTGTCTTTACCATCTTTAGGTATTACAGCCACTTCAGCTTTCTTCCAGAATGTTGGTGCTTCGCCTCCTTTTAAAATACTGTTAAAACTTTCCAGATGTTTATCACTTTCTTCTCTCCTAGCCTCCAAACTTCCACAGGAATACCATCGCTTCCTGGAGACTTTCCTGTAGACTGGTTGTACTTCACCATTTTTATCTCATCTTCTCCTATCCTAACCGTTAGTGATTGAACCTCAGCTAACTCTAATCTTGGCATATTTAATTCCATAAACATTTCCATTTTTTTCTTGATTTCCATATTTCTGGGCTTTATACAGATTTTCATAAAATTTCTGAATGTTGGGCGCCGGGCTGGCAACTCGACACCGTAAAACTCCACTGCCAGTCATGAGTGGACAGGTGATCTGCTGTGGCAACTCCTAACCGTGAAAAGCCAAAAGAAGAAGAAGATGTGTAATACCTAAGAAGGATCTGTGGTTATTTTCCTTATTATAGGCTTCACAACAACCCTTCCTACTTACTGTTGCATGAGCCATTGTGCTAAGAGCTTTTGTGATTGGGAGTTATTATCAAAAACAGTTGCGTAATAGCAGTCTTTCTAAACTCATTCATATTATTGACGTAGTCCCTTATTTTCTGTTTAGCAGTCTGTATTTGCACCTCTTCTTGTTCTTTGAGATTCCCCGTGTTGTGCAGTACTTCATCCTTTGTCAGTACCTCTAACTAATTCTTGTTACTTCTTAAACATATCTCTTTTTCTTTTATTTCTTTTATTTCTACACTGTTTTTAAACTCTACTTTCATTTTATCCCACTACCTAGCTATATTTTCTGGAGAAATTGCTATCTTCTATAATAACTCCTGAATAATTTCCAATACCCATTCCTTAAATTCCTCTCTGTTTAACACATAGATGAGGAAGCTCCAGTGTCTTCATTTTTATTTCATTACCCTACATTTGTAGTTTGTTTATTATTGGCACGTGTTCTGAAATGCTTATTGGATACGTATCAAAACTTTCAGTTAAAAGAATACATTCTCATGAAATATAATTTCTGTATAGCCTAGCCCAGTTTGTGCACCTTTGGGAATAATATGTAAATTCTCTACTAGCTCCTGCTACTGAAGTCACATCTTCTGTATCAAATATATTCATAGGTTTCTTCAAAAATTTATACTCTTTTGTTATATTTTCCCTTCTAGGACCACAGATACATCCTCATTTCTGAAAATCAGATTCTATTCCCCAACTATAAGTAATATTTCCTGCTGAAAGCTGATTATTTCTCCCAGAATTTTCTTAAGCTCCATTATGGCAGTTTTAGGTGGAATATAAATACATGCCAGTGTAATCCTCTTCCCTTGCAGGTAGCCACTTACTACTAAAAATCTACCATTATTATCCTTTTTTTCTTTTCTATAACTGTTGGAGCCCCTATATCAACTAATAAAAGTATTCCCCTTTTCCTTTGTCCCAGATATTCCACTGAATAACCATTCTGAAATCCTTTCTTTATCAAATTAATGTGCTAATTTTTTTCGAAATGTGTCTCCTGTAGCATTGCTATTTGCACTCTGCATTTCTTAATATAGTTCACTACTCTTTTTTTTTTTGCATGTACCCATGAGACCATTCACATTCAGAGATAATAATGGAAAGTGTTGCCATTAAGATAAGACATTACTATTCCCACCTGTTATGTATAACAGCTTTTTTAATGCCTGTTTTACCTTTTGTGTTACATACATGCACTAATGTTTGGCCGGTTGATATTTTAGACAGTTGTTTCTTGACAAAACCATTTGAACCTGTATCAGATTTTACAAGACTTTTTGTTTTAATAAAAACCTTCAAACAAAAAAGCATGCCCCCCAGAACACCCTGATAACCTATTAACTTAATGCAACACACAAAATTATGTACATCTTCAAATAAAGAAGTTTAAACTCTTGAGAGGAAAAATTGTCCCAGAATAACAGTTACACTTACAGGCTTAAAAGTCACCTATAATGAAGATTATCCATGCTAAGACACATTGTAGCCTGTGCTCCTATGCACACTGGGTGCTGTCTGTTTTTGTTGGATATTTATTCCTCTCCCAGAAGTAGAAAGCAACTTGAATATTTTCAGAAAACATTATCTTTTAGCCACTGAAAGAAGTAAGTGTTCTGCTTTTATTGTCTTATCAGCTTGTCCCCATAGAAACATGAAAACCAGATACACATTTGCCTTCAGGTACAAGCGTCTCAGTGTTGCACAGTGAATATTTATTTGGTAAAGGAAAGCTTTTCATTACATTCAGTGTTCTTTCATTTAATGCTTACACTTAAACTTGTTAGATCAGGCCATGGGCCTTAATTCAGTCATTCCCCTATTCAGAAGTAAGAACAAGCATATCAGTTTTCCTTAAAGCATGCTCTTTTTATCCAGGATTTCTTCTCTTTTTTACACTACATTACCTACATTTCTTAAAACTGAATAAGAAGAAAGAAGGAAAGAAAAATGAAAAATGGCACCTGTTTACTTCAGTATCTCTATTACCCACAAAAATACCCGAAAAAGCTTTACTATATAACATGCAGTATATGTCATATTTTATAAAAATACTGATAATAAAAGTTATCTTACAGTTACCTGTTTCCTTCTTCTTCCTCTCACCTTAATGTGCTTCCAAATGTTAATGACATGAAGTAGGGCATATGCTTTGGAGTCCCTTACAAGTTTAACCAAGTCAAACAAGTCCAA
Organism: Protopterus annectens; assembly: GCF_019279795.1. Classification (NCBI taxonomy): domain Eukaryota; kingdom Metazoa; phylum Chordata; order Ceratodontiformes; family Protopteridae; genus Protopterus; species Protopterus annectens. The sequence goes on along the minus strand of NC_056727.1, from coordinate 919,977,259 downwards.
TATTTCTAGCTTTTCTTGTTCTGCCATATTTCAAAAGTGTAATTGGTGCTTTGTAATCCAACATTTATTCATCAATTTTTGAGTTGCTTTGATCTCCATCTCCCATCTCCAGTACCTGGTTCATTTCCAAGGTAGTCCTCCTTCTTCTAGTAAACTCCTTTGCTTTTTCTTTTGGATCATTGGAAAAGGTTTCATTGGCATAGTCTCTGTATGAACTTTCTTATCAGAAGAATAAGAATCGGAATCCCCTTCTGTTTGATAGCTCACTTTTTGTTGGACAAACTTTAGTATTTTTCCTCCTTAGCTTATACTGCATCAAAAAATGACTTTTACCCTCCTCAAAAAAATATTCTGACGATAGCTGGAAATAGCAGCTTTAATCTCACACCCACTTCTCAACATTTCATGATTGCTTCAATAAATGTACTCCTCTTCTGCATGTACAGTTAGTAATCATTTTCCACAAACACTGTACTGTCTCCAACTTGTTAGTACTTTGTCCTGCTACAATTTTGTAAGAATCTATAGGATTACACCTTTACTATTAGAGGTCTTGCCTGTTTTCTCATGACCAGGTTTGGAGTATACGGTTTACTATCAAAATGTTGAAACTGAAAATAGTTTTCAACAAAATTACCAGCTTGTTTATCCAACTTTGGTAATACTGAACTACCAAAAATGTTGGAAATGTAACCACGACAGTTGACATTTGAACACCAGAAGTTCCAGTGTTGAAAGTCTGTGTTACCATTAATGTTTTTGCAGGTGGGGCAAATCCCCTGACCCCCCCCCCCGTATATTATATATACATATAGCAACTCCGAGATCGCACTACAGTGAGGAGAAGGGAGCATTTCCTGATCCACACTGTAATGTGATCTCAATTCAGCACATCGACTTCATATTAGTGAATATGCACTCACTTTTGCTAATATGAAGTCATATATTTTCAGTTCGACACTAAGGGCATTGATAGAACATATGTTAGACTAACCCGTTTTTGTCGAACTGCATTTCCACATTTTGATTGTAAACCGGGGCATACACATAATGTGCCCTTTCTATTAACAAGTCCTGCTGTGGAACACCAGTCCAGTTGCTGATTTGTGCCTTCATAAAGTTCATATAGTCTTTTCCTTCCAGTTTCTCTACTACAGCAGAAAATCTCATGATCTGATGTTCTCCTTTTCATTCTTCCTCTCTAATGGGTTTGAATCTGATCCTCAGATATGAATCAGCCGCATACACTATATTTTGGATCCAGCTCTCGAGCTCCTCCTCCCTCTACCCATAATGCAATATTCCATCCCCATTGCCTCAGATCTCATTTACCGCCATCATGGTTAGATGTAGGTTCCACTCTTGAGCATTGTAAGAAGATTTTTTTTTTCTGATTGTTAATTGTTAAAAGTTAGATATCCCTTTCTTAAACTTTTTTTTTTTCTTACTTCCTCCCTCTTAGTGATTGCTGATAATAGGGATTTCTTTGATCTTTCTTTGACTTTTCTACTAAATTTCTAGTAGCCTTTGTACTACTGTTGGTACCTTCATTTACCTGTCAGGTATTTCTTTAAATGCCATAGCTGGTATTTCATCCTGCTTTCCCTTTCTAGGCAATTTGTTTTAATAATTAATCCTCTCCTTAAAAAAAAAAAAAAAAAAGTTGTTGTTCTCCTTTTAGCTATTTCGGAGAAACCAACATGGTTAGAAAAGCACACTTCTTGTGGACATAAGATCCCAAACTCTGATGCCCACAAGAAGTGCATTTATTATCTGGGACCAGACCATCTTAACATGGCCTATTCAACATGCTGTACATTTAATCAGAGAGCTTTGGCTGACAGGCTTAATAAGCTCATCTTTAAAGGTTTACTTCCTGCTTCTTCTGGGACTCAAACCCCCTCAAAAACATCGAAATCTGTTTCTTCGGAATCCAGGAAAAGGTCTCCTCTGAAGTCCCAAAGGACTTCCTCAGAGCCGATTGAAAAGGTAAGAAAAATCTCGGCTCTGACCTCCTCGGATCCTAAATCTCTTGGCCTACCCCTGGATCCAATGTAAGTCATCCTTGGATCTGAAAGGGTTGGCTCTTATAGTTATATCTCCCTTGCCTTCTACTTCTTCTTTGGATCTTAAGCCCTTGGATCTGAGAACTAGTACATCTCACAGACGCTGTACTCCAAAGTATGTAGTCAAACCTATTTCTCCTTCTTTGCCCACTCAGTTATTCCAAACTCCAAAGAAACACTCTCAACCCCCTCCCACAGCGTATTCTAGGTCTTCCAGAAGCCTGTCTGAAGCGAATCTGGATGGGATGATGCGTAAATTCATCAGAGCTTGGATCCAGATAGGGGTTCTGCCAGCTCCGTCCCCCACTGGATCTTTGAATGTGCCTATGAAGTCCATTTTTTTTCTCCCTCTCCGATCTGACTTGTGGTTTCAGAGTCCCAGGATCTGAGATCTCTGACAGTTTCGGTGTTGGATCGGAGGAGAGTTCCTTCTTCCACTCCGATGATTTCTCTGACTGGCTCTGCTTTGATACCCTCAAATTAGATCGGGTCTTGGAACCAAGATATTGGCCCCAGATCTGAGGGGTTGGATTCGGCTCCATTTTTGTCAGATCCATCCCTTCTTCTCGGAGCTTTGGCTCTGAAGAGCTCAGATGCAATTCTGCCCTTGAGGCTCAGATCCGGGAGTGACCCCGACTTACCTTCTTCGGAAGCTTCAGTTCTGGGGAGTGAGGAAAGGGTTTCCCTTGGTCCCTTGGCTTTCAAGGTGGTAGAAAGGGCTTTCTCTCTTCATAGAGAACTGTCTTCTCATGTCTCGGATCATATCCCCTATCCCTCATTGGCTTCGAGCTGTGAGTCCATCAGACTTACTCCATATGGACAGCTAGTTCCAATTACTCTCCAGACAGTTCCACTTGAGGCACTCCCCCTCTCTTACGATACCTCCCCTGAACATCCCACAGAGGAGGTTCCTTGGAATAGGATGTGTAAGAGGAGACACATAGACTCTCCCATGGAGTCTCTCACAGAAGGCACTGATTTTGATGAGGGAGAAGGATTCCCTCAGATCACCACCTGATGACATCTCCTTTGGTAATATTGTAGAAATCCTTAAAAAGCAAGGTAGCTGGTCATCCCAAGCTCCTTCTCCTGAAGAATCAGTGTTCCTAGAGGCTTTTGGTGCTGGACCATCTACATCTTGAGTGACCTCCCCCCAGAGGACAAACTTATTAATCTGATTTCCCACTGGGTAAGAAAGGAGCTGGACACTCTTGAGCCCATACCCAAGAGCCCAGCAAATATTTGGTCCCTCCTTTGGACCATCCTCACTGGAGCAAAGGAGTCCCTTTTGGTGGTATGGTGGAGGTGGCAGCCACTAAAAAAGAGCTAGCAGAGCAGAGCTCTTCTGTCCAACTGGTGAACAAGGAGTCCAGAGCATTGGGCAAATTTGGAAAGTGAGTGTTCACCCCAGCTATCTTCACTCTGAAGTCACTTAATTATTTGGCACATTTTACTAGACTGTAGAGAGATTTGACTAAAAAACTATGAAATTCTGTCTCTTGAGTCCATGTCTGCTGAAGATTTCAAAAGGACTTCTCTCAACTGGCCACTCTTTTGTCTATTTCAAACGCATTGATGAGGTTAATCACTTATACAGCTGAAAGTATCTCATGGCCTGATGGTTCAGGTATTGCCATACAGAGATATGCCTGGATGTGGCTGTGCAACTTTGTGGAGCCCTTTAAGACATCTTTTATTAATGGCCCATTTGATGGCACTTCCTTGTTTGGGCCATCTTTTAAAGATACGTTTACCCGCAGCTAGAAAGATGGAAAAACCCTGTCTGCTTTAGGAATCAAGTTTTCTACCCCTCAATGGACCTTCTGTAGAAACCAGAGAAGGTGGTAAGAAGATGTGGTTCCATAAATCTCAGGGGCCTTTCCAGGATTCATGTGGGGATAACTCCTGCAATGACGGGGGAGGAAAATGTAATGATAGATGTCACCCTGGACGTACAGGAGGCCCTCAGAGCCAGGGATTTAGAGATTCCTTTTCATACAAGCCCTATCAGCACTCCCGAATGTCTGCCAAACTGCTCAACTCTGGAGGCAGTCGGGTTGATTCTCTTTGCACCTAGATGTCTGGACAAATATCACAAAAGATTTATGGGTGATAAAGATAATATCCAGAGGTTACTACATACCCTTTTTCTTTTCCTTCTTCCTCCTTGTTGGAGGAAAAAACTTCCCAATGTTCCACCCAGTCAGAGGAAAGAAACAGCACAAGAAATACAAAAGCTGCTAGAAAAAAGATTCATCCAGTAGGCCCTGCATCACCAGATAGGATTTGGAACTTGCTCATGCTTCTTTTTAGTGCCAAGGAAAACAGGGGACCTCGGACCCATTTTGGATGTAAGCAGTTTGAGCTAGTATGTGAAGAAGGCAAAGTTCCGAATGGTCACAGTTCAATCCATCCTGCCCTTTCTGTACAAGGACAACTGGGTGTGCTATATAGACCTTCAGGATACATGCTATCACATAAAAATAGACAGATGCTCTAGAAGGTATTTTCACTTTTGGCTGGGAGCCAGTCATTAACAACTCAGAGCTCTGCTGTTTGGACTCACCACGGCCCCCATGGTGTTTACCAAATGTATGGCAGTAGTAGCCGCTCACTTGGGACTCAAAGAATTCCAGGTGTTTCCATATATAGATGATTGGCTCCTTACTGCCTCCTCCAGGCATCAACTTCTACAAGCCAGCGTCTGTTTGCTCCAGATTTGCAATGCCTTGGGCATTTTGCTCAGTCTTGCCAAATCACAGCGTGCCCCAGTCCAGAGCCTGGAATTCATTGGAACTCTTCTGGACACTACGACTCAAGTGGCATCTTTATCCTTCCTCCACATTACTTCTATATGGTATCAGGTGCAGGATATCCTTTCTCATCCTTCTCCTCCAGCAAGGTTAGTGCTTCAAGGACTGAGGTCTATGTCAGTAGCCATAATACTGCTTCCCGTAGCACACTTCTTTATGTGAATTCTTCAGTGGACTTCAGCTGTACAGTGGTCCATTTTACATTAATCCCCGTCTTTTCAAATAAAACTCACCCTGATTTGCAACTATCACATTAGTTGGTGGATTCAGTCTGATGATATCTTTCTGGCAGACCTTTTGTTCTTCCTAATCTAATTGCCACAGTGATCACAGATGCTTCCCAGCTGGGAGGGGGGGGGCATTCCTTGGGAAGGATGGTCTAAGACAGGTGGTCCCCCAAGAGACCAAATCGCATATCAACCTTCTAGAGATGATAGATTCAGACAACATGTCAGTAATCTGGTACATCTTACCCCCTGTGCATAGAGGCTATGAAAATTAGGGAATGGGTGATCTCTTCAGACAGCTTTCTTATTGCAATGCACATCCTGGGGAAAACCAATGTACTGTCAGACAAACTAAGCAGATCTATGTTCATGCCTCATGACTGGTCTCTCAATCTGTCAGTAGCGAATATGATCTTCAGATGTTGGGGGCCAGCCTTGTTGCAACCTGTTTGCCTCCCCTTTCAACAACAAGTGCAGCAAGTACTTCGCTCTGATGCCCCCCTCAGCGGGAGTCACCGAAAGATGCTCTGCTTCACACTTGACCCTCGGGGTCTCCTTTATGCTTATCCTCCTCTTCCACTGATTCCAAAACTCTTACAGAAAGCAAGCAGACTGATAAGTTCAGTAATCCTCATTGCCCCTTCCGGCCTCGGCAGGTTTGGTTCCCCTGCCTATGGTCTCATTTTCATTATCCTCCATGGATACTGGAGCTTATCAGGATCTTACTCTCACCCGTCGGTGATCCAGCATCCCAACCTTCTTGTCCTCAAGTTAACCTCATGGTTTCCTCCATTTCCAGTAATACTTAGACAGTCCAGGCTCTTTTCCCTAGTTTGTGATATTATTTTGGCTTCACAAAAAACTTCCACCAATAAAGTGTATCGGAGTAAATAGAAAAGGTTTTCTATTTGGGCTTCTGACCAAAACATTGACTCTTTTTCGGCCCCCAACTTCTGTAGTTCTTCATTTTCTTACAATCCTTTTTAATGAAGGGGCCAGTTTTTTCTGCAATTAAACTTCAGTTAGCAGCAATTTCAAATTTCCATTCAGGAAATAAATGCTTCTCCCTGTCTTCTTCCAGATTGTGTAAAGCTTTTATGAAGGGCATTCTTCTTCTCTGATCTTCGGTAAAGGATCCTTCACCAGCTTGGGACCTTACTGTGATTCTTCAAGGTTTAACTCAGAAACCCTTTGAACTATCAGACAAATGTGATCTAAAATTTCTGTTATGGAAAACCTTTTTCCTGGTAGCTTTAACTTAAGCGAAAATAATTTCTGAACTTCAGGCTCTATCAGGGAACCTCCTTACATTATTTTTCATAAAGACAGGGTTTTTGTATGGATTAACCCTTCATTTGTGCCTAAAGTGGCTTCTGAAAATAACATCAACCAATGCTTTAATTTACCAGTGTTTTTTACAAATTTTTCCAGTAAGGGAGAGTACATGTTAAATCTCCATAATGTACATAGACAGCTATGTTTTTATCTTAACAGAACAAAACAGTTTAGGAAGTCAGATCAGCTTTTCATATCCTTTTCCTCAACTTGCCAGGGTCAGTAATTTTCTAAACTTACCCCAGCTAAATGGATTACAGAACACATTTCATTAATTTACTCTCAAAAAGGTTTAGTTTTACCAAGACCTCCCCAAGCTCATGCAGCTCAGTCCATGGCTACGTTGTGGCTTTTTTGGTCAAGGACTTCTGTTGATGACATATGCGCAGCAACCACAAGATCCAAGGCTTATATCTTCATGTTACATTACATTACAAGTTGGACATCATATGTAGAAATAGAGCCTCCTGTGGTTCAGCAGTGCTCCAGGATATCCTTCCATGAGGGCCACCCAAGGTTTATATAGCTGGGGAGCTGTCACATTAGTGAGGAAAAATGAAAAGGACAAAACTGGCTCTTAAAAACAACTGTGATTTTAGTTCCTGTCATTCTAAATAATTATTACAATGATCTACAGACATACTCTGATTAACCTTTTCTATCACTAAAAACATAAACTTATGAAAATCTGCACATCTTACACTATGTTTGGCTAATGTATTAGTCATATCATGCTTTTTGCTGGCCAAAACATATTTTCTTATTCTCCACGAGAATTTCCTATCAGTTTTTCCAATATAGAAACAGTCACAGTTTGTGCATGAGGCTAAATAAACTATGCCTTCACTATTACAATTAAATCTATCGTTGAAAATTAATTAAATTCACAATGCTTAAAATAAAAATTACTTGCAGTAATCAACCTGTTGATAGCAAAAGGTATTCCTTTCCTATACCTATGTGTATTGATGATCATTGTATTAGAAACATCATACAAAATAACTGGAAGGTTATTTTAGGTAATCAAGACTTATTAAAGGTAGCTGTATTACAACCACAAGTTGTATATAAGAGAACCAAAAATTTGAAACAGTTATAAGTACAAAGTCATCTTAAGAGTACTGATGTTCTTCATCTCACATTGCTGCAGTCCTTACACTTGGGTAGTCCGCTGTCCTCGGTCGGCCCGAATATCAAAGTATAAGGCTGACGTCGGTCAAGGCGCATTTGACTGACATCAGGACGTCAGGGTACAAATGCGCATGACCGACGTCATATCCTCAGTCTTTTTTGCCGCATGGTCCGATGCAGAAGCAGTATTGCAAGTGCCGGTTGGCGTTCTGAAATTTTTCGATTTCGGAGTTTCAGACCGAGTCAAAGTTGGCTAAGTACCCCGTTGGGGAATATTTTAGTTTTTTCTTGCCTCAGTGGTTTACCGCATAGAGACTATCATACTTTGTGTATTCCTTGTTTAGGGCCTGAGCATGACGTTGTTGGGTGTCGCTCTTGTGCTAGATTCAATAAGCGCACTATAAAGAGGAGATTAGATTGTGCCAGGTTAGTCTTCGGGAAGCGGTGCAATTATAAAATGCCGTCGGATGCTCCGACGCCCGCTTCTTCGAAGAAGCGCAAGGACAAAGCAGTTAAGCCTAGGCTAGAAGAACCGTCCGTACCGGACGCCGGTTCTTTAGAGGTGTCGGTGGAGCGGATGGTTCCACCGGAGGTTTCTTTGGGATCCCAGGGAGAGACTTTGTTATTGCAGGATGTGGCCTCTCAGGAGGCAGGTCAAGGTGATGGGGCTTCTCAGGTTACTATACTCCCCTCCCTGCCTAGGGTGGTTAGGCCCTCTCCTTCTGTTTCCAAGGCTTCTCCTAGAGGCAGGCCAGGTTTAGCTTCAGTTGGTGTCACCCCTAGTTCTTCTGGAACTGTGCCCAAGAAGCATATGCTTAAAATGGCAGAAGATTTGATTACTTTGATTAGGGGTTCTTTGCCCCCTCCTGATAAGAGACCTAGGGTGGAGCCTGAGCTAGGGAGTTTTGAGCAGGCTTCGGATGTTTCAGAGTCTTCGGCTGAAGACTTGCAGGAGTACTCTCCTTATTCTGATTCTGATGTGGATGATTCTACTCCTTCTGCTTCTCCTCCTGATGATTTTTCTTTTTCAGAGACTCTTCATTCCATGAGGGAGCATTTTAAGTGGGAAGGTCAGGACTTCTCTGATTCCAGGAAAAGGCTTAGGGAATTTTTGTTTTTACCCCAGCATAGGCCTTTGGCTATACCTCCTGTTTTTCATGTAGTGGAAGATGTTTTTACAGAGGCTTCTCTTAATCCTGATTCTTTGCCTCCTGCTCCTGTTAAACCGGATAGGTATTACAGGGTGCCTGAAGCTCATAAGTATCTTTTTAAGAGTCCTAGGGCAGACCCAGAAACTGTTAGCCAGGGGCCTAAAGGTGTTAAGGCTTCTGTTGTCAAGAATCTGGTTCCTGCAGATAAAGAGGCCAGGGCCTTGGATAGATGGGGAAAGAAAGTTTATACTTCTTCCACTCTAGCTATGAGGGCTTTGAATTGCCAGTTTCACATGTTGAAATACCAAAACTATCTCCTTTCACAATTGAAGTCTAAGGTTGATGCTCTGGCGGAAGGTATTGATTGTAAAGAGTTACAAGACTTAGTACATGTTTCTGAACAGGTGGGTAAGCATTCTTTGCAATGTGGTTTTGATGCTGTACAGGCCTCGTCTAGGGTGGCTGCCACTGGGTCAGTTCTTCGCAGGCACGCCTGGCTGAGGGATCAAAATTTATCTGACCATGTTAAAACAAGGATTTTAGATGCTCCTTTACAATCTGATGTGTTGTTTGGTTCTCCTGTTGAGGCAGTTTTAAAGAAAATGGAAGACAAGGCTAAGTCTATGCAGACTGTTAAAGATATTTTGCAGGTTCAGCCTCCAAAGTTTAGTAGAAATTGGCCTACTAAAGGGTGGACGTATCCTTCTTATGATTCCCAGTCTAGGGGTAGATCTAGACGTGGTAGGGGCAGAGCTCAGGGCTCTTTCAGGCCTAGAACAGGGAGTTCTCCTGCACAGTCTTCAGGTGAGGGCAGGGGTCAGTCCTTTCGTAAACAGACCCAATGACCTACCTTTTCAGCTGCCAGAGCCTTCTCGTCTGGCAGCACCTTTGGGAGGAAGGTTGGCACTTTTCAAAGAAAATTGGAGTTTAATTACCCAAGACAGATGGGTATTGGATATCATACACCACGGTTACAGGTTTTATTTCCATACCTTGCCTCCTTTCAGAGGCATGCCAGACGTTCCTCCTCAACAAAGAATAGAGGCTCACAAGCAAATTTCTCTGTTACTCCAACTAGGGGCCATACAGCCGGTCCCTATGCCAGAAGTGGGCCTAGGATTTTATTCTCGCCTGTTCCTAGTACCAAAGAAGGGGAACACGTGGAGACCAATTTTGGATTTATCTATCCTCAACACTTATCTGGACATTCCCAAGTTCAAAATGTTGACGTTACAACAGCTTTTACCTCTGCTGGGCAAAGATCATTGGATGGTAACTTTGGATCTCAAGGAGGCTTACCTTCATGTTCCTATCAGACTAAGTTGCAGGAAGTATCTGCGTTTTCGAGCTGGAACTTCTCACTATCAGTTCTCTGCATTGCCCTTTGGCTTATCTACTGCGCCCAGAGTGTTCACGAAAGTTCTGGCTCCAGTGATAGCTTTCTTCAGGCTAAAAGGAATTCAGATCTATCCTTATTTGGACGATTGCCTGATTCTGGCTCAAGGAATGGAAGAGCTTCTTCATCATTTGGAATATGTGATAGCAGTGCTAAGATGCCTGGGGTATTCTGTGAACGAAATAAAGTCCAGTCTAGTACCCTCTCAGGACATGTGCTTTCTGGGTGTAAGACTGAATACAGCATCCCAGATAGCCTTTTTGACCCCGGACAAACAAAAGAATCTTTCCCTTTACTTCCATCAACTTTCTCATCAGTCCGGGCTGACTGCAAGGACAGTCCTTCAAGCCTTAGGGTTCATGGCATCTTGTATTCTGGTGCTTCCCAATGCCAAACTGCATATGAGGAAGCTGCAATGGTATCTCAAAAATGTATGGACACAGCACTGCCAGGATCTGGACACTGTCATTCAAATAATACCTTGCATTCAAAAGGAATTTTTGTGGTGGGCTCAGGAATGTCACCTAAACAAGGGACTCTCTGTGACCCGGCCAGAGGCGAGTCAGATTTTAACGACAGATGCCTCAGACAAAGCTTGGGGAGCTCATCTAAATGGAAAGTGGATACAAGACAAGTGGCCTGCCAGACTACAACATCTACATATCAACCTGAAGGAGATGTTAGCAGTCCAGTTTGCATTAATAGCTTTCAAGGATTTACTTCTTCCAGGGCAGGTGTTGATTCTAACAGACAACACAACTGTCATGTGGTACATCAACAAGCAAGGGGAACACATTCTTATCCTCTATGCAGGCAAGCAATGATTTTGTGGGAGACTGCTCTCAGTTTACAGCTCAATCTTCAGGCAAGGTTTCTGCCGGAGCACAGAACTCCTTAGCAGATGTGTTGAGCAGACGAATTATGGATCCCCACGAGTGGAAATTGGATCCTCATGTATTTCAGAAATTGACAGTGTCATGGGGAACTCCAGACATAGATCTGTTCGCTTCTCCACTAAACCATCAGCTGCCAAAGTTTTGCACAAAAGGTTTCATCCCACAGCTTGGAAAGTGGATGCTCTTTCTTTCAATTGGAGCAATCTTCATGTGTATGCCTTTCCACCTCTGCCTCTCCTCCCAAAGGTACTTCTAAAGGTCAGACAGGACAAGCCAAGGATGATTTTAATAGCTCCAGATTGGCCTCGACAGCACTGGTACCCATTACTGAGAAGTCTGGTACGGAAGCCTCCATGGCCTTTGCCTTCGATTCCACACCTGTTGTCCCAGGAGGACAGTCATTTGCTCAATTTCAAACTTCACTCTCTTCACCTAACAGCCTGGCATATTCTGTTTTGAACCATAGAGGGTCTCAACTTCCACAACAAGTTTTGAATGTGATTTTGGAAGCTAGAAGGCCTAGTACAAGGAAAGTGTACGCAGATAAATGGAAGAGATTTTTATTTTGGAGTGCAGCAAAGGATTTTGATGTTTCTGAGCCTAATTTAAGTGTGGCTCTTCAATATCTTACTGAGTTACTGGACAAAGGTTTGTCCTTCTCTTCTATTAAGGTTCATGCTGCAGCAATTTCAGCTCACTATGACTGTGACCCACCATTGTTTTCTCATCCTTTGTTCAAGCAATTTCTTAGAGGGGCAAAGAATATAAGACCCCCACGTAGAGCTCCTACTCCTGCTTGGGATCTCAATTTTGTGTTGGAGAAACTCACTCTACAACCTTTTGAGCCTGCAGCTACTACTGAGTTGAAATATTTATCATGGAAGACTGCCTTTTGTTGGCCATTACCTCTGCAAGAAGGGTTTCTGAATTACAGGCCCTTATGGCGGTTGAGCCTTTCTTAATTTTCCATAAGGATAGGGTATCTTTACGTACTAATCCTTCCTTTATGCCTAAAGTGGTTTCTAGTGTGGCTTTAAACCAAACTATTCATTTGCCTACTTTTTATGCAAATCCCCAAAATAAAGGGCAAAAGATTTTGCATACTTTAGATGTACACAGGCAGTTGCGATATTATTTGGACAGAACTAAAGGGTTCAGGCAGTCTCAGCAGTTATTTGTTTCTTTTGCTTTGAGTTCTCAGGGCAAGCCTGTGTCAAAACAAACTATTTCTAAGTGGATTGAGTTTTGCATTGCTTTCTGTTATTCCCATCATGGCAAGGAGATTCCAGCTGGGATTAGGCCTCATTCCACTAGGGCTACTGCCACTTCGACAGCTTATATTTGGGGGGTGGCAACCAAGGATATTTTGGAGGCAGCTACTTGGAGTTCAGTGCATACTTTCTCTAGGCATTATCACCTACCACTTTACTCTAAATCCAGGGCTGGTTTTGCCACTGCTGTTTTGCAGGGCATTTTGGCAGCTCCTGCTTCCTTATAGTTTGGCCATCCTCCCTTACCTCTGCTTTGGGATTCTACCCAAGTGTAAGGACTGCAGCAATGTGAGATGAAGAACATAGTACAGTTTTGTACCTACCATAAATGTAGATGTTCGAAGATCCACATTGCTGCAGTCCAATTTACCCTCCCTCCTTCCCCTCTGTAGTTAGAGGTGGTTGTGTGGGTTGGGTTGTAAATATTGTGTATATTGTATATATTGTACATATAATTAGTGCAAGGGTGGTTGGTTGTTTGTTTGCTGTCTTTTGGTTTTGACCTTTATTTTTAGGGTCTTCTGACATCTGGGGCAAGAAAAGACTGAGGATATGACGTCGGTCATGCGCATTTGTACCCTGACGTCCTGATGTCAGTCAAATGCGCCTTGACCGACGTCAGCCTTATACTTTGATATTCGGGCCGACCGAGGACAGCGGACTACCCAAGTGTAAGGACTGCAGCAATGTGGATCTTCGAACATCTACATTTATGGTAGGTACAAAACTGTACTTTTCAGTGAAATCATCATTTGGAACGGCTCCCTGCTAGCAAATTTTGCAGGTATATAAATATTGCAAGTAATTTTTATTCTAAACATTGTGAATTTAATTTAATTTCCAATGACAGATTTAATTGTAATAGTGAAGGCATAGTTTATATAGCCTCATGCACAAACTGCGACTGTTTCTATATTGGAAAAACTGTTAGGAAACTCACAGAGAATAAAAGAACATGTTTTGGCCATTAAGAAGCATGATATGATTAATGTATTACCCAAACATAGTGTAAGTTGTGCAGATTTTCGTAAGTTTATTTTTTAGTGATAGCAAAGGTTAATCTGAGTATGTTTTTAGACCATTTTAATAATTATTTAGAATGACAGGAACTAAAATGACAGTTTATTAAGGGCCGATTTCCATCCAGGGCTTAACGAAACGATTTCTGTAAAGGGTCTTCTTAAATAAAGATTATTTGAGTTTTTATATACATGATTCATTCATATTAAATATTTTTAAATGCTTTTAGCATGGGTAGTAGGTTTTAAATTATTGTATGATTTCAATTGGATATTAATAAGTGATAGCATCCTCTAGTTTTGTATTTAACATGTATTGGATGGTTTAAATGTATTTCTGATGAAGTTCTCAAAGTAAAGAATGAAAGCACTTAGAACATTTTGAGTCTTGGTTTATTTTTCTTATTTTAACGGTTTTGAGTTCTCACTTTGTTCTAGCAGTGTGATCAAGGGTTTGATGCTTCCTTGAGTTGATACACTGCTTCAGTGTTTCATTTTTTTAATCAGCTGGGAGCACATTTGACTTATTGTTCTTCCTCTACATTGCTGGAAGTCATGTTTTACACAAGAGCTGGAACTTGCACTGTTTTTTGCTGACCAGCTGTAGGATTCTTCCCAGACAGTGTTTTTTCACCTTTTGTGGTGGATTTTCTTTTACGTTCTGTAAATTTCTTCTTTGCTGGCATCCAAGTAGTGTACATACTAGCCAGTTACTGAAATTTACCCAAAAAGCCAAAGTCACTGGCTCTCTTTTCTGAGTTTCTGTTTTCACTCTGGGAGAGATGAAATTAAGCAGCTACTCAGTGTGCAGCCATCTTGGAAGAAGTCTGTCTCATTGTGTGAAAGAACCACAGTTAGGTTATCTCTTGAAAAAAAGATAACTTTGTTTCTTCTAACTGAAAAGGATTTGTCTTAGATGCAATAAATATCATTCCTGAATGTAATGAATAGCAAATGTACATAAGATCTGCAGCTATTTTAGGTACATATTAGTTTTATTTTCAAGAGTAACGTTGGAGCACTGGATGGTTTAACTGACTTGCGGAGAGTAGTGCAGTGAGCAGGTTTAGTTTATGAGGAAATAAAATACATCTCTGTTACCAAATGTAGATCATCTGTGTTCATATACTTTGCTACCAGGATCAGTTGCTGTCCCCATTTCTTTGAAGCAGGAATGCTATTGCTATTTTCACTGGTTCTTCACAGAGTAGGTGATAGGAATATGAATAGTCTCAAGGTCATATTTAATTGAAGCCTACTTTAAAAATAACATTCTTGATAGTAAATAATTTGAAATGGGTAGGAGGAAGTAGTCATGAAGAGAATGTCAACATAGTACTTGTGTTAAAATGCAGAATGTATGTATTGACTTGAAGCATGTTTTGTCCCTGATAAGTGTACTACATGGGACCTCAGTTTAATGACTCATTCAAGGGACAATACACTCAGGAGTGCAGCAACCTACACTGGGTACAAACATTTTTTTTTAATTTTCCCCTTGTGTAGGCATAAGAGGACATGGACTGAGTTTTGATGTAAATAATTTATTGTTTAACTAAATGTTGTCCAGTGATCCAATGTCAGTCTTGTAGTCCAAATGCTGCAAGCACAATACTGTAATATTTATGGTAAAGAAATGTTAGAGTTGTAGCATTCCCTAATATGTGCATTTTCATTCCCTGAAACGTACAGCTTTTCAGTATGTGTTTAATAGTTGTGTTGTTTCCTTTCTAGTTGGACAGAGCTTCAACTCTACAATCAGAGCTTTTTACAGAACATTTGTGTTAGTACCAGGAAGCAGTGGAAGGTAAGAAGTTGTATATGTAGTAGTTGTATAATCTTTGTACTGTTTCTGTAGGTAGAATAGTTAGATAAGCCATCCATCACATAACACTTCAGCAAATTGTCATTCAGTTTCTCAGTGGATACTTTATGTTCCTTTCTCTTGCAGACTGTCGTATTGGCATTCATATGTTTGTTGACTCAGTGGAGAAGGGAGTGTCCTCACACTCCTCGTTTCATTCCCATTCTCATCCATTTAAAGTGCTGCTAAACTGAATAATGTGAAATTTTTATGTATTTTGCCTCAGTCTGTTACAGATCTGGAGATAGATTAAATTCTCATTTATGTTTCTGGGGCATGTGTTGTACTATTTCATATGGTTAGAGAGTTGTAGTCCTTTACTGGTACATACCACCAGTAGTCTTATATAGTCCTTTCAGAGGAATTATTTGCCATTTGGTTATGAAAACGTATTTTGCTTATATTATTAATTCATAATGGGAGTGTGGGCTTGTCAAGTTGGGAGAGTCTGTGCAGGTGATAGGATATACAGGGCAAAAGATTATAAAAAATGAAATATTTTCCATATTTGCAGTAATGAATCCAAAGTGGAGAGAGCTGCTGTCATTTTGTGAGAGCCTGTGCAAGCAGCTAATATTATAAATAAGTGGCACTGAAACACTTGGGCAGGAGAAAGAGAACATGAAATGTAACCATGTATCTGAGGTATATTGTATTAATATTAGCATTATTCTATTATTGAGACTAATATCTCATGCTCCATAGTTGGGCGTTAGAAAGAAAGGTGAAATCTGGAAGACAAAAGGACATGGTAGGTATCAGCAAAGAAAACATCAATGTGAAAATATCACCATGGGATGTACTGGGCATGCCTCACTTAACAGATTTTGTGAAAGTTTATGACAATATGAAATATTTTTCATATTTGCATTATTACATCAAAAATGTAGTATACTGCTGTCATGTTGGGGCAGGGGGGTACTTGTGCAAGAAGTAGTTGTTTTGAAAAAAAAAAATGGCGCCAAACACATTTGGGTAAGACAGATGCAGCATAGGCCCCTTGCAAGCATTGGATGTTGAGAAAAAAATGGCATTAAACACACTGTAAGAAAAAGATAGTAAGAAATAAAACTGTGCATGTAAGGTGCACTGTATTAGTATTAATATTATTCTGATAGAGACAGACTACTATCTCATTATCAGTACATTGTGCAGTAGGAAGCAAGGTGGCATCTACAAGTTGATAGGATATGGTGTAAAACATCTTACTGTGGACGTATATGTTTTGAGTTAATGAAGTTTGCTTACAAACAGTTATAAAAAGGGAAAGAATTTATGGTATTTACATTAGGGAAAACATAAATGGAGTGTGATACTGTCATGCCAGTGGGGACCTATGCAAGCATTGTATGTTAGAAGAAAAATAATGCTACACAAACGTGGGTTTAACAGACATAGCCATAGTTATAAGTCTTTGTTTGAGGTGCACTCTATGAACATTTAAAAGTATTCTAATAATTAGCCTAATAGCTCATGAATGGTAGGTTGTTTTAAAGAAACAACTTGCCATCTAAAAACTGATAATTTGTAAGCAAGAATACATGCATAATGAAACAGTGTGGGTTGCAGAGAGTTGTCAGAAATGTTTGCAAAATGTTTTGAATGTTATGATGTATTCTGTATTTACATTAATTATGGAGAAAGAAAGTGTGAAATTGTCATGTTGAAGATGGCATGTACAAGCAGTGGATGTATTCTGTATTTACATTAATTATGGAGAAAGAAAGTGTGAAAGTGTCATGTTGAAGATGGCATGTGCAAGCAGTGGGTGTTAGTTAAAACCTGACATTAAAATGTGGTGGGTAATCTGAAAGTGTGCATAAATATAACTGTTTGTTTCCTAAAGCAGTTATGAATATTAGCTGTATTTTAATATTTGTATTAATTCTGTAACAGCTCTGTGACCTGCATTGTCTTTTGTCATCAGTCTCCCAATTGGCAATTAGATAATGCTCATAGTGGACATTCTATCAGTGGAGTAACTGCTTCTGATGCTTGTTTTAGGGTTGTAACCTTGATGGACATATTCATTGTGGCCACTTAAACTTCAGTACATACCGTTACTAAACACTAGCATTCAGCCCTCTTTTCCAGGAGTAGAGTTTCTTTGGCTTCTGACTCCTTGATCATATGAACTGTTTGCCTTTTGCTTCTCCCTTCCTCCCTCTAGGGATTTGTAGATACTGTTTACCCAGTTGTCACCCCACCATGCAGAAGCCCTTGAAGTAAGACATAACAGATAATATGAGTATCCCCCATAACAGGTGTTGTTCAAGAAGATATCATATGTTGAATACTTTTACCCTTCTTTCACCCCCACCCCCAATCTGTCTCAGTCATTCTTGTTTCCAGGTGGGTCTCTTCAGCTACCTCATAAGTAAATGCAGTACTCTGTTATATTAGTGATAAATAGGTTTTATAAAAGATTATGTTCCACTGATGGAGCTACAATCTATCGGGCTTGTCTGTTAACTGAGTCAGGTTATTGAGTCATATGAGCTGGTCTGTTCATATATTAATCTGACCAAAGAAATTCATGTATAAGTATTCCAGCAAAATAAAGTTTATTTCTGTTTTTATTTTTTTTTTTTGGGGGGGGGGTACTATAGACAGTGTGGTAGGAGTATAATTACTAGGTATATAGTTGTCATGTTACGTTTGTATTATTAGCCATTTAGGGAACTTGGCTGAGGTGACAATAAGGACTGTAAAAATCTTAGATGCAATTGTGATTTTTGAAAATAACAGTGTCAGTGCCACAAGAGGCAGTACACTTACCTTTAGTGCAGAAGGAAACACACCATAAAGACAGATTGCTGACACTGCAGTGCAGCATAAAGGGGGACGTCCTAGTCCTGAATGCATCATTCTTCAGCTAACATGTTAAACCAAGGCTCCATCTGCCTGTATTGGTGAGCTCAGGTGGATATAAAGGATTCCACAGCACCTATTGAAAAGAGTAGGGGTGCTTTATTTTACGCAATATAAAAACATTATTTACACATTCCACTTATGCTGTGCTGATAATGCCATAAGAAGGCTGAAACATGTATGTCCACAGCTATTGGGGTTTGGCTTTATTGGCCTGAATTTGCCCATAAATAGACTTAAAAAGAAAAAAAAGTCATGGACAGGGTTGGGAGGGTGGCCTAATGTTTAAGGTGTTTGCCTTACAAACACAAGGTGCAGGGTTTGAGTCTCACAAGGGATAATTGGCTAGGCTTAAAATGTCTCGCAAGGGCAGTTAGCTTAGTACTAATCTATAAACCTATGAACATTCAGAATTGCCATATAGCTAAAGCACCTGATTTTGCATGTATCCCATGTTGCCTCTAATACAGAAATCACACAGTGGAAAGTCTACTGATTGTTTTTTTTTTTTTTTTTTTTTTTTTTTTGCTTGACCTTTTAACTCATTGTTTCAAATTTTATCCTTAGGAAAGACACTTCATTCATTGAAAAATACACCCCCCCCCCAATTTTCACCACATCACCTAAACCCTTACGTTTATCCTTATTCAAGGTCATTCCCATTTCCATTAAACATCCATTCGAAAAAACACTTCCCTCATCCTTATTTTGTTCTTAGCAACTACAACTGTATTGTCTGTTTATCAACACAGCTGGAATCACCACCTCCTTTTGCATCATGTATCCATCATCTTTCACTTTATAAGCCACTTTGAAGGGATTGTCAGCAGACAAAGAAGACATTCAAGTCTTCGGCATTGGGACTACAAATAACAGCACTGATCAGGGAGAGCTATCTTTAGATACAACATGTGTTTTCACTTTTGACTAGTTAAGCAAACATATGAAAAATCTCAGATCATGTGTATGGCACCCAAGGCTTTTTAAGGCATATTAGAAAAGGGTATTGCCCCAAGAGGCCCAAGGATTTGTATTAAACCTTTAGTTGGCCAACCTGATGATACACTTCTAACATCTTGGTCTGATATTCAGCAAAAAGCCTCCACACAGTTTGTCAAAACTTTACATGAGTATTATGAACGCAGAATAGATATACACATATCTGAGGTCACTCAGATTTCTGAAAAAGCTAAATCTTTTGAGGGTTCATCGATTTATAAACAGTGTTTTGACAAACTAATTGAGGATTTACTACAGTTTGAACAGGAATTAAAAGATAGGAAAATAACTAAATTGAAAAGAGATTTAAGGGATTATAATTTGGGGAAGCCCTTTGAATATGTCAAAAGTACTAAAAGTGTTAAGTTTGTCCAAAAAAGATTCATTGCCTATGGGCTAAAAGAGGAAAAGAAGTAAGTCAATTCTCAAAAAAAAAGGTCAGTAATACGTCTGGTGCAGATTCGTCCTCATACACTGACACATAAATTGACAGATAGCCGACGTCACCAGCCCACAAGAAATCTTCTACTACTGAACAGGATAAGGTAACACAGGATATTGATTCAGTCCCTTTATCCATAAGAAAAAGGGGGAGTAGGAAACATAAATCTAAACACAGCCATATATGGCTCTCTGGAAGCAATGTTGAATTTTCTGAAACTCAGATAATTTCAGCAAACAATGTTATCAGTATTTCATCGGCTATTTTGTCTGAATCTGATTATGTGATAATCAATAAAGGTTTGAATTTTATCTCTGGGTTTTTTGTGTCAGAAGATACTTTTGTTGAGGACTTATAAGCTTTCTGCAGACTGCTTAACCTTAAATTGCATTTTCAGGATACTGAATTGGATAATGGGCATACGGACAGTAGCAGTTTTAAGTTTCATAAATCCACTTTTGTTCCGCCTGTGAACAAAAAATGTGGAGGTGTTTCAAAACTGTATATTGAAAGAATTGCACTTTGGCTTTAACCATCATAAAAATGTTTCTCCTTCCAATTTGACATCATTGAAAATAGGTGCTTTGGAGAATTTAAAGAACAACAAAAATATTGTCATTATCCAAGCAGATAAAGGTAGTGCAACAGTAGTAATGGATAGATCCATATATGTTGAGGAGGCTGATAGACAGCTACAAGATGCTAGATTTTATACATGCATGTCCTATGATCCCACCACTAGATTTAAAAATGAAATAGATTTATTTTTGGAGTCTACAGTTAGTGAAGGCATTATAGATAAATACACATTATTTCATTTAAAAGTAAAAGATCCCTGTCATCACAATATTTTTATCTTCTTCCAAAAATTCACAAAGATATTAATAAACCACCAGGGAGACCTATAGTCTCTGGAAAGGGTTCCCTTATTGAACCTCTATCTGCATATCTTACCATGTATTTGAAACCTTTATTGCAAGAGGTAAGGGCAAGGATGCAGGTTACAATGGAATTTTTAAATATTGTTTCCGATACCCAAATGGAGCCAGGTTGGTTGATGTGCACCTTGGATGTCACTTCTCTTTACACCAGTATTCCACACTGGGCAAGATTATGTGCCTTGGAATATTGGTTGAAGAAAATTTTCCTGTACAGTCCATGTTTTAATACTTTCCTTTTGTGCTTGGCAGAGCACGTCCTCACAACAAATGTATTCTACTTTAATAACAAATGTTATCTACAGCTCGAGGGTACAGCTATGGGTGCATCTTTTGCACCCATATATTCTGATCTGTTTATGGGCTGTCTTGAACAGATTATTATTTATGATAGTAGTCACAACATATTTCTCGATGAAATAGATATTTGGTGATGGTTTTTGGATGACTGCTGGATGGTGTGGAAATCGGACGTAACATACCTACGAGAATTTGTCCAATATTTGAATGAGAACAAATGAGGTATAAAATTTGCGGTCAACTATGACTTGGTGTCTGTTTCCTTTTTGGGTGTAACTTTACATAGACAACAGGATGGTACTTTGTCCAGTTCATTATTTAGAAATCCCCATCATTCAAATACATTATGACATGCCTCCAGCTGTCATCTTAAACATGTTATTAATAACATCCCTAAGTCGCAGTTCATGAGAATACATAGGATTTGCTCTAACACTGAGGATTATAGGCATTTTGACCAAGACTTAATTAATCGGTTCAGAGAACGTGGGTATCCTGTGGTCGAGGTGCTTAAATGGCAAATACAACTTTAGAAAAATAAATAAATAAATAAAATACTAAAATACCACCAAGACCACCAATCCAAGAAGTAAGCGAATTTAATGAAACACTTAGCGCCACGGTTTACACAGGCTTCCAAGAGTAAAAACACTACAAAATACTGTTTGCTTATATACAGCATATTGCACAAAACAATCAATTAAGCATACAATTCAAATCACATACTTCCAATTACATTCTTTGTTGAGTCCCTGAGGCTCCAAAGTACCATACTTTAAAATAGGCAGAGTTTCTTTTTTGTTTTTTAAAGACACACATTCACCTATGCCAACTTGCAATTTTTCCAAGACACATCCCCTAAGAGAATCAGGGTTAGAGTTGTGGGCTGTCTCCAGAAATGATTTACTTGTATACAAAAAACACTGGTATCAGAGGGATCACAAAATCAGGTTCACTACCACTTATGGCAGAAACACACACAAGTTTTTGGACTTAGTGCGATAGCATTGGGACATTCTGCTGGCTGATGATAGATTATGTGATCTGCTAGGAGATAAATGTTCATTTTTGTTACGTAAAGGCTAGACTTTGGGTAGTCATTTTAGCCATTACAAATGGCACATATCATCAGAACATTCAGTACAGGTTACATTAGATTGGACCAGAGTGGTGGGCTGTTACTCTTGTGGGCATTGCTCTTTTTGCAAACATATTTTACAGACAAAAGAATTTACTAGTAAAAATACCTCAAAAGTTTTTCCATCAATGTTTTTTCCAGCTGTAGCAGTGATTGGGCCATTTACCTTGCAATTTGTACCTGCTCAGCTTTTTACATTGGCCAAACTTCCAGACCCATTAAATTTTGCATTTCAGAACATCTTAATAATATTAGAAATAAATATTTAACTAATGCTTTGTGCAAACACACCATGGTACACAACACAGCCAGTTTTAAATTCATTATTATTGACAAAATTATGGGCAATAGATTCTTCAAAACTGGTTGGCATAATCTTTTAAACAAAAAATGGATTGTGAAACTGGGTGGATTATTTCCACCTGGTCTAAATGAGCATCTATAATTCTTTTATTGATAATTAATTAAGGCCTTAGGCTTTATATATAAATAATGGTTGACTGCAGTTCGCACTGTACATTAAGAAAGGCCATTGGGCCGAAACCGGTTTGTGTTTATTATTATTTACTGCAGTGTTATATAATAAATACTCTTTTTCCAGTTGGTGCTGGCTGCTTTTTGATATTTTGGTACTATTTTGAGCCTTGGCATCTGCCGTCCATGCAGAACTCTCTATTGCGGTTATTCCATACTTATCCATAACATGCCAGAAAGCATCACGTCCTACTGTATCAAATGCTTGCTAATATAACCTACCACAAGTTTCAGATCCTCCATTTTACTTATAATATCAATCACAATTTCTTTCACAACCAATACATTCTTGCATTCCATCCTTTTTATACCATATATACTTTCTTTCATAATATCCCTTATCCTACCATTCTTCTCTGTATTATTCTCATAAAAATGTTATAATCTGTGTTATTTTGTGTGATAGGTCTCCAATTTTTATTTCATTATTTTTTTCTTCCATATAAATTTTAATATCCTACAAATAACTTGTCATAAACAAACCCTTCTTTCAGCCATTCATTCAGCACATTTACAAACTACACTTTTTGCCAATACATTAATGTCTTGTACATTCCATTCTCTACTGTACAATCTTGGCCTGATACTGAATCAACATTTACTTTCCCAAGTACTTCATCCAATTCACTAATAGTAATTTATTTTTCAAATTCTTCTTTAATTCATTCTGGAAATTGTTTTACTTTCAATTCTTATTTTCCTTCTTGTTACTCTTACACATATTTTCCAGATGCTGTAATATAATACTCATAATTTGCTCTTCTGTTTTTTTAACTCTCCTTTTACATTTTTCATTTCCCTCTTTATACTATCCTTTTTACTAGATACCTCATGCATTCTCTTTTATAAATATCTTCGCCTAAACAGTAATGCCTTAATTTTTTTCTTGATTTTTTTTTATAAATTTCTTTTTCATATTATAAAACTCTCTTGTATTATTCTCTAAATTCTCTCAGTCCATTTCTGTACGTTTTCCCAATATTCACTTTCTCTTCCTTTCTTACATCATCCTATTAAAAAAAAACATTCTTTATACTTCTTTATAAATTCAGTTCTCCATTCAGATTGATTTTTATAGAAGTTCTTCGTGGTAGTATGATCCTTCCCTAGCAGTAGTACTTCCCCTCCTCAAATTCATCCCATAAATTCTCAGTTATTCATTTTATTCCTTTTACTATTTTAATATACTCCTTTTCTTCCATCACCTCCATCCATATTGCTAAAAGGTCTGAAAATCATACCACAGCTATAGCAGCATCTACTACCCTCAAGCCTTCCAATAATAAAAAAATAATCAGTTTTAGATCCAAATGCCCCCTTCTGTAAGTGGATTGATTTTTGCTCCAGACTGCTAATTTACCATATTTTATTACTTCTTATTATTTTTATGTTTCATTTTCTTTTTGCATTTTCCACGTAAATCACAATTAAATTTCCCTGCAGTTATAATTTTCATGTTAACCACCAAATAGTCTAATATTTGATGAAAAAGATGTTCTCGTTCCTTGCTAGTTATAGATTTATATAAGGCTGTAATTCTATGAACATGTTATCTCCACCTCACAGCCACAACAGTTAACCTTCCCATCCTTACCAATGTTACATCTAGTGTTTTCACAGTTTTTGTACAACACAGCCACTCTAGAACAGCTTTTATCTCTTATGTTTCATATTATATTTCCACTCCACAATCTTTCTGTTTGTAGTCTTTCTTCACTTGTCAGGAATCTTACACCAGTAACAGAATAACATTGGCATCACACAACACATCATTCCAGTATCCCTATCCTTCTTACAATGTTAATAATACTGTTCACATTTACTGAAAATACTCTAAAATGGTTGCTTTTCTTTCTTTTTATGTGTATGGGAAGTATTTTTAAATTTTTGTTTTCTTATTTTTACACTTTCCACAACTTAATATTTTTTCATTGGTTTATGTACAAATAACCCTTGATCCTCAGAATCAGATTTTTCACTAGCTAGAACTTAAAAAAAATATTACTGTCACTTTTCCTGATGTCCCTTCCTGTGTGTACTCTCTCTCTCTCCTCATTTTTCCACTCCATATTTTTGTCTTCTAGTTTCTTCTTCACCTAGTATACCCTCCATGCCAGCCTCTTGTTGTCCTTCCTTATGTACATTTTCTTTCCTTTGCCCTTCATTTCCATTATTTATTGTTTGCTGTTGACAGTCCATCCAGAAGTGTCCATTTTTTACACAACCTGTATTCAGGCACACACACCTTCTTGCTGTTGTTCCTTTATCCCCACACTAGTTACATTATACCTTGTCGCAATCATGAATTAAATGAAAAAAGTCCCCAGAAAAGAAACACGATTTAGGCTGGCCAGCATATCTTAATGTTCCTCTATGACCAGCCACAAAAATAACACTTGCCAACTGTTTCACCATGTTTCTTACATTTTAAACAGCTTCCAGCCTCCACCATCCATTCCTTAAATTTCTCTCATCTCTAACTTTTACAATATTATCAACAGTTTCACACATACCATGCATGCATTTTTAACATTGTCTTCTTACAGTTTATCAGTTCTAAATTGTAAAGTAATATTTTTTAACATTTAAGTTGCTACCGTAAAACAAACAATTGCCCCACAGATAAATGTCTTGATTTTTGTTATGCAGTTCTAGAAATGCCGTCATCAATCCCTCAGTTTCAAATGTTAAGTCTCAAAAGGTCTCTGCCCAGTACGTATAAAGTTCTGAAATTCAGAATCCAGAACAGTTACCAAAGTGTCCCATACATAATATCTGTCCATTACAGTGCCATTTCTTGTTCTTATTCTCACAGTTAGTTTCAAAACTGTTTTCCTTACAGTTTGATACTGTCCTCTTTTTTGCCTGTTTTCACTGCTGCATATGTTTTAGTTACTGCATTATGTGCTGCCACAAAACCAGACACCTTCTCATTTTGTTGCTGCTTTCCTTGTTGCCACATCACCCAATTTCTTTTCCACATTACCATCTTCAGCACTTCCAAAAGAGTTGTCTACAGCTCACCCCGTGAAACAGCAGAACTGTCACCTGGGTCATCCTATTTGATTATTTACAGAATATCATCTGCAAGACCTCCCAACGCCAATTCTGTATTTGCACTACTTTACCAGACTTGACTACTTCCTTCTCCATGGAGACAGCTAAACACTGCTCATTTGTAACATCCACCACATAAGAGTCTTTGTTTACATTCACTTTCCACCTCCAAAGTCTCTAAAGCTTTCCATTGTTTGCTATCAATATGTTGAACAGCAAAATAATTTATGTTCGACATAACGAAAGCAAACCTCGAAAGTCAAAATATAGAACAATTCACAATGTCTAATCAGCTGAACGAATTCAGCAGATTCAACATTGTTTTCGAACATATCACGTAATGTCCGTATAGGAGCTCATGTAAAGTAAACTCCTATACCTAACATCACATTTTTGCAGTTGGCCATGCCCCCCTGCATCCCCCCCTGTGAGGAGCTGGGCCCCCCACACTCCCTGCTAACTATATATTCCAACTCCGAAATCACACTACAGTGAGGAAAGGGATGAATTTCACTAACTACACTGTACCGCGATCTCTGTACAGTTCTTTGAATTTATGGTTATATTTCCCCTAGTAGAAAAAATACTACATCAGGCCTCCCCTGAATGGAGGCTACTAGCCTAATGAGACTATCCCAGTCAACAAAGAATAAGTAAAAATATTTTTTATTAATATCATTAGCACACTTGTTGTCTTAGAAAACATGGTCTTGTTTGAATAAAATGTTAGTAAGTCATGATTCTGAAATAGTGAAGCAGTACTGTTGTTTTAAAAGTAGCCATGTTTCCCGAACATCAGATGTATTGCTACAGCAGGTTACATGATATATTCGGAGTCTTTTACATTTGACCCTTGTGTAGAAGGGTCCACTGAGGGCTTATCAACAAGCCCCAACAGTAGAAGTCAGAAACTATTCAGTGCTTTGTGAGAGTTTTCCTTGCAGGTGTAGGAAAACACTTTCGGACAACATGACTTGATGACAGCTTCCTTCTGAGATGTCAGGACTCACAATGCTAAGTGATAAAACACCAGAAAAAAGAGACCAAAACTACAGGGGAAGAGTGACTGCCAAACATCACTTTTCTCCTTTTTTTTTTTTTTTTTTTTTTGCAGGGAGACTGTGTAGGCCAAGACTTTGGCTTTTCAGTTTCCACATTTCAGAATTTGCCATTGAAGGTCTTGGCATTTTAAATGGTTACCATTAATGACACTGTCAGGCTGTTTGTAGGCCTCTGTGTTCTGGTGTCCTGTTACTTTACCTGTGACTCTTACAAGACAGTAATTGACCCCATGCATAGACTGTGATAATGAGTGTGCATCAGGAACAGTCCTCACTGTTCCCAAGAAAGTGGAGATCTCCTACAAGTATACATTTTAGTGGAGTCAGGGTCTTTCTAAGCATGATGAAGTCTAATCCTGCATGATCTCTGTGGTCCATCATAAGTCCAGGAGACCACAGCACCTTTCTACCTTACTGCCAGACATGGAGTTTAAAGCATTGGATACCGTGGTATAGAGGGTGCTTTCTTGTACCATGTTGGGGGTGAAATTCCACAACAAGTCCCATCTGTCCAGGTTTCAATCATTCCGGGTTGATCAGGCACTAGAGAAGCTTTTGGGAGTTCCTGATTCTAGAGTCAAAGAAGAACTTTTTGATACCCTTACAGTGAGCTCTATATTATTTTTCCACTGTAACTTTGACTGTGATAATTCTGTGGCTATGCAGCAAGCTCTGATACATATGATTTATGACTGAGACTCTTCTTTAACCCTTTAAGCTCTAAGCAGCACTAGTTAATCACAGCCCTTTATTCCCAAAGATGGGGGTAGCCTAGTATGTCCTGAAGTTTTTTGGCAAAATAATTTTTAAGACTATCTCCCAAATAGATGCTGATAGCTCACATATCATATGTGCCATAGGAAGATTTAAAATAAATAAGTTATTATGCGACACAGTAATACTTTTTTGAACACAGAAATGTCATATTTCTGAAAATCTTTATGAACAGCTTGTATATCTTGATACATTTACCCAGCAGGCAAGTGACATTAGCAGTAAAGTTGTTCATCTTATTGGAAGCTTTTTAGTGATGCAAGCATGTCACCTGTCTGTACTTTGCTTTGGATACAGCTATAGAAGTATGCATGTTTTGCTTATGTCTTTTAATAACTTCTGGACTTCCAAGATTGCTGCACTCTGATCAACAGGTTGATTTGCACTCTCCCTGTGTAAAAATAAAAACTTGAGGGAAAAAAGCTGTTGAAACTGTCAGTTTGAGTAAAATTTGGTCGCAAGCTAGTAATTACACTGTCTGGATGCCAACAAAGAAGAAATTTGGAGAACCTGATAGAAAATCAGTTGGAAGGGAAGATGAGAAGCATCTTGCTGGAAAGAAACTTGCAGCTTTTCCACAAAAAACATTTTGCTTTGATACAGGACACAGCTTTGAGTAATTTAGAGGGAAAATAAATAATATGCACTCAGAGGTATTTAAAATAAATAAACCACTGATTGAATATATCAACTCAAATAACAGAAGACTGGAACAGATAGAAGAAATTTTAACTAGCTATTCAGATGAACTGATAAACCTACAAAAATCAGAGGTTGAAATTAAGAAAAGTCTGGCTAAGTATCAGACTTCTCAAGAACAGCTGTTTCAAAAATAGTAGAGCTGGAAGACAGAGCACACAGAGAAAACCTAAGATTTTCTGTTGTACCAGAGGAACTGGACGGAATAGGCTGTATTCATTTTATGAAAGTACAAATAAGCAACTGGACTGGTGTTCCACAACAGAATTTATAATTGGAATAGCATGTTGTGTGTATGCTAAAACTGGCCATGAGAAAGCAGACAAGACTTTTAGTAGTTAATATGCAATCTGCAATTGATCATGCCAAAACGGTTTCAGATAAGAAAAATACTCAAAATTGGAGAAAACAGAGTGTGAAAAACAATTATTCACTGTACACAAGGCAGAAGAGAAGCAAGTTTATCCCAGCAATCAGAGAATGTGGAGAGACAGGTGTGAGACTGAAGTTGCTGTGTCCATCTGTCTTCAAAATATTTTTCCGGGAGGATTAAAAGACATTTTTTGATGCAGAATAGGCTGAGAAGGAAATAAAAAAAGTTCATCCATCAAAGAGTTAGCCAGCAAGCAGAAGAGGGCTCTGCTTCTTATTCTTCTGACAACAACACCCATTTATAGACTTTAATAGTGATACCCTTTCCATTATTACAAACAAAACTGCTTGAAAGACAGATAAAACTACAGGAGATAACTAGAAAAATCAGGATTACCTTAGACTTGAATCAAGGACTGGTGTTGAGAGATGGAGATGATCAGGAAGAAAACCAGCAATACTGAAATTAGTGAATAAATGAGAGACTATAAAACATAAATTCCATTGAATTTAGATATTGCTTTGCAAGAAAAAGTGATTGAGAAAGACTGGAAACTTGTTTACTTTGTTAAAATTGTGGGTGAACTGAAAAGCATATACCCCACTTTATGTCATTAATGTTTAGAAGGACACTGAAGGGTATGAAGAAGTAGGTTCATTGGTGATTACTAGGCTAATGACCCTGGGGGCATTTTTTTAGCCTAGCCTTGCTTCCTAAATGTATCCAGTTGGTTGATACTGCAAGTTGTTTTAGGGGTATATGTAGACTTGACAGGTTGCCTCTATTGGAGACATAAGTACCAGGCCAGAGATACTTTTCTGATTCCCTATCCATTTGTCCAGTTTACGCTTGAATTGAGTTAGGGAAGATCTTTGTTTGACATGGATGGGAAGCATGATCCAGGGAAGGGACAGTCTCTGAGACACATACCTCTTCCTCCGACATGTCTTATTTATGTTGCAGGCAAGGTTTAGGTCCCTAGATCAGGTAATTCTGATGCTGGTTGTTTTGCAGATGTGCAACAGATCCATCAGAATAGGATCAGAGGATACTTTGTAGGCCAAGCAGAGATCTTCTGTCAGCACTCCATAGGACACCAAGTATAGGGACAGAGCTTTGAAGTGATCCACATAAGACATGTTGTTTACTCCCTGTATTCTTTTTGTGAGGAACCTCTGTGGACCTTCCAGTTGTTGCATATGCCTGGTCAGGTACATACCAAAGGGGGTGTTGTACTCAGTGATTGGTCTGATAAGTGCCAAGTACAGTGGAACAGTGTCATCCTTGGACCTAAATGCCATACCCTTGTGCATAACTTGCATAACATAGAATGATTTCCTTACCACCATAGACACATGATGGTCAAAGGCCAGGTTGCTGCTTACATGCATTTCCATATATTTGATCACTCAACCTAGTCTTGGTGGGGTATTGTCAATGTGGTAGTTTCCATAGGAAGCTATATTCCCAAAGGAAACTATTATTCTTAGTATTGAGTTTTAGACTGTTGCTCTGGTATCAGTTATTTGTCTGTGTCAGGCTTTCTTGGAGGATATTGGTGTCACTGAGAGATTCTATGACTGCACCCATTTTGCAGTTGCCTGCAAACTTGATCAGCCAGAGGTCCTTATTGTTGGCCATGACTTCAGGGAAATCAGTGGCAAAAATGAGTGGTCCCAGCACCAAGCCTTGAGGCTGGACTCTTTGTGAAGGTTCTAACTTCTTGGGTCCCATTTGTGAGCCATCTGGCTATCCAGAGAGTGACATAGGGGTTTACACTGAATTTTGTGAGTTTGTCAACAATGCTCTAGTGAGATATTATGTTGAAAGCTTTGGCTAGGTCAAGGACGACAGTATGCACTGTTTTTCCCTCATCCATTGCATTGGTGGCTTTCTCAAAGAAGTCCACTAGGTTGAGTAGACATGACCTGCCCTTGATGAAACGAAACTGGGTTAGATCCTGTGACTGAAGGTTTCCTGTGTCATTGTTTATTATTTTTATGATAATTCTTTCAGTGGCCTTGCATAAGAGACTAGTCAGACTTATGGTTCTGTAATTAACTGGTTCGATAGAGGGCCCACCCTTTTGCAGAAGGATGACAGTTGTAGTCCTGCATTCACTTGGCACAAAATCGGTCAGGTCTATATTAGATCACCGAAAGCTTAAAAAAGCGAATGGTGATTAATCGACCTTATGTAAGCAAAAGCTTACAATTTCAAACTGTCAGAACAGCAATTTTTTTTCCTAGGGAAAAAAATCGCTGTTCCAACAACAACAATAATAAATAAATAAATAAATAAAACACTTTAAACATTACATTAAGTAGGGGGCTTCACCCCCCCCCTCACTTAAGTATACCAACTCCGAGACTGCACTACAGTGCCAAAAATGGCAAAGTAACGAAGCGGCCAAGCAAATTCTTTCCCAGGGAAAGAATTCACTTAAAAGCCGCTTCGATCTTTTGCCGTTTCCATCTTTTGAGTTCGACCAAGACGCATTTGAAAGAATGCGTCTTCGGTCTTCTAATAGGGGACCAATCTGTCTGGAGGCTACAGTTAAGTAATAATTCTAGTGGTCCTGATAGGTAGCATTGCCACCTATCCATTTTTTTCGACTATCCAGAAATCAATCTGATTGTCAGTAGTCCGGAAAACACTGTACAAACGCTGGAATTCTGTTTCAAAAAAAAGAAACAAAATATCAGAATTTGTTAAATCAGTGGATTTACTATACTTTTTTACAGAAAAGCTAGTAAATCAGCACAAAGAAGGTATCACAAATGAAAAAAGTGGCTGTTCCTCCTAGTCTGACACAATGATGACATCACAAAATGGGTAGGTAGGGGGCAGGGTTGTGGGAGGTGTGAGGTGTGTGGCCTTGGTCCAGTTTTAGTCACAATGAAGGGTGGCAACCCTACTGATAGGTCACATTTCATGCTATTAAAGAGGCAACCTGGAATATTATCAGGACCCATTAATGCAGTGTTCCTGAATTTGGAGAGTGCATTAAGGACTTGTTCCATAGTGATAGCTGGGGGAGTTATGGTTGGGAATATTTCCTGAGGTCTGTCTGGAGGGAGGGGAGGTAAAATTGGAGTAAATTACATCAGCCAGTAGATTTGCTATATCTTCCAGCTCAGCATAAGTGGCTTCATTTACAATAAGTTTGACACATTGCTATGTATTGCCTTTGAGGTTGTGGACATAATTGAAGAAAGCCTTATGGTTGTCCTTTGGCATGGGCGGGTGTTTTTACCTCAAATTTAACTTTGGTAGACTTGATTTGTCTCCTAAGTTGCTTGTTTAGATTGATGAGTGAGTTTTTACCTTGCTGGGCATTTCACTTCCTCATTTTTGCCTTGATTTTCTTTCTTTTGTTGTACAGCTGACTGATGCTAGGATTCCACTTGTTTTTTGAGTTTATGTGCTTTTTCTAGGTGGGTACAGCTGCCTCAGTGCAGCTATGAATATGTTTCTACAGACTTTCTGTGAGCAACTCAAAATAAGCAGCAGTGATCTTCAGGGATTAAAGTGCTTGGAATTTTGTCAAAGTGCCACTAAGTAACTGGAAGTTTGACTTATAATAATTTCTAAAAATGCCAGGGTTTGCTAGGGTCATGAATTTTATTTTAATTTCAAAGGAGATAGCTTTATGGTCCGACCTGACCAGTGAGGACATTACACTGGGGGATGCAGTATTCTCCCATGTTTATAAGAACCAGGTCAAGGATGTTTGTACCGCAAGTGGGCATACATAGGATCATACGAAGTTACTAGGCTACTGATCCTAGGCCCCTTACAACCCCAGCCAAGTTCTATCCTTATTTCCATGATCAGCACCTAATGCCACGTCCAAGAGGAACACAGGTGGAACCCTAGGGGTGAATTTACAGTTATCCATCCAGTCATCAAGATTGGATTTCAAGAGGGCTAATGAGGTTGCTCTGTTTGACATGAAGTAGGAGTCTGTTCCAAAGGTGTAGTAACCTCTGTGAGACAAATCTGTCCCTCCAGCAGTTTCTATTAATGTCACATACCAGGTTAAGCTTATTAGAGCAAGTAACCCGTGTACCATTTGACTTTCAGATGTGCAGCATTTCCAGTAAAGCAGGGTCAGAGATTGCCTTATATGCAAGGCAGAGATTTGCTCTGAGTAGTCTGTATGAAACAGACTAAAGTGACAGTGATTTTAGATGAGCCACATAGGACAAATGCTGAAGACCTTGGATTTTCCTTGTGAGGAACCTTTGTGGTTTTTCCAATTGCTGCAGATCCTTGGAAAGGTACATACCAATAGGGGCGTTGTACTCAATTATTGGCCTGATGAGGGAAGAGTACAGGGAGATTATAACTTTTTTTTTTTCTGGAGACAATGCCCTTACTTATGAGATGAGAAATATAGAATGCTCTTCTTACCACTATGGAGACATGGTAACTGTCTCCCTTTGACAAATCCAAACTGAGTAGGGTCAAGTGTTTGGAGATTACCTTTATCTTTATTAATAAGGTCCATGATGATTTGCTCCATGGCCTTGCTGATAAGGTTAGTCACCCTAATAGATCTATATTTCCCGGGGTCAGTGGAAGCACCACCTTTGTGCATATAGACTATCCATGGTGTGTATTTTAACAAAACTCAGAAATCTCTGAGTCTGCATGTTCAAAGTTGTGTATTATTCCCATTTTATAGTGGGGTGCTTAAAGTCACCCATGCATATAATGTGGTCAAATTGAGTGTTTTCAGCACATTTAAGTAAGAGCTGTGGGTTTCCTGGGTCATAGTAAGGGTCTATAACTTGTAAGAATATGTTATGGGAATTTGCTTATGGTAATTTGGACATAGAGGAGCTCAAACACATAAACTCTTTGCTGTATCTTGAGATTTGTTTGTTTTGATGAAAATTGAGACAGTTCCAAATTTTGTTCCTTTCTGTGCAGTAACTGCTCTAAATGTGTGGAAGGCATTATAGCATATCACTCCTGGGTGCTCCTTGCTGCTCTAGACAATGTCTCAGTAACTGCATAGACATCTACATTCTCCAGGGTGAGAAGAGATTGCAGGAGTGGAGTTTCTTTGTTTAGACTCCTGGTATTAAGCAGTAATACCTTTAGATTTTCATGGGTTGGTTTTGCTGTGTCAGAAAGTTTATCAGGTTGGCAATGCTTGAAGAAGGCACTCTGGAGGTGAACACGGTTTTAGCCAATATTGGAAAGCCCAGATGGGATAGATGCAGACCATCACTGGCAAAGCAACATACCCTGCCAACCATATCCTTCCAGACTGATAAATGTTGTACTCCTTTCAAATGACACCAAAATCTAAGTCAGTTAATAAAGTCAATTATTTTCTATTCATATTGTGGCATCATCCTTGCAGAAGGTAGAATGCTGCTCAGTGCTAGGCTCATACTGGCGTGGGACACATATTCTGAAAGCTCTTATCATGTCTATCTTTATATAGTCCAGGGAGGTATGCCTCAGGTCATTTACACCCACATGGACTATGAGTCATACTAATACTTGTGGCTCAACAACTGACCTTGCAGATTCTGTCCTCAGATAGGCAACTGACCATGACTGGCTTCTTACTTAGCCTTGTGAATGGAACATCTGTGTGTAATGCAGTATTGGGTTGTATGATGGTATACATCGTAAAATGTAGCTGTATGTGTTTTGGTGAGTGTTTTGTTAGAATGCTTTTGAGATTGCTGGGGATACTTATTGAGAGTGTGATGTCTGTGAGGTCTTTGTGGTTTAAGAAAATTGCTTTTAAAAGACTCAGCATATGTTGTTCTATGTGTCTGGTCCATACTATGTGTGGTGGGTGTAGTGTATGTGTTTATGACAACCTGTTTGGCATTATAAATGATTGTGTGAAGAGCCTTGCTTCCAGTGATGTTCTGTAACTGCGTCCCTCACATACTGTATCACTTTGTTTAAGAATTAGGTGGTTGTCATGAAACATGCGATAATTGCTACATTGCCTCAGTACACCTATATCCACCAAACTGACATAGAGGTAGTAGAAAAGTGTATATCCATTGTTATAGATCCTTATTACATGATCTACAAAGGAATGATAGGGGTTCACAGCTAGCTGGTTTGGTTGCTGTAAGAGTACAGACTACAGTCAAGATTATCTAAGATTAAAATGATGGGCGACTGTTCCTAAATTTGCAGAATAGTTGCTCTTTGCACAACTAAGTACTAAGGAAATTGCAGGGGTAGTTTTAATGGAAACTTTCAGTTCTAGTTGCCTTTACTGTAAGTAAAATATTTTTTCTTATTATTTCTATAAAAATGTTCATGTCATTTGGATGTTATATTGTAAAGTAGTTTTTCATAGGTTCATGGGTAAGTACTAGGCTATCTCCCCGAGGGCATTTATAAGCCTAGCCAGAATGTGTTGGCTTTCGCCTCCCTTTTATATTAGTTTCCTGGGCCTCTGTCCAGCAGGGCCGCTGATGTGATCCCAGGTGTATATTTACGATTTCCCATCCACTCATCAAGATTTCTCTTGAAGAGAGTCAGTGAGGAGCTTTGCCTAACATAGACTGAGATTCTGTTCCAGAGCGAGGGAAGTCTCTGGGACAGGAATCTATCCCTCCAGCATGTCCTATTTATTGTTGTGCTGAGCTTTAAATCCCTAGAGCGTGTGGCTCTAAGAGATTTGGTTTTCCTTAGGTGGAGCATGTCCATTAATTCAGGGTTTGACATGGCCTTGTACGTAAGGCAGAAGTCTCCTCTGAGGAGGCAGTAAGCAACTGAGTAAAGATGGAGTTTATTTAGCCGGGCTGCATAGGGCATTTGTCTGAGGCCTATGATCCTCTCGGTGAGGTACTTTTGCGGTCTTTCCAGCTGTTGCAGATGTCAAGTAAGGTACATCCCAAATGGGGCATTGTACTCTATTATGGGCCTGATGAGCGATGAGTAGAGGGGCACAATAACCTCTCTTGATCTAGATGCGAACCCTTTTGTGATTAGGTGGGCTACATAGAAGGATTTTCTAACCACTTTGGCAAAGTGGTTATTGAGAGGTTGCTATCTACTTGGGTCCCCAAGTCCCTAGTTACATCTTCCGTACTTAGTGGATTACCTCCTGTGTGATAGTTTGTGGGCACTTTATTTTTCCCAAAGGGGATGACTATGCACTTTTTGGCATTTAGCTTAAGGCCATGATTTTGATACCAGGTATTCGTCTCCATGAGACCCTTCTGGAGAATGTCTGTGTCAGCCGGGGAGTCGATTATGGCCTCCAGTTTGCAATCATCTGCAAACTTGGTCAGCCATAGTCCTCCTGTGCTTGCCTGTACCTCACAGAAGTATATATCGCACAGGAGGGGTCCCAGGACTGAGCCCTGAGGGACCCCACTTGTAACCGGTTTAGAGTCGGACATAGCACCCGCAACTCTGACCATGTGAGTTCTATCCATGAGCCAGTTTGCAACCCATCTCATGACATAGGGGTTAATGTTCAAGCTGGTGAGCTTTTCTATAATGCCAGAGTGGGGAATGGTGTCAAAAGCCTTTGCGAGGTCCAGGTAGGCTGTGTGGACTACCTTTCCCTCATCTATGGCCTTGGTAACTGTTTCAAAGAAATCAACCAGGTTTAGGAGGCATGATCTGCCTTTAACAAAGCCAAATTGGGTAGGGTTCAGTGTCTGGAGGTTCCCAGTGTCTTTGTTAATGAGTTCCATGATGATGCGCTCCATGGCTTTGCAGACCAAGCTAGTCAGGCTTATAGGGCAATAGTTTCCGGGATCCATTGTTGCACCACCTTTGTGGAGCGGGATAACTGTTGCTGTATGCCATTCTTTGAGTACATAGCCTGTGGTGAGGCTGAGCTTGAACAGTGAGTTCAGGTGAGGGGTTAGTTCATTTTGGAGCTCGTGTAGGACGCAGCCTGGGATGCCATCTGGTCCCATTGATGCTGTGTTCTTGGCCTTGGAAAGGGCTGTTTTCACCTGAGTGTCTGTGATGTCTGGGGCTCTACAATCTTCTGGAATGGACACGGGCCCTTTAGGGGGTGGGGGGGGTGGGGGGTAACGTTTGCACTGTACCTGTCAGCCAGGATGTTAGCAATGTCTGTTGGTTCAGTGTATTTTTTGTCATTTTGCACTAGCTCAGAGCAGATCTGAGAGCTGCCACTTAGATTCTTGACATAGCTAAAGAAGGCTTTGTGATTATCTTTAGCGTCTTTGGCAATTTTTCTTTCGAAGCTGGCCTTGGATGATTTTATGAGGGATCATAGTTTCTTGCTGGTACTGATTAGGGATGCCTTCCCTTTTTGGGATTTGTCTCTATCATGTAGTAGTTTCCTCCTCCTGTTGTAGAGCTTATTTATGGTCGGTCGGGGTCCACCAGACTGGTTTCCTCATTTTGGAGGAGTGAGTCTTTGTTTTACTTGGGATGGCTCGATCCATGCATTCCTGTAGGTGCACATAGAATGCATTTGTGAAGGATTCTGCGGTTTGGGCAGCATTATCCTTTAGCAGTGGGGCTTTGAATTTTTCCACCTTGGTCTTGAGAAGTGTGAAGTTTGCTTTTGAAAAGTTTTTTACAGTTGTTTCCTTAACTGGGGGTGGGGTTGGGATGTGGATGTTTAGTGTGATTAGTTTATGATCTGATCTTACCAGCGATGGGTTTACCTCTGGATTGGAACATTGGTCACCCATATTGGTGATGATCAAGTCCAATATGTTGTCACCTCTCGTGGGAGTGGTAACCGGTTGATGTTAAGTTGTCTATCTCGCCTTCGTTCTTGCTGGTTGGGATTGGAGCCGATCCTCGGCTCCGACTCGGCCATCTTCAATAGCTCGAGAGCTGTTTACTGGCTCGAGGCTACCCCTTATCCCATAATGCCTAGCGATAGCTACCCAGATCTCATTTGCTGCTTCAGCTGCGAGGTGTCATTTTTCTGGCTCAGGCTTGTATAGAATTTTTTGTGTAAATTTTTACTAGAATTTAACTCTTCTAGTACTTTATTATTAGCGATAGTTTTGTTTCTGTGGTAGATAATTGTTTATTATATAGTATCCCTCCTTTTGTAGAACTTGTTTAACTTAGAGAGTTCTCCCCCACCCCTCTCCCTTTCATTCCAGGTTAGCCGTTTAAGTTAGAGGCTTTCCTACTGCTTTTTTCTTATAGGCTAACCATTTAAATTAGAGGCTTTCCTATTACCTTCTTAAAAAAAAACTTTTATCTATATCATTTCTAGTAGATGTGTTTTTTGTTCTTGTAGACTGAATATTGCTCCTTTTTATTGTTGTCTAAATTGGTTTGGTTTCCTTCTACAGTAAAGTATGTCAAAGGAATATAAGGTTTCTGGGTTTAAGAAGTGTGACTCATGCTGTCAGAAAATGTGTCTGACAGATGGGCACACTTCTTGCGTCTATTGTTTAGGCGCTGTGCACCTGCAGGACTCTTGTTCTGTTTGCCATGCCTTTAGTCCAAGAGTTTTGCAGGAGAGTAAGAAAAAGTTGATTCTTATGGGTCTATTAAAACCCCAGGATTCACCGGCCAAGAGCTCACAGCCAGTGAAATCCACTAAGCCGTCGGCTCCAAGTTCGGATCCATCTTCGGTACAGGATTTACTTTCTATGTCGGTCCGGCTGGCACCGACAAGACAATCTCCCCGTCAGCTCCTTCAGAGGCTTCGGAGCCATCATGTAGCCACAAGAGGCTGAGGTCCCCTTCCTTAGAGTCAGTGCATTCGGCTCCTCGGTCCCCTTTACTTCAGAGTGAGCGTAGTCACCGATCCTCTCACTCCTCTCGATCCTCTAGGCTGAGAGTAGTCAGTAGGTTGCTAAAGTCGCAGGCACTAGCTAAATTGTTGTCCAGCCCTCCTCAACAGGTATCGGCTCCGTCCACTTCTCTTGATGTTCCTCCTCCGACTCCAGTGAGTTCGGAGCCAGAGTTTGCTGAGATTCGAGTAGTGGAACCGTCAGCTCCGATAACTCTATCTCCTTCGGTTCCGACATCGCCTCCGATTCCCTCTGTGGTACCTTCCATAGAGGGATCTGGGCACCGTGGCTTCCTCGTTGGCTCCAAGGGGGCGAGTGGCATCAGACCCTTGTCCGACCCCGTTCTCCCTCTCGAACCTTTGGTGTAGGTGAGCTCGGCTCCGACATCGGCCTCGGAGCCGTCCCCCTTTGCGCGGAGAAAGATTCCGATTTCTACTTAACCGGAGCTTTCTCTGCATCATGGCAGGGACGCCTTTGATGTCATATGGAGAGTGCTGTCCTCCAAGTCAGCTCCACCTTCAGCCCCCCCGGCTCTGTCCCCTGTAGTGCCTGTGCCAACCTCTGCTCCTCCTCCAGACCCTAAGCGTAGAGAACCGATGCTCCAGGGCACCCCATTGGGTGTTTCCTCCTCTTCCGAGGCCTCTCCTGATCACTCAGAGGAGCCCCCTTGGAAGAAAAAGTGTAAGAGGAAGCACATTGACTGCCCCGAGTCTGTCACTTCTGATACAGACTTAGATGATTCGGAAGGGTCTCCGAGATCCCCCTCTGAAGATGTTTCCTTCTCGGACATCCTAGAAATGCTTAAGCAGAGGGGGAACTGGAATCCCCTAGCCCCCACCGAGAATGAGTCTGTATTTCTGGATGCTATCGGTTCCCGACCTTCCACCTCCTGTGTTTCCCTGCCTTTCCATCCACTTATGACAGTGGTGGCTCGAAAGGTCTGGTCAGCTCCGGATACAGTGGAACCAACTCCGAGGAGACCTCGTAAATTCATTACAGCACCCCAGGATAAGCAAATCCTTTCAAAAGGTGTTCCTGTTGATGCCATGGTGGTAGCAGCAGCCACCAAAAAAGAATTAGCGGAGACCTCTTCGTCTGTCCATCCCCCTAACATCCCCCTAACAAGGAGTCTAGGATGATGGACAGGTATGGGAAGCGAATGTTCGCTTCAGCGACCTTCTCTATGAGGTCACTGAACTACCTATGTCATTTTACCCGACTTCAAAGGGATCTCCTTAAAGAGCTCAAAGATACCCTTCAAATCCAACAGCTGAGGGAGCACAAGCCAAAGTAGCTTCCCAGCTAGCGACGCTTAATTCTGTTGTTAACTCCTCCATGAGGCTCATTTCCTATGCAGCTGATGGGGCGAGTAGAGCCGCAGGTATGGGTGTAGCCCTTAGGAGGCATGCGTGGATGTGGCTGTGTAACTTTGCGGAACCCTTTCGAGCGTCCTTCACCAACACTCCCTTTGATGGTTCCTTTCTTTTTGGACCACAGGTGAAAGACACTTTGACTAGATGTGAGCAAGAAGGCAAGACTCTCTCTGCCGTGGGAGTCCGTTTTTCCACTCCCTCTAGACCTTACCCCAAGGGTTAGAAGAGTGGCAAGATGTGGTTCCGTAAATCTCAGGGAGCCTTACCTGACACACGTATTGATTTTTCCTCCAGAGGCAGAGGGGGAGACAACAATAATAGACGCTGCCCTCGTGGCAGAGGGGGTCCACAGAACCAGGGCAACAGAGAATCTTTCTCTGATAACCCCTTCCAGCATCCCTGAAGGGTTGCCT
Organism: Protopterus annectens; assembly: GCF_019279795.1. NCBI lineage: Eukaryota > Metazoa > Chordata > Ceratodontiformes > Protopteridae > Protopterus > Protopterus annectens. The sequence goes on along the minus strand of NC_056727.1, from coordinate 919,937,375 downwards.
GGCTGCTCACCTGTGGAGGCAGTCGGGGGAAGACCTTCACTGTACCCAAAAGCCTGGCAAAGTTTAACACAAGACAAATGGGTACGGTCCATTATATCCGGAGGTTACAAAATTCCCTTCCATCAATCCCCCTTACAGTCAAGGAAGACCCTTCCAGATGTTCTACCCAATCTGAAGGAGCAAGCAGTAATAGAGGTTTCAAAACTGCTAGAAAAAAGAGCCATCCAGGAAGTCCCGGCAGACCAGCATGGATCCGGAACTTACTCAAGGTTCTTTTTAGTATCAAAAAAGACAGGGGACTGGAGACCGATTCTGGATCTCAGCAGACTAAACAGGTCTAAAAAAGAACAAAGTTTCGGATGATCACTCTGCAGTCCATTCTACCCTTTCTGGGTCAGGACAATTGGATGTGCTCGATAGATCTTCAGGACGCGTACTACCATATCAAGATGGACAGGTGCTCCAGGAGATATCTTCGCTTCCGGATGGGGGCCAGTCATTATCAGTTCATAGCTCTGCCCTTTGGTCTCACCACAGCCCCCAAGGTGTTCACCAAATGTATGGCAGTGGTCACGGCTCACCTGAGACGTCAAGGATTCCAGGTGTTTCCGTATCTAGACAACTGGCTCCTTACTGTTACCACCAGGCATCAACTCCTACAAGCGCGGGACTACACAATCACAATCTGCTCCCAGCTAGGCATTACAATAAATTTCGAAAAATCTGCCTTGTTGCCCTGTCAAGCTATCACTTACATAGGGGCAGACTTAGACACAAGGGATATGTTTGCAAGGCTACCACTAGAAAGGGTGTCCACAATTCGTCAGCAAGTACAGGTTCTGATACAGAGCAAAAGGATCCAAGTCAGGTACGTCCTTCAAACTCTGGGTTCCATGGCGGCAGCCATTCTTCTAATCCCACTAGCGCACTTTCATATGAGAATTCTTCAGTGGCTGCTGTTCATGCAGTGGTCTTTCCAAGAGCTACCCATGACTCACATGATCCTGATCATGGATGCATGTAAAAGACATCTTTCTTGTTGGATGGTCTCCCCACTAATTGCTCAGGGCAGACCTTTCACTCAACCCCCTCCGGTAGCCACATTGACGACAGATGCCTCCCTGATAGGGGGGGGGGGGCATTATTTGTGCAGGACAGTCCAAGCCACTTGGCAACCTCACGAGTACCATCTGCACATAAATGTCCTGGAAATGAGAGCTGTGCTCCTGGCATTGCAAGCCCTTCAAGACTCTCTTCCTTCTGGGACAATTGCTATACAAACGGACAATATGTCAGTGGTGTGGTACATCAACAAGCAGGGCGGAACCAGATCCTACCCCCTGTGTCAAGAAGCACTCAGACTTTGGCAGTGGGCGATTTCCTCCCAACATTTTTTGATTGCGATGCACATCCCTGGGAGATCCAACGTCATAGCGGACAGGCTCAGCAGAGCTATCCTCATGCCTTACGAGTGGTCTCTGAATCAGGAAGTTGCGGATCTTATTTTCCGCAAATGGGGACAGCCTTGCTGCGATCTTTTTGCCACCCCTTCAACAGCAAATTCAGCAACTACTTCTCCCTTCTTCCGCTTCCAGGCCACATACCCAGAGATGCTCTAGTCCACGATTGGCCTCAGGGACTTCTTTATGCTTTTCCTCCGTTTCCTCTAATACCGATACTCTTGCAGAAAGCAAAGTCGTTGGGTTGCAAAATGATCCTCATTGCCCCCTACTGGCCTCGACAGATATGGTTCCCGTTCCTGCACCGTTACCTTCTCGATCATCCCTGGACTCTGGACCCAATTCCAGATCTCCTGATTCATCAGTCAGGCAGGTTGCTTCAATCCCTCCAAACTCTCCAGCTCACAGCTTGGTTGCTCCAATTCCAACCTTAGCCAGGCTTCCCAGCATTTCCCCAGCAGTACGTGAGATTATCGTCTCTTCTCACAAGTCTACAATGAGGAAAACTTATGCTAGCAAATGGAAATGTTTTTTTTATTGGGCAAAGGCTAGGAATGTGAATCCCTTTTCAGCCCCAGTCCACGAAATTCTGGAATTCCTAACACAGCTGTTTCACTCTGGGTCCACTTCCGTTAGGATCAGGGTACAATTAGCGGCCATTTCTAACTTTCATGTTGGTTTTTCGAATTTTAACATCATGTTTCATAAGCTCTGTAAAGCTTTTTTGAGAGGGACAACTCTTCTTAGGCCTCCAGTGAGAGATCCCCCTCCTCCTTGGGATCTTAATTTAGTCCTAACTTCCTTAATTCTGCTCCCTTTTAAACCAGCAGCATCCTGCTCTATCAATTTTCTATCTTGGAAGACACTCTTTCTGGTAGCTATTACTTAAGCCAGACGCGTCTCCGAACTTCAGGCGCTATGTGTTCATCCTCCTACTTGGTTTTTCATTAGGACAGGGTTGCTCTGAGGACTAATCCTTTGTTTCTTACTAAAGTCTGCTCAGAAAATAATTTAAACCAATCTATAGATCTTCCTGTGTTTTTCCCTAATCATACCAACAAGGCAGAGTACAAACTACACCAATTGGACGTTCATAGACAATTGCGTTTCTACCTGCACAGAACTAAGGAAATAAGGAAGTTGGACCAACTATTCCTTTCTTATGCCTTGGGCAAACAAGGTCTCCCAGTTTCCAAGGTAACCTTGTCTAGATGGTTGTCACACACTATTACTTTCATTCATCAGTTAATGAACAAACAGTTACCTATTAAACTGCAAGGTCATTTTACTAGGGTCTTGGCCACCTCTGTAGCATTTTAAGTCTAGGTTGCCCATGGATTCTGTCTGTGCAGCTGCCATGTGGGCAAACCCTCATACCTTTATTTCTCATTACAAGTTGGATATGGTCTCCAGGAGCAGAGCTGACTTTGGTTCCACTGTTCTGGAGAGTCTGTTCCACTGAGCCAGATATTAGGTGCTAGGGACACTGTCCCAACCAGCAAGAACGAAGGCGAGATAGACAACTTAACATAAAGAAGTTATGTACCTACCATAACGTTCCATGTTAGTTGTCTTCATCTCGCCTTCCTTCTTGCATCCCACCTTCCGTCCCCCTGTCCTAGTGGACCGAGAGGAGTTTCTGTTTCACTGGCTGTGTGTTCTCTTGTTTTTCCTCTATTGACTTAGAGAATATGGCAGGTATAGTCAACTAATTATTTGACTGGTTTATTCTCTTGTTATGTGTGGAGTTAGCTATTTCAAACGAGATCTGGGTAGCTATCGCTAGGCATTATGGGATAAGGGGTAGCCTCGAGCCAGTAAACAGCTCTTGAGCTATTGAAGATGGCCGAGTCGAAGCCGAGGATCGGCTCCAATCCCAACCAGCAAGAAGGAAGGCGAGATGAAGACAACTAACATGGGACGTTATGGTAGGTACATAACTTCTTTTTCCAGGGCGTTTGAGTTTATAAACTCTAGAAAGCATTGGGCAAAGGAGTTTCTACTTGAGTAGTTTTTCTAGTCTATGTTTGGGTAGTTGAAGTCACCCGATATCATGGTGTTGGGTAGGATCTTTATATTTTCCACTGTTCTCAGGAATGCTGAGTGGGGGTCTTGAGAAAGGCTACAAACTGAAAGGCAGTTTTGCCCATTGTTAGTTGCACATGGATGGTCTCCGAGGCTTCGAGCTGTGCTACAAGCCTGGAGGTGTGGGAATCCTTGATGAAAATGGATACACCACCGCCTTTTGTATTTCGGTCTGGGTTCTGGGGCCAAAAGGTATGGTATGAGTTATAGCCTGGTAGTGCTGGGGTGCTCTCTGGAACCTTGAACCAGGTTTCAGTTACTGCACATAAATCGATTCTATCCTTGCTGAGGAGTGCCTCAATTGCATGCATTTTGAGGTTTAGACTTCTGACATTGAGTAACATTACCCTCAGTTTTTTGTTGCTTGTGTTGTTTACGGAGGTGGGTTTGTCTTTTGAGCCTTGCCTAAAAAAGGCACTATGAGGGTGGCAAGGGCCTTGGCTAGTATTTGAAAGCCCAAGAGCGACAGGTGCAAGCCGTCTCTTGCGAAGCAACGTGGCTTGTCGAGCATGTCATCCCAGGCTGACAAACACTGGATCCCCTTTGAATGACACCAAAAGCTAAGCCAATTGTTAAAATCGATCATTTTATCTTTATACTGTGGCATCATTCTTGGTGAGGGCAAGATGCTACTCAGTGTGAGGGTCATACCGGCCTGGGCTACATGATCAGAGAGCTCCTCTATGTCTCTTTTCATGTAGTCCAGGGAGGTATGTCTCAGGTCATTCACACCAACATGGACAATGACAGATTCATATTTGTACCTGTTATGGAGTGACCTGAGTGCTTGTATTATGTGGCAGATCCTGGCACCTGACAGGCAGCTCACAGTAACCTTTTCCTTGTTCAGTCTAGTGAGAGGGACGTCAATGTGCCTGACAATAGAGTCTCCTATTAATGTATTTGGTGTGTTGTTTAGCCTTAAGGGCTGTGATTGCGTGGCACACTGACTTTGTGAAATATGTGATTTGTGGTTGTTGTTGGGGGCAGGGGGTTGTTTGGATGTCTGCTTTGGAGGTCTCTGCTGCTTAGGCAGATTTCTATTTAGAGCCTTCGAGTATGTTTTTGTGTATTTATGTGTGTTATTGGCCAGTGCCGATATGATTGGTCTGTGTGAGACTGGTAGTGTGGTGCAAGTGTTTCCCTTCTCCTCATGATTGACTGTTCCAGTCTTGGGTTGAGAGAGCTTGGCCTCCATTCTGGCTGTAAAGTTGCATCTCTCGCATACATTTGTGTTTGTTGGAAGGAGGAGAGGGTTGTCTGTGTACATGAGGCAATTGTGGCATTGCCTCAAAATGCCCAGATTCACCAGCTGGACTGGAGAGTACACCTGGAACTGCTCTTTGGACATGCCTGCACAGATAAAGTGAAGTTTTACTGATTGTCCTGTTAGAGACTAATAGAGAGCCCTGTACTTCTGTATAGTATCAGGGGTGTAGTGCTAGCATTTATTAGTGCTTACTAGGAGTTTTAGGCAAGTGCTGGACTGAAAAGAAACTGTTTAAAGTGCTTAAGTTGAAAGTCTGACTGGTTCCAAGGGAAAACTTGAACAGCAGACTTTGTGGAGCCGGGAATAATTTAATCTTAGCTGAACGGTGCTGTGCAGAGGTGTGTGATGCGCAAAACCATGCAAATGCAGGTTTTTAAGGGAGGTAGATGAAAGAGATAGAAATTAGCCCAAAGTGGCCAATAGACTAGTAGTTGCTGGGCTGAGACCACTCCTCCATGGACAGATAGGCTGCTCAAAGCTCCTCACTCTCACTGGTGAACAGAGAAACTTCCTCCTATCCAAGTAAGGATATGGGCAACAAAGGAACTTGTACCACAGCCCTGAATTCAGCAGAACCTGAAAACAGGACTAGACTAGCTTAGAAAAGGCGGGAAACAAGAATTTTTTTTTTTTTTTTTTCACAGATACAACAGTACACTACACAAAAACACTTTAAATGCTTTAAACAGGCTAGCGCACTTGAGTGTGTAGCCTACAACAGTTAAACAGATGCTTTTAACACAGAAAACAACTTTAAATGACTTTGAAAGGGCAAACAGCAAAAAAAGCAAGTATTTCAGCTAAAAAATAGCTTTTTAGAGTACAGAAATGCTAGTAGATCGCATTTTAGACGAAAACTAGCAGTCGCAGGAGAAAAATGCAAAAAAAAAAATACTTAGATCAGTTGAAAGTCTCTCTTTGTTTCTCTGCTGCTTGTAGTACTCTGCAGGGCACCACGAGGAGCTTAGCTGAGCTGAATAGTTTTTAGTGCGCAGTGAGATGTATTTTATGTGTGAGGTGTATTTTATTTGTGAGATGGGGGAGGCTTATCAGTTACTGCTGTATATTTTGAATATATTAAAGTATACAAGTACATTTTAATCATAAGATACATAGGGCTGAATTAATTAAACACCACACTGCTCACTAAAACTGTGCGTCACATTGTGTACAAGGTAATGTGCCGATTTGTATACAGTAAGCGGCTGTAAAGCCACACAAACCCATTAAACATCGTGACATTCTACTTACAGCATAAGCCGCTGAATTGTATGCTAATCCACCAATTCAAGATGAAGGAGCTATTCAACAAGCTGTAAAGCAGTCGTGTACACTCAGTGTAGGTTTTGGCCTCAAATTCCAAAACCTATTGAAATACAGCCACTGAAACTACACTACATGGAAAGAATGTTGGGGGCTGCTGCTGCTCTTCTGCATATGTGTGTGTGCATCAGGCTCAACCATATGCTGCTGCTGCTAATAGACCTTGGCCAAGAAGAGGGTGTTTAGACCCCATTTAACTTTTCATGGTCTGCATGAGGTGGAAATAGTAGAGTGCTACATGGTGGATAGGGACACAATACAGGAACTACGCAACCTCTGTTGTCCTCAACTGAGAGCAAGGGCAAACTGAGTATAAACAATACCTATGGAGACTAAGGTATGCGTGGCACTTGGAATTTTAGCTACAGAAACCTTGCAGAGGCCAACAGGGGACCTGCTGGGGGTACCACAGGCATCAGCATGCATCAGTTCCTGAATGCTGTGTTACAGCATGCCAGTGACTACATACATTTTCCCGGCACCCACAAGGATAGAGCTACAAATATGCAGGATTTCTACCCTGTAGCACACTTCCCTGAAGTCTTGGGTGCCATAGACTTCAGGTACATTGAAATCAAATCACCACTCGGGGGAACAGGGAAGGGTGTACATAAACAGGAAGGGCTCCCACTCCATTAACTGCCAGGTCATGTGTAATGATAAGGGAGTCATTCTGAATGTGTGTGCTGGCATCCCCCCGCAGTTACTATTACTCCCATCTCCGGCACAGCTCTCAGCTGTACCATAGGTTTTCCAGGGGGGTGGGGAGGTATCCCACAAGGTCAGAAATGCACCCCCACCCACCAAAGAGCACTATAATGAGGCACACGTTCAAACAAGAAATATCATAGAGCACTTGTTTGGGCTGTTGAAGTCATTGTTCCAGTGCCTAGATACATCAGGGGGTCCCTGCAGTATGATCCCAGAACTTGTGCTGAAATTTTCACTGTATGTGCTATTCTACACAATACTATCCTAAGAAAACAACTGCAACAGGAACACCAAGGGAAAGGGGCACATGTCCCAACACCACTGGCATGATCACCACAGCAACATGGAGGTGAGGACTCAGAGGGGGATCCACCAGCTGCGGTGGGTGTAGGTAGATGTAGATGTAGGGTTGCCACCTTTTCAAATGTCCAAAGTGGGACATTTGTGGTGCAAACGTCAGATTTTGCAGGGCGAAACATACCCATGGCCAGTATAAAGGACAGAATTTCACTTTTTTGCCTAAATAAAAGCTTATTCTTGTAGCATTTTAGTTGCTTATTCTGTTTCTTATAACATTTAGGTGTTTCAGATACAGAATAACTGTTTTATGCAACTATTACATAAAATATAGGAAATCATTTTGTCCTAAAATCTCAGGACATTTGCCATTTTTACAATTTTGTTTGCAGGACACAACTGCCCAAAGAGGGACTGTCCCTCGCAAAGTGGGACAAGTGATAACCCTATGTAGGCGTGCACAATATACCCTCACCCTGGCCAAGAGGCAACAGGTAGCATGCATGCTGACCACCTAAGGAGTACAGCTTTCTTCCTGCATGCATACATACAGTAAAATTGATGCCGGCCAATGCTCACAACCTTTACTTACCCATGTAATGGATGTGTACTTTTAGCATCATACAGAGCTAACCCCAAATTAAAACAATTGTAACTGCAGGACTATCAAGGTGAGTGTTGAACCTGGAACAGAAAAATAAATGAGTAAGAACGCAAATGAATTCCACATCCTTGCATACTGTTACTTGCTATTGTACCGAAGTAGAAGGTATGTGAGTTTTATAGCAATGACATCAATATGTGACAGGACTGACTTATGTCAATAGATCTGTCTGCTGTTTATCAACTAATAGGCCCCATGCATCAGAGATACACACAGTACAAAAACCTGTAAGAAAGCAGTACAATTTTCAAAATAGCATCTCAAACATATATATAATAAGGACTCAGTCAACTATGCACCCTGTGCATCAGAAGAAATGCATGTATCCCTGAATCCACAAGATAAAAATGAGGATATTGCACCGTTATCATTTTTGCACATGTTGTTTGGGGGAGCAGGAGGCCAAGGCTGACACAAAAGGTGGTGAGTGCATGTGAGTAAGAAAAATAAGCAGGCAGAACTTTAGCTAATTATCAAATGGCCAATGAGACAGAATCAGCTGCAAGTCTCACAAATGACCCATGTGGCTGTTGTGTGTGTGTGTGTGTGTGTGTGTGTGTGTGTGTGTGTGTGTGTGTGTGTGTGTGTGTGTGTGTGTGTGTCTGTATAAGCACTCAAGGTGAAACATGTGCATGAGTGTCACAAGAACACAGCCAAACTGTGTGCTAGCTAGCTCTTTGTCATGGCATGACATATCAGGATCAGGTGGAAGGTGGACAGCAGGCCTCCTCTGAGCACTCCTAACAGCCCTCCTGCATAGCACCTCACCCACACTTTGGCTATGGACAGAGTCAACTGACACTGAAGTGTCTCACCCACCACCTGTCCAGTATCTGAGGGGTCAGTGGAATAGGTATGTGTAGGCATACTGACTGTGTCTGACAGAAATCCAGGAGATGGCTTAATGTCACCCTTAGTGTCAGATTCAACCTCTGCACCCCCAGACTGTGCCTCTGTTAGGGGTGCTGAGAGGAGGCCTGCTGTATCCTTCTCTGTTTTATGTCGCATAGGATTATGGCACCCAAGCTTACAAATCTAAGTAAACCTCCTTTCAGTGACTGAAAATGAAGTGATAATCCAGGCATTCAGGCACCATGTCACCTTTCTGCTAGAGGGAGAACGTGTGGATATGGCACACACATACATGATTAACTGAAGTGTAGCACCACTCACTCTTTAATGTGTCTATGTAATTAATGACCATGTCTTACAAACACTTCTTCCATTGCAGTGAGGAAAAAACACCTATGTGGAAGAATATATATTCTCTATTTTACATGTTTGAATCCCACATTGTACAAATTACTTTTATCAGTGTGTAAGGCCCCACAAAATATGTGCCAAGTTATAAAATTTACCCCTTCCCCCAATTTATGTCTTAAAAGTCAAGTCATTTAACAGGTATAGCAGCAGTCAAGCCGTAAATTATTGCCAACTGTCCGATTACCCTTCCTGTTTTATAAACTGCCTTCTTCTCTGTTTGGGAGTGTTGTCACTACATGCAGTATCGTGCAAACTTGGTTGGTATGGTTGTGCAGGTTCACCCATTGGCCATAAAACACAATATCATGAATTGGCAGGAAAACACTTTAACTGCTGTTGGATGACCTGTGCATTCATGGCAGGAGCTGGCAAGGATGGTGCCTAATTCAGGGCTCAAAGATGAGGTATAGAGGAGTCAAGAATATTCATTGTACTCCTCATAAAGCTCTACAGCCATAGGCTGCTGCAGGTGGACTATACGACATCTCAATATAAATCGGAGGCTTGGAAAAGACTAGCCAAGGCTGTCTCCAGTGCATCTGGCATTCCACACACTGGGGAACAGTGTAAGCATCATTACAACAACCTGAAACAGCACAAGCAGGAATAGCTCAACCAGTGGCTGAATGAGTTTAGGTTTGCTGACATCCCATAGTTGTGTAAGTATGCAGGTAAAGCAGCATTAACTGATATAGGAAGCTATAGATAACCAAGACTGGTATGCATAATACATTTGTGCATCCTTTTCTCTCATTCTTTATTTTTCAACTGCTCAGGAGATTTCCACGAACAAGAACGCCCATGCTGAACACTTGGTAACCGACTCAGAGGAGCAAGGGGTATGTATGCAGCACCAATTAACATTAAATCCGATGTTGTCAATTTTCATTTTATCCTTGACATATGGCTTTGGTTCTGATATCACAACTGACTCAACTGTTACTACCGCTCGCACTAAGCAAAAACTCACAAGCTTCACCTCTACTTATAATCCCTCTCTCCCAGTTACCTCAGGACTCGTTTGCTGCTTTTCCGGACAGACACGTTCACCAGAGCTCTCGGGCTTGGCTGTTCTTTCTTAAGTAAAATCTTCTAATTTCTTCAGGTTTCTCTAGTTTTTTTATTGTTATTCCCTTTTTGCTGTTCCTGTACCATTTCACTACTGTTCGCTGTTACATGCAAGTGTATTTCTTTGCTGTCATTGTTGATAGTCCATTTCCATACGTTTGTGTACTTCTTTCCCTGTCCTGTTGTATTAAAAAAAAAACAGAAACAAAAAAATACAATCTTTAGCTTTTTCTTCTCTGTTTTGTTGTGCACCTTTTCTTCTTTTGCATGAGTGCTGTGTATGCATGTGCCTTCCAGCCCATTTTTTCTATCATGGCTGAGAAAGCTAAGACCCTTTCTGGCTTTAAAAAATGCCAGATATATGGCCATAGGATACCCTTATCTGATTTACATCTGTTATGATACTCTTATCTGACTTACATCTGTTATGTGTGTATTGTTTGCGTCCTGTACATTTACAGGAGGACTGCAGTATCTGTCATGGTTCTAGCCATAGAGTAGTCACTGAGAGAAGAAACAAACTGATTTTTAAAGGTTTGATCTCTTCTGCCTTTGGAGAAGCCATATCTGCTGCAAGTAAAAGTAAAACAGATATTTCATCCCCTTCTTCCTCATCTTCCTTGGAGAAGGGTAAAAAGAGGAGTTTGGTTCCAAAAAGTTCATCAGATCTGAAGGACTCTAGCTTAAACACTTCAGTACTGGTCAAATCCCTGGCACCTACCACAGCTACTATGACAAAACCCTCAACGCCAAAGGCATTGATAGAGGAGACTTTACCTTCCACATCTTTATCGGCGCCAACTATGTCTGTGCAGACAATACATATTACATAACAGGAAGTTTTACACAGGACAGGTTACTCCTCATCTGTAGACCTCTTTGAGGGTTGGAAACCAGAAGTCTTTCTTCTAAGACCAAAATATCCCTCTCTGTCATCAGTCCGTTCAACCAAAAGCCTTACAGAGCTAGACATGGAGAGACTGGTGAATAAAATTTTGTGGGTGAGAGGTCTTGCAGGACTCCCTTCAGCTCTGACTCGTTTGGGTTCAGGAGCCGAACAGTCATTCACCCCTTTAACCTCTCCTCCTCTGACTTCCACCAAGGCTTCGGAGGTTACAGTTCTGAGTTGTCCGGCACTCATTGTATCTGTTCCAGAGATTTCTTTCAGTCTCTCTTCAGAACCGGTCAATACCCTGAGTTCTTCAGTTATTTTGGAACCGGAGACTTCCTGGGGCCATATCTGCCCTATTGGCTCAGAGGGGCAGGAGTCGATTCCAGTTTTTTGGAGCTGTCCTTGCACCTTGGAGCATCGGCATGGTTTAGTTCGGCTCTGGCTTCTGTTTCGGAAGCAGTTTCTTCGAGCAGGGGATGACCTTGCTTCTGTGGCAGTCTATCTCGGTTCCAGGCTCTCTCCTGTCTTTGGGGGTTCCAGCCTTTGAGGCAATAGAGAGGGCCTTGTCTCTTACAGTGACTCAGTCAGCTCCTTCCCTCTCAGAACAGACTCAGTCCTCATGCCTAGTTATTCAACCTGTCTCTCCATTGGGGCATTCAGTGCCAAAACTACAGGAATCTCAGGTACAAATTCTGTCATCTTCTGATACCTGTCAAGACTGTCTCCCTGAAGAGGTTCCTTAGAAGAAGAAGTGCAAGAGGAAGAAGTTAGATTCCCCTCAGGAATCAGTCACGGAAGACAGTGATTTTGATGAGGGGGAAGGATCCCCTAGGTCACCTCCTGATGATGTCTCCTTTGGAGACATCCTAGAAATTTTGAAACAGAGGGGCAGCTGGAAGTCCAAAAATCCTTCCTTGGAGGAATCAGTTTACCTGCAGGCTTTTGGCACTAACCCATCAACCTCTTGGATGATTCTGCCCACTGATGAACTCATTCATTTGATTTTCCAGTGGGTGTGGAAGGCTCCAGATACCATTGAATCCATCCCAAACAGACCGGATAAAATTTTATCTGCACCCGAATATAAGAAATTTTGGGCTAAAGGTTTATCAATAGATGCCGTGGTCATAGCAGCCTCCAAGGAAAAGGAACTTGTTAAGGAAAGTTCATCTATCCATCCTCCCAGTAGAGGTTCTCGGGCGATGGATAGGTTTGGGAAGTGAGTTTACGCTTCATCGACCTTCACTTTAAGGTCTTTGAATTTTCTGGCACATTTTACCAGACTCCAAAGGGATTTGATCAAGGAGTCACAGGATCTGTTACTGAGGGAATCCAAGAGAAGGTTGCTTCCCAGCTGGCTACCCTGGAGTCTGTGTCAATCTCACCCATGAGGCTCATTGCACTTGCAGCCGAAGGGACAACCAGAGTGGCAGGTTCAAACTTAGCCAAAAGGAGACACACCTGGATGCAAAGTCTTCATTCATCAGTGCACTTTTTGATGAATCGTCTTTGTTTGGCCCAAAAGTAAGAGAGACATTATCCAGGTGTGAGAAGGATGGTAAGACCCTTTCTGCTGTGGGCATAAGTTTTTCCACCCCTCAAGGAGAATCAGAGGAGCAGTGAAAAGATGTGGATCAAAAAATCCCAAGGGCCTTTCCAGGACACACATGGAGGCAGATCCCCTAGAGGTGGGGGGGATAACTACAGTGGAAGACGCCATCCACAAGGCAGAATTGGTTTACATAACCAGGCTTCAGGAATTCCTTTCCGGGTAAGCCCTTCAGCGTTCCTGAAAAAAGGCCTTATTGTCTTCCTCTGGAGGCAGTTGGAGAACACTTATCCTTGCACCTATATGTCTGGCTAAATATAACAACAGATTATTGGTGCAACAGATCATATCCAGAGGCTATACCACACCCTTTTCCCATCTTCCCCCAATATGCAGGAAAATCCCCAATGTTCCACGGAGTCAGAAGGAACCAGCTGTTCTAGAAATTCAAAACCTGCTAGATAAAAGAGTAATCGAATAAGTCCCACCAGACCAGAGAGGATCGGAGTTTACTCAAGATTCTTTTTAGTGCCAAAAAAGACAGGGGACTAGAGATCACTTTTGGACCTCAGTGTGTTGAACAAATCAGTTTGACAGATGAAATTCTGGATGGTCATGGTGCAGTCTGTTCTTCCATTTTTAGGAAAGGATGAGTAGATGTGCTTGATAGATCTTCAGGATGCTTACCATATAAAAATGGACAAGCGCTCCAGAAGGTACCTCCACTTCCAGCTGGGAGCCAGTCATTACCAGTTCAGGGCACTACCCTTTGCTCTCACCACAGCCCTCAGGGTGTTCACCAAATGTATGGCAGCAGTAGCAGCTTAATTGAGACTGCAAGGATTCCAGGTGTTTCTGTACTTGTAAGACTGGCTCATTACTGCTCCGACCGGGCATCGACTAATAGAAGGAAGGGATTATGTTCTCTAGACCTGTGCATACTTAGGGATAACTATCAGTCAAGAAAAATCCCAACTGTCTCCAGCTCAGAGCTTGGAGTTCATAGGGACTGTGCTGAATACAACTACAACCATAGCGTCCCTCCCCACAGTGAGACTACAAAAAAATAATACACAGACAGAAAGTTCCCACTGACCTAGTTTTGCAGATCCTAGGTTCTGTGGCAGCAACAGTTACTTTAGTTCCTCTAGCCAGATATCACATGAGATATTTTACAATGGCTACTGGCTTCTCAATGGTCAATACTGTATCAACTTATGTCAGATCACATTCTGAGCAGCAATCCTTCACTCCAAGGAAATTCTCGTGAGTCACCCCTTCATCATTCCAGAGCCCAAGGCCATAGTGACCACGAACGCCTCCCAGATGGGGTGGAGGACATTTTCTTGGCAAGATTGTCCAAAGTACTTGGTCCCCTACAGAGGTCAGCTTGCATATCAATGTTCTGGAGCTGAGAGCAGTGCTTTTAGAGTTGCAGTCCTTTCAATCTGCTCTTCCTGTGGGAACAATTGCGAGTCAGACAAACAACTTATCAGTGGTTTTGGTACATCAACAAACAGGGGTGAACCAAATCTTATCTCCTTTGTCGAGAAGCACTCAGAGTGTAGCAGTGGGTGATCTCTTCCAACTGCTTTCTGACAGCAGTACACATTCTAAAGAGTTCCAGTGTGATAGCAGACAACTGAACAGATGCGTTCTCCAGCCTCATGAGTAGTCTCTCAATTTCAAAGTGACAGAAAAGATTTTCTGTCAGTGGGGCCAGCCTTACTGCGTCCAATTTGCCTGTCCCCTAAACAACAAGTGCAGCAACTACTTTGCCCTAATTCTCCCTCCGGGGCCGTCATCAGGAGATGCTGTTCTCCACACTTGGCTCTCTGGTCTCCTGTATACCTTTACCCCAATTCCTCTAATTCCAAAATTCTTACAGAAAGCAGTCAGGTTGAAGAGCAAAGTAATCCTCATTGCTCCATTTTGGCCTTGACATATATGGTTCCCCTTTCTTTGGCCTTATCTAATTCAACATCCATAGACTCTGGACTCAGCTCCAGACCTTCTGTCCAATCCAGATGGGCTAGTTTATCCAGACATTCTGAACCTCAAGCAGACAGCATGGTTACTCCAGTTCTACTAGTGGTCAGGCATTTTAATCTTTCATCCCCAGTATGCCAAATTCTCCTAGAGTTCTTATCTCTTTTCAATGCAGGAGCTTCTCCATCTACCATTAGAATACAGCTAGCAGCAATTTCAAATTTCCATGATGACTTGGAAGAACGTTCATTGGCTTCTCATAGACTCTGTAGGTCATTTCTAAAAAGGACACTTTTGCTGACACCACCTTTCAAAGATCCTACTCCACCCTGGGAACTAAACCTAGTGTTGTAGTCTCCCCACGAACCTTCTGTGATCTGAAATATTTGTCATGTAAAATATTATTTTCGGTGGCAATAACCTCTTCTAGAAGGATCTGAAATCAGGCTTTATCATGTAGACCACCTTACCTTATCTTTCATAAGGGTAAAGTCTCTTTATGAACAAATCCCACCTTCCTACTGAAAGTGGTATCAGAGTCTAATATCAATCTGACAATTAATTTGCTGGTATTCTTTCCAAAATTTTCAAACAGAGGAGAATACTGTCTGTATTTGCTAGATGTTCACAAACAATTACATTTTTACCTCCATAGGACAAAAGACATGAGAAAATCTGACCAATATTCACCTCTTTTCAAGTGCTAGTTTTGGTAAACCGGTCAGCAAGGTGACTTTAACCTGATGGCTCAAGGATTGCATTTCCTTTATGTATAACAGAAAAAAATATTACCTTATCTAGGCCTGTTAAAGCGCATTCTACAAGATCTGTCACTATTTCAGCAGTTTTTCAATCTAGAGCTTCAGTGGATGATATATGTGCAGCAGCTACTTGGGCTTCTCCCCCATACCTTTATTACTCATTACAAATTGGATTTGCTGTCTAGGGAAAGAGCACTCTTTGGTTCAGTGGTGCTCAGGAATATCCTTCTGTGAGTCCGCCCAAGGTCTAAGGTAGCTGGGGACTGTCCCATACGTCAAGGATAAAATGAAAATTGACAACATTGGATAAAGAAGTTATGTACTTACCATAACATTCCGTCTGTGTTGTCCATTTTCGTTTATCCTTGACTCCCCTCCTTCCAACCACTGGCCTTTGAAGACTCTTTGATGGAACTGATGATGTACTTAGGTCTTCTAATAATCTTTACGGCATAGCAGATATGGCTTCTGTTGAGGCTTCTTTATCATTCTATATCTAATCTGCCAACTCAGTCTGAGGTAATTGGGAGAGAGGGATTATGGGTAGAGGTGAAGCTCGAGAGTTTTTGGTCAGTGGAAGTTGTAGTAACTGCCGAGTCGGTTCTGATATCGAAACTGAATCTGTACATCAAGGATAAATTAAAATGGACAACAAAGATGGAACATTATGATAAGTACATAACTTCTTTTTTATTAAAATTATTGCTCTTCCATGCATTGCTAGGAAATTAAGCATGTATACCTTAACTGTAAAAGCAAACATGCATGCTTTATTCTGTAGTGCAAGGTAACTGTAGGAGTCAAGTGTAATAGTGTATTCAGATGTTGTGGGTTCAAATCCTACAAGTAAGAAATACGTACTAATAAAAAATATTTAATATTAATTTCAACAAAATTGGCATAAATGCCATGTTGTTAACTAATCACTATTATCTTTAAAAGCATATATACAATATATGTATATTTCAAGAATTATTTGGAACAATTCTCAGTCCTATTTTGTATTTTTTAAAAGTAGACACTGCGGTGGTGGTGCTGCGGTAGTGTTGTCGCCTCACAGTAAGACGCTGTCCTGTTCGATTCTCAGCTAAAGCGTCTTCTGTGTGGAGACATGCGTGAATGGATGTACCTTCATTGAAGGTTGTGCGTCAGAGCTGGCAAATCGGTACGTAAAAATCTACTGCCAATCATTAGCGGGCCGGAGTTCCGCTGTGGTGACCCCTAACCGGGAAAAGCCGAAAGACACAACATAGATAACATAAAAGTAAAATATATTTTATTGTACTAAATTATTGTGTGTGAGGTATAATGGTTCTAATTTTGTTTCTCTTACCCCACCCCTTATCTCCCTTTGTCATTTCTGTATGTGTGATCACACCATTCTGATGTCATAATTTTCTGACAACAAACAAAATGATTTTCAGTGCAGGGAGATAGGCCAACAGCTGTGGTTTAGCCTGCCACCCTTCCAACAGCTGCTGCACCATCACCCAGCACATCTGGGACGCAACCTAGCAGTACTGCTTCTGCTGCCCTTGCACCACCTGGGCACTCAACATCAGGTAGCATTACCCCAGCAACTGGTGCAGTGGTACCCTATTGGTAGAGGTGGGGATTACATCACCTGCCAGGAGTTGCCAGGCATAGTGCATGAGGTCTTAGAAAGTAGCAATGGTGCATGCCTCAGCCATCTGGAGAAGTCGCTTGTCAGAATGCAGAAAAAAAAACAAATGTCAAACAATTCAAGAGTTTCTCTGCTATTAAGCTCCAGCTGGCTGCCATCTCTAATTTCCATGTCAGCAATGAGCCTACCTTTTCTTACAAGCCTTTATGAAAGGAGCTTTCCTTCCTAGGCCTTGTATTAAGGGTCCATCACCTCCATTGGAGTTGACTTTGGTGCTACAGTCTCTAACACAAAAAACATTTGAACCTGCTAGTTCATGCGACATTACATTCCTGTCCTGGAATATGACCTTTTTAGTAGCCATTACTTCTGCCAAGAGGGTCTCAGAGCTGCAAGCTCTGTGCATTATGCCCCTGTTTATGATTTTTCAAAAGGACAGGGTGTCTCTTAGAACAAATCCTTCTTTTCTTCCCAAAGTGGCCTCTGAAGAAAATCTCAGTTGATTCAACTACTGGTCTTCTTTCCTAATTACTCTAATAAAGGAGAATATGTCTTGCATTGTTTAGATGTCCACAGGCAATTGTGTTTCTATTTGAAAAGGACTGAGGAGTTTAGAAAGTCGGACCAACTTTTTGTGGCTTTCTCCCAGAACAGAAGGGGTGAGGCAGTTTCCAAAGTAACTATCACCAGCTGGCTTGCTGGTTGTATTTCCTTAATTTATTCTAGTCTGAATTTAGACCTATCCAGACCAGTTAAGGCCCACTCCACTTGGCCTTCTTGGCTAAACTTTCCTGTGATGAGACCTATGCTGCTGCAACTTGATCTAATCCTCACACCTTCATTTCACACTACAAATTGGATTTGGTATCAAGGAACAGGACTTCCTTTGGTTCCTCCTTGCTCTGGCATATCCTTCCTTGAGGCTTCCCAGGGTACCGAGTAGCTGGGGACTCTGACCCACCTGTGAAGAATAATGACACGGATAGCATCAGATAAAGAGTTATGTACTTACCATAACTTGGCATCTGTGCTCTCCAGTGTCATTATTCATCACATTCCTTCCCCCTTCCTTCTGGTAGGCCTGGTGAAGCTAGAGTGGTTGGATCTAGCGAGAGGTTTTTGACTTCTGTTGCAGATGCTATGTTTCTGCATTTCAGCTAATTTAGCAAACTTGATCTGAGGGTTAGAAGACAGCAAGGGATTATGGGAAGGGGAGAAGGTTGAGCTCTGTATCTGTCTGTAAAGTGTCCGGCTCGGATCCAAGGTCAGACCTTAAACCCATTTGTGAGGAATAATGATACTGGATAGCACAGATACCAAGTTATGGTAAGTACATAACTCTTTTTATATGCAGGGTGAATGAAAAGTGTAATTTATACATGTATTATATACAAAGTGAATATCAGCAGTGGAGTGTGTATAAAGGCAATGGATAAATGACATTATGTACAGAGCGATTGACAAAACACAATATATACATGCGTTATATACATAGTGGCTGTCGGAGTTGGTATGCGAGAAGAATCATAATGAAAAGAAGAGTCAGACAAGGTATGTAGAGGGAAGAAGGGTAAGAAGAGGTTAAGTTATATGACCAGAGATGTAGCTGTTACATTTTCTTATGCTTTCATTTTTGATCAGAAAATGGAGTAAGAGGAATAATCTTTAAGAAAGGAAGGGAGAGACACACACCCTTTGAGACCGAGTTCAGCAAAACAACAGTTTCAGCAAGCTAGAACAACCGCTACAGTATTGCATAAGTTATTTCAGTGCAAAAGACGTGATTTGTTCCTAAAAATCTCCCTACACTTTTAGTCAATATCATTTTATGAAAGAGCATGGAAACTGAAGCTTGGCATTATACTATATCATTTTCAGATATTGTTCCCTCATTTCTGTCATATATATATATATATATATATATATATATATATATATATATATATATATATATATATATATAGACACACACACATCTATGTATATGTGTGTGTGTGTGTGTGTGTGTGTGCTTGTCTGTATGTGTGTATATATATATATATATATATATATATATATATATATATATGTTTGTGTGTGTATGTATGTGTATATAGGTATATATAGGTAGAGAGACACAGACGTGTATATGTTTCTGTATGTGTGTGTGTGTGTGTGTGTGTGTGTGTGTGTATAGGTATTGAGACACAGACACACAGATGTGTATGTTTCGATATATATATATATATATATATATCACATACAGGGTATGAAGTCTGAAAATCTAATGCCTGTCATCTGTGACTGCATTTCATACTGACTTAGCAGAACACAGACACACACACACACACACACACACACACACACACACACACACACACACACACACACACACACACACACACACACACACACACACACACACACACACACACACACACACACACACACACACACACACACACACACACACACACACACACACACACACACACACACACACACACACACACACACATTTTAAAAGTATCACAACAAAAATATGAGTCAAAAATCAGGATAATTTTCTGAAATGAGGGGCAGTTAAAGTTAAAGTTGGAAGGAAATTCAGTAACTGGAATGGGCAGTTGTGCCTTGAAGCACTGCCTAGGTTATAAGGCGCTTACCTTACAGGAAAAAAGTGTGTATATGTGTGTGTTTGTGCTTTCCCTGCCTTTGACAGAATATATGTTCGTTCGACAAATGCAGGGTGGTGTGATTTTATATCGATGGTGAAGATGGCCGAACGTTGGGTATGCCGAATGTGTGGATGTATGTTTGGTGGATATTTATACTGTGCAGAATATCAATATAGGTAAGTAGGGTTGGGGGGTGTAAGAGTCTGTATATGGGTTTATTTGAGTTAGAGTTACGGTCAGGGTGAGTGAAGGATGGGTGTTGTGTGTTTGTGTGAGCTTGTTTACTTTAGGGTAGTGGTTATATTAGGAATAGATGTAGTGTTGTTTGTGAATGATTGTGTGGTGAGTCTGTCTTGTGTAGTGACAGTGTTACAGGAAGGTTTTAATTATCTTAGGGTATAGTGTTAGGGTTGGTGGAAGGGACAGCTTTAGTGTGAGGGTCACCACCCATTATTAAGGTGGTGCGGGGGGGCAGAGTCCACCTGCCCTCCTTAGTAATGGGTGGTAACCCTAACTCTGATGCTGCCCTTTCCACCAACCCTAACCTTATACCCTAAGGTCATTAAAACTTTCCTGTAACACTGTCACTACACAAGACAGACTCAGATACAAATAAAAAGATAATGCAAAGTCCATTTTCACTGCAAGCACTGTGGAAAACTCTTCTTAAACAAATGCTAATCCAAGACTGGAATAATTCTAGTTGTCATAGACAAGCCGTGTGTAGGTCCATTAGCAAAACGAAATCTACCGGCAGCAGTCATAAAGAAAAGAAGTTTCTGCAGTAATACAGACGATTTAAAAAAAATTGCTTGGGTAGTGATTCTGCAGCTGTGCCATCACAGAATGGGTGGTCCCTTGCTTGTTTTGTAGTGGAATGCAAATATTGCCATGGTGATATAAGTTTGAGGGAGGGAACTTAGAAGAAAACTGTAGCTAGTTAGTAGCCGTCCTGACATCAGCTATTTAGAGACAATGGCAAGGTTTTTCAAATCGCAAGGTTTGTTTACTGAGATTCAAATCATTACAATACGCTAAGACAGTGTAGTAGTTGATAGAAACAGTTGTGTATTTTAATGTTGGACTCCTCGTTCTTTCAAGCCCAATCGGGAAATAGAGAGGATAAAGGCAGAAATGTTGGGCAATTCTGAAAGGTATCTCATTGGTCTCCTTTTAGGGCTACTCACGAGGTGCTGCAACTGTCAGGAGCACGAGAGGAATTCCATATAAAGACAGATATAGAGCCAAACACTTCAAAATTTTCTTAACACTGAAGTGCTGTCCTTTGTCGGGCATTATGGAACTGCTAGTTTGCTAGCAATCCTTCAAGGCTTGGGCAGATAAGTAGCTTGTTGTGACAAACTTTTCACATTATTATTTTCTCTGAGGAAAATTGTATTTTTGTCTGTGAAATTATTATATCCTTTTCATTCAGTCCATCTGTTCTGACCTTTGGGTCCTCAGAGCTTCTCATCAGATCCGATCTGGCAACATCAGTGTTCCAGCCTCAAGCCCCTTCAACTTTTCTCTCCCATAATCAACCATTCCCCCTAACTACCTCAGATGTCATCTGCCGCCTTTGTGCATGGACGCAAATCTTGGTCCACCTTGCTTTTTTCAATCCTTTAGGGATACCCTAGGAAATATTTGTTACTGCTGTCCTAGTTTTTTGTCTTTAAGCTTTTCTAGTGCTAGATAGCCCTTAAGGAACCTTTTTCTTAAGTTTCTTGTTGTTGCTTGTGTCAGAACATTTCCTGCGAGTGCTTCTGGATACTGTTTTCCTCTCTTATTAGATTTAGACTTAAGTAGTGTTTGGCATTGTTCTTGTTATAACCTTCTTTGTTATTTTTAGATAGTAACAGATACTCTTAGATTTAAAAATTAGAGATTTAAATACTTAGAAAATAGTGTGTTGTTATTGTTGTGTTCCGTTAGGTGTGTGTGTGTGTGTGTGTGTGTGTGTGTGTGTGTGTGTGTGTGTGTGTGTGTGTGTGTGTGTGTGTGTGCTTCTCCTAATTCTTATTGTGGTGAACTTGACAGTACAAAGGAAAAGGACAAACAGTCCAGTTTCAAAAAATGTGCCCTCTGTGTGCACAGGATCCCACTACAGGATTTGCACAGCCAGTCTATAGTCTGTCTTGGGGCTGCTCTTTTCAAGGTGAACTGTGAAAATTGTAAAGGTTTCAGGTCTAGAGCCCTCTGTAATCAAAGGATTAAGCTCATTTGAAATGGTAGCTCCCTCCAAATACAGAAACCAAAAAAAGCTATAAAAAAAAACACTCTGAAAAATATAATGAGTCTTTGGACTTAGATCCTAAGAAAAAAAAACAACATATCTGTCCCCATCTTCAGGTCAAAACAGATGAGACTCAAAGACACTTTGGGCAGGACACTGACATATACTAATCCACCAGATCTGACCCCCTCAAATCCAGTTTCTTCAGAGCCAATTCTTTTGTATGACTCTCCAGGAAAGTGGCTACTGAGTAGAAGCTGGATCAGTGCCCTCTTCCAGACCTTCATCTGCTCTTTTAGCACATTCCTTCAGATCCTACAGGAGTACTCTGAAGCTGGTTTGGACTGTTTGATGCAGAGGTTCCTGAGGGCACAATAGACCCTCTACTTTGATGAAAGTTGTAATTATCTACGTTACCCTGATCTCTGCTCCTTCTCCAGTATGGTTTTCTGCTCTGATGCCTTTGGATCCATTCTTTGTCATGGGGCTGGTGTCCTTGGATCAGACATGTTAAATAGCTTTGACTCAGCAGTTACTGGCTCCATCTGTGTCAACCCTGATTTCTTTCGAGCAGGTGTTGTCCCAGAGCCTAGGGGTTGCGTTTATGGCATTAATGCTGGCTTTGGATCCATTGCCATTTTCCAGGCTGTCTGGCTTTGACCCCCTCTGGTCTAGTCCCCACATCGGAACTGACCAGTGGTTTGGTCCTGGAGTCTCTTCTTTCTGATTTTGGATTTGGAGTTTTGAAGGATCCGTAGACTAGAGAGAGAGTGAGAGAATGAGAGCGAGAGAGAGAGAGAGAGAGAGAGAAAGGTCCTCGGATCATTCCTAGATTGGATCAGCTTTTCAAGTGTTGGGGAGGATTATTAATTCCCTGACTTGAACTCACACTCGTCCCCACTCAAGATTAGTTTCACTCAAAGACTCCCTTTTCATTTTGCCTCCACCTTCTCTTCAGGCAACCATGACTCAGGACTGAATAGAAAATCTTGATCCCTCTGCGCCACAGCAACTGCAGTCCTCAGAGTAGTCAGACGAATCCATCCCTGAAGTTTCAAAAAAAGAGGACATGCAAAAGGAAGAACCTAGACTTCCCATCTCCCACCTTGGATTCTAAGTCAGAGGATCAAGAGGGCTTCCCACTGTCCCCTCCAGAGGATGCCTGTTTGACAATATCCCAAAGCTCATGTGCCAGAGATGAGCTTGGCCTGTAGAACCCCCCCCCCCCAAGACAGGATGGTCCAAATTGAAGCTTGTGGTTCAACACCTGTACATCCTGGGTGGTACCTCAGGCCAATAAGCTTATATATTTAGCGGCTTGAACGTCATAGGTCATAGGAGGACCCAGACAATTGTGGGACTGTCCCAAGGATGCCAGATAAAATACTCAGACCCCTTAAAGATAAGCAATTTTGAGCTACATCTCCTGCAGTGGACTCCATTGTTTTGCAGTGGCTATAGAATAAGAGTTATCAAAAGGCTGTCATTCCATCCACCAACCTAATAAAGAGTCCGGGGCAATGGATAGGCTAGAGAAGCAGGCGTATGCTTCAGGCACTTTTGCGCTGTGGGCTCAGAACTATTCCATTCATATAAATAGATTTCTCTCAGCACGCAATATCTGCTCTAAAGAATCTTGTTACAGCTGACACTAATAAGCAACTGAAAACCACCATTTCTAATATGTTGAGCATTTGTAACCGCTTTATGTGCAGTATACATAATGTGGTGGATGGAGTGGGTAGGTCAGCTGGGTCAGGCATTACCATGAGGCGCCGTGATTGGCTGCACCTTGGTGATTTCATGAAAAACTTCAGGACTTCCTTCACTAATGCTGTATATGGTGGTTCATTTCTATTTTGACTTTCTGTGGGGTTGCAAAAATTTGAGCAAGACGGCAAATTGTCTGCCATCAGAGTCAAGTTTGAAGTTCCAGAAAGGCCATGTAGCAGGAACCAAAAAGGTTCTTATTCTCTTTGATTCTTAAAATCTAAACATTATCAGTTTGATTTGCCTTCGGACAGGGGCGGCTTCATTGGGCACTGTCCCAGAGGCAGTGGAGATCTGCAGAACCAGGCATATGACTGTTCTTTTTTAGATAGGAGGCAACAATACCCTTGAAGGGTTGTTTGACTGTTCCACTCTGGAGGCAGTCAGGGGCCATCTGTCCCTCCACCCTACTGCAGACCCATTACCTCATAGTGGACCATAACACAGAACAAGTGGGTAAGAAGGATTATATCCAGAGGGTGCTACATTCACCTTTCCTAGCTCCCACACCAGCCTACAAGACCACTACCAGCCATCTCACCCCAGCAGTTAAAAAAGGCCACCAGAGAGGTACTCTCTTTATTAGGAAAAAGATCCAGGAGGTCCTGCCAGAACAGACAGGGTCAGGGTTTTAGTCCAGATTCTTTTTGCTTCCCAAGAAAACTTAGGACCTTAGACCTATTTTCGATCTAAGCCTTCTAAATGGATTTGTTTGAAAGATCAGCTTCAAGATGGTCATGGTGTAATCAGTTCTTCCCTGTCTCAGGGAGAACAACTGGATGTGTTTGGTATATCTCCAAGACATGTACCTTCATGTCAGGACTGAGAAGCATTCAAGGAGATTCTTACATTTCTAGGTAGGAGCCAATTATGGGTGTTCTCCAAGTACGTGACCATCATAGCTGTTCACCTACAACTTCTAGGTTTCAGGATTTTCCCATACCTGGATGATTGGATTCTGGCTGCCCATTCAGTGGAGTCCCTGATCTAAGCCAATAATTATCCTCTCAGTCTATGCTCCTTATTGGGAATAGCAGTCAACCTGCAGAAATCAAGCCAACCCCACTCAAGCCAATCACGTTCATAGGCTGCAGGCTGAATACTGCTTGTTGTATAGTCTCCCTTCTGTCAGAAAGGGTACAGACACTGAAGGAGATAGTTCATTCCCTTCTTCTTCACCACATCTTTACTGCGGCTGTGGTCTTATGGCTTGTTCTATTCTTATGGTCCATTTTGCTTGTATTTACAAAAGAATCCTGCAGTGGTTGTTACAAGCTCAATAACGACAACATGTTCATCCTCTTTCCAAAACCATCCTCATCACAAATTCTTGCCAGTCTCACCTGAGATGATGACTTGAGTCTCCTCTGGTCTTGGAGGGGAGACAGTTTTTGACTCCCCCTCCAAGGGCTACAGTGACCACAGATGCATCTTCTCTGGCATGAGGAGAGGGTCTTTATGATGGGAGGTTAGTCCATGGTCAGTGGTCTGACTTAGAGGACTCTCTTCACATAAATGTGTTGGAGTTGAGGGCAGTCTTCTTAGTGTTGCAGGATCTCTGGAACCACCTCCCCCAAGGTGTGATTTAAATCAAAATGAACAACATGACTGTGGTTTGGTGCATCAGTAAGCAAGAAAGAACCAGATCCTACCTGTGATGTCTAGAAGCAGTGAGGGTATGGCAATGGGTGATGGCCTCCAACTGCTTTATTGTGGCAGTACACATCCCTGGAGTTACCAGTTGTCTAGTGGACAGGCTGAGCAGATTGCTAGTCATGCCTGGTCCCTCAGTCCATTTGTCTTATCTGCTGAAGCCACCCTGGCTTCTGTATCTCATCACCCACTTGTCTGGCAAATATAATTTGGACATTCCACATTTGAGACTAACCTGTTTTCTCTGTTTCAGATGTTGGAAAATATCTTCATATCTCATATGGAGTGATTAAAATTCTTTGTTTTTGAAACACCTTTATTGAATTATCACTTGTGACACAGGCAAATTTACATTTATATAAAAGTAACTAAACTGTATTAACAAGTTCACATTTACAAACATTATACTTCACATATATTGCTATATGTCATATAACCTAAGCAGCATTACATAAATTATTCAATTCCTATGCTTTTTTTTAAAACAAGAAACATCTTTATTAAACCATCACTTACGACATAGGCAATCATACATTTATATAAATGAAAACAAACCACACTGACACAGTCCTAGTTCCAAGCATTTTACATCACAAACCACAGGGGCACACTCCCCGTTGCAAGCATTATACATAACTTATAATCTACCCAATCATTTTTAGTCAAACATTACATAGCTGATTTAAATACTGCCGTCTTTTAATCCTGATTCTCCCCTGTATGTATTGTTCCCCCAATTCCCATTTTTCCTGTGTAGCTTGCTCCTACCCTTTTACTGTGGTGGTGGTGCTGCGGTAGCATTGTCTCTTCACAGTATGACATTGTCCTGTTCGATTCTCAGCTAAAGCGTCTTCTGTGCGGAGACATGCGTGAATGGGCGTACCTTCGTTGAAGGTTGTGCATCAGAGCTGGCAACTCGGTATGTAAAAATCTACTGCCAATCATTAGCGGACCAGAGTTCCGCTGTGGTGACCCCTAACCGGGAAAAGCCGAAAGATACAACAAGTATGCTCCTACCCTTTTCTAAAGATTTCAATTCCAGCTGTTCTATCTCTGCAACTATATTCACTACTTCTAGTATAATTGGTTTAGATTTTGATTTCCATTTTCTAGTAATTGCTTTTTTTGGTAGCCACCATAATTAGATACAGCAAAGCCTTACCATGTGTAGGCAGTTCCAATTCTGTACCATAGCTCAGAAAAATCATCTCCCTCATTAGACCAATCTGCCCACCCAGCATCTCTGACAGTGTATCCTGCAGGGAATCCTTAAAGTCCGCCAACTCACCGTGTTACCAGAAAATATGTTCCCAATTATCTTTCTCCCCTGTCACACCTCCAACATTTGCAGTCCACCTGAGGAGAAATTCTCTGGAGCCTGCTTGGGGTATAAAAATATCTATGTAAACATTTCCAAGCAAAAATCCTAAATCTTCTAGATTTTGTTGCATATTTGAGAGACATACATATATACTCCCATTGTTTCTTTCTGAATTGCTTATCCAGTCTCTCTTCCCAACCCTTTCTAACCTCATCTGATTGATTCTTGTACTTATTGTGCAATATTTTATATGCTGTACTTGTTATTCCTTTTTTAATGGCAACTGATATTCTAGATTCTACTAAAAACTCTACAAGTGCTGGTCTTTCATTTAGGACTCCCTATTTCTTTCTCTTAGCCTGTACTCTTTGATAGGGAAGGCAATCTCTAATTTTCAGTCCAAATAAATTCTTGGTGTCTTCCCATTCTGTCATCCTTTCCTCTCTAGTTATTTCTCCCAATACCTTGGTTCCTTTGCCATTTTTCTCCAGTAAAGTCCAGCGCCCCCTTGCTTATTGTCTGTATCTCTAATTGCAGTCATCCCTATCAGCAGAATCTCCTTTCTCCATTCCCATGTTGGCTTTTGTTCTTAGGATACTTTCTGCTACTTTATAGATATAATATTCAGTATGATTATTGTTATTCTCCTTAAAGGCCTGCATCCAAAATCCCAATCTCTCCTTGTGTCTTGAGCTTCCCCCTGTTTCAGCATCATCCCTTTCCACTTTGAACTACAGTTTTCAGCTTGTGCTATTTATAGGAGCCTTAGCTGTGTAGTTCTGAAATACCCCTTCAAATTGGGTATTCCCAATCTGCCCTGTTCTACTGGAAGAATCAACTTAGCTCACTTGACTCTTGCTGTCTTCCTCTCCCAGACATAGTCCTTCAGGTTCTTTATTAATTGCTATCCACAACTTCTCCTCTGGTTGATAAAAGTATGCCTGACCTGTGTATAAGACTAATGGGACTAAGACCCTGCCCATTTAACTTTTTTGCCTCCGGTCCTTCATGTATCCTCCTAATCAACCTTATAATTTTTTTCAGGAAATGCAAATGCTTCCATTGCCCTGCTCATAAAGTCCTAGCTTACTTTGACAAATGCTTTCTGTACATCAAGACCCACCAGCAACAATGGTGTTTTCTTACATACTGCTTCCCTCTGGATCATCAATGTTGAATCTTTGTCTTCCCTCCACAAAACCACATTGATCCATAGCTATCAATTTTGGCATTACTTTTGCCATTCTTTTAGCCATTATAGACATGAACAATTTGTAATCATGGTTTGGTATTGAAATGGGCATGTGTGAAGTTGGATCTGATGGATCTTTACCCTCTTTAGGTATTAACACCTGCAACTGCTTTCTTCCAAGAGGTTGGTACTTCTCCTCCTCTTAAAACTCCAGATCTTTATCTGCTTTTCCCTCCTAGCTTCCAGACTTCCACATAATACCATCTGTTCCTGGGGACTTTGCTGTAGATTGGTTATACATCACAATTTTTGTTTCATCTCCTCCTATCCTAACTAGTAATTGAGCCTCATCTCCCTCTAACCTTGGCATATTTAATTATTTCATAAACATTTCCATTTGTTTTTTTTCTTGATTTCCATATTTCTCTTCTTTATTCAGACTTTCATAGAATTTCCAAAGTATTTCTAATACTTTTACAGGATGTCTTGTTATCTTTCTTGTTATAGGCTCCCTAAGCTTGTCGACAACCCTTTCTACTTTCTGTGGCCTGAGTCATTAGGCTAAAAGTTTTTGTGTTCTAGGGTTATTATCAAAAAACAGTTGCTTAACAGCAATCTTTCTAAACTTGTGTATATTATTGAGGTAATCCCTTATTTTTTGCTTAGCATTCTGCAGAGTTGATCCTCTTCTTGTTTTGTGAGATTCCCCCTATTCTGGAATACTTTAACATTTGTCAGTGACACTAAATTACTCTTGTTACCTCTTAACCATAGCTCCGTTTATTTTTATTTCCACCCTATTTTTAAACTCCACCTTAATTTTATCTCACTCCATAGCTATATGTTCAGAAGTAATTTCTTTCCCCTCGAACAGCTCCTGAATAATCTCCACTACCCATTCCTTAAATTACTTTCTTTTCAACAGATAGGTGGGAAAGCGCCAGTTTCTCATTATTACTTCATTACCCTGTTTTTTTTTCATGTATTATTGGTGCATGATCTGAAATAGTTATTGGGTGCGTATCAAGACCTTCAGTTAAATGCACATATTCCTGTGAAATGTAAAGTCTGTCTAGCCTAGCTCAGTTTTTATATCTTGGGGAATAATAGGTAAATTCACTCTGAACTCCTGTTACTGAATTCACATCTTCTATGCCAAATATTTTCATACATTTCTTCAAAAATATACCCTCCATTGTTATACTTTCCCTTATGGGACCCCCCCAGACACGTCTTCACTGCTGCAAATCAAATTCCATTCCCCACCTAAAGTAATATTCTCCACCGAAAAATGATTATTTCTCCCAGAATTTTCTCAAGATCCATTATAGCAGTTTTAGGTGGAATATAAATACATGCCAATGCCTCCTCCCTTGCCAGTCGCCCCTTAGCACTACACGTCCACCATTATTATCTTGTTTATCCTCTTCTATCACTATTAGAGCCCCTCTTGCAATTAATATAAGTACTCCTCTTTTCCTTTGTCACAGATATTCTGATGAATAACCTTCCTGAAAACCTTTCCTTATCAAATTCACATGTTCATTTCTTTCCAAGTGTGTCTCCTGTAACATAATATAGTTATTTGCACTCTACATTTTTAATATAGTTCACTCTCTTTTTGTATTTATCTGTGAGACAATTGACATTCATAGACATTACAGAAAGCATCATTGTATTAAAAAGTTATTTCCACCTTTTATGTATAACACTTTTTTTTGTTAAATGTCTAGTTCCAGTTTTTGTGTTATATGCATACACTGTTTGGCAGTTTGAACTTCTATATAGTTGTTTCCTCTTCTCATATCCATTTCAGCCTGTGTCACATCTTACAAGACTTTTTGTTTAATTGAAAGACTTCAAACAAAAAAAAAACAAACAACCCCGCAATACCCCCTAAAACACATTAATTTAACACTAACACACAAAACTATGTACATCTTCAAATATTGAAGTTTTATCTTTCTAATTGGAACAAATATCCTAAACTAACAGCCACACTCACAGATTTGAGTTACCCTAAAGGAAAGGTTATCCATGCTAAGGCACATAGTGCAGGTGTGTTTTTACTAAGTGCTAACTGGTTTTGTCTTAGCTTTATAGCGCTCCTGGCTGGGAAAACCCCTGAATGTATTCAGAGAACATTATCCTAGCCAGTTTCTCTTTTCTTTTTTTTTCCTAGCCAATCACTTTCCACCAATCTGTAACCAATTTCTCTTTATCATATTGTCTACATAGGAACATAAAAAACAGCCAGCCAGTTTCTCATTATCAGATTATCTCCATTGAGGAGACATGAGAACCAGGCAGTCAGTTTCTCTTTATCAGAATGTTTCCATGGAGACATGAGGGCCAGATGCAGAATTGCTACTAAGCAAACATTCATTTGCTAGAAAAAAAGCCTCATAATATTCAATACTCTTTTGCATTTACTTGCTTTCTCTTAAAACGTATTACTAAATAAATCTAAGGTCCTTAATCCAGTCATTCCCCCATGCAAGAATTTGAAAAAGCACATTATTATTTTTCTTTTGTCATGCTCTTTTAACCAGGCTTTCTTTTTACACTGCAGTGCCTACATTTCTTAAAATTGAATAAGAAGAAAGAGGAAAGGAAAAAAGAACAGCAGCACCTATTTCCAGTCCCAATTACACTTAAAAATAACTGAGAAAACTTTACATTGTAGCATGCAAAGAAAACCATACACCACAAAAATAGTACTAAAAATATTTTCTTTACTTAGTTAAGTTTCTCCCCTCTCTTTCCCTCCCCAAAGCATTTTTCGAACATTAATGACATGAAGTAGGTCATATACTTTAGCGTCCCCCACAAGTCCAGCAAATTCTAAAAACAAGTCCAATATTTGTATGTTTTCTTGTTCTGTCATATTTCACAAATATAATCATTGCATTGTAATCTCACATTAAGTTACTGGTTTTATGACTGTTCATCTCCATCTCCCATATCCATTCTCTGCTTCATTTCGAACATACTCTCAATTTTTCTAGTCAACTCTTGTGCATCCTTCTCTCCAACATTTTCCGTTGAAACAGTGGAAAAGGTTTCATAGGTACAGTCTTTTTTGTGGTCTTTATTACCAGAAGAACAAGAAGCAGAATCTTTTTCTGTTTCACAGTTCACTTTTTGTTGGACAAACTTTTCTGTTTCCTCCTTAGCATGTACTTCATCAAAAAATGATTTTGTGTCCCCATGCAAGAATACCTTGAAGACAGCTGGGTACAGCAGTTTGAATCTTACACCTGCATCTCGACATTCCCTGAATAGTGGAATGAATTTACTCCTCTTTTGCCTGGTGTACAATGAACAATCATTCTCCACAAACACTCTGCTGTCTCCCACTTTTAGGATTTTGTCTTTGTGCCATAGTTTTATGAGAATCAGCTTCTTCTACTGGTAGGATTACATCTTTACTATTAGAGGTCTACATTGCTTTCTTTTAGCCAGATTTGGAGCATATGCATGATGTGTCCTTTCAAGTAACTACTCCAGCTGTGGAATACCAGTCCAGCTGCTTATTTGTGCTTTGATTAAATTAATACAATCTGTTCCTTCCAGCTTCTCTGGTATAGCTGATAATCTTAGGTTTTCCCAGTGTGCTCTGATCTCTAATTCTATTATTTTTTTAAACATGTCTTCTTGAACAGTCTCATATTCAGCCAGCCTTTTCTTCATTTCAGTCTTTTTTTTTGCAGCTTTATCATCTCATCTGAATGTCTGTTTAAAGCTTCATCCATATTTCCAGCCTTTTGTTTTGTGTTGATATACTCCATCAGTGTTTCATTTATTTTAACCAGGTCTGTGTGCAGTTGTCTTATGTCTTCCTGTACTGGAATTCATGTGTGGAGGGTGCTTTTTGTTGAACAGCTGCAGAACTTTCTCCATTCAGTGTTTCCTCCTCACTTTTTGTAATTGATTTTATTCCAGGTGCGCTGTATTTATTTTTTCCTGGCATCAAGACAATACACTTACTAGCCACTGTAAAGGTTTTGTTTTCACACTGGAAGAGCTAGAGTTAAGCTGTTACTCAATGTTCAGTTATCTTGGAAGTACAATACCTAGTGTCAAGTGATTAAAATTCTTATGGCTTCCCCTAAAAGATTCTGCTTTGAGGATCTAATGCAGTAAATGGAAGCACTTTGCTGTATGGGCTAATAGTCAGGATATTGATCCTTTTTGAGCACTATTACCTCACATTCTTTTATTTTTCTACAGTCTATTTTTCAAGCAGGTGCCAGTTTTTCTACTGTCAAGGTACAGCTTACTGCTCTTTCCTGCTTTCGTGTCAGTTTCTAAGATCATTCCTTAGCTCTCATACGTTATGCAATACATTCCTCAAAGTGAGCTTTCTCCTTGAACCGCCTGAGAAAGGCTGTGTTCCATCATGGAATCTGAATTTGGTATTGAAAGATTTAACTAAGGCTCCCTTCAAGCCAGCTTCCACAGCACAGTTGAAGTTTCTGTCCTAGAAAATTGTTTTTGGTGGTCATTACTTCACTTAGAAGAGTATCAGAGCTGCAAGCTTTATCTTCCTCTTCTCCTTACATCATATTCCATGATGACAAGATATCTATCAGGTCAAATCCTTCCTCTTTCTCAGAAATGGTTGCAGAATCTAATTTTTCCCAGTCTATTTGTTTGCTATTTTTCTTCCCAGAGTTATACAAGTAAAGCAGAATAAGTTTTGCACACTCTAGACATACGAAGACAATTACATTTTTACATTCACAGGACTAAACCATTCAAGAAAGACACTCAATTTTTCATTTCCTTTGCCTCCAATAAGCTGGGCATGAAAGTCTCCAAAATCTCTCTCTCTCTTTAGGTGTCTTTTGGATTGTATTGCCTTAATAGGTGCATATATTCATAGATATGTACTTGGCTAGCTACCCTTGAAGGCCATTTTAAGCGTAGCCAATTTCCCTTTTTTTGCTTGAATTAACCTATCCTATATTTGGTTAGAGATTGGCCTTGCTATTCCCAGGGTTAATAATTATATGTTATCCCTAATGAAGTTAACTGGCATTATACCATAGATAATTTGAGGGGACCCATGCATGAGGTAAAGCATTTAGGAGGCGCCTCTGTCCATTAGTAATACAGAGGGCAGTCCTGGGGTAAATTTTCTGTTTCCCATCCATAGATACAAGTTGAGCTGGAACATGGGCAGGGATGAACTTTGTTTTATGTGGATGGGGAGACTCTTCATTAGAGAAGTCTCAGTTTTAATCTCCCAGGTAGAGTTCAAGTTGAAGCTTTGAGAGTTCTGCCTAACACCCTCGCAAAGACTCATCCTCCTGGGGTGCTTAATCAACACCAAGAAAAGAATTACCTTTCTTTCCGAAGACAAGGTCCTGCCCTGCCAAACAATGTTTCAGGAATTCTCCAGAAGAAACATCACATTAGCAAGAGAGTTTCTAAAAATTTTAGGACTACTGACATCCATGATTCTTGTGATACCACTAGCCTGTTTCTACATGAGGAAGATTTGGTGGTATATACGGAATTGTTGAACCCAACACCTACATTCCTGGAATCGTATTTGCAGGTGCTCTTCTTCAGATGAGAGTGTACGGTGGAGTAGAATACAGTTAAGTGTCAATCCAGGACTTCCCTTCCCACTTTTTCTGTTGCAGTCTATCCAGACAGATGCATCTGACTTCGCTTGGAGAACTGTGTCAGTGGGTGTGCAAATGCAGACCACTTGGAACCCAAAGGATGCACTGAATAACCTCAATACCAAGAAAGTGATGGTAGTAATCCACATCTTTAAAGTCCTTCTTCAGCTTTGGACTCCATGTTCTCTTCTTGTGGTTACAGACAACACCACAGTGATGTTGTACCTCAACAAACAAGGGGGTACAAGATCATGCCCTCTTTGCCTGTTGGCAGTGATGGCTTGTGAGCTGCTTTACAGCACTCTCTGACTCTTCAGGCATCATGTAGCCCATCAGAGCAAAGCATTGTGGCAGAGAGACTAAGCACATCCTGGGCAGACCTGCACAATTAGCAGCTCAAGGCAGTGGTGTTCCAGGATCTAGTCCTGATATGGGGAATGCCTCAAACAGATCTTTTCACCTCCTTCAAAACAGACATCCTTGCAGCCATGCTTGAAGGACAGATGCATTCTCATTCCCTTGAACGAGAATATTCCTTTATGCATTTCCACCCTTTCCACTGATTCACAAGGTAGTACTTACGATTCAGAAAGAAATGCCAAAGATCATTGTGTTGACCTCCTATTGGCCCAGGCAGTCTTGGTTCTCTTTTACAATGTTATTGGCCAAGGGCAATTACCATAGTCTTCCTCACACTCTGGATTTGCTCACACAGTCTAAGGGGCGACTGGTGCACCCCAGTTTGAAGCAACTACAACTGGCAGCCTGGATGATTCAGTCTTGACTCTGTTTAAGTATGTATTTCATGAGGATGTGCAGCAGGTGTTAAATGAGGTCAGAAAACCTGTTACTAGAAAAATCTTATGCTTACAATTGGAAGAGGTTTTCTAATGGTGTCCAAATTGGAGCAGATGGTCCCTTGAGGTTAACATCTTTGTGGTCCTGAAATGTTTGTGTGATCTGCATCAGGATGGCTTATTGTATATGTCTAGTAAGGTGTATTTAGTGATCATCTCTGCTTGTCTGCCATTGGATCCTCCACTTTCTTAGTCTCCTTTCGTAAAACAATTCATGTAAGGAGTATGAGACCCCCTCGTAAGCAAATTCTACCTTCATGGAATCTCAGCTGTATTATGGACAAAATTGATCTTACCACATTTCTTACCTGCTACTCAGGCAGATCTGTAGCTCTTAATGTGGAAAACTGATTTGCTTATTGCTCTGACATTTACAAAGCGAATCTCTGAGCTGCAAGCTCTCATGGTGGGCAAACCTTATCTGAGTTTCCACAGGAATAGGGCTGTGTTATGCACTACTCCCTCTTTCACGCTGAAAGTGGTCTCAGAATTCACTCTAAATCAGTCTGTCAAGTTCCCTGTGTACTTCCTAGTAGCTAAGAATAAGGGAGAGAGGATACTTCATACCTTGAATATGCACCTGCAGCTCAAGTACTACCTTGATAGAATGAAACCCTGCAGGAAGTCTGAAAGGCTTTTTAATTTCCTACAAAGCTTGCATTTCCATTTTTTCTTCCTGCTGGACCCTAGAAAACTAAATGTGTCCTGTCTAGTGGTCTGTAAGATAAACCTTGTACTGCCAGGTGACTATCAATTGCACCCACAGACAGGCAGTGGTGGGAAGACTTTGAGCTTTATAGACTATCAGTAGAAGGGTAGCAGGGCACTACTACCCAAATACCAGTAAGGCAGTTTGTTCTGCGAACATCTGCTGTTGCAAGTAAATAGGATTTACCCGATTGTATTTTCCTCTGTTGAATCTCAGGCGTCAACCGAAATTTGTGGTAGTTTGGGGGAATGGTGCATTATAGGAAGGAAAAATTGAAGATGCTCAAGGCTGGAACCTTGATGTTGCCATATCAAATCGGACAAGTGGCTCCAAGGACCTGTAGGTCATATTGGACTGAAGTGAATGAAAGGATCTATCATTATGGTAAATACATGACTTCCTTTTTTAGCTAGGAAACCTATATATTGGGCTATTATTTCTTATTAGGGGATTATTTAGTGTGTGAATGCTTGTGTAAGCAAACTGTTTAAGAATCTATTTTTTTTTTACTTTTTTTTACTACAAATGTATGTAGGATTTAAGTGTTGAGAGCAGGAAATTGTGCTTTTGGGGACTGTCAGTGGTTTTCTTACCACAGAGCCATCTCTTTGGTTTCTTTAAGGTTTACCTACTCTCTCAGGCTCTGCTGCCCATGTTCAGTGTCTTCTTCTAGGTTGAAACTGTGGAGTGGTTACTGGTCTCTTCAGTGCTTTCTTCCCCTGTTTGCAAAAAGAAAAAAAGCAATCAGGAAGACTTTTGGTGTCAGGCTTCCTCCATTTAAGTCACAGCTGCCAATGGGTGACTCCGGTGTGGCGAGATTTGGTTCCTCAGACCGCACATCATTTTCCCATGTTACTGTGGTGTAGGACCTACAACCACTAAGGACTTGGAGATAGACATGTCCAATGCAACTGCAGGGTTGTCCTCCACTAGCAGGGGATAACCACTGTTGTTAGTCTCAGGAGAGGAGGCAGGTAAAGTTCTACCACATAACTGGGAAAGGGAGTCTGAACTCCGGGAGAGCGTGCCTGCCTTGGGTTGGTCTTTTCCCAGGGAGTCTCCCAGGAAAAGAAAATAAAAAGTAAAAAAATGTGGCTTTTCCTGTTTCTTTTTCTATGAAAAGGGAAGACTTGCTGAGATTTGCTAAGCTGTTAATTTCTGCTTTTACTTTACCCATTTCCTCTTCAGAGAAGAAAAGAGAAAGGGTTCCCTCACTGACTCTGATTTTCAGTTAAGTAAGCAGAACAGGGATTGGAGATAGAATGTTGTGCTTCAGGATTTTCTGCACAATTTCAAGATTCTGATTCTGAGGAAAATGTTGCTTCAAGTTTTACCTCTAGAAGACCTTTCGTTTTCTGAAGCTTTATCTAAAATGAAAGAGATTTTTCAGTGGGATCAGAATAAAATCCTTCTTTCTCATCAAATGTGTTATTAATTGTTACAGCTGAATATTCCTTATTCTGCAGCTGTTCTCGTTTTAGCTGCTTTAGAAAATGTCTGTTAAACAGCCTGCAATTTACATGGCAGTCAACTTCCTGTCCCTAGGAAATCTGATAGGACGTACAGGGTACCTCAGACTCATAGTACTTGATTTTAAGTATCGCTGCTTCAGTAGCTTAAGCTATATGGGTTATATCCTGCTAAGGATATAATAGCCAGCCAGTTTTCAAAGCTTTTGGGGCAATTTCTTCATTTCCAATTGTTAAATCAGCTTGAGCTGAGCAGAGTGAAGTCAGGCTTGTAACTAAGCCTTTCATATCTTTCCTGCTGCAGAAGAGAGAGCTGTTCTACAGGCTTTAAAAATCAAGTTGGTTAATGCTGTTCCATTGCTAAACAATAAGAGGAGAAAGCTATTACATGATAGAACAAAATCCATAAAAGGGAAGTCACCCCTGATCATTATTAGTAAAAAAATACGAGCACTCATAAAATCAACTAAGGCCAATTTTGAGAGAAAAATTGCCATGGATTCAAAGGACAATCATAAGGCCTTTTTCAGCTATGTTAGGAACCTGGGTGGAAACTCCCAGATATGCTCAGAATTAGTCCAAAATGATACAAAAATTACTGAACCCACAGACATTGCCAACATACTGGCAGACAGGTTCAGTGCAAACTTCACCACCCCCTCCCTAAAGGAGAGATAACTATCCCAGCTGAGTGTAGCCTCCCGGACATCTCAAATGCGCAGGTGAAAGCTGCTCTCTCTAAAGCTAAAAACACAGCATCAATGGGACCGGATGGTGTCCCCGGCTGTGTGCTACACGAGCTAAATGAGGAATTAAACCCGCACATAAGGCAGCTGTTTAATCTCAGCCTTACCACAGGATACGTGCCCAAGGAGTGGCGTGACGGCAACTGTCGCCCCACTCCACAAAGGCGGCGCCTGCACGGACCCTGGTAATTACCGCCCCATAAGCTTAACAACTCTAGTCTGCAAAGCTATGGAGAGGATCATAATGGAGCTCATAAACAAAGATATAGGGGACTTGCAGACATTGGACCCGACCCAGTTTGGCTTTGTCAAGGGAAGATCATGCCTTTTGAACTTGGTCGACTTCTTGAAACAGTCACCAAGGCCATTGATGAGGAAAGGCAGTCCATACAGCCTACCTTGACCTTGCAAGGCTTTCGACACAATACCCCACTCGGGTATTGTAGAAAACTTACAAGCTTAAATGTAAACCCATATGTCACAAGATGGGTTGCAAACTGGCTTAAGGACAGAACCCACAGGGTTAGAGTTGCTGGCGCTGTGTCAGACTCCAAGCCGGTCACAAGTGGTGTCCCACAGGGCTCGGTCCTTGGCCCCCTATTGTTTGGCATCTACTTCTCAGAAGTACAGGCCAACATGGGAGGACTTTGGCTGACAAAGTTTGCAGACGACTGCAAACTGGGCGCCATAGTGGAAAGTGCATCGGACACGGATATCCTTCAGAAGGGACTCACGGAAACAGATAGCTGGTGCCAGAGCCATGGCCTGAAGTTAAACGCCAAAAAATGTATAGTCATACCCTTCGGGAAAAACAAGGTAACCCCAAGCTACCATATAGGTGGCAATCCACTAAGCACAGAAGAGGTTATCAGGGACCTGGGGACCC
This sequence comes from Protopterus annectens, assembly GCF_019279795.1. NCBI lineage: Eukaryota > Metazoa > Chordata > Ceratodontiformes > Protopteridae > Protopterus > Protopterus annectens. The sequence goes on along the minus strand of NC_056727.1, from coordinate 919,899,287 downwards.
AGGTTGACAGTGGCCTTTCTTTTGACACTCACATTGCTAAAGTGGTTAGAAAAAACCTTCTACATTGCCCACCTGATCATGAAGGGATTCACATCCAGATCTAGTGAGGTCATTGTTCCCCTGTACTCTTCACTTATCAGACCAATGATCGAGTACAATGCCCCATTCGGGATGCATCTCACCCGACATCTGCAGCAATTGGAGAGACCCCAAAAGTTCCTCACCAAAAGGATAAAGGGACTCCAAAATCTGTCATATGCTGCCAGATTGAAGAAACTCCAGCTCTATTCAGTCGCATACCGTCTGCTCAGAGGTGACATATGCCTGACATACAAGGCCATGTCCAACCCGGAATTAATGGACATGCTCCACCTCAAAAAATCCAAATCCACCAAAACCACTAGAGCAAGCGACTTAAACCTTAGCACGGCTATAAATAGGACGTGCTGGAGGGATAGATTTATCACTCAGAGACTCCCTATGCTGTGGAATAAAATCCCGGTCCATGTGAGGCAGAGCACCTCGCTGACTCTGTTCAAGAGAAATCTAGACCTGTGGATGGGAGATCGTAGGTTTACCCCGGGAATCATATCTGTGTCACTGCTGGACAGAGGCACAACAAACTAATGGGCACAGTATTTTTTCATATAAGGGGTGGCGTAAGCCACAAAAATTTGGGCTAGGCTTATAAATACCTTAGGGCAGATAGCCTAGTATAAACCTATGAACCTATGAACCTATGAACAGGTAAATTTCCTTACAGAGGAGAAACCTTCCACTTTACTTTTTCCTCATGGACAACTTACTTTTCCTTTAAATCTTAATTAATTAAGGTAGGAGAACGTGTTTTTGATTACTGTCATGTGACTTTTGAACAATTAAATGGGAGTGTTACTTTTTAACTTTTGTGGTAAAAAGTTGTTAAAACTAACTTTTTTTGGTAGAAGTTGTGTTTTTTCACTTTTGGTTGCTAGGGTAAGCATTTACAGTGCTTTATACTGTGTTTTATTGGGGAAAAGTTGCTTTTTTACAGCTTCTTCATTTACTGGCTCTTGATGCCAGTCTTCCTTTGGAATCAGACTCTTGTTTCAGCTTAACCATGGAACAACCTACCAGATCCTTGGTTCCTGTTTCTTCTAGTCACAAAAAGAAGAAAACTGTTAAACAGCCTTTGCCTCCTGAGCAGGCTATTAAAGTGCCTCAGACACAGGTGGGTGACACTGGTGTGGCTAAAGCTGGTTCCTCAAACCATTCATCTTTTCCTTGGCTCCTTCTGCTTTAGTCCCTACAGCCATCATGGATAGGGGTTCAACATGTCCTCAGCAACTGTTGGAGTGCCCTTGTCAAGCAAGGGAGAGACACTCTTCTTGGTCCTGAGAGAAGGGGCAGAGAATGCCACTGTGTCTAGCCAGAAAGCAGTGCCCATCCTTTGGGAAGTTTTTGCTGGGAAAAGTTGGTCTGTTGCTACAGAAATTACTGTTAAAAAGAAACAAAAGAAAACATATGTACATGTTCTCCTGTCTCAGTTACTCTGGACAGGAGTAATTTATCAGACTTATAGCTCAGGGTTTAGTGGTTGTTTCTGATAAAAGATAAAAAGAGTCTTTATTTTCTTAAGACATTCAAGATTTTGAACCTCAAAATGATTCTGAAGACACAGATTATCTGCTGTCTGCACAGATTTTTGATTCAGATACTGAAGAGAGTGTGACTTTAGCCATTACTTTTGAAGGATTATTTTCCCTGAAACCATTTTGAGAACAAATCAGTTGTTTCCGTGGGAAGACAGTAATGTTTCTCAGTCCCTTGGGAAGTATTAGGATTTGTTTCATCTGGTATTTCCAGAACCTATCAAAAACAAAATAGAACACAGTTACGTAAAACCACCAAAATTTATTGCAGCAAAGCTTTCGGGTCTCCCCTTCCTCAGTGCTATAAAGAACCATTTTAATTCACATTTATATATTGTAAAATAATTAATCATATGACACAGCCAACCAATAGAACAACTAAGAAATATATAAAACAATTAAAACATTTAGAAGACAAACATATTGAATTAGTACAACAATATGTACACCAAAAAGTATGCACATGATATATATATATATATATATATATATATATATATATATATGCATATCCCTTCAATTAATGACATATGCGTGTAATTTTACTATCCATGAATATTCTATATTCTCCAATGTATTATTAATATCACCTCCCCTCATTTTACGTTGAATAATCTTTATAACTCTAAATTTAAAGCTATGACCATTAGCATTACCATATATGTGTTTAGCAAGCACATTAGTGGGGACATTTCTTCTAATCTCTGATTTGTGCTCTATTATACGATCTTTCAACCTTCTACTCCTCTTACCAACATAGAATGCAGAACATTTAATACACGTGGCTATGTATACTATATGTGTTGTATTACAATTAGCATAACATTCGAACTTATAGGAAAAGCCAGTAACTGGATGTCTGAATTCTATATCAGATAATAAATCTTCGCAACAGCTACAATTGTAGCATGGAAATGTGCCTTTCTTAGTAGTCCTAGTGCTACTATCAGTATTATCTGGTCTAAGATCTTTATAACATAGCCTTTGCTTAAAATTTCTATCATTTCTATAAGCAAAATATGGCTTTTCAGATAAGATATTTTTAAGTTCAGGCATCGATAATAATATGTTCCAATTTTTTCATATTATATTTTCTACACCTCCAGATCTAGTGTTATAACTTGTGATATATCTTAGTTTTTGATTTTTAGTACTATTGTCACTCATTACTTGCCTTTCTTCACTAAAAAATGGGGCTGTCACATCTTTTCTTTCTTTCAAAACATCCCCCATTATAACATTTATACTATCCATATCATATCCCCTCTCAGCAAATTCTTGCTTAAGATCATTCATTCGTCTCATACATTCATCCTTATTGGTGTTCAACCTACTAACTCTACAGAACTGACTTTTAGCTATGCTTTTAAATGTATGGGGGGCATGCATACTATATTTATGCATATATCTATTAGCATGCACTGATTTTCTGTGGACAGATGTTTCTATTTCCCCATTGACCATATATAAATTAATATCCAGGAATGCAATATTCATATCTGATGCATTCATTTTAAAGCGTAAAAATTCAGTTGTCCCTTCTAAATAATAAAGTTCTTCAAATTTTCCATGGTACCTTTCCACAAAATAAAACAATCGTCCACAAACCTTTTGTAGAACAATAGTTCTGGAACACAAAATCCATTGTCCTTATAGGCATACTTATTTTCCCACTGATTTAATACAATATTTGCATAGACATTAGCCATCGGAGTACCCATGGCTACTCCAGATGTCTGCAGATAAAATGTATTATCAGAAACAAAGATATTATTTATAAGAATAACATCTATTATTTCACACATTGTAGAAATTTTCCTTGCTGTCATGTCTGTATTATTATTTAAAAATTCACGAATACTTTCTAGTCCATATTCATTTGGTATAACTGTGAATAATTAATTAATATCCAAGGTTGCCATAAAAAAACTCTCATTCTTATTGCTACTAGTCCAATTATATAGTTTTTTTCAAAAAATCACCAGAGACCCTTACTACACTCCTGCATTGACTCAAATATTTACTTAAAGATTCTTGTATAAATACAGATAGAGGCTCCGTGATCCAACCCCTCCCCGAGACTATCGGTCTCATCATGGACTTATGGATCTTTGGCAGTCCATAAATTGCAGGCAACACAGAACAAGTGACAGAAAAAAATGTAAATTCTTCCAAAGATATATCACCTTGCAATTGCAAATCATATACAAACATATTTACACTCAAAATACACATTTTCACTTCATTATATTCTATAACTTTAAAAGGGTCATCATTAGTTAAAAATTCTTCCATCAAGTTCATATAATGCATTTTATCAAACAGCACAATAGCCTCACCCTTGTCAGCTTGCTTAATTATCAGTTCATTATTTCTCTCAAGTTTTTCAAGAGCCTTGGTCTCTTCTACATTTAAATTATAAAATCTATAGTTACTATTACCATTAAATAATGCCCTTATTTCTGCCTCACATAAATCTTCAAAAGCAGTCAAAATAGGACAATTGTAGGGGATGAAGGTACTACTTCTTTTACACACAGTTTTAGTTGCAGTAAACTGATTATCTTTGTATAACATTTTCAAACTCATATTGCGCACAAACAACTTCAAATCAGTGATAGCATCGACAATATTGCCCATGCAACTAGGTATAAATTGCAACCTTTATTCAAAATAGTCTTTTCCAAATCAGTCGAAATGTAACTAGAAAGGTTTACAATGTTACAGTCTCTATCTATTTGTGTACCATTTTGTTTTTCAGTATCAGACTTTCGTTCTTTCTCTTCCCCGTGTATGAGCGCTGTCTTGATCTCCCTCTCACTGGCTGTTTCTCTCCCATGTCTATTCTGGCCGGCAGCTTGATCTGCATCGGCCTGAATTGTCTTAAAAAAGCTGCAGAGCATTCTTTTTGCCCCGTACCTAACTCGGCACTTCCATTAGCAGTCATGGACTCCAAAGCCGTTGGCTCATTTCCTGCTAGTGAGCCAGCAGAATTTTGATTGGTACTCTGTTGTAGCACAACGTCATTCGACCTTTAAGTTTAATTGTTGCCATTTCATTAGCAGCTCAGGATATGTATTTCCATAACTTGGCATCTTCAGGATCCGCAGCCGTCTTGGAACTATACCTAGTTCCAAGTACGCTGCAACACACAAGCGTTGCCATTGGAAACACTTGTACATTTGTACCTTCTTTTCCAAGTAAGTTATTGTCTTCTTCAGCTCCTCCAGTCCTCGCACACCATTTGATTCGGCTACAGGTACCGATATGTCCATAGAACTCAATAGAGGATTATCTTTTCTCAATAGAAGGCTCCTTAGTGAAACCTCAGAGTTGCAAACTTGTTGCCCATTAGCTAGGAAATTCGACACTACAATGGACATCTCACCAAATTAATTTAAAGGTTGGCTGTGTAATTAATTGGTGGATAATGCCCACAGTGAGTAGAACAAAGTAAGAAAGTCCAACAATCAAAGAAAACACTGTGGTGCACTGCGTTTGATACACAAGATAAAATATCAAAAACAAAATAGAACACAGTTACGTAAAACCACCAAAATTTATTGCAGCAAAGCTTTCGGGTCTCCCCTTCCTCAGTGCTATAAAGAACCATTTTAATTCACATTTACATATTGTCAAACAATTAATCATATGACACAGCCAACCAATAGAACAACTAAGAAATATATAAAACAATTAAAACATTTAAAAGACAAACATATTGAATTAGTACAACAATATTATATGTATACATATGTACACCAAAAAGTATGCACACACACACACATATATATGTATATATATATATATATATATATATATATATATATATATATATACATATATGTATATCCCTTCAATTAATGAAGCTTTCGTTGTTTCTTAATTAGCACAGGCTTCAGACTTACTGCATTATTAATACCAGGATGGACATATGCTTGTAATTTTACTATCCATGAATGTTCTATATTCTCCAGTGTATTATTAATATCACCTCCCCTCATTTTACGTTGAATAATCTGTATAACTCTAAATTTAAAGCTATGACCATTAGCATTACTATATATGTATTTAGCAAGCGCATTAGTGAGGATATTTCTTCTAATCTCTGATTTGTGCTCTATTATACGATCTTTTAACCTTCTACTACTCTTACCAACATAGAATGCAGAACATTTAATACACGTGGCTAGGTATACTATATGTGTTGTATTACAATTAGCATAACATTCGAACTTATAGGAAAAGCCAGTAACTGGATGTCTAAATTCTATATCAGATAATAAATCTTCACAACAGCTACAATTGTAGCATGGAAATGTGCCTTTCTTAGTAGTCCTAGTGCTACTATCAGTATTATCTGGTCTAAGATCTTTATAACATAGCCTTTGCTTAAAAATTCTTTCATTTCTATAAGCAAAATATGGCCTTTCAGATAAGATATTTTTAAGTTCAGGCATCGATAATAATATGTTCCAATTTTTTCTTATTATATTTTCGACACCTCTAGATCTAGTGTTATAACTTGTGATATATCTTAGTTTTCGATTTTTAGTACTATTGTCACTCATTAGTTGCCCTTCTTCACTAAAAAATGGGGCTGTCACATCTTTTCTTTCTTTCAAAACGTCCTCCATTATAACATTTATACTATCCATATCATATCCCCTCTCAGCAAATTCTTGCTTAAGATCATTCATTTGTCTCATACATTCGTCCTTATTGGTGTTCAACCTACTAATTCTACAGAACTGACTTTTAGCTATGCTTTTAAATGTATGGGGGGCATGCATACTATATCTATGCGTATATCTATTAGCATGCACTGATTTTCTATGCACAGATGTTTCTATTTCCCCATTGACCATATATAAATTAATATCCAGGAATGCAATATTCATATCTGATACATTCTTTTACTTAACTGAGATCCTTTTTCAGATTTGCACTCACCCAGAGACAGGAGAGATCCTCTTGTCATCATCAGGAACAACCAGGGAATAGTAATGAGGTTTATTAGTGAGTGTCAATTACTAACTTTGTTTATGGGTTCTGGAAAAAAGGAAGAGTAATAAACAGGTTCACTGTAAACTGAGGCCACTTTAGGCATAAAAGAAGCATTTGTTTTTAAAGAAATCCTATCATTGTGGAAAATTATGTAGGGTAGACTCAAGATAACAGCATGTAACTCAAGATACTCTCCTTGCAGACATCAGAGCAATAAGCAAGACAGTCTTCCATTTTAAGAACCTCAAATCAGACTAAGGAGGTGGTTCAAATGGAAAAACAGTAAGCTTTTCCAGCACAAAGTAGAGATACCAAGATTCAAATAGAAAAACTGTAAGCTTTTCCAGCACAAAGTAACACTATCAAGGAGAAAGCAGACAGGTATGTAAAAATCCTTTCGAAAACTGCTTGACTGAAAGTGAGTACAAAGGGTGGAGTGGAGTTCAAGCGTAGACAGAGTATGGGAAAAAGGGCAGAGGACAGTAACTCACACAAATATCCATGAACTAGAAGCACCTGGGCCTTAAAGGGGTCCTGTTTTTATTTTTATTTTTTGAACGACACCAACAACAAATTTTTTCCACTTACACATATATGAGTTTCTATTAGCAGGTTTTTTTAGCCTCCCTTAACATCTGCTGCATGTCCTCAGAAAAAAAGGTGCCTAAAACGTATCAAAATTCTTTCATCCAGAATGTTAAATGAAGATTTCTCAGGTTCAGGTGTATCAAATAACCCTTACTTTGTGCAAGTAAATCCAGTCTGTAGGGAAGCCAGTGGTAATTATACTTGGCCAGTTTCAAAAGAAAGGAGAACCACTGTTGACTGGGCCAAAAGGAGTCAGCACCACTATCTCTGGGGAGTCCTTCTAGACCTTTAGAAGAACCTTGGATATCAGTGGAAAGGGTGAAAAAGCATACATGAACATTCTCATCCATGGGGAAAGTGAAACATCTCTCATCTACACACAGAATTTCTTTAGCTGTCTCTACTGACAGGACACAAACAGTTCTACTCGAGGTGCTTCCCACAGTTGGATCAATTCTTGGAAATTACATAAGAAGCAGATACACCATATAAAAGAGGCGTTGAAGGAAAATTTTGCCTCAGAAGAAGAAATTTAACAATTAACTTTTTAATGTTTTCCAAAGTCACAAATAAAAACTTTAACACATGAGCCTGTCAGTTTAAAAGTCTGTGTTAAAGTGGAAACAGAATACATTTTCTTCCTATATTTGTCAAAAGCTTTCTCAGTCTTGTCAGAGGAAATGGGATTAGTATTAGTAATTTGTCTTGCAGAAGTAGTTTTAGGAAGGGAAATCACTCTGCTTTTGGGTTAGAAAAAGTACAGATCTGTCAGTAAACTTACCATAACAGTAGATGTTGGAATGAACACTGCTGCAGTAGCCTTAGCTATATAGGTTGTATCTTCCTAAGGATAAAACAGCCAACAAGCTTCCAAAGCTTTCAGGGCACCTTCCATGTGTCCAAATCATTAGCCAGCTCCACATAAGCTGACTAAAAGTCAGGTTTGGACACCAAGCCCTTCACAGCTTTCATGCCAACAGACAGAGGAGGACAATGGTAGGAAAATAATAAAAATGTCTCCACCACGGCATAAAAAACATACAAAAATAAGGGAGATGGAGGATGGTGGGGAGTCGAACAGCTACAGTTATGTTAAGGTTACCTGTACAAATGTATTATGTCCTTCACAAAGGCCACTGCCTTAGCTATATGGGTAGATTATCATAGTTTAATGTGACTGGGAGGAGGAAGGATGAAGGTCCAGGAGCCCTGGTGAATGGTCCTAGCAAAGCTTGTCCTAAACCTGCAGAAGAAATCTAGTTATAGTGCTTCATAAAAGTGTACACAGACAACCACATTGCTTCTTCTGAAATTCTTTAAAAATCCAACCCCTTTAAACAGTCTGTTTTGACATGTTGTCCTTTTGTTTTACCTTCACAAGAAATGAACAACTGATCAGAACTTCAGTAGGATTTTTTTTCTGTCAGGATAGCACTTAGTTGTCTGAGGATATCCAAGGTGTGGAGTATTCTTTCTCCCTCATTTTTAGGTTCTGGAAAGAAGACAGGGAGATTGATAGTGCGGCTTACGGTACACCTATATACCCCTTTAGGCATATATGAAGGATTAGATCCCCTGGAAACTATATTTGTGGAAAATGAGATAAGACTGACCCACCGTGACAGCTTGCAACTCAGATACTCTTCTTACAGAGATCAGAGCAATTAGTAAGATTGTGTTCTATGTTAAGAATCTCAAGACAGCCTGATAAGCTAATTCAGATGGAACAAGAGTTAGTTTTTATCACAAAATTAAGATTCCATGAAGGAGATTCCTGTTTCCTTGTAGGGTTCTTATGCAATACCCCTTTCAAAAATATTTTCACATGAGGTTGCAGTTAATGACGGGGATCTAAGGGTAGACATGCTGAAATGGACAACAAATGAATCCTAAGTAACAGGCCATGGGATAATAACTCACACAAATACTATAGTACCAGTGAAACACTAGCCCTGAATAGCTAATTCGAATTAAAGGTCGGACTACATGACCTTGATAAATGACTATTTTTTGGGCTTCGAAGGTGAGCTCCTTAGTGAAATTAATAACTCTGAGGATAAAATTACCTCTAATAACATGTTTACCTTGGTTACAGTTGAATATCAGCATATGATCGAGAGATTGTCAGTGTTGGATAAAAATCTGGAGATGCAAAAGAGGCAGAAAATAGTGAGGGATATGAATGACTACAAACTGGGCCAAATTTTTGTTTGGCCTAAGTCTAAATTTAATGTTAATAATGTTGCTCTAAGAAGTAACAATTTAGACCAACTTGATTCATTTGAAAATGACAGTGTTAATCGCTCTGCTTTGTTGACAGTAAAACCGAATCTCAATAATGGACAGAATTGTAATATTTTACCCACCGTAAGAGATTCGAATAAGTAAAAGAATTCAACAGTAAAAGCCTGACACTTAGGTGCCAAGGCTAAACAAACTTTAATTTGGATGTTTCTGCTGTTGTTCCGCTCCACATTTCAGAAAACTGTGGCTGCTATAAGCACTTTGTGTGTGCATCTTAAGACACACACACACACACAAAGCAACACTGAGAGTATGATGTATAGAAATTGTTTTAATTACATTAATGTTGTGGCCATTGGCCAGGCCCGCCTACAAGCTAGTGAGTTCTCCCCCAGTCAGCCCAGCCCTAGGCAGTTGCCTAGGCCACCTAGTGCTAGATCTGGCTGTGCAAGGAGGGTGCCGTTAAGCTTTGAGAAAATGGATGGTTTGTGAGGGGTGGGATCCCGATAGCTTAGGCTACTGCAACAGTGATCTGGTAGAACATTTACTGTTATGGTAAGTGTGATATCCCTAGTCTGGGCCAGTATTCAAGGAGCTTGAATTCTCACCACAGACAATGGAGAGGGATGTTCACTTGGAACAAAAATAGATGCACACTATTTTTAGATGCAGCTCTTTGCATCAAGCACAATTTCCCTTAAGAGCACACAGGGAACACATTCAGTCCGGGGTCTGGATTTCTCTCTCTGTCTCCCTCCAAGTCCCCAGTAAGACTCCCACATGGCACAGCTATAGAGTTGAGTCCTCAGCTGAGTGTCCAAGCCAAGTCCTCCAGCATCCTCTCTGTGAACCAAGTGCTTCATGTTCCTGCTCAAGGCAGCTGACACACACACACACACACACACACACACACACACACACACACACACACACACACACACACTCTGTGAGATTTGATTTGCACACACACACACACACACACACACACACACACACACACACCTGGGAAAGGTGGGCACAAATTACTAGCTGTGGTCCCTTCTGCCCAGACTATAAGGTAGTTACTGCCACCAGACACTCGAAAGCCAGCCACTCTAAGGCTCTTACAAGGGTACCCAGTTGTACTGAGTGAAATTAATATTAGTGCAAATGGCAGTGTTTTGACCAATACAGCAAGGCTTTCAGAACTGGCCACAGAGTCACCAAATAGATATGAGTATTCTCAAAGATTAAAATACTCTCTAAAGGACCAGCCACAATGAAAAGTTTAAATATATTTAATAGTAAATAATAAAACAATACGAAAATACTAAATATCTATTTACAATAAACACTAGAGTTTCAATCATAGGAAATATTAAAAATAACACAGATGAGTAGATTCACACAGATGCAGAAGAACAGTGCTTAACTAATCTCACTATATTTTCCTGACTGATCTAATGAATTACTATTCCCTGGTTCACTTACTAGAACAAGGCAAGATGACGTGGGTGAGAGATCCTTCTTTGTCAGGTTACAAAAGCAGACTGCTCTAAGACTTCAGTGTCACCTAGTATTAAAACATCATTTTTAGTGATGGATTATAGAATGACATCCACATACATCTGGTCATCTGACTTTTGGCTCCCATGCTACCCCCTTGGCTAGAAGCTGCCAGGATTTAGCACTTGTCAATAATACACACACATAGAGCTTTTGATAAGATCTGTAGCAGCTTGTGTAAGTCATAAAACAGTTTCAAACCTCCACCCTTCCAGAGTAGCAATTAGTTCACCCCAAAGACAGTACAAAAAAATTCCAACTACAGCCTTTTTGTCTGTGGCATTGAGAACTACAAGATACAGTCTTTATGGCCTAGGCCCAGTAATTTAATTTCAGGACATTTTTCAAAGTTAGCTGCAGCTGGACTATGATTAACCTCTTCTCTTCCGATATCCTCTGTTACAATATATTAATTTCAAAAGTTACAATGCATACATTTAATCAGTTACTTCATGCATGTATATTTCTTTTCTGCCCAGCAGGACCCAGTGTTGATACATTTTCAACACAAGCAAACCTCACAAATACATTTTCAGCACAAGCATCTGTACAGATCACTTTGATAAACAAATGACATATAATTCTTTACAAAATTCCAGCTAGCTGTACTGGCATGTGTTACACATCCACTACCCTACTTCTCCTGGCATAGTTGGCAGTACCTCACATCATCACAGTAAGTTTACTTAAATAACTGTAGTTTGCAAATAATGAGACACTGAACTATGCTAACTTGATATCTTTATAGGCTTTTACCTGTATTCTGTGGAGAACAGGAAAATCAGAAAGTGATAATTTAGCAAATTACTTAGCAATCGTTTCTTCTTTGAAGGTTGTGCGTTAGGCCCGGCAAGCCAGCACGTAAAAATCTACTCCCAGTCAATAGCGGACCAGAGTTCCGCTGTGGCGACCCCTAACCGGGAAAAGCCGAAATATACAAACTTAGCAATCCACATTGTTGCATGTCAGCTAATTTAGTCATTCGAAGAAATAATGTGAGCTTTAGTGTCATGAGATGGAAGACCAGGTGTACATGATCAGAAACTGATGCTTTATTATTTTAAAATGACTAACAACATTGTTTTCACTTTCTTTTTTAAGAATTAAAATGGACTCCTGACAAGATTAAACAAAGGAAGGGATATTCTTTTCTGATGTTTTGAAATGTGTTTTAGTTTGGAAATCTAGCTACTCCCAGTGGTGTCCATTCTGTTGCATTTGACCTGAGAATATGTTCAGAAGTGGTGAATATTTCTCTGTTTAAAATGTTGTGTTTTTGTTTATTATGTACACTGTTTTGTACAGTTGTTAATAGTTTATTTTTAAATTATTGGCAGCATATATATTATTAATGACCAGATGGTGATCAAGAGTGCATCACATAAGCAGGTTCAGAAAGCATTCTCCAAACCAGCAGTATCCTCAGGCCCAGACAGTGCTGGTTCTTCTGACAGTCTGCCCTGCAAATACGACGAAATGATAACAACACTGTCTCAAAACACAGGCATGAATACAGTGTGGGCACAGAAGTAAGTATATTTTTAAACAACTGAATCTGTATGTTATCCACACAGATTGCACCCTACATGTGGCCCTGGAATGTACAGCAGTATTAAAAGTCAGTTGTTTTACTTGCCTCCCTCCATCTACTGAGTACAGTTGCATTTTTCTTGGAAGTTAGAACTTTATTCATTTACTTACTTCTTTACTTTGCTGTCTAGATATTTGGTCTGGTCCTCAATCCATTTTAACTACTACCCAGGCCAAATGTCATTTACAAATTTCAGTGCACAGTTGAATTTATGTAATACAGTGTAATACAGAAAGAAAGAGTGAGAGAGTATGCAAAACCAAAACCATAGAATCAGGAAGTGCAGCATATTGCAGTACACTTTCAGCATGTCATAATATTCACAGATCATTGTTTTTTAACACCTTTATTAAATTATCACTTAAGGCATAGGCTTGCGTACATTAACAGGAAAAACAATATTAACATCTTTCCATTTATATATGTTATACATTACATATACATTTTCAGACTTCATAAGGACTAACATTCAGACTAAACATTGCATAAATTGCACAATTTCTCCCTTCCCTTAAACCTCACCTCTCCTCCTCCTCCTGAACATGCGTCTGTATGTATTGTTGACACAAATTCCATTTATTTTTATGAAATTTGCTCCTTCCCTTTTCTAAAGATCCCACCTCCAGTTCCTATATCTCTTTTACGATGTTCAGTACTTCAAATACAGTTGGTTGACATTTGTATTTCCATTTTCTAATAATTGCTATTTGGCAGCCAATAGAATAAAGTAACAAGACTTGTCTCTCTCTAGTCAATTCAGATCCTGTTTCCCAACTCAAAAGAATCATTCCCTTAATTACAGACATTTGCTCCCCCAATATTTCCCCTAGAATTCTTTGTAGGGAATTGTTAAAATCTGCAAACTCATTACACTCACAAAAAACATGCGCCTAATTAGCTCTTTCTTCCCCATCACACCTCCAACATTTGCCATCTAACTGAGGAAAAATTATTTGGAGTCTGCTGCGGGTATAAAAGTACCTATGCAAACACTTCCTGGAAATAATTCTAAATCTAGATGTTGTTGCATATTTTAGAGTCATACATATGTCCTCCCACTGTTTCTTTGTGAATTGCTTAGCTGATTTCTCTTCCCAAGCTTTTCTGACCTCTTCTACTTGATTCCTGTAGTTATTGTGCAACATTTTGTATGTCTGTCTAATTATTTATTCCTAGAACTTTTGTTTCTTTGCCAGCTTCCTCCAGTAAATTCCAGTTCCCTCTTGACTATTGTCTGTACCCCTAATTGCAGTCATCCCTATTGACAGAGTCTCCTTTCTCCATTCCCGTGTTGGATTAGTTCTTGGTGTACTTTCTGCCACTTTAGGAATATAATATTGTTTCTTTTTAATTTCTCCAAGTCTTTTGGGTTTCTAATACCATGACGGGAATGGACCCCATTCCTCAGTCAAAGTATGATTAAGGTTCATGAATTAATATTGTTTCAATCTTTGATGTCAGCCATACATGCTGCAGCACTTGCAGTGTACCCAGTAATGACTCCTTCTGTAATTCGTACGGGGTTACATGTATTGGTAACATATCTAAATATGATTGTAAATTCTTTTATTATAAGACCCATTGCTCCTACTACTATTGGAACTGTCTGGGTATCTTTCTTCCACATTGCTCTCGTTTCTGCCTGCAAATCCTGATATTTTATAACTTTGTGTCTCTCTGTACAAAGACTCTGTAGTCAGCGGGTGTGGCAATTTCAATGATCAATGCTACCTTTGTCGTCTTTTCATGGACCACTATATCTGGTTTCCTAGCATTTATCCTTTGAACTGTTGGTAATGGGTGATCCCATGTGATGTAGACTTCATCATTTTCTATGATGTTTTGTGGCTCATGCTTCCAGTGTTTTTCAGCCACTTCAGTACCATAATGCTTTCACAATCCCCAGTGCAACAGTCTTGCCACATTATTATGCTTTTCAGTATACAGTCCTTCTGCCAACTGTTTCCAATTCTGCTTTACAAAACCTACTCTTGTCTGTTTCTCCCACATGTTCAATGGACTTTGTAAACCAACATGTACATAGCCCACTATCTCGGGACTCCAATATTAACCTTTCATCTCTTGGTTTGAATTTGCCTCTCCTTAACCATTCCTGCTTTTGATCCTGATCAATATGAGGTTCTTCCAGAAGTTTTCTATACTTGCAACTATACTATGCATTTTCCACATTTCTTGCCTTCTCATCTGGTCCTTCAGCTTGTATTCTTTCTTTTGTTTTTTGGCACATTCAGTTGCTGCCTGATCTTTATCTCCTTCTGGTTTAGATTTCCATTCCTGCTTGATGCCAATATGCTTCTGCTAGATTAAGAAAGAGAAGTAATTTTAGATTTACTTCTCCTCATGTTTCAAAACTTTCTCTACGTTTGGGTCTTGTGAGATCAGCAGATATGTGTGGAGTCCCACGATTGCAAATCTGTACATGTAATCAATTTCAAGGAGGCCCATACCTCCTTCGGAACAGGGAATATATCATCTTGGTATGCACTGATTTTTATAAATCGTTTATCATTATCCCTGGAGTAATAATTTGTCCTTCATCATGCCTTAGTTGCAAAGTGGACTGCTACTGTTTCATGGTCACTGTAATGTAATTGATCAGTGTAGAGTGTATCTTATACATTTTAAGCAGTCTTTTATCCATGAGTGTGGGATACTATCGAATGCTTTTTTATAGTCAACCCATGCCATACTTAGATTCTTCTCCTTTTTACAGTTTTCCAGTATGACTTTATCTAACAACAAATGATCCTTTGTTCCATATGACTTTCTTTTATTGCCCTTTTGTTCTTCTGTCATAATTGAGTTTTCTTCTAAATGACTATAGACTCTGTCAGCATGAATTCCAGTGTATAGTTTATACATTGTCGGAAGGCATGTTATTGGTCTATAATTTTTAGGGTGGCTTGCAGGTCCAGTCTTAAGTAGGAACATTGTTTTTCTTGCTATTAACCAGGTTGGTGTCTGTTCGGGGTGTGCATATAAATAGTTCTTACTCATGGCTAAATCTTTTTTAATGAATAAATTTTGATTGATTTTCAAAAACATAAACATATATACGGTATGTATATCAAATAAATATTTGCATAGTCAATGCTTAAAGTGGAGAAACAATTCCAAAAACAAACATTACAAAACCAACTATTTACATAGGATGTCTATACTTGAAAAACTTTGTTTTCTTGAATGTAGCTTTGAATAAGATTAGAATTTATTACAGTCTTCTGTTTCCAGCACTTGATTTACTTTCTGCCAGGCAGTGCTTAAGGAAGTAGGTTGTTCTGTTATTTCCTTGATTGTTTTCAATTCCAATTGCAAGACTGTCAAACCATGTTCTTGAAATGTTTAAAATTGGGAGGAGTTACAGCTTTCCAGTTTTGTGTAATATTTTTTCTTGCAATAACAAGGAGTGTCCACAAAATTACATATTTTTGTCTTGGAATACAAGATGGCACAGGTGTATTCAACATAACGAGAGATTTTGTAAGTTGAAAATTATCTGTGAACAGTACCTGTAACAAACAGTTAATACTTTCCCAATATTGTTTAAGTAAATGGCACTCATAGAACATGTGTTGACAGTTGGCTATTGATTGTGATTTACACCTCCAACATCTATTTTCTTTATTATATATTAGTTCTAATTTGTGGTGGTAAGTATATTCTATGTATAAATTGCCATGTGAAAAGTTGCCAATGTAGTGATAAAGATGTTAATTTTAGAGATGTAATAATTCGTTTATTATCTTTATCACCTGGCATTTTACCATTAACTGTTTCATAGTATTTCCATATATTTTGTTTATTAGGAACTCTTTGTTTCTTTAACTAATTTGTACAATACTTATAAAATTCCTTTCCCATTTGTGGGAAATTCCATCAGCGTTATTAACTGCTCTATGAACTTAGGAACCTTTTCCCTAACTTGTACAATACTTATAAAATTCCTTTCCCATTTGTAGGAAATTTCATCAGCGTTATTAACTGCTCTATGAACTTAGGAACCTTTTCCCTAACAGACGTCTGCATTATTGCCTGTTGGTTAATCCCTGCATTGTTAACCACGTGTTATTTTCAAGTGTTCTATCATTAGTACTTTATTAGTGCTTATCAACTGATGCCAGTAAATTAGACCATTCTTACTAAGTGTTTTAACTGCTACTAAGTCCTGAGTTGTAATATTGGTTTGTGTATATGCTGTTGGGAATATGAAAAAACACCATGCTTTTATATCCAGATTTTTGTTTACAAAGTGCATAAAAGACTTTAGGGTATTGATAATGTATTTAGAATTTATATTTTTGTGTTTCCCTGTTGCCATATATTCCATCAGATACCAAAATAAGCTATTTGGTACTATTGCCATATGTTTATTTATTGTATCATGAGTGGTTTTTAACTAGATTTTTTCATGTACTAGTTTCCATTTGGAAGTATATTCTTTGTTTAACCATAGAGAAACTGTAAAACTGACGATTGTATATATCCTTCTAAGTCTGGTAAGCCTATTCCACCTTCTTCCCATTTGTTAAAATGATGTCTTAGAGCAACTCTAGGTTTTTTAGGGCACCATAAGAATTTCGTTATTAACCCTTCAAATTGTTATAAATATGATTTAGGTGGAGGTAGCGAGCAAGCTTGTGTAAAATACAGAATTTTTGGGAATATAATAATTTTAATGATATATAGTCTTTCCTCCATGGTAAAAAATAGCTTATTCCATTATTGTATGAGTTCTTGATATTATCCAAAATCTCTTTATAGTTTAGTTGCACTGTTGTATCTATGTCATTTGTAATTTTAACTCTTAAGTATTTGATTGTATCATTTCTAGATAGATATTTATGATGTTTTTTATTTAATGCTTCTTTGTTCCTATTTATTAGTAACATATTGGTTTTATTTTCATTAAATGATAGTCCAGAAATCTTCTTTAACTGTTTTGTTGATTTCCATAGTTCTTTTAGAGTGTAAATCAATAAAATGTCCTTTGCAAATAGTTGAATCTTTAACTCAAGGTCACTATCTAGTTGAATTCCTTGAATGTTTGGGTTTGCACGTATGAAATGTACTTCTTCTTTCGACTGCTCCCGTTAGGGGTCACCACAGCAGATCAACTGTTTCCATTTCTTCCTGTCCTCTGCATCTTGCTCTGTCACACCAACCACCTGCATGTCCTCTCTCACCACATCCATAAACCTTATCTTAGGCCTTCCTCTTTTCCTGTTACCTGGCAGCTTCATCCTTAGCATCTTTTTCCCAATATACTCTGCATCCCTCCTCAGCACATGTCCAAACCAACGTAATCTTGCCTCTCTGGCTTTGTCTCCAAACCTTCCAACCTGGGCTGACCCTCTAATATACGTATTCCTAATCCTGTCCATCCTCATCACATCCAGTGCAAATCTTAACATCCTCAACTCTGCCACATCAAGCTCTGACTCCTGCCTTTTTGTCAATGCCACTGTCTCCAACCCATATAACATAGCTGGTCTCACTACCCTCTTGTAGACCTTCCCTTTCACTCTTACTGGTACTCGTCTGTCACAAATCACTCCTGACACTCGTCTCCACCCACTCCATCCTGCCTGTACTCTCTTCTTCACCTATCTTCCACACTCACCATTACTCTGAACTGTTGATCCCAAGTACTTAAACTCATCCACCTTCGCCACCTCTACTCCCTGCATCCTCACCATTCCTCTATCCTCCCTCTCCTTCACACACATATATTCTGTCATAGTCCTGCTGACCTTCATTCCTCTTCTCTCTAGAGCATACCTCTCCAGGGTCTCCTCCACCTGTTCCCTACTCTCACTACAGATCACAATGTCATCTGCAAACATCATAGTCTACTGGGACTCCTGTCTGATCTCGTCTGTCAACCTGTCCATCATCATTGCAAATAAGAAAGGGCTCAGAGCTGATCCTTGATGTAATCCCACCTCCACCTTAAATGCATCCGTCACTCCCACCGCAGACCTCACCGCTGTCACACTACCCTCGTACATATCCTGTACCACTCTTACATACTTCTCTGACACTCCCGACTTCCTTATACAATACCACAACTCCTCTCTAGGCACCCTGTCATATGCATTCTCTAAATCCACAAAGACACAATGCAACTCCTTCTGACCTTCTCTGTACTTCTCCATCAACACTCTCTGGGCAAACATCGCATCTTTAGTGCTCTTTCCTGGCATGAAACCATACTACTGATCACTAATCATCACCTCCCTTCTTAATCTAGCTTCCACTACTCTTTCCCATAACTTCATGCTGTGACTGATCAGTTTAATCCCTGTGTAGTTACTACAGCTCTGCACATCACCCTTATTCTTAAAAATCGGTACCAAAACACTTTTTCTCCATTCCTCAGGCCTCCTCGCAATTTCCAAGATTTCATTAAACAATCTAGTTAAAAACTCCACTGCCATTTCACCTAAACACCTCCATGCTTCCACAGGTATGTCATCTGGACCAACAGCCTTTCCGTTCTTTATCCTCTTCATAGCTATCCTTACTTCCTCCTTGCTAATCCACTGCACTTCATGATTCACTATCTGCACATCATCCAACCTTCTCTCCCTCTCATTCTCTTCATTCATCAACTCCTCAAAGTACTCTTTCCATCTGCTCAACACACTGTCCTCGCTTGTGAGTATGTTTCCCTCATTATCCTTTATCACCCTTACCTGCTACACATCTTTACTAGCTCGGTCCCTCTGTCTAGCCAATTGGTACAGGTCCTTTTCTCCCTCCTTAGTGTCCAAACGTTTATACAACTCTTCATACGCCTTATCCTTAGCCTTCGCCACATCTCTCTTTGCCATGCACCTCATCTCCTTATACTTTTGTCTACTTTCTTCATCTCTTTGACAATCCCACTTCTTCTTCGCCAACCTCTTTCTCTGTATACTCTCCTGTACTTCTTCATTCCTCCACCAGGTCTCCTTGTCTTCCTTCCTCTTTCCAGATGTCACACCAAGCACCTTTCTAGCCATCTCTCTTATTAGCTCTGCTGTAGTTACTCAGCTATTCGGTAACTCTTCATTGCCACCCAGTGCCTGTCTTAACTCTTCCCTGAACATCACCTCACAATTACCCTTTTTCAATTTCCACCATTTGATCCTTGATGCTGCCGTCACACTCATCCTCCTCTTCTTGATCACCAATGGCATCCTACAAACCACCATCCTGTGCTGCCTAACTACACTTTCCCCTGCCACCACTTTACAGTCTCCAATCTCCTTCAGACTGGCCCTTCTATATAAGATATAATCCACCTGTGTGTATCTTCTTCCACTCTTGTATGTCACTCTATACTCCTCCCTCTTGTTAAAATATGTATTCATCACAGCCATCTCCATCCTTCTCGCAAAATCCACTACCATCTGACCTTCTGCATTCCTTTGCTTAACACCATACCTACCCATCAATTCCTCATCCCCTGTGTTCCCTTCACCAGCATGCCCATTGAAATCTGCTCAAGTCACCAGTCGCTCACCCTTGGGTACAGTCATCACCACTTCATCCAACTCACTCCAAAATTTTTCTTTCTCATCCATCGCACACCCATCTTGTGGAGCATATGCACTAACAACATTCATGATTACACCATCAATTTCCCGCTTCATAAACATCACTCTATCCGACACTCTTTTCACCTCCAAAACACTCTTAGCATACTGTTCCTTCAGGATAATGTCTATGCCATTTCTCCTCCCATCCACACCATGATAAAACAATTTGAAAGCGCCTCCGATACACCTAGCCTTGCTCCCCTTCCATCGGGTCTCTTGCACACACAATATACCCACCTTCCTTCGGTCCATCATATCAGCAAGCTCTCTTCCTATACTAGTCATACTGCCAACATTCAAAGTTCCAACCCTCACTATCACAGTCCTAGCCTTTACCTGCCTTCAGGCATGCCTTCCCCCTCGGTTCTAAATCTTAGTGCAAAGATATTAATACTTTTAACCAGACATTAGATACTGCATCTGGGCCTGGGGTTTTCCAATTAGAGGATTTTCTTAACTTTGTTTCAATCTCTCTGGCTGTTACTTCATCTCATTTCATATCCTGTACCTTTAAACTTCTTATTCATTCTTTCACTTCTTCTTTTCATTTAGGATCTTTGTTATGTTCCACAAGATCTTTATAGATACCTCTCTAAAATGTATCTATTTTTTCTTTTATTCTGTATGACCGTAGTTATTCTCCTTAAGGATCTGTGTTCAAAAATGTTCAAAATCCCACTATTTCCTTATTTCTTGAATTATCCCCTTGCTTCATTGTCCCTTTCCACTTTGAGTTGTAGCTTTCTGTTTGTGTTATGTATTTACTGTGTGTAGCTCTAAAATATCCCTTCAGATCAGGTAATCCTAAACCTCTTTGTTCTGTTGGAAGGATCAACTTATCCTAGTTGACTTTTGCACTCTTCACTTCCCATATAAAATCCTTCAACTGTTTATTAATTACTATCCACAACTTCTCCTCTAGATGATAAAATAGGACGGACCTGTGTATAAAACTAAAAGGACTAAACAGGAACTGTCTCAGAATGTCCCACGACACTGAGATATCCTTTTCTGTTTCTATCAGGCACAAATTAATATCACTTGAATACCATACCAATTATATCCTGGAATTTCTGAGTCCCTTATTTTCTTTGCCAGTTGTTTTAAATGTAACACAAATAACACATGGGATAGAGAACATCCATGCTTGGTCTTCTGTTCAGACACAGTTTATTGGAGAGGAACCCTTCCACTTTGATTTTTGCTTCAGATCCCTTGTATATCTTCCAAATTAACCTTACTATTGTATCAGAGAATGCAAATGTTTCCATTACCCTGCTCATAAAGTCCCATCTTACTCTGTCAAATGCTTTCTCTGCATCATGACCCAACAACAACGGTGATATTTTCTTACATTCTGCTTCCCTCTGGATCATCAGTATTCTTTTAATGTCAAGTGTTTGCCTGCCCTCCACAAAACCACATTGATCCATATCTATATGTTTTGGCATAACTTTTGACATTCATAGGTTCATAGGTAGGTACTAGGCTATCGGCCCTGGGGCCAATACAAGCCCAGCCAAAAAGGTACCCTGGCTTTTGCCACCCAAGAAAATTATTTTCCTGTGCCACTGTTGAGCAGAGCCACAGAGGTGATCCCTGGGGTGAATTTCCTATTTCCCATCCAATCATCAAGATTTTCCTTGAAGAGTGTTAATGAGGAGCTTTGTTTGATATAGATAGGTAGTTTATTCCAGAGTATGGGAAGTCTCTGGGACAGGAATCTATCCCTCTGGCATGTTCTGTTTATTGTGGTGACAAGGTTTAGGTCCCTAGAGCGTGTAGCTCGGAGGGATTGGGATTTCTTTAAGTGGACCATGTCCAACAGCTCTGGGTTTGACATAGCTTTGTATGTTAGGCAGAGATCACCTCTGAGTAGGCGATATGCGACAGAGTAAAGCTGGAGTTTTTTTGAGATGGTCTGCGTAGGGCATCTGTTTGTGGCCGGTAATCCTCTTTGTGAGGTATTTCTGCGGCCTTTCCAGTTGTTGTACATGTCTTGTGAGTTACATACCAAAAGGGGCATTGTATTAATGAGTGATGAGTAGAGGGGAACAATGACCTCTTTTTTTCTGGATGAGAAACCTTTTGTGATGAGGTGTGCCAAGTAGAAGGATTTCCTGACTACTGTGGCGATGTGATTATCAAAGGAGAGACTACTGTCCACCTGTGTCCCAAGGTCTCTTATCACACTTTCGGTGTTAAGTATACTACCGCCTATGTTGTAGTTCATGGGTACAGAGTTTTTACCAAAGGGGGTGACAGTGCACTTTTTGGCATTGAGCTTGAGGCCATGGCTTTGACACCAGGCATCTGTCTCAGTGAGGCCCTTTTGTAGGATGTCCACATCGTTAGGAGTTTTGATTATGGCTCCTAGTTTCTTTTAGTCATTATAGACAAAAACACTTTACAGTTATGGTTTAGTATTAAAATGGGCCTGCATGAAGTTGGATCTGATGGATCTTTACCCTCTTTAGGTATTACAGCTCCAGCGGCTTTCTTCCAGGATGTTGGTACTTCTCCTTCTCTTGAAATACTTTTAAACAAAACCTTCCAGATATTTATCAGTTTGTTCCCTATTACCTTCCAAACTTAACGTAGGAATAATATCTCTTCCTGGGGAATTTCCTGTAGATCGGTTTTACATCACCATTTTTATCTCATCTTCTCCTATCCTGTTAGTAATTGAGCCTCATCTATGTCTAACCTTGGCATATTTAATTCTTCCATAAACCTTCGCATTTGTACCTTTTCCTGATTTCCATATTTTTCTACTTTATACAGACTTTCATAAAATTCTGAAATATTTCTAATTCTTCTATGGGATCTTTTGTTATCTTCCTTGTTATAGGCTCTCAAAGCTTGCTGACAGCACTTTCTATTTTCTGTTGCATGAGTAGTTGTGCTAAAAGTTTTTGTGCTCTAGAGTTATTATCAAAAAACAGTTGCCTAACAGCAATCTTTCTAAACTCATGCATGTTATCAAGTTAATCCCTTATTTTTTGTTTAGCTTTCTGCCATTGCTTCTCTTCTAGTTCTCTGAGATCCCCCTACTCTGCAATAGTTTAACATTTGTCAGTTCTTCTAAATAATTCTTTTTACTTCTTAACCATATCTCCCTTTTTTTATTTCCAAACTCCACTTTATTTTTTCCAACTCCCTAGCTATATTTTTCAAAAGAGATTTCTATCTTTAAATAGCTCCGGAATCATTTCCACTACCCATTCCTTAAATTCCTCTCTTTTCAACAGATGGGTGTGAAAGTACCAGTGTCTCATTTTTATTTCATTACCCTGTGTTTTTATTTTAGTTATTATTGGTGCACAATCTGAAATAGTTATTGGGTGAGTATTAGGACCTTCAGTTAAATGCACATGTTCCTGTGAAATGTAAATTCTGTCTAGCCTAGCCCAGTTTTTGTATGTTGGGGAATAATATGTAAATTCACTCCGAACTCCTAGTACTGAATTCACATCTTCCATGCCAATTATTTTCATAAATGTCTTGAAAAATATACCCTCCTTTGTTATATTTCTCTCCTGACATATCTTCACTGTTGCAAATCAAATTCTAGTCACCAGCTATAAGTAATGCTCCTTTCTGAAAGCTGATTATTTCTCCCAGAATTTTCTTAAGCTCCATTATAGCAGTTTTATGTTGAGTATAAGTAAATACCGGTGTAATTCTCCTCCTTTGCCAGTAGCCCCTTAGTATTACAAATCTACCATTATTGTTTTTTTTTTTATTCTCTGCTATCACTATTGGAGCTCCTCTTACAATTAATATAAGTACTCTTTTCCTTTGTCCCATTTATTCTGCTGAATAACCATCCTGCAAACTTTTCATTATCAAATTCTCATGTTAATTTCTTTCCAAGCTTGTCTCCTGTAGCAAGGCTATTTGCAGTCTACATTTTTATATAGTTCACTACTATTTTTGTATTTATCTTTGAGACCATTGACACTTAAAGACATTACAAAAAGCATCATTGTATTAAAAAGTTATAGTTATTTTCCCACCTTTTATGTATAACAGATTTTTTTGTTAAATGTCTAGTTCCAGGTTTTACGTTACATGCATGCACTGTTTGGCAGGTTAAACTTTTATACAATTGCTTCTTGTCATATCCATTTGAGTGTATGTCACATCTTGCTAAACTTTTTTTTGTTTTATTAAAAGCCCTCAAAAATACACCCCAATACCCCCTAAAACCTATTAACTTCATAGTAACACATAAAACTATGTACATCTTCAAATATTGAAGTTTTACCCTCCTAATAGGAACAAATGTTTCAAACTGACATCCACACTCACTGACTTGAGTTAACCTAAAAGAAAGGTTATCCATGCAAAGACGAACGGTGCAGCCTGTGCTTCTACTAAGTACTGCCTGGTTTTATCTTATCTTTATAGCTCTCCCAGCTGAGAAACACTTGAATGCTCTCAGAGAACATTATATCTTAGCCATTTCTCTTTATCAGATTGTCTTCTGGAGACATGAGGACCAGATACAGAATTGCTAAGCATACATTTATTTGCTAGACAAAAAGCCTTGTAATATGTAGCATTCTTTTTTATTTACTTGCTTTCTCTTAAAAGTTGTTATTCCCCTATGCAAGAATGGGGAAAGCACACTGTTTTTTTTTTGTCCTGCTCTTTTAACCAGATTATTCTTTTTTTTTTCTTTTTTTTTTTTACATTGTAGTGCCTACATTTCTTAAAACTGAGCAAGGAGAAAGAGAGAAGAAGAGAGAAAAGAAAAGAGCACCTGTTTACATTAGTATCCCCACTACACTTAAAAATAACTGAGAAAACTTTATTTTATAGCATACAAAGAAAATCATGCACTATAAATATACTACTATGTGAAAAAATTAGTTTTACTTACGGTTAACTTTCTCCCTCCTCTTCCCCTCTCCTAAGCATTTTTCTGAACATTAATGACATGAGATAGGGCATATGCTTTAGAGTCCCCTACAAGTTTAACAAAGCCCAGAAAACTCCAATAGGCCAAGATTTTCTTGTTCTTTCATGTTTCACAAATGTAATTATTGCTTTATAATCCCGCATTTGTCAATTTCCAAGTTACTGTTTTTATTCCTGTTCATCTCCATCTTCCATATCCTGTCTCTGCTTCATTTCCAACATACTCTTGATTTCCCTAGTCAACTTTTGTGCTTTCTTCCTTCTCTCAAGCATTTTCTATTGAAACATTAGAAAAGTTTTCACTGGCACAGTCTCACTGTGGCCTTTATTACCAGAAGAACAAGAAGCAGACTCTTCTACTGTTTCACAGCTCACTTTTTGTTGGAAACCTTTTGTATTTCCTCCTTAGCATGTAGTTCATCAAAAAGTGATTTTTGTCCCTCTAGGGAAGAATACTTTGAAGAATGCTGGGTACAGCAGGTTGAATCTCATGCCTGCTTCTCAACATTTCCTAAATAGTGGAATAAATTTACTCCTCTTGTACCTGGTGTACAATGAGTAATCATTCTCCACAAACACTCTGCTGTCTTCCACTTTTAGTGCTTTGTTCTTCTGCTACAGTTTTGTCAGAATCATCTATTTTTGCTGGTAGGATTGCATCCTTATTATTAAAAGTCTAGGTTGTTTTCTCATAGCCAGGTTTGGAGTATACACAAGATGTGCCCTTTGAATTAACAGCTCCTGCTATGGAATACCAATCCATTTGCTTATTTGTGCTTTCATAAAATTAATACAGTGTGTTCCTTCCAGCTTCCCTGGTACAGCAGAAAATCTCAGGTTTGCCCTATGTGCTCTGTCCTCTAATTCTATTATTTTTTTAAACATTTCTTCTTGAGCAGTCTCATATTCAGCCAACATTTTCTTCATTTTGACCTCTGATTTTTGCAGTTTTATCACCTCATCTGAATATCTGTTTAAGGATTCTTCCATTTTTTCCATCATTTTGTTGTTTGAGTTGATATATTCCATCAGCGTTTTGTTTTTAACCAGGTCTGTGTGCAGTTGTCTTATACTTTCCTCTAGGTTGCCGGTAGTCATGTCTGGAGCTTACAGTGCTTTTTGCTGAACAGCTGCAGTACTTTTCCCAGTATTGTTTTTCCTAACTTTTTGTAGCTGATTTTCTTTTCAGGTCCTCCGTATTTATTTTTTCTGGCATCCAGACAGTGCACTTACTAGCCAGTTACTGAAATTTGCCAAGAAATACAAATCCACTGACTTTCTCTGTTGAGTTTCTGTTTTCACACTGGGAGAGCTATAATTAAGCTGTTACTCAATGTGCAGCTATGTTGGAAGTCCTTTCTCAGGCTTCTTGAAACCAACATGGATTCAAAACACATCTAAGAGAACACCTCTCAATATCCTGGTTCTGTAGATGTGCATCTTCAGGATAAGTATGACATCTCTGCTTTCTTATTCTTCTTCTACAATACCTTTGCTCTCCTCTACTCCGTTATCACCTATCACTCTGTCTTAACCCCACCCACATTCTACCTATGTCTGTCTTTACTGTTTTACCACTCATTTCAGTTATATCTCAAAATTAAAACAACATTTTGCTATCCACCCTTTGTAAATAGCTTGGTAGTCTGTATTATAACATCTGTCCTACTGCTTAGTTATTTATTTAACTGTATCTGTATGTAGCACAGTTAGCATAAGACGCCTTACTACTGTATGTATAGTTATGGCTTATCTATTTTGGCATTGTAAAATGTATTTTAATTGTATTTTGCCTGATATTGTTGATATTGTGTAACTTAAAAGATTTTGATTGTACTGCATGTACTGAAGCTTTTCTTCCCACTCAGCTGCTGAAAAGGGCCCTTGTGCCAAGCTGGACATCACTGGTCAACAGAAGTGAAGTAAATAAATTTTAGTGCTAAGAAAAAGTACACTGTCTACCTTTAAATAAAACTAATTTGTGCACTGTTCTATTAAATGAGTAAAAGTATTAAGGCTGCTGAGAAGGTTATCTGCTTTGCACTTCTCATAATTTTGGATTTTATTTTCAGTGAACTACTTGCCATTGTACCTTTTAAATTTGCATTTTTCTCAGCAAAGAATGCTCAGAACTCTCAAGATTAATTGCTTGCACCTGTAGATAACCGGTCTCCATGTAAAAGTAGTCAGCTATGAGGGGAAAAACAGCTAACAACTTTGAGATTTGTGAATGAATGTTTGTACATTTCACAGAGAACACAGTGTACAGAGTTCCACTGGCTGACTGCTTTCAGCTGTAGACTTTTTATCTGTCAGTGAGAACATTTGCTAATGGGGAAAAAACAGGCTAATATCTTTGCAGATGCAATAAATGCAGCATTTGTCACGCATTTCATCATTTTATTTTATTTTTCAAGGCTATTTGATTAAAAAATGTTTATAGATTAAACCAAAGGCATTAATGTAGACAGCCACCCTTACAAAAACAAGGAAATTATCTTAATTCTGCATGTAATACATTCAGTAAAATTTTACATCCCCATCCCAGCAGCCCAGGATCACAGCATTATATTAACTTAAACTTGCTTCTCTCCAGCCTTTCTTATCTTGTTATCGTGTAAAGCCTATATTTGTTACAACAAAGAAAAAATACTTGTTTACTTTAATACTTTTAATATATGCAACTGTCACTGAAAAGACCCCCCCAAACTTTTGAAATAGACCTGAATCTACACTATACCAAATTGCTTTACAGTGCAGCATGCAGTTTATATCATGAAATGTTTATAGATTTATAGATAAAAACTTGCATTGTTTTACTTAGTTGCTTATTTTTCCCATTAATGACATAAAGTGGGGTATATGCTCTACAGTAAATCCACAATTTTAACAAAGTCAGTAAAAAATCCATCCTTTGTCATCCACATTTTTTTCTTGCAAATCCATGTTTCTTAAATGTGATTGATTCTTTATAGTGTCCCATTTTTCACTAATGATACTGCTGCTGTTCGTCTTCTTAATCATCTCCATCTCCCAGCACCAAATTCTGGTTCAAGTCCAAGGTACTCCTGATTCTTTGTAAGTCCCTGTGCTTTTTTTTGTCTCTCTCTCAAGCAATGGAAAAGATTTCACTGACAAAGTTTCTCTATGAGCTTTATTGTCAGAAAAATGAGAAGTAGAGCCCCCCCCCCCCTCTGTATGCTTGCTATCTTTTTGTTGAATAGACTTTTTTATTTCCTTCTTGGTCTATTTTGCATCAAAAATGTCTTTGATCCTCCAGGAAAAACAGTATTCTTAAGACCTCTGGATACAGTAACTTAAATCTTACACTTGCCCCTCTCGACATTCTCTTCTGCCTGGTGCACAGTGAATAATCATTTTTCATGGACATTTGTATCTCCAATTTTTACTACTTTTCCTTTCTGATACAGATTTGTCAAGATCAGCTCTTACTACTGGTTATAGTGCATCCTTACTAAAATATGTCTGTGGCCAGGTTTGGAGCATACATTCAATGTGCCTTTCAGTTAACAAATCCCACTGTAGAACACCAGTCTAGTTACTTGTTTGTGCTGTCATAAAATGAATACAGTCCATTCCTTTGCATCCTTTTACCTATTATAGCAAACATATCAGGATTTCTGTGTGCATTCTAGCTTGTCTTCAGAACCCTGATACCCAATCAGTTTTTACTTCCTTTCATCCTCTGATGTTTGCAGTTTTATCAGTTCATCTGAGTAGCTAGTTAAAACTTCAGTTTTTCCAGTCTTTTGTTTTTTGAGTTGCTGTATTACCTCCGAGTTTAATGCATTTTAATCATATCTGAGTGCATCTGATTTAGTTTCATTCCAAATTACTGAAAAGCTTTCTTTTATACCAAAGTTGAATATTGAACTGCATTTTGCTGAACAACTGCAGGATTCTTCCCAGCCAGCATTTTATGTTCCCTGTTCTGGCTGAGTTTCATTCATGTTCTCCAAATTTCTTCTTTGCTGACATCCAAGCAGTGTACTTACTAGCTGGTAATTGAATTTTACCAAAACTGATAATCTCACTGGCCCTTTTTTCTTAATTTCTGTTTTCAGACTGTGAGAGTTGAAATTAAGCTGTTAATTAGTGTGCAGCCATCTTGTAAGTCCTGTAGCATTCATAAGTCCTTGTTGATCTGCAGTGCATAAAGTGTGATGAGCATTTACAAGTACAAGAAATAGTTACTGTGCAATGCATAAAGAGCTGTGAGCATTTACAATTATCAGGCGTACTTAACAATAGAATCAGCATTTCTGCTATATTTGGTAGAATAAGCAGTCAATGTACATATTTACATATTTAATATTGTGCAGGAAGATTGGTCAGTTTGGTGAATAAGGCATATCTCTCAACTGTCCATATTTTCACAGAATGTCCAGATTTTTGCCTCATATTTTTGGTCTGTTTGTCACAAAATTTGTGTTTTTCTGACAAATCATTGAGGATTGAAGTCACTAAAGAATGACAGACATTTCAGTTTCAGACTTCTTATCCTTCAGAAATGTATGATAATGCAAAAGCTGTTATTGTAGCAACTTTCGAAGTTTATAAGATACATATTTAAAATGTGTCCTTATTTTTGGGCCGTTGCTCCGTATTATTTTTGGCTTTGTCCAGATTTCTTGTGCTAAGAAGCTGAAAGGTATGGAGTAAGCTAGTCTTTTTAGTGCATGTCATGATTACAGATGTGTATGTAGATAACAGTGTTCCCTGAGCAGGTCTTGCTTACTTAGTCCTGACAACTGAGTAATACTGCCAGAGGTTGTGAGATGTAGTGAGAGTCAGTACCAGCTGGGTCATTATTATTTGTTTGTTTTTAGGCACTTTTTTGCCTGCATACCATCTGCCCTTTCCCTCAGTATCCACTAACCCATTTGTTTCTCAAAGGGAAAGTTTTGTCTCCAGCCTATTCATTTCCTGAATGGTAAGAGCCAATACCAAAGGTAATCATACTAGCAGCCCTCAAAGCTTTTCTGCCTTGAATCCCTAACCCTGCTCACTGCAAGAGTCTACTATATCATCACACGATGTGTGCGTTATGCTCACGCCCCCCCAGCACACACACATACATACAAGGACTACCTTCATCAGCTTGGGAGAGCCATTCCTGTTAACCCAGTCATGACCTGGAAGTGTCACTTGCAAAGAAGCAAATCAGCCAACTGGGAAATCACTGGTTCCCTTTCCAGAATGGGCAGGCCATCTTTTTTTCTTCTACCCTTCTCTGAGCCACTGCTCATATTCATATATTCTGAGTCACTGTCAGGGCTTCATGTCTGTAAACTTCTTAGATGGGTCATTATTTTCCTTCCATACAGTATCAGTGAGACCACACCTGGAATCTCAGTACTGTAGACACTGACATAGCAAGAGATGTGCTGTGTAAGACAACCAGTTTGTATAAAGTGTGTTATTGAGAAGATATGAGGAGAGACTGAAGGCATTCAGTGTGCATGTCATGGAAGGAAATGCTGACAGTAGAAACATGAATGAACATCATTTAAAAACCTCAAGGGAATTTAACAAGGTCTGGGGGGTGTGAGAGGACTCATTTTCACAGACCTTTTTCAGTCATGAGATCATGAGACATGCATGATAAAAGTGCCAAAGAAAATGCATAAGAAACAAAAAACAGCAAAAATATAAAATAGAATGTACAACACTATGGCACTGTACTGCAGCATAGTCAGTTTTATAGATTCAGAGAATTCATGCAAACAGTCAGGCAGTACCCGTATAAAGTAAAAAAATGTGGAAGTGCAGTCATGATAGATTTGTTCAGTCACAGTTCGATTAATTATTTTTGTATAGTGCTCTTTGCTGAGAAACAGTAATTACCAGATGTTATCATTCATAGCAAAAGTGCGAGATGAAGATAGTATTAGAGAAGCGGAAATATATAGATGAATAGTATGCATGACAAGTGTAGGATTTGCACCTGGCACTGGTTTTAAGGACAGTAATTCTGCTCTTTAAGAGGAAAAGATAGGTCACTTCTCTTAAAGAGGTGGAAAACAGTCCCATATCCTAGAACCAAATGAGGCAAATGATCGGTCTTCAAACTTCAGCTATGTTCTGGGGTATGGTGCTTTATGTATGCAGGAGTGGAGGATGTGAAATCATAACTCATCTACAACAGGTAAATGGTGTGATGTTCTATTCTGATATCGCCATTTCAGCACAGTTCTGATTTTTTTGGCATTCCCAACAGTCAGTGGTATTACCAGCTGCAGCCAGTGACAATTGGGACATCATGTGTTGGGGGTAGAAGGTCAAGCTTAGCCCCTGTTCAACTTAATTACTTTTTACTACTTGCACATTTGAGATTTCAATTCTAAGGGTTATCATAGGAAAATTTTCATTTTCAGTATTTAAAACACAAAAATATTTAGTGTTTCTGCATTCATCAGCTCACAACCAAGACCTGCACTGGAACTGCCTTTGCTGCCTGGGAAAACAGCACAATGCGAAATTAAAAATGGTAGTGTGTAACCCAGCCACCCACAGATAGTGAACAGAAAAAATAGGTGCCTGTCGTAGCTCCTTGAAGATGGCAACTGTGGAAGGTACCCAAAGCTGGGATCCATAACTGGGACACAACACATAGTACTTGCCCATGCCAGAAAGATGGGAGAAAGTAAATGAGCTGGAGAATAGACATCATTCAAAACCTGCATCTGTTATATCATCATAGGAAGTATCCTTAAGTTCCTATGAGTTTTGAGTGCCCTTATCTAATGAGGATTCATACTCACAGCTCTCGTCGGCAAATGACAAGCCATGTTTGTGAGGTGCATTCCCCAGCAACTACCTTGAGTACATCCTGGTGTCCTATAACTCTACACCCATGTTAGAGTGTCAGGAGCATGACTGCATCTTGACAAATTCTATAGACTGTCTTCTGAAGTTCTTCCTGCAAAGGCTTTATGTTGTAGCAGTTGAAATTGAAAAATCCTCCAACCAGACTTCTTCCAGGTTGTGCATATTCACTGGTTGAGGAGACTGCTTTGGGTCTTTCTACACCATCTGAGCTTTCCTTCTGGGCTGCATTCTCATAGTTGCCAATACTTTATAACATGAGTGCTTGTCGATTCCTTGTTGCCTTGAGCATCGAGTGAACTCAGGCTGACATTTGCTGGAGCTAGATGTACAGGAGGGTCTCCATTTCACAGAGTTTACTGAGAATGGGATTGTGAGGATATTGAAGTCCTTGCCTCTGAGACAAGCAAGAATAATTATTTTTCCTTTTTGCTTAATTCATATCCAGAAAACAGTTT
This sequence comes from Protopterus annectens, assembly GCF_019279795.1. NCBI lineage: Eukaryota > Metazoa > Chordata > Ceratodontiformes > Protopteridae > Protopterus > Protopterus annectens. Next base: position 919,866,844 of record NC_056727.1, on the reverse strand, counting down.
TTTTTGTGTGTGTGTGTGTGGGGGGGGTTAATTTTCAGGATTAAGAAGACAACTATGGATCAATCTGTAGCTCCTCTACCTATTCTCTAGAAACATCTTAGCTAGTATCTGGGCTAGAAGGATGAGAAACCTTGACCTGTTCCTCCAACCCCCACCCCCACTGAATATCTTCTTAAGGGTGTCATATGTGTAGTATGGAAGCATTGGAATTCATCTTCTTCTGCTCTCAAGAAAATGTATGCCATGTGTAAATTTCTGTTGAAGTGACATGATATCTTCACCAGTCATCCCATGCCAGACTCGTTACATGATCTTTACAGTTCGTCTAGGTTTCAGTGACCACTGCACCGCTCCACCTCCTTCTTAATAATACTTTGCAAAGAGTGTTTTCTCCTTTGACAACCTCAAAATTGGCCTCCTTAATTTTCTCTAGCCTGTCCAGTCCTCATTTTTGGATCAGACCATAGGAAAATTGGAGTCATCCCAGAATCTGGTATTAAGGAGGAGCTGATAAATAGATTTAACCATTGATTATTTTAATGGATTTTCACATGGCCCTCTGCAATTAATTGTGATCATTCTGATGCTGTGACTAGGAAAGCATTCTGAGGAGTGTGTGTGTGTGTGTGTGTGTGTGTGTGTGTGTGTGTGTGTGTGTGTGTGTGTGTGTGTGTGTGTGTGTCTGTGTGTGTCTGTGTCGATGCTGTGGCTTAGGCTGATCTTCTTTAAAGATGAACAGAAGTTAGCCATTCTGGATGCCCTCTTCCAGGGTGATATGATCTTTGTCCAAGTCTCACAGGACCTAATTGGGGACCCCCCACAAAAGATATAATAGATGTTGACCCCAGTGAATGGTCTTTATAACGCTTCCTTCCAACATCCTCCACTTCTCCTAGGGTACTCCAGTTTCATAAGAAGAATGAGGAAGGCTTCTCTGTGTAGACAACATTGTGTCCCCAGTGGTTTCATCTTAGTTTATAAGGGAGGACAGATCCACATGCCTAGTATCACAGCCCTGACTCTCTTGTTGGATCACTCTTAGAAGCTGATTCTCTGTGCTTGCCCCCTGACTGGAAGGCTATCAACATGGACCAGTGAGTTCTGGATATGGTTATGGTTAACCACATCTTAGAGCTCTTAGATCCTTCTTCAGAAAGAGTTGTGCTCATAAACTGGATAACATTTTACAGAGCTCATGGGGCAGACCTAGACTTCACTACATAAAGAGGCAGTAAATTCTGTTCTTCTTTCGGAGAAAGACAAAGGATTATACACCTGTCGTTCTCTTTTTCCCAAAAGGATATGAAACTTTCACCCAGTGCTAGCAGTTGGTCATTTCAGAAATTCTGAATGCAAAGTCTCCAGTAAGTCATATATCTGCAGCAGGTCACTTGTGATGGATGGCTGCTGACATACTAGTGTCTGAGTTCTTATTAAAAGGTTCCTTAGATTTACTTTGGATGAACATTATTTTAAGAACAGGGTGGTGCCATTTGGTCTCATCTTTGCTCACAGAATAATTACAGAAGTGTTAGTTCTGGTTGTAGAAACATTGCAGGAGAAGCTGCTTGATGTGTTCCCCTGTGTGGACAAGTAACAGCTAGTGACCCTGTTGAGGGATTTTCTAATATTTTCCTTGGTTTGGTAACTCCCATTGTTGCAGGCCCTGAGAATCCTGTAAACTGTGAAATGCCTTATCTGATCCTGCCTCAAAGAATTGCCCTCCCTTCCTGTGACAGAACCCATCACAGGTCTTGACAGTGGACACCTAGGCAATTCCATGGTTCAGGGAAAGTGGACGCCTCCATGAGCAAGGGCTTCACATAAACTAATTTTAGTCATAGGTAAGCTATGGAAATGAAATGGAGACCAGAGCCCCTCTTGTTGTATCAGGAATCATCCAGCTACTCTGTTACTTGTGGGGTCCCACAACGATCTATTTTCAGCCCATTATTATTTTCCATATTTATGCTTCCAGTGGGTGAGCTGATTAGTAGGAGAGGTCTGCAGTGTCATTGCTATGCTGATGATACTAGCTATAGTTTTCCTTTCCTCAGATTGGATTCATTAGTAAGGACTGATAATGCATCCAGAAGTGTACAAAGTGTAGTTGCCTGCGATTTAAAACTTCCGGGATAATTGAAGTAGCTGATCATGCCAGACACCCCCCCAATCCTGAATTCCATCATCATTTATGATGGTGATAAAGTGAAAGTTGTTTAGAAGGTGAGGACTCGAGGTGTCACTTTTGATAGTAGTAATACTTAGGAACCAGGGGACCAGGTATTCTCTGTTGTTCAGTCATTGTGTTTCCATCTGCAGAACTTTGCTTGCAACAGTTTTGATTACTGCAGCTCCCTTTTCTTATGGCTTTCAAATATGGAATTTGACTGGTTGGGGCTAGTCCAGAATTCTGCAACACACTTAGTTTCTGGTATTTTACATTACCAACATATTCCACCAGTTCTGCTGCACCTGAACTTACTTTCAGTAAAGTCTCAAAGTACTTGCAGAGTTCTGTTGCTGGTCTTTCTGGCATTCTTCTGACATACACTACTCCTGACAGTCTGTTCCAGTTTGCTGCTGCTTTCTCTGATTCAAGCCTTTGACCTCTTCATTCAGACTTCCCTTCTCCTCAACCACCCTTCCTTCTTCTGTTTCATTTCTCAGCATCTTCTGATTTCCCCATTTTCTGCCATTACAATTGTCTTATCTGCACTCAGTTTCGTCCTGTATGCCTTCAGTTTTGCATTTCATTCCCCCTGTCCTTTTCTAAAGTTCTTGTTCAGTCTGCCTGTAATGCCACATCTTCTGCATACAGCAACTTTGTTGATCTGTTCCCCTCAAACCTGTTTGCTAATGTAGTCCATCACCAGTATTAACAGAAGTGGGCTCACAGCTGAACCTTGATAAACACCCATTTCCACTGGTAACTCCTCTGTGAGTCTGAATACTGTTAATGCCTTTGTCATGGGATCTGTGTACATAGCTTGCACTAGTCTGCAAATGTTTCTGGGACTTCAACTATTGTAGGACTGCCAAAATCAGCTTGCCATATGCTTTTTCCAAGTATAGGAGTGCCCAGTTGGACTCTTTTCTCATCTCTAGCTACTTCTGAACTATCTGTCTCAATGCAAACACCAAGTTGTGCCACATCCTGATCTCAGTCTGAACTGCTCATCTCCCATCTTACTTTCTACTGCTCTCCATATTCATTTATCTGTCACCTTCTCCAGAATTTTCATGCAGTGTGACAGGAGTTTGATATCTCAATACTTACCTTAAGAGTTGACCCAGTTGTTTGGGATTTGGGAACATATATGGACAGTAACCTAACTTTTGACCAACATGTGTCCAGTGTTGTGAGGAAGTTCTTTTATATTGCACAGTTTATTTGAAAAAAAAAAAAGTTTTTGTCTAGCTCTAGGGATGTCATCGTCCTCATTTACTCAACCTTCATTAGGCCAGTAATGGAATATAATGACTACTTTGGCATATATCTGTGTAGACACATGCAACAACTGGAATGCCTGCAGAGGTACCCTATTAAAGGATCAAAGGCATAAACAACATGTCCTACATGGACTGACTCAAAGCCCTGTCACTGTACTCAGTATCCTACAGACTGCTTAGAAGTGACCTGTATTTGGCATGCAAGGCATCCTCTGACCCAATACTGATGGGTTTATTGCACATCAGCAAGTCAGCTGGCATCTGCAACATGAACAGAACAGTTTGGAGGGGCAGGTATATCTCAACTTTGAAACAGACTCCCCATCCACATAAAACAAAGTTTATACCTTTCCATGTTCAAGTGCAACTTGGGTCTATGGATGGGAAGCAGAAAATTTACTCCAGGACTGCCCCTGTACTACTAATGGACAGAGGTAGCTTCTAAATGCTTTATCCCATGCATGGGTTCCCTCAAATTATCTATGGTGTAAGTCCCAGTTATTCTCATTAGGGGTAATATATAATTATCGACCATGGGATGGGTAAGGCCAATCTATAACCAAATGGGATAGCTTAAATCAAGCACAAAAGTGGAAATTGGCTAGACTTAAAATTGCCCATAAGGATAGCTAGCCTAGTACTTATGAAACTGTGACCTTATACTGTCCATAGTTTTGCATGTCCTCTTTGTTCTTGTAGAGTGGCAGTCGTATGCTTATTCTTCAGTCATCTGGGATACACCTTTCTCTGCATACTGCTATGAGTAGTCTCAGTAGCCATTTCTCCCCTAACTCACCCAGCATCTTGATCATATCTGCCATACCTCATCTGAGCCTGCTGCTTTCCTGACTTCATTTTCCTTGTGCTCTTCTTACGTCTTCTAGGGTGGGCTCTTCTTCTTTCACCTTAGGCTGTGTCTGGGGCAGTACACTTTCTATGGAGTTTTCTTCATTCAGGAGCTGCTGAAAGTACTCCTCCCATCTGCCTTTGATGTCTGTGGACTGTTGAGCAGGATGATGTTCATCGTGTTTCACTGTTGCAGTCATCACATTTGGGTTATCTGCTTGCAGTAGCCCTCATTCGGCCTGATTATCAAAGTCTTGGGTCCTGTGTCAGTTGCTTTCTCTTCTTCCATGACGTCAGGTTGTCAGGGGTATAAAGCATGCAGCCGACGCCATTACATCAGTCTTTCTTGCCGTGCGGTGCCCGAAGCAGAAGCAGTTCGTAAGTGCCGGTCGGCCGACTCCTGAAATTTTTGTTTTGGAGTTTCAGAACAGAAGTCTTCAACTAAAGCTAAGTACTCCGTTGGGTAAACTTTTTCTTGCTCTTTACCGATGTCAGTAAAAGTTAATAATTGCATTTCTTGTGGAAAGCAAATACTTCATAAAGATTTTCATTCGTACTGTATTCCTTGCCTTGGCCCTGACCACGACGTACCTCGCTGTCGGTTTTGTGCCTTATTTAACCAATGAACTATCCGTCGTCGGTATATTTACGCTTCTAAATATTTCTGTTCTCGATTCAATTATCCAGATAGGTCGTCGGTAAACCATCCGACTACTGGCATTCCGAAAAAACACAAAGATAAAGACAGAGACAGGCCACCTAGGTCCAAAGCTGCCAAGGACGCTTCTCCTAAGCCAGTCACCAGTTCGCCGGTACTCAGTGAGGTGCTTTCGCAGCCCCTGATACCCGCTACTTCTGATACTTAGGCCTCTACTGAGACCCATTCGGAGTCCAGTATGCAGCGAGATGCTTCAACTATGGAACCTGCAGATGTCTCTACCTTGGATGGGTCAGAGCCGCTGTGCAGGCACCAGCTTCTGAGGGTGTATTCAGGTCTACGGACTTGCATATTAAACCGACGCCACCTTCTTCTTTGAGACCTAAAGCTCGAACCATTTCTAGAAAACTGATGCCCAGGCCACAAGCTCAGGCCTCTATGCCCAAAAAACAAATGATAAGAATGGCTGAAGACCTTGTTACTTTAATCAGGGGAAGCCAACCATCCCCTTCTAAGAGACCTAGGACTGACTGAATTTGCTTATGAATCTTCTGACCAGGATTCTGAAATTTCTGTTTCTTCTGTTGACCTGGATTTGCCATTATCTGCTTAGGAGGATTCTGATGCAGAGGACTCTATTCCCTCTACTTCCCCTACAGAGGATTTTTCTTTTGGTAAAACCTTGCGTACGCTTAGGGAGCATTTCCGCTGGGAAAGCCAGGATTACGTTGATTCAGAAAAGAGGCTTAGGGATTTTTTACTCCTGCCTCAACACAAACCTTTAGCTATCCCTCCTGTACTAGATATTGTTGATGATGCCTTTTCGGAATATAGTTTGGCACCTGATTCTCTGCCTCCTGCTCCCAGAAAGCCTGATAGATATTACAGGGTTCCTGATTCTCACAATTTCCTTTTTAAAAATCCTACTGTGGATCTTGAGACTATTTCACAGGGACCCAAGGGCATTAAGGCTACTACTGCCAAAAATCCTACCTCTTCTGATAGAGACTCCAGGGCGCTGGATAGATGGGGTAAGAAGGTATACACTTCTGCAACCTTGGCCCATTAGGGCCTTAAACTGTCAGTTTCATATGTTAAAGTATCAGCAACATATTATTGGATTGCTTAAACAGAAAATGATGTCGATTCCTGACTGTGCTGAAAATAAAGATTTACAGGATTTAATGCATTCTGCTGAACAGGTTGGAAAACATACTTTGCAATGTGGGGTTGATTCATTAGAGGCCTCTTGCAGGGCTGCTGTCACTGGGTCTGTACTTAGAAGGCATGCCTGGCTTAAGGAACAATCTTTGCCAGAGCATGTTAAAGCTAAATTGTTGGATGCTTCCTTAAATCAGGACTGCCTGTTTGGCAACAAAGCAGAAGAAATTCTTAAAAAGATGGAGGAAAAAGCTAAATCTATGCAAACTGTTAAAGATTTCCGACAAGTTCAACCTCCAAGATTTAGTAGGCATTGACCCTCTAAGAATTGGTCTTTTCTTGCCTCTTCCAGGCCTTCTCAACCCAAACCCAGAACCAGCAGAAGCCCCAGGTTTCAGTCCCAGGGTATGCACAAGTGGGGGGGTTTTCGCTTCCAAATCAGGGAGTAGTAAGACTCCCCCCTATGGAAAGCTGTGTCAATGACGACTTTAAAACTTCCAAGCACTTCTCAACTGACTGCTCCTTTAGGGGGAAAGATTGCTCTGCAGGCCAAAAACTGGGAACTCATTACCCTGGACAAATGGATTTTAAATATAGTTTCCCAAGGATACAGATTTCACTTCCACACGTTACCACCCCCAAACCGTTGGCCAGATCTACCCCCAAATCAATGGGCAGAGGCTCAAAAGCAAGTACCCTCTCCCTTAAGCATAAAGGCTATTCAAACTGTACCAGAAGAGCAAAAGGGACAAGGTTTCTATTCAAGACTTTTCCTGGTACCCAGAAAAGACAATTCATGGCGTCCTATCCTGGACCTTTCTACCTTAAACACTTTTTTGGTGATTCCAAAATTCAAGATGCTAACTCTTCACCAGCTACTTCCTATGCTAGGTAAAGATGCTTGGTTGGCAACACTGGATTTAAAGGAAGCTTACCTGCACATCCCGATCAGGGAAGCTTGCAGAAGATACCTACGCTTCAAAGCAGGCTACATGCACTGTCAGTTCTCTGCACTGCCCTTTGGCTTATCTACTGAGCCCAGGGTATTCACAAAGTGCTTAGCTCCTGTCATTGCATTGTGCAGGCAAAGAAAAATTCAAATATACCCATACCTGGACGATTGTCTAATTCAGGCAGATAGCCAGGACATACTTTTGAATCATCTGGCATTTGTACAAAAGGTGCTAACTTATGAAGGGTGTCTGACTGTCTTCTTTGTTTTTCTGTCTTTGCCTTGCAACCTGATAGAGTTTTCTTTATGCCATCTACTGAGTCAGTTTCCAGAAACTGTTAGAGTGCCTCTGATTTCTTGTTCTTCACTACTACAATTGCTGTCTTAACCTCTTTGCTATTCAATCAGTATTCCTCTTAGCCTGGTCTGTCTTTTCTGTCTCCCATTTTTTTCTGCACATCTTCTTTATTTTGATGATTTCATGGACTTCTGCATTCCACCACCAGGTTTCCTTGTGTACCTTCTTTCCATACCTGGCTCGGCCAAGTATCTGTTCTGTACTTCTCACGCATATTATATTGGGTTGCTGCCATTCTTCTTCTTCAACTCAATTTATTTCCTCCTCTTCCTGAGGTGCTAGACCATGAGTATTTCCTTGAACTCTTGTACTTTCTCTCCAGTCATCTTCTAGATCTTCAGCCGTCTGTGTTGATCTTAAAGATTTCTCTGACCACTGCTTACAGCTGATTGTGGCAACCAGTGGTTTATGTTGCAACTGTTTCACTAGGGATGACTTTGCAATCGCTGCTTCAACTCCAGTGCCCTTTTCTTACTAGGAGTAAGTCTACCCGAGTTGCATGTTGGCCACTCTTGTATGTTATCTTGTGACTGTCTGTCTCTTTCTGAACCATATGTTAGCTACCATTAAGCCATTTATGAAACAGAAGTCTGGAATGGCCTTTCCTTCTTTATTACTGTTGCCCCACCCATGTCGACTCAGGCAGTCCTAATATCCTGTTCTGTGTATCACAGTGTGTGCCCTGAAGTCCCCCATTATCTTCACCAACTCTTGTTGTACTCCTTTTTCTAGTAGGTCCTGCAGCTGCTGCATAAATGCACTCTTCCCTACTGTCATAATCCAGCTGTGGGGCATAAGTTGAAATTATAAGTAGTGATCTAGCCTTACACTGGAGTCTGTGTGCCATGAGTCTGTCATTAATTTTGATGACATCCCTCACTGTCTTCTGAAGCCACCACAATTCCCACAGCATTCCCCCTGATAGTACAAATACCACCTCACATCTCCCCTAAAAAGAGGCTGTTAGCCTAGTGAGACCTGGTCAACAGAGGATGCATAAATAAATAAACTGTTTTGTAGGAAGCTGAGACCACCAGAGGATTAATATTTATCTTTCTGCCTAGGAGATGACAATGCTGTGGGAAGGTGTGATCACTGGAAGACTTTTTAACAAGAAGATGCTTTTTAGTAGAGCTAGAAATTATAAGGCTTTCATAGAACACTGAAAGTTGAGTGGCCTTAGGTAATAGGAACCCAATCCTTCCACATCAGGGTATTCTTGTTCTAAAGTAGGTTCCAACCCTCTAAACTCTACAAGAAGAGAATAAAAACACTTAGGGAGTCTCCAGTGCAACATAAAACAGTGAAAGCTGGAGAAGCCAAAATAAATTTATTGTGGGAGGACATCAGGGCCTAATGACTGAGGTCATAGTGATCCAGTCAAAGTTATTGCCAAGTCCTGCATTGCCTACAGCCTTGGAGATTATAGTTTATCCATCCAAAGTGAAAGAAGTTATAAGTCTGGATGGTACCCTGATACTAAACCATGTTATTGTTAAGAAGATTTACTCCAGAGTAGAAATCACTGAAGAGGCTATTTTTTTCTGGGCTTTGGCTTTGGGATTCCACTTGAGAAATGCATCTGTGTTACAACTAGGTGCCTATTCCCAAATGCTAGCAGAGGATGTGAACGTAGGTTTGGAAACCTGTCAAGAAAGTCCACTTTCCTGCAGACAGCATGCCATCTCTGATATTCTCATTATTTAGAAGATGATGTTAATAGTTGGGCATTAGTGTGCTGCTGTTTTGGTGTAGATCAAAACAGAGTCTCTGCAGACATCCAAAGGCTAGTTCACAGCAGGGCTCTGGCTCTGCTTTCGGCTTATGATTGAAGGAAATTTGCTATAGAATATTTGGTATGTTACAGCGAGCTGCCTGTTACTTATCAATTTCTCCAATTGAATTCATATCAACTGTATCAGGAAAGAGAAAGTAGGACCCCTCCTTCCAAAAGGAATCCTGTAAATCATATTAGGCTGATTGGCATCTGATTTCCTCTGAGCAGATCCACTAACCCTCGGGCTTCAACATAGAAAATGAGGTTACTGTTTCCTTAGGCTCCTCACCTGAGGATATTTCTTTTGGTAATGTCAGTTGAATTAGCATTTTAAATATAAAGGTTAGGGAGTTACTAGCCATGGGTCTATGGTTAATCGTTGAAAGAAATAATCCTCGAATGGCACATCATCAAATACAAAGCATCGAAACTCCATCCATCGAAAGTGCACTTCATCGAATCTGTGAGACAGGGAAAGTAACTACTTAGCCAACACTTCCCTGTCTCACTTTTGCCCACTGTAGTGCGATCTCGGAGTTGGTATATGTAGTTAGGGGAGTTCTGGGGGCCTTAGTGGGTTTGAAATACTGCCGTTTGTGAGACGGAGAAATGTTGGCGAAGTAGTTACTTTCCCAGTGTCACAGGTTCGATGGAGTGCACTTTCAATGGATTGAGTTTCAATGCTTTGCATTCGATGATGTGCCATTCAGTGGTTACTCCTTTTGAAGATTAACCATAGACCCACTAGCAACATGGAAGAGACATTTCAGATTGCTGGGGATTTAGCAGGCAAGATATTCAGCCATACCTGAAGTAGAAGCTTTCAGAGATTTCTGGGAATGCTTCGCTTGAGTCAGATTTATAGCCTCATGTATTGTGCCCTGCAGTTATTTCTATGTCAGCATTTAGGGATTCATTGGGGGGGGGGGCACATGCTTCATTTCAGAATACAGGGCAGATAGCCAAAATGCAACGGAAAAAGCACATCAGCCTGGAGGAGATGATAACCATTCTCATTGCAGTCTTAGTCTTTCAATCATTTTCAAGTCTTAGGGCTGTACAGATAATGGTAGACAACACCGTATTGATATGTCACATCAGCAAGTGGGGGGCATACATTAATTTCCTTTCCGCAGATAGTCTTTGGTAGTTTGGGACTTGTCAGTCATTTTCAGTTGTAAACATTCTCAGCCAACAAAGCTGTTCAACTTGTCTCTTGATCTGGAAAATCACAGCCTCACATGACTACAGTGATGAACAAGCCAATCTTTCTAAAGCTCACAAGAATGTGAGGCATTCCAAAAATGTATAGTTTTGCCTGTCAATTTAATTTGCATTGCTCAGTGACTCCCTATTCAGCAGCTCTGGTCGCAAAGAAGTTAGGAAGAAGGAGGATCTACCATAGTCCTTTTCTCCAATTCTTCTTATCTGAAATATGTTACTAAAAGGTAAGAGAAGAAAATGCAAGACTCACTGTACAACCTGTGGGAAGTATGCTGTTACTTGCTCAGGCAGTTTTCCCCTGTATTCTTCTTCAAATAAGTTATCTGCCTAGGGTAATTATGAAAGCTTGAACTTTTAGCCACACCTTCAATAAGCATTAAAAGTTAGTTTGCAAACCCCTCAGGAAAGTCCACTGCAACTTTTTCAGTGAAGTTATCTGCCTAGCATATTTGTGAAAGTGCTGTTTGGATTTTTAGCCACACCTTCTCCAAGCATTAAAAGTTGTCTGTCTATTCCAAAAGTAGGATTGCCTCTGTTAGTGTTACATGGTAGACTACAATGTAGCACCAATGTCTGGGGTCATGGACTTACACTGCTGGGTAGTCCCCTATTCATATTATGAGTGCAGTGTGGTGTAGCAGTGGTCATTACGATGGATATAGTGCAGTCATGTGAGAGTATTCACAACAACTGTAAATAAATGTTTCAGTACTACGATCACTACTGTAGTAAGTGTTCCCCACTCTTTTTACTCATTAAGATAATATAGTTTCTGTTCTCGGGGTGTTTCACACATATGCACACACAGACAGACATGCTTTGTGTTGTGAATGTTTGCCCTCTGTTTATGTTGAGCTTGAAGTGTTTGATTTGTAAGTTTATCTGGGATTTGTGGCAAAAGTGAAAATTGGTTGATTAGTAACCTGGGTGTTGTAGTTCTTGATTACCATGTGTGACTGCCTCTTGTGTTCAGATATAGAGGTGGCCAATCTTCCCTTGGGGTATAAGTTGGAAAGATACAGGAGTACTTGGTGACTTTCATCTACAAAAAGAACAGAAGATGGTGTGGATTATACTTTAGTTTACAGATGGACTTTCTGCTGAAGGCAGCAAAGTGATAGGTAACCATTCACTACACATATGGAATCATCTGACTACTGTGCATATTTTGACAGAAGACTGTTGGTGACCTGCAGCTCATTCCGTTTTTGTTATAAATGGACTACAGCAACGATCAAACATTTTGAACATCTACTGTTATTGGGTGTGCCCCCACATAACTGTACTTTAGTGGTTCATCTGTTACTAGTTTCTGTTTTTTTCCCATATGCCCCTCCAGACTTTCTGACCATCAGGCACTCCATATTGGACTCAGGGTCTGAATCATCGAAATTGATTGCCCGTATAGATCAGCAGTTGTGGAACTGCATACATATCTGCTGACCTCACAAGATCCAAATGTAGTGAAAGTTTTGAAACATGAGGAGGATGTCGAAGATGACTTCCCTGCTTAGCTTAGCAGAAGCATATCGGCATCAAGCAAGAATGGAAATCAGACCAGAAGTAGATAAAAATCAGGCAGCAACTGAATGTGACAAAAAAACAAAAGAACAAATATAAGGTGAAGGATCAGAAGAAACAAGCAAGAAATTTGGAAAATGCATAAATATAGTTGCAAGTATAGAAAACTCTTGGAACAACCTCAAGTTGATCAGGCTCGAACACAAGAATGGTTAAGGAGAGGTAAATTTAAACCAAAAGACGAAAACATAATATTGGCAGCCCAAGATAGTGGACTACGTACACATTGGTTTACAAAGTTCATTGAACATGTGGAAGAAACAGACAAATGCAGATTTTGTAAAACAGAACTGGAAACAGTCGCACATCTTGTTGCTGGCTGTGATATACTAATGGCAGAAGGACTGTATACTGAAAGGCATAATAATGTGGCAAGGCTGTTGCATTAGGGATTGTGCAAACATTATAATACTGAAGTAGCTGAAAAACACTAGGAAATATGAGCCACAAAGCACTATAGGAAACTATGAAGTTTAGTTCACATCAGATCACCCATTACCAACAGTTCAAAAAATAGATGCACTATTAGATGAACTGGCACCTCACCTAAGTGTCATGTTTAATCATAGCCTCACCTCAGATTTCGTGCCCACTGAGTGGCGCACAGCTACAGTTATCCCACTTCACAAGGGAGATCCACCTTGGATCCTGGGAGCTACCACCCCATCAGTCTGACGAGCCTGATCTGCAAGGCCATGGAACGTATTATCATGAAACTTATAAACAAAGACATTGGCAACCTTCAAACACTGGACTCCACCCAGTTTGGGTTCGTGAAGGGCTGATCCTGTCTCCTGAACCTGATCTCCAGAGCTGTGGACGAGGGTAAGGTGGTCCACACAGCCTATCTGGACCTCACCAAGGCCTTTGACACCATCCCCCACTCTGGAATCATAGATACATTTACTAAGCTGAGCATTAATCCCTACATCACTCGATGGGTTGCCAGCTGGCTTACTGACAGAACCCACACTGTAAAAGCAGCCGACTCCAAATCCAGCTCCAGACAACTGACAAGTGGAGTACCTCAGTTGGAGTTGCACAACAAGGGAAGGAACAAGAAACTGTAGCAACTCTGACACAGTCAATGCTGTGGAGTGATAGAAGTATTTAACAGTATGGATTAGAAATGACTCTGTTGTGGCAGCTAAGAATATGTGAGAAGAGACTAAACAGAAGATAATACAAAAACTGAGAAACTGGGAGCTTTGTTATATGGATATGGATACTAAGATACAAGGAATTAAAATGTTTTTAATCCCTTTAATTTTATACACAGGTCAGTCTTATTTTTATCAACCAGAGGAGAGGTTGTGGATAGCAGTTTAAAAGGAGCTGAAGGATTTTATTTGGGAGGTGAAGAAGGCAAGGGTCCAGTGGGATAAGCTGATACTTCCAATAGAACAAGGCAGACTAGGATTACCTAGTTTGAAGGGGTATTTTAGTGCAGTATAGTTAAGGCTGTTATACATAGCACAAGCAGAAAACTGTAATTGAAAGTGGAAAGGGATGATGATTTCTCAGGGGAGAAGCTCAATAAACAAGAAGAGACTGGGATTTTATATGTAGACCCTTAAGGAGAATGGCAATAATCATGTAGAATATTATATTCATAAAGTAGCAGAAAGTATTTTAAAAACTAAGCTAGCATGGGAATGGAGAAAAGAGATTCTGCTGATAGGGATGGCTGTTGTTAGGGATACAGACAATAGGCAATAGGGGGCTGGAATTTTTTGGAGAAAACTGGCAAAGGAACCAAGATATTAGGAGCAAGTAACTAGAGAGAGAAAGATGATAGAATGGGAAGATGCCAGGAATTTATTTGAACTGCAGTTTAGAGATTGCTTTCCTTATCAAGCACTGATATCAGAGTATAGGCAAATAGAAAGATATATGGGGGTCCTAAACAAAACACCAGCACTGGTAGAGTTTTAAAAAAATCTAGAACAGACGCTGTCATTAAAAAGAATAGTTAGTACAGCATGTAAAATATTACATAACAACTATAAGACTCAGTCAGAGGAGCTTAGAAAGGATTGGGAAGAGAGACTGGATAAGCAATTCACAAAGAGACAATGGGGGGTACATGTATATCTCCCATACACGCAACAACATCTACAAGATTTGGAATCTTTGCTTGGAAGTGTTTATATAGCTATTTTTATACGCCAAGTAGACTCCAAAGAATTTTTCCTCAGGTGGACAATAAATGTTGGAAATGTGATGGAGAAGAAAGAGGTAACTAGGAACTTATTTTCTGGGAGTGTGATGAGTTAGCAGATTTTAAAGATTCCCTGAAGACTGCTCTGTCAGAGAAACTGGGTGAGCAATTTGGTGTAACTAAGGAAATTACTTTTTGAGCTACTATACAGAATCAGAATTGCCTAGACATAGTAAGGCCTTGCTGAGTATAATTATGATGGCTGCCAAAAAAGAAATTACTAGGAAATGGAAATCAAAATCTAAACCAACTTTAATAGAAGTAGTGAAAGTAGTAACAGAGCTAAAACAACTGGAACTGGGATCTTTAGAAAGGGGAAGGAACAAACTACAGAGGAAAAAATAGGAATTGTGGGAACAATACAGGCAGAGGAGGAACAAGGTTTAAATGAAGGCAGGAATTGATTGAGCTATGTAATAGTCACTGGAAAGATTATAAATTATGTTTAATATTTGCAATTACAGTTGTCTCATCGGGGTCTATGATGTATAATGTTTGCGACTAAAATTGTGTCAGTCGGTATACTTTGTTTTTCATTTATACAAATGTAAGATTGCCTGTGTCAGACGTGATATTTTAATAAAGATGTTTTTGTTAAAAAAAAAATCTATCTTTACATGAAGATTTAGCCATGAGTAAGAGCTATTTGTAGGTGCACTCCAAACAGACACCAACCTGGTTAACAACAAGAAAAACAGTGTTACTACTTAAGAGTGAACCTGAAAGCAATCCTAAAACCTGTAGACCTTGACTATATTGACTTGCTTTCCAACGACATATAACTTATACACTGGAAATTATGCTGACAGAGTTTATAGTCACTTAGAAGAAAACTCAATTATGGCCATAGAACAGAAGGGTAACAGAAGAAAGTCATATGGAAAAAAGGATCATTTGTTGTTAAAGTCATAATAGAAAGCCGTAAAAAGGGGAATAATGTGAGTATGGCATGGATAGACTATAAAAAAGCATTTGACAATATCCCACATTCATGAATAAAAGAGTGCTTAAAAATGTTAAGTACACCCTACACTGATTGATTACATTACAGCATCCATTAAACAGTGGCAGACCACTTTGCACTTAAGCCATGATAAGGGACAAATTATTATTCCAGGGATAAACATTCAAAGAATAATATTCCAGGGTGACTCTTTGTCACCACTACTCTTTTTGTATTGCCCTTAACCCATTGAGCTGTCTGCTTAACATTAGGTCACGGCTATAGTTTGACTCCCAGAAAACAACAAAGTATAAAGATTTCTCATCTTTTTGTGGATGATTTAAAACTGTAGCACTACTGCAAGTGGTCAAAACTTTTTTAGATGATATAAGAATATCATCTGGTCTTAATAAATGTGCGAAAGCAACCTTTAAAGCAGGAAAGCTGCAGCACCAAGAAAACATTGGTTTAGGACAGGAATGTTATACAAAAGAACTTGAGCAAGAGGGGTGCATAAATATTTGGGAACTGATGATGGATCAACAATAAAACATGAACAAATGAGAATAAAACTTAGTAAGGAATATTTTAGAAAACGAAAATTAATACTGAAAGCAGCATTGACATCTAGGAACAAAGTCCAAGCTATAAATCAGTTTGCTCTTCCTGACCTAACTTACAGTTCTGGAGTGACTAACTGGCCGCAAAAAGTGTTAGATTGGTTGGTCAGGAAAACAAGAAGGATGCTTCATGCTTATCAGATGATTTATAAAAACCAGTGTATACCAAGATTATTTCCCATTCTGAAGGCAGTATGGGCCTCCTTGAAATTGATTACATGTATAGATCTGCAGTCGTAGGACTGCAAACGTATTTGCTGACCTTACAAGACCTAAACATAGTGAAGGTTTTAAAACATGAGAATAAGTCTAAGATGACTTCCCTGCTTAGTTTACCAGAAACATAGTGGTGTCAAGTGGGAATGGAAATCAAACTACAAGTAGATAAAAATCAGACAGCAACTGAATGTGCTGAAAAACAAAAGAAAGAATATAAGGTGAAGGATCAGATGAGAAGGCAAGAAATGTGGAAACTGTGTAAATATATTTGCAAGTATAGAAAAGTCTTGGCACAACCTCATGTTGATCAGGAATGAATGCAGGAATGGTTAAGGAGAGGTGAATTTAAACCAAAAGACGAAAGGTTAATATTGGCGTCCCAAGATAGTGGACTGTGTACACCTTGATTTGCACAGTCCATTGAACATGTGGGAGAAATAGACAAATGCAGGTTTTGTAAAACAGAATTAGAAGCAGTCTGTTGCTGTCTTTGATATATTAATGGCAGAAGGGCTGTATACTGAAAAGCATAATAATGTGGCAAGACTGTTGCATTTGGATTATGCAAACATTATAATATTGAAGTAGCTGAAAAACACTGGAAACATGAGCCACAAAGCATTATAGAAAATGATGAAATTTGTATCAGATGGGATCACACATTACCAACAGTTCAAAAAATAGATGCAACAAAACCAGATATAGTAATCCATGAAAAGAAGACAGAAGTGGCATTGATCATTAAAATTGCTACACCCAGTGACTACAGTGTCTTACATACTGAGAGACACCACAAAGTCATAAAATTTCAGGATTTCCAGGCAGAAACTAGGGCAGTGTGGAAGAAGGATACCCAGACAGTTGCAGTAGTACTAGGAGCAACAGGTCTTATAAAAAATAATTTATAATCATACTTAGATATGTTACCGATATGTGTAACTCCATACAAATTGGAGATAGATCATTACTGGGCACATTGCGGGTGCTGCAAAGAGCACTTCTGGCTAACATCAAAGATTGAAACAGTATTGATTTCATGAACTTGAACACTTTGACTTATGAAAGTGGTCCATTCCCGTCATGGTATTAGAAACCCAAAAAACGTGGAAAAATGTAAAAGGGGACTCAAGTCCATTTTAACCTTAGACGTGAGGAATTCCTGTCATGTCCACTAGGGGGAGAGCCATCTGGAAGAGCTGCTGTCCAGACCATTGTCAGGGTGTTGGGTGCATCCACTGGCATCCCAGTGATGAGTACATAATATCTTCTTATGGGTGGTGATGTGGCAGTTACATCACAGTAGGGGCTTTCTATGCCCCTCTATCAGTTTGCATGTGCTCCTTCACGTGGCTGACAGAGCTTCCATAACTGGCTTGGGTGGTCACACTTTCACTGTCTCTGGCAGTGAGGATGAGCGTACTCATTCCTCCAGCCTGATCCATCAGGTGCACATGCTGGTAGTTGAAATGTTGTAAACTAGAGTGCAGTTAGTGCTTTATCCCTCGATGACATCAGCATGATTAGTAGCTTCTGCTTTTCCATACATCAGGGAAAGGAAAGGAAGTTGTCTCATCTGGATGTTAATGCATGTTTCTGTAGATCTTTCTTTTCCTGAAGTCATTTTTAGAGCACTGCTGGTTTGTTTGTTTATGTATGTATTTATTTATTCATTCATTCATTTAGATGAAGTCAGTCTCATTGACCGGAGGCCATTTCTAAATCGAAACTTTGTTCAGCAGCTTTAGTTGTTATCATTTTGTGAACCATTAGAACATTAAGATCTGCATTTTGTGTTTTAGAAGATAGAGTACAGTCAATTTTGCTGTGGTTTAAAGACTATCAGAATTGCTGGTCCATTCAGTAGAAAGATATTGCTTACTTTTTGCCAAAATGATTATTTCACTAAACTACCTCAGTTCCTCAGTTCTTCTTTTCCCCTCTAAAATAGCATTTGAGTTTTTGCTAAACCATGTTATACACTTGCCAGTGTCCACTACTTGAGCATGTTGGTCCATGGGAAGCATTGCTTTGTTGTGTTAACCCAAACAGTTCTTTATTTCCTTTGTTCTGGGAAAAGCTGGAGAAATGAATAGTATCAGCGTGAATGGTTCTATGCTCCTGGTCAGCATTGGAAGCTCCTTCCCAAGTCTTCAAACTGCTGCCCTTCCCAGTTTGTCTTCCACAAGACTCAGGATAGTGAAAGTCCACAAATTCACAAGATGAGATTCTGGATATAGCTTCTGTATAAAGGACAGACATTTGTAGAAGAGCTGATTTTCTCCAGTTCTTTACATAAATATTTCCCACAGTCTCCTACACAACACACACACACACACACACACAAGTACACCCTTATTTATTGCTCAGCATGACTCATTCTTTAAGCTAACTGCTGGGACTGCCTCAGAGAAGACAGGTTATTTTTAAATACCTATTGTAATTACATTCTGAGAATATTGCAGTGAAAAGGTGTACTTATCCTGCAGTGTTACTAGAAGAGCTGTTTGCCAAGAATTCTAGAAATTATATGCTTCTTTTCCAGTTCTTTTTTGTGTACCTTTCTCCTCAGATTGTCATCTGAAGCATTCCTTTTAGGCAAAGTTTCATCAACGGTAACGTAGCAGAGATAACCAGGTAGAGGACGCTCATTGGGAACTACTGAGAGAATATTCACTGTAGCAGTATCTCATGCTGTCTTTTTTATAAAGACATGAACCAAAATTCAGGAGAAAAACACAGTAACATGACCAGCCTGTGTAAACTAGCCCTGTCAAAAACTATGAGATGCAACCCAATGGTGATTATGTATGAAGTAGCAGTAAATTAATGTGGACTCACTGGGGGTAGTGCTTCATTAGTAGGTAATTCACTTACAGAAGTAGCACACATCATGCGGAGATGTGGATTGCACTACTGCAGGTCACTTGATCTGGGCTTGGTAGTATGCAGATAGTGTAGTTGGAATGATGTGTATCTAAATGCACATTGATTTGCTGCTTCCATGCAATAATTACACAGCAAAGTACCTACCTTGTTTACATTATAATTGTTGAGGAATTGCTTTACCAGGACAGTGAGAAAAGGCAAAGTGCAGGCAGAGGATTTTACAGAAGGACAAGGAGAAGAGAAGAATGGTGTATGGAGGGTGTATATTTCTTTTGCAGGGCAGGTGCCTATTTTTGCAAGAAATGTAATTGGAGAGGACA
This sequence comes from Protopterus annectens, assembly GCF_019279795.1. Classification (NCBI taxonomy): domain Eukaryota; kingdom Metazoa; phylum Chordata; order Ceratodontiformes; family Protopteridae; genus Protopterus; species Protopterus annectens. Next base: position 919,847,625 of record NC_056727.1, on the reverse strand, counting down.
GTATTAGGAATGTGTGGGCAGGAAGGAGGGTGTAAGGATGGCACCAGTGGCAGACAAGCAGCCATTAAAGACGGAGACAGAAAGGGGAACACAAATGTGGGGCTAGAAAGGAGAGATACCAACACAGTTGGTGATGAGAAGGATGTTTTTTTTTTTTTTTGAAACTGAGGAAGAAAGTGATACTTAAGAAAAGGGATCACCTAAAGGGAGATAGGGGACAGCCTGATACATTTTACAGTAGTCCATGACTGCCCTTATGGCTGGGTCTAGCCACTGGTATCCTCGTGGCCAGGGCTATGCAACTGTACACGTCCACAAACCAAACAGATATGCACTAAGAATGCCAGTCAGGGTGTCCAGTTGCTGACCAGTCCTTCCAACTGCTGAGTGACCCAGTAGAGCACCCCCAGTGACATTTCCTAATAAGGTGCTTACACTCCTTCTTCAGAGAAACAGCAGAAGAAGCCGTCAGTGAACTTTCCAGGAAACCCCCCTCCCCAGCAGGATGATATTATTACCCTGCACAGACAATAACCTGGTGACTGTTGAGGACCTAGGAGGTAGTGACAAGGCAGGTACATGTTATGGTGAACACTACCACACCACATCCAACTTATTGGTCAACAATGCAGAAAACATGAACATAAATGGAGAGAAACAAACAACAAAGGGAAATAATAAAATGAAGAATATGACAATAATAAAGAGTAAAACAGATGTTACACCATTTTATACTATTGGCTCTATAAAGGAAAAAATGCAGTCATCTCAGCAGTGTCAACACAAAAATGGTATAGAGACATGAGGCACACCTGTTAAAGAAACCATGTGCAGTACAGAGCAGGGTATGATAAGAGGTAACCTATCATTGCCATGTAGATCAAGTTTGAGAGCAATAGGCATCGAAGCCATGCAGAAATAACTAAACTGTGTAAATGAATTATATGCCCCTGAAGAGGTTATGAGCAGGTAGTATATGCACTTTGGCAAATGTCAGGATGTATGGCACATGGTGGCACCAGGCCACATATAACATGCCCCTGAATGCCAATACTATAAGTGTGACATATAATGTCTGTGGCAATACTGTCCCCTGCTGGGCATCAAACCAACTGATTTGATACAGATCAGTATCTGCATGCCTTTAGTATGCCAGGCATAACTGGCACATCATGAGCAGTAGAATGGGTAGTCACACCGTACATGTTAGCCTGACAGTTCCAGTGTGCAGTACCTCCATGGTGGTCACATAGCTACAAGGTACTGATCAGTGTCAGATGGAATTGTACCAAAGCATAGATCTACACCCCTGATTGTAGTGTTACACCCAAGGGCAGTACAAAGTCATTGTTAGGAATACCTGCAGTAGGAACGACATTAGTACAGTTACATTTGCTTTTACAAATTATGTGGCACATTAAATAAAGCAAAAACTATAAGTAATTGTGAAATTTATTAACAACATTACAAACCTGGGCAGCTAAGTAGGTGAGACAGAGATATACAGGTATGATAGCAATTCAGTATAGATATTCCAAAGCCTGGACAAAGATGCCTGTCTCCTCAGGCAGGTCAGTCTGCTGTTCTAAATCTCATCAGATGCTGAAAGATACAAATCAGAATGAAAAAAAAGGCATGAGCACAGCATACCAATGAACATCAGTTACTACATACAGGTGTACAATAAAGCATAATGTTTAGAGTAATTGTCAAGTAGTTACGTGTAGGGTAGTACTTAGGTTCCCTCTCTCTTTCTCTGTCTGTCTCTCCCTACCCTATTCTTCCCATTGAGGAAAGTCAGGGCAGCACTTCTTTAGGTTTCTATGCCGATGTTGGCAGTCTTCACCACAGCATGTGATGCCTGTGTTATCATACACCACACTGACAAAACAGTGCCAGATATCCACCTTATATTGGGGTGGGGGGCTCCTATGAGTCCTTGTCAGCAGGTGTTTTCAGTGGTGCAGTTGCAGAAGGTGGAGGAAGTTCTTCATCTCCCTTCTACACCACATGGAAGCCCCAACAATTTCTGCCCTCCAGAAGTCATAGCCACTTAAATGGTTAATATCAGGAGGGAAATTGTAGCTTAGTTGCATTGGTGCATGTTACAGAAACCACGTGATGCACAGGCATGAAATGTATCCCAGTGCCAATATGCAGTAGTGCAGTCATAGCAGACATGAGCAGAAGAATGGCAGGTGCAAGCCCATCACACATTGGTAACATGCCTGTGCCAAAATACATACAGTATTTTGGCATGGAAAGATGCCACAAATCACAGCACTAATATACCATCATAGCCCTATGGGTTGCAGAAACCCATTGGTGTGTGGTTGTAATTGAGCTACTCAGGCACACACAGAATGCATCCCAGCCTAACGTGTGTGCATAAGCAGGCACAGTCTCAGCAGTGTGATGTAGAGCCATTATTGTTCTACACTGTGTTTACAGTTCAGAGATGTTTCATAAGTGCAATGCTATAAGCCAAGTAATTAAACAGTAAAGGTGATGATTGTTATGGCGGTGTTCATTGCATTGTACATTTTTACTACAGTATAGCAAGCATGTGTTCAGTAGAGGCTATTGGCATGTTCTACACAGTAAAAAAAAAAATAAGTGTTCTACAGCAGCTGTGGTAAAGATACATAAGCCAGTTTCAGGTGGGACATAGAATGGATGTTTGCTTTATTTATTTATTTATTTGGGGGGAGGGGGTTGCTTAACAGCAAAAAAAACACAAAGAACGCAGAACATTAAGGAAAATTCTTTACTGGTGCATCCGGTACCACGGCTTACACCTTCAAGAAATAATGAAGACACCATACAGCCCATATTTTATACATCCCTTAATTACATAATAAATCCACTAATTAATAATTAGTCAGTTCCCATTGCTTTCATATAAATCATTTAAAAAATGCATATAAATATTTAAAGTGACATTACACATATTCTTTAGAAAAATACAATAATGTTCCCTTACAAATGAGAGAATGTTACATTTTAAAAATACAGACAATGAAAAATCATAATATACTTCTTACCCCACATTTAAGTTAATGTCTAGTTTTAACCCCCTAGGATATAAAGTACCAACATTTATGATGCATTTTGTTTCTAAAGACGTTAAACTGTTCAAAAACTCCTCACCCTGATAAGCTATAGGCTTAGCTAACACACTCTAAAAGAAAGTGGAATCTGAACCACCATGGCATTCCCTAAAATGTTCTGCTACTGGGCTTTCTAATCTACCCCTCCTGATGTCTCCCAAGTGCTCTATAATTTGTTTTTTCACTACCCTCTTAGTCTGTCCTATGTACCACTTGACTGGAGAACATTCACAACCAATTATATAACCCCCCCCCCCCAAGATTCACAATTATGTTGATCCAAGGCCTTATATGTCCTGCCATTTATGTTGACCACATCTGTGTTTCTGATCTTGTCACACACTTTACATCTACCACAAGGGAAACTACCCCCTCTCATGTTTATCCTCTCTACCATACCCATACATAGCAATTCATTCAAATTCATGAACCTACTATAAGAAAAGGTGACCCTATCAAGGAACAATCCCTTGAAGCTGGCATCATTTAAAATGATGGGCCAAAATCTATCCACTAATTCCCTAGAATCTCTGAAAAAGGTGAAAATCTGTTCACAAAAAATATTTTATCCTTAACTTCCCCTTAGCAAATTCCTGATGTTTATCATTTCTTCTTAATAAACTCCCTTCTTCCTCAGTGTAAGCTATTCCTAACACTTTATTAACCTTATTCTCAGCAGAGCTTAGAATATATTCATTATAACCCCTGCTAAGTAATTTAACCCTAACCTTACCAAACTCATCATCCAACTTAGACTTATCCGAAGTGTTATTAGCTATACGGAGATATTCTCCATATGGCAATGACGCCACCAAATGAGGTGCATGCATACTATCAGCAGTTTCCTTCACAAAAGGCTTGAATTCAACGTTCTGATTTTCTCCCACAAAAAAAATTCCAAATCTAAATATTACACTGCTTCCCTGCTAGTGTAAAAAGTGAACTCCAAGCCAAAGTGATTACCTTGCAAATACTGCATAAAATCCTGAAATTCCTCTAGTTCACCCTTACATATGAAAATGAAATCATCTATTTATCTTTTAAACACAATTACTTTTTGTTTGTAGAATTCAGAATTGTAGATATATGAATTCTCAAACTGATTCATAAACAAAATGGCATAAACAGGGGCATAAGAAGCCCCCATTGCAGTTCCCTCTTTCTGCAAAAATATTGATTCCCAAACTTAAAGCAAGTGTTTGTCAAGGAGAATTCCAGCAAACGTATAAAAAAATCTGTGCGTGGTCCTTCCCCTAACATATTACTTACAGCTTCTAAACCCCATCTGTTCTTGATGCTTGTATATAGTGATTTAACATCCACATTGGCCCAGTAGTAATCACTTTGCCATTCCATGCCCCCGATCTTATCAGAGAGATCCTTTCCATTTTTAATGTGCGTCATAATTTTACACAAAAAATCAGTAAGATAAAAATCCAAAAACATGGCCACATTTCGTAAGTAAGCTTTCCTACCAGATACTATTGGCCTACCGGGTGGGTTATGCATATTTTTGTGTATTTTAGGTATCACTTTAAATTTAGCATCCTTGGGGTTCTTAATATACAGTTTCTTAACAATCAAAGCAGAGAGGAAGCCAAACCTTTCACCTCTTTCTAGAATTTCCAATAATTGCAAATTAAATTCACTAACAGGGTTGCAAGGCAAAGCTTCATATACCAACATATTTTCAAGAAGAGCCATGGCCATGCTATTATAACAGTCTCTTGTTAGAATTACCCAATTACCCCCCCCCCCTTATCCGCCTGTGTAAATATGTATTTGTGACTACTTTGCCTTAGCTGTTATAGAACCTCCCATTGCTTCTTGTTCAAATTATATACCTTCTTCTTTTTCCTAAATTTATGGAATTCTACCTCTAATTGCTTGCAAAGAACATTCTCAAAGATACAAATACTCATAGATGTTTTTGGAGGCACAAAGGAACTACAATAAGGCTTAACAGCAGCCTGCAAACAGTGAAAGGGACAACTTGAGGTTGGAAAATGGAATGTGGGCAAACAGGGCACAGGTCCATCCATCAGCACCTTACTAAATGTATTACTGAATGACAGAAATTGCTGAAGTAACCTGTTGGTTGGTAACTCAGACAGAGAGGTATGTGTTGGACTGCATACTCTCGTCTATAGGTGTTCAGATGATGCACACATAGAAGGGGGGGCACACTTTTTAAATTATTTAGGCTGAGGATGTATTCCATGGATCATAAGGCAGTGCTCTCTGGGGGGAAACAGGTCCACATAGATAGATCACAGGCACATGTTACACCACATTCCATCCTCAATGTTCCAGTTGGACTGCTGTGGAAATGTGGTCTATGAAAGCAATGTATAGCAGGCATGACACTTGTGGCAGCCATTTTCTGCATGGGTGGCGAACAATACAGCTGGTGCTAGATACGTGTGTGGCCAGGCAGTGACCATAGGCATATCTCTTTATGAACAGGAACATAAGTGTCACCAAAACAGTGTCAGCACCTTTATAAGTTTTGCCCAGCAAAGACATAAGTGTTAATGCAAGCTCCTTGCCAGCATGAAAACCATATTCTATGCACTGTCAGAGCTGACAGGGCCTTCCGAGAATGTGCGTGGCAAGATCATGTCACAAATGTGAATGATGTTGGTGGCCAGAACAGATCAGCACAAAAGATCCACTCCGGGGTTCCAGACATGATGCTTCATGCCCAAATAAGAGCACAAATCATTGCCCTGGAGAGAATGGCCACAGGCAGGAGTCATGTGTCACAAGCCACCTTCAGTGACACAGAGGAGTTCCCACTGTCCCTGTCTGAGGAAGGTGAGAGGACACAGATTCTTGGTGGAGGCCTGGATGCGGTAGCTAAACTGGTCACAACATTGAGTGCCTCTGTTGGGGATGCACCAGATATTTATTGCCTTAAAGCACTAGCAAGGTCTTGTGGTATATCACTAAGGTGAGCTTTCTAATAATAAAATATCAACATATCTGTCCCACAGGCCTGTATGAGAAGCAAGCAGAGCAGCATACACTATATGATATGTTTCATAGGTTCATAGGTGTGTACTAGGCTAATGGCCCTGGAGCCTTTACAAGCCTAGCCCATAGAAGCGCCCTATCATCGTGCCACCTGATGTTAGTTCTCAGTGCCTCTGTCAAGTAGAGCCACTGGAGTGCTCCCCGGGGTGAACTTTCTATTACCCATCCACTTATCAATGTTTCTCTTGAAGAGGGGCAGCGAGGTACTCTGCTTGACATGTATGGGAAGTCTAGTCCAGAGCATGGGCAGTCTCTGAGTGAGGAACCTGTCCCTCCAGCATGTTCTGTTGATTGTGGTAATGAGGTTGAGGTCTCTGGAGCGTGTGGTGCAGAGGGATTGGGATTTCTTTAGATGTAGCATTTCTAACAGAGCTGGGTCAGACATGGCTTTGTAAGTCAAGCAGAGATCGCCTCTAAGTAGGTAATATGAGACAGAGAATAGCTGGAGTCGTTTGAGTCTGTCTGTGTAGGACATATGTTTAATGCCTAGGATCCTCTTCATGAAGTACTACAGTGGCCTCTCCAGCTGTTGCAGGTGTGTAGTGAGGTACATGCTAAATGGAGCATTATACTCGAGGATTGGTCTAATGAGGAAAGAGTAGAGAGAAAGACAATGACCTCTTTTCTTTTTGGATACAAAACCCTTGGTAATGAGATTGCCACATAGGAGGACTTTCTGACCACAGTGGCAATGTGGTGGTCGAAGGAGAGGTTGCTGTCAACCTGCATCCCCAGATCACTTATAACTCCTTCGGTGTTCAATGGGCTTCCATCGCTGTGGTAATTAGTGGGAAATGAGTTTTTACCAAAAGAGATGACAACGCATTTTTGACGTTAAGCTTAAGGCCATGGTTTTGACACCAGTTATTGGTCTCAGTGAGGCCTTTCTGTAGGATGTCTGCATCACTTGGGGAGTTAATAATGGCTCCCAGTTTGCAGTCGTCTGTGAACTTGGTCAGCCAGAGTCCCTTTGTGTTTTCTGAGAAGTAGATGCTGAACAGGAGAGGAACGTGGAACGATCTCTGTGGGACTCCACTCGTGACTGGTCGGCAGTCTGACTTGGAGTCTGCTACTTTCACACTGTGCGTTCTATCTGTGAGCCAATTTGCAACCCACCTAGTGATATAGGGGTTAATGCTTAGTTTGGTGAGTTTATCAATAATTCCTGAGTGAGGAATGGTATCAGAGGCCTTGGCCAGATCGAGGTAGGCTGCATCCACTGCCTTACCTTCATCCACAGCCCTGGTGACTGACTCAAAGAAGTCAACCAGGTTGAGCAAGCATGATCTCCCTTTCACAAAGCCAAATTGTGTGGGGTCTAGAGTTTGGAGATTTCCTATATCTTTGTTAATCAGGTCCATGATGATACGCTCCATACCTTTACATTACAGACTAGTCAGGCTAATGGGGCGATAATTCCCCGAGTCTGTAGTCGTTCCCCCTATATGGAGAGGGATGACTGGAGCAGTGCACCATTCGGTAGGGACAAAGCCTGAGGTGAGGCTGTGACTGAACAGGGCATACAGATGTGGTGCCAGTTTACTTTGTAGTTCATGTAGAACACAGCCAGGGATATTATCAGGTCCCATGGAAGCTGTATTCTTTGCCTTGGACAATGCAGCTTTAACCTGCACTGCAGTAATGCTGGGTGCTTGGCATTCTTCCAGTATTGCGATTGGTCCTTTGGGGGGGGGTAAAGTTGGCACTGAATCTATCGGCCAGTATGTTGACAATATCTGTTGGCTCAGTATAGGAGGCACCATTGTGCAGTAACTCACAGCAAATCTGGGTATTGCCATGCAGGTTCTGAATATAGCTATAGAAGGCTTTGTGATTGTTTTAGTGTCTGCCACAGTTCTGCCTTCATAGCTGGCTTTAGAGGATTTGATGAGGGATATCAACTTTTTGTTGAAGCTGATAAAGGAGTTTTTCGAGTCTTGAGACTTCACCTTTTTCCTGCAACAGTTTCTTCCTTCTGTTGTAGGGTTTATTAATGGCAAGGGACCACCAGATTGGCTTCCTTTTTTGGAGGAGAGCATCTTGGTTCTGTTGGGTATGGCTAGTTCCATGCACTTATGTGCATGTTCATACATTGCATTGGTGTATGATTCGGCAGTCATGCATCTATTTTCCCTTGGTATGGGTGCCGTGAAGTTAGCCACCTCTGTTTTTAGGAATCCAAAGTCAGTTTTGGAGAAGTTTTTCAAGGTGGTTACCTTTGCAGGGGTGGGGGTGGGTGAGATGTGGATTTCCATGGTGATTAGTTTATGGTCAGATCTGACCAGAGAGAAATTGACTATTGGTGTAGAGCAACGGTCACCCCTGTTAGTAATAACCAGGTCAAGGATTTTGCTTCCTGTAGTGGGGGTCAGAATGAGCTTGTCCAGGGCATTGGAATTGATGAAATCCAGGAAGCGTTGGGCCAGTATATTGGTGCTTGAGTAGTTTTTCCAGTTGATGGAGGGGTAGTTGAAGTCTTCTAGTAAGAGAGTGTTGGGTTGGATCTTGATAGCTTCCAGGGTGCTTAGGAACATGGAGTGAGAGGCTAGGGACATAGCTGGGTACCTATAGCAGGCTATGACCTGGATCGCCATCTTACCCAATGTTGTACCTGAAGTATCTCAGATGCGTTATGCTGGGCTACTAGTCTGAAGGTGTGCATATCCTTTATGAATATGGAGACACCACTGCCTTTGGAGCTTTGGTCCAAGTTTCAGGGCCGAAAGGTGTGGAATGAGTTATAGCCTGGTAGCGCAGGGTTGCTTTCTGCTGCTTTAAACCAGGTCTCCATTACAGCATAAATGTCGATGTTCTCCATTATGAGGAGTGCTTCGAGTGAGTGCATCTTGAGATTTAGACTTCTAGCATTTTACAGCATGACCCTCAGATTGCATATATTTATAGCTGTTACGGTGGTAATTTGGTCTTTGGAACACCACCTAAAAAGGCACTATAGGGGTGGCAAGAGCCTTAGCCAGTACCCGGAAACCCAGGTGTGACAGATGTAGGCCATCTCTGGCAAAGCATTGAGGTCTGCCAGTCATGTCATCCCAAGCAGAGACATACTGGATTCCCACCAGAAATATAGCCAATTGTTGAAGTCAATCATTTTTTGTTTATACTGTGGTATCATTCTGGGTGACGGTAACATACTGCTCAGGGCTATTGTCATACCTGCGTGGATGACATAGTCAGAGAGCTCCACCATGTCTCTTTTCCTGTAGTCCAGGGAGGTGCATCTCAGATCATTCACACCCACATGGACAATAACAGAGTCATACTTGTACTTGTTGTGGATTGACCTGAATGCGTGTGTTATGTGTCGGATTCTGGCACCTGATAGACAGCTGACTGTTACCTTCTCCTTATTCAACCTAGTGAGTGGGACATCTGTGTGCCTCACTGTTGAGTCACATATGATTAGTGTATTGGGCAAGGTGTTTAGCCTTAGGGGCTTAGGTTGAGGGGCACACTTTGGAGGTGAGCAATGTGTCCTGTGGTTTGTGCTGTGTTGTGGTGGTCGAGTGCATTTTTGTTTATGAGGTCTTTGCTGTTAGGGTAAATTCTATTGAGAGCCTCCATGAAAGTGGGTATGTGTTTTTGTTTTTATGTGAAAGCTGTGATAGTGGGTGTCCTGGAGGGCTATGTGTTCCATGTGGTGTGGTGCAGATGTTGACCTTCTTCTCTTGACCAGCTAGTCCAGTCTTGGCTGGAGAGTGCAAAGCTTCCAATTTGGTGATATAAGTGCATCTCTCACAAGTCTGAGTGTTGTGAGGTAAGAGGAGAGGGTTATCTATGTACATAAGGTAGTTGCTACACTGCCTCAGAATGCCCAAGTGCACCAGGTTTATAGGAGAAAGCACAGGGAACTGCCCTTTAATCATGAAAGGAGGGGGTGGTCATAACTACTAAGTACTGGAGCTATTTCCGTGAAGAATGACTAGTGCTGATGCCACTTAGGTGTGCTGTAATAATAGCTACAAAAACCTAAGTGCAAAGCGATTAGGCTATTTGAAGTGCAAGAGAGAAAGAACTAGTAAGATCTAAGGGAAAAACTGAAGCGCAGACTTTCTGGCACCAGTAATAGTTTACCTAAGCTCGGTGATGCTGCACAGAGCTTAAACAAGCACAAACCCACGCAAATGCGGGCTTTTAAACCAGAATGTTAAAAGGGATGGAAAAAGTGCCCAAACGGCTAATAAATTACAATTTCTGGGCCAGAAACCATTCCTCTTTTGGTAGATAGGCTTGCTTACCACTCCCAGTGATAAGCTAGAAGGCTTCCCTCCAACACAGAAAGGCTTGGAGGGCTCAGAAGCTAACAAACAGTCCTGCATACAGCAAATCTGTATGTGGACTAAACTAGTTACAGGAAAGACGGGAAACAAGTGCAAACGTTGGGTTTTAAACCAGAAAGTTGAATGAGATGGAAAAACTGCCCTAATGGCCAATAAACTACAACTTCTGGGCCAGAAACCATTCCTCTTGTGGTAGATAGGCTACCTAGTGCTTACAGCTCCCACTGATAAGCTAGAAGGCTTCCCTCCAACACAGAAATCTTGGGGGGGCTCAGAAGCTTACAAACAGTCCTGGATACAGCAAATCTGTATGTGGACTAGAGTAGTTACAGGAAAGGCAGGAAACAAGCTTAGAACTTTTTTTCACAGAAAAGCACTAAAAACAATTCAAATGCAGTGCAAGCTAGCACACTTGAGTATGTAACAATATTAAAGCAAATACAGTTTAAATAAATGCAATTTAATTGAAAAATCACTAAAAACAAGCGCAGAAAGTATTAAATTAGGAAAAAATCAAGATGGAGGCACTTAGAGTATCAAAAAAAAAAAAACAATACCAGAAAATATATAAATAATTCAGTCAAGCAAAAATTAAGACAGTGCAGAACTTTGAACAGTTAAAAGTGCCAAAAATATACTTACCAGCTTCTGTATTTCCATATTGATTGAGAAGCACACTCAGTCAGAACACAAGGAGATTCTGGCAATGGTAGATTTTTTTTTTTTTTTTTTTTTTTTAGTAAAGTGGAAAGGGAGAAAGGAGGAACAGAAGATAATTCAAGGTTAAGAAACTAAGTGGGTTGGTCTTCTCAGATGTTCTCTCTGTATTAGGTAGAATGAGCTAATGACACTAGACTGGGAGGAGGGTCCCAAATCAAGTTTACAGTAGGGGCGGGCAACTGCAAAGCCACCGAGTTTAAGAACAAGACAACAAAAGGGAGAGAGGGTGGGAAACTATGCTACAGCTACCAGCTACACTATTTTAGGCAGAAACACTGCAGGAATGTTTATCCCAGCAGAAAAACAGCAGTGAGACACTAAATGAACGTTTTAAACAGATAAAGGAGCAAGGAGACTCTAGAGATTGCTTTTAACTGCAAACAAATCAGTTATATGATACACTCCTTGGCAGGAAATCAGAACAAACAAACAGATATTTAACAAATTGAGAAAATTTCCAGTTAATACCTTACACGCAGTGAAACTAGCAAGAAAAAAGTTACAAACAGTGTGACAGTAAAAACCTTATTTATCAGGCCCTGTAAGACAGACAATTTTAGTACAACCGTGCAGATTATTTTATAGCAATAAAATACAGTAAAATGTATGCACCAGACAATAAAAAGTGCTACAAATATCTAGAATAAGCAGTAACTAGTAAAAATAAGCAAAAAAAAAACAGGATACAGAGTTGTGGTCAGTGCCCCTCCTCTGTTTAGCTCTATGTGAAATGGCAGAAACACTCACAAGGTAACTTCTTAAGTAACAGAAGGTTGAAACCTGAAACAACTTTAAAAAAAAAAAGCTCAAAAGAACCAATGAGGTGCTTACTCCAAGTCCTAGACCAGGCAACCCTAACCATCCAATGACCATCAACACGATACTCTCACTGAGTGCCTTCATTCTGTATGTAATCTGTTTCTTGCAGTGGTGTTGAAGCTCTGGGGTGAGGGTTATCACATGTCATGAGTTGCACACATTTGTGTTTATCTGTCTGCCTTCACAAGTAGAATAATTGTGGGATCAGTACAGCATTAAAGCCTAACAATGATGACAACCTACTCCTCACACAGTCCAATAACATAATGCCACTGTCAGTAAATGTTACAGTGGAGGACACCCTACCACCACCAATGCTTTCTTTTCACTGTTTATAGAGAAAGAGAACATGCCTTTGAGCTCAACAGAAAGTGAATTGATGTCACCCTGTCATACACCAAATGTGGGCAGTGGTGTGGCACTACTATGAAGCATGATGATAGCAGCTTGCCGGTGGATGTCAGAACTGTGGTGCCTGTTCAGTGCCCGAACTAGTTGTCACACTGAGCATAAATCAGTAGATGTGAAAGTTGGTGACCTAGGTGCAAATAGATCAGTACCTTTACAGACATGATCAGCATACTGCATAGCATGCATGACAACATACATGAGGGTCTGCAACACATGGAGAAAGAGGGACAGCTACTTGGCAATTGTTGCAGTCTGCATGGGGTCTCCTTGCTCTTTGTGCCAGAGCAGGCACAGTGTCTGCTGCCATCAGTCCTCTGTACTGGGTATGCCTCACAAACCTGGTATCCTAAGGTCAAATAGTTTCACTTTATCTCCACCTCCTAAGGTGGTGAGCCTGCCATGGTATGATGGGGCTGTCCTTGCAGACATGGCCTCTGTTGTGGTCCTCCACATCACACAGTCAGGCATTTACAGTCCCGTAGGTCTGTATCATCTTTGGCAGCTGGTGTTGCTGGCAGGTTCATTCCACAAAGGGATGCCTCCATGGCAAAGACCACCCACCATCTGCATTATTCTCATCTCGGAGCCCACAGCCACTGTCACATACACCCCTGTGCACCACTCATCCATATGATGTACCTCTGTTCAAGTATTTTGTGACCTGTCGCCCTTCAGGAAGCTCCACCCCTCTTCCTGCACAGTATAGTCAGCTCATTCCAGTCATCCAGCTGAATAACACAATATATTCCATATACCTAGTCCATCCCCACTTCCACCTGTATAGCAGTTGTTCCCAGTTTTAGTGCCCCACCTCACCTATACAAATGACAACAGTCGTGACCTTACCACCCCATTGTGTGGCATGGGTTAAGTATGGTCTAATACACAATGGCCTATCAGTGCTTTTTGCTGCATAGTCTGGGTGTAGTATTGCATGCTTTAGTTTTAATCTTATTGTTGCTATCCATAGTTGTGGACCAGATGGCTCCTGTTTGCCACTGCTGCACAGTACTACACTTGCCTCAACCTCAAGTGAGACTTCCCTGCAGCCACTTCCTCTGACAATTTTTCACACAGCACCTTCTTCATTGCTGGTCATGCCCTGTTCTGTTTTGTCTGATCTTCTGATAGCAATCCCTGATACAGCTGTCTGAGTGCCACCATGTTTTACAGCATTGCACAAATAATGGATATCTTGCTACAGTTGTCCAGAGCATAATGCAGCAGATCACAAGAGGAATGTAGGCAACAGAAATGGGCCTTCAGCAATATGAAAAATACACTCAGCAAAGAAGCAGGTCTGCAACACTGTAGTGTTGTGTAACATTTCATCCATGCTGTATGGGTTATTCCATGCATGCCCTGAGATGTCCTGTTAGGAAACTGCAACAAGCGCTCACAAGTACGGCAGGTGCAAATGGCCAAAACACCAACTAAATTAAGCAAAATAGCCAGCACCAAAGTGTTAAAAGCACACTTTTTATTAGCAAAGAAATTGTAGCTTCAACTATTCCATTTAATTCATACCAGTTTCGTCATCATTGCCTTCCTCAGTGAATAAACCACGTGATAAATGAATCACACCTAAACAAACAATTATTTGCAAAAACAATCGCCATCTAACTATTCCATTTCCTTTCCATTCAGTACTTTTTCTTTAGAACAGTGTTTGTTTTATATGCAGTGGTACTTAATATTTTTAAACATTGTTATCAAATCTTATTAGGCCAAAATTCAAAATAGCAAATCACACCTGGTTTAACTGTGAACTGGAACTTCACCTTTAACTCCAATGCTGTTTTATATCCATTCCACATGTTTGTTATTTCAGGGTGAAAGCTGGATATATACAGTTTCTCCACTCCCCTAAATTACATTTTCCTCTTTACCATATGTATTCTTTATTATTCCCTCCGTTTGTATCCTCCCCCTTTGTCTCAAGTTTGTTCCTTTTACAATACTGTTTTATACCATTTGTACACAGTTAGCTGTAGCTGATTACTAAAATTTCTGAAAACCATCAGTCAGCAAACCATCTTACCCATAACATGTAGTATGACAGCATGTGATGTATCTCCATCCTTCACAGTCTGTTTTACTGCTCTTTGCAAAACTTCCTACAGTCTTTGAATCAGTATTTAATTTAGCATGAGTGTTTTCCATTAGAGGTTGGTATCAGTTCCAGTCATCACATCATTACACCTCTTCAGATTTACAATGTTTATATTCTACTTGCCCTCATACTTTGACTGCACAGTCACCTCTGTCACCTGTAAGCATTACCAACAGGGGTCAAAGAGATCTAACACTTCATTTAACTATCTTTCTTAATGCGTCATAATTGTAAACATATCATCTGGTCAGTAAAGCACTTAGATATGACTGGTTTATGCTTTCAGTATGCACAAAGTGTTCAAACTCATACATCATACCTACCTAGCAGAACTAAATAACAACCAAGCAAAGGATGAGGAACCCCATGCTACTACTGTCTTTCCTACTTTTTGGCTATATCATCTTAATTAGCACTAAATTCTTCTTTCAGATGAAATGAAAACTAATTCCTTTATAACAGGTCCATTTCCACTATGCAATTTAATACTTTATTTCTTCATTTTATTGTTTATACTTCTTCCCCAAGCCTGTAGCCCAACTCAGAGCCTTCCGTTTATTATTGTCAAGCTTTCATCCTTACAGTTTATTCCTTAATTTCACAGATACCTGCACTAATGTGGGGGGGTGATACACACACACACACACACACAGACACAGACACACACACACATGCATATATATATATATATATATATATATATATGTATAATTGAATCTAGAACAGAGCCTGCTGTTAAAAAGGGATAATTAATAGGGCATATAAAATATTCAGTAAAGATTGGAAAGAGAGATTAAATATGCAATTCACAAGGAAACAATGGGAGGACATATGTATGGCTCCCAAGTATGCAGCAAAGTCTGGAAGATTTATGATTTTTGCCTGGAAATGTTTGCATAGATACTTTTATACCCCAAGCAGACTCCCGGGGATCACGTCAGTCACCCTGCTAGACAGGGGTCCAGGGAAGTAAATAGTGTGGGAAGAAATAGCCAGGGAATTGTTATGGCTAGGCTTGTATAGGCCCTAGGGCTGATCGCCTAGTACCAACCTATGAACCAGAAATTTTTCCTTAGGTAGATGGCAAATGTTGGCAGTGTGTTGGGGAAAAAAGAAGTAACTGGAAACATGTGTTTTGGGAGTGTAAGGAGCCAACATTAAAAATTCCCTACAGATTACTCTGTCAGGAATATTGGGCAAGCAAACTAAGGAAATTGTTTTTTTGACCTGGGATATAGGATCGGAATTGCCTAGACAAGCTAAGGCCTTTTTAAGTTAAATTCTGGTGGTTGCCAAAAAGCAGTTACTAGAAAATCAAAATCAAAATCTAAACCGACTACACCATTAAATAGTATTATATATTGTAACAGAGGAAAGAGAACTCGAAGTGGTATCTTTGGAAAGCGGTAGATGTAAATAACATAGAAAGAAATGGAAACTGTGGGAACAATGCATACAGAAACATGTTTTGGAGGAGGACTTTGGTTTAAGAGAAGGCAGGAACTGAATAATTTATGTAATATTGCTTAGATTATAGGATGTATAAAATACATGTTTGTAAATGTGAACTTGTTAGTATAGTTTGATTACTTTTATGTAAATGTATGTTTGCCTATTTTATAAAAGAAAAATGCTGATAAGGTTTTCAGTTGCATCAGTGCTGCGGAATGATATCTGAAACAGTAGCAGAAATTCCATAAGCAGCTATGAAACATACAGTATTTGTAATAAAAATACAACTTCTGCCCAATACCTGACTTCTACTCAGTGCCCCCCCCCCCCAAAAAAAAAATAAACATTCTGACAAAATTTCTGGATTTTATTCTGCGACATTTACCTGTTTGTTTTGTTACCAAACATTTCTGGAGACTCTTAATGTAAATACAGATTAGCAGCTCTATTGTCATGCATTAGAAATAATTGACTGTACATTCTGTATTCATATTAAACACAATCTGCATGGGCCGCTCTCCCATTGCTTATGTAACTATAATATATATATATATATATATATATATATATATATATATATATATATATGGGTCTACTTGACCGAAATACCATTATAACGAAACTCGAAACACTGAGACCAAATGCACGAACAGCCAGAATCCCAAGCTATCACTATCACGTCAACTGAAATACTGAAAATCAGAACACCGACACAGGAGGAGCCATGTACACACTGAGTGATACATAAAGCATGAGAAAACATATGTGAAATCCTTCAGTTTTGTGCTGTATACAATCACCAAAATAACGAGTGAACACCCGAAGATATATACGATTGAACCTTCACAATAGTGCAAGTGTTGCATCATTTTGCACACAAAGCACATAGCCATAACATATTCCTAAGACATTATTACATATGTGTTGTAAACAATCCATAGTCACAATTGCCCACAGGTGCAGTAGCACGTATGAAAGAGTTGCAGAACTCCATGCTATCAGCTACTGTAGTTCAACGTAGGCAGTCTCATGACGTGATATAGTGTATCCCAACATACGACGTAAATCCCATGTGATCACACCAAACTTAAACAGACACTGTTTACATTTTAAGTAGCCTCGCAGTAGCTGCAATAAACTCCAATGCAGAATAAGCATCCATGTTGGCCAGCACATTTTGAAATTGTTGATGTCTTATCTTAACATCAGCTGTCTTTTTTTAGGTGAGGGTGGACATACTGTTGCCATTCTGACACATAGCTCATCTACATGGTTTTGCTCACGAACTAGTGCAGCTACTAACATGGTTAGATTTGTTCCCCTTGAACCTTTGAGGCATTTGAGTCTCTGATGCCATGCCTCGACAGAGTTCTGTGTCCGTGGCAGAAAGATATCATTCAGTTCACTGATGTTCCAGAATGTAATTGGGAACAAAGGTGGAAATCTGACACTAGCATAGGTGCGTGTAGTGAACTTCCATTGTTTCCCCAGTACATACCATTCAGTAAAATACTTTAAAATATCTCTACCTTCTGCAGGGAACGTTTCCTTTAGTGCATGGAAAGTACCATACACCTCATTCTTTTTAGAAAAACTAAAGCAACCAAGCTCTTTATAGCCAATTGAAAGGACTGTGTACTGTTATATAGTGATGACAACCCCAATGACTGTACCTTTCGTCACAGATTTTGGCCAAAGTGAAATAAGCTGCCTTTTGACCGAGCTCCTGGTACATTCAGTGTCACACGTTTTAACGCGGCAATCTCAAAATCGCACAATACGAAACGGCGGACTTCAGACTGAAACCCGTTTTCACTCAACAGATGGAAAATACAGTGCCACAAGTAATTATACACTTTGAGGGACTTCTTAGACATAAGGGAATACAACAATGGTACAGCCTTACTGTAGGAACCGTATTTCACGAACCCGTGCACACTATACAGCTGCCTTATAGTACCTCCCTTGCTGAAAAATGTACCGTCCATTAGCCAAATAGATGCACGGCTTAGATCATACAAATTGTTTACAGTTGAGAATACTAGTACGGTGGTATCAGTTGAGGGATCAGACATCATTTTTCTTATGAAACTGCCACTCTTGAGTGGAAAGTCAGCAAGATCAATGTTGTGCAACGTTAACTCAGCATTGCTACCCGTTAATCCTGCTTTCCATCTCACCTGCCCTATTTGCTGCAGTAAAGCTTTCCTTGGTGGAATACTTTGGATAGTGTCAAGGAAAGTGGATGCTAGGGCATCTTCTACAAGTACACAGGGTGTATCCCTACTGTATTTGGCTCTCACTTTCAAATCACTGCAAACTACATACCTCTCGACTTCCCCTGGATATCCTGGGGGTGGTGATATCCAGCTGATTTCTCTAAGCGATCCCTGTCAAGTAACATGGTTGTCACTACTCTACCTTTACAACTCTGGGATATCTTGTACTTACATCCCCAATAACGTTTGTTGCCTTTACTTCTCTCCAGGTGGTACAGGTTGGTACAGGTAGCCCTCTATAACCAACAGGTGTTTTCCCTTTTGGGATGATACAGTGTGATATAGATTGCCTATTACTCCAGGAGCCATCACATTTACTTTCAACATAGTTTCCTCTGTGTGGGGCATAACTTCAGATTGAGCGGTATGTGCTTTTATCACGTTATCTCGCGTGCTACACACTCACAACTTTCTGCTTAAAGATATCGTACTGATTTAGTGAAAGAAACTGTAGTTCGCACATTTCCCAACTGGGTAAACCTATAATACATTTTGCAGCTGACAAAGCCTGTTTTACGTGTCTGTGCAGTGCATTATGTTAAAATTGATGGTGTTATGTTCTTTCATTATAGTGAACTGTCAGGATTCTGGCTGTTCGTGCATTTGGTCTTGGTGTTTCGGGTTTCATTATAATGGTATTTCGGTCTACTGAAGTAGACCTATATATATATATATATATATATATATATATATATATATGGGTCCCCTTCACATGGTCGACATTTCAGAATGTTGAAGACCATATGGCCGAGACTATATGATCAATATTCGAAATGTCGACCATGTGGAACCAGCATCGTCGTACAGTGCGGAATGGAAAGATTTCCATCTTCCGCACTATAGTGTTATCTCGGAGTTGGTATATTTAAGTTCTGGGGGGGGGGCAGATCCCCCCCTGCTAGAAGCGTGAAGGTAAATTTTTTTTTTTTTTTTTTTTTTATTCAGTGGTTGACATTTCGAATGTCGATCATATGGTCTTGGCCATATGGTCTTCGACATTCTGAAATGTCTACCATATGAAGTAGATCCATACATATATATATATATATATATATATATATATATATATATATATATATTTAAAACATAAAACATAGTTGCATTTATTTGCCTCATGCCCATAAGATTTGATTTTAGCCTACATGGAGATGAAATGTCTGATACAGGTACTAGGATGCACACCATGGGAAAGACGAAGAAATGACAGCATCAGAACAGAACCCAAAGTAGCTTCAGTTGCAGAGAAGGTGAAAAAGAAAACATTACAGTGATTAGTGGACATGTGCAGGGAAGCAGTAGACAATTTGATGAAGATGATTTGGGAGAGAGAGGAAGAAGGCAAGAGGAAACTAGGATGTTTTGCCAAGAGGTGAATGACAATTAGGCATACCTATTGAAGAATGTAGTAGGATTGAGAGAGGTGATGAAAGTTGAAGAGACACCCCAACACTATGTACAAAAAAATGTGGAAAGGGGGAGTTGGTGATGATGATGATGATCTATGCATCGTTAAATGCAGACTCCTTGCAAAAATACTTGATGATTTGCATTCAATAAATCTTCATTTCCCCAACTGTTTTACACATATGTCACTTTTGCTGTGAGATCTTATTTGTGTAGGAAGTGTTTAATTTGTATCAAGTTCTGTCTGTTTTCTCTGATGTTGTGTGACCATGTTGTTAGTATGAACAAGTAAGAGGAGTGTAGGGGACAAAGTCCTCCATATAAGAGGTACAGAAGGGCACGCCCCTTTGTAAAAACATTATGCAGTGATTTTTACCTGCTGTTTTGCATGTGTTTGTTTTAGCAGACTTGACTTGTTCAGTGTCTTTGTGAGGAGTTTTGATTCAGCTTCTCATAGTAGATCCATTTTAGCTAACGTATATAGAAGTAAAGATTTTTCACATATTAAGGTCAGTTAACCTATTTTTTTAACATGACCTGTTGACACACAATACACTGGATCATTCTTTTACATAGAATTTTCCAGTCTATGCAGCAGCAGTCTTATTCCTGGAGTAGTGTATATACACAAGCATCTCCTTTCCTTTAAGGATATCTTTTCTGTAGAGTCCTCTTTTGTTTCTCTGAAAATATGTACTGCCCTCCACTCTTCGACTTCTGTGACCTTTTGCTCACCATGTACTTGACCCATTCTCTTGTGTAGTTCTTTTCCCAGTTGTGTCATCCAAATCATTGAATATTAACACTTTGCCATTCATTAAAACCTTCAGTATAACTGGAAATTACTGTCCAAATTTCAGTCTGCTCTGTTTACACTCCCATAGCACATCAAGAAATCATAAATAGTGCTTCAGTATCTCTTCAGAATAATCATGTTTCACAAACACAGGCCTGTCCTTGAGACACAGCTTTCTCACCAGCTGCCACAGGTTATTCGATTGGTGGATGAAGCTTGATGTCTCGAGCTTTGACTGCCCATGCTTCAACTCAGTGACAGTTGGAGTTCCTCCACTGGAAATCACTGTCAGCAAGTTGTGCAAGATGTGATTCTCATTTTGGAGGTGCTTCCTCCTTTTTCAAGTAAGTGTAGCCTCAAAGTTGGTATATATAAGATCGTATACAAGTGTTTTTCAGAAAGATGTTTTTGGTGAATGAAGTTTGGGGATTCCGATCCTCTGTGCATTTGCTTTTGTCTGCTAAAAGTGGAAGTAGTTGCCACAGTTTCCACAGTATGGAGTCAAAAATTCAGTCAACATTGGCTTTGGTTTTTCCATATTTAACTTTAGTCTTTGCTGATGGCAAGCATTTTATCTTGAGCTACTCCCAGGGAGTCTATCAAAAAGCCAGTCAACTCTACCATTTCTTCATAGACTGAGTCAAATTAAAACCTTCCTGCACCTTCCAAAATCTCAAAAAGCCTCAGATATCATTTGTTTTGCCTTATCTTCCATTTCAGTTAAACTGATGCCTCATCTGCTCCGACCTTTCCCCTCTTTATCAGAGGTCTTGTACTTTTTTTTGTTGTTGTTGTTGTTGTTGTTGGTTCTCTGGCTTCTTTCTGACTGTGAAGACATTTATTTATTTATTTTTATTTTACATTTGTTGACTGGGATAGTCCGACTGGATAACATGTCCATTTTCAGAGGAGGCCCGGGGAGAAAAGCTCCACAAAAGCAAGACAGTACATAGACAAAACATAGCAAATGCATTTAACATAAGTTACAAACAGTGAACGGGCAAGCAGTTTATACAATTGATAAACTTAAAAATTAGTTTAGGTAGATACAAACAAAACAATTCAGATAAAGAACATACTTTTAGAATTTGCTCATTAATCAGGCTTAGAGCAGGGGCATAGCCAGTGTTTTATAAAGATTTTTTTCAGACTGTTTTTGAATTGAGGTAGGGAGGGTTCTAGAGTTAGTTCTGTAGGAAGTGAGTTCCATGATTTTCCAGCTGAGTTGGCAAAGAGAGAGTCACCAGCTGAGTTGTTGGATTTAATTATTTGCACCAGAAGTCTATTAGATGAGCGTAGTGGTCAGTTATTGCTGTAGGAGCTGATGATGATAATAAGTGCAGGTCTGTTTTCAGGATCGTAGAGGACTTTATGCGCTACTAAGAGCTTATTGAACTGTATAGGTTTAGGTAGTTAAAGTAAGCCTAGAAGCTTTAAGTTATGACAATTGGTGAGTCATTCTTTTGGCAAATCCATCTTTAACCACTTCATGTAAACATCAGGCAAGCTAATCAAATGCTCCAGCTTAGTTTGCATAGGCTGTTGGTAATTTCAATAGAATTTAGTCACAAAACATTTAGTAGTACTGCAAAAGTATTATAGAACACAGCATGATGGTCCCATTCTGACTTGCAACCAGTTTCACTATCATAATATTGAGATTCCAATTTGCAATCCATTTTTGTCCTTACTAAGAAACAAGACATTTGCTCATGAACTTGCCCAAAGCTGCACTGAATAAACAAACTTAATTTAAATGTTAAGCAGATTTAGCTTCTCAATAGGCAAAGCAGCTTGTGAAGGGGACCATCTTCAAGGGATACCACAAGTATCTCCTACTGTGATATCCATAGATGATTATTTGCTTACAGAGATCTGAAATTATAGTAGGCACTTTTGTAACAGTGTTTGATAAGAACACTGAACAAATGTAGAAGAAACTGAGAAGGTTTTATAAGCACATTGGACAAATAGACTTTTAACAAACCAAAAAAGATCAATACTCCACAGCTGAAGCAGTCATTTGTTCAAAACATGTTTAAAGACTAAGACTCAACGTCTTAGCCTTTTCCTTTTTGAAACCACTGTGAAAATCTCCATTTATGTATTTGCAATGGGTAAAACAAAATATTGTGACTGGACAGGCTATTTGTTTACTCCACCTCATTAAAAATGAATTGCTATAATATTAAGAATGTGAAATCTGTGCAATGGTTTGTGCACAGACATTACTGTATGTATTAATTGATTTCTGATTATGTAATTCAATATTTTTGTATATATTGGTCAGTTTTGGCTTGTTCTTTAGTTTGATGAATTTCTTTTTGTGATGCAAGCACGTACTCTTTGTTTATAGCATTGATTAAGGACTTACGTTATAGCTTCTGACTCTTTTTAATATTTCAGTCTGCTTCAGCTGGAAAGTATCTCTCTGTTTTGGTTGGTCTTTTTCATCATGGTTTCTCCCAGTAGTCAAGCCTCTGTAACCTCAAGTTTTCTGCTTGTTTCGTCAGGATTTACTCTCAGTGATATGTCCTCAGTGAGTTAATGGCATGGGAACCAGTAGTTGTTGTGGTTGTTGTGTTGTCCTTGTTTTTTGCCTTGATAGTCATGCTCTACCTCACATTATGGCAGAAAAAGCAGACAAGCCGGCTGGCTTCAAAAAATGTTTTAAGTGGGGTCACAAAAATCCGCTAAGTGACTCGCACAATATGTGTGTCTACTGCCTTGGTCCATCCCATCTTCTGTAGGACTGTGACATTTGCAAGGCATTTAACCACAGAGCTCTAGTTGAGCAGAAGTATACATTGATCTTAAAAGGTATGTTGAACCAAAGGAGGCTCTACCCCTAGAGATCAAATCTAGCTTGTAATAAATGTATGAGGGATAGCCCAGGCTGCTGCTGCGCAAATCTCATCCATGGACAAGGCAAAAAACAAGGACAACACAACAACCACAACTGCACAGCAACCAAAACTAGAACAGTTAGAAGAAATTTCTACTACTACTTTTTTTTAAAATATAATAATAGTGAAGGAGAGGGTGGGAAGGGGAAGTAGGTAAACAGCAAAGAAAGTTTTACTGTATAAAATTTAAGTGAAACTGTGGGGGAAGAGTCAGAAAAGAGCGAAACAGCTTGAAAAGAGACCACGAGGCAAAAAATGAAAATGGACAACACAGATGGAATGTTATGATGAGTACATAACTATTCTTTTTTTCTCTGTGTAGATGTGAAATATCTGCAGTCAATTTTAAAATCAAAATTCTCCCTTTTAGAAGAGAAACTTAAAAAGCAGAATGGTCTAATGCAAAAGAGAAAGCTGAAAATTTTGAGTGAGACTATAAAGATTATACTTTTGTGAATATTTATATAAAATTGCTATTGCTATTGTTCAAAGTGCAACAGATGCATTATGTGAAGTTCCCTTGACAGTAGCAAGCTTGCAGCCAAACAATGTCAAATGAGAAGTTTCTTTAAGAAGGATGACTTCACAGGATCACCATCTGTAGCTGCAAAAGAAATGTAAAGTTTTGTCTTCCCAAACAGCAGGCTTCAATTTGAGTAATAGCTCTGCAAAAGCAGAGAGTGGAATTCTCTTAAACTCTCCCAGATTTGAGAGGAAAAATGGGGCAAAAATAATTGCCCTCACTCTACTGAAACTTCATAGACAGTTCCAGTGTAACAGGAGTGGGAAGGAGATCCAGTGTTGTCCATTTTGATTCGACGAATGGGATTCGGATCGAGCCTTCGCATCTCCAAACCTTTGGATCTAGGGCTCTGACTCCACCACTGCCAATAATACCATTACCATCCCCAAGTCTTGTTTGCCGCTTCAACCAAATGGTCAATGAAGCTCTGATCTCCAATCAGGGATAAATGTTTTTCTTGTTAACTTTCTCAGGGAATTACTATATTTAAAACTCTATTTTCTACTCAGCTGTAGCTTTGTATTTGTCATCTCTTATATCTTGCACACATTACTAAAAAAAAAACAAATGTTATATGTCTTTTCTTCTTAAAATAATAGTAGTAGTTAGAGTTTATAGTTACTATTTTTTGTTATTTCTTTAGTGGTTGGCATGTAGTTGCTAATTTTTATTATTTCTTTAGTAGATGGCTTGTCCTTTTTCTTCAACTTATTCCTCTAGAGGTAAACAAATGGCTGATAAGAGTTTTAAAATGTGTGTTAAATGTGGCCACAACATTCCCCCACAAACCCCCACTCCCTTTGTGTGTACTGTCTGGGATCAGCGCATCTAGACACGCAATGTGAAACCTGTTTTTCTTTTGGTTACAAAGCCCCTCAGAGCAAAAAGGATAAATTAATATTAAAGGGTCTCCTTCCTGCCTAATTGAGTAAACCTGTGTCTTCTCTTGCTTATTTGACTCTCAAAAGTAATACTACCAAGAAGGGCATCGAGAGACCCAGGAAACAGTCTCAGGACACCTCCGTGGGTCCACCACCAAAAATTCTGAAGTCTGTGGATCCAAAGCCTCGGATCTGTTTACTTTCTTCACCTCAACTTTTTCTCTGGAGCTGATTATCTCTTAGCTTCACTCTTCAGTTTTACGACATCAATGCAGGGCATCCTCAGTTGCTTCTAAAATATCTACTTGGTCTTTGAGGATCCTAACTGAAGCCAACATCGCCAGAATGATGCTGAAATTCCTTTGAATGCAGATATAGTTGGGGTTCTTCCAGACTCCACCCCCTTGGTCGAGTTGGGAACATCGCCATCAACCCCCCTCCTTACAACTCAGTTGCAGGTTTGACTTTTGGAGCCAAAGCCCTTGGATCCAAGTATCACTGGAGCACCAACATTGACTCTGATAGTGCCCTCCACTTCAGCCCCGAATATTACCCTGTCTCTTGAGTCAGACTTTATTGGATGGAGATGAGTCAGATCTAAAACTTCAGTGCCAGTGTTTGATGGAATGGGTTGACTCCGAAACTGTCAGAGCCATCCCTTCCTCTCGAGGCTTTGGCACTTGACAGCTTGTCTCAGATGTCAGTTTCAGAGTAGAGAAGGGTAGGAGCATTGGGATCTCTCTCTTTGTGTTCTGGCACCAGTGTCGAATTATGCAAAAGTTACCCGTCCCGAGACCCAGTCTGTGCGGATGGCGTATCTCCTTGCTGATTGACATAGACAACAGATAGCTTACTTGCCAAAACTCTGCTTGATCATTCCAGTGATTCTTTTTAATCCAGTTTAGAAATTCACAGGAAACACAGGTTCAGGAGGTAAAAACTGGTAATTTCTGCAGTCCCAACTAGCCTAGGCCTAAGACACTATAACACAGGAAGAGAAATCACATGCAGACAGAGAAAGGTTGGTGGACAGTGCTAACTAAGAACAGCAGGGGGAATAGAAACATAGCAAACACAAACAAAGGTAAACAGGCTGTAATGACAGCACACTCTCTTTTCCACCCATTAAAAATAATTCCTTGGCTCCAATTTCCACCACGGCTTTTAAGGTTTTCAAGCGGGTCCTCTCAAGATCAAGAGAAGAAGTGCCTTCATCTTATTTGGATCCAGCCCAATCTTTAATATGTTTGGCTGTGGAATCCATTTCTTCTTGTTGATATGGACAGTCAGCTTCCAAAACTCTCGAGGAAATTCTCTCCTTGAGCTCCAAGTCTGATTCAGGCACATTGCCAGATGTTCCCTAACAAGAGGAACATAGAAAAGTGATTTGCAAATGGAAACATTTTTATTCATCCCAGGAATCCATCACCGAAGACACAGATTTAGATGAAATCACATGCATACAGAGAAAGGTTGGTGGACAGTACTAACTAAGAACAGCAGGGGGGCCAAAACATTCCAAACACAAGCAAAGGAAAACAGGCTGTAATGACAGCACACTCCCCACCTGGTATCTGTAGATGCCACTATTAATATATACAATAACCACAACAGGAATTGTCCATATGGAAGGTTCTTGGCCAAAGACCTGTAAGACAAAATAAAAAAAGTACACAAGCAATAACAACATTATACTTGAACTTCCTTGGTTTCATCACTTGTAGCACAGTCTTTAAAAGTTTGTGTAGCTTCAACATCTGGCACAGTGCTGGAAACATTCTGTAGAGGTAGGAGTAAGAGAGTCTCTGTCACTGGCTTGGAGAAGGTTTTCACAACTCCATCCCTGGTGGTTCTACTTCCACCTTGCGTACTCTGCCATCTTCACTTTGAATAGCCTTAGTAATGAGACCCATAAGCCAATTGATGTGATGAGCTTGCTGGTATTTCAGCAGGACTAGAACACCTTCTTGTAGGGTAGGCTTCTGTGCCTGCCATTTCTAGCGCTGTTGTAGAAGGTTGGCACATTCTCTTCTCCATCTTTCCCAGAAACAGTCTGCCAGATGTTGCACACATCTCCATTGACATTTATAAAGATTGTGGTGACTGGAAATTCCTCCTGGAGTAGTAACCAGTCCCGTTTTCTGGGTAAGTAGGGTGGCTGGAGTCAAGATGACTTCAGCCTCTGGATCAGAGGATATGGGAACCAAAGGTCTGGAGTTTATGATGGCAGCCACTTTGGAAAAGAAAGTTGTCAAGACCTCATTGGTCAGATATGTGTAGCCCACATCAAGGAGCACAGAGTCCAGAATCTGTCTTGCCATGCCAGTCATTCTTTCCCATGCTCCACCCATGTGAGAGGAAGGTGGTGTATTGAATTTCCATTCACGTCCTTTGCAGTTCATGCGTTTTTCAGCTTGACTTGTATCTGTCTGTAGCTCCTTATATGCTCTGACAAAGTTGGTTCCGCAGTCTCATCTGAGCAGTTTCATTGGACTTCTAATGGAGAAGAACCTTCTAAGACTGTTGATAAAGACTGATATATCCATAGATTCTAACACTTCAGTGTGCACAGCACATATACTCATACATAAACATTATCACCCATTGTTTGTTGTTAGCTTGGCCACCTCTAGTCTTCCTTGCCACTACTGTCCAAGGTCCAAAGACATCAAGCCCAGCGTAGATGAAAGGTAGTTCTGTGCTTAATCTTTCGGCGAGTAAATCTGCCATTAATTGTTGTTGTTGTTTCCCTCTTAGTTTTTGACATTTGACACACTTGTTTAGAATGGTAGCAATTTCTCTTCTTGCTCCAGTGATCCACAGTCCTGCAGCTCTGATGGCGCATTCAGTGTAGTGTCTTCCTTGGTGGCTGACTTGCTCATGGTAATATCGATTAAGTAGGGTAGCTACATGGTGCTTGCTTGGTATAATTAGAGGGTTCTGCTCCTCCTCTTGTAAGCTTGATCTGTTCAAACGATCACCAACACTGAACATGCCATGAACATCTATGACTGGTTTCAGCCAGCAGAGCAGACTGTTCTGAGAGACTTGTCCTTTACCTTTCAGACACTTGAACTCTTCTGAGAAGACTTCCTGTTGTACACAATGTATGATGAGCAACTTTACCTTTTCAAATTCAGACACACTACGCAGTTTCTTGCATGCATGCTGTCCATGACAACTCATCTGGTTGGACGTACAGAAGCTCTCAGCGATATGATCCAACAATGATATGATGCATGTTAAGTCTTGTCCAGGATGAGAAGCATTCAAATCACCTTGTCCCAAAGCTAGAGTTTAAACATATTTCAGAAGGCAGTGAAGTAACCTCTTGTTGAATCTCAAGATCACTGGTTGGATCAGTGAGTTCAGTGAGTTGAAACATGGAGTCATTGTCAGATGTTAGAGAAGACTGAGGCAATGGGAACTTTGGTCCCAAAATCAGTGGGAATCTGCAAGCTTGGCAGCTGTTATTGACCTGGTGGCAAGATCTGCAGAATTCAACTCAGATGGAACATAATGCCACTGTTCAGGTTTGCTTGACTTTCATATACTTTCCACTGTGTTAGCTACATGCACATAGAATCTTCTGATGGTGTTATGTATATATCCTAAAACGACCTTACTGCCTGTGTAGAATTCAGTGGCATCAAGATAAATATCCATCTCAGTTTGCAAGAAGTCTGCAATTTCTGTAGATAAAGTTGACCCACAGAACTCAAGTCTAGGGATGGATGTGCTGCCCTTGGAGCCAGCTTGGCTCTTTCTAACACAAAGCCCACTCTTGGTTGTCCAAAATAATTGATTACCTTAAGGTAGGTAACTGCTGCGATAGCTTCTGTGGAGGCGTCAGAGAAAATATGAATCGCCTTTCTTCTACTGTTAGTAAGGGAGCTAGAAGAGTAACAGTGTGGAATGTGTAGCTGTTCCCAGGCTTTAAAGGATTCTTTACACTTCTCCCACCTTGGCTGTAAGTCTGTTAGCAATGTGGCATCTCAGTCTATAACACTTTCAGTAAGTTGTCGAAGGAAAAAAAATCTTCCTTGTACGGTGACTGGTGTCACAAAGCCTAAAGGGTCTTCTTCTTCTTCTTCTTCTTCTTCTTTCAGCTTTTCCCAATTAGGGGTCACCACAGTGGATCACCTCTCCGCTCATGATACAGGCTATTCAGAAATGAAAGAACCCCATGCTTGGTGAATGGCTTTTCCATAGTTGAGACATGGAAGGTGAATGTGTCTAAATTCACATTCCAGTGTAGACCAAGGCTTTATTGTGTGTGCAGTGAGTCTTTGGCTAGGTCCAGATTCTTCAAGTCCAGTGCATCGTCTTTAGGATCAAAAGCCTTCATGACCTTACTGTTGTTAGATACAATCTTGTAAAGTCTTAAATTAGCCTGTGACAAAAGCTGTTGGGTTCTTTTCAACAAATTAGTGGCTTCCTTAGTTTTGGCAAGGACTTGATGACATCATCAACATAAAAGTTTCTTTCTATGAATTGTTGGGTGTCAGCACCAAACTCTTTTTCACCTTCCTTAGCTGTTCATCTTAGTCCATATGTTGCTACTGTTGGAGATGGGCTATTACCAAAAACATGATCCCTCATGCAATACTCTTTGATGTTGTCATTGAGATCATTGTTGCAATGTCATAGAAATGATCTCTTCTGTGGTCTTCTTGAACACTGAAACAGTGAAACATCTGCTAAATATCAGGCATAACTGCAGCAGGTTCCTTCTTGAACCGCACCTGCACTCCAATGAAGTTGTTGGTCAGATTAGGACCTGTAAAAAGAACATTGTTTAGAGAGATACCTTTGAACTGCGTGCTTGAATTGAAGACAATTCTGATATGTCCTGGCTTACTTGGTGGTAGAATCCAAAGGATAGGAGATACCAGTACGCTTCACCTTTCTACAATGGTGAACCGGGTTCTGGGCTATTATTGTCCAGTATCTTCTGCACGAATGCCACAAAGTGCTGTTTCATGTCAGGTTTGTTTTTCAGTGTCTTCTTGAGTGAGATAAACCTAAACATAGCTTGCTCCTGGTTGTTTAGAATAATAGATCTTGGACTGCGGAAGGGTAGAGGAGCTGTCCAACTATTAGAACTGTCCTTAACAAATCCATTGTCCATCAATTTAGTGAACCTCTTGTCCCCAACAGAGGGGGCTACCTTATTGTCATCACAGGTAGTCTGAAAGATTATGCCACCAAGGCCATTGTGAGGTATGGTCTTAAAACAGATGTCCTCCTTCACATTGTAGTGCAGCCTTAAGCTTGGATCAGGCTTATGCCTCACATGGTAGTGACAAGTACATCGTTTTGCATGGGAAACACTCCGTTTTCTAACAGGTTTGTCTTGCACGAATTCACATAATAGGGTCTTCATGCCTTCTCTAAGCAGATATCACCAATTACTACCCAGCCCAAATCGAGTCTCTGTGGATAAGGAGCATCATTAGGTGCATTGCACTGTTGTTGCACTTTGAGAACTCTTGGGATGTCCCTGCCCAAAAGGATTAAGATTTTTAGCACTCTTATCAAGAGGTGGAATGCAATCGGCTATGCCCTTAAGATGGGATTGGTGATATGCAGCTTCTGGAGTGGGAATCTGTTCCCTTTTGTCTGGCAGCTGATCACGTTCAGTAAACATGGGAAGAGGAAACTGCGTTCGTATGGATAGGCTCTATCATAAATCCATATGCTGTTCTTCCTGAAGTCTTCACTTGACCAGCACATGTTCACAATGTGTAAGAGTGGGATTCACCTTTAATGTTGATGAGGTCAAATAATTCTGGGCTTGCTAGAGATCGTTTGCTTTAGTCATCTAAGATAGCATACATTCTTGTTACTTTTTCTGGTTGTCCTGCAGGGAAAACCTTGACAAGACATATCTTAGCACAAAATGTGCCAAAAAGTCCATCTCCATATAGTTCACTGCACTTGGAGAACACAGGAGTAGTCTGCTGCTTGGCACTCAACCCACCATGACTCATTGGGGATTTAGAGTCACTAGTGGGTCAAAGCACCTGTTTGGATGAACCCAGGTGGTATGCCGTCACATGCTTGGTGCTGTTGCATTCAAGACACTTAACAACAGCCTAACAGTCTCTAGCAAGGTGGTCAAAAGACACACAGCATTTATAGCAGATATCATGGTCTTTCAGGAATGCCTTGCATTCTTCAAAGGGTTTCTCCTTAAATGCTCGACACTTCCTTACAGGATGTGGCTTGGTGTGAATGGGACAGAGGAGGTTGGGACCACCAGATCTCTTCATTATTGGCAGTTGATGTAGTGGCTGAAATTCCAGTTTTCCTGACATAGACGGTCCTTCTCAGATCCTTGTGTTTGTTGCGTGGGGTTTCACACATTGCTGGCATTGCAGTAGAGTTTCTCAACTCTAAAAATGAGAAACTTGGATCGTTCTTGGCTCTAGCCACCTTCCTAATAAATCTACAGAAAAAGGAGAAAGGTGGAAAACTGACCTGTTGCAGTAGCTGTACTCTGAACCCACCACAGTCCACTTCTCTTGACGGTGATAAGAGAGTTTTAACACAATTGGATTCATGCCATGAGCGGTGTCCAAGTAGCTGAATCCTGGGAGGTGTGGATCTAGCTCTGCTCTTTCCAGTTCAAGGAAAAGGTCGCTTAGTTCTTGAAGCGTGTGAATATCTTTGCCAGACAATCTTGGGAAGTCATGAAATGTCTTAGACAAGGCGAGTTCAGTGGCTTCAGGGCTGCCATAGACTTGCTCATGTCACTCCCAAACTAGGTTAAGTCGTATTGTCAGTACCTCAGTATTGGCAGATTTGAGCCTCTGCACCTGTTCTGAAGATTGAGGACCAAGCCACTTGATTAGCAGATCAAGCAGTCCCATAGGCTCAATGTTCAGGTTCTTGATTACTGCTTTGACAGTATCTCTCCAGCTTCTGTAATTTTCTGACTTGTGAGTCAAGTGTTAAGAAGCTCACAGCAAACCATGTATTTGGCAAAGTCATGTTTGTCTTTTCACCTTTTTATGCCAGCAGGTTGTCCTGGTACTTCACTTTTGGAAACAGTTGCTGGCATATACTGGAGGATTGAGGGAGCAAATGGAGTAGCAGATGGTTCAATCCAAACAATAGATGTTCTTCATCTCACATTGCTGCAGTCCTTACACTTGGGTAGTCCGCTGTCCTCGGTCGGCCCGAATATCAAAGTATTAGGCTGACGTCGGTCAAGGCGTTTAAGACTGACATCAGAACGTCAGGGTACAAATGCGCATGACCGACGTCATATCCTCAGTCTTTTTTGCCGCATGGTCCGATGCAGAAGCAGCGTTGCAAGTGCCGTTCGGCGTTCTGAAATTTTTCGAATTCGGAGTTTCAGACCGAGTCAAAGTTGGCTAAGTACCCCGTTGGGGAATATTTTAGTTTTTCTTGCCTCAGTGGTTTACCGGATGTCAGAAAAAGTGAATAACTGTATTTCTTGTGGGAAGCAGATACCGCATAGAGATTATCATACTTTGTGTATTCCTTGTTTGGGGCCTGAGCACGACATTGTTGGGTGTCGCTTTTGTGCTAGGTTCAATAAGCGCACTATTAAGCGAAGGTTAGATTGTGCCAGGTTGGTCTTCGGGAAGCGGTGCAATTATAATATGCCGTCGGATGCTCCGCCGCTTCTTCAAGAAGCGCAAAGACAAAGCAGCTAAACCCAGGCAAGAAGAGTCGTCCGTGCGGACGCCGGTTCTTTAGAGGCGTCAGTGGAACCGGTGGTTTCCGGAGGCTTCTCTGGAGTCCCAGGGGGAGACTTTGATATTGCAGGATGTGGCCTCTCAGGAAGCAGGTCAGGCTGAAGGGGCTTCTCAGGTTACTGTGCTCCCCTCCCTTCCTAGGGTGGTTAGGCCCTCTCCTTCTGTTTCCAAGGCTTCTCCCAGAGGCAGGCCAGGTTTAGCTTCTGTTGGTGTCACTCCTAGTTCAACAGGATCTGTGCCCAAGAAGCACATGCTTAAAATGGCAGAAGATTTAATTACTTTGATTAGAGGTTCTTTGCCCCCTCCTGATAAGAGGCCTAGGGTGGAACCAGAGTTGGGGAGTTTTGAGCAGGCTTCGGATATTTCAGAGTCTTCGGCTGAAGACTTGCAGGAGTACTCTCCTTATTCTGATTCTGATGCAGATGATTCCACTCCTTCTGCTTCTCCTCCAGAGGATTTTTCTTTTCAGAGACTCTTCATTCCATGAGGGAACATTTTAAGTGGGAAGGTCAGGACTTCTCTGATTCCAGGAAAAGGCTTAGGGAGTTTTTGCTTTTACCCCAGCATAGGCCTTTGGCTATACCACCTGTTCTGGATGTTGTGGAAGATGTGTTTGCAGAGGCTTCACTTAATCCTGATTCTTTGCCTCCTGCTCCTGTTAAACCGGATAGGTATTACAGGGTGCCTGAGGCTCATAAATATCTTTATAAGAGTCCTAGGGTGGACCCAGAAACTGTTAGTCAGGGACCTAAAGGTGTCAAGGCCTCTGTTGTAAAAAATCTGGTTCCTCCAGATAAAGAGGCCAGAGCTTTGGATAGATGGGGAAAGAAAGTCTATACTTCTTCCACCTTAGCTATGAGGGCTTTGAATTGCCAGTTTCACATGTTGAAATATCAAAACTATCTTCTTTCTCAATTGAAGTCTAAGGTAGATGCTCTGGCGGAAGGCATTGAGTGTAAAGAATTACAAGATTTGGTGCATGTCTCGGAACAGGTGGGTAAACATTCTTTGCAATGTGGTTTTGATGCTGTACAGGCCTCGTCTAGGGTGGCTGCCACTGGTTCAGTTCTTCGCAGGCACGCCTGGCTGAGGGATCAGAATTTATCTTGACCATGTTAAGACAAGGATTTTGGATGCTCCTTTACAGTCTGATGTGTTGTTTGGTTCACCTGTGGAGTCAGTCTTGAAGAAAATGGAAGACAAGGCTAAGTCTATGCAGGCTGTTAAGGATTTTTTGCAAGTTCAGCCTCCGAAGTTTAGTAGGAATTGGCCTGCTAAGGGGTGGACGTATCCTTCTTATGATTCTCAGTCTAGGGGTAGATCTAGACGTGGTAGGGGCAGAGCTCAGGGTTCCTTCAGACCTAGAACTGGGAGTTCACCTGCACAGTCTTCGGGTGAGGGCAGGGGCCAGTCCTTTCGTAAACAGGCCCAATGACCTACCTTTTCAGCTGCCAGATCCTTCTTGCCTGGCAGCACCTTTGGGAGGAAGATTGGCACTCTTCAAGGAAAATTGGAGTTTGATTACTCAAGACAGATGGGTATTGGATATCATACACCAAGGTTACAAGTTTTATTTCCATACCTTGCCTCCTTTCCAGGGCATGCCAGACGTTCCTCCTCAGCAAAGACTAGAGGCTCACAAACAAATTTCTCTGCTACTTCAAATAGGGGCCATACAACCGGTCCCTCTACCAGAAGTGGGCCTAGGATTTTATTCTCGCCTGTTCCTAGTACCAAAGAAGGGGAACACGTGGAGACCAATTTTGGATTTATCTATCCTCAACACATATCTGGACATTCCCAAGTTCAAAATGTTGACGTTACAACAGCTTTTGCCTCTGCTGGGCAAAGATCACTGGATGGTGACTCTGGATCTCAAGGAGGCTTACCTTCATGTTCCTATCAGGCCCAGTTGCAGGAAGTATCTGCGTTTTCGGGCTGGGACTTCTCATTATCAGTTCTCTGCATTGCCCTTTGGCTTATCTACTGCACCCAGAGTGTTCACGAAAGTTCTGGCTCCAGTGATAGCTTTCTTCAGGCTAAAAGGAATACAGATCTATCCTTATTTGGACGATTGCCTGATTCTGGCCCAAGAAAAGGACAAACTTCTTCATCATTTACAGTATGTGATAGCAGTGCTAAGATGCCTGGGGTATTCTGTGAACGAAATAAAGTCCAGTCTAGTACCCTCTCAGGACATGTGCTTTCTGGGTGTGAGACTGAATACAGCATCCCAGATGGCCTTTTTGACCCCGGACAAACAAAATAATCTTTCTCTTTACTTCCATCAATTGTCTCATCAGTCCAGGCTGACTGCAAGGACAGTCCTTCAAGCCTTGGGGTTCATGGCATCTTGTATTCTGGTGCTTCCCAATGCCAAACTGCATATGAGGAAGCTACAATGGTATCTCAAAAATGTATGGACACAGCACTGCCAAGATATGGACACTGTAATTCAGATAATACCTTGCATTCAAAAGGAGTTTTTGTGGTGGGCTCAGGAATGTCACCTAAACAAGGGACTCTCTGTGACCCGACCAGAGGCGAGTCAGATTCTAACGACAGATGCCTCGGACAAAGCTTGGGGAGCTCATCTAAATGGAAAGTGGGTACAAGACATGTGGCCTGCCAGACTTCAACATCTACATATCAACTTGAAGGAGATGTTAGCAGTCCAATTTGCATTAATAGCTTTCAAGGATTTACTTCTTCCAGGGCAGGTGTTGGTTCTAACAGACAACACAACTGTCATGTGGTACATCAACAAGCAAGGGGGAACGCATTCTTATCCTCTATGCAGACAAGCAATGATTTTGTGGGAGACTGCTCTCAGTTTACAGCTGAATCTTCAGGCAAGGTTTCTGCCGGGGGCACAGAACTCCTTAGCAGATGTGTTGAGCAGACAAATTATGGATCCCCACGAGTGGAAATTGGATCCTCATGTATTTCAGAAATTGACAGTGTCATGGGGAACTCCAGACATAGATCTGTTCGCTTCTCCACTAAATTACCAGCTGCCAAAGTTTTGCACAAAAGGTTTCATCCCACAGCTTGGAAAGTGGATGCTCTTTCATTCAATTGGAGCAATCTTCATGTATATGCCTTTCCACCTCTGCCTCTCCTCCCAAAGGTACTCCTGAAGGTCAGACAGGACAAGCCAAAGATGATTTTAATAGCTCCAGATTGGCCTCGACAGCACTGGTACCCATTACTGAGAAGTCTGGTACGGAGCCTCCATGGCCTTTGCCTTCGATTCCACACCTGCTGTCTCAGGAGAACAGTCATTTACTCAATGTCAAACTTCACTCTCTTCACCTAACAGCCTGGCATATTCTGTTTTAAACCCTGGAGGGTCTCAGCTTCCACAGCAAGTTTTGAATGTTATTTTGGAGGCCAGGAGGCCTAGTACAAGGAAAGTGTACGCAGATAAATGGAAGAGATTTTTATTTTGGAGTACAGCAAAGGAATTTGATGTTTCTCAGCCTAATTTAAGTGTGGCTCTTCAATATCTTACTGAGTTACTGGACAAAGGTTTGTCCTTCTCTTCTATTAAGGTTCATGCTGCAGCAATTTCGGCTCACTATGACTGTGACCCACCATTGTTTTCTCATCCTTTGTTTAAGCAATTCCTTAGAGGGGCAAAGAATATAAGACCCCACGAGAGCTCCTACTCCTGCTTGGGATCTCAATTTTGTGTTGGAGAAACTCACTCTACAACCTTTTGAGCCTGCAGCTAATGCCGAGTTGAAATATTTATCATGGAAGACTGCTTTTTTGTTGGCCATTACCTCTGCGAGAAGGGTTTCTGAATTACAGGCCCTTATGGAGGTTGAGCCTTTCTTAATTTTCCATAAGGATAGGGTATCTTTGCGTACTAATCCTTCCTTTATGCCTAAAGTGGTTTCTAGTGTGGCTTTAAACCAAACTATTCATTTGCCTACTTTTTATGCAAACCCCAAAATAAAGGGAAAAGATTTTGCACACTTTGGATATACACAGGCAGTTGCGATATTATTTGAGCAGAACTAAAGGTTTCAGGCAGTCTCAGCAGTTATTTGTTTCTTTTGCTTTGAGTTCTCAGGGCAAGCCTGTGTCAAAACAAACTATTTCTAAGTGGATTGGGTTTTGTATTGCTTTCTGTTATTCCCATCATGGTAAGGAGATTCCAGCTGGGATTAGGCCTCATTCCACTAGGGCTACTGCCACTTCTACAGCTTTTTGAGGGGTGGCAACTAAAGATATTTTGGAGGCAGCTACTTGGAGTTCAGTGCATACTTTCTCTAAGCATTACCACCTTCCACTTTACTCTAAATCTAGGGCTGGTTTTGCCACTGCAATTTTACAGGGCATTTTGGCAGCTCCTACTGCTTTATAGTTTTGCCATCCTCCCTTACCTCTGCTTTGGGATTCTACCCAAGTGTAAGGACTGCAGCAATGTGAGATGAAGAACATAGTACAGTTTTGTACCTACCATAAATGTAGATGTTCAAGATCCACATTGCTGCAGTCCAATTTACCCTCCCTCCTTCCCTCTGTAGTTAGAGGCGGTTGTGTGGTTTGGGTTGTGAATATTGTGGATAGTGTATATATTGTACATATGATTAGTGCAAGGGTGGTTGGTTGTTTTTTGCTGTCTTTTGGTTTTGACCTTTCTTTTTAGGGTCTTCTGACATCTGGGGCAAGAAAAGACTGAGGATATGACGTCGGTCATGCGCATTTGTACCCTGACGTTCTGATGTCAGTCTTAAGCGCCTTGACCGACGTCAGCCTAATACTTTGATATTCGGGCCGACCGAGGACAGCGGACTACCCAAGTGTAAGGACTGCAGCAATGTGGATCTTCGAACATCTACATTTATGGTAGGTACAAAACTGTACTTTTTGAATCTGGATTTCTTGTAAGATGTGTTGGCAGTAAAGGCTGCTTTGAGGGAAGTGCAGGAATCATCCCAGGAAGTTTTGCGGTGCCTTTATGTCCTTCAGGAAGCTGAGAAGTGCACTGGCTGGATAATTCACTTGTGTCTGAACTTTACAGTTGGAAGGTGTGGCATATTCTGTCTGTTGCACTGCAGAACTGTATGCGTATGCAATGTTTATAACTGAAGACACATTTGCATTTCTAGTGCTGTGTTCTAGGACAAACTGTAAAGTCTGCTTTGCACGATCTTCTGAAGCTGCCAAAATAGGACGAGGCACTTCTTGCTGTTCCTCCTTAGCGGCTTGCTATGGCTGCTGCTTCCTCTGTTTCCTTCTGGAGGACTTCTAACTGGGCCTCTGCTTTTGCTTGCCTGAAAGCAGCTTCTGTGTGTGCCTGTGCAGCTTGAGCTTTAAGAACTGCTTCCTTCTTAATGTGGCGAGCTTGGGCCTTAGCTGCCTCTGCCTCAGCTCTGGCCCTAATCAATAGACTACTTAAGGATGATCTCTGGGAAAGGGATCTCACTGATTTGGATAATCCCTTGGATATTCTGGAAGAAGTAGAAGAGCAGGATGCAGTTTCCTGCATTTGTGAAATTCTGACATCTAGCCTAGATGTTGCTTGTAAGAATATGAGCTGTCTCTGTTGATCAGTAATGGTAAGGTTTGTCAGTTGTTGCAATGCTTCTTCCATGCGGGTACTTGACAAGAAGAAAGAATTTTTTCAGCAAGTCTTTTGTAATTCCCATAAGCCTTTTTGAGTCTTGTGAGCGCATCACTGAGTTACAGTGCATTATTGTCAGCTTCATCAGCAACGGATATGCAGTGATCAGTGTGATTCCATAGCTCCATCAGTCATTTCTTCCCTTTCAGCATCATAAGCTTCCATGCATTTCACAGATGGCTTGGCCTTGGGTCTGAAGGTTTGCTCTGCTCCCTGCATATCAGTGTCTTGAGCAGCAATAGTTAGTGATTCATATCTTTTCTGTGGTAAGTCCATTTCTGCCAAATTCACAGGGGGTTTGGAGAAATATAATATGCAACAATGTTACTCAGGCTATTTGCGTCATGGCAGCTAAACATAACAAAAAAATGCCTTGTAGAATCCTCACAGTCACTTATTTGTAAACATGCTCTTAAACTGGAGGGGGAAGTTATGGAAACTTCCAGAATTAACACAGGCAGTGCTGCTAGTGTATAATACTTGCATGCAGCAAGTCCCTATTTTAAAGTGAACTTTTATAACTTGGAAATAGAAAGGCACAAGAGATATCACAATCTTGCAGTATCAGGGAATATTCTTGGTTTCAGACAGATTCCTAACTTCACAATATAGTGTAACACTTTAGCAAGGAATATAACTTGATAGCAGTCGCACAACATGTGGATACACTTGGGTTAATGTTTCTCTAACTGATGATCCTTTCACAGCAGAGAATCTTTTTATACTCACAACAGTTTCCAGCAGAAGGCAGATGGGCCTACAAAGCCTTCTAGCTTGACTTTAGTGTAGTCCTGCAGGTACTTTCCAGTTCTTAACTTCAGTGGATATTGTAGAAGGGCTTGCAAGGCTAACCATTTTTTAGTATTCTGACACCAATGTTGAATTATGCAAAAGTTACCCATCCTAGACCAGTCTGTGCGGATTGTGTATCTCCTTGCTGATTGACAGAGATGACAGATAGTTTACTTGCCAAAATACTGCTTGATCATTCCAGTTATTCTTTTTAATCCAGTTTAGAAATTCAAAGGAAAACAGAGGTAAAAACTGGTTATTTCTGCAGCCGTAACTAGCCTAGGCTGAAGACAGTTTAACACAGGAAGAGAAATCACATGCAGACAGAGAAAGGTTGGTGGACAGTACTAAGAACAGCAGGGGAGCAGAAACATACCAAACACAAAAAAAGGAAAACAGGCTGTAATGACAGCGCATTCTCTTTTCCACCCATTAGAAAGAATTCCTTGGCTTCGATTTCCACCACGGCTTTTACAGTTTTCCAGAGGATCCTCTCAAAATCAAGAGAAGATGTGCCTTCATCTTATTTGGATCCAGCCCAACCTCTAACATATTTGGCTGTGGAATCTGCTTCCTCTTGTTGATATAGACAGTCATCTTCCAAGAGCCTCGAGGAAATTCTCTCCTTGAACTCCAAGTCTGATTCAGGCACATTGCCAGATGTTCCCTAACAAGAGGAACATAGAAAAGAGATTTGCAGATGGAAACATTTTTATTTATCCCTGGAATCCATCACAGAAGGCACAGCCCCCTTAGGAGATATCACTTTTGGCGAAAACGTGGAATTAGTGAACCAAAGAGGGGGAATGTCCACCATTGCACCTTCCCCAGAAGAATCCATGTTCCTAGAGGCTTTTGGAATTGGCTGTTCTACTAACTGGTGGTTCCTCCCCTTGATGCTGTCATTGATTTGGTGGCTTAGTGGGCTTGTAAGAGGCTTGACACTACAGAGCCAATACCTAAAAAAAAATCAGACATGATTTTAGCAGCATCAAAAAACAGAGCTCATTGGAATTAAGGTCCCTTGTAGATGCCGTGGTTATAGTAGCAGCCATGAAACAAGAATTCTTCAAAGAGACCTCCTCTGTCCGTCCCCCTAACAGGGAATTCCAGGCTCTTGACAGATTTGGAAAATGGACGTATGCTTCAGTGACTCTTTCCCTGAGAGCATTGAACTGCCTTGCCCACATTATTTGATTCCACAAAGATTTGACCAAGGATTTGCCAGTGGATATACCGAAGACTGTGGAATCCTAGCTATCTACCTTATCTTTCATCTCATATATTTCCATGCACCTGCTTTCAAAAGCAATTGATGGATCATCCAGGGCAGCAGGTACTGGTAGAGCCATATGCCACCATTCCTTGATGTGGTTGTGTGATTTTGCAGAAGTCTCTAAGACATTCTTCATTAATGCCCCCTTTGATGATGTTACCTTGTTTAGTCTAAAAGTTAAAGAAACACTCACAAGAAGTGAACAGGACAGTAAAGCCCTGTCTGCCATTGGAATCCACTTCTTTACTCCTCAGAGAACCTTCTGTAGGAATCAACAAGGAGGGAAGATGAGGTTCCCGAAATCACAAGATTTAACAGGGAAGCTTCTTCAAGAAAAAAACAAACATGCCAGAGGAGGAGGTAACTATAATGAACGTCACCCTAAAGGCAGAGGCAGTCTGCAAAACCAAAGATTTCATGGCTCCTTTTCCAGGAAATCCTTTCAGTGCTTCTTCTGCACTCTGGAGGCAGTCAGGAAGGGTGCTTATCCTTACACCCTCAAACCTGGCAGGCCATCACTTCCAGTTATTGGGTGTTAAGGATACTAGCCAGAGAATAGACAATTCCATTTCTATCCATGCCTGAGATGAAACCAGAATTCCCTTAGTGCCACCGCATCAGCTGGAATCCACAAAAGCAGAAGTAGAAAAGCTGTTGGAAAATAGAGCCATCCAACAGACCCCTCCAGAACAGATAAGATCCATTGTCTGCTCCAGGTTCTTTTTAGTTCCAAAGATGACAGGTGACCTAAGGCCCATATTGGACCTAAGTCATTTAAACCAGTACATGAAGAAACTCCAGATGGTTATGGTTCAGTCTATTTTGCCTCTAGGAAGGAAGACTGGATGTGATAGATAGAGCTCCAGGATGTCTGTTATCATGTAAAGATACACGGGTATTCCAGGAGGCTTCTCTGTTTCAGGATGGGAAC
Source organism: Protopterus annectens (assembly GCF_019279795.1). Lineage (NCBI taxonomy): Eukaryota > Metazoa > Chordata > Ceratodontiformes > Protopteridae > Protopterus > Protopterus annectens. The sequence goes on along the minus strand of NC_056727.1, from coordinate 919,806,510 downwards.
CAATCATTTTCAGTTCAGAGCTCTGTCTTTTGGACTCAACACCCCTCCTTACCCACCCCAACCTTGTTATGACCTGTTTGCCTCCTATCTGAACAACAAATGCGGCAATTATTTTGCCCTAATACCTCCACAGGGTCAATCACTGAGGGCCACTCTGATCTAGAGTTGCCCCCACCCGCAGTCTCCTTTATGCCTTCCCTCAATTTCTCTTGATTGTGAAATTCATTCAGAAAGCCAGAAGATGCAGGGCCAAAGTGATCATTGCTCATTATTGGCCTCAATAAGACTGGTTCCCAGATCTCTGATGTCACCTTCTCCAATCCACCCTGGATGCTGGCTTACAGGCCAAACCTTATCTCCCATCCTTCCGGGTATCCTCTCCTTGACCTAGAGACCCTGAAATTAACTGCTTGGTGACTATAGTTCTAGAAATGGCCAGGGACACCAGATTTTCAGAAAATGTAGTTGAGATCCCGCACTGCCTCACAAAAATCTTGCACCATAAGAGTTGACCAAAGCAAATGAAAAAGATTTGGGCTACAGAGAAAGGTTTGGATCCCTTCTCTGCACCTCTTCACCCTATTCTAGAATTCCTTTCCAAATTGTTTCAAAGAGTTTCTGTTTTCAACTTGCAGCCATTTCTGATTTACACATAGGCCATGATGAGACTCCCATAGTATCATTAAAGGCATCTAAAGCCTTTCTTAAAGGAGTATTACTTCTTTGGGCCCCAATACGAGAACCTGTTCCTCCATGGGATATTACAGTGATGTTTCAAGCCTTCAGACAACCTCCCTTTGAACCAGCAGCTTTTGTGGATTTGAAGTTCTTCAAATGGAAAACAGTCTTTTTGATAGTAATTACTTCTGCTAAGAGAATTTCAGAACTACAGGCCGTCTCATGTAAACCACCATATTTAGTTTTTCATAAATATAGGGTCTTCCTAAAACCAAAGCCTTCTTTCATTCCAAAGTTGGCATCCAAATCCAGCATAAATCAGTCCATTAATTTATCTGTTTTCTTTCCAAAATTTTCCAGCAAAGGAGAGTAGGCATTGGACTTAACTTCATGCTCATAGATAGCTTAGTTTTTTCTTGCATAGAACTAAAAACTTCAGAAAATCAGATCAGCTATTGATTGACTTACCCCTTTCTAAGAAACTAACAGCTGATTTGACAAGGGCACTGGCAACATCTGTAATTTTTCAACATTAGTTTACCATTGATGAGATTTGTGCAGGTGGTACTGAGTCTACAGAGCATACTTTTGTGTCTCATTATAAACTGGATGTACAGTCCAGGACTGCAGTTAGGGATTCTGTCACATTCATTAGATCAGATGAAAATGGACACCATCAGATATGAAAGTTGTGTACTCAACTGTAATGATAGATCCATGCTATCCTATTTTTGTCTCATTCAACTTCCCTCCCACCATCCCTCTTTCAAATTTTCACTTACAGATCCTTGAAGAACAGGTATCCTCTGCAGGACTCTGTATATCTCTAATCTCAGCAGATTCCAGGATCCTTCATCTTTTAGTTTTCCTGTTGGTTCCTGTTTTGTTTAACTACAGTATTGTTAATAATTACATATTGTTTTATATTGGGGCAAACTCAGTCTGAGGTAATCTGAGGATGGCAAGGGTATTGTGAGTAGGGGAGGAGTCAGAGCCCTGGATCCTAAGATTTGAAGGTGCTGAGGCTGGATCCGATTCAGATCTGATTCCCATTCGGTGAACCAAACGAAAATAGGACAACATGGTTCTATCATTGTGGTGAGTATATAACTTTTGTTTTCATGCAGAACAATAGATATGTAAAGGTAACGTTTTTCTAGTGTTGCCAGTTTCTTTAAATATATTTTAACTGACATAGAAATGTTGCTTTTTGAGTAAAAAGTTTGTATTTCATGCCGTTAAGTAAGGCAGTTATTCTAGAGACAATTTCACATTTGAGAGCTTTTGTCCAGAAATCGAAGTTCATAGTTATCTGTATGAAAGAACTATTTCTGAATGCCAATGATTCTGACAAACATAGTCTTTGCAGTTCTCAGTTAATATCAAGAACTGCTAGTTTTCTGGTGCAATTGTGAAAAGAAGATTTGTAAATTTTTGTCAAAACTCCAGCACCATCCCTTTTTATAATTAAGAAGAAAGGCAATTGCCGTCTTCATTGAATAACAATGTATGTTCTGTAGTCCTATCTCGCCTTCATTCTTACATATGGGTTCGGAGCCGATTCTCACCTCCGACTCAGCCGATTACAAAGCTCGAAGTCTCTCAGTTGGCTCATGGCAAGGTAGGTATCCCATAGTGCACTAGTAAGAATCCCCAGATCTCGTTTGCCACGTCTACGAGTCAGAAGTGCTCTCTTTCTTGGCTGTGGCTAAGTTGGATTTTCTTCATTATTTTTGTCTATACTGATCATTTTTGATAATGTTAGTAGCTTAGTATAAATAGCTTAATTGTTGTTATTATAGTAGTAAATTAGTCTGTTTTTTGAATATTTGCAAAATTGTTGTTGAAAACTTGTTGGCCTCGCTTCCACAGGCCCCTTTTCTTCTGAGTGGTATCCCTTCTTTGGTGTGCCAGTTTTTTGCTATATTTAGATATCTTAGGTGTAGCTCCGTGTTTGGGTTAGGACCTTTTCTAAACTTGTGTTTTTGACTAGAATAAGTAGTATAAAATTAATAGCTGTGTGCTGTGTTCCTTTATTAACTCTTATTAGCTGTAACTGTTAGAGTGTTTGTTGAATTAATGCAGTTGTTGTTGCAAGTTCTTGACGTAGCTTCTCCTCTGTTTATGGCTAAGTCCGTTTAAGTCAGAGGACCTAGTCCTCTATTACCTTTTCTCTAGTGTGTTGTTTCCTCAGCAGGGCTAGGACCGTTTAAGTTAGAGGACCTAGTCCTCTCTTTTTTGCTCGTCCTTGTGTGTTGTTCTTGAGCAGGGCTAGGCCCATTTAAGTTAGAGGACCTAGTCCTCTGTTGTTTTTGCTTGTGTGCAGTGCTTCTTTGCAGGGCTAGGCCCGTTTAAGTTAGAGGACCTTGTCCGCTCTTCCTGCTTTTCTCTTCTGTGATTGTGTTTTGTGACAATGTCTAAGGAATCAAAGGATCATAAACCTTTGGGTTTTAAAATGTGTCTCAAATGTTCACAAAAAATGTCCCTGACTGATGGACATAGTAATTGTGTTTACTGCCTCGGAGCCATACATCTTCAGGAAACATGTTCCTTTTGTCACTCCTTTAGTTCTCGGGTTTTCCAGGAAAGGAAGAACAAATTGATCCTGAAAAGTCTCCTTAAGCCTTCCTTTGAGGAGGATTTAGCCAGCTCTTCATCATCGCATTCCAGGTCTCCCTCTTCTAAAAAAGAGACGGTCAAGTCGGCCAAGAGACAGTCTCCCATACTGACTATTTTATCTGGACCTCCACAAAAAATAAAATTGGACAAAGTCACCGGCACTAGCTAATTTGTTGCTGGCTCTGACCCAATCAGTTCCGGAGCCGTCTAAAGCCATACTTCCTGCTGCTGTTCCTCCTCCGAGCTATGTTGGTCCTTCGGAGCCAGAGCTATCAGCATCACTTGTGGAACCGTCGGTTCCAGCACCTCTTTTGTCTGTCTCGGAGCCGAGTTCTGCTCCGACACCTTCGGCACTGTCCTTGGTGTCTAGGATCCGAAGCTCACCAGTCAGCCCCGACAGGAACGCTTGGACCCAAACTTCCTCGGTTTCGAGCCTACCTCTTGGTGCGTCGGCTCGGTTAAGCTTGGATCCTACATCTATCTCTGAGCCAATCACTTTGGAGCCAAGGGCTACTTCCGCTTCCTCGGAACCAGGGGTATCCTCGGAACCAGAGAGGTCTGCCTTCGAGATGATGAGGAGCCTATGTCTTCAGCTCCACACAAGGGTACCCATGCTCTTCCCCCTCAAGCTCTGACCTCTGTCTCAGCACTATTTCTCTCTCTTGACAACAGAGACCCGCAGCCTCAGGAGCCCCCATTGGGTGGCCCCCAGTCTTCCGAGACCTCCCCAGAATACCCTTCTGAGGAGCCTCCTCAGAAGAGAACTTGCAAGAGGAAGCATGTAGACTCCCCTGATGAGTCCATCACCTCTGACACTGGCCTCGAGGAGTCAGAAGGGTCCCCCTAGGTCATCATCTAATATCTCCTTCGTAGATATCCTAGAGATTCTGAAATAGAGAGGCGGCTGGCACACTGTCACCCCTTCTGATGAGGAGTCAGTGTACCTGAAGGCTTTCGGGTCTCAACCTTCAGCCTCTTGGGTGTCTCCACCTTTCGATGAGCTCTTAGATTTAGTCAGTTGAAAGGTGAGGGAGACTCCTGATGCCATGAAACCAGTCCCCAGAAGACCCAACAAATTTCTTTCAGCCCCCAAAGAGGAGTTTTTGACTAAAAGTGTGCCTGTAGATGCCATGGTGGTGGCAGCAGCCACAAAGAAGGAACTAGCAGAAACTTCCCCATCTCTCCATCCACCGAACAAGGAGTCTCGAACGATGGTTAGATACGGGAAGCGTATCTTCTCTTCAGCGGCTTTTACACTCAGATCGCTGAATTACCTCACTCATTTCACTAGGCATTAAAGAGATCTCCTAAAAGAGCTAGGAGATACTCTCCAAGGTACCTTAGCTGAAGGAGTCCCTGAGAAGGTTACTACTCAGTTGTCTACCTTAAACTCCATTGTTAACTCCTCCATGAGGCTGATATCTTATGCAGCAGACGGAGCAAGCAGAGCAGCGGGTTCAGGAGTTTCCCTTAGGAGACACTCCTGGATGCACTTATGCAACTTTGCGGAGCCCTTCAAATCTACATTTACCAACACCCCCTTTGACGGTTCCTCTCTGTTTGGACCAAAGGTAAAATATACACTCACCATGTGCGAGCAGGAAGGGAAAACTCTCTCTGCCATGGGAGTACATTTTTACGTCCCTTCTAGACCATACCCTAAAGGTCAGAGAGGTGGGAAAATGTGGTTCAAGAAATCTCAGAGATATTTCCCGGACGCACAAGGTGATTCCTCCTTCAGAGGCAGAGGAGGAGGAAGTAATGGTAGACGTCACCCTAGAGGCCGGGGGGGGGGGGGTCCGCAAAACCAGGGTGGCCGTGATTCCTTTCGTGGACATCCCTATCAGCGCTCCTGAAGTGGGGCCCGACTGCGCTTCTATGGAGCCAGTCGGGGGTCGCTTATCTTTGTATCCAGAAGCCTGGCATGACATCACCCAAGACAAGTGGGTACAAAGAATAATTTCCAGAGGATACTCCATGCCCTTCTCTTTTCCACTTCATCCCACCAAGAAAATCCCAGATGTTCCACCCAATCACAGGGATCAAGCAACTATAGAAGTCCAAAAGTTGCTTCAGAAGAGAGTCATCCAAACCATCCTAGTAGACCAGATAGGATTCGGAACTTACTCCAGATTCTTTATAGTGCCAAAACGAACAGGGGACTGGAGGCCCATTTTGGATTTTAGCAAATTAAACGAATCAGTGAAGAAGTCCAAGTTCCGAATGGTAACACTGCAGTCTATATTCCCTGTGTTAGGGAAAGACAATTGGATGTGCTCCATAGACCTTCAAGATGCGTACTACTACATAAAAATGGACAGAGCATCGAGGAGTCATTTACGCTTCTGGCTGGGAGCCAGTCATTACCAATTTCGTGCTCTGCCCTTTGGTCTCACCACAGCCCCCAGGGTGTTCACCAAATGTATGGCGGTAGTAATGGCTCACTTGAGACGTCTTGGATTCCAAGTGTTTCCGTACCTGGACGACTGGCTCCTGACTGCCACCACCAGGCACCTACTTCTACAAGCCAGGGATTCAACCATCCAAGTCTGCACTCGGCTAGGGATTACTATAAATTGGGAAAAGTCTGCCTTGTTGCCGTCTCAATATGTGACTTTTATAGGCGCAGAAATAGAAACAGTTGCAGTGATGGTTCCTGCAGACAGAATAGAAAATCTAAGACAACAGATATACATCCTACTTCCCCAACACAAGCTCAAACTTCTAGGAACCATGGCCTCTATTATAACTCTAGTTCCACTAGCCAGACTACATATGAGAATTCTTCAGTGGCTACTCTTTTCCCAGTGGCCTCTTCAACAACTGTGTCTCATCCTATATTGATAACAGAATCTTGCAAAAAGGACCTTCATTGGTGGATCCAGTCCAATCAACTAACGATAGGGACACCATTCATTTCTCGCCAACCCGTTGTTACTGTGACCACGGATGCCTCCCAGATAGGGTGGGAGGGCATTATCTAGGCAGGACAGTCCAAGGCACATGGCAAGAACACGAGGCTCCCTTGCATATCAGTGTTCTAGAGATGAGAACAATGCTACTAGCATTGCAAGCACTTCACAGCTGTCTTCCTCTAGGGACAATAGCAACCCATTCAGACAATATGTCAGTGGTATGGTATACAAACAAACAAGGAGGAACCAGATACTACCCCCTATGTCGAGAGGCTCTTCGTGTTTGGCAGTGGGCAATATCTTCCCAACGCTTTCTAGTTGCAACAGATATCCTCGGGACAACCAATGTAATAGCCGACAAGCTCAGCAGGGCAATCTTGATGCTTCATGAGTGGTCTCTGAATCAGAAAGTAGTGGAACAGATTTTCCGCAAATGGGGACAGCCTTGCTGCAATCTATTTGCCAGCCCAATGAACGCCAAATGCAGCAGCTACTTCTCCCTTATCCACCCCCCCCCCCCGGGGGAGACACAGAGAGACGCACTTGTTCACAATTGGCCCTCGGGACTTCTTTATGCCTTCACTCCCTTTCCGCTAATATCGAAAGTGTCCAGAAAGCAAAGACCTTGGGAAGCAGAATGATTCTTATCACTCCTTACTGGCCTTGTCAGATTTAGTTCCCCTTTCTCGGGCCTCACCTTCTGGATGATCCATGGACTCTGGACTCAGTACCAGATCTTCTGACACATATGTCAGGCACTTTCCACCCTATATCCACACCCTCAGCTTGACAGTGTGGCTGCTCCACTTCCATCCCTAGTCAGGCTTCATGATTTCTACCCTGCAGTTACACATATCCTGACGTTTTCTCACAAGCCTTCTACGAGAAAATTGTATGCTAGCAAATGGAAAAGATTTTCTATCTGGGCATGAGAAAAAAACATAGATCCTTATACAGCTTCCATTCCCTTTGTGTTAGAATTCCTAACCAAACTTTTTCATCAGGGATCAGCTGCTGCTACAATCAAAGTTCAATTAAAAGTGATCTCCAGTTTTCATTTGGGACAACACAAACCTAATCTTATGGCTCACAGATTGTGTAAATCATTTTTATGGCTCACAGATTGTGTAAATCATTTTTGAAAGGCGCTACCTTGCTAAGACATCCCTTTCAAGAACCTGCATCTCCCTGGGATCTAAATTTTGCTCTGTACAAACTTACTTCCCTGCCTTTTGAACCCACTCATACCTGTGAATTAAAGTTCCTTTCATGGAAGACTGTTTTTCTAGTAGCCATTACATCTGCCAGAAGAGTGTCAGAGTTAAAAGCACTGTCAGTCAAACCTCCTTACTTGACTTTTCATAGAGACAGAGTTTCCCTTCATACAAATCCGTCCTTCATCCCCAAGGTTTGTTCTCAATCTAATATGAATCAAACTATTGAACTGCCAGTCTTTTTTCCTAATCATTCAAACAAAGCAGAATATAAGATGTTAAGTTGTCTATCTCGCCTTCATTCTTGCTGGATGGGTTCGGAGCCGACCTCGGCTCCGACTCGGCCACTCTAAAAGCTCGAGAGTTGGTTCCACCGGCTCGAGGCTCCCCTTATATCCCACAATGCTAGGCGAGAGTTACCTCAGATCTCGTTTGCCGCTACAGCTTCGAGGTTGGTTGCTTCTACCGGTTCCTGGTGAGTGTTAGCTTTTTCTTCAAAAAGTTACTCTTTTTTTCCCCTTTTAACTTTAATTCTTCCTAAATTAGTGTAGAACATAGATCCTTATCCCCGACCCTAAATTTTCCCGTTTTCTTACTAAAAGAACCGTTGGTTCTTCCCTTGGGCCTTGGCCTTGCCTTCCCTTCCCTAGGGAGTGTTTGTGTAGTTTACTTTAATTTTTGTACTTAATTAGTATTTTTACTAAAATTGTTATTGTTTTTAGTATTACTAATTTTTACTGACAGGGTATAACTGTGTGTTTGGGTGTGTGTTAGTGTACACCTGTCAGTTAGGGAAATGTCAAAAGAAGCAAAGGTCTCTGGATTCAAGAAGTGTGATGCGTGCTGTCAGAAAATGTCTCTGACAGACGCTCACACTTTGTCTGGGGCCTTTGCACCTGCAGGACTCCTGTGCTGTGTGCCATGGCTTCAGCCCCAGGGTCCTGCAGGAGAGAAAAAACAAGTTGATTCTGAGAGGCTTGTTGAAGCCAGAGGATTCCCTGTCAGTTTCAACAGGGAAGCCCTCTAAGGCATCGAGGTCTTCGGCTCCGGCTTCTGAGCCGAGACCTCAGGTTGTTCAACCTTTGCCTTTATCGGCTCTGGCTGGAGCCGATAAGACTCAGTCCACAGTTTCTGTGGCTTCCTCGGCTCCGGCCGGAGCCGAGGTTATCGAGGTACCCGTGTCGGCTCCGACAAGATCTTCGGAGCCGACAACCAGAAAGAGGTCTAGGTCACCTTCTCTTGGCTCCGTTCATTCGGCTCCAGGATCTCCCCTGCTGTCTGAACGGAGCCAAAGGTCTCATTCCTCTAGGTCATCGAGGCTTTCCGATCATGACCTTCAGAGGGTGGTGAGTCGACTACTTAAGTCCGAGGCACTAGCCCAGATGCTTCAGAGCCCGACTCATCAGTCGGTGCCTGCCCCGGTCCATCAACTCTTTCCTCCTTCGACTCTCTTGAGTTCGGAGCCGGGTCTGGTCGGAACCGAGACTGTGGTCACTTCGGAGCCGAGACAGTTGTCTTCGGCTCCGTCGTCGGCTCCGTTTTCTTCCTTGGAGGAATCTCGGCGCCGGACCTCCCTCGTCGGCTCCGAGGGGGTGAGTGGCATCGGACCCTTGTCCGACCCCCCTCTCCTCTCGGTGCTTGGCGCTGGTGAGTTCGGCTCCGACATCGACCTCGAGCCATCACTGTCGGTGCCGAGGGGTCCTTAGCTCCTCGGGCGGGGACCTCTGGCTCTGCCTGACAGGGGTGCATTCGAGGTCATGCGGAGTGTGTTAGAGCCTGGCTCTACTCCACAGTCGGCTCCGTCAGCCCCTCCTTCTATGCTGCCTCAGGGTAAGTCGACTCACTCCCTCATCCCGGACCGCAGAGAGCCAGCTCCTCAGGAGCCCCTTTGGGATTTCATCCTCTTCGAGGCCTCTCCTGATTTGGCAGAAGAGCCTCCTCGGAAGAGGAAGTGCAAGAGGAAGCACATTGACTCACCTGAGTCTATCACGTCGGACACAGATCTGGATGATTCTGAGGGTTCCCCGTTCCCCTTCTGAAGATGTCTCATTTGCAGACATTCTGGAGATCCTGAAACAGAGGGGAAATTGGCCAGCCCTCAACCCTTCGGAGGACGAATCTGTGTATCTTGAGGCGTTTGGCTCTCGTCCTTCCACCTCCTGGGTGTCCCCCTTCGACCCCCTCATGCAGGTGGTTGCTAAGAAGGCATGGACGGCTCCTGATTCAGTGGACCCCACTCCCAGGAGACCCTCCAAATTCATCACAGCTCCATCAGACAAGCAATTTTTATCAAAAGGAGTTTCTGTGGATGCTATGGTGGTAGCTGCCGCCACAAAGAAGGAACTGGCTGATCCTTCAGTGCCTGTCCATCCACCTAACAAGGAATCTAGGTCCATGGATAGATGCGGAAGCGGATGTTCTCCTCAGCGACATTTACCATGCGTTCGCTGAATTACCTGTGCCATTTCACTCGTCTTCAAAGGGACTTGATCAAGGAAGCGAGTGAAATGTTAAGGACCCTACAGCTGCGGGTTTCCAAGAGAAAATGAACACGCAGCTGGCTACCCTTAATTCCATATCCAACTCCTCCATGCGCCTCCTCTCTTATGCGGCCGATGGAGCGAGCAGAGCCGCAGGGACAGGGGTAGCCTTACGTAGGCACGCCTGGATGCGGCTATGCAACTTTGCGGAACCTTTCAAGACGTCTTTCACGAACTCCCCTTTTGATGGATCATCTCTCTTTGGTCCTCAAGTGAAAGAAACCCTGACTAGGTGCGAGACTGATGGCAAGACCCTTTCTGCCGTCGGAGTCCGTTTTCTACTCCTTCTAGGCCTTACCCCAAAGGCCAGAAGGGTGGGAAGATGTGGTTCCGTAAACAATCTCAAGGGACTTCGCCTGACGACAGAGTCGTTTTCCTACCAAAGGCAGAGGTGGGAATAACAATGGTAGACGCCGCCCTAGGGGCAGGGGGGGGTCCGCAGAACCAGGGCAATCGGGAAGCTTTTCCTGACAAGCCTTTTCAGCATCCCTGAGGTGTTGCCCGACTGCCCATCTTCTGAGGGAGTCGGGGAAGATTGTCACTGTACCCAGAAGCCTGGCTAACCCTGACTCAAGACAAATGGGTACAGTCCATCATTTCGAAGGCTATTCTATCCCCTTTCTTCGTTTTCCAAATCAGTCAAAAAAATCCCTTCCAGATGTTCCACCCGCTCAAAGGGATATAGCAGCTTTGGAAATTTCAAAACTGCTTACAAAAGAGCAATTCAGTTAGTGCCAGCAGACCAACAAGGATCCGGAATCTACTCAAGGTTCTTTTTAGTTCCAAAGAAAACAGGGGACTGGAGACCGATTTTGGATCTCAGTGTCTTGAACAAATCAGTCAAGAAAACAAGATTTCGGATGGTCACACTGCAATCCATTCTTCCCCTTTTGGGCAAAGGAAACTGGATGTGCTCTATAGACCTTCGGGATGCGTACTATCACATAAAAATGAATAGACGCTCCAGAAGATTCCTCCGCTTCAGGCTGGGAACCAGTCATTTTCAGTTCAGGGCCCTGCCCTTTGGTCTCACCACTGCCCCGGTGTTTACCAAATGCATGGCAGTGGTAGCTTCTCACCTGAGACGACAAGGATTCCAGGTGTTTCCATATTTGGACGACTGGCTTCTCACAGCTCCCACCAAGCATCTCCTTTTGATGGCCAGAGATTATACTTTTCACGTTTGTCAAAAACTGGGTATTTCAATAAATTGCGAAAAGTCTGTCTTGTCGCCTTGTCGTACTATTACCTACATAGGCGCAAATTTAGATACTATAAACATGTCTGCAACGCTAACGAACCAAAGGATATCAGACATTCACAAATTGGTGTCACTTCTTCTCAACAACAACAGAGCCAAAGCCAGGTTAGTTCTAAAGGTGTTGGGAATCATGGCAGCGCCATACCTCTCCTCCCATTGGCCAGATACCACATGCGGATCCTTCAGTGGATGCTTTTTTCTCAATGGTCATACCAGGAACTTCCAATGTCTCACACCATTATGATCACGCAAGCGTGCAAAAGCATCTCATGTGGTGGATGTCTTCCCCAGCTCCTGTCGGGAAGACCATTTGTTCCACCTCCTCCGGTTGCTACTCTGACAACGGATGCCTCCTGATCGGGTGGGGGCATTATCAGGGCAGGACAGTCCAGGGCACATGGCAACCAAACGAATGCCACTTGCACATAAATGTTCTGGAGATGAGAGCAGTGCTTTTAGCGTTGCAAGCCCTTCAAGACTCTCTTCCCTTGGGAACGATTGCAATCCAGACAGACAATATGTCTGTAGTGTGGTACATCAACAAACAAGGCGGAACCAGGTCATACCCCTTGTGTCGACAAGCACTCAGACTGTGGCAATGGGCGATTTCTTCTCAGCGTTTTCTGATAGCAACGCACATCCCGGAAGTCCAATCACATTGCGGACAAGTTGAGCAGAGCTATACTCATGCCTCACGAGTGGTCTCTGAAAGACTCTGTAGTGAGAGAGATATTTCTCAAGTGGGGTTAGCCTTGCTGCGACCTTTTTGCTACTCCCCAAAACAGCAAGTGCAGAGAATACTTCACTCTATTCCCTTTACCAGGCCAACCCAGCAGGGACGCTCTAGTCCAAGTTTGGCCCGGGGACTTCTGTATGCATTTCCTCCTTTCCTCTGATCTCTCAAGTAATACAGAAAGCTATCGCTCAGAAGGCCTCATTGATCCTCATTGCTCCTTACTGGCCTCGACAAGTGTGGTTCCCCTTTCTACATCGTTTTCTCTTGAGCGACCGTGGAGTCTGGACCTAGTTCCAGATCTTTTGATCCACCAATCGGGTCAGTTTCATCGCTCCCTCCCTCTCTGAACCTCACTGCTTGGTTCCTCCAGTTCCAACCGTAGCCAGGCTTCCTCAATTATCTCACTCGGTTAGAGATATATTGATAGCTTCCCATAAATCTTCCACTCGAAAGATTTATTTGAGTAAGTGGAAACGTTTCTCATACTGGGCACAAGGAAAGGACATAGATCCTTTCACCGCTTCCATCCAACTAGTCCTTGATTTTCTAGCTGAACTCTTCCATGCAGGTTCATCTCCATCTACTCTTAAGGTTCAATTGGCAGCTATTTCTAATTTTCATGTGGGCATTTCTGAATCTGCCCTAATGTCCCACAAACTTTGCAAAGCCTTTTTGAAAGGAGTTTTTCTTCTCAGACCTCCTATAAGAAATCCTCCTTCTCCTTGGGACCTAAATTTAGTTCTTGCTTCTTTGATTCTTTCCCCTTTCGAACCTGCAGCTTCATGTTCCTTGAAATTATTATCATGGAAAACTCTCTTTCTGGTGGCTATCACATCAGCTAGAAGAATTTCAGAACTTCAAGCACTCAGTTGTCGTTCTCCTTATCTCTTGTTCCATAAGGACAGAGTTTCCTTACGAACTAACCCGTCCTTTTTGCCTAAGGTGGTTTCAACATCAAATCTAAACCAATGCATTGACCTCCCTGTCTTTTTCCCAGAGTATTCAAATAGGTCTGAACAAAAATTACACTGCCTGGATGTTCATCGTCAATTAAGGTACTACTTGGACAGGACGAAACAATTCAGAAAATCTGATCAGCTGTTTGTCTCTTATGCGGAAAGCAGAAAGGGACTTCCAGTTTCAAAGGTATCATTATCCAGATGGCTAACATCTCTGATTACCCTTGTTTATGAGATTAGACACCAAAACTGCCTAATAAACCTAAAGCCCATTCCACCAGAGCTTTGGCTACTTCTCTAGCCTTCCAAGACAGACTGCCTATTGACACCATTTGTGCAGCGGCTACTTGGGCTACTCCTCACACTTTTATTTCCCATTATAAGTTGGATTTAGCTTCTAGGCATAGAGCTAATTTTGGTTCCACTGTTCTCAGGAGTCTGTTCCGTTAGGCCACCCGGGAGAAGGTGCTAGGGACGCGGTCCCATCCAGCAAGAATGAAGGCGAGATAGACAACTTAACATATAGAAGTTATGTTCTTACCATAACGTTCCATGTTAGTTGTCTTCTTCGCCTTCTTCTTCGTCCCACCCTCCTTCCCCTGGCCTGGACAGACCTAGAGGAGTTGTGATCGTGACCTCTCTTTCTACCACCTCTTTCTTAGTCATATGCTATTATGCATATTTCTTGTTTCAGGATGTAGGTCACCCTTTTCTTCCTGCTGTTAGAGGTGGATTCTGTTTACAGTTATACTGTTATTGATATAAGCTGGGTTAGCTTACAAACGAGATCTGAGGTAACTCTCGCCTAGCATTGTGGGATATAAGGGGAGCCTTGAGCCGGTGGAACCAACTCTCGAGCTTTTAGAGTGGCCGAGTCGGAGCCGAGGTCGGCTCCGAACCCATCCAGCAAGAAGAAGGCGAGAAGAAGACAACTAACATGGAACGTTATGGTAAGAACATAACTTCTATTTTCATCATCTTGATGTTTACAAACAGTTAAGGTTCTGTCTACATAGAACCAAGGAGTTTAGGAGATCAGACAAATTGTTTGTATTTTTTTCTGAAACAAGAAAAGGTATGCCAGTCTTCAAGATAACATTATCAAACTGGATTTCAAATTGTATATCTTTTATTTACTCTTCTAATGGCAAAGAACTCCCGTTTAAAATTAAAGCTCATTCTACCAGATCCGTATCCACATCTGCTGCCTTTCAAGCCAGAATTCCAATTGACAGTACATGTGCAGCAGCAACTTGGGCTACCCCTCATATCTTTATTACTCATTACAAATTGGACTTAGCCTCCAGGGGTAGAGCCTCCTTTGGTTCCACAGTTCTTAGGAGTATATTCTCATGAGCCACCCGAGAAAAAGGTGCTAGGGATGCTGTCCCATATGTAAGAATGAAAGCGAGATAGGAGTACAGAACATAAGTTATGTGCTCACCATAACGGTCCATGTTTGTAGTCCATCTCGCCCTTCATTCTTACGAATCCACCCACCTACCCCCGTCCTTGTATCCTTGGAGGATCTGGAGACAAGTTAGTATCTATCTTCCTTAGGGTGGAGACCTTTCATCTTTGTTGTTCCTTGTGAAAATACCTTTCTATCACTTTTTTAAATATCAGCAAACAAGATCTGGGGATTCTTACTAGTGTACTGTGGGGGATACCTACCTTGCCATGAGCCATCTAAGAGACTTCAAGCTTTGTAATCAGCCAAGTCAGAGCCGAGAATCAGCTCCAAACCCATATGTAAGAATGAAGGGCGAGATGGACTACAAACATGGAACGTTATGCTCAGTACATAACTTCTTTTTCCTCTCTGTTTGCTTAAACTGATAAAGGATGAACATTCATTTTATTAAATTATGAATGGTGTGGAACAGAATGTTTGTTTTACTGAATAATGTGAAGAAATACTGATAAATTAATTAGTCCTTTACCCAGAAATGTTTTGTATTCATTAATTTTTTATTGAAGAATGTCTCAGTGAAGGGTGACTAGATTGTCACCTAGCTGAGTATCTTAAGGTAGATAATCCAATTTTAATCAACATTTTTGGGCTGCCCAAGATACACATGGGTTTAGAAGAACCTCCATTCAGACTAGTAGTTGCGACTGGGTGTTCATAACTTGAGGCCATGGCAACTTATTTTGGGAAAAACTTTAAACAAATGAGCATTAGATGCCCCTCATATATTTGAGGTTCATGGGATTTACTTGATAGGATTACAAAATTTAGATTTTGGTAATGATGATAATTTGATCAGGAATTTTTGAGTTTAGATATTTCAAAAGATGCTGGCCTGGAATATGTTTCAGGCATGCTTTTAGAGAACATAGTTTTCTATTACAGGAAATTAAATTGATTGGTGAAATGTCAGGTGTCAGTTTTATTTCTAATTTTTAGTGTTTGAAGATAAATAGTACCAGAAAGTGAATGGTGTGGCTGTGAATAAGGCTGTGGCCCACAGGTACAGGAGCATATTTATGACTTGCTGGGAAAACTACACTTCACTCAGACCACAGGAATAATATTAAGGCACACAAGCTTTTTATAGACAATAGTTTATCTTATAGATACATAATGTGATAACTCTGAATTTATTTGCCATAAATATTTGAATAATATATTAGACTTTATGAAGTTTAGCCTGAATTTGCTTGAATTTTAATAAAAGCAAAATTAACTTTTTAGATATTGTGATTTGTAAAGATGCATGTAGGGTAAATACAAGAATTTTTAAGAGAGAATTAATCTGATGATGTCAATCTTCAGTTATTCCTTGAGATATGGGTTCATTTATGAGCATCAGAACTACTTGGCTGTTACTACAGTGCGTGAGAACCAAAAACTATCGAGCTTAATTCCTGCCCATAATGCTCCTCTCCAGTTTACCTCAGATCTTGTTTGCCACTACCAAATTGCTCTAGAGCTAACTTTGTTTTCTTGTAGTATTTCAATATTTTTTGTATAACCATACTTTTTTATTATTATTATTTATATTTTCTTCTTCAGTCAACCCTTTTATTCAATAAGCCTTTCATCTCCTCTCTGTCCTTTCCTTATACACTTGGGTGTACTTTACGACTACCATTGTTGGTAGTATTTATTTCTTTTCCCTTTTCTACAAAAAAAAGTAAAAGTAGTTCTGTCTTTTGTATTTCTCCTACACTTGCTGTAGTCTGTTTACCTTTGTTGGTAGCCTTCTGTACTTCAGTACTGTACTCTCATTTACTGTCCCTTTCTTTTATTGATTTCATTTGGTTGTTTGTGTTATTACTTGTATAGGATATGGCTGACAAAGTTAAAGGAGCTTCAGGTTTCAAGAAGTGTCAAGACTGTGACCGTAAGATGCCCAACTCTGATGGGCATTTTCTTTGTGTCTATTGCCTGGGCCTGGTGCATTTGAAAGAGGATTGTTCAGTCTGTCATGCCTTTAGTTACTGGGCCCTGGTAGAAAGGAAAAATAAATTACAGCTAAAGCGGATGATCAACTCTGCTTTTGAGGGAACCTTACCTATTTTTCTGGTAAAGGTAAAATAGATATATCTTCCCCTTCCCCTTCATCGTCATCCTCCAAATTAGTCAAATAAAAAAAGAGTCAATCGGTGCCAGCTTCTCCCTTGACACAACAACCAAAACACTGAGAATTTCAATTATTTCTCTCTATGGAACCAACAGTTTTTTCAAAGGCTACTTTGGTGCCAATTTTGGCACCGAAACTGACTTCTTCACTGGCACCAAAATTATCAGAAGAAAATATTAGACCAGCCTATGGAGCCAACAGCCTCGGCGCCGTCTTCTGTTGCAGCACCGATATCATCGGATCCAGTGGAATGCCTTGAATTTTCTTTCTCAGATAGGCTTAGGATCAGATATTCCCATCCGTAGATCCCTTTGCTGGTCAGTTACCCAGCTGATATTTGGAAAGACCAAAATCCCCCTATACCCAGTCAATTTGTTGCACTAGGAGCTTAACAGAAATAGACATGTTGAGAGTGGTGGATCAGCTCCTTGCAGCAAGGGGAATTGCAGGTGCATCCTCAGTTCTGGGCCCTTTGGGTGCCAGATCCCCTCCTTCTGTGATCCCTTCTACTCTTCCTCCTCTGACCTCCTCTGAGACCTTGAAGATTCCAGCTCTGTGTTATCTGGCACCAACTGTTTTGCTTCTGACGAGATCTGCATCTCCAGTACCAATTTCTACCTTAAGTTCTTCGTCTCTCTCAGATCCAGAGAACACTCGGGGTCGTGGCTGTTCTGTCAGCTTGAGGGGCAGGACTCGACTCTGTTCTTTTTTCAGAGCCATCTCTGCACCTCAGGGCTTCGGCATGCATTAGCTCTACCCTGGCTTCAGTTTCAGGAGCAGCTTCTTTGGAGCAGGAAGTGACCGCGGTTTCAAGGCAATCCTTCTTGGTTACAGGCTCCCTTCCCTCTTCGGGGGGGGGGGGGGTTTTCCAAGCCATGGAGAAGGTCTTGTCCACTGTGTGCATTCAGTTGGTTCCTTCCCTGTCAGAGCAGTTTCCTGATCCTTCCTCTCAACCAGCGCTTCCTCCAATCTCAATGCCTGGACAGCAAACGCCAAACCACAGAAGACACCTATTCAGGTATTGTCCTCGTCTGATACCTGCCCAGATCTCCCCACTGAAGAGGCTCCTCAGAAGAGGAAGTGTAAGAGGAAACAGATTCCCTGGAGGAATCCATCACAGAAGACAACAATTTTGATGAGAGGGAGTGTTCTCTAATGTTACCCTCAGAAGACATTTCCTTTGGAGACATCCTTGAGATCCGTAAACAGAGGGGGTGGCTGGATGTCCCAAAAGCCCTCTTCAGAGGAATCAGTGTACTTGCAGGTTTTCGGCGCTTGACCATCTACCTCTTGGGTGTCTCTGCCTGCTGACGAGCTCATTAAGTTGATATTGCAGTGGGTTTGGAAGGCTCCTGACACCGTAGAACTTATCCCCAAGCGGCCAGACAAAATGTTATCTGTACCAGAGAACCATCAATTATGGGCAAAGGGATTGCCGGTAGATGTCATGGTGGTAGCGGCAGCCACAAAAAAGGAACTGGCAGAGGAAAATTCCACTATCCATCCTCCCAATAGAGTCTCGGCCGATGGATAGGTTTAGAAAGTGGGTTTACGTTTCTTTGACCTTTGCATTGCAGTATTTGAACTTTATGGCACACTTCACCAGACTTCAGAGGGATCTGATTAAAGAGCTATCAGATACCCTGGCAGGAGATTTATCTGAAGAGGTCCAAGATAAGGTTGCTTCTCAGTTGGCCACTCTAGAGCCCATTTCAAATTCATCCATGAGGTTCATAGCACATATAGCTGAAGGGACGAGTAGTGCAGTGGGATTAGCAGTAGCCATTAGAAGGCATGCCTAGGTGTGCTTATGCAAATTTGCGGAGACATTCAAGTTTTCATTCATCAATGCACCCTTTCACAGATCATCCCTTTTTGAACCTAAAGTTCGTGAAACTTTGTCCAGGTGTGAGAAAGACGGAAAGACCCTTTCTGCAGTGGGCGTGCATTTTTCTACTCCTCAACGGTCCTTCTCCAGGAAAAAGAGGAGTGGGAAAATGTGATTCAGGAAGTCCAAAGGGCCTTTTCAGGACACATGACACAGTGGCTGTCCAAGGGGCAGAGGGGGGAGCTCTAATGGAAGACACAGTCCACATGGCAGAGGTGGCCTGCAAAATCAGGGTTACAGGGACTCTTTTCCTGTCAAACCCTACCAGCGCTCCTGAAAGCAGGCCTGTTGCTTTCCTCTGGAAGCAGTGGGATGGGGAGCATCTATCCTTGCACCAGCATGCCTGGCTTCAGAAACTTTGGATGTTTGGGTGCAAAGGATTATAACCAGAGGATACACCATACCCTTTCTTTCATTTCCAAACAATTCCAACAGATTCCCCAGTGTTCCACCCAGTCAGAGGGAACCAGCAGTACTAGAAATTCAAAAACTGCTACAAAAAGGAATCACCCAAGACGTCCCACCAGACCACATAGAATCCGGAATTCACTCAAGATTCATTTTAGTACCAAAGAAGACAGAGGACTGAAGACCAATTTTGAATCTGAGTCTTTTGAACAAGTCCGTCCGACAGACGAAATTCCTGATGGTCACGGTTCAGTCTGTTCTCCTTTTTCTAGGGAAAGATGATTGGATGTGCTAAGTAGATCTCCAGAATGTTTATTACCACATAAAAATGGAAAAGTGCTTTAGGAGATTTCTCTGCTTCTGGCTGAGTGCCAGTCATTATCAGTTCAGAGCTCGGCCCTTTACCCTCACCACAGCCCCCATGATGTTCACCAAATGCATGGCAGTAGTAGCAGCTCACTTGAGATTGCAAGGATTCTGGGTGTTTCCATAACTACGACGACTGGCTCATTACCCCTCCCACCAGGCATCTACCAGAACAAGCAAGGGACTACGTTCTCCAGACCTGCACCAACCTGGGGATTACCATAAATTATGAGAAATTGCAACTTCCTCCAAAACAAACTTTAGAGCTCATAGGAGCAGTGTTAAATACCAATACTTGCATAGCTTCCCTTCCCTTTCCAAGATTGCAGAAGGTCAAGGCCCAAGTAAAAAAGACTGTCAGAAACAAGAGAGTAGACACACAACTAGTCTTGCAGGCCTTAGGTTCGATGGTGGCTGCCATTACTTAAATTCCTCTAGCAAGATTTCACATGAGAATTCTTCAGTGGCTTTAACATCTCAGTGCTCCATTCTGTATCAGCTAATGTCATATCAGATTTTGATTGCCAGTTATTGCAAGAAAGACCTAGCTTGGTGGATTCACTCAAACAGAATTCTCTTGGGTCATCCCTTTGTTCCATCTCATCCCCAAGCCATAGTGACCACGGACACTTCCCATACGGGGTGTGGGGAGCATTATCAGGGCAAGACCGTCCAAGGCACTTGGTCCCCAGTAGAGGCCAACTTGTACATACATGTATTGGTGCTGAGGGCAGTGTTTTTAGCATTGCAGGCCTTCCAAACTGCTCTTCCCTCAGGAACGATTACAATACAAATGAACAATATGTCAGTAGTTTTGTACATCAACAAACAGGGAGGAACCAGTTCGTAACCCCCTTTGTCGAGAAGCTCTCAGAGTCTGGCAGTGGGCAATCTCTTCCAGCTGCTTTCTGATAGCAATGCATATTCTGGGGAGCTCCAGTGTGATAGTGGACAAACTGAGCAGATGCATTCTCCTGCCTCATGAGTGGTCTCTCAATCCCAAAGTGGAGAGGGAAAGTTTTTATCACTGGGGCCAGCCTTGCTGCGACCTATTTGCATCGTCACTGAACAACAAGAGCACAGCTACTTTGCTCTGGTCCCCCCACCGGTGGTGTCCCCGAGAGATGCTCTCTTGCACAATTGGCCCTCTGGACTTCTGTACGCTTTTCCTCTGTTATTTTTAATTCCTCAGTTCCTAAAGAAAGTGATCAGGTTGAAGAGCAAAGTAATCTTCATTGCTACCTGCAGGCCTCGGCAGATCTGGTTCCCTTTTCTTTGGCCTTATTTGATTCAGTGAGTGTGGACTCTGGACCCAGATCCATATCTCCTATCCCATTCAGAGAGATTAGGTCATCCAAACCTTCAGACCCTCAAGCTCACGGCTTGGCTTCTCCAGTTCCATTAATTGCCACGCATAATTCTTTATCTTACCCAGTTCGGAAGATTCTTTTGCTCTCACACAAACCCTCCACTACTCCACTAGAAAACTCTACAAGAGTAAATGGAAGAGATTTTCCTACCTGGCTCGTGATAATAACATTAACCCTTTCTCCGCTCCTGCCAACAAAATCGTAGAATTTTTAGCCTTGCTTTTTGAAGAAGGAGCCTCTTCCTGTACTATTATGGTTCAGCTAGCCGCTATTACTAATTTTTCATAATGGGTTCAAAAATATTCATTGATGTCTCATAAACTTTGCAAAGCATTCTTAAAAGGCACTTTGTTGTTAAAACCTCCATATAAAGAGCCATTTGTACCCTGGGATCTTACCTTAGCATTACAGACAATAGTACATTCCCCCTTTGAGCCTGCTGCCAACTGCAACCTAAAATTTTTATCTTGGAGAACTATCTTTCTGATAGCAATTACTTCTGCCAGAAGAATTTCAGAAATTCAAGCCTTATCTTGTAAACCACCATATTTGATATTTCACAAAGACAGAGTTTCCTTGAGAACGAACCCTTCCTTTCTGCCAAAGGTGGTGTATGAAACAAATGTCAGTCAGACAATCAACTTATCAGTCTTTTTTTTTCCTAGCTTCTCAAACAAAGGTGGATACTCTTTACATTTATTGGACGTCCATAGTCAGTTGCATTTTTATGTCCACAGAATGGAAGACATTAGGAAGTCTGACCAACTGTTTGTTTGCTTTTCAAATACAAGAATGGGTAAGGCAGTGTTCAGGGTTACCTTATCTAGGTTGATGAAAAAATGTATGTCCTTCATATACAACAGAAAAGTTGAATTGCCTGGACCCATCAGGGCACACTCTACTAGAGTCATAGCTACTTAGCAGTTTTTCATTCTAAGGCTTCCATGGATGATATTTGTGCAGCTGCGACATGGGCCTCCCCACATACCTTTATTACTCATTACAAATTAGAATTTGTCTCTAGGGGAAGAGCATACTTTGGTTCTGTGGTGCTCAGGAATATCCTTCTGAGTCCTCCCAAGATATAAGGTAGCTGGGGACTCTGTTCCATAGATCAAGTAATAAAGGAAAGTTGACAACAGCAGATAAATTATGTCTTTACCATAATGTTCCATTTATGTTGTCGATTTTCATTTATTCTTGACTCCCCACCCTCCATGCCCCTTCTATTTAAACCTCCTGGTGGAATGAAATCTGGTCTTAGTTATACATTTTTTCATATATGACATTAGGTTAGGTCTCCTTAAAAGTGCTATTAGGATTATTTTCTGTCATGTGTATCTGTAAATTCGATCTGAGGTAAATTGGAGAGGAGCATTCTGGGTAGACTTAAACTCAAGAGTTTTTGGTTCTCACAGGCTGTAGTAAGGGCCGAGTCTGTTCCAATGCTCAGAACCAAACCCATAGGTCAAGGATAAATTAAATCGACAACACAGATGGAATGTTATAGTATGTACATAACTTCCTTTTCAATAATGTTTATTTATCCTGTGGTAGTATGTATCCAGAATGGGTAAAAAGCAGTATTGTGAAGGAGCAGGGTATTCATTTAAGTCACATCACTGAAGATTAATATTGTTTTAATGTTGAGAATGTGAAGTTAGGACAAAAGTTTGTGCAGAGAGTTTACCCACAAGTAGCTACTGGAAAATACCATCCAAGAGGTAGTTAAAGGCAGTTTAGGTAATCAGTATAAATATCTAACTGTTTATGATAGTGTTTGTTAAGAATAGTAATGCTGCTGTAGCATCAGCTGTTAGAGGGATAGATAACAAAATATGTGTATGAATTTTAACTTATTCCCTGGGTGGTGTATTACTAAAAACATTTTTGAAAGATAACTAGAATTGCAGTTAATAGGAATGGAGACAGGTTTGTTTTCAAAAGGGTAGAAATATAAGATTTTTGTCTGGTAAGAAATTTAAATAATTACAAATTCAAGGAAGAAAGGTATGTTTCAGTAAAGATGTTATCCAGTATGTCAGTATAATAACCATTGCAAGGAAACTGTTAACATCAAACAGGTGATTTACATACATACATACATATACATACAGATATTTCAAGCATGGACAGTAATGCCCTTCTAGCATGCCAATATCCTAAAACAGGTGTTCCCATAATAAGTGTCCAGGATGTTCTTAAAAATATCTAAAGTAGTACTTGCTTGATGTAATTTGGTAGTCTGTTCCTTGCATTAGTTGCTGTCGCAGAGTACCAGTTAGTACACTTCTCATTCCTATATAATCTTCTACGTTGGTTGTCTGATGATTCTCTACTACTTTTTGATAACCCCAAACATTCCCAGAGATAACTAACTGTAAATGCCCTAGATACTTGAATAGGATCGCCTCTTAGATATCTATAAGAGACACTGTACAAGTTCAGATATTTTAGTCTTTCATAATAGCTTATATTTTCACATCCATGGATGCCCGTAATATATTTCCACTGTACTCTTACCAGTTTAGTCATCCTTGTTTTTTTATAAGGTTTCTATATTGTTACTCCATACTAAAGTTTGGTTCTAATGTAATTAACAAACACTGACTTCATTTCTGATTTCCTAGACTTTATAAATCTTTTTATACAACCTATAGTTCTGTAACTATAATTAACCAGTTGGTTGATATGATTAGAAAAACTCAAAGCTGGATCTACCCATATACCCAGGGCCTTGAATGACTACAGTTTCAATTACTGTGTGCTGTATTAAGTATTCACCCTTAAATTTATGTCTCTCAAATCTCATAATGCTTAGTTTTTGATGTATTTATCAGCATGTTATTCTCCTGTACCCAAATGGTCAATTTAATGAAGTTATTTTACAGACATGTCCCATCTGTAACACATGTAATCAGTTTATCAGTTTCAGGTCATCTTCATACAAACTGTTGAACACCTCAGATGAAAAAGATAGATGTTAAGTTGTCTATCTCGCCTTCATTCTTGCTGGATGGGTTCGGAGCCGACCTCGGCTCCGACTCGGCCACTCTAAAAGCTCGAGAGTTGGTTCCACCGGCTAGAGGCTCCCCTTATATCCCACAATGCTAGGCGTGAGTTACCTCAGATCTCGTTTGCCGCTACCCAAAAGCTGCCTAACAAACCTAAAGCCCATTCTACCAGAGCTTTGGCTACTTCTACAGCCTTCCAAGACAGACTGCCTATTGACACCATTTGTGCAGCGGCTACTTGGGCTACTCCTCACACTTTCATTTCTCATTATAAGTTGGATTTAGCTTCTAGGCATAGAGCTAACTTTGGTTCCACTGTTCTCAAGAGTCTGTTCCGTTAGGCCACCCGGGACAAGGTGCTAGGGACGCGGTCCCATCCAGCAAGAATGAAGGCGAGATAGACAACTTAACATATAGAAGTTATGTTCTTACCATAACGTTCCATGTTAGTTGTCTTCTTCTCGCCTTCTTCTTGCGTCCCACCCTCCTTCCCCCTGGCCTGGACAGACCTAGAGGAGTTTTGATTGTGACCTCTCTTTCTACCACCTCTTTACTTTAGGTATATGCTGGTGCATATTTTCCTGGATCAGGATGTAGGTCACCCTTCTCTTCTCCCTGGTTTATAGAGGTGGATTTTGTTTATAGTTATTCTGTTACTATTATAAGCTGGGCCTAGCTTACAAACGAGATCTGAGGTAACTCACGCCTAGCATTGTGGGATATAAGGGGAGCCTCGAGCCGGTGGAACCAACTCTCGAGCTTTTAGAGTGGCCGAGTCGGAGCCGAGGTCGGCTCCGAACCCATCCAGCAAGAAGAAGGCGAGAAGAAGACAACTAACATGGAACGTTATGGTAAGAACATAACTTCTATGTCTGAAAGATACAATCTAAATGTATGCGCATAAGGCAGAGCCCTGTGGGACACCTTGACTTAACCAAGAATTTCGCCTGTCTATTGCTGTATGATGTTTGCCGTGTACTATTTGTAAGCCATGCAGCTATCCATCTTATCAAGAGTAAGTCAATACCTTGTTGTTCCAATTTACTGGTCAGTGTTTTGTGTATGACCGTCAAATCCTGAAGTTGCATATATATAAATTACATCACAGCACAGTTTTTCATTCATAACTCTTATTATATAGTTATAGAACATCATGTTACAGGTGGTAATAGAACTATTTTCAACATATGCATGATGATATATGGTTTCAAGTCCCAACCTTTCCAGTTCTAACAATAACTTATCCAACATTACCATCTCCATTATTTTTCCACATTATGAAAGTAGACGTATAGGTCTGTATGACTGTGGGTTTGCCATACTCCCGTTTCCCTTAAAGACAGGTTTAATAAGTGCATGTCTCCAATCTTGAGGAATCTCCCCATATTTATATGACCTAGTAAATAATAGATATAGTGGTACTGTAAGTTCTTGCTGAAGTATTCTCAAGTCATTATTTCTAATTCTATCTCCTCCCTGTGTTTTGTTTGGATCCAGTTTGGATGTTATTTTTCAATGTAATCTAATTTTTTTTCAGTATCTGAGGTTACCTGGATGTCACTAGGACAATTTATCACACACTTTGTGGAGCTAAACTGTTTTGCATAAGATTTTGTAAATATATCTATAATCTGTTGTCTGAGAATAAATTTTAGAATCTACACACAGCTTATCAATTTGTATGGCTTTACTCTTTCCATATCCTATGCATCTATAAAATGGTTTTCCTGTTATGCTCAGTATTTTACATTTTCTTCAAATTGTTCTTGATCCTGTCTAACACTATTAATTTGCTTGTCTGTCTTGTTTATTTCAGTTTTCAAACTTGTAGTTCAACCTCTTTTCCATTTCTTATACTTTTCGACTGTCCCCTTAATCAGGTATCTTGTTCTTATGGAAATATATCCCCCAATGTTGTATGTCTAGATCCTGATGTTAAACCTTTTTTTTTTTTTTTTGCACAAAAACAGTTTCTCTTTCAAAATTCTTCACATTCCTTCTGCAGTTTTTCCACTGAATGCATCACTCCAATTAGTTTCACATAATGACTGTTTTGCTTTCATATAATCTGTAGTTAATCTTCTGGGTATTGCTGTAGATTTCAGTTTGGCAGAATCATCTAGCAATAAATTAACCTTTATAACCTCATGATCACTGCATATCAATGTTGGTAAAACTTTTGGAACACAAACAATGTCTGATATTTTCTTTTCCCTTGTAGTGTTTTTTTTTACAATCTGAAGCAATTCTTGATCCTAAACATACGTTGTGAATAATTTCCTTACTAATGTTGTTAACTTAATATTTCAGTCTGTTTCTGGTAAATTTAAGTCCCCAGCCACTGTTATTCTTCCCGTCTATGTTTGCGTTTCATGCAAGGAATGTATGAATTCTTCTAGATCATCAGTGCTTGACTTTGGGGGTCTATATTTAGAAGCTCAAAGAGTGTCTTCGTTGAACACTTAAATGACGACATGTAAAGAGCAAACACTGGAAACTGCAAACGGCCACTTCTGCAAATTTTTTCCCTGTGAAAAAATTTGCTTGGCTGTTATCGGGAATTGCCCTTTTCTCCAATGAAGAGCGATCTTGGAGTTGGTATATTTAGTTAGGGGGAGTGTAGGGGGCACAGCCTCCCACATCGGGGAGGGGGGGCAAAGCCCCCCACTTGATTAGGGTTTTAAAGTTTGTTTTTGTTTTTACAGCCAAGTTAATTTTTTCCCTAGGAAAAAATTTGCAGAAGTGGCCGTTCGCGGTTTACAGCTTTTGCTCTTTACGTATCACTCTTTATGTGTTCGAAGAAAAGATTCTTCAAGCATATAATATAGACCCAACTTTGGTGGTCAATACACTTCAACAATTGTTATATGTTCCAGAGTTCTCTTTATTGTCACTGTTACACAATCTGCAGTATTTGTGTTATTACTGAACATGTAATAATCACAGGTCTCATAACAATCTTTATTTCCCATAATAACACCTCCACCTGATTTGTTGTTAGAATGTCTGTTACAGTAAAAAGGTTTGTACCCTGATAGAACTGGTTTCCATTCATTGTTCAAACCATGTTTCATAGACATTAACAACATCAGTCTGTGGAAACATAGCAAATTTTCCAATAAAAATGTATTTATTAATGATCCTAGCATTAACAACCATCAGAGATGCAGCAAATGTTGCTGTCCTTGAACTGTTAAATTTTTGACCTGGCAAAAATCTCTTGTGTTTGTCAAATATTGCAAAATATCTGCTGCAAAAATTCTCTTCCCTGATCATGACAAATGCATGTCATCCTATCTGAACACATGTGCCTCAAATTAGGCTCAGATGGTCTATAACAGCAGTCTCCAACTTTGTTTGCACTAAGGACAGGTTTCATGTAAGACAGTTTTCCATGGACCGGCCATCTCACATGCATAAAGATAAAGCATAATAAAGTGCATGATAAACACAACTCGCCATAAATGCTAATTTGGTGCTTCTGGGTTGGGAATATAAGTATATCTTCCGGAATGAAACATTTTTTTCCAATGTTAAATATTATGGTCGTTTTTTGGACGATATTTTTTTTGTGTGGGAAGGAGGGTCTGAATTGATTGTTGAGTTTGTTCATTACTTAAATCAAACCACAGATTACCTGAAGTTTACTCACCAGTTTGATTCCCAAGAAATTAGTTTTTTGGATACTAAAATTATCAAAGGGCATGATAATTTTATTTCCAAAATCTACCGCAAAAATACCTTCTGCAATAGTTATTTGCACTACACCAGCCATCATTCTACACATCAGAAAAAGAGTATTATTAAGGGTCAAGCTATAAGGGTTGTTAGAATGACCACAAGGAAAGATGATGTTATAGTAGAGTTTCAACATTTAAGGGAGATGTTTTTAGAGAGAGGGTATCCTGGACATTTCATTGACCCTATCCTTGAGGAGGTTTTGAACAAATGGGGTAAGGTGTATACCCCCTTACTTGGTGTGGGTAGGGAAGGATACCAGCCTATAAGTCAAGATACGAATGTTCATGTTAAACTTGATTTTCAACATGCTTGTGTGGTGCAATATAGTCCCTTGTATTCTCAAATAAAAGGAATTCTGACTAAAAATTGGAATATTTTTAGAACTAATACCGAAATATATCGCATATTGGGCCAACAACCTATTTTTTCTACTAAGGTGGGACCTAATATTAAGACTATATATTGAAGAAAGATCATATTTTGAATAATACCAGGGTTAAGAGAGGGGGTAGCAAACCTTGTGGTAAATGTTCTTATTGCCGTTATATTCTACAAGAAAATTTCATTACCCTTGATAACCAAAGTAAGAGTCATATTTTTGTAAAGAGTGGCAATTGTGATTCAAGCAAACTGGTATATATAGCTAAGTGCTGCTCCTGTCCTTCCTTTTATGTAGGTAAGACGGAGAGAAGACTAAAAAACAGGATATATGAACATCTGTACGATATCAAAAATGAAAGAGATACCAGTGCACTGTATAAGCATAGTGCAACTTGTACTAATTTCAAGTGTTACAAGTTTGCTATACTAGAATTTGTCACTATTGAAGCTAGAGGGGGGGACTAACAAAATGTGTTGTATAAAAAAGAATTATTATGGCAACTGAGATTGGCTGCTGATTACCCCCCAGGGCTTAATGAGCATATTTCAATTATGCCTATTCTTAAAGAAAAGGCCGGTTCAGTGTAGCAGTATTTTAAACAACATATAACTGTATTGTAGTACATTTTTATTAAGAGTTTTTATTGAAAAGAGACACCATGTGTGTGTTTTTTCTTGTTGTTTTCTTTTGTTTAAACAGGTTTTGATGAAACTGATGCTTTCTTTTTAAATAATTATGCATTTACATATTCATGAGGAGGGAATTTTCATTGATATGATTGGGCATTTTGAATTATTGATCAATTAGAATTTATGTATTTAACCTTGGATTTTACTTGTCATTTTGTTCTGATGAAGTCAAACTACTTGATGAAAGCGCTTAACCATTGTGGATTTTAACTACATTTTATTACGTTTGTGGATGTGTTTTTTACAATAAATTATCCGTGGACCCGCAACATTGTGCTCTATTTTTTGGTTTGGTTGGCTTTAGAGCACTTTACACTACTTTTTGGACCAACGTCTTGATCAGTGTTAATGTTCACTGTCTCATACACATGTAAACACTCTCTTCGGCTTTCACACACACCCATACATTCTGCTTTCATGCACACATTCAATCACACCAAAAATAAACACACTCACACACACATACATACACACATTCGCTTTTTTGTTTCACTCCCTGCCTAAAAGTTTCTGTGCAGCCTGGTACCAAATGATCTGTGGCCCGGTGGTTGGGGACCGCTTCTCTACAAGTTTCCATTTTTTAAAACAGGACATATTTTTCATGTAGGTATTTACCCAAGAAAATCTTTTCTTTCACGGTGACCTGACTCTCCTTTCTATACGTGATTTGTGAAAAATACGACCTAACACCTGTACAAGCTTTGCTATCTTTGCTATCTAAGAGGGATGTAAGTTCCCTAATAAAAGTTAAGGAGTCTTTGCGGATGAGATCATTTGTACCAACACGAATTAAACAGATCCTTACTTCCTTACATTAAGGTGTTATAAAACCTGTCTTCTGTTTTTGCTCTTGACATGCATGACACTATTTGATGTTCATTATCTTCTCTGCAGATGTATCAGTTTTGCTAATATTTGAATCTCCAATTACAAGAATATATTTTCTGACCAGATCTGAAGAATTTTCAGCTTTTAATTCAGTAATGTTTGCTCTATCAGTAGTATCAAAGGAATGATCTTCATCACCATTAGCACACCTCTCAACCTGGAAACATCAAAAATCTGTACAAAGGCCCATGAAAAGTAGGTACAACTGGCCAAAAATCTGTACACTAACTAACATAAAATTTGCATGCATAATTAAGTAACCCCACCCACTCCAATGAAATTATGGGATGCCAACATTCAAACGCAAACTGAAAAATAGACAAAATATTAAACACAAACTATAACCAGAAAAAGTGTTTTATTTATATTAATATTTGTAGCTGTATAAAACTTTGAACTTGTATAAAACTAAAATGCAATTTTCTTTTATAAAAATAAAAGGAACTGCTACACTCGTAAAATTAAAATAAATACAATTTGTGTAAAAAATCAAATGATTTCTACTACTAAACTGGTATAAAATAGAACTAAAATAAATACAAATCAAATTTTTATAAGAAATTACATAATCTGAAGTAGGAACTTCATTTGTCAACAACCTTTGGGTATCGGATCCGATCTCGGATCCGAGCCGGCAACTTATTTCACAGCTAATAGATCCGAGCTCCTAGCTCCTCCCCTTACCCATAATCCCCTGCTAACCCTGACTGACCTCAGATCTAGTTTGCCGCGCTTAGACTCAGCATCTAGGTTATGAACTCCTGCTTAGATAAGTGGATGTTAAGTTGTCAATCTCGCCTTCATTCTTGCTTGATGGGTTCGGAGCCGATCCCTCGGCTCCGACTCGGCACTTGCTAAGCTCGAGAGTTTCTTCTACCAGCTCGAGGCAGCCCCATATCCCATGATGCAAGGCGGTAAGTACCCAGATCTCGTTTGCCGCTTCGCTTAGGAGGTCTTCTTTTTACCAGCTCCTGGTAAGTTGTTCACTTTTGTGATTTTTCAAGCCCCTTTTTTAGTCTAAAACTAATTTTTTGATAGTTTAAATTTATTTTGTATCCCTTTCTGACAGGAATTCCCTGTCTCTTTTAATTTTTGTTAGTCAATTCCTATCCCATCCCCCTGTTAGGGTGTGTGTGTTGGTGTTTTATAGAATACCTCTTGGTATTTTGTTTAATTTAATTTAATTTAATTTGACTGGTGTGTGTGTATTGTGTGTTCGGCACCATGTCAAAGGAGAGGGTTTCAGGTTTTAAGAAGTGTGACTCGTGCTGTCAGAAGATGTCTCTGACAGACGGTCACACTTCTTGCCTGTATTGTCTAGGCCCTCTTCACCTGCAGGACTCCTGTGCTATTTGTCACTCCTTCAGCCAGAGAGTCCTGCAGGAGAGACGTAAGTTGATTCTTAGGGGCCTTCTTGCCGGAGGGCACTCCGGCTAAGTCGGCTCCACCAAAATCAACAAAACCTGCCAAGGCCCAGGCTTCTGTATCTAAGCCTGCGGCCTCGCCCGACTGCATTGAGTCGAGATCGGCTCCGCTGGAGCCGATTCTGGATTGACAGCTTTCGGCACCGATGGCTATCGGTGCCGAATCTGTATTGTCCACTTCGATGTCAGCGCCGATCGGTTCCGACACCCATGTGGCACAGGCATCGGTGTCGGCTCCGATCGGCTCCGGCACCGTTACTTTGGTGGCTGTTTCGGCTCCCGCTGGAGCCGATACATCGAGACGCTCTGTCGGCTCCGAAGTCGGCTCCGACAGGATCTGTAGTATCGGCTCCGATGGCTCATTCCAGGAAGAGGTCGAGGGCTCCTTCCTTGGAGCCGGTACTTCGCTCGGCTTCGCCTCTTCTATCGGAACGGAGCCATCGGAGCCGATCTTCAAGGTCATCCAGGTTGTCAGATCATGACCTAGAGAGAGTGGTCAGTAGATTACTCAAGTCACAGGTACTGGCCCAAATGTTACACAGTCCGTCTCAGCAGACGACTGTTGGTCCACACCCCGTTACAGTTCCTCCTTCAACTCTACCCCAGAGTTTGGAGTTGGAGTCTTCGGGCATGGTTACTGCTACGGCTGGAGGACGGATACCCCTTCTGTTCCTTCAGCCTCTACTCTTATCTCCTCTTCTTTAGAGGGATTCGTGGTCGGGCTTCCATGGTCTCCTCCGAGGGTGAGTGGCATCGGACCCTTGTCCGAGCCCGCTCTTCCCCTTGGAGCCTCGGCCTTGGTGAGCTCGGCTCCGACATCTGCCTCGGAGACTTCCCTTTCGGTGGTCCCGGGAGTTCCTAGCTCTTCGGAGCGGGTTCTCTCGGACCTGCCTGGGAGGGGAGCATTCGAGGTAATGAAGAGTGTACTGGCCACTGGTATCAGTCAGCAGTCTGTTCCCGTAGCTCCTCCCTCTATAGTACCTGTTGACATCTCTGCCACTTCTCTTGCTACAGGACCCAGAGATCCTCCGCCTCAGGTTTCCCCATTGGAATTTCCCCTCTTCCGAGGATTCTCCTGATGTTTCGGGAGATCCTCCTAGGAAGAGGACTTGTAAGAGGAAGCATGTAGACTCCCCCCGAGTCTGTCACTTCGGATACTGACTTTGATGAGTCAGAGGGATCCCCTAGATCTCCCTCTGAGGATGTCTCCTTCTCAGACATCCTAGAACTTCTGAAACAGAGGGGAAACTGGCCCACCAACAATCCCTCTGAGGATGAGTCAGTATACCTAGAGGCGTTTGGATCTCGGCCCTCCACCTCCTGGGTGTCTCCGCCTTCGACCCCTTATGCAAGTTATTGCACGAAAGGCGTGGGCAGCTCCTGACTCTGTAGAGCCAGTCCCTAGGAGGCCTTCAAAATTTATCACTGCCCCGAGTGACAAACAATTCCTTACCAAGGGTGTCCCCGCTGATGCCATGGTGGTGGCTGCGGCCACCAAAAGGAACTTGCAGATCCTTCCGTGCCGTCCATCCTCCTAATAAGGACTCTAGGACCATGGATAGGTACGGCAAGCGGATGTTTTCCTCAGCGACCTTTGCTATGCTCGCTGAATTATCTTTGTCACTTCACCAGACTCCAAAGAGATATCCTGAAGGAGCTGGGAGAAGTAGTTCAGGATCCTACAGCTGCAGGGGCTCAAGAAAAGATTGCTTCGCAGCTAGGAACCCTCAATTCCATTGCTAACTCCTCCATGCGGCTAATATCTTATGCTGCGGATGGAGCGAGTAGAGCCGCAGGCACAGGTGTGGCTCTTAGACGCCAAGCCTGGATGCGGCTATGTGATTTTGTGGATCCCTTTAAGGCGTCCTTCACAAATTCTCCCTTTGATGGGTCAGCTTTGTTTGGCCCTCAGGTGAAGGAAACCTTGACCAGGTGTGAGCAGGACGGCAAGACTCTTTCTGCTGTTGGAGTCCGTTTTTCCACCCCTTCTAGGCCTTATCCCAAAGGACAGAAGGGTGGGAAGATGTGGTTCCGTAAATCCCAAGGAGTCACGCCGGATTCACGTGGTCAGTTTACCCCTAGAGGCAGAGGGGTAACAACAACAGACGCCGCTCTAGAGGCAGAGGGGTCCAAGAACCAGGGAAACAGGGAGCCTCTCTCTGATAAGCCCTTTCAGCATCCCTGAGGTGTTGCCCGGCTGTCCCTCCTTGGAGGCAGTCGGGGAAGTTTATCACTGTACCCAGAAGCCTGCCATTCCCTCACTCAAGACAGATGGGTACAGTCACTCATATACAAGGGTTACATAATTCCTTTCGAGGAAAGTCCTTCCCCTCAAGTTCCCTTCCAGATGTACCACCCGGTCTAAGGGAGATTGCAGAGTTAGAAATCGCAAAACTACTGCAAAAAAGAGCCATTCAGCCAGTTACAATATACCATTCAGAGCCCGGAATCTACTCAAGGTTCTTTTGGTCCCCAAAAGACGGGAGAGTGGAGACCAATATTGGAGCTGAGCAGACACAACAAGTCTGTCAGGAAGACAAGATTCGAATGGTCACTCTTCAGTCAATTCTGCCCTTCTTACAGAAGGACAACTGGATGTGCTCAATAGATCTTCAGGATGCGTACTATCACATCAAAATTCACAGACGCTCCAGGAGATTTCTCCGCTGGCTGGGGTCCAGTCACTTCCAGTTCAGAGCCCTGCCCTTTGGTCTCACTACAGCCCCCAGAGTGTTCACCAAATGTATGGCAGTGGTCACGGCTCACCTGAGACGTCAAGGATTCCAGGTGTTTCCGTATCTCGACGACTGGCTCCTGTCAGCCACCACCAGGCATCAGCTTATACAAGCCAGGGATTACACAATAGACCTTTGTTCTCTTTTAGGCATCTCAATCAACTTCGAAAAGTCATCCTTATCGCCCTGCCAGTCTATTACCTTCATAGGCGCAAACTTAAATACTGTTCGGATGTCAGCTACCCTTACAGAACAAAGAGTTTCAGACATTCAGACTCATGTCAGGATCATTCTGGCCAGCAAGAAAGTACAGGCCAGAATGGTTCTAAAGGTATTAGGTCTCATGGCTGCGGCCATTACTCTTCTTCCCTGGCTCGATTCTACATGCGCCTCCTTCAGTGGATGCTGTTCACACAGTGGTCATACCAGCAACTCCCAATGCGTCACCAGATTCTGGTGACACAAACATGCAAAGAACATCTTGCTTGGTGGATCACATCGTCTCAGGTTCACCAAGGCAGGTGCTTTGTACCTCCGTCCCCGATAGCCACTGTCACCACGGATGCCTCCCTGATCGGGTGGGGGTCATTATCAGGGCAGGATGGTTCATGGGACGTGGCAACCGTTCGAGTACCATCTGCACATAAATGTCCTGGAGATGAGAGCAGTGCTTTTAACGTTGCAAGCCCTCAACGACTTTCTTCCCGTAGGGACAATTGCAGTCCACACAGACAACATGTCTGTAGTTTGGTATATCAACAAACAGGGCGGAACCAAGTCCTATCCCTTGTGTCGAAGCGCTCAGACTATGGCAATGGGCGATCTCCTCTCATCGGTTTCTGGTAGCAACGCATATCCCTGGGAAAACCAACATTATAGCGGACAGATTGAGCAGAGCTATTCTCATGCCTCACGAGTGGTCTCTCAAGCAATCTATAGCGGAAGAGATTTTTCTGGAATGGGGTCGCCCATGTTGCGATCTTTTGCTACTCCCCAAAACAGCAAATGTCCAGACTTCTTCAGCCTCTTCCTCTATCAGGCCATCCCCCAGAGATGCTCTGACCCAGGATTGGCCCCAGGGACTTCTTTATGCCTTCCTCCATTTCCTCTGATCCCTCAGGTGATCCAGAAAGCTACCGCTTTGTGAGCCAAATTGATTCTCATTGCCCCTTACTGGCCTCGACAAGTTTGGTTCCCGTTCCTCCATCATCACCTTTTGGTGCAGCCGTGGCATCTGGACCCAGTGCCAGATCTACTGATTCACCAATCCGGTCAGCTGCACCGGTCAATCCCTTCTCTCAACCTCACAGCATGGTTGCTCCACTTCCTTCCTTAGCCAGGCTTCCTTTGATCTCTAACCCAGTTAGAGACATCATAGTAGCTTCACTAAAATCCTCTACCAGGAGGATTTACACAAGCAAATGGAAACGTTTCTCTTATTGGGCTAAGGCCCAAAATATTGATCCTTTTACTGCCCCTGTTCAGGCAGTTCTGGACTTCTTAGCAGAGATTTTTCATGCAGGCTCCTCTTCTTCCACAGTCAGAGTTCAGTTGGCTGCTATTTCTAATTTTCATGTCGGGATAGCAGATCATAATATTATGTCCCATAGGCTCTGCAGGGCCTTCTTGAAAGGAATTTTCCTACTAAAGCCTCCAATCAGGAATCCTCCTCCTCAGTGGGATTTAAATTTAGTGCTGACATCCTTGATTCTTCCCCTTCGAGCCAGCTGTTTCTTGTTCCCTGAAATATCTTTCTTGGAAAACTTTATTCCTAGTGGCTATTACATCTGCCAGGAGGGTGTCTGAACTTCATGCTCTTCGGTTCGACCCCTATTTGATTTTTCACAAAGACAGAGTATCTTTGAGAACTAATCCATCCTTTTACCTAAGGTCGCTTCAAAAACAATCTGAATCAATCCATTGATCTCCTGTATTTTTTCCTAACTATTCAGATAGAGCTGAACAAAAGCTACATTATCTTGACGTCCACCGTCAGCTTAGATATTATTTGGACAGAACAAAAATTTAGAAAATCTGATCAACTTTTTGTTTCCTATGCGGATAATAAAAAGGCCTTCCTGTTTCTAAAGTGACTTTGTCCAGATGGCTTTCTTCGGTCATCACTGAAATTTATACGATCAGGGGAAAACAGCTGTGCTCAAAACCTAAAGCACATTCAACTAGGAGTTTAGCTACTTCTACAGCTTTTCAAGCTAGACTGCCTTTGGACACTATTTGTGCAGCGCCACTTGGGCCACTCCTCACACTTTTGTTTCCCATTACAAATTGGACTTGGCCTCCAGGGACAGAGCCAGTTTTGGCTCTACAGTCCTCAAGAGTTTGTTCCATTGAGCCACCCAGGATAGAGGTGCTAGGACGGTCCCATCAAGCAAGAATGAAGGCGAGATTGACAACTTAAGAAGTTATGTACCTACCATAACGTTCCATGTTAGTTGTCTTCTCTCCTTCTTTCTTGACCCTCCCTCCTTCCCCCTGGCCTGGACAGACCTTGTATAAGAAACTATTATGCTAAAGACCATTCAGACCTGGTCCTTTTTACATCTGTAAGTTTCTTCTTCCTTTGGGAAGTATTGTATGCTTGGTGCTATTGCCCTTTGTTAACAAACGAGATCTGGGTACTTACCGCCTTGCATCATGGGATATGGGGCTGCCTCGAGCTGGTAGAAGAAACTCTCGAGCTTAGCAAGTGCCGAGTCGGAGCCGAGGGCTCGAACCCATCAAGCAAGAAAGAAGGCGAGAGAAGACATCTAACATGGAACGTTATGGTAGGTACATAACTTCTTATTTTCATTACTTATTATCTGTAAATCTCCCTCAAGTGTGTGTGGTTAGGTTCCTTAGTGTTAAATATCCTATATTTAATTGTTTTTTTGTGGTAAAATTTGTTCTCCTCCCCACCCTTCGCTGGTTCGTAGTGTGTGAGTGTGTGCTTGTAAGTTGGGGCCTTACGTATGAGTGTGTTTATTTTGAGTAGTCATGTCTGAGGCCCCAAAGTTGATTTTTTCGAAGTGCACAGAGTGTGGCCATAAGCTCTCACCGGTGGATGGCGACACTCGGTGTGTCCGGTGCCTTGGGGTTGAACACCTATCCTCAGGTTGCGCGATTTGTGCTGCGTTCAACCCCAGGGCATTGAAGGACCGGAGGTCGAAGCTGATCCTAGCGGGACTTTTGCCCCCGGATTCGGCTTTGGCCTCCGGTACTCCTATGGCCTCCCCCCAGGCTCTGGTGGCGGGCACTCCTGCCTATCTCCTCCTGCTTCTGCACCGGAGGAGGGGGAGGCCAGGAAGGAAAAGAAGAGGGAGAAGCACCACAAGCGGAGGGCCAAGGCCTCCGCATCGGCCCCCCCAGCTAAGCGGGCTTCTCCCTCTAGGTCTTACAGGTCTAGGTCTCCTCCTTCTCGGACTCGGTCTCCATGCTTTTCACCGGGTCCCGAGGAGGGGGAGACCCGATCTCCATCGAGGTCATCAAGGCAGCACTCCCGGCCAGCCTCGGTGGCCTCGTCGAGATCAACACGCAGCCTGTCGGAAGCCGATTTGGACTGGGTGATGAGAAGGTTCATCCAGGCCCAAATGCAGATGGGAGTGCTCTTGCCTCCCCCCCTCCGGGGGGGGAGCTCAACACCCTATTTTGCCCCGATAACTCCTTCTCCGACCTGCCTCCCGGGTTCGGAGCGTTCAGAGCCGGGCAGTGTCGGAGCTGGGGTCGGGTCGGCGCCAACAGTATTGGGTACTTCGGCGCCGACTCTTCCCTCGAGCTTGACGGATCCATCCTTGTCGGATCCGAGCTCTCGGAGCCGTGCTCTGAGCTTCGGATCCGGGGGGGTTAGTGTGCCTTCAGCTCCGTCCAGGTCGGAGCACACTGGCCTCTCGGATCCGATGGTCTCGGCGCCGGCTCTGAACCACCCTTCGGATCCGGGCGAGGGTCAGCTCTCGGATCCCACTGAGAGCAGGTCTCCATCGGCATTCGAGGTGGTGGAGAGGGCACTGTTGAGGGCATCCAGTCCCCCGCTCCCTGCTACAGCTCCATCCCGCACTCCCTCTCGTTTGGGTCAGGCTTCTGTCAATCGGCCTCAGGGACAGACTGCTTTGACGTCTCAGGTCATTCCACTGGAACAGGACGTTGCTGGTGAGTCTTCCTTGGACAGCCCCCCTGAGGATGTTCATCACAAGCGGAAGTGTAAGAGGAGGCACGTGGACTCCCCCAAGTCCTTAACAGAAGATACGAATTTGGATGAGGGTGAAGGCTCCCCAAGATTACCCCCCAAGGATGTCTCTTTCGGAGACATAATGGAAATGCTTAGGATCGGGGGGGGTGGTCTGCCCCCAAGGCTTCCTCTGATGAATCCGTGTTCCTGGAGGCGTTCGAAGCAGGACTGTGTACCTCTTGGGTGTCCCCTCTGGCCGACCCCCTGGTGGACCTGATTACCACCAGGGTGTGGAAGGAGCCGGACACTGTGGAGCCAGTTCCCAAGTGCCCCGATAAGATTCTGAGCCCCCCTTCGGAGAGGTCCCACTGGAGCAAGGGTCCCCCCATAGATGCCATGTTGGTGGTGGCAGCCACCAAGAGGGAATTAGCTCAGGAGACCCCCTCTGTGCACCCACTGAGCAAAGAGTCCCACTCGATGGATCGCCTAGGGAAGCGGGTCTTTAGTTCAGCGACCTTCTCAATAAGGTCCCTGAACTACATGGCACACGTCATTAGGATGCAGCGAGCCCTTATCAAAGAGTACGCTGCTTCCCCCCCGGAGTCCATGTCGGCGGAAGACAAGCAGTTGTATTCCACTTGCATGGCCACTCTAAGATCAATATCGAATACCTCTATGCGGCTTTTATCCCATGCCACAGAGGGAGCCGCTAGAGCCAGCGGAGCAGGCCTAGTCATGAGACTCCAGGCCTGGCTCCGACACTGTGACTTCGCGGAACCCTTTAAGGCGTCATTTACGAATGCCCCTTTTGACCATTTGCGAGACTTTAGTCCAGAGCGAAAAGGATGGGAAGACGTTGTCTGCCGTCGGAGTCCGCTTCTCTGCTCCCCAGAGGTCCTCCTCCAAGAACCAAAAGGGACAGAAGAAAACGTGGTTCCGGAAATCGCAACATTCCCAACCCTCCGGACAGCCAGTCCTTCCGTGGCAGAGGAGGACAGGGAGGACGCCGCCCTAGAGGCAGAGGGGGCCCAAAAAATTTGGGTCCAGAGAATCCTTCTCTGACCGACCCACGCAGCAACCCTGAGGGGTGGCCCGACTGCTCCACTCTGGAGGCAGTCAGGGTGTGTTTCTCGAGGCACCTGGCAGATTGGGAGTCCATCACTACGGATCGCTGGGTGCTTCGTATCATATCCAGTGGTTACCACATTCCCCTGTATCACGTCCCCAAAGTCAGAAACCTCCCAGATGTACCACCCGATCAGAGGGAGGTAGCAGCTGCAGAGATTCAGCAGCTCCTAGGAAAAAGAGCCATCCAACCCGTTCCCCCAGACCAGCTCGGGTTAGGGTTTTACTCCAGGTTCTTTTTGGTGCCAAAAAAGACGGGGGACTTAAGGCCAATTCTCGACCTTTCTTCTCTGAACCTGTTAGTAACCAAAGAAAAATTCTGGATGGTCACCCTTCAGTCCATCCTCCCCCTTTTGCGGGAGAATGACTGGATGTGCTCAATAGACCTCAAGGATGCGTACTACCACATTCGGATGGAGAGAAGATCCAGGAGGTTTCTCCGCTTCCGGCTGGGAGCCAGTCACTACCAGTTCAGGGTCCTTCCCTTTGGTCTCACCACAGCCCCCAGGGTGTTTACCAAAGTATTAGCAGTGATAACGGCCCACCTGAGACTCCAGGGAATACAGGTTTTTCCATACCTGGACGACTGGCTCCTGACCGCCCCGACAAGGCATCTACTCTGCTCAGCCAGGGACTACTTCCTTCGACTTGCCCCCCGGCTGGACATGACAGTCAACATGAACAAGTCCTCTCTTGCGCCGACCCAGGGGATAGAATTCATAGGGGCCAAGTTAGATACGAGGAACCTTCTAGCATTCCTGACGGCGGAACGACTACAAATCCTGAGGCTTCATGTGCAGGCCATCCTCCAATTAGAAGCTCCACCGGTGGATTTGGTCCTGAGGGCTCTAGGCTCCATGGTGGCGGCAATCACTCTTCTGCCATTGGCTCGTCTGAACATGAGGATCCTGCAATGGACCCTTCAAGTCCAGTGGTCCTTTCTACACTACCCCCTAAGCCATCCTATTCCCCTCAGCAGGGCTTGCAGGAGGGCTCTCTTGTGGTGGCGCCAATCCCCGGACCTCCATACGGGACGTCCCTTCTCCACGCCTCTTCCCCTCGCCACGGTGACCACGGACGCCTCTCGCCTCTGGTGGGGGGGAAATTGCTCAGGCAGGACGGTCCAAGGCACGTGGA
The DNA here is from genome assembly GCF_019279795.1 of Protopterus annectens. Lineage (NCBI taxonomy): Eukaryota > Metazoa > Chordata > Ceratodontiformes > Protopteridae > Protopterus > Protopterus annectens. Next base: position 919,766,666 of record NC_056727.1, on the reverse strand, counting down.
ACGACACAGAGACCTCTTTGCATATCAGTGTTCTGGAGATGAGGGCGGTGCTCTTGGCGTTGCAGGCACTTCACAACCTTCTTCCTGTAGGAACTATTGCGATACAGACGGACAACATGTCAGTTGTCTGGTACATCAACAAACAGGGGGGAACCAGGTCCTATCCGCTCTGTCAAGAGGCCATGAGAGTGTGGGAATGGGCGATCTCCACCAACCGCTTTCTTATTGCAACGCACATTCCGGGACGGTCCAACATACTGGCGGACAGACTCAGCCACACCATCCTTTCACCTTACGAGTGGTCTCTCAATCCCCAGGTAGCGAAGCGGATTTTTGCCCTGTGGGGGCAACCCTGTTGCGATCTCTTCACCTCTCCCTCAAATACGAAATGCAACAGCTACTTCGCTCTAATTCCCCCCTTTGGGGAATCCCCGAGAGACGCTCTGGTGCATGCTTGGCCTCCCAGTCTGCTTTATGCGTACCCTCCTCTACCCCTGATGCTGAAACTCATACAGAAAGCCAGTCGGTTGGGGAGCAGAATGATCCTCATTGCCCCATTCTGGCCTCGTCAAACGTGGTTCCCTTACCTGTGGTCTCACTTGGTGAATCCTCCTTAGATTCTGGATCCCCTACCGGATCTAATATCTCATCCACTAGGTCTTCCGATTCCGAATCTGGGCAGCCTAAAGCTGACAGCTTGGCTGCTCCAGTTCCACTCCTAGTCAGGACTCCCGGTATCTCTTCCCCAGTTAAAGCCATACTAGTAGCGGCACACAAACCTTCCACTAGAAGGGTCTATCGCAGTAAGTGGAAGCGTTTCTCCATCTGGGTGGAACATCATAATTTAGATCCCTTCACAGCACCGTTGGATTTCCTTACAGGTCTTTTTCATCAGGGTGCTAGCTGCTCAACGGTCAAGGTTCAACTAGCAGCTATTTCTCATTATCATGTGGGACATGAATCAGGGCCTTTGATCACGGCAAAATTGTGCAAAACCTTTCTCAAGGGTACCTTCCTGCTCAGACCCCCTATCAAAGACACTGTACCCCCTTGGGATTTATCACTAGCCCTACAGGCCTTGACAGCTCCCCCTTTTGAGCCTGCTGCTTCAGTGGATCTTAAGTACCTATCTTGGAAAACGGCTTTTCTTGTCGCTATTACTTCAGCGAAAAGAGTTTCCAAGCTTCAGGACCTTTGCGTGAATCCCCCGTACTTGGCCTTCCACCAGGATAGAGTATACCTCAGGACCAATCCCTCATTTCTTCCCAAGGTGGCCTCAGAGGCTAATATCAATCAATCTTTTAACCTGCATGTCTTCTTTCCTAAGTATCAAAACAAAGGAGAATACAGACTGCATTCGTTAGATGTGCATAGACAACTGCGCTTCTACATTCATAGGACGGCTGGTCATAAATGATCCGACCAGTTGTTCATCTCCTTTGCCAAATTTAACTTAGGTAAATCTGTTTCTAAGGTCACTCTATCACGATGGATCTCACAGTGCATTCTCTTGGCCTATGAAAGTTCTGGGAGGCCCGCACCTCAGACAGTACGTGCGCATTCTACTCGCTCTATATCTACCTCTGTTGCCTTAGGTCTAGAGTATCTTTGGATGATATTTGCTCTGCAGCCACTTGGTCCTTATCTCATACTTTTATCAACCATTATAAGCTGGATGTTATCTCCAGAGGGAGAGCATCCTTTGGTTTCGCAGTGCTTCGGAACATCCTTCCATGTTGGCCGCCCAAGATCTAGGTAGCTGGGGACTCTGTCCCAAAGGTTGCTGACAAATGAAGTTCCTACTTCAGATTAAGAAGTTATGTACTCACCATAACGTTCCATCTGAGTGTAGGTATCTTCATTTGTCTGCAACCATCCCCCCCTCCTTCCCCCTGACCTTCGAAATTTTAGGTCTGGATGTCCTTCCCTTAGTCCCTTTCGGGACGTATTTAGCCTGTTAGCTGCTTATATAAGGGCACACTTGATCTGAGGTCAGTCAGGGTTAGCAAGGGATTGTGGGTAAGGGGAGGAGCTAGGAGCTCAGATCTATTAGCTGTGATCCGATACCCAAAGGTTGCAGACAAATGAAGATACCTACTCAGATGGAACGTTATGGTGAGTACATAACTTCTTATTAACAACTGCAGCATTAATGGATGTCATCAACATGGATATCAACAGGATTAGATTATGTGAGCTGCCTGTTGGATAACAACTCACTAGATTCTAAGAAAAAGGGTGAGAAGCTTTCTTACAGGAACTGTTTTGATTTACTTCAAAGAAGCCCTTAGACAGGGATGAACAGTCAGATGAATAACATAGGCCAGAATTTGCAAGATGAAATGAGAACAATGTAGAAGAAAGATAACCAAACAGTTCCAGTAGGAGAAGGAGCAGCAGATCTAATAAAACAAGAATTTACAATCTCACTTAAATATGCTACCAGTACGTACAACTCCATATGAATTACAGAAGGATGCAATCTTGGACTCATTGTGGGTGCTGAGTTGGAATACTGCACTGCATTTTTCTAAAAAGAAGGCTTATTATACAGCATAAATATGAATAGTTCCTTGTAGCTTATTAAGATGATTTCTTTGATCATGCCTGAAATGATTACTGCAATGGATAATGAACAAGAACAATATGCTGACCCAGTAAAAAAATAAGAAGTAAACATTGTAGACACAATCGTGAAAATACATAGCAAATGCTTTACTACTGTATCATGTTTAGACATTTGCAGATCTGTGCTTGGAATAATACAACAAAAACACTTAAATGTAGTACTTACACAAAGCATTCCCTTAAGGACATAAATGTAACAATGATACTTTCAGCAATCTATTCATGCATGCAAAAGGAAGGAAGATAAATAAATGCTTACTGAATTACTGAAGAGCTCAGCCTCATAAAGCCCCACTCATTTGAGCTGCTTTTGCTAACCCAAAGGGGTTGAAGAATGTCCCGTCTATAAATCTGCATATTTATCCTTATAACTAATGATACTATAATAAATATAACTGGCACTTATAACTGATAAGCATCATACTATAACAAACATAACTGGCACTTTACTTGGAAGAGGCTTGACCATCTATATCTTTACCTATTGATAAAAACTGTCACATTTCTGGAAATACGTATGAGGGATTTAGAACAGACAGCAACTTCCTAAAAACAGTCAAAAGTTCTGCCAAATGTCTGCCCACATTTAAAAATATTTTTTCTGTTGGCAGCTTCATCCTCCTCCCTTCAATACAGACAACTATATATATATATATATATATATATATATATATATATATATATATATATATATATATATATATATATATATATATATATATATATATATATATATATATATATATATATATATATATATATATATATATATATATATATATATATATATATATATATATACTCAGCACTAACCCCTGCATCTTGCTACTACTTCTCAGCTTTGTGGTTACTGGAGCTCATGGCACATGGAAACTGGCCTTCAGAGCTGCCTTCCCAAAACGTGAAATCATATGATAGTAGTTAAACAGAAATCAGAAATGCCTACTGCAAGCAATCCATCTGTCATAGAAACACAAAGGTAAAAGGCAAACATTCCAACCCATTGTTCACACAACACAACAAATCGCAAGCTCCCGCCAAATGCAGCTTATAGACACATTAAACATATCTTAAAGACAAATCAGTTTACTATGTCATACACAGTCCACAAAGTTTAGCAGAGCAGTATCCCCTGACAGTACACACTAGCCATTTCCCAACGTAGAAAAGACCCAGTGCCGTATTTGTATCATGTGATGCCAACCACTCCTGTGTTTTAACGTCATGCATTTTCTGGTTGACCTTCTGTGTTGGCAGAGAGAATTATTACAGTGTTCTACTTTAATTGGATAGTATGTTTGTCACAAGAACCTCAGTTAAGTGAGAGACCACATAGTAATTGTGACTGATGATGCATAAGCCATACATCTGAATTGTTATGTAAACTGAACACAAATTATGCATTTGTCGTCTTGCTGGACTGCAAGAACAAGAAAACTTTTTTTTTTCGTAAGCAGTATTTAACTGAACTTCCTGCAATTTGGTTGATATGCTCTGCTCGTTCTTTGTCTTTGAAGTTATTGCTAAGAATTCATTGGACCATGCTATGAACTCAGCATTAATTAGGAAGCTTTATGGCTCGGCAGTAGTGTAGATGTTCACTGACTGACTCACTTTTTGACAGTCTATTGTACGAATGTCTTCTCTCACGTTATTGAAAATGTAAGCCATACCTCTCTTGTGTATCTTATTTTGTGGAGCGATCCTCATTTGATTCTTAAAATGATCGTGTTCCACATTTTGCCCAATTGTTACACATTATAAGAGGTAATGTTGCCATACCCCTAAACTTATCTCTGTACGGAAATGTCAAAAAGTAATGGCACTGCTTTAAGAAAGCATGACTGTGCCAAAAGGAGCTAGAGGTACACCTTACAAAATATAAACAATAATTTTGCGAATAAAGCTCAAGCCACTAAGAGTCTGCTAAGCACCTCAGCGCTATAGCTGACTTTTTAGATCCTTTCTTTGTAAAAGGACAAATGGAATGACAAAGCAAAATCTATGTGTGCACATCCTGCAAACAGTCACAGTTTCTATTAGGCATGGGCAGTAATAGGCATACATATAACATACTCGTTTCTGGAACCAGAGGTTGAGTCACTGGGGAAAGTACATTTTCTATTCTCATTCTGGGAGTGCGGACATGGGAGGGGGCACTGTGCAGGCTGCAGAGCAGTCAGAAAAATCATTCAGAGGTTGACATTGGGCAGAAGTAGAACTTAAATTTAACTTTGTAATTTTCATTTTTTGTAATAACATAGCCTGTTTAAAGTATTATGTTTTTTAGTTTGGTTTCTGGAGAAATCCTCGTTCCCTGAACGTGTCTAGTGGATTATTAGTTGGTTTGAATTATAAAGAGCTACTCCACCTGCTGTTATTCAGATTGCTGGCATGATGACACCAGCAATAAATTTAAAGTTGTACTCTCCAAAAAAAAAAAAAGAAAAAAAAGAAAAGAAAAAAAAATCGTGAATTAAAGGGGCCACTTGGGAATTCATGGCACCCTATTATATTGCCCTCAAAACCAGTAAATACAGAGGAATATGGTATGGTTGAGAGGTATAACCATTAGTCTTATTAATTTCACTATTTCCATTACATATTACATTTCCAAGCATGCCGATCTCATCTAGCTGGCTTTGTACATCCACAACTTGAGCCATGTTCTCAGTAGCTGTCTTTCTCATCTTTTTTCTTACAGTAATGTTCTTCAGTCCTTCCACGTTCGATTTGTATTTCTTCCTTTTCACCTGCCCCTTGATTTGTGCTTTGCCTGAAAGATCTTGTACATCTATGAATATGTTATGAATATGCATGCTGTGATTCTTATCTTCTCTTTTATGTAAATAGACTTTCTACAAGGTGCTGCAGTGTGTTTATGAAAGTTACTGTGGAGTTCAAAATGATAACTCAGGTAATGCATTGTTTGCACACACTGCAGTTTGTCTGAATTTTAAAAAAGTTAGGATTTTATGTTACTGGTTATGTGTCAATGTGATGGGGAGGGATATTAAATACTTGACTGTAAATAATACCAATGATGAGTAAGATTAAATGCTTATAATTTTCCTGGTATTGACAAGATGGAAATTTTCAAAATAGTTTTAAAAAGAAAAAAAAGGTAATACTTGAGTCTTAGCCTTCAAGCGTATTTTAACTGTGTTGCATTTATTAATTGGTTACTTAACCTTGTGATTTAATATAAGGTTCCCTGTGCACAGTTTTGTTCTTCCCTTATTAATTCACCTAATTCATATCTTATGCTATGACTTATGTCACTGTGGCTTAATTTTTTTAATTTCCTGTGTTTTTTCTGATCTTTCTGAATCACTTGCCTTTGCAACTACATGATGTAATTTTTGATATGCTAAGTGAAATAGTTTTGCTCAGTTTTTGTTTATATTTATGTATTTTTTATGTATACTTGTCTTTTTTGTGTAAAATTAACACACAGGCTAAACCTGAAAACTGTTCACGTAGGTCAGTGTTCTTCCCTAGTTAACAAAATAAATAAATAGACAAATTGTTTGATTGATAAATCAACTGATTAGTTGATAAGATAATGGTCAGTTGCAGCTTGTTCTTTAGTGTGATGAGGTATTTTTTTCAGATATACACTTAATATAGAAGGTTTAGTCCATCATGAGTTTTAAATAGAAGGTTAAGCTTTCAAGTGATGTTAGGGTATAAGCAGGTGTAACTTCTAGGTCTGGATCATTGAACCAAGCCAGCAGTGAATGCTGTATGAAGTGTTGGTGACTTCTGGCACAGTTGAGGTTTTGCTCAGATAATATCAGTGAGTAAATCTTTTCTGGTGGCTTATGTATTTAATACGAGGAAGAAAGATCTACTAGATAATGGTATAAGCCTTTACAAAATTGTATTTATTAGACAAATATTAATTTCCTATCATCATCATACCATTGAAGGAGTAGAGTCACTGGGCTGAACTTGAGAGTGTAGGGAATCACTTAGTGTAATAATGCTGGTTGATAAACTAGAAATTTCGAAAAGCATTATATCAGCAAGTTCTGGTCTAAAATCCAGTTGTACCGTAGGTACCTGGATGACATTTTATTCTGTGGAAAGGAGATGCCAAAGAATTGGAGGCCTTTATAGCCTATATTAATGACACCACTATTTTTTGGGAGTTTACACACCAGCTTAATTTGGTTTCCATATCTTTTCTTAATATCTTAGTCATTGCTTTCTCTGTTATGATAGCAGACATCCATTTTGGCAAAAGAAAAATCTTGTGAGGAGACAGTTGATTAGACTGAGAGGGCTTATTTCTGATGACCAAGTTTTTGACAGTGAGACCATGACTCTGTGTTACATATTCCTAGGCACAGATTACCCATGAGACATGTTGCTGAATTTAAGGGAGTGGATGAAAAGTCAGAGGCATGTATGCTACAAACCCTTGTTGTGTTATGGCAAGAGCATAGTAGCAGGGAGAACCAGTAATGACAGCAGTCACTCTAGGGCCATTGTGTTAAGTTATAGTAGGGATATACTTTCCCTAATGAAGATTATTAGTTCCTGCTGGGCCACCATTTTTGGTGCATTTGATCTTATGACTAAATTGGGGCAGAACCCTAGGTTTATTTACATTTATTATTATTATTATTATTTTTTAACTTAAATACTGTACTTGAAATAAATCAAAGCAGGAGTTTGAATTCTACAAAGAAACTGGGAATGAGGCACTGTGGAGCAAACAGTGCAGATTTATATTACAAGGTCCCCATTTTTCTGTAACTGGCTTCTCTAGAGTGATTTCCCTTAAAGAGAGTTACAACGTAACACCAAAGGGGTAGTGTATTTAGCCCTTTGTGCAACCTGTCTCAAATTTTATGTAAGTAAGACTGAGGGGCCCGTTAGGAAAAGGACTTCCCAGTGCACTAATGCTATCCATATGAAAGACGGTAGAAGTGTATTACACAAACATTCTGTGGTCTGCATTAACTTTAGAAAATGTTCTTTTTTGTGTACTGGAAAAGGTTTCCCCCTAATCAAGGGGGAGAAGGGGGGCTTTCCTTAGAGGAAAGGGACCTTTATTGGTAGTTTATTCTTAATGCTGCAAATACCCTGGGTATTAATGATGTTATTACCATAGGACATGTTTTGAAGAATAAATCTCTTTCTTTATAAAATGTTTTTACTAACAATGTTGTTTATTGGTTTTTATTACAGTTAATATTAAATTATTGAAGTAGGCTGTTTTTAAAGTTACATTTCTCTTTAAACTTGTTTTTTCGCACCAGCATTTGTATTTAAGCAGCAAGAAGTGATGTAAATTCTTTTAACTGTGAGGGAGTTCTGTTAACTTCAAGAATGGAAGTGCTTAGTGTTTTACAATAAAAGAATTGTAGATATTTTCAGAGTGGCATGTTGTTAATTATATGTATATTAAAATATAATAATTTCCCCTGTACATACATATACATGACTAATGTTCTTAATTTACACTGCAGACAAGGGATTTTTTTATCAGGAGACTAGAAAATAGAAAGCATGAAAATTGGTAGTTTTCTTAGAAGAGTGGTTTTTGTACTTGTAAAGCTATTCGCTGTTTCTCAGTAGTTGGAGACGGTAAGTCTACAGGTGAAGGCAGTTAATCATGAAATGACAAGGATGTGCAGTGTGGCATTTAGTCTTTAACTTGACACTGAAAAAAGTGAATACTTTTGCATGTAGCTGTATCCCTAACAACCTTAGTGCTAAAATATTAAATATAACAGTGCACAATTGAGCTAATTTTTATAAGGGTAGCCAGTCACCGTTTTGTTAAGGCTAAAAATCAGCTGAGAGCAGGTACGTTATTTTTCTCATCTGAGACGGAAATTGAGATAGGAAAAGAACAGACATTATCTCTGCAAGAGGGAACACAACCTCTAGTATGCAATCCCAGCATGATTAAACATAATTTGGGGATAGGCAAAGCCTGTAGGTGTAGCTGTCTATTCTGGGCAGCTACCTTCATTGAGGGGTAACTTCTCTTTTTGGAAAGTGTATATAGTTTTGTGTGTTTGTTTCTTTCTTGAGTGTTTTTATTGAAGTGAGAATTCTAGGAAAATGCCACATGCATTCAAACAGAGATGAAAAGCAGCAACTGCATACAAAATCACCCTGCTAAACATTGAAATGTGCATGTAAGTTGCCTTGCAGAATATGTGAAAGTAATAGCTTTTTTTATTAGAATAACTGCCGTACCAGTATTACCATGGAATGTAAATGGCATTAGAGGTATTGACAAAAAACAAAGGATACTGAATTATGTTAAGAACTGTAGGGTGCATATGACGTTGCCACAGAAGCCACATTTGATTAGAATATAGCTGTAAAGTTCACAAAGATGAGCCTTCAGAATAGATTTTCAGAGCAGGATCAAGCACAAATGAAAAGTGGGGTAATAATAATACTGATTGCAAGAGGGGCTTCACTAGTGATAGAAAAGGGTAATAATAATAGATTTGTGTTAATAAGGGATTATTAGCAACAAGTGAGGATTACACTGTCTATTTACATTCCACCTAAAAATAATCATATGTAGTATAATAGAATTTTAGGACAAATAAGTTTTCAGCAAGGAGGAGTATTTATGTGTGAGGACTGGGATCTGATTTGCAATAATGAGTATGTATCAGGGGACAAAGAAGGGCAAATACAACAAAAGAAGGTAGATGTCTGAAGAACTGTATGAAAAAAATGTAATGAAAGGTGTGACTTTACTAGCAAGAGCACAGAATTTTTCATATTATTTCCAGAGGTGCAATAAATAACTGGACTAGATCAAATAGAAATTACATTTCATAGAAGTGTGTGTACATAATTGAAAGCTCTGAAACACATCCAATGACTATTTCAGATCATATCCAATAAAGTCTGAAGTAAAGATTTAAACTAATGAAGTAAAAACAAGACATTGGCAATTTCCTACTAATTTGTTAAGATGAAGGGAATTTAAGGAAACATGATGTGAAGACTTCAGTTTTTTTTTAAGTAGATAAAATATGCTGGAGGTATGATGGGAAGGAGAAATAGAGAGGTAGTTGGAAACATTTTTTTTAGAAATGTAACAAGTTTGCAGATTTTTAAAATTTCCTACAGATTACTTTCTTAGAGAAAGTTGGGGGTGCAAATGGTTATAACTAAGGAAATGTATTTTAGTTTATTTATAGGATCCAAATTGCCTAGACATAGTAAGGCTTTACTAAGTTTAATGCTGTTGACTGCCAAAAAAGCAGTTACTAGAAAATGGAAATCAAAATAATCTGAACTAACCATAGCTAAAGTATTGACTATTGTAAAGGAGATTCCAAAACACACACACACATACACACACACACACACACACACACACACACACACACACACACACACACACACACACACACACACACCTGCAAATCACAGTGGCATGTTTGACTGTACACCTTAGATGTTTGAATGAATGAGTAATCCATAAAAGCCTTGTTAGCCTTAGTTTTGATCATAGAAAGAAGGCATGATTTAAAAATGGAAGCAGAAGATAAAGCCAGATAGAAAAGAAAAGGAGCAAATTACATAGAAATAAATGAAATTCCTGGGAACAATGCATGTAGAATATTTAGGAGGAGCAGGAAATCTTAAGGGTAGGCACAAGTAGAACAATTTACATAATGCTGGATTGAATGAAAATTTCTTAGAAGAATTCTTGTACACACAGTGCATGAAAGTAACAATGGAATTGTGATTGTGATTTGTTTCCTTTTCTGTTATTGTATGTATACACATCATATGTTATAAAATATCATGTTTAATAAAGATGTTTAAAAATTCTTAAATGTATTTAATTCACTTATGCTCATTTTGATTCTTATAGGTGTCTTCAGGAAAATGACTGGAATTTTAAACAGGCCACAGAAGTATTTAATTACTTTAAGGTACATTATGAATAATTTGCTTCTGATAGCTCATTTCATATAATAAAGTTTGTGTAATGCAAATGAGGATAAAGTAGGCATTTGCTTTTAGCCATCTCACACACACACACACACACACACACACACACACACACACACACACACACACGCGCACACGCACGCACGCACACACACACACACACACACACACACACACACACACACACACGTGCGCGCGTACATGCACACCCAGACATACACAGATGTGCCCATCAATTACAGTGATCTTATTGACTATATACATCTTAAATGTCTGCTTGTGATCAGATGAAGTCTAATACATAAATATATAACAGCCACAGCTATGTAATTCAGCTTGCTGATATCAAACTCATAAAGTACAATCCTCCCCCAACACAAACACAGATATATCCACAAATGACAGTGAATTTTTTGACTCTATATACCTTGGATGACTCAATGAATGAGTAATGCATAAATAAGAGCCACAGTAATGTAAGTCAGCTAATTGCTGTCAGATGCATACAGGGCAACCTTTTTGAACTCCAGCATATACAATAATGCATGAACAGGTACATGCTCATGGGCAACGAGTCACTGCAACTTGATTTACTGTGTATACCTCAGATTGAGATCAGTGACTGAATAATACATAAGTAATGACCACAGTATTTTAATTCAGTTTGAGGTTGACAGATACATACACTGCAGCTGTTTGGAGCACCACACATACACAAACATACACACACACACACACACACACACACACACACAGACACACAGTATTTTCAGGACAGGTTAACAGTACCTTTCAGTGTCACAACTCCTTCCTATCTTCATTGTATTCACAGTCACCATTCAGACCAGTCTGTCAGACTGGGTCCCTGAGTTACCTCAACTCTGTACATCATCTGTTTCTATGCTATTTTTGTGCATCAGGATACACTGTCTGTGACTACCAGTCCTAAAGGTTTAGATGATAATGTGAGTATAAGAGATATACTTTTTCACAAAAGGAAATGTCGACATTAGGGGTTGTATTTGGGAAAAAAGTTGCAGAAAACAGTGAAGTGATATTTTACTAGAGTTAAATAAATAGTGAATTTGTAGACAATGTTTATGTTGTCTTTTTGAAAAAAATTATGTTAAGGTGTCCAATCTCGCCTTTGTTCTTGCTGGATGGGGTCCGGAGCCGATCCTCAGCTCCGACCTCCATCCAGCAAGAAGGAAGGCGAGATGAAAGACTACTAACATGGAATGTTATGGTAGGTACATAACTTCTTTTTATGTTTGGTATAATATTAACAGAAAAGTAGCATACATGGAAGACATATAAACTTTCCTAACTGCAAAAAAGAGAAAGGCTCACCAGGAATTGTTGTTACTGTTGTTGTTGTTGTTATTATTATTATTTTGTTTTTGGAAAGAAAAACAATTTTTATTTATATATATATATATATATATATATATATATATATATATATATATATATATAAAACAATTGTGTGCAGTCCTCATGCATGATGGTCCTAATGCATTATTTTCCCTGGCAGCTGGCCAGTCCAATTTTTATTATGTTGTTAAAATAGTGTGTGTTATTGCTGATACATCTGGCTGCAGCCCATTGCTAGGGAGTACAATGTGCTATTTTTAATGGCAATTTAAAATTTAATCAATTTATTCATTTGAAATACTTAACCTCTTGCCATCAGCACATGATCCGAATGAAGCTTCATTGTCACATGTATAACTGCAATTCTTTCCATAGTCATTCAATACTTACTTTATCTTTTTCTTGTACCAACCAAAACAGTTTACAGCCAATCCCTCAATTATAGGAACATTAGAATTCATAAATTAAACTATGTACAGTATAACTAATCGGTTATAGATAATTGAAGTCACAATTTATAAATGCATCCAGGAGGAGATAATCCTTCTAATTTCACTTCAGATGGGTTTTGCTTTCTATATTCATACTCTTTTCTGTATATTTGAGTCTTACAACTGCTTCCTAGAATGCATAATTATGTCCTGAAATAACTCTTATCTACTTTCTCATTTTATATTTCCCATTTTTTGGTCAAAATATATTTTTAACTTTACCTTTATGTTTCATCACCATGTCTCTCACCTCTCTCACCATGTCTAACAATTCCCTTGTGTCTGGCTTCATCCTTTGCTTCCATTTTTTTATTCATGGTTTTCCTTGCTATGATCACAACTAAGGCTTTTTATATGTATCACTGTTTTTTCACCCAAGATCAATTAAAAAAATCCCTGGTGAAGCAATCATCTGCCCAGATATTTCACTTGTTAATTTCCCCAAATCTATTATGAACTGAAGCAGTTTTCCACATTCCCAAAAATATTTTCCACTGTAGCCCTTACCCATTATCATATTTCCATTGTGACACTCAAGACTGTGGGAACCTCCCTAATATTCTGTATGGGGTATACAAATATCCTTGCAGGCACTCCCATACAAATACCCTAAACTTCCTTGATTTTGTAGCTTAGGCTTATGCTACCTCCTGCCAATTGTTTCTCACCAGTCCTGTTTTATTTAAAGGGTGCCTGTTTTTCTAGCTCCAGTATAGCCATATAGGCTAATCCCAATACTTTTTTTAAGGTTGCTAACTCTGTACTACTTTCTTGGATGAGATCTGTCATGGATGGTTCATTGTTATTGTCTGTAATACTCCCCTGGAGTTCTCTCCATTCTTACAGAAGGCCTATATCTTTATATAATCACCATCTTGTAACTTGCCTCTTTTAATTCCAGCTAAGTATTTATCTGTTGTCATCTTCGTCATTTGCTTCCAAGTCCTTGGACTTTTATTTTTCCGGCTCCAAATATCTGCGGCTTTGCCCTTTCCCACTGTCTACCTTTTGTTTTACTCAGTTTGTACCATATGGGAAGAGTACACTCCAAAGCCAGGACTTAACATCTTACCTGCCTAATACATTTCCCACACTCTGTTTCTTGTATATGCAAAACCTGTCTTCTCCACTGTGTTCTTCTATAGCCATCCACATCTTCAAGGGATGTTGTTTCCAGTTATTCCTTCTTTGATTTAATAGTATCCTCTGTCTCTCTTATCCATATAACTTCCTATAATATTCCATCATAACTTCCTTAGTGCTTCTGGCTCTCTGATTATAATGCCTATGTCTGGAATACTAAATTTCAATACCATATGTTCCACCTTTTACATTCTGAGAATGTGCCAAGTATTTGTATACCTTGGGAGTATAAGTGAAAAAGTTGTTTTATTGTACTAGCCTTAAATTCAGTTAAGCTATCCAAATGTTCCTTTAGCGCCTTTTTTTTTTTTGAATCACATAGTTGTATCTCCTTTTCACCATCACAATTCTCCTTTTAATAACCCTGCAGATGTTCATCATAAGATCGTGTTTTCATAGCCTAAGCTACATGTGATGTCCTGCTAAGGACCAGACCAGCCAGCCAGCATCCAAAGCTTTAGGGAACCTTCCACTACCCTAGCAAGTGCACAGCTCAAGGAGAGCAAGATAAGGCTGACCTTCTCTGTGGACTTTGAGTGACGAATGTTTGGCTAGCATTTTACCAAGACTGGGAAGATAAGTTTCCCCATTCAAAGTTACCTTCCACTTTATCATGTCTTTAAGAAAAAAGTGTTTCTTTTCTGTCAGAAATTTAGGCTACAAGTTTAAGTTGATATTTATAATGTTTTTGTTTTGATGGTTCTCTCTGGGAATTGCTATGTAAATCACTATTTTTGTAAGAAAATGTGCTTCACTTTTCTGTCAAATATTATGGCTAGGGGATAGGACTAGCAGTTTTAGAGACTGTCAGTAAAAACATTTTACCCAAAACTTATTCATCCTGTCATGATATTTCACTGACTCTAGTAAGACACTTAAAAAATTTATTGGTTAAGCACTTTGGTTTTTAAAATTACAAACTTCATCAGAACAATATCAAATGAAAAAAAAAAACAGATTCAAATGCACTTGAAAAAGTCAGGTGATCAGGAACAACCAATGAAATCTCTAATATAATAAATAAATTAAAAAAAACAATAAAATTTAAAAAACACAGAGTTTAAAAAAAAACTTGATAATTTGATACATTAAAAGTAAATTACTTAAAGTGCATCATAATATTTTAATATAAGCAAAGAATTAATAAAACAGGCGTAGTTTAAACCAGGGTTGTTCATAGCATCCAATATTAATTGCCTTCTAAGCTCTGCTCTTTCCAGATGCTCACAAATGATATGTCCCTGGGGATCTGACTTGATTTGTTGTAATATTAATTAAAACTATGGATAAGAAATTCATCTACGTATTTGTATAAAAGCATTAATCTTTTTCTTATTTTTAATATCTAAATTGTGCTCATAAGTACGTCTTTAGAATTTTCTAGAGGTTTTCCCTACATAAAATACATACATTCGGCAATATACACCACATTAGATGTAAAACAAGAAAAATGCCAACGAATCCTGTAAATTGTGCTCCTAATGTTAATACTACAAACACTGTTTATCAAGTGACACTGGGAGCAACACCCACACTTGTACATACCCGGAGCTAAGTGACCAGTGTTAATACATCTACAGTTTTTATGTTCCAAATAAAACTTAAAAGATTTGGCCTTCTTGTAAGAAATATAAGGTGTGTCTCCTAACTTGCAGCTCAAATCCTGTTCAGACAGGAAGAGTAGACTTTCCAATTCTTATTAATACATTCAGAGATAAATTTACTGTCAGTTGTATAAGTAGTAATGAAATACTTTTTACCATCACAGTTGTTATTAGTAATAGGTCTACCCTCAAAGTCTCCATAAGTTGGGATTACAGATCTTGAAGACTTTAAAATAGGATGGTAAACCCCAATGCTCCTTTAACACACCACTGAGACACCATTCAGGCTAAATGCACCAGTTGTCCTTTGACAATTGCTTTTTTCAGAAATCTAGGGTGCCAGCTAGAATACCTCAAATAAGAGTTTAAAAATGTTGGTTTTCTAAAACTATTAGAAATGAGGCATTGGTTAACTAGATCCTTACTAATCTGAATGTCAAGATAGGAAATTGTCTCCTAATTGTATTTATAAAAAAAAAAAAAAAATAAATAAATCAGCTGTATTATTTATATAATTAAAAAAACATTTCAACCTGTCCGGCGTGTCCACCCACAAAATAAAAATGCCATCCAAATATGTGGTGTAAAAAAATCCAAGAACTCACAAATGGACTGTTAAAAATAAATTCAGTTTCCCAGTGAGCCATTACATAATTGGCAAAACTGGGTGCACAAGTTGCCCCCATCGCTTCTCCAGTAAGTTGTTTGTATAGCTTACCCTCAAAAATGATGAATTGATTTTTGAGTACAGTTTCCATCAACGTAGTAATAAGTACAGTTTTCATCAGCGTAGTAATAGCATTAACCTTAACAGAACTAAATAAATCAGAGTTAAATAACTGATGCTTATACCAACTTAGTCCTGCATCATGAGGGATAACTGAATGTAACTGTTGAACATCAGTGGAAAAAAAAACATTCCATCCCTTTTTTTACATTATAATCAATCCACTGAGCAATGTAGTAATCGATCCAGACCTGTCAACAATGGGTCTAAAAGGTGGATTGGCTTAATTTTTGTGTACCTTGGGTATCCCAAATAAACTAGCCAAAACTGGTTTATCATTAAACATGTAAACATAATCCATCCCTAAATAATCTAATCTAAATAATTTACTTTTAATGTATCAAATTATTATTAAGGTTTGTTTAAACTCTATGGGCAGGATTCACAAAGCCTCCGTGTAAGAGTTATAACTCTTACACGGAGGCTGCAGTTAAACGGAGTGATGTCAGCATGCTCTGCATATTCATGAGAGCATGCTGAATCACACCTAAGGCTAACACGGTCCGTGGAAGACAGTCGGGGGCGTGTCCGTAGGCCGAGCCCTGCAAGCGGACACGCCCCAAGAAGAGTAAAAGTGCCCAAAGTAAACACCCACAACAGAGGCCATGGAAATGTGAATAAACACAACACAACACATGCCCCCACAGACTATGAACATAAAATATATAAATGAACATGTTATATATATTTTTTTAATCGTAAAGATGTTTGCCCGTGAGTGCGCTCGTTTGCGCAGGCGTGCCCGTAGCTTAGCTACAGTTAGCAGTCAGTGGGAAAGGATATAAGAACTAAATATGTAAAGTAAGCCAAGAAGCAATAGCGTAGCGGTAGAGACGTCAGCTGAAGAGCAGGCATTCATGGTTCGAGCCCCCACAACATCAATTTTTATTTTTAGTAAAATAAGCATGAAATAAGTCCCTGACAAATATGTACACATATAAAATTATATTTTGTGTTAAATGTAATGAAATAGTCCATTTATTTTGAAGAAATGTGAGATAAGAAAACAATAAAAAATGCGAGATGTGACTATAGCTGAGCTACAGTTTAACAAGGTGAGTGCATCTGCCCGTAGGTGAGCAGTGGTTTAACAGGTGCAAAATGAGTGCCTGTAGGTGAGCAGTGGTTTAACAGGTGCAAAATGAGTGCCCGTAGGTGAGCAGTGGTTTAACACGCTGAAACTGTGTGCCCCTAGCTGAGCTGAGCGTAATATGCGTGCTGACAGCCAAACCTAGCTGAGCTGAGCGTAATATGCGTGCTAACAGCCAAATGAGGCGTAAACCAGCATACCCCGTTTGCGCAGACCTGCGCACCGCGCTAACAAGCTAACCGACGGGCAACGTTGAGCAAGCTGTAACAAAACTGCCTTTACAC
This sequence comes from Protopterus annectens, assembly GCF_019279795.1. NCBI lineage: Eukaryota > Metazoa > Chordata > Ceratodontiformes > Protopteridae > Protopterus > Protopterus annectens. The sequence continues at coordinate 919,749,315 of NC_056727.1, read as the reverse complement.
AGACATACCCCCTAGCCTGTCTAGACAGTCGTAAAATATAAAAAGTAGTGGCCAGGTTCGAACCCAGGATACCATACACCATAGACAAGGTACTGAACCACTAAGCCACGACAACTGTACTTAGAAATGCAGTAATAGCAAATATATAGGAATGAATAGAAAGTGGAGCATGACAAAGCAGGTTTTGTGAAGTTGATACAATTCCAAAATGGCCAATCACAGATAAGTGCGGGAAAAACGGCATATATAAGCCCCATAGGCTGGAATACACAGCATAAACGATTGTAGAACTGACTTGCAGCCAGAATGTCAGGAGTAGGAGAGGGTAGTTGCTTTCGAGCACAAAGGTGGGGCATTGAGGAGTCCAGATACATGGTCTGGCTCCTAGTCCACAATCATGAGGCCCAACTCATGCAGGGCCAGGTCCTGTGGGGAGCATATAGGGCTGAGGCGTGGGACCGATTGGCTCATGATCTCACCAGTGCCACAGGGATTCCAAGGACTGGTGAGCAGGTCTGTCACCACCATGCGGACCTGAAGAGATGCAAGCAGGACCAATTGAACCTTTGGATCCAGGTGGCCCGGAAAATGCCCAACACCCCACTAATGAGTAAGTTATATTTAATTATGTAGGTAAGATATTAAATTAGCTGATATTATGGAGATGTGTATTCCAATATTACTTCATTTATATTACAGCTGCAGGTGTCCGTTCTGCGAACCGCAGAGCCTATGGCGATAGGCTGGTGCGGTTGCGCCACCAGGCAGGTCAGTAATCCACTCCCAGTAACTGTAAAGAAATATAAAAGTATGACAGTTAGCAAAAGAGTGCAGTGTAGTCACTAAGTAATAAAATGTGCAAGTAACAGTGTAAAAGTGTTTGCAAGTATTGCTTGATTACAAAAGTGTGTTGCAGTCTGTAATCCAAACAGAAAAATTGAAAATGTCTGAAATAAAGTCTGAAATAAAGATGCCCCACCTGTAATATAATAGTACACAACCTGCAGCAGGCTGAAAAGTACAGCTGCAGAAGATGAGCAAATCACGTGTGAAATATATCCCTGTTGAAATACTGAAACATGACAGAAGTGAGACTGCTGGAAAGGATTGTAATAACTACAGGTAAAACATGTCAATAAAGCCTAGAAGTAAGTACCATCCTGAATAGTAAAATGAAAACAAGTGAGAGAGTGTGAGAAAGAGTTATGAATCCACCAATAAAGTAGTAAGAAACCCTGAATAAAGTATACTGCAGTCAGTACAGAATGAAATGAATGTGACAAGTAGAACCAAACTGCGAAATGTGTTCAAAGTGTTGCTGCAGCTGGAATGTGTATCCCAAAATCTGGATATGTTGCTCTCAGTCTGCAATATGCAGATAGTATGATTGTCTGAAATATCAAACATCCACAGTTGTCTATAGCTATATAAAGCAAATGTAGCAGGATGATATAGCTGAACAAAGCCAGATATGAACGTGTATGAATAACAATAAAATGTATATTGATGTAGCAGTAACAGTCCTATCACCAAATTGAAGTAGTTATCATATAGGAAACTGTAGTTAGAACAGTAGTGTGTATATATCTGTAGCTATTGGAAATGTACAGCATATGTATTGGTATTCGAAGGTGTTAATATTATTTTCTTCACCCCACCCTATAACCACATATAATCCATTCCACGTGAAATTGGTATGTGCAGTCACAATTAACACCCCTGGACATTTGTCCTGTTGGGTCATAAATATTTGCATGTACGTTGATGCATCTGCCCTGTTCATACATCCAAACCTGATGGCCTGTTGCCATCAATCAACCCTGCATGTTGCTGGACTGTGTATTGCTGTTCCAATTATGCATGTGTTATGCTCACTGTTCAATGGTGTGAATATCTGGGTGTTTGGTTAATGGGAATACTAATGCATGCTGTTACAACTAATTGCGAATGGTATTGTATGTTACTAACCCAAACTGTCATGACATAATGCAAAACATAGGACGACAGGGAAGGTGGGTTCCAGCAGACCCACCTCTCCCACCTCAGCTGGCGAGTGCACCTGGCACTAGTGCCCAGTCTGGACCCTCCTCCGGTGGCCCTGTGCCACCTGCGGGTGGAAGCGCTGCAGGGGATGGGGCCCGTCCCCCCTCTGCAAGCGTGGCCGGAGGAGAACCACCACTCACCCTCCGTAGGGTCCGGACTGTGGTGCGTAGGGAGATCCAGGACTCTGTTCTTGGGCCCCAACGCCAGCTTGAGGCACAGGTGGCACAACTTACGGGCATGCCTGTTGCCCGGCCTACACAGCCCCCAGCACAGCCCCATCCTGGGCAGTGAAGGAACAGTGGCAACTGCCCATGGGTGGGGATATCAGTTCCACTGTTGCCATCTGTGGGCTCATGGGCTCTGGATATCCAAACCTCCGTCCCCGTCAATTGTGTAACCCCCCCACATGTGTCATACACCGCCCCTGTATGCATCTTGTTTGTCTTGTCTGTTGACCTACCCAACCTACCTCCCCAGCTATACCAACTTCCTTCACCTGACATACCACTCTCACCTGAAAAAAAAAAAAAAAAAGGGCACTCTGTACCCACAAAAAAATTACGCCCCATACATAGCTGCCCATTCCGCACATATGTCTGCTGGACATGGAAACTATCAATTACAATTGGCTGTACAACAAGTATTATTGTTGTCCTGACACCTCTCTCAGGAGTGGAAGGTTTCAAATGTCACACCAAATTACATACATATGCAGAGCTGTTGCTGATGAAGAAATGGGCAGCTATGGGCCTTACCTACATCCCTCCTGCAAAACCCGAGCTTATTTCCCTACTGTCTTATCCTCTTTGTGACCCCTTTTTCACCACTTTCCTGTCTCCCCATTTTCATTTCTTTCAAAGAAAATAGCGCGGGTGTGCGCAAGAGTAAGCACGTTTAAGCGGTTGTAAGCAGGTGTGCGCGTGTGTGCGTGGAGCTGAACGCCAGTGCGCATGCGTGAGCTCCGCGCAAACCAGCGCTAACCCGGTTACAACTGCTTAAAAGTGCCTTAGTCACTCTGATTGACAGGTCCTGTTGTCAGTTCAAAAGCAAAATAAAATCCCACTGTCAGTCCCGAACCCAGGACCTTGGAAACACTAGTCTGTATGACTTACCACTAAGCCATGACTGTTATACAAGAACATTGTGCTAAAATAAATATATCATGTAATAGTAGGAATGAATGTAAAGGGAATATAGGATGTGTAGTACACAAAGCATGTCATGTATATTTACTGTCAAATATAGTGGATATCTATGATAGTAGTGTGTGAACAGAAACAGCCATGCTAGTTGGTAGCTAGTAGGTAATAATGTCACTGTAGCACCTTGCAAGCCACACACATACTCACAGCAGGATAATCACTGCCCATACCCCACAACCTGTTACAGGAACACATCCGGACCAAGTAATAAAATATGTGGAGCAAAGGGCCAAAACCAGGGACACATTACAAATAATGTTACAACAAACTTGGACAGTTCAGAGAGTAACAGGTTCTGCATTTTGTGGGATGTTTGGAAGGGTATGAAGTCTGAAACTTAAATGTTTGTCACTATATTCTGACTTGAGCCCAGAGTTATTTGCCAGAAAAAGCTGTGCATGAGATATTGACCAAAATATGAGGCAGAAATGTGGACAACCTGCAAATATTTGTACACATGAGAGGTTTGACACCACCATATTTGAATAGTTAAGAGCCTAGACATAGCAACAGTGACTGAGTTACAGGAATGCCCCACAGAGTCCATGTGAAATGTACAAACAGTAGGCAGAAAGGTGTCACAACACATGCAATGGTAACTATGAAGTCCTGAAAGTATGCACCACTTGCATGGCAGAAAAAGTGTAGTAATACATATGCTCATGCTATCCCACAGTCACAACTGCAGCATACCAGACAATTTAATGGGTGTACCCCACTGATATGTACCATTCCATGAGGCAGATAACAGATGCACCTGAGAGTGTCTGGGGCCTGCTCAGCAGCATACTCAAATACCCTAATAGATGTCAAGGCCCACACCATGGCCAGACCACACTGCATGCTGTAACACCCTAGCAGATATAGCAAGCATTCCAAGGTGTGAATGTACATGGAAAATAGGAAAGCCACAGCAGCACACTACAGTCAGGACACCTAGCAGGCATACAAGTAGTGACTGTAAAGGGCAAATATTGAAGCCATAGCAACAAAGTGCAAGAGCCACTGCTATACACCAGTTACACCACATGTCCCACAGGAAAGCACACACACACACATTAACAGTAGTAGTAGTCATAGGTGTCAGTGTACACACACGGTTAGTACAGGAAACTGGATAAATGAATGGAGAAATGTTAATCTACAACACAGCTGGAAATATGAGAGAGATACCAACCTTTACACTCACAGAACATTGTCCACAGCATACCAGCATGGTCCCTGCCCTTAAAAACTGAAAGGGCTACGCCTATCTCACATACCTTTTTATAGCACTGTTCTGAAATCACAGTGAGAACTGCAATCAGTACCCAACTGGCTGCATGCAATTAGCAAATGCTGGCTAACAATTGGTGCAGAGGCCATCACATGGGCATATGCAGATACCTACAAAAGCATGCTGTACTCCCAGTCCACACATGCAATACTTTCTTTGCACCCTGAGGAGGAAGTGAGAGACAGAGAGAGAGAGAGAGAGAGACAGAGACAGAGACAGAGAAAAACAAAATTAAACATACACAAACAAAATTGGTCAGCAACAGCCACCTGAAAGCTGACAACTGGCAAGTGGAGCAGCAGGACACAAAACCAGACGGCAACACAAGCAGCTGTGACAAACACAGGTAATGTAAAGTAATACTATAAAGGTCTACATACTGTGAACCCTCCATATGTGTCATTGGTCTGTATCCATATGTATATGAAGATGTGCAAAGGGCAGGGGACATACAGCAACTATCAGTGAAGGCTGTACATACATTTGTATGTGAGAGCATCTATGTGCACATATCAATGTAGGTTGAATGTAGATTGTAGTGCAATGTACAAAGTAGGTTTCACAGTTATGTATGTTTAGCAGTGTGTTAGTGTGTGTATACAGTATGGTAAACAAACATGTTGATATGTATCTATCATATGGATACGTATGTATGTCAAAATATGTGTATATATATATATATATATATATATATATATATATATATATATAATATGCATATATGTATACATACATAGAGAGAGGGAGATGTAGGAATACATAGACAGATGTAGATAGATAGAATATGTACAAACATATATATGTAATGCACACATACAGATATAGATATATGTAGATACATATACATAGACAGACAGGTCTGACTATCTACAGGTATGACTGTATATGACAACCTCAATACCCCCTGTCCCACCCCCTCTGTCACTCTCACCCCCTCTCTGTCACACCCCCCCTCCATATCTATAGCAATATATGTACATCAATATATAGACAGACAGATCTGACTATCTACAGGTATGAATGTATATGACGACCTCAACACTCCCTGTCCCACCCCCTCTGTCACTCTCACCTCCTCTCTGTCACACCCCCCCTCTCCATATCTATAGCAATATATGTACATCAATATATATATGTGTATATGTATGCAGACATATATATATATATATATATATATATATATATATATATATATATATATACATATAGATATATCTATATATATATATATATATATATATATATATATATATATATATATATATATATATATAGAGAGAGATATGTATATATATTCTGAGTGAGGCACATGGGTACAGATGTATTGCAACAGGTGCCTTGTGACAAAGGCATGGAATGAACACCAGTGTTAAAACTGGAGTGCCATACCCCATTTCAAATCACCTACACCAGTAACCACCAGATATGTGATTGGCTGCCCACCACTGCATGTGTCAGGGGTGAACAGGGTCATAAATGTGTACAATAGTCCCCCCAATGATATTCACAGTGGCACACTATTCCTGGAATACCTGCACATGGTATGTGTCAGCAGACATGGTGTGTCAGCTATGGACATGTAGGTCAGTGTACCCCTCCACACCACATAATGGCTGCCATGGTATGTACCTCACATGACAGCTACAGATATGGAGAAGGACACAGTGACATGTACAACACTGTGACAATGCACTCAAACACATTACCATTGCACAGTGACTGACAACACCACAGAGTACACACATACTACCCACATAGAGTTTACCACTCCTGGATTTACATACTTAAGTCACACCCATGACAGATGTCCAACAACCATAGTAACACCTCATACCATCCACAACCTAAATGACTGCTGTGTGTCATCCGTGCCACTGCAATAGAAAGCACATGTGGAGGTAAAGGTTCCTACCCACAGATAAGACATACCCTGCAATAAACCACACAGTGTTAAGAAGCAAGACTCCCCATGAGTACATGTCACACATACCCCTGCTGAATGTTAGTCAGATAGGTAATATGCCATATGAGTCACCCTGTGTAACTGTTTGACAGCAGCAGGTACCATCACACCACATGTGTCACAATGGTCAGGGTAGCAGAACAGTATGCTGCTGTAGTACCAGGGGCAATAGCATATTGTATAGTATTGTATTGTAATGTACTGTATTGTGTTGTATTGTATTGGTATGTTGAGGGGTCTCCTTCGTGGAGTGGAACCACTGCTGCTGTGCACCAGTGTACAGGTACATATCCTGTAGTCAGGCTAGTGTTACATAGCACTTCTATATGTGTGTTTAGCTCCTGTCGGAGTTCATGTAGCATACAACCGGGGATACCATCAGGTCCCATTCATGTTGTGTATTCTGCTTTCCTGAGGGCGGCTCCCACCTGGACATCTGTGATGACAGGGAGGTTACAGTCAGCTGGGATAACTATGTCTTATTTTGGGGGAGAGGGAGGGGTGAAACCTGCACTGAATCTGTCTGCCACAGTGTTGTCAATATCTGTGGTTTCAGTGAATTATTTGTTGTTGTGTACTAACTATGAGCATAGTGGAGGGATTCTGACCAGGTTGCTAACATAACTGAAGAAGGCCTTGTGGTTATCTGTAGTGTCCCTCTTGATTTCCCTCTCAAAGTTGCCCATGGATGTTTGTATGAGGGAAAATAGATCCTTACTAGTGCTGCTCAGACATGCCTTCCCTTTATGGAATTATTCTCTGTCTTGCAGTAGCTTCCATCTTTTGTAATACAATCTGTCTATGGCTGGGGTCCACCAGACAGGATGCTGTCCCTTTGTGGAGAGTGTCTTGGCCATATATGGGACTGCATGATCCATGCATTGTTGGAGATGTCCGTAGAAAGCATTTGTGAAGGGGTCAGCATTATGGGTTGTGTCTTCCACTGGCCCAGTGGGCTGAAAGCATACCATGTCACTGTTACAAAGTGTAAAGTTTGCATGTGCAATGTTATTTACTATAGTCGTTTGTGTTGGTGGTGGAGGTGGGATATTTATATCCAGGGCAATTAGTTTGTGGTCAGCTCACAGTAGTTGATGATGTAGCCCATACAGTACCTAGATACAAACCCCCAGAGTGAGGAGGTGCTCTGGACCTGAATCAGTGTTCTGACTGCTGGGGTTTGGTAGTATGTCGTATGGAGTGTGCCAGGTACTGTTGCACAGTTGCTGGCTGAGCACTGATACCTGGCCATTTACATGTGTATCCACCAATAGACAGACAGATGCTATATATGTGAGATATGTCGTATCATAACAGTCAAGTAGCATGTGTAGTATGTGTGCCAAATTCTGCTGACATATATTGCTGATATCAGGTTATTTCCTTTTTCAGGAACATGGCTCACCCGCGAAATCCAGCTTACTCCACAGCTGAGGATGAGGAGATACACCAGAGCCTGGTGCGGGATTATGCAATACTCTTTTCCAACACTAGCCAGAATCAGCAAGAGAGGGCTGCACTGTGGCAAGACCTGGTCCGTCAGGTAAATGTCATAGGCACGCATAATAGGACATATGAGCAGGTACGACATCACTGCAGTGATTTAATCAGAAATGTCCGTCAGCGTGCGTCGGATATCCACAGGCAACAGGTCGCCACAGGTGGTGGGGTGGCTACACATCCCCCACTCACCAGACTGGAGGGACTACTCATGAGTGTAGTGGCTCCAGTACGCCAACAACAACAACAGCAGCAGACATGCATTATGATGGAGGCTGGAGCCACGCAACAGCAAGACTATGAGCGTGCAGGTAATATGCCATATGTATAGTTGACTGTTGTGTACACTGGTAGTTAATGCATGTGTGAAGTGTGTCCTTGGTTTGTAGCTGTCATCATAGTATTTAATTTGCAAGTGTGATATCCTCAATATCAGCAGCTGACCTGTGAAAGGTGACTGTTGTACTACTGACCTGTATCATACTCAGTAACAATGGCACAGTTGTGCCCACTGACATTAGTTTCCTCACTTCTGCAGGTCCCTCCGGTGTAACAGCAATGCAGCCTATCCATGCTGGTGAGTGTGTATTAACAATACCTTTAATAGTCTTGATAGTAATAGTAATATTAGGCTCACTTAGTAGTGCTCTGTGTATGCATGTAGGTGTGTCTGTGTCTGTGTGTTGATATCTCGCATACTGAGTAGTGTACAACTGTGTGCAACTGTGTGCATGTGTACGTGTGCATGTGTGCACGTGTGCACCTGTGCATGTGTGCATGTGTGCACCTGTGCATGTGTGGATGTGTGTGCATCACTGGTAATATTGTGTAGACATTGTAAACTGTGTTTCCTGTTTCCCTCCCACAGATGCTGGTGCTGCTCTGGTGTCATGCAGCAGGGAATCTGAAGCAGGTGCCATGGCTACTGACAATGATGACATCTGTGTAATGGCACAGGAAGGTATGCCAGGGTCAATCATTGGTCATCCGATTGACAGTACACAGCTGTCAACCCCATCAATGCGCACAGTTATCCTGCCAATACACCCTTTGTCACCACTGTCCCTAGGTGATGGACAGCATACAGTGGGCATTGACCAGGGTAATGTGGTATCTGTGGCATATGCCTCCCCACACAGCAGCCATGGGCATGGCCCTGAGATGGTACCACACAGACAGATGTCCAGGGGTTCTCGTGGAAGCATCCGTGGGCGTACTGCCCCTGTCAGACGTGCCCACAGAGGTCTTACAACCTCAGCTATGTTTCGGGCTGTCATGCAGGCACAGTCACATATGGAACTGTACACCAGACAGGGTCTGAGGGAGCTGACAGCATGTCACACAGCCATGACTGACAGTATGCGTGACATTGCGGCTGCCATCCGTAATTTCGCCGATGTCATAGACAGACGTTGTGGGGACATATTAGACTGGTTCCACAACTACATGTCCATGAGCCAGGGCGAAGGTGGACGGTTGAGGCGTCGACATGGGCGTATACCAGCAACAGCAGCAGCTGGCAGTCGTCGCGGATGACAACAGGGCCGCGGCCGCCCCCATAGTGCCAGCAGCAGCCCCAGCAATGCTGGGTCTGTGCTGTCATCAGACCGCCCCAGGAGACCATGTGCACGTGGCTCTGGCCAGGCCCGACAGGGATCTGTGTCCAGTCAACGAACACCTGCTTCTGATGACAGTACCCAGTCTGGGTTGGTACCGGATACGGTCCGTAGCACCCCTGCAACGCACAGGTACCGTGTCCGTGGCCAGAGACACTGATCTGTATGACCTGGCAGGTACAGTCTGTGGCTGTCCACAAACACCAGTATATGGCAGCCATGAGGTGGAACTGTGTGCATCCATACACACATGCGAATTGACAACACCTAGGGCTACCGCATACACGCACACACTGCATCAACATTGCCCCACCTTGTACTGCTCTCCCTCACCAACACACATACACATACATGTCAATTGGTGGTATCGGTGGCTGACTCAGGCATACCAAGTTCACACCCTGTGCATATGATGAAACTGTGCCACCTCCTGCAATCTGTAACATCAGTGCAGGTACAGGTTAACATGTTGCTGATGCACAGGGTGACTACATAGACGTGTAGTAATAGTATCATGTTGTTAACAGTACTGTGTGCTGAAATAATTGTGGGTATATCACAGCATGCCTGATGCAGTAAGGGTATGATTGTCATGTACTGTTGTCTACACCCATGGTAAGTACCATAGTGTATCATCTGCACATGTTGGCATACTGGTGGTAAGGATGTCAACAGAAGGCTACATACATAGGTAGCACAGGGGATAAGGTAATGAAAGTATTAATACGCAATGATGGACATGTAAACTGCAAGTGGCATGTTGCCCACACTGGACTCTGCAATGCGGATGTTTGAGGATGTTGATATGTGTACAGTACTACATGACTGGTACAGGACACACAGGAGCACCCTAGCACTGCAAGCTCACATCTCATACCATGCTAGACAGCCCCAACACACAAAACTAACTGTCACAGGAGGGAGAGTCCCCATACATGTCAGGGATACTGTGGTAGCAGGCCAGGTAGCATACATCCTACTAAGTATGGAACCACTGAGTGAAGGCTCAGTGTCTGTTATATGACATATGTATTACTGCAGGTATGAGCACATGGGTTTCCATCCAGTTATTGTACATCCTGACGGTACATGGTCTGTACACTTGTGTGCGCTGAGACTGGACCCTAGCCATCTGACCTGTGTATTTCCATGTACATGTGCATAGTGCCTGCATATTTGCAGTGTTACCTACTGGAAGTGGTACAGCTTGTTTGTTGTACAATGGACTACATGCAGCCCTGCTTACTGTAGCTTTGTTTGCATACATGTTTGCTTGCAATTACCCTGGAATACTGATCCCACCTGCAATGCATAGTTACAGAGCTTCTGTGGACTCCTAGTGACATCTGCATAGCTTACTATATGTATGTCCATGTCTCACTTGACAGAACGTCACTGTTTGTCCTGTTCACATGTACGTTGCCTGTGACACATTGCATATGACTTACCTGGCATTTGTCCACGTGAGCAGTCATATATGCCACTGCTAACTAATCACAGGCACTACACCCTCACATACTCATCTTCTGTTGAACCATCTGCTTCGCTAGGGACAGCTTGCACCTGTCACCCCTGGGCTTTTGGATATTGGCAAAGGCTCTTGCTACCCCCATATTGCCTTTGTTAGGCAAGGCTCAAATGACAAACCCACCTTCATAGGTATCACAAGGGATAAGAAACTTAAGAGTAATGCCACTCAACGCCAGAAGTCTAAACCTCAAGATGCATGCACTCGAAACTCTCCTTAGCATGGAGAACATCGATATCTGTGCAGTAACAGATACCTGGTTCAGGGCTACTGAGAGCACCCCAGCACTACCAGGTTATACCTCATACCATGCTTTTCAGCCCCAAAACTTGGACCGAACCACAAAAGGAGGGGGAGTATTGATATTCATGAAAGATACCCACACCTCCAGGTTGGTGGCAAAGCACCAAGCATCAGAGACTATCCATGTGCAACTAACAATGGGTAAAACTGCTTTCCAGGTTATAGCCTGCTACAGACCACCCTCCCAAACCCAAGAACCGCACTCGGCCTTCCTGAGAACAGTGGAAAATATGAAGGTCTCTCCAAACACCATTATATTGGGCGACTTCAACTACCCAAACATAGACTGGGAGCATGACTCTAGCTCCAACACCCTAGCCCAAAGATTCCTAGAATATATGAACTCAAATGCTATGGAACAACTTGTTACCACTCCCACAAGAAGGGAAAACATACTGGACCTGATCATCACCAACATGGGGACTCTATGCTCCAGACCAGAAGTGTATCCCTCACTGGTAAGATCAGACCATAAACTAATCTCACTGGATATTCACATCCCGACCCCACCCCCTGCCCAGAAAACCACAGTGAACAACTTGTCTAAAGCAAATTCACACTCCTCAAAACTGAGGTGGAAACCTTCAAAGCCCCTGTGGAAAATACGGACCAGACCGCAGATTAATCTATAAACGCATTCTATGGACACCATCAGGAATGCATGGATCATGCGATCCCGAATAAAACCAAGACCCAATCCTCCAAAGGCAGACGTCCTGTCTGGTGGACCCCAGCCATAAACAAACTATACAATAGAAGGAGGAAGCTACTAAATGATACAGCAAAATCCCAAAACGGGAAGGCATCACTGATTAGTATTAGCAAAAAACTACGGGCACTCATAAGATTGTCTAAGGCCAGCTTCAAGAGAAAATTGCACAGGACACTAAGCATCATCACAAGGCTTTCTTTAGTTATGTTAGGAACCTGAGTGGTAATTCCCAGATATGCTCAGAGGTAGTCCAAAATGTCAATAGAAACACCAAACCCACAGACATTGCCAACATCTTAGCTGACAGGTTCAGCGCAAACTTCTCCCCCCCCCCTCCACACCAAAAGGGCAAATATTTATCCAGGCAGAGTGCTGCCCCTCTGACATCTCAAATGCTCAGGTAAGAGCCGCCCTCTCCAAAGCAATAAACACTGCATCAATGGGACCAGACAGTGTCCCGGGCTGTGTCCTACATGAACTCCAAGAAGAGCTACACCCAAACATAAAACTACTGTTCAATCCCAGCCTTACTACAGGATATGTCGCCAAAGAGTGGCGTACAGCAACAGTGGTCCCTCTACAGAAAGGTGGTGCCTCAACGGATCCTGGACACTATTGCCCGATAAGCCTGACTAGCTTGGTCTGCAAAGCTATGGAAAGGATCATCATGGACCTCATAAATAAAGATATTGGGGACCTACAGACACTGGATCATACCCAGTTTGGCTTTGTTAAGGGCAGATCCTGCCTCTCAAACCTGGTTGATTTCTTTGAAACAGTCACCAAGGCCATTGACGAGGGGAAGGTGGTCCACACAGCCTACCTGGACCTCGCAAAAGCCTTCGATACAGTACCCCACTCGGGCATTCTAGAGAAGCTCACCAGCTTAAATATAAACTCCTATGTCACTAGATGGATTGCACACTGGCTCAAGGACAGAACCCACATGGTTAGAATTGCTGGAGCCATGCCAGACTCCAAACCAGTTACAAGTGGTGTCCCACAAGGCTCAGTCCTGGGACCTCTCTTGTTCGGTATATATTTATCGGAGGTACAGGCCAACACGGAAGGACTGTGGCTGACCAAATTCGCAGATGACTGCAAACTGGCCGCCATAATCGACTCTCCAGCCAACACAAGCATCCTCCAAAAGGGCCTCATAGAAACAGACAACTTGTGCCAGAGCCATGGCCTCAAGCTGAATGCCAAAAAGTGTATAGTCATCCCCTTTGGCAAAAACAAAGTGCCCACAAAGTACCATATAGGTGGTAATCCATTAAGTACAGAAGAAGTAATTAGGGACCTGGGGACCCAAGTTGATAGCAATCTCTCATTTGACAACCACGTGGCCAAAGTGGTTAGAAAAACATTTTATATAGCCCACCTCATCATGAAGGGATTCACATCTAGATCAGGGGAGGACATCGTGCTTCTTTACTCATCCCTCGTCAGGCCCATAATTGAGTACAATGCCCCTGTTGGGATGTACCTTACCAGACACCTGCAGCAACTGGAAAGACCCCAAAAGTACCTCACCGAGAGGATCAAAGTGCTCAAACAGATGCCATATGCTGACCGGTTAAAGAAACTCCAGCTCTACTCAGTGGCATACCGCCTGTTCAGAGGCGATCTGTGCCTGATGTATAAAGCCATGTCAAACCCGAATTAATGGGCATGCTGCACCTCAGAATATCCAAATCCCATCGAGCTACACGCTCGAGACTTGAACCTCAGCACTGAAATAAATAGGACATGCTGGAGGGACAGATTCATAACCCAGAGGCTCCCTTCACTCTGGAATAAAATCCCAGTCCAGGTTAGGCAGAGTCCCTCATTGACTCTCTTCAAGAGGAATCTTGATGAGTGGATGGGACATCGTAGGTTTACCCCGGGTATCACGTCTGTGTCACTGTTAAACAGAGGCACGGTATACTAACCTCGAAAAAGGGCATAGCAAGATAAATTTACAATGGATGGTGACAGCCAAACACATTCTGGCTAGGTTTATAAATGCCCTAGGGCAGATAGCCTAGTATGAACCTATGTACCTTGTTCCCCATTGGCCTTATGTGCTGTTATCACCATGGCAATCACAATACTATGGTAGCATGTGAAAAGGTCAGTTGTCAGTCACCTCTATGGTACAGTTGTGGAATATGTGGGTCATGTGGCAATGTCACAGCTGCCACATGTACACAGTCAACCCTCTCCCCTACACATGGACGTACAACACATGTATGAGATGGAACCACATAGCCAAACTGGGGGCTAAGCACTCTGAACCCAGTACTGGCATAACCTGTCAGGTGGCATGAAATACTACAGTGACTACAATACCAGTCTGATGTAGACCTACACTGACAGCATTACAAGCACGTGAACACACTGGGCCATTCATGGAGCCTGAGAATAGCATCCTCCCTGAACGGCAGACACCTCTGCAGCTGACATACCGGCATACATTATGCCAGAACACATCACGCATAACACATAGCACACAAATCCTGTGTGCCAAACAGTCACAGCCTGTACGGCTAGACAACACACCTGCTACAGTTGTGTTAGGTACCTTTATTGTCCGGTACAGTGAGGTCATGCTCAACAGGCTGGACAAGGTGAAGGTCACAGTGATATGCCCGTGGGGCACTATGGTCTACCACATAACACAAGCATACAGGTCAGTCAGAGGCATGGACACATATGACTCAGTCATTGTCCATGCCACTATGGCTGACCTGTGATGTACCTCCCTGGACTACATAATAGGGAACATGGAAGGGCTCTCTGAGCATGTGGCACAGGCTGGTATGACCCTGACCTTGGTTGGCATCATACCCTTACCAGGAATGCTGACGTATTACTGAATGCTGATGAATTATTGTAGCTACAACACCCTAGCTGAAAGGTTCCTAGCATGTAGTCACTGCATTGCTATGGAACAACTTGTTACCAGTCCCACAACAGGTGAAAACATGCAGCACCTGTTCATCAACAACATGTAGACTATATGCCCCAGACGAGATGTGTATCCCTCGCTGCTAGGTTGATACCATCTACATATCACACTGTATATACACATACCACATGCAGCACCCGCACAGAAGACCACAGTCATAATGTTATCCAGTGCAAATACCATGTATTCACATGTGGCAGGCGTCAGACATGGTAACTATTGAAGGTCACAGGTACATATGTGTATTTGGCACACACATACATCATCTGTGTCCATTGCCATTACTGGTTTAATCGATGTCATGCGTTATTGTGAACAAAAACCCACACACATGGGCATTCTGTGTGACAAAAACACACGTGGCATGTCTGGAATCCAATGCCATAACTAACTGTGCTATGACAGTAGTGAGAGACGCAGTAGCAGAGCATGCTATTTGCATTACTAGGAGATTTGCCCTCTTCCGCTGTACTTGTAGGGTGCTGACATCATCTCTGTGTAGAGATTGGAATATGCAGCAGCTGGTGTGTTGTACTGGTTGGCAAAAGGGTCAGTTCTCTCACACATGTAATTGCACACGCACTACTTTCACCCTCTCCCACACACACTTGCTATTTGCAAGATTCAAACCCCTACCTAACTATGTTATGACACTCAAGATGGACGCATTAGCAGAGCACGCTATTCGCATTACTGGGTGGGTTTTCTTCTCCTGCTGTACTTATAGGGTGCTGACATCATCAGTGTTTAGAAAGGGGAATGTGCATCCTGTAGTGTGTTCTCCTAGTTGCCAAAAGGGATATTTCTTTCATACAGACTTGCACACACACTAACCCTCTCCACACACACTGAGCATTTGCAGGATTCAAACCCCTACCTAACTATGTTATGACACTCAAGACGGACGCATTAGCAGAGTGCACTATTTGCATTACTGGGAGGTTTCCCTTCTCCTGCTGTACTTATAGGGTGCTGACATCATCATTGTTTAGAAAGGGGAATGTGCATCCTGTAGTGTGTTCTACTAGTTGCCAAAAGGGATATTTCCTTCATACAGACTTGCACACACACTAACCCCCTCCACACACACTGAGCATTTGCAGGATTCAAACCCCTACCTAATTATGTTATGACACTTGAGATGGACGCATTAGCAGAGCCCGCTATTCGCATTACTGGGAGGTTTCCCTTCTCGTGCTGTACTTATAGGGTGCTGACATCATCAGTGTTTAGAAAGGGGAATGTGCATCCTGTAGTGTGTTCTCCTAGTTGCCAAAAGGGATATTTCTTTCATACAGACTTGCACACACACTAACCCCCTCCACACACACTGAGCATTTGCAGGATTCAAACCCCTACCTAACTATGTTATGACAGTCGAGACAGACGCATTAGCAGAGTGCACTATTTGCATTACTGGGAGGTTTTCCTTCTCCTGCTGTACTTATAGGGTGCTGACATCATCAGTGTTTAGAAAGGGGAATGTCATCCTGTAGTGTGTTTTCCCAGTTGCCAAAAGGGACATTTCCCTCACACAGACTTTCACACACACCAATCCCACACACACACAGAGCATTTGCAGGATTCAAACCCCTACCTAACTATATTATGACACTTGAGGTAGACGCATTAGCAGAGCGCACTATCCGAATTACTGGGCATCTGTTCTGCACCTGCAGTATTAATAGGGTGCTGACATCATTATTTCTACAGAGGTATGTACATCTAGTACTACCTGTCAGGTGGGGGATAGCATATATATATGCATTTGCAGCCACCTACGTCAGGGTCAGATATGCACATCGCACTGGCAGGTTATGTTTTATACCATGCTTCGTGACCGCAGGACCTGTAACACACAACACAACCAGTACTGACCCACCCCTCCCACATCCAGGACACACACTTTGCTTCCCTGGGAACAGTGCCAAGATATGCAGGTGTTCACATACACCATTCCAGTTGTTAACGTCAGGTACAGGCATATTGTGTGTGGGAACTACTCAGGCCTCTACAACATTACCCTACAGCCACTACAATTTGTGAGTCCATGTGCTATGGCAGAACCACTCACCACAGCCACAAGGGGGAATACATATTGCACCTGACCATGTACAACATGGGTACTCACTGTTCCACACCAGAGGTAGACCACCATTGTTGATATCTGACTATACCCACCTTTCCCTGGCCATCCATATCCCATCCCCACCCCCAGGCAAGGTTGTCACTGCAAACAAACTGTATTTATCAAAAGCAGACTTTACACTTGTGAAGACTGGGGTTGAAGACTTCAAAGGACATATGCTAGGGGAGTATACAGGCCACTCTGCATAATCCTTGACAATTGCATTCTATGAGCATGTGGAAGGTTTGCATTGATCATGCTATCCCAAATATACCCATGACTTCTCCTCAACAGGACACCTGTCATATGTACACCAGCCATATATGAGCTGTCCAACAGACAGAGTGAGCTAATACATTGCAGAGCAGTAGCCCACAGAGGGAGGACATCTCTGAACAGTACCGGCACGACACTTCAATCCCTCATAATCATCACGACACAGTGTTGACAGTGAAATTGTCCAGACAATGCAAATAAGGCTCCCCTCAGTCTGTTATTGACGCCCACTTACTGTTAGAGGTCCTCAGCAACCCTCTTCCAGCACACACCAACAACATGGCTGTGGCTTAGCAAATTCAAACCCTGGGATCTCCACTGTGTCCCTGCTTGACAGAGGCACAGCACACTAGCCTCACACGGTGCCTTATGTGACCTACTTTACAGTGGCACAGTAGCCTACTGTACTGGGGAGGCAGACGCCAAGCACACTCTGGCTAAGCTGTCATTACCTAGGGCAAACAACCTAGTGTTGACCTCTACACCCATATGTTTAATTGTCAGATGCACATTATTTGTTGCTGATAGACTGTTTGCAGGTCTTTATTGCCGTAGCATTCCCTGTTTGTATGAACAACTTGTGTATCTGCGGAAGATGTTTGCATATGGGAGGGATCCACTATGTCACGTATGTCTCTGTAGTCATTTAACTGTGTGCACTGGGCAGATTGCTGTAATGTGGTTGGTTCATGGAATAACACGTACAAATACCAGATATGTGTGGCCAACTGCTAAACTGAGATTTGGCCTAAGTGTGTGAGCATGCCCAGTTCAGCCTTCCCATGGCATGTTGTCTGACATTTGTCTCATTTATCAAAGTGTGCGAGCATGCCCAGTGTGAGCTTTCCATATGTTGAACTCTGCAGCCCACCACATTTGTGGATGAGTGTGAACTTCAACAAATATCTCCCGTTTATGGTTGTGTGTTGTGTGTCATGTTGTGTAGTTACTGTCCAACTGCTTTGTGTGTGAACACAACAGGGATTATACTGTGCCTGCAGGGTTTGCATGGGATACTTTGCATACAGTTGTCAACATCCTTTCATACTGACATAACACTGTAGTACCGTATAGTGTACTGGTTCAGTACTTTCACTGTGGTGGACAGTATCCTGGGCTTTAGTCCTATCACTGCTTTACAGTTCCATAGTGAGCACAACAGCCTGGTTAGGGGCCAGTTGTGCACATCTGACCATGTTGCATTATGTTCAGTTATGAACTACTTAAACCAGGCTTGTCCAACATTGGTAGTGTATTCCACAACATAGGTGTACATTTGCAAACACTAGCGATGTGCCTTAGGCCATTTCTAATGCTAGTCGGAGAGTGTGTTTGTCCTTCGACACACATTGTAAGTGGAGTTTGCCATGACATATGTCATGGTTAGTATACTGTGCCTCCGTCTACCTGTGACATAACAGTGATTCCCAGGGTAAACCTACCATCTCCCATCCACTCATCAAGATTCCTCTGGAGGAGAATCGAAGAGTGACTCTATGGATAACCTGTACTGGGAGTTTACTCATGAGTGGGGGTGGCTTCTGTGTTATGGATCATGCAGTACAGCTTGTCCTATGTATGTCAGTGCTGGGGTTCAGGTCTCTCATGTGCATAGCTCACTGCCATTCAGATTGTACAAGGTGCAGCATGTTTATTGATTCCAGCTTGGACATGGCTTTATACATCAGGCACAGCTTGCCTCTGGGTGGGCAGTATGGCAGTGTGTGTAGCTGCAATTTGTTTAATCAGGCAACACATGGCATCTGTTCAAGCTCTTTGATACTCCTGGTGAGGTACTGTTGGGGAATTTACAGTTGATGGAGGTGTCTGCTGAGGTACATCCCACAGGGATTATTGTAGTCAATTGTAACGCTGATGAAGGATGACTGCAGGGCCACAATGACCTCCCCTTATCTAGATCTGACAACCTTCATGATTAGGTGGGTATATGGTATGTTTCTGTAAACAGTACAGCCACATGTTTGTCCAATGCAGGATATCTATCACCTTGTGTCCCCAGGTCTCTCATTACATGTTAAGTATGTAATGGGTTAACACCTATGTGGTAACTGGTGGGCACTTACTGTATATCCATGGGGGTTGACTATACACTTTTCTGCAATTAGCTTGCTGGCATGGCTATGGCACCAGTTGTCTGTTTCTATGTGACCCTTTTGTGGGATGCTTGTGTCAGCTGGAGGGTCAGATATGGTGGGCAGTTTGTAGTCCTCTGCAAACATGTTCAGACACAGTCCTTCCATGTTGGCCTGTACCTATGGGACATATATACCAAACGAGGGAGGTCCCAGGACCAAGCCTTGTGGAATGCCAGTTATATCTGGATTGTAGTCTGACATGGCTGCAGCATGTCTGACCATGTCAGTTCTGTCCTTGGTCTGGTTTGCAACCCCTCTACTGACATAGGGGTTTATATTTAAGCTGGTGAGCATATCTATAATGAACACATAGGGTATTGTATGGAAGCCTTTGCAAGGTCCAGCTACGCTGTGTGGACCACATTGCCCTCATCAATGACCTTAATGACTGTTTCAAATGAGTCATACAGGTTTAGGGGCAGGATCTGCACTTAAGAAAGCCACACTGGGTAGGGTGCGGTGTCAGTAGGTCCCCAATGTCTTTATGTCTGCGGTACATGCTGATCCTTTCCATAGCTGTGCAGACCAAGCTTCTCAGGATTCTGGGGTGGTAGTTTTCAGTATCCATTCAGGCAACACCTTTGTTGAGAACGACCACTGTTGTTGTACACTGCTCTTTGGGTACATATCCTGTGGTAAGGCTGACATTGAGCAGTAGTGTGATTTGGCATTCCATTCTTCTTGGAGTCCATGTTGGACTCAGCCCAGGACACCATCTCATACCATTGTTGCTGTGTGTTTTGCTTTGTAGATGCTGGCTGTTACCTCAGCATCTGCAATGTCAGGGGGCCAGCAGTCTGCTGGGATAGATATTTTGCATTCTGGGGGGGGGGTTTGCACTGCACCTGTCAGGATGTATGTTGGCAATATGTGTGTGTGTTTGGTGTGTTGCTTGCAATATTTGTGTGATTCAGAGCATATCTGTGAATTCCCAACACGGTTCCTACCATCAGTTGAGGAAGCCTTGGGATTATCCTTAGTGTCCTGTACAATTTGTATCTTCATAGGTTCATAGGTTCATACTAGGCTATCCACCCTAGGGCATTTGTAAGCCTAGCCAGAGTGTGTGTGGCTTTCGCCACCCCTTGCTATGTGAATATTATGGCCATTTATGATTTGCTTTGCTGTGCCTCTGTCTGGACATGACACAGTGAAGACCCCAGTGTAAATCTACGATCATCCATCCACTTGGCAAGATTCCTGTTGAAGAGTGTCAGTGAGGGGCTCTGCCTAACATGGAGTGGGATTCTGTTCCAGGGTGTGGGGAGCCTCTGGGTTATGTATCTGTCCCTCCATCACATCCTATTTCATTATGTGTTGAGGTTGACATCTCTCACTCTCACAGCTCCGATGGCTTTGAGTTTTCTGGGGTGGAGCATGTCCATTACTCCTGTGTTGGACATGGCCTTGTACAACAGACATAAAATGCCTCTGTGTAGGCAGTATGCGACTGCATTCAGCTGGGGTGTCTACAGCCAGGCAGCATATGACATATATTTGAGACCCTTTATCCTCTTGGTGAGGTACCTTTGAGGTCTTTCTAACTGCTGCAGGTGTCAGGTAAGGTACATCCCAAATGAGGCATTGTACTAGATTATGGGTCTGATAAGAGAACAGTATAGGGGCACAATGACCTCTGTTGATGTTGATGTGAATCCTTTCATGATACGGTGTCCAATATAGACAGTCTTCCTAGCCACATTGGCAATGTGAGTATCACATAACAGGTTACTGTCCACTTGTGTCCCTAGGTCCCTGATTACTCCTTCCATACATAATGGTTTACCACCTATGTGGTAATTTGTGAGTACCTTGTTTGGTATTTGGTGGGACATTCATACTGTCCAGTGTCTTCAGGATGGCTGGGTGGGGTTCCTGTGTGTGAGAGTGTGGTCTGTAGCATGCTACAGACTGTACAGCAGTCTTGCCTACGGTTAGTTGCACATGGGTGGACTCCAGTGCCTTGTGCATTGTCAGTTACCTGGACGTATGGGTGTCTGTGCTGAATATGGATACTCACCCTCCTTTTATGTTTTGTTCCAGGTTTTGGGGCCATAACGCATGATATGTGGTATAACCTGGTAGTGTTGGTGTGCTGTCAGGAGGCTTGCAGCAGGTTTCTGTCACTGCACAGACATCGATGTTCTCCATACTGGGGAGGGCCTCGGGAGCATGCATATTGAGGTTTACACATCTGGCATTGGTCAGCATTACCCTTATGTTTCTTTCCACTTATGTTTTCTAGGGTGGTGGGTTAGTCTTTTCAGTCTTGCCTACGAAAGGCTCTATGGAGGTGGCAAAAGCCTTATCCAATATCCAGACGCCCAGGGGTAACAGGTGCAAGCCATCCCTGGAACAGCTGCGTGGCTTGTCAAGCATGACATCCCAAGCAGACAGACATTGGATCCCCTTGGAATGACACCAGTAATTGTGCCACTTGTTATAACTGATCATTCTGTGTTTGTACTTTGGCATCATTCTTGGTGAGGGTAGGATGCTGCAAACGGTCAGTGTCATACCGGCCTGGACTACATAATCCGAGAGCTCATCTATGTCTCATTTCATGTAGTCCGGGGAGGTACATCTCAGGTCATTCACACCAGCATGGACTATGACTACATCATATGTCTACTTGCTTTGGGGTGACCTGCATACTTGTGTTATGTGGCGTATTGTAGCAGCCTACAGGCAGCTTACTGTACCCTTTCCCTTGTTCAGTCTGGTGTGCGGGACAGCAGCGTGTCTCACTATGGAGTCACCTATTACAACTGTATCAGGCATGTTGTTTCTCCTTCTGGCCTGTGACTGTTTGGCACACCAGCTTTGTGTACTATGTGTTGCATGTGCTATGTTTGGAGGTTGTTTGATTGGGTGTCTGCTTTGGAGGCCTCTGTTGGTGTGGTGTGTTTGTAATTCGGGCCTCCGGGAATGTTTATCTGTGTTTATGTCTTTGGTTTGCAGTTGTGATAGGTCTATGTGGGACTGGGTTTGTGGTGTGTGTGGTTACCTTCTCCTCCTGACTGGTTTTGGGAGTACTGAGTTGAGGGAGCTCAGCCTCCAGTTTGGATAAATGGTTGCATCTCTCACATATATTTGTATTTCTTGGGGGGAGTTGAGGGTTGTCTGTGTACTTGGGGCAGGTGTAACATTGCCTCAAGATTCACAGATTCAACTTGTTGTAGCTGGCGTTAGTGGATTGTATGTGTGGACATATTTTATTGCCATACTACTGATCAGTGATTACTTCTTTTTTTATGTTTGCTCTATCATGTAGTAGCTTCCTCATTCTCTTGCATGGTTTGGTAATGGCTGGAGTCCACCATGCCAGATGCCTGCGTGTATGGCATTGTGTCTTGTTTTAATTTAGGATTGTATAACATAATCCAAGCATTCCTGGCAGTGTTCATGGAATGCCTGTATAACAGGTTCTGAGGTGTGGCCCATATTTTGCACCTGCACAGGGCCTTTAATGGATTCCACATCAGTTTGGAGGAGTGCAACTTTTGCTTTACACATGTTTTTCACTGTGGTTTTCTGGCCAGGGACTGTGGTCAGGATGTGTATATCCAGTGTGATTACTCTATGCTCTGGTCTTACCAGTGAGCAATACACTTCTCATCTTGCCATCCAGTACCCATGTTGCTAATTATCACATCCAGTATGTTTACCCCTCTTGTGGGAGTGGTACGTTGTTCCTGGGCATTTTGGTTTATGGATTCTATGAACTTTTGTCCTACAGTGTTGGAGCTAGTATAATGCTCCCAGTCTATGTCTGGGTATTTTCAGTCACCCAATATAATGTGGTTTGGAGGACTTGATATATTCATGTATTCCAACATAGGCCAGGTGCAGTTCCTGGTGTTGTGACGGTAGTCTGCAGCAGGCTATAAACTGGGAGGCAGTTTTAGCCACTGTTACTTAACCATGGCTAGTCCATGCTGCTTCTTGTTGTGGTACCAACATGGGGGTGTGGTTATCCTTGACAATTATTGCTAGTCACCCTCCTTTTGTAGCTTGTTCCATGTTTTGAGGCTGTACAGCACAGTATGAGGTGTAACCTGGTAGTGTTAGGGTGCTGTTGTGAGCCTTGACCCAGTTTTCTGTTACAGCACAGATATCAACATTCTCCATACTGGGTGAGTTTAGACTGCATGCATCTTGCTGTTTAGACTTCTGGCATTGGGTAGCATTACATCTAGGTTCTTATCCCTTCCGATACCTATGGAGGTAGGTTTGTGTTTTGAGCCTTACCTATTCAGGGCACGCTGTGGGTAACAACAGCCTTTGCCAGTATCCATACGGTCTGCACTGATAGGTGCACGCCAGTCCTATCAGGTGGAGCATCATGTCATGCTCAGCATGTCATCCCAGGCTGGCACACATTGGATCCCCTTTGACTAACTGCAATACTTCAGCCAATTATTGCAATTGATCATCTCATTGTCATATTGTGGCATGATGCTTGGTGAGGGTAGGATGTTAGTCACGGTCCTCAGGTGTGCATATAGTACATGGTGTTACATTACTTAACACATGGCATTCATGCCTCAGGTGGTGCTGCAGGGCTGCCTCTGTCGGATGCACATATTACACTCCCTGTACATGTTTGTGAGCAGGTCATGTCATTTTAGGCATCCCTGTTATTATTTGAGTGAGTCAGAGGGGGTATCATTCCCAGGGTTGATACTGAGCCAGTGTATGTGCTATGCGTTGCCTCTTTGCCAAGGCCAGGGCATACTGGGCACGCCTCCTTCTGCCTACTGGGGCAGGCTCAGGTTGTTCCTCCTCCGAGTCACGTTCTGCCTGTGATGGCCTTGGCAATGGTGGGGGGCTGTTTGGCCCAGCCCTATGCTGGTCCTGCTGCAGCTGTTTTCGCAAGATCATCTTATGTAGCATAGCACATACCAAGACAATTTGGGTACATGTAGTTGATGTGTACTGCAAGGCTCCACCAGATGTGTCCAGACACCGGAACCGTGACTTGAGCAGCCCAAACACACGCTCTATTACATTACGTGTTTGTGTGTGTGCCTCATTATGGCGTTCCTGTTCAGGTGTGTGTGCGTTTCTGATGGGTGTCATCAGCCACGGCTCCAGTGCATAACCTGCATCCCCCACTAGGTGTCCGTGTGGGATGTCCCCATTGGCAAATGTCTGGTGCAGCTGCGTCAAATGCCAGATGTGGGAATCATGGTAGCTCCCAGGGCAGCCAGCACACACATTCATTATTATGCCCTGGGCATCACACACGACCTGGCCGTTGATGGAGGGGAAGCCCTTGCGGTTAATGTAGGCCCTACCCCGCTCACCGGCTGGTGCTTTGATGCGTATGTGCGTGCAGTCTATTGCACCCACTACCTCAGGGTATTCTGCTATTTGCTGGAAGAGACGCATATTGCTGGCCAATACCTCACGGGCAGTGGGGAAATATACATGATCACAGACATGTGCTGACATGGCATCCAGGAACTGGTGCAGTACCCTGGAGGCTGATGCCTGTGATATCCCCATCATATCACCAGTTGGTCTTTGGAAGGTACCTGTTGCTAGTATTCTTAGGCCAACACATACCTTGGTTTCCACTGGGATGGGTTCCTCTCTGTTGGTCTGTGTGTGAGGCGTGGCCTGCACAGCTCAACTATTTGCTGCAGGAGGTCTCTGTCCACTCTATAGCGCTCTACTATCTCCAGCTCATGTAACCCGTGGTAGGTGACCCTGTGCCTGTACACTCTTCTCTGTCTCCTCACTGTGGGTTGTCTGGCACCATCTGCATTGTCACCATCCTCAGCAAGTCGCCTATGTCTCATTATGACAGCTATGGCAGCCCCTAACATTTCTGCTCTGAGTTCAGCTTTTTCAGTTTTCACTTCTAATAGCTTACTCCTGTCTTGCAGTGTCTCTTGAGAGAAACATCCTGCACTGCTGTTTGCAGAGTTTTAAGTGCTGGGCTGGACTACTATTCTGCCTGTGTAATTGCCTGCTTGTAATTGTTTTCACCTGCTAGCTCCAGCAGTATTCCCTGCTAGCTTCCTACGGATTCTGTTGCTTCATTTTTCCTTTCTGTTTCCTCAGGGGGGAGCAGCGTGCATACCAGCAGAAACACGCTCACAGTGGCTTACACGCACGCAAAATGCTTACATGGTTCAGAATCTGCTTATTCAGGTTAAATCGCACGCACACCCACGCAAACAGTGTTACAAGTCTGCCAACAGGCTCCCACATGCTCAGTCTGCCCTACACGCGCGCACACCAGCGCAAACAGTGTTAAACATCTACCAACACGCTCCCACATGCTCTGTCTGCCTTACACGCGCGCATACTGTCCTACTCACGCTTCATGGCGCGCACACGTGCGCATGCACGCCCAGCAAGAAACTTTGGTGTAGGCAACAGTGTACACCTTCCATTGTTGTGGCACTCCTCTTTCCATGATACGTGTCTGACATCTGTCATGTAACACTGACCTCCATTGAACTGCATTTCTTTCTGCCATTCCCCCCTGTGATGTCACCTATCTCCTACTCTGTTCCTCCCCCTTATGTAACTCTTACACTATTCAGAATGTGCTCATTTGCTATGTGACAGTGGAATTCAGTATCCTAACACTCATTTGCATCAGATTGCCTACTAATGCTTAGTTACTTGTCTTAGACTCAGCTTCCCCCCTTAGCAACCACTAAACGGTGGCCATGTTGTTTTTGGTGTGCTGATCCCTGCATTGTAAACCCATGTATTGCATAAAACCCACATTTGTGGGTTTATAACCTTCATTTTTATGTTTTATACAGCGCAGCCCGTTTGCGCGGGGCTGCGCTGGGTTTAAACATCGCCGAAAAAATATATATTTTTTTTTAATATTTGCATCGGGGTACCTTGCCAGTGGCCACATATTTGGCCATTGGCATGCTGCCTGACACATATGCACTCTTTATTTGGAGCTGACATGGCTCCATTGTGGTTTTTGCAGAAACGTACTCAGTTGTCAACTGAGTACATTTCTGCAGCTAAAACGGCTCTTACACGGGCTGCTTTGGGCTTCCTGGATCGCTAATCTACCTCATTTGTATGCTGTTCGGCTGCAAGTGAGGTGATTAGCATATCCACACCCACTCTGTGTAAGAGACGTTTTAGCTGGTCTCTTACACGGACTTTAGGGCTGTTCCTGGATCGCGAAGGCTGCATGGAGTCTTACACTACTCTTAGACTCCGTACAAGCCTTCGTGAATCCTGCCCTATGTTTTTTTAAATTTTATCGTTTTTAATGAATTTACTATATTAGAGATTTCTTTGGTTGTTCCTGATCTCCTAACTTTTTCAAGTGTGTTTAAACCAGTATTTTCATTTCATGTTGTTCTAATGAAGTTCTTTATTTTAAGAACGAACATGCTTAACCAATAAAGCAATAAAGTTTTTTAAGTGTCTTACTTGTGCCGGTGACTAGACTATGACAGCCATTTTTTCTTGGTTTGTCTGCTGTTACTTTTTATTGTTTTACTCATTTCACAGACTCTCTTAAGATCTGCTAAATGCTTGAAGATTCTGCGTCCCTGTGGGGAATTCCCTTCTAATTTGGCAGTTTTTGTGAAGAAAAGTGTTATTTTTCTCACAAAATGTGTCATTAAGGGCTGGGACTTTTGTGTTACCCGTACCCATCCTCCAGCCCCCTACTCTTGTACATAGTTGGTGTTGTTGTTGTTGCAATATAAATTAGGGTTCTGTTTGTTTCTGCTTTTTTTGTTTCTTTGTTATTATTGTTTTTTGGTTCAGGATATTAGGCTGTTCTCTCTGTCTTTCTGTCTCTGTATGGGAAAAAAAATTCCTGAAGAAGTCTTTACTCTTACTCCTGATTTCCATCCTTGGGAGTAGTCAGTCAGTAGAGCAAAGGTGTGTATGTATGTGTGTGTGTGTGGGGGGGGGGCAGAACTTTGAGAAGCTGGGCAGTTTTTTCCAGAGCAGGGAAACAACCCATATTGAGTAAAGGTTGCTGCAGCAGCTTACACAACTATACTTTCTTTGACATTTAAAATCCAGAGTGAGAAGCCTTTCACTTTGGATGTACACCATAAACTAAAATCCTGACTAAAAATAGAACATGAACTCAGGAAAACATACCATTTGTCTGTTTGCTTCTCTGCGGGTAGTGGAGATGTGGCAAATGCTGTTCACATTAGATGGTAATGGCCTTTTGCTCTGAATAGTCAAGTTTAGCCAGTAGAGTAATAAGTCACAGGGACATGGGAAGTCACTGCATGTACTTTTGCTTAGGTCTCCAGGTCAATAGTTGAACATCCTTTGGTACTTTTGTGCTACAGCATTCACCTTTCCCAGCCTTGTCCTGTTTGTTTCAAGATTCATTTGAGTGGTGATATTTTTACTGCTTGGGATTTACCCCAGTTGTTATCCACAGCAGAGAGAGCTCTGAAGTAAGATATTTTATGTATGTGTGTACTCACCTTTTTTAGATAATCTTTGAAATGGCCTTTTGCTGTTAGAAAGCCACGTCTGTCACCATTTAAGGTATTCTTATATAATTAATTTAATTTTTAAAATATTATGTATTTACATGTTTATTATACATTTGCATATTTATGTACTTTTCTAGTTTGAGATATCCTGTAGATTCTACAGTGGTCTGAACTAAAGCACATCAGGCTGGGCACACCTTCCTGGCCTGGGGTGTAGTGATAATTTCATGATGTTTGCTGGTGAGGACATGCATGCCACAAGCATTGGGGATAGATGTTTTTGAAGACTTGTAAGCAGAGGATGCAGTGAAAGATCAAACCATTTGGAAAGCACACATGTATTTGTAATTCTGCTACCCACTTTCACCTTAATACCATATGAAGTCTTTTCCACAAGGGAGACAGTTTCTTTATTTTGACCTTTCTTGATACTTACCTTATAGAATAAAGTCTTGCAGCGAGAACCGTTACGAACTTCACATAGTGTGCAGGAAAGGAGTGAAGAGCATATAAAGGCCTCACCCTATATTTATAGATATGAATAACATGATGATATCAGCATAGCTGGAAAACAGGGAGACAGCCAAAGGCACCTTTGACATAAAATTTGATACTTGTGATTTGTTGTAAGAGACATTTAAAGAGCTAGTGTTACAGTGAGTGTCAAACACAGATATTCTCACTGAGTGATGTGTCTTTCCTTCATAATATCATTACAGGGAAAAGGAGCAGTTCCATTGGAAGCATTTAAAATGTAAAGCTCAAGATTGAAGAGACTTCTGGAGTTGCATGACGTCAATGGAAGTACTTTAGACTTCTGTTTGATTTCATTTCTAAAGGTAGATGGTCGGTAATCCAGTTTTTTTCCAGTGATGTGGAGGTCTGCTAGCATTTGCAAGTGTTACAGTTGACTTATGCCAATTTATTTAGAACTTTCAGTTTCAGTTATTCTGTTGTAGTAATACCTTTCAACATTATTGATAATTAGATTACTTTCTAATCGTATGGAGACCTTCCACTTGCAACACTGAGACGCATTTCTTCGGGAGGTAGTTTATTATAATTTTGCATTAGTGCTCTCTCCAAGTATTCTGGTGTGTGTCTGAGACCACTTTTTGTGTTTATGGCTATGGATAGCAAAAAATGCCTTATATGCAAGTTATATTTTCATATGTACAGAATTTTTATATTTTCACATGTGTAAAAATAATTGCAAGAACTTATTTAATCTCTTTACATGTTTATTTCTGCTTGATTGCCGAAATAGTTGAGTATAAAAGATTAGTGAAGTGCTGCAGTATTTAGAAAATTTTAAATGTGAACTTGGTGGCAGTATAACTGTTTGTAGCTGTTCAGTTCTGAAAACATTTTAAATGTAAAATATTACTGCAGTGTTAAAGTATTTAGAATATTTTAAATATGCTGTTGTAACAGTATATTTTTTATTTCATGTTTCATTACAGGTGTAGCAGGTAAAATTTGAAATAGTTCTAAGCCAGTAGACTTGTATGTAAAACTTTGTTGTGCAAGTTCAGTTTTTCCTTTGTTAACTTCCATTTAAAAGAATAAAAATGATTATTAATAAAAAGGTCATTTTTGTATATATACATTTTATTAAACTAAACTGTCAAGTGGAAATGTTTACTTTGTTGTCTGTATTTTTCATTAACATCCCTAATGAAGAAACAATTCTGATTTTAATAGCATATTAATGTATCCCTTGTAAACACATTCTAAGTTGTCAGAAAATCAACTGTTCATTTTTTCAGAGTTGTAGATGTAGATTTTGTTATAGCTGGAAAATTTATAATATAAAAGGTGTTTGTAATGAAAACTTCACCAAAACACAATTTTTTTTTGTATTAAAAAAATTATATTTTCAAATAAGTTTGTTTCTAAGAAATCAGCAGGCCTTAATTTTGTTGCAGATGTCTGTGTGTGTGTGAAGTTGACCAAGGAAAAGATAGGACTGAATCTATCAGTCTCTTTACACTTAGTAAAAGTCAACAGGCAGTCTGACATACTGATATCTAAATCACTAAATGTGCTGCTGTAAGTTATACCTAGTTGTTACTGATGCTTAGTGTACGCACCTCCAGTATTGAAAAAGAGTCATCCTCTACCATTCACTCTTATTTTGTAAAAAATAATTTTTTTTGCAAATAAATATTTGGTGGCCATATCTGTCAACTGTCCAGATTTTTGCCTTGTGCTTTTGGTTAAAATTTGTGGTTTTCTGGTAAATCACTGAAGATTAAAGTCAATAAATAATGACATACATTTGAGTTTTAGACTTCATATCCTTCAGAAAATGCCTGCTAGCACAATTCCTGTTATTCTAGCAATGTTCTAAGTTTATAAGAGTGTTATTTAAATATGTCCCTATTTTTGGGCCTTTGCCCCCCCCCCCCCCCCATTATTTTAGGCTTTGTCTAGATTTTGTATGTTAAGAGGTCAAAAGGTATGTTGGTGGCCTGTTCTAGGGGGGAAGAGAAGGTGGTTTGGTCTATTGCACTGCTCTCACTTATTGGAAGGTAAAATGAATGACATATAATGCTGTGGACTACAGTTGTGGGTGTGGCTTCTACCAAGCCCCACCAGTAAGCTAGCTTTCCAGGAGTAAATTACAAAATGCCACTCGCTCACACAAATTGCGGACACACATTTCATCTAAAACCTATTTGACTTAACCTTTCATTGAAAACAGATGTAATTGACTAACTAAACTAATCAAAGTGGATTTTTTTTTCTTTTCAGATCAGTTATTCTCAAAAAAAAAAAAAAAACAGAGCTCTAATGTACAGACATAATTTGTCTAAATAATAGTACTGTTATGGAAAAGGTGTTTGTACCCTAATGTGTAGGGTTGGGGTCAGGGGTAGCGATGGGGATCAGGTTGACAAACACGAGTAAAGTGTTATGGAGGGTGAACCCCCCCCACCCACCCACCATATGCATGTGTGCTAACCCTAACCTCCAACCTTATGTATTAGAGTTCAAAACAGTACAAAACAGTGTATGAAACTTCTTTGTGTGGAAGATATATCTAGTTAATCACTGCATATTAATCAGACCAGATAATGGTAGTAGAAATGGCAAATTAAATTCATCCTAAGTCAAAAAAATATATAATTTGAAGTATTGTCTAGAATTACTAAGTATTCAGAAGTAATCCAAGCAGGGTAGGCAGTCTCTTTCCACTCGAAAATCCTTTATTAAGTACACAGACAAGCGATCCAAGTAAAACAAAAATAACAGAGTAATAGTTTCCTCACAAGCTTTCTAACTATATATATAATTTTTATCAGGCAAGGGAGTGGTTTATTGTGCTGTAAAACAAAGTGTTATTGGTATACATGTTAAATTCACATCCCTTCTCCCATCAGTGTGACATTCGAGCTGGTCCTGCCCTACTTAGTAGCTGTCATAATAATATAACCCTTATGTACTTTAAATAAAATTAATAATGATGTACCTCTTATTTAACCAGATTATTAAGTTTGTGATTTTATCCAAGATTATATACTACATGGCTGGAACTATATAAACCTCACACCATTTGGAAGTCTAAAATATATATAAATATATATATATATATATATATATATATATATATATATATATATATATACATATATATATATATATACATATACATATATATATATATATATATATATACATACATACACTTTGCATGCAAAAAATCAGTTGTAAATATATTCTATTTCCATAACCTATCTTACCCTAACAGTATCACTACGCAAAACACATGCAGGCACACACACACACACACACACACACACACACACACACACACACACACACACACACACACACACACAAATGCACACTTCAAACACACCTGTACACAAGCAAAATACACATCTATCCCCTTCTTTAACCCTTACTCTAACCCTAGTCCACAAACACTTGCTTACACTAACTTTCATTAAAAACTAAAGTTTTGGCATTACTCCTCACTCCCATTTACCTTACGTTCAAATAAAAATTCCATCACTAAACAAAATCTTCAATCAGCCAGTAATGGCACCAAAAATGTTCATGAACTCAGTCTGCAACCAAACAAACAGTGACTCTTCCAAAATACATGTGCTTGAGAAAGCATGTACACTTAAGAAGGGAGTTATAGTAGGGTTCTGATGTTCACGGGTCAGATCGGGGGATGGCTTAAGGCCGTAAAAGAAAACAGCTCTGATGTTGCCTTGTTGATATTCTTACATGATCAGCTCCCACTCCAAGGGAAAAAAACTGGACAGCCGATCATGGGAGTGCTAATGGTTGGCACGTAGCAGGGATAAAAAATATATTTTTATGCATTTATTTATTGTTATATATTGTTTGTTAACTGGATTAATGGGCTGGTATAGTACCCTTTTCAGCCTTGCTACATTCCCTCAAGATTTATGTTGCTGTTTGTAAAACAATGGTTAAAACAATGAATGCAAACCAGTCCTGTCAGGTTATAAATGCTTTTAACGTAACAGACATTCTAAGAATAAATCAGGTTGAGGTGTTAATGATGGGGACTAAAGATTGTTATGAGACCTGTGATTATTACATGTTCAGTGATAACACCAATACTGTAGATTGTGTCACTGTAACAATAAAGACAAGCCTGGAACAATTTAACAATTGTTGGAGTGTACAGACCGCCAAAGTCTAGGGCTGATGACTTAGAGGAATTCATACATTTCTTACATAAAACACGGGAGGAAAAATAATAAATTTCCAGGAAGTGGTCTGAAATAATCTTGGTTCAACAAATGTACGTTCAGGAGCCACAAATAGTTCAGATTGGTAAAAAGCCTCCCCAGGGAATGGAACATAGTAGATAGACATTGTTTTTGTTTCTAAGGAAATGATTGTCACTTCATGTCAGTTTTCACACAGTTGATGTTCAGTGATCATGGTGTTATAAAAGTTAAATTTCGGCTAGATAATTCTGCCAAACTGAAATCTAAAGCAATGCACAGAAGATTAATAACAGACTATATGGAAACAAAGCAGTCACCATGTAAAACTAATCGGAGTGATGCAATCAGTGGAAAAACTGCAGAAGGAATGTGACAGGTTTTGAAAGAGAAATCGAATGCAAAACAATTAGACAAGTTTGACATCAAGATCTAGGCACACAAGATACTTGATTAAGGTTTGAGAGAAAAATACAAGAAATGGAAAAGAAGTTGAACAATAAGTTTTAAAACCAACAAACTGGACAGACATCAAACATAGTGTGAGACAAGATCAAGAAAAATTTGAAGAAAATTTTATATAAAGATATTGAGCATAAATGAAAAACATTTTAGATACATAAGATGCAGTAGGAGTAAAGAAATACAAGTTGATAAGCTGCGTGTAGATTCTAAAATGTATTCTCAATGTATTCTCAAACATAACAGATTATGCAAAGGAGTGTGGCTGCACAAAGGGTTTATAAATTGTCAAAGTAAATTCAGATACTGAAATTAAATTGGGTTATACTGAAAAAGAACTGCACAAACTGCACCCAGAGTACAGGAAAGAGACAGAATTAGTAATAATGACCTGAGAAAACTTCTGCATGAGCTTACAGAACCAATATTTCTGTTAATTACTAGGTCATATAAGTATGGGGAGATTCTTCAAGATTGGAGACATACAAATTTTCTACTTATCTTTAATAGAAAAGAGAATAGGACAACCCAGAGTCATACAGAACAATAAGTTTACTTTTATGTTGTGGAATAATAATGGAGAAGGATATTTTAGAAAAATTATTGTCAGAATAGGAAAGATTGGCACTTGGAATCATATATCAGCATGCATATGCTGAAAATAGATCTAGAACCACCTGTAACAGGATGTTCTGTAACAATATAGTAACAGCTATAAATGAAAAATTGTGCTGTGATGTAATTTATATGGACTTAAACTTCAGCATTTGATAGGGTCATACACAAAACATTAATCAATAAATTACAACAACTAAGTTTTAATATAATATTTATAAGATGAATAGCTGCATGGCTTACAAATACTAAATGGCAAATATACAGCAAAGGAACAGGTGAAGTTCTAGGTTACAGTCAGGGTGTCATAGGGTGCTCTGTCATAGTCCAATTCTTGTTTAGGTTTTATCTTTCAGATCTATCTTTTTTTGTCTGAGGTGTTCTATAGTCTGTTTGCAGATGACTTGAAATTGAGTAAACTGATTATGTGTTACAGATAGGGCATGTCTGCAAAAGAACTTGACTAAATTTTAACATTTGGGCACAGAAGAATAACATCCTGATAAATATATCAAAAAGTTAACTTAAGAGATTTTGTAGACATTGATTGAAAG
Source organism: Protopterus annectens (assembly GCF_019279795.1). Taxonomy (NCBI): domain Eukaryota; kingdom Metazoa; phylum Chordata; order Ceratodontiformes; family Protopteridae; genus Protopterus; species Protopterus annectens. The sequence goes on along the minus strand of NC_056727.1, from coordinate 919,714,845 downwards.
GTGAATATTTAATGCAGTACACACTGATTGAAACTCTAGAATTGTTTAAGGACATGGGTATATGGGTAGATGTAGCTTTTAGTTTTTCTAATCATATTCACTAATTGGTTAATGATAGTTATAGAACTGTAGGTTATATAAAAAGATTTACAAAGCCTAGGAAATCAGAAATTATGACAGCATTGTTTGTTAGTTACATTAGACTCAAACAAGTATGGAATAACTATGAAAACCTTATAAGAAAACAAGCATGAGTAAACTGGAAATACACAAAGGGCATCCAGTGATGTGAAAATTTAAGGTAATATGAAAGACTAAAATTTCTGAACTTCTAGTACCATTGTTGGTATTTTCATCTGGTTTTCTGCTTGTTTATATAATATTAATATTGATATTTGATTTTGTTTACCTGTTTCTTTACTCTGCCTTTGACAGTATTTAACATGTATAAAAAAGGGCACTTCAGGCTTCAAACAATGTCTGAAGTGTGGGAGAAAAATGCAGAGTAGTGACACTCATGATGACTGTGTGTATTGTCTGAGAGTGCCTCATCTCTCTGTTCCGCCACCTTGCTCTGTTTGTCATGGGTTTAGTTTCCTTACATTGAATGAAAGAAAGAATAAGTTAATACTAAAAGGCCTTCTTAAATCGCCCTTTTCAGAGGCTCTCTCTGCATTGGAGGATTCACTCTTTCCTAGGAAAAACAGGCCACATTCAGTTCCCTTCTCACCCTCTGGTGAGAAGGCGAGACAGCCTAAACCAAACTAGTGAAACTTTCTGTTCCAGGCCAGAAATCAGCTTCTACAGCACCGATTTTGGTACCGTGTGCTATAGTTTCATGGGCGCCTCCTTTGGCACTGACACCGTCTATTGCACCAACTATGCCTAAATCACTGGATTTTGACCTCCACACCGATCTTGGCACCGAGCCTTCCTACAGTTCCACTCGCTCAGGTGGACACCCCTCCCTCGATCATCTCAAAACTGGAGACGGTGGTGCCGTTAGACACTCAAGCATGGACCCGATATTCCCCATCTGTGGACTCTTTCTTGGGGCACGTATATAGCCCCTTTTTAGAGCATCCAAAATCCCCATTGGGGATATCCATGAGATCCACCAGGAGCCTCTCCGAACTAGGCGTGGTGTACCTTGCGGATCACCTGATGACAGCCAGAGGGATTCCTACAGATTCAAAAACCCAATCCCTTCTTGGACTTGGAAATATTGCTTCAAGGACTCCATCTTACTCTCCTCCTTCGACCTCCATGCAGGTTTCAAAGCCCATGACATCGATGCCTCTCTCATCACCTACAGCTTCGGTGCCAATAGTGGATCTCACTTTGGCCCCAGAGCCGATCCTTTGGCTCCTTCAGAACCAGGTCTTCCTCAGACCCAGGATTGGACTACAGGCTCCTTGATACTGAGTTTGGTGCTGACCCTGTCTACGGTGCCGTCCACAGTGCCAGGAGCCCTGTTGGTACTGATCCCGCTTGAGGCTCCATTCTTGGGAGTGGGGTGTGACCCCAGTTCTGAGGTTGTTCTCAGTTCTGGGGTCCCACCTCTCTTCTGGCGGCCCTGCATTCCAGGCAGTGGAGGGGGCCCTTGCCTCTGTAGCAAGCCTGCAGTGTCAGAACCCCAGCTGTGCCCTCTCCTTACCTGAGCTGCAGCTGTCACAGACCACCATCCTGGGACATCGAGCATGATAGCCCCAGGGGACCCTGTTACAAGATGCCCTTTTCTCTGGGTCCTCCTCAGAAGCTCCCGCTGAGGAAGTTCCAAGGAAGAAATCATGCAAGAGGAAGCACATGGTCTCTCCTGAGGAATCCCTTACAGAATAAACAGATTATGATGAAGTGGAAAGGCCCCCAAAATCACCCCCTGAAGATGTTTCCTTTGGAGACATCCTTGAGATATTGAAACAGAGGGGTGATTGGAAGCCCAAAAATCCTTCCTCCAAGGAATCCATTTTCCTACAGGCTTTTCGTGCTCGACCATCTACCTCTTGGGTGACCCCGTCTGCAGACGAGCTAGTTCAGCTTGTGGTGCCGCGCGCCTGGGGGAACCCTGACTCTGTTGATGCAATCCCACACAGACCAGACAAGATTCTCTCTCCCCCTGAAGAAAACCCACATTGGTCTAAAGGTTTACCAGTAGATGTGATGGTGGTGGCTCCAGCCACAAAGAGCTCACTGAGAAGAGCCACACTGTTCACCCACCTAACAGAGAGTCCCGAGCAGTGGACAGACTGGGAAGCAAGTGTTTGCTTCACTGACCTTTGCAATTCAGTCCATGAACTACCTGGCACATTTCACTAGACTCCAGAGAGACCTTATCTCTGAATTCTCTGGTACTCTATCAGGACAGGTGTCTGACGAGGTAAATAACAAGGTAGCCTTGCAGCTAGTAACCCTGAAATCAATATCAAATCCATCCTTGAGGTTAATTTCACATGCAACCGAAGAGGAGGCAGGAGCTGCGGGTTCAGGTGCAGTTATGAGATGTCACACCTGGCTGCCCCTTTGTGACTTCATGGATCCTTTTAAGTCTTCCTTCCTTAACGTTCCAGTGGAAGTGTCTTCCCAGTTTGCCCCTAAAGTGAAGAACACACTAGCCAGGTGTGAGCAGGACAGCAAGACCCTGTCTGCTGTTGGTGTACATTTTTCCACTCCTCAGCACTCCTTCTCCAGGAACCAGAGAAGTGGGAAATTGTGGTGCAAAAAGCCTTAGGGTCCTTTTCGTGACACACATGGCGAGTTCACCCCCAGAGGCAGAGGAAGCAACTCTTATGGATGATGCCTCTACAGAGACAGAGGGGGTCTGTGTAATCAGGGTTCTAGAGATTTATTCTCTGGACAACCCTACCAGCGCTCCTGAAGAGTGGCCTGATTGCTTTCCTCTGGAAGCAGTTAGGGGGACGTCTTTCTCTGCACCTCAGTGCCTGGCTATTAATTACCACCGATTCTTGGGTGCAGAAGATGATAATAACCAGAGGTTACCAAATTCCATTCGATTCCTACCCAGAGCCACCAAAACAAATTCCCAACATTTCACCCAGTCTAAGGGAAGAAGCAGCTCTACAGATAGAAAAGCTGTATCAAAAAAGAGTCATCCAAAAAGTCCCACCAGACCAGATCGGCTCTGAATTCTACTCAAGATTCTTTTTGGTGCCAAAAAAGACAGGGGACTGGAGACCAATTTTGAACCTCAGTAGTTTAAACAAGTTTGCCACCCAGGCAAAGTTCCGGATGGTCACGGTTCAGTCCATCCTCCCCTTTCTGGAGGAAGGATATTGGATGTGCTCGATAGACCTACAGGATGCATATTACCACATCAGAATGGACAAATGCTCAAGAAGGTTCCTTCACTTCTGGCTGAGAGCCAATCATTACCAATTCTGAGCTCTGCCCTTCGGATTCTGTACAGCCCCCAGAGTGTTCACCAAATAAATGGCAATAGTGACAGCTCACTTGAGACTACAAGGATTCCGGGTGTTTCCATACTTAGACGATTGGCTCCTTACTGCCCCCACCAAGCACCTACTGGTAACAGCCTTGTATTGCACCCTCTCTTTGGCAAATCTTCTGGGAATCTCTATAAACTGGAAGAAATCCAATCTGACACCAGCCCAATCTTTGCAATTTATAGGGGTGATTTTCAATACCCGTTCTTGCTTAATCTCTCTCCCAGATCAGCTACGAAGACTAAGGATCCAAGTGATACTCTGCCACGACATGGTTTCAGCTCGAGAGGTCCTGCAGCTGTTAGTTTCAGTGGCAACATCAATATCAATAGTACCCCTTGCAAGGCTTCACATGACTCCTACAGTGGCTTTTGTTAACCCAATGGTATCCAAACCGTCATCCTTTGTCTTTCCAGATCCGAATAACAAATCGATGCAAGCAAGACCTAACTTGGTGGATGAAGTCAGAGACAGAGCTTTGGAACCGACCCTTCCATCCCTCTCACCCCAGTGCCACTGTGACCATGGACGCTTCCCTGATAGGGTAGGGGAGATTTTCAGGGGAATGACAGTCCAGGCCACATGGTCCGATATAGAGGCCAATCTGCATATAAACGTTCTAGAACTGAGGGGAGTACTTTTGGCGTTGCAAGCATTCCAGTCTGCCCTTCCTTTGGGAACAATTGTTATCTAATCAGACAACATGTAAGTAGTTTGGTATATCAACAAACAAGGAGGCCAAGTCCTACCCCCTATGTCGATAGGCCATGAGAGTTTGGCAATGGATGATAGCTTCCAACCGCTTTCTGATAGCAACGCATATCCCAGGGAATTCCAACATGATTGCAGACAAGTTGAGCAGATGCATTCTCCTGCCTCACAAGTCCCTCAACTCCAACATAGTGGCAAAGATTTTCAGCCATTGGGGCCATCCTTGCTGCTACCTATTCACATCCCCATCCAACCACAAATGCAGCAACAACTTTGCTCCAATTTCCCTACAGGGAGAGTCCCCGAGGGATGATCTAATCCATGATTGGCCCACGGGACTTCTATATGCTTATCCCCCCATCCCTCTGATTTCTCCATTCGTGAATAAAGCTCTTCGGTTGAAAAGCAAAGTTATCCTCATAGCACCTTATTGGCCTCGACAGGTATGGTTCCCCTTTTTCCAGCCTCATCTTCTTCACCGACCGTGGATCCTGGATCCAACTCCAGATATGATTTCTCACTCCCAAGGGTTGAGCCACCCAAACTTAATCAGTCTCAAGCTCACAGCTTAGCTTCTCCAGTACGTGACATTATCCTGGCTTTGCATAAACCATTCACCAGGAAACTTTATGCTGACAAATGGAAAAGATTTTCAATTTGGTCTAGACAGAGAGAACTAGATCCATACTCTGCATACTACAGTACTTATCAAACTTCTTTGAGGAGGGTGCCGCAGCATTAACTATATGAGTTCATTTAGCTACCATTTCAAACTTTCAGAATGGTTTTGGTGACTCCTCCTTAATTTCACATTGCCTAAGCAAAATCTTTTTGAAAGGAGTCTATCATTCCAGACTTCCAGTTAAGCAGCCCATAGAAACATGGAGTCTCACACTAGTCTTACAATCTTTAACACGGCCTTCCTTTGAGCCTGCAGGCACTTGTGATATCAAGTTTCTACCTTGGAAATCTCTTTTTCTGGTGGCCATTACATTGACCAGACACATTTCTGAGCTCTATGCTCTGTGCATGAAGTGCCCTTATTTGATTTTCCATAAAGACAGAGCATCACTACTGACCAATCCTTCCTTCCTTCCCAAAGTAAATTCTGAGTTCTCTAGTAATCAGACTATTGACCTACCAGTCTTCTTCCCTAAATTTTCAAACAAAGGAGAGTATTGTTTACACTTACTTGACGTCCATAGACAACTGAGATTTTACTTAGACAGGACAAAAACAGTCCGCAAATCAGACCAGTTATTTATATCCTTCTCTGGTCTTAAAATGGGAAAGTTAGTTTCTAAACGTACCTTATCTAAATGGCTTAGAGACTATATAATTTTCATTTATCACCATGAGAGAAAGTCTACACTACAAAAAATCAAACCTCACTCCACCAAATCAATGGCAACTTCTGTAGCATTCCACTCTAGAGCTTCAGTGGATGACATCTGTGCAGCAGCTACATGGGCTACTCCTCATACCTTTATCACTCATTACCAATTGGATCTGATCTTCAGGGAAAGAGCTTCATTTGGCTCAATGATGCTCAGGAATATTTTTCCATAAGGGCCACCCAAGTGACACACGGTAGCCGGGGACTGTGTCCCATTAGTGATGAATAGAATGAAGAGTAACAACATCAGATAAAGAAGTTATGTCATACCATAATGTTCCATCTGTGTTGTTGATCATCATCCATTCATCACATCCAACCCTCCTTCCCCCTACTAGAGGCTGCTGGGGGATACTTTTGGTACAACTCCTGAATTAGGATTCTTGCTCAGAGACAGCCTCTGCTTTACGAAGTTCGGGCAGACTTGATCTGAGGTAACAGGGAGAAGGGTATTTTTGGCAAAAGCTTAGCTCAAGAGTTTTTGGCTGGCATGAGCTTGGTATAAGTCCGACTCAGTTCTGAGGACAGAATCGATAACCCATCAGATCAACAACACAGATGGAACATTATGGTAACTTTTTTTCTTAATAGCACTGTATTTGTGGTGTATGGTTTTCTTTTCATCTACCTTTAAGTGTAATGGGGACTGTACATGGGTGCTGTTGTTTTTTTTCTTTTTCTCCCCTCTTCTCTCTTTTTTCTTGTACAAGTTTGAGAAATATAGGCATTGCAATGTACCAAAAAAAGAGCCCAGTTAAAAAGGCATGACAAAGTTAAAATTAATGTGCTTTTTCTCATTCTTGCATGGGGAAATTACCGGATTAAGGAGCTGAGATTGATTAGTTTTAAGAGAGAGCAAGTAAATGAAAAAGAATATTGACTATTATGAGGCTTTTTTTTTTCTAGCAAATGCATGTATACTTAGTAGCAACTCTGCAGTTGGTCTTCTTGTTTCCATGGGATCCATCTTATGAAGAGAAACTTTCTGCCTGATTCTCCTGCTTCAACAAAGTATTAATTTAAGGGTGTGCACACTTATGCAACCAGCTTATTGTATGCTTTTTATATTTTCCCCTAACAGATTTTTTTTCAGTTTAATTGTACAGGTTATAAGGTCACATTAAAGGTGGGAAAAGTTTTGAAATGATTTATTGTGGTCTCATTTTTTATATCACAAAAACCTGGCATTTTAACAGGGGTGTGTATACCTTTTATATCCACTGTATGCCAAGGTTAGGGATAGATGAGGCTCAGTTACTAACAGGATAGGAGGAGATGAGATAAAAATGGCTATGTGTAACCAATCTGCAGGAAAGTCCCCAGAAATAGATGGCATTCCTGTGGAAGTTTGGAAGCTAGGATGGAAAAACTGATAAAGATCTGGAAGGTTTTGTTTAACAGTATTTTAAGAGGAGAAGTACCAGTATCCCGGAAGAAAGCAGTGGTAATGGTAATACCTAAAAAGGGTAAAGATCCATCAGATTCAGCTTCATACAGGCGCATTTCAATACTAAACCATTATTATAAACTGTTTATGTCTATAATGGCTAAAAGGAGAATGTCAAAAGTGATACTTAAACTGATAGAAATGGATTGGTATGGTTTTTTTTTTGGAGGGGAGGCAAACATTTGACAGTATTAACAGAACACTGATGATCTAGAGGGAAGCAGAAAGTATGAAAATACCACAATTATTGGTGGGTCTTGATGCAGAGAAAGCATTTGACAGAGTAAACTGGGACTTCATGAGCAGGGCAGTGGAAGCATGTGTTTTCCCTGATACAATTATAAGGTTGATTAGGAGTGTATATATGAGGGATTGGAGGTGAAAATTAAAGTGGGTGGGGTCCTCTCTGATAACTTACGCTTGAGTAGAGGAACCAGGCAGGGTTGTCCGCTTTTCCCTTTGTTGTTTTGTTTATATTTAGAATAATTGGCAAAGACGATAAAGGACTCAGAAATTCAAGGATGTAATTGGTATGGTAGTCGGGAAAAGCTGGCTGCATTTGCAGATGATATTATTTTATACATGACAAAACCAGAATGGGACATTACAGTGTTGTGGAATATTTTAAGACAGTTTCATATCTTCTTGGGATACAAAATTAATAAAGCTAAAACAAAGGCAATAGCAGTAAGTTACGTACCCACACCCGAGTTGATCCAACAATATCCATATTTATGGGGACATGATAAAATGAAGTATTTAGGAGTATGGATTAGAATTAACTCTGGTGTGACAGCTGAAGATATGTGGGTAGAAACTAAACATAAGATAATACAAAAATTGAGAAAGTGGAAGATTTGTTATATGGATTTGGATAGTGAGATACAAGCAATTGAAATGATTTTAGTCCCTTTAGTCGTATACACAGGTCAGGCATATTTTTATCAACCAGAGGAGAAGCTGTGGACAGCAATTAAAAAAGAGTTTAAGGAGTTTATCTGGGAAGGGAAGACAGCAAAGGTGAAGTGGGGTAACCTGATTCTTCCAATAGAACAAGGTGGACTAGCATTACCCAGTTTGAGGGGGTATTTTAGAGCAACACAGTTAAGGCTGTTATACATAGCACAAGCAGAAAAGTATAATTCAAAGTGGAATGGAATGATGATGATACGGGGGGAAGCTCAAGAAATAAGGAGTGATTGGGATTTTTGATGCAGACTCTTAAGGAGAACAACAAAAATCATACAGAGTATTATATTCATAAATAGCAGGGGGTATTCTAAGAACTAAACCAGCATGAGAATGGAGAAAAGAGATTCTGCCGATAAGGATGACTTTGGTTAGGGATACAGATAATAGGCAAGAGGGGGCTGCAATTTATTGGAGAAAACTGGCATAGGAACCATGGTATTGGGAGCAAATAACTTGAAAGGGAAAGGTAATAGAATGGGAAAAGACCTAGAATGTGTTTGTACTGCACATTAGATATTGCCATCCTTGTCAACAATTGATATCAGAGTGTAGGCAAAGAGAAAGAAATAGGGTGCTGTTAAATGAAAGACCAGCACTGGTAAAGTTTTTAATAGAATCTAGAACAGAAGCCACCGTTATAAAAGGAATAATTAGTAGAGCATATAAAAGATTGCATGATAACTATAAGAATCAATCAGAGGAGCTTAGAAAGGATTGGGAAGAGAGATTGGATAAGCAATTCACAAAGAGACAATGGAGGATGTATGTGTATCTCCGAAATATGCAACAAAGTCTAGAAGATTTAGGATCTTTGTTTGGAAGTGTTTACATAGGTATTTTTATACCCCAAGTAGACTCCAAAGAATTTTTCCTCAGGTGGATAGCAAATGTTGGAGGTGTAACGGGCAGGAAAGAGGTTGTCGGGAACATATTTTTTGGAGTGTAGTGAGCTGGTAGACTTTAGGGATTCTTTGCAGACCACTCTGTTGGAGGTGCTGGGTGAGTAGGTTGAATTGACTGGGGAGATGATTTTTTTGAGCTATGATACAGAATCGGAATTGCCTAGTCATAGTAAAGCCTTGCTGAGTCTAATTATGGTGGCTGCCAAAAAAGCAATTACTAGAAAATGGAAATCAAAGTCTAGACCAACGTTATTAGAAGTAGTGAATATAGTAACATAGATAGAACAACTGGAATTGGGATCTTTAGAAAAGGGAAGTAAACTTCATAGGAAAAAAATTGGAATTGTGGGAACAATATATGCAGAGAAGAAATGAGGTTTAAGAGGCAAGATTTGAAAGAGCCATATGATGCTTAAAAGACAGTGATTGAATCGATTGTAAGTGATGTATAAAGTTTGCAGCTACAGTTGTTTTAATGGTGCCTGTAATGTATAATGTTTACAACTAAAGTGGTGTCAATGTTTGTTTTTCATTCATATAAATGTAAGATTGCCTATGTCATACTTGATAATTTAATAAAGATGTTTATTTGGAAAAAAAGACTGTGCAAGTGTTGCATGGTATGTTCACAGGACATGACATTCTATACCAGTAGTGAGTAACAGCACTTCCCCATTAGTCTGTAGCACTTACAAAGTAAATGGGTTAAAAACCTATCTGTATGAGTAGTCACTTACCACCAGTGACTAATGCTGTCATTAACCTATTTGTGCAAATAGTGAAGCATGAGAATGACTGCCTATGATCCTTTGAAATTAGGCAAGCCCAAAGGCACTCAGAAAAAACAATGCCTAACACCACACAGTGTCACTCTCAATGGAGCCCCATACACTAAGGCCTTAAGGGAAGCAAACATACTTCCCAGGACTCTTGTCATAGGGGACTCCATTCTAAGATACACTGATGCCCCTCTAACCAGGCAGAAAAAGGAAAAGATAACTCTTAGTAGGTTATCTGGAGCCAGAATCCACCAAATCTTTTATGCAGTCAAGTTATTATGCCACAGGTACCAGTATTATTCCATTATAGTCAATGTAGGGCTAAATGACCTGATATGTACCTTCCTGGACTGTATGATGAAAGACATTGTGGAACTTTTAGACTGTGTGTCTCAGGCTGGTATGAGCCTAGCATTAGCAGAATATTACCATCACCAAGGATGATGCCACATTATGAGCAAAAATGATTGATTTCAAAAAGTGTCTGTCTTTTTGATGTCATTCTAAGGAGATCCAATATTTGTCAACTTGGGAGGATGTGGTTAACAAATTACATAGCTTTGCCAAGGATGGTTTGCACCTCTCCCCTCTATGCTTTTGAATACTGGCTAAAACTCTATCCACCCTCATAGTGCCTTTTTAGGCAATGCCAAATTGACATACCTACCGACATAGTAAAATCAGCTCAAGTGAACCTCAAGGTGTTACTGCTCAATGCCAGGAGCCTAAAGAAAAAAAAAAAACTACACTCCCTCCAAGCCCTCCTCACACTTGAGAATATAGACATCTGTGCAGTTACCAAGATATGGTTTGAAGTGGCAGAGAGTACACCGCCAGTTTAAGGTTTCAGTGCCTTCATCACGTTTAGACTAGTTGCTGCACAGACAAGGGTTAAAGGGGGGGTGGGGTGTCTCAATATACATCAGTATGAAACATATCTCTAGAGTAGTCAAACAGGATGATGTGCTGGAGTTTTTCCACATGCAGATCACCATACATAGAATCTTGTACCAGATCCCATCCAGCTATAGGTCACCCTCCATGTTACAAGAAGTTCACACTGCATACTTGGACCTACTTTAAACACTTATCATCCAATCTACCACCCTACTCATGGCAGACTTTAATTAGTCTTCTATAGACTGGGAATCCTACACACTGTTTCCTTTTTCCGGTGTGTGTAAATTCTTTTTGCAAGTTCTTGTATATGTTTATCTGTCTTTCTTCACTTTAGTTTCAGACTAGTCCTGTCATGTTTGAGGGTAACAGAAAGGAATATGAATTTTTAGTTGTAGCTACCTGATGAAATTTGTACATGCTATACAGTGGGGCATTTACAGTACATGGTGTAATAATATAAAACTACTGCATATCATTCCCCATTAGCCTTGTTCAGTAGAGGTGTCACAGTGGTCTATGACATACCTCTCAACTGCCCCTAATTTTCAGGAGTGCCCTTAATTTTATTTTTCAGGGCTGGCCCATGTTGAAACAACCTTTTTTAAAACACTTTTACTAAATTATCACTTAAGACATAGGCAAATATACATTAACAGAAAAGAAAACAAGCCATATTAAAATTTTTCCATTTATGTACATTATACATGGCTTATTTTTTCTTTCTTTCTTTGTAACAATCATCAGTCCAGCATTACATAAATCCCTGAATTAAAGCCTTCCCTTAAACGTCACTCCTTCTCCGCCTGAACATTATTCTGCATGCACTGTTACATTTCCATTTTTCTATTTAGTTGTCTCCTTTCCTTTTGTAAAGATCCCTCTTCCTTTCTTCTTCCTCTTTTATACTATTCCATACTTCAAATACAGTTGGTTTAGACTCATTTCCATTTTTAGTATTTTTTTTGGCAGTCAACAGAATTAAACTTAAGGCCTTATTATGTTTAGGCAATTCAAATCTTGTGCCCCAGCAGAAATGAATCATTTCTTTAGTTACAGCCATTTGATCACACAGTATTTCTGACAATAGTACTATGGAGGGAATTTTTAAAATCTGCCAACAGATATGTTCCCAATTACCTGCTTTTTCCCAATCACATCCCACCATTTCTTGTATATTTGAGAAAAAAATATTTGAAGTCTTCCTGGGGTGTAAAATACCTGTATAAACATGTCCAAACAATGATCCTAAACCTTCTGGATGTTGTTGAATTGTTAAATATGTCCTCCCATTGTTTTCTTGCAAATTGCCTTTCCAGTCTCTGTTCCAGTCTTTTCTAACCTCCTTTGATATATTTTTATAGTTATCATGCCCTACCTACTATTCTTTTTCAAACATAAGCTTCTGTTCTAGATTCAGCTAAAACCTCTATCAGAGCAGGTCTTTCACTTAAGATTCCCCTATGCCTTTTTCTTTGCCTATACTCTTGGTATCAAGTCCTGGTAGTGAAGGCAGTAACTAGCCTGCTGTCTAAACATCTTCTTGGCCTCATCCCACTCTGTTACCATTCCCCCTGTAGTTATTTTCTCCCAATACCTTGGTTCCTTTGCCACTTTTCTCTAGCATATTCAAGCCCCTTTTGCCTATTTTCTACACCCCTATTTGCAGTCATACCTGTTGCCTATTGAAGAATTTAATTGACCCCCTCTATAGACTGGGAATCCTATACGGTTTCATATTTCCTGGCACAGTGATTCCTGGACTTCATAAATACAAAGATCCTTGACCAAATAGTGAATATGTCCACTAGAGGGTTCAACATACTGGACTTTGTTCTCACAAACATGGGATACCACTTCACCCCCCCCCCCAAACACACACACACAATGTCTCATTCTCCCTGGTAAAGTTCAACCATAAAGCTGCCTCCTTTGAAATCAAAATCAACCCCATAATCCCATTAAAAACAGCAACAGTTATGAACAATTCCAAGGCAAATTGCTTTTTATTAAGTGATGGCTTGTCAAAATTCAGTGCACCTCCAAACCTTGAAAACACACCTATGCTGAATTGCTCTCAGAAACTCTGTACAACCTTGTCAGTGGCTGCATAGAGGCTGCTGTACCTACCAGAAGTAAACCCAGGACTAGCTCCAGAAACCAACTGCCATGTGGTATCTCAAATTAAAGAGGATATACAACAAAAGGGAAACATTATGGCAAAAATCAGGAAGACGAATTTCCATAAAGATAAAAACTCTCTCATTAAACTAAATAAGCAACTAAGAGAACTAATTTGGTCAAGCAAAGCCATATTTGAGGTTAAGATAGCCTTCCATGTGAAAGATAACCATAAGGCCTTCTTCAGCTATGTCAGAAACGTCAAGGCCAACACATTGCAGTGTGCTGAACTGGTGGTTGATGGTGCCACATTCACTGAGCCTTTTAATATAGTGAACCTGTTAGCAGACAAATTCAGTTCCAGGTTTACCCCCTCTCACCCCAACTAACCCCCAGAAAATACCCCTAAACATAACCCCTGCAACTGTAACTAGGGAGCATGTACTATCTGTGATCGCTAAAGCCACGAACACAGCCTCAGTGGGCTCCAGTACCATCCCAAGATGCTTCCCGAACAGTCTAAAATATGACTTATCAGGAACCCTTAAGTCATTATTTGACTATAGTCTTAAAACAGGCTTTGTGCCACATGAATAGAGGACAGTGCCCCCCCCCCATAAGGGAGAACTTTCAACAAAGACTGGAAAGTACAAACCCATTAGTCTGACCAGTCTTATTTGGAAAACCATGGAAGGAATTATCATGGACATTATCAACAAGGATATGGGAAACCTGCAGACACTAGAGTTATCCCAGTTTGGCTTTGTCAAAGGAAAGTCATGCTTACTGAATCTGGTGGACTTCTTTGAAAAGGTCAGTAAGGCAATGGATGAGGGGAAAATGGTGCATACTGCCTACCTAGTTCTTACTGAAGTGTTTGATACAATGCACCACTCAGACATTGTCAAAAACTAATGGAAATGAGTATAAACCCCTTTATAACACAATGGATAGCTAGCTGGCTCACTGATAGGACCCAGGAGGTTAGGATTGGTGAGGCCACCTCCTCAAAGAGGCTGGTAACCAGTGGAATCCCCCAGGTCTCTGTGCTAGACATACTCCTCTTTGACATCTTCTTATTGGATGTCAAAACCAAAATCAAAGGCCTCTGGCTAACCAGATTTGTGGATGATTGCAAACTGGGAGCAGTCATTGAATCCTCCCAAGACAAGAACACCCTTCAGGAAGGTCTAACACAGACAAATGCTTGATGCCAAAGCCATGGTTTAAAACTCAATACCAAGAAATGCATTATAGGACCTTTGGGAAGTCAACTACCCTGGGCAACTACAACGTCAGTAAAACACCCCTAAAAATTGATTTAGTAGTCAGGGATCTGGGAATTCATGTAGACAGTAACTTAGACTTTGAACAATATGTGTCCAAGGTAGTAAGAAAATCCTTCTATGTTGCTTTTAGGCAAGGTAATGGCATCTATATTTGTCCCTCATCAGACACATCATAGAGTATAACACCCCCTTCTTTATGTACCTGACAACACACATGCAACAACTGGAATGTCCTCAAAGGTGACTTACAAAAAGAATACAGAGAATAAACATAATATCCTACACTGATTGCCTTAAAGCCCTCTCTCTTTACATGGTGTCATATGGACTTCTGAGAGGTGACCTTTGCCTAGCAAACAAGGCAGTCTTGTCCTCTGTTTTGATGAACCTTTGCACATCCACAAAACAAATAGCATCAGAAGTACTAGATTTAAAGTCCTAAATTTTGCTTGCAACATAAATAGGACCTGTTTTACAGACAGATATATTTCTTAGAGAATTCTAGTTCCCTGGGACAGGCTTCCAATCCATGTGAAGCAGTGTTCCTCCCTATCCCTCTTTAAGCACAACTTGGACCAGTGGGTGGGTAATTGGAAATTCACCCCTGGACTGGTACCTATGCATCTGATGGACAGAGGTAGTCAATAAATCACCCCCTATATAAATCAAATTTGGGGTCACATTTGTGTAGGCTTATAAGGGTCCTAGTGGTCATTAGTCTACTATACACCTATGAACCTATAAAACTTCCTTTCTTCATTCTCATGTTGGCTTAGTACTTAGCATATTTTATGCTATTTTATGAGTATAATATACTGTATGGTTGTAATTATTCTCCCTATGGATCTGCATCCAAAATCCAACTCTCTCTTTATTTCTTGAACTTCTACCCTTCTTTGTTATCTTCCCTTTCTATTTTGAATTATAAGCTTCTACTTGTATTATGTATATGAGACTTAACTGTGTAGCTCTAAAATAGCTATGCAAATCAGGTAATCTTAAACCACCTTGTTCTTTTAGAAGGATCAACTTAACCTACTTGACCCCAGCCATCTCTTCCAGAAAAATTCCTTCAACTCTTTATTAATTATTCTCCACAACTGCTCCTCTGGTTGTAAAAATATACCTGACCTGTATATAAACCTAAAGGGACTAATAACATTTTAACTGCTTATATTTTGCTGTCCATATCCATAAACAAGAGCTTTCAGTTCCTCAGTTTTTATATTATCTTTTTAGTCTTTTCCTACATATTCTTAGTTGCCTTAACAGAAACCCTTTTAATCCTTACGCTTAAATACTTAATGTTATCGTGTCCCTATAAATATGTGCATTGCTGAACCAATTCAGGTGCGGGTACATGGTTTACAGTTGTAGCTTTTGTTTTATCTTCTTTAATTTTATATCCCAAAAAGATATGAAACTGTTTCAAAATGTTCCATAAAACAGAGATGTCCTTTTCAGGTTTTATTATGTATAAAATAATATAATCTGCAAATGCAGCCGACTTTTCTTGATTACCATACCAATTATGTCCTTGAATTTCTGAGTCCCTCATTTTCTTTGCCAGTTGCTGTAAATATAGAGCAAATAAAATGGAAAGTGGACACCCCTCCCTAATTCCTCTGTGAAGACACAACGTATCAGAGAGGGACCCTCACACTTTAATTTCTGCCTATGATCCCTCATATATTCTCCTAATTAACCTTATTACTATATCAGGGAATGCAAATGCTTCCACGGTTCTCATAGAATCCAAGTTTACATTGTTGAATGCTTACTCTGCATCAAGACCCACCAACAGCAGTATATTCTTATATTCTTCTTCCCTCTGTTTCATCATTGTATTATTATTATTAATGCTATGAAATGTTTGCCTTCCCTCCATGAAACCAACTTGATCCTTATCTATCAGTTTTGGCAAGTCCTTTGACAATCTTTTAGCCATTGTAGACCTAAGCACTTTATAATCATGATTTAAAATTGAAATGGGTCGACATGAAGCTGGATCTGGTGGGTCTTTACCATCTTTAGTTACTACAACCAGTACCACGTTCTTATAGGATGTTAGTGTCTCTCCCTTCCTTTACAAATGCTGTTAAAAAAAACTTCCAGATCTTTATCACTTTCTTCCATCCTAGCTTCCAAACTTCCACAAGAACTCCATCTATTCCTGGAGACTTTCCTATAGATGGATCATACGTAACCATTTTATCTCATCTCTTCCTAGCTTAACTGTTAATTGTTGAATCTCATCTACATGTAATTTGGCATACTTAAGTCTTCCATAAATATTTCCATTTATGCTCTTTTTTTATTTCCAGGTTTCTCTGCCTTATACAAACTTTCATAAAATTTCTAAAATATATCTAATACTTCTTCAGGATTTCTGGTTATTTGTCTTGTTCTAGGCTCCCTAAGTTTGGCAACAACTCTTTCTATTTTCTGTTACCTGAATTTATTGTCAAAAAACAGTTGTTTAAGAGCAATCTTTCTAAACTAATGCCCTTATATTGTCTTTAGCAATCTGCAGTTGTGCCTCTTATTGTTGAGTGAGATTCTTCCTATTCTGCAATACTTTGTCAGCCCCTCTAAATAATTCTTGTTACTTATTAACCATATCTCATTTTCTTTTATTTTATTATTATAAGTACTCCCCTTTTCCTTTGTCCTGGATATTCTGCTGAGTATCAATCCCAAAATCCTTTCTTTATGAAATTCACATGCTAATTTCTATTCAAATGTGTCTGCTGTAGCATTGCTATTTGGACTCTGCATTTCATAAAATAATTGAGTACTCTTACCTTTTTGTCTATACATGTGAGGCCATTAACATTCCAATATAGTATGGATGGAGTAGCCATTGTGATAAGAAGTCATTATTCTCACCTATGTTATATGACAGCTTTTTAAAATGTCTGTTTCCAAATTTTGTGTTACATGAACTAATGTTCAGCAGGCTGATCTTTTATTCAGTTGTTTCTTGTCATTTGAACACATTTTACAAACCTTTTTGTTTTAATGAAAACCCTCAAACAAAAAAACACTGCTTCAGAATACCCCCATAACTAATTAATGATGTTTAATCCTCCTGATAGGAACAATTGTTCCAAATCGACAGCTGCGCCCACAGGCATTTTCTAACTTAAAATTAAGATTATCCATGCTTTTCCTAACCTAAAATTAAGATTATCCACGTTAAGGCTATGTTATAGTCTGTGCTGCTACTTACACTAATTGATGTCTGTTCTTGTCTTATCTTTATTCTGCTCCCATATGTGAAAAACAGCTTGTATGTTTTCAGAAAACATTAACTTTTAGCCTTAGGAAAAAATGCACTGGATATCTTGAAATAATACTAAATTATAGCCTGTTTTAGTAAATGCATAGAAGTTGGGGCGGCCACAGTGGTGCTGTGGTTAGCATTGCCGCCTCACAGCAAGAGGTTCTCCGGTTCGATCCTCAGCTGGGGTGCCTTCTGTGCGGAGTCTGCATGTCCTCCCTGTGGTCGTGTGGGTCCCCTCTGGGTGCTCCGGTTTCCTCCCACATCCCAAAAGACATGCTGCAGCTGGATTGAACACTATAAATTGGCCCTAGGTGTGAGTGTGTGCGTGTGTGTGCCTTCTCTGGAAGGTTGGCCGCCGAGCTGGCAACTCAACACTGTAAAACTCCACTGCCAATCAGGAGCGGACAGGTGATCCTCTGTGGTGACCCCTAACCAGGAAAAGCCGAAAGAAGAAGAAGTAAATGCATAGAAGTTATTTAGGTAACAGGAAAGCTGTCATTTCTATTCTCTTCCAATAATTTAAAACTTTATTTTTTACTAAGTTGCTTGCTCTTGTACCTTTTAATTTTATGTTTCCCTCAGCAAAGAATGCCCAGCATCAAGATTTATTGCCTGCACCTGTAGTCAGCTCATTTCTATGGAAACATAAGAACAGTATGTATAACTGCCTTCAGCTGCAGACTTCTCCACTCACACTAAAATGTATTTGCTAATTGAAAACTTTTCACTGCATTCACAGTTTACCTTATTTTAAAGACCACATGCTTAAACAAAAAATTTGTTTTTAAGTTAAGCCAAGGGAATTTAACCAGACATGCACCTATACAAAAGTAAGAGAAAATATCTCAGCTCTACATATATTATAATTAATGCACTTTTACACCCCATCCCCCAACCCAACAGCCCAAGATTACAGCATACATAAACATGCTTTTTAGATACTCCTTACTACACACAAATCTGCTTTACTGTACAATATGCAGCTTATATCATGAGATGTTTTATATAAATTCTGTTAAGTAGAAAATTTTTTTACTTACAGTTACTTTTTTCCCTTCCAAACATTAATGACATGAAGTGGGGTATATACTATTCAGTCCACACATGAGTTTAACAAAGTCAACAAAAGTTCAGTCTTTCACTGTCACTTTTTCTTGTAAAGCCATCATTCACAAATGGGATTGATGCCTTATATTCTCACATTTATTCACGAATTTCAGTGTTGCTGGTCATCTTCCTTTTCATCCCCATCTCCCAACCTCAGACTCGGGTTCAAGTTCAAGGAACTCACAATTCTTCTGGTCAACTCTTGTGCTTTTTCCTGTCTGTCAAGCATTCCCTTTGGAACAGTGGAAAAGGTTAGGTTTCACAGGCAAAGCCCCTATATAAGTTTTATTATCAGATGAATGAGAAGCAGAATCTCCTTCCATTTGATGGCTCACTTTTTGTTGGACAGACTTTTGTATTTCCACCTTAGCCTGTTCTGCATGAATAAGTGTCTTTAATCCTACAAGAAAAAAATATTCTGAATACAGCTGGATACAGCAGTTTGAATCTCACGCCAGTCTCTCAACATTCCCTAATTGCTAGGATAAATTTGCATCTCATGTTGTCAGTTTTCATTCTTCCTCAATGTATGGGATCAGATCTGATACCCTGATGTGACTTGGTTGTTATTCTAGCTTGTGGCCACCAACAAACTCTCAAGCTCCTTTCCTACCCATAATGCACCACACCTATCATCCCTTAGATCTCTTTTGCCAGTTTAGAGTTCAGACGTAGTCACCTTCAACTCTTGAGTTTTCTGTGCAAGATAAGTTATTCTTATTTTTTTTCTTTCTAATTTTAACAAATTACTGTTTCTTCAATTTTAATCTGAAGTTGAGTTTATCAACTTTTCTCCTTTACTTCTAGGAAAAATCTCTTTTCCTTTACCTTTTTTTGTCTTTTACCAGCTGATCTGATGTTGTCAATTTTCATTCTGTCCTCAACTGACGAGTTCAGTTCTGATCCCTCAGATCCAACTCGGCCGTTGCTAAAGCTTGTGGCAACCAAAAACTCTCAAGCTTCTCCCTTACCCATAATTCACTAACCCAAATGACCTCAAATCTTATTTGCCGCTTCAAGCAAAAAATGTGATCTTCCATCCCATCAGATAAGTTTCATATTTTTTAAATACCGTAGTTAAAAAAAACAATGTTAAGTTGTCAATCTCGCCTTCATTCTTGCTTGATGGGTTCGGAGCCGATCCCTCGGCTCCGACTCGGCACTTGCTAAGCTCGAGAGTTTCTTCCACCAGCTCGAGGCAGCCCCATATCCCATGATGCAAGGCGGTAAGTACCCAGATCTCGTTTGCCGCTTCGCTTAGGAGGTCTTCTTTTTACCAGCTCCTGGTAAGTTGTTCACTTTTGTGATTTTTCAAGCCCCTTTTTTAGTCTTTAGACGTTCTGTCGGCTCCGAGAAGTCGGCTCCGACAGGATCTGTAGTATCGGCTCCGATGGCTCATTCCAGGAAGAGGTCGAGGTCTCCTTCCTTGGAGCCGATACTTTCGGCTCCGGCTTCGCCTCTTCTATCGGAACGGAGCCATCGGAGCCGATCTTCAAGGTCATCCAGGTTGTCAGATCATGACCTAGAGAGAGTGGTCAGTAGATTACTCAAGTCACAGGTACTGGCCCAAATGTTACACAGTCCGTCTCAGCAGACGACTGTTGGTCCACACCCGTTACAGTTCCTCCTTCAACTCTACCCCAGAGTTTGGAGTTGGAGTCTTCGGGCATGGTTACTGCTACGGCTGGAGGACGGATACCCCTTCTGTTCCTTCAGCCTCTACTCTTATCTCCTCTTCTTTAGAGGGATTCGTGGTCGGGCTTCCATGGTCTCCTCCGAGGGGTGAGTGGCATCGGACCCTTGTCCGAGCCCGCTCTTCCCTTGGAGCCTCGGCCTTGGTGAGCTCGGCTCCGACATCTGCCTCGGAGACTTCCCTTGAGTTCCTAGCTCTTCGGAGCGGGTTCTCTCGGACCTGCCTGGGAGGGGAGCATTCGAGGTAATGAAGAGTGTACTGGCCACTGGTATCAGTCAGCAGTCTGTTCCCGTAGCTCCTCCCTCTATAGTACCTGTTGACATCTCTGCCACTTCTCTTGCTACAGGACCCAGAGATCCTCCGCCTCAGGTTTCCCCATTGGGAATTTCCCCCTCTTCCGAGAATCCTCCTGATATTCCGGGAGATCCCCCTAGGAAGAGGACTTGTAAGAGGAAGCATGTAGACTCCCCGAGTCTGTCACTTCGGATACTGACTTTGATGAGTCAGAGGGATCCCTAGATCCCCTCTGAGGATGTCTCCTTCTCAGACATCCTAGACCTTCTGAAACAGAGGGCAAACTCGCCCACCAACAATCCCTCTGAGGATGAGTCAGTATACCTAGACGCGTTTGGCTCTCGGCCCTCCACCTCCTGGGTGTCTCCGCCTTTCGACCCCCTTATGCAGGTTATTGCACGAAAGGCGTGGGCAGCTCCTGACTCTGTAGAGCCAGTCCCTAGGAGGCCTTCAAAATTTATCACTGCCCCGAGTGACAAACAATTCCTTACCAAGGGTGTCCCCGCTGATGCCATGGTGGTGGCTGCGGCCACCAAAAAGGAACTTGCAGATCCTTCCGTGCCCGTCCATCCTCCTAATAAGGACTCTAGGACCATGGATAGGTACGGCAAGCGGATGTTTTCCTCAGCGACCTTTGCTATGCTCGCTGAATTATCTTTGTCACTTCACCAGACTCCAAAGAGATATCCTGAAGGAGCTGGGAGAAGTAGTTCAGGATCCTACAGCTGCAGGGGCTCAAGAAAAGATTGCTTCGCAGCTAGGAACCCTCAATTCCATTGCTAACTCCTCCATGCGGCTAATATCTTATGCTGCGGATGGAGCGAGTAGAGCCGCAGGCACAGGTGTGGCTCTTAGACGCCAAGCCTGGATGCGGCTATGTGATTTTGCGGATCCCTTTAAGGCGTCCTTCACAAATTCTCCCTTTGATGGGTCAGCTTTGTTTGGCCCTCAGGTGAAGGAAACCTTGACCAGGTGTGAGCAGGACGGCAAAACTCTTTCTGCTGTTGGAGTCCGTTTTTCCACCCCTTCTAGGCCTTATCCCAAAGGACAGAAGGGTGGGAAGATGTGGTTCCGTAAATCCCAAGGAGTCACGCCGGATTCACGTGGTCAGTTTACCCCTAGAAGTAGAGGGGGTAACAACAACAGACGCCGCTCTAGAGGCAGAGGGGGTCCGAAGAACCAGGGAAACAGGGAGCCTCTCTCTGATAAGCCCTTTCAGCATCCCTGAGGTGTTGCCCGGCTGTCCCTCCTTGGAGGCAGTCGGGGGAAGATTATCACTGTACCCAGAAGCCTGGCATTCCCTCACTCAAGACAGATGGGTACAGTCGATCATATCCAAGGGTTACATAATTCCTTTCGAGGAAAGTCCCTTCCCCTCAAGTTCCCTTCCAGATGTACCACCCGGTCTAAGGGAGATTGCAGAGTTAGAAATCGCAAAACTACTGCAAAAAGAGCCATTCAGCCAGTTACAATAGACCATTCAGAGCCGGAATCTACTCAAGGTTCTTTTGGTCCCCAAAAGACGGGAGACTGGAGACCAATATTGGATCTCAGCAGACTCAACAAGTCTGTCAGGAAGACAAGATTCGAATGGTCACTCTTCAGTCAATTCTGCCCTTCTTACAGAAGGACAACTGGATGTGCTCAATAGATCTTCAGGATGCGTACTATCACATCAAAATTCACAGACGCTCCAGGAGATTTCTCCGCTTCGGCTGGGGTCCAGTCACTTCCAGTTCAGAGCCCTGCCCTTTGGTCTCACTACAGCCCCAGAGTGTTCACCAAATGCATGGCAGTGGTCACGGCTCACCTGAGACGTCAAGGATTCCAGGTGTTTCCGTATCTCGACGACTGGCTCCTGTCAGCCACCACCAGGCATCAGCTTATACAAGCCAGGGATTACACAATAGACCTTTGTTCTCTTTTAGGCATCTCAATCAACTTCGAAAAGTCATCCTTTTCGCCCTGCCAGTCTATTACCTTCATAGGCGCAAACTTAAATACTGTTCGGATGTCAGCTACCCTTACAGAACAAAGAGTTTCAGACATTCAGACTCATGTCAGGATCATTCTGGCCAGCAAGAAAGTACAGGCCAGAATGGTTCTAAAGGTATTAGGTCTCATGGCTGCGGCCATTACTCTTCTTCCCTGGCTCGATTCTACATGCGCCTCCTTCAGTGGATGCTGTTCACACAGTGGTCATACCAGCAACTCCCAATGCGTCACCAGATTCTGGTGACACAAACATGCAAAGAACATCTTGCTTGGTGGATCACATCGTCTCAGGTTCACCAAGGCAGGTGCTTTGTACCTCCGTCCTCGATAGCCACTGTCACCACGGATGCCTCCCTGATCGGGTGGGGGGGTCATTATCAGGGCAGGATGGTTCATGGGACGTGGCAACCGTTCGAGTACCATCTGCACATAAATGTCCTGGAGATGAGAGCAGTGCTTTTAACGTTGCAAGCCCTCAACGACTTTCTTCCCGTAGGGACAATTGCAGTCCACACAGACAACATGTCTGTAGTTTGGTATATCAACAAACAGGGCGGAACCAAGTCCTACCCCTTGTGTCGAGAAGCGCTCAGACTATGGCAATGGGCGATCTCCTCTCATCGGTTTCTGGTAGCAACGCATATCCCTGGGAAAACCAACATTATAGCGGACAGATTGAGCAGAGCTATTCTCATGCCTCACGAGTGGTCTCTCAAGCAATCTATAGCGGAAGAGATTTTTCTGGAATGGGGTCGTCCATGTTGCGATCTTTTGCTACTCCCCAAAACAGCAAATGTCCAGACTTCTTCAGCCTCTTCCCTCTATCAGGCCATCCCCAGAGACGCTCTGACCCAGGATTGGCCCCAGGGACTTCTTTATGCCTTCCTCCATTTCCTCTGATCCCTCAGGTGATCCAGAAAGCTACCGTTTGAGAGCCAAATTGATTCTCATTGCCCCTTACTGGCCTCGACAAGTTTGGTTCCCGTTCCTCCATCATCACCTTTTGGTGCAGCCGTGGCATCTGGACCCAGTGCCAGATCTACTGATTCACCAATCCGGTCAGCTGCACCGGTCAATCCCTTCTCTCAACCTCACAGCATGGTTGCTCCACTTCCTTCCTTAGCCAGGCTTCCTTTGATCTCTAACCCAGTTAGAGACATCATAGTAGCTTCACTAAAATCCTCTACCAGGAGGATTTACACAAGCAAATGGAAACGTTTCTCTTATTGGGCTAAGGCCCAAAATATTGATCCTTTTACTGCCCTGTTCAGGCAGTTCTGGACTTCTTAGCAGAGATTTTTCATGCAGGCTCCTCTTCTTCCACAGTCAGAGTTCAGTTGGCTGCTATTTCTAATTTTCATGTCGGGATAGCAGATCATAATATTATGTCCCATAGGCTCTGCAGGGCCTTCTTGAAAGGAATTTTCCTACTAAAGCCTCCAATCAGGAATCCTCCTCCTCAGTGGGATCTAAATTTAGTGCTGACATCCTTGATTCTTCCCCTTCGAGCCAGCTGTTTCTTGTTCCCTGAAATATCTTTCTTGGAAAACTTTATTCCTAGTGGCTATTACATCTGCCAGGAGGGTGTCTGAACTTCATGCTCTTTCGGTTCGACCCCCCCCTATTTGATTTTTCACAAAGACAGAGTATCTTTGAGAACTAATCCATCCTTTTTACCTAAGGTCGCTTCAAAGAACAATCTGAATCAATCCATTGATCTCCTGTATTTTTCCTAACTATTCAGATAGAGCTGAACAAAAGCTACATTATCTTGGCGTCCACCGTCAGCTTAGATATTATTTGGACAGAACAAAAAATTTAGAAAATCTGATCAACTTTTTGTTTCCTATGCGGATAATAAAAAAGGCCTTCCTGTTTCTAAAGTGACTTTGTCCAGATGGCTTTCTTCGGTCATCACTGAAATTTATACGATCAGGGGAAAACAGCTGTGCTCAAAACCTAAAGCACATTCAACTAGGAGTTTAGCTACTTCTACAGCTTTTCAAGCTAGACTGCCTTTGGACACTATTTGTGCAGCGGCCACTTGGGCCACTCCTCACACTTTTGTTTCCCATTACAAATTGGACTTGGCCTCCAGGGACAGAGCCAGTTTTGGCTCTACAGTCCTCAAGAGTTTGTTCCATTGAGCCACCCAGGATAGAGGTGCTAGGACGCGGTCCCATCAAGCAAGAATGAAGGCGAGATTGACAACTTAACATTAAGAAGTTATGTACCTACCATAACGTTCCATGTTAGTTGTCTTCTCTGCCTTCTTTCTTCGACCCTCCCTCCTTCCCCTGGCCTCGACAGACCTTGTATAAGCAATTAGTATGCTAAAGACCATTCAGACCTGGTCCTTTTTACATCTGTAAGTTTCTTCTTCCTTTGGGAAGTATTGTATGCTTGGTGCTATTGCCCTTTGTTAACAAACGAGATCTGGGTACTTACCGCCTTGCATCATGGGATATGGGGCTGCCTCGAGCTGGTGGAAGAAACTCTCGAGCTTAGCAAGTGCCGAGTCGGAGCCGAGGGATCGGCTCCGAACCCATCAAGCAAGAAAGAAGGCGAGAGAAGACAACTAACATGGAACGTTATGGTAGGTACATAACTTCTTATTATATTACTATCCCTTACTTTTGTCTATAAATTTCTTGTTGTTTCTTGCAATTTCTGTACCTCTCACATACTGTTGTTAGTATCTTTCTTCCTCCTATGACACTGTGGTAGCACTTTTTTTTTTACCATTGATGGTATTTCTATCTCTCTTTTTCTTTTATTCCCCTATTTAAAAAAAAACTTTTCTTCTCTGTCTTATTGTATTGTATTGTTAACTGTGTTTTTCTTTGGCAATGGCAGATAAACCAACAGCTTTTAGGAAATGTATGTAGTGTGTGCACAAGCTGCCACTTTACAATGCTCACATATTATGTGTGTATTGTTTAGGTCCTCTCCATTTAAAAGAAGGTTGCTCAATATGTCATGGCTTTAACCCTCATGCGTTTTAGAATTAAAAAAAAAATGATTCTGAAAGATCTTCTTCCTTCAACTTATGGAGAGTCACTAATGGAGTGTTCCTCCTCTAAAACAAAAAGTTCAAAAGTAAAAAAATCAAAGTTTTTAGAGCAGGTCATGGATCAGGAAGTCATTTTTTTGCTCAGAGTACATTCTAGGGATCACTACCTTCTTATGATGTTTGTCTAACTTGGAAATGGGATCCCCATATATATGTTATGGATGTGACTACAGTCTGTGAAAGTCTATGGACTGTATAAAGAATTATAACTTTAACTTGTTCTTTACTGTCATGTCATATCACATCTGTTTCCTAGATGCTGTAGACTTCTTTTCCTTCATTATTGTATTCAACATTATCCCTGTAATATATGTATTTGGGGGAGAATCATGTCAACTTGTCAAAGGTAGTTTCACCAATGGTAACAATTTGAAAACGTCACACTGAAAACTACCTTCGGCAAACATAAGAAAACATTTTTTGCACTCCCCATTTGGGGGAGACTCCCCTTACATCCCGTAGACTTATATATACCAACTTCAAGGTCACACAACAGTGGAGAAAAAGGCAAACTCCACTGTTAATGAGGTTAGTTTTGCTGAATAGCATTCGCATATTTTACATTTCATGAAACTAACGTCACCGATTTGACACTTTCTCATTTGGGGAGATGGCCAGGCATTTTGAGATGCAGGGATGTACCGTGTCTGAGATGAGAGACAAGTTTATGAACCAGGAAATGCTGTTTGCACTCCAGCTACATTCTGGGGATTACCATTATTCCCTGTCATCTCTGCTGTCATATACTTGGCTTAGCTTACCTTGGAATAAAAGTGTTGTATACTACCATAAGTCTCTCATTGGTAAGCAATGGTATTGTAGCCTAACATTGTTATATATTGCTGGTTTAGTGAAACTGTAACTTGACCTCCCCATTTATTGTGTATGTGCGTGTGTGTGAGTGTGTATGTGTGTGTGTGTTGTGCGTATTGGTGTTTGGAAGAAGAGAACAGCACTCTTGTGTAAATTTGTAGGGCTGTGCTGTGAGATGGTTTTGCTCATTTTTGGCCCAACGGCTGTGAAGGATGATTTTGGACTTGAATGCTGGAGTTCTACATAAAAAACTTTCAACAAGTGGTTGTTACTTGACTCATTGGTATTAAGAAAAGAACAGTGTGATGTTTCTGACATATACTTTATATCCATAAATAGTTTTTGTGAAACTCAGACAATTAAAGTCATTTGCTTAATTAAATATTTAAAACATTTTTATTTCACATGAGAATTCAAGTCTCCTACACCTTTGTGCAGGAGTCTTTGCAATAATCTAGGCTGCAAAATATCATGTCATATTAAAAAAAATACTTCTGTTGATAACCTGTTCGACTGAATGGTTCATTGACCTGCATAGTTTTCTTTCTCACAAATACACAGCAGTTTATCCATCCTTTTGAAAATTTGGGGACTCACAATTATCATTCTTGAATTCTCCCACTGTTTTTTTTTTTTTTTTAATCTCTCTTCAGACAAACCCAAAGATCAGCAAGTAGTCCAATATTCCTAATTTATAAAAGCACCACGCCTTCTGTGAATCAGTACTATCCCACACCCCAAAATGCCTTTCTTCAATCATCAGCTTTTGTTTTGCTACTCACATGACCTTTTATGTGTTGTCTGTTTCTATTAAATTTCATTGAAGTATAAGAACATTTGTTTGATAATCTCATCCTCTTTCCTCAACACTGTGTATATTAACTGCTTTTACTCTACATTTACGTTTGATATATAATACAGACAATACACTTTTTTCTTTTTCTTAACTTCATGTTTCTTGTTTATGATATTAACATGATGCACACACATTACCCAGATGGGAGCATGAGTGATGTCTGGGGTAGTGTTTGGTAGCTATTCAGATACATAGATAAAATATCAGATATTCTCCTGGCAAATATCTAAACACTGCACAACTGTCCAAATTTACTTTCCTGTGTTCAGTATTCTGACATCTAGTGAGATAAAGTGATACGGGCCATTTTCTGGGATTTTGCTTTCTGTATTGTAGCTAAAATGCAATAATTAAAAAAAAAACTTTATTTTTGTATTTCAAGGTAGAGTTTTATTTTGAGTACCACTGGATGGAGGTTAAACATCACCTAACAATGTATGTATGTTGCCAGTATGGTTACCAGGGTAGTCAAAAAGGCAGTTTTTTTTTTTTAATATTCAGCATTTTTAATAGCTTAGTATAATTTTTCTTTCCATGTTGCAATGTAAAGGTTTTGTTTGTGGATGTAACACTTCATGCAATTGTAAATTTAGGTATAAGATGCTATAATAAAATAGAAGGAAACTTTAACTGTGTTGTACTTTGTTTTGTAACTCTGACTACCTTGTCCATCAGTTCATTTGCCCCTGTTTTTAGCCAGATGTCTCAAATGTTCAGGGTTTTGCTCCTCAAAGTTGAGAGGTATACTTTTGGGATGAATGAGAGATTAATATGCAAGGTAAATCTGTCTTTATGGAAGTTTTGAATGTTGCTTATCAACCCTTGAAGCTCTGATGTCCTTCTTGCTGAATTAATGGTAACCATGAGGACAGGTTTCCCGGTAATGAGCTTGTGGTATATGGTAGCAGCTGGCTAACAGGCTGGCAGTGTCAGTTCCAAAGTGCTGTACATCTTCTTAAAGTAACATGCAATATAAAGCAGCACGAAAACATTGTGGATCCCATCATTTGTTATTTTCAAAGGCAGAATATATGCAATGTAATCTGTAAGGAAGTTTGCCACCCCTTAACCCCCCCATTTCTGTATTACCAAATGTGCTATGAAGTTTAGAAAAAGGTGATGGGTTGGGAGAGGTACTTTCCAACAAAGGGGTAATGTTACATTTGTTATGTTTTTGTCAATAAGAAACATATATGGAAAATTATATTGAAATAGAAAATTAAAAGCATGACAAGCTTGTAATCACAAACACTTAATGCATACATTACCCGTTTGAAAGAAAAATAATAGGCAGTTATAACTTCCTTTTATAATGTCTCGGTTTTAATTTAATTTGCCATATAAGGGGGCTGCCATCTCCTTAACTCCCCTACCCCACTCCCGCTTGTATATTTCCAAATATGTTGTGAAATTCAAAAAAGCAGAAGGATAAGGTGGGGGCAGACCCCCCTAGGGTAAATTAAATTAAAACCAAAACAAATGTAAAAAGAAATGTTCTCTTATTTTCGCGCATGAAGAAAGGCTTAATTTAATGCATCAGTTGTATTTGACAGCTTTGGCTGCAAAACCAACTGTCAGTCATTCCAGCTCCACGTACCACCTGCATACTGAGAAAGAAGTAGTCTTTTAATGTTTGTCAGTGAAGGTGCATAGGTAGGCAGGCTGAAATATCTATCAGTATACCTTCAACGAAGTATAAGTTAGTCCAGTGTTAAACAGCTCAGACAAGTACTGTAGAGCAATAAATGTGTTTGCTAGTTTTGGATCTTAGTCCTCCCTTTGGCACCAGAGAGAAAACCTTTTCCATTTAGCTATGCAAGATTTCCTAGAACTTAGCCTCTTGGCTTCCCTCATGATGACAAGCACATAAGCTGAACAAAGGTGACCAAAGGGCAGTAAAATTATGCTCTCCATGCAGTAAGTCTAATTGTAGGCAGATCTAGTTGAATCAAAGGCCCCCC
This sequence comes from Protopterus annectens, assembly GCF_019279795.1. Taxonomy (NCBI): domain Eukaryota; kingdom Metazoa; phylum Chordata; order Ceratodontiformes; family Protopteridae; genus Protopterus; species Protopterus annectens. The sequence goes on along the minus strand of NC_056727.1, from coordinate 919,685,792 downwards.
GATGTGCATTAAATGATGCATATACTGAAAAAACAGTAATATTTATTTCCTTACCACCACCATTAAACAGGGGAAACAATGCTGTTTCAGCCAAAAATTAGCTATTAGTGCAATTTCCAGCCTCTTTCCTGCTCAAGCCTGCTTGTGTGGTGTGGTGCTCAGGAGCAAAACTTTTCTGTTCAGAGAGTATGATATTCTGTAGCAGCTGGTGAGTGGCAACAGTTGACAGTTTATTGCTACTGAGTCTGTAGCATTTATAAAAAATGAATGTGGTAAAAATCTGGACAGTTACTTACCACCAGTGATTAATGCTATCATTAGCTTTTTTGTGCCGATAGTGAAGCATGAAAATGATTGCCTATGATCTGGAGAAATTTATCACATCTTTTACAGCCAAACATAACCTTACAGATCATGTCTAAAAGTGATCAGTGAATGGATCACAAGCTAGCAAAAGTCGGAGTGCAGCTGTCTGCAGCAGAACAGCCATTGTTAGTAAGAGAGTATTGAAAGGAAGAGAAATGGGTCACATTTGGGGCTTATGGAGTTTGAGACAGGATCGGTTTCATACAGTGTGGATAATGGGAGACAAGGAAGGTGACAGTTTTAAATTAAGACTCACAATAGTGAGCCATGGAACAGCACGACTGTGTGAAAATGTTACTTGCATACAGTAAGTCTGAGATAACTTTGTGTAGGATTACTCCTTTTTTCCTCCAAGATATGGTGATCTTGGGGTTATTGTATATAAGTAGCAGGGGTGCATCCCTTCATGGGTTTATATTAGTTCATCAAAAACTAACTTCAGCAAATGGCCATTCATCCAACATAAATCAATGAATGTCCATTCATCAAATGTTCACATCAGAGAATGTTTTTCACAGGGCAGTGAGTTACTTGGTCAACATACCAACTGTCACACACAGCAGTATATTAAACCCACCGAAGTGGGGGTCTGTGCCCCCCCCCCCCACACACACCTCTCCTACTGATATATATACCAACTCTGAGATCGCACTGCAGTGGGGGAGTGGGCAAATTACCTAATGCTGGCCAAGTAACTCACTGCCCTGTGAAAAACATTCACTGATGTGAATATTTGATGAACAACCATTCGCTGATTTATGTTTGATGAACAGCCGTTTGCTGAAGTTAGTTTTCAGTGAACTAATAGAGACCCTCCCTTCACATAGGGACTGTAACTTTAAAGGAATACAGTGATAACTGATAGTCTGTTGACCTAATTTTGCCATTTCTGTTTTGTAATTATGGGACTGGCAACTGTGGGCTCATAAACAAGGGCATTGCTTCTAGATCCAGAGATGCCATTGTTCCCCTATTCTCAGCCCGCATTAGGCCATTCATTTAGTAAAATTCCTCTTTTGGCCTGTATCTGTCCAGGAATATGTAACAAATGGAATACCCACATTGATATCTTACAGAAAGGATACAAGACCTAAACAATGCGGACTGCCTTGAAGCCCCTTCACTATATTCGGTCTCTTACAAACTGCTAAGAGGTGACCTGTGTCTGGCATACAAGATATCACCCAAGCTATTACTGGATGAATTTACTTCACATCCAAAAGTCAAGTGGTATCAGAAATATTCGATCAAGAGACCTAAACCTCTTCTGCAATATTAACAGAACGGTTCAGAGGAATGGATATATCTTGTGGAGCATACCACTGCTCTGGAACAGACTTCCCATTCACATGAAAACTCATCCCTGACCACATTCTAGTGTAACTTTCATCAATGGATGGGAAATAGGAAATTTACTCCCCCAGTACTAGTAATAGACAGAGACATCTCCTAAATGCTTTATTCCAGTGCATGGATTCACTCTAAATATCTGTGTTTTGATCTAATAATTATCACTAGAGTAATATATAAATATTGATCTTGGAAAGAATAAATAGTCCACAAGGGCAGTTAGCCTGTTTTTGATATGTGAACTTATTAACCTATCACTAACATTATTTCCCTCATAGTTAATAGTGTGCAGTTCTGTCTAGGTAGAATGGTGTGAAAGAATGCAGAATAAAGCTGAAGAGTAAGACAAAAATGTGAGAAAGAGAAGACAAATACCTAATGTGGATGATGTGGGAAGCCCAGGATAAGGGGAATGGGGGCACTGAGATGTGCATGTGTGGGAGGGGAGCAGTTGGGGGCCACAAAGCTGTGATTTGTGTTCTAGCCCATTAGTGGATCTAAAGAAGGGGAAGAAGCTCTAAAATGCACCTCTGAGCATCAATAATCCCAAAGTTTTGGGTGGCCTAGCTTCTGTTTCACTACCATTTAGTTCTGTTATGTCCTCACCAGTTATTGGAGTACCATCTAGGATGCATTGAATGAAACACAGGAACAGTAACATTAGTAGGTAAGCAATCATGATAACCATAACATGCCTAGCCGTACAGTATACTGTCCTCCAAACATTAGGCACAAACTTTATGGATAGGCTGAGACTGAACAGTTTAAGTTGAGGCTCAGATAGTGCACACTTTGCTTTGCTGACAGTGGAGCATGGTGTGTTGTTTAGTCCTATGGAGATATTCTTTTTTGCCTTTGACAGAGATACTAAGACTTGTTACAAAGTGATATCAAGGAAAACAACATTTTCAAGAACACTGGGGTAACAGTGTGGGTAGGTAGGGTATAGATAGCATTAAATTCATCTGCTAATAATATTGGCTATATGTTTGAGACTGGACTGTGCAATATTATAGATGAGCTCAATGCATTGATGGACGTTATTTCTTAATTTTCTGACATAACTGAATGAGGAGCAAATGAGAAGCATAAATACCAAATTGACTGCTAAGAAGCAGTTCTCAGGATTTCCAGTGAATCTCTAGGAAACCTATGAAAAATCCCTAGGGATGTGAGAAGAATCTGAAGATTAAGGTAAATGTAATGTGGATAATCTGAGTAGGTGAGGATGGTGGGTACAATGAGCACTGAAAGATGTAAGCAGGGTGGGGCAATGAGGAGCATGGGGCCCATAGATCTCTTCACTTAGGGTGATATTTTGCATAAGGCCATACTGTTTACACTGTGGGCAGGAACTTTTTCCAGTTTGTTGTAACTGCTTAATTTTTCTGACTAAACTATACATTTAAAAGTACAAACCCTGCTAATGTAGGTGTATGTGAAATGCAGACCCACAGTGACCAACTAATCAGTATGCTGTTCTTTACTCAAGGTAATTGGTGACAACAGCATTACTCAGAACTGTTGGCTCAAAATGTCACAGCTACCAAATACAAATTACTTTACTTCAGTTTTCATTATTTGATATCATTTACTGAAGGACACTGAGCATGCAGTCACCTCTGTGATAGAAATATGCTTGTTTGTAAATTACTGTCAAAGCTGCCAGTCACTGTTCATCCACTGCTTACATCCTAAACTACTTCAAAATGGGGTTTTTCTAAACACCTTTACTGAATTATCACTAGTGACATAGGCAGATTTACATTCATATAAAAGTAATAAAATTATATTAACATAACAAACATTATGCTTCACATATATTGCTATATATCATATAACCTAAGCAATATTACATAAATTATTCAATTCCTGCCTTTTTTAAAACAAGAAACATCTTCATTAAACCATCACTTACTACACAGGCAGTCATACATTTATGTAAAAGAAAACAAACCACACCAACACAATCTTAGTTGCAAGCATTTTACATCACAAACCATACCATTTCCAGTTGCAAACATTACACATCACTTATAATCTACCCAGTCTTTCTCACTCAAAGATTACATAGCTCATTTAAGTTCAGCCGCCTTTTAGACCTCATTCCTCCCTTCTATGTGTTGTTCCCACAATTCCCATTTTTTTCTTATGCAGTTTACTCCTACCCTTTTCTAAAGATCTCAGTTCCATTTGTTTTCTCTCAGTTACTATGATCACTACTTCCTGTAAGTTGGTTTAGATTTTGATTTCCATTTTCTAGTGATTGCTTTTTTGGCAGCTACCATTATTAGACACAGCAAGGCCTTACCATGCCTAGTGAATTCTGATTCTGCATCATAGCTCAGAAAAATCGTCACTCGCGTCAGACCATTCTGCCCATCTCTGACAGTGCATCCCGCAGAGAATCCTTAAAGTCTGCCAACTCACCGCACTCCCAGAAAATATGTTCCCAATTACCTCTTTCTTCCCCTTCACACTTCCAACACTTCCTGTCTGTCTGAGGAAAAATTCTCTGGACTCTACTTGGGGTATAAAAATATCTACAGTATGTAAACATTTCCAGACAAAAATGCTAACTCTTCTAGATTTTGTTGCATATTTGGGAGACATACATATATCCTCCCATTGTTTCTTTGTCAATTGCTTATCCAGTGTCTTCCCAATCCTTTCTAACCTCCTCTGATTGATTCTTATAGTTATCATGCACTGTTTTATTTGCTCTACTAATTATTCCTTTTTTAATGACAGCTTCTGTTCCAGTTTCTATTAAAACCTGTACCAGTTTATTCAGGACCCCCCTATTTCTTTCTCTTTGTCTATACTCTGATATCAATCCCTGATAGGGAAGGCAATCTGTAACCTGCAGTCCAAATACATTTTTGGCGTCTTCCCATTTTGTCATCTTTCCCTCTCTAGTTATTTGCTCCCAATACTTTGGTTCCTTTGCTAGTTTTCTCCAATAAATTATTGTCCCTCTCTTGCCTATTGTCTGTATCCCTAATTGCAGTCATCTCTATTGACAGAATCTCCTTTCTCCATTCCCATGTTGGTTTAGTTCTTAGAATACTTTCTGCTATTTTATAGATATAGTATTCTGCATGATTGTTATTCTCCTTAAAGGCCTGCATCCAAAATCCCAGACTCTCTATGTTTCTTGAGTTTCCCCGTGTTTCATCATCATCCCTTTCCACTTGAATTATAATTTTCTGCTTGTGCTATGTATAGGAGTCTTAATGGTGTAGCTCTGAAATACCCCATCAAATAGGGTAATCCCAATCTGCCCTGTTTTACTTGAAGAATCAGCTTATCTCAGTTGACTGTTGCCATCTTTCCCTCCCAGATAAATTCCTTCAGCTCTTTATTAATTGCTACCCACATCTTCTCCTCCAGTTGATAAAAATATGCTTGACCTGTGTATAAGACTAAAGGGATGAAAAACATTTTAAGGGCTTATATCTTATCCATATCCATATAATAAAGCTTCCATTTTCTCAGCTTTTGTGTTATCTTTTGTTTAGTCCCTTCCCACATATCCTTAGCTACCACACTAGAATAATTTTTAATCCATACCACTATATACTTCATTTTATCATGTCTTCATAAATATGAGTATTTTTGAACCGGTTCATGTGTGGGTACATAATTTACAGCTATTGCCTTTGTTTTAGCTTCATTAATTTTGTATCCCAAAAAGATTTGAAACTCTCATAATGTTCCACAATAGTGTAATGTCTTTTTCTGCTTTTGTCAGATACAAAATAATATCTTATGCAAATAAAGCCAACTTTTCTTGACTACCATACCAATTATATCCCTGAATTTCTGAGTCCGTTATTTTCCTTGCCAATGTTTTTAAATATAATGCAAATAATAAAGGGGAAAGAGGACACGCCTGCCTGGCTCCTCTGCTCAAGCAGAAATTATCAGAGAAGACCCCACCCACTTTAATTTTCACCTCCGATCCCTCATATATCCTCATAATCAACCTTATATTTTTTCAGGAAATGAAATGCTTCCATTGCCCTACTCATAAAGTCCCAACTTACTCTGTCAAATGTTTTCTCTGCATCAAGACCCGCCAACAGCAATGGTATTTTCTTACATTTTGCTTCCTTCTGGATCATCAATGTTCTGTTAATGTTGTCAAATGTTTGCCCCCCCCCCAAAAAAACTACATTGATCCATATCTGTCAGTTTTGGCGTTACACTTGCCATTCTTTTAGCCATTATGCACATGAACACTTTATAATCATGATTTAATATTGAAATGGTTCTGTATGAAGGTGGATCTAATGGATCTTTACCCACTGTAGGTATTACAGCTACCACTGCTTTCTTCCAGGATGGTGGTACTTCTCCTATAAGTTACTATTAAACAAAACCTTCCTGATCTTTATCATTTTTTTTTCCTCCTAGCTTCCAAACTTTCATAAGGATACCATCTATTCTTGGACACTTTCCTGTAAATTGGTTATACATCACAATTTTATCTCATGTCCTCCTATCCTAACTGTTAGTAATTCAGCCTCATCTACCTCTAACTGAGGCATATTTAATTTTTCCATAAGCATTTCCATTTGTACCTTTTCTTGATTTCCATATTTCTCTGCTTTATACAAACTTTCATAAATGTTTTGAAATATTTCTAATACTTCTACAGGATCTCTTGTTATCTTCCTTGTTATTTGACTTCTGTCTGGTGCAGGTAAATAGATATTAACTGTTGTTTTATTATATTAATTTATATAGATATAATTTTCACATTTTTCTAAATATCTCAAAAACCAAGTAACTCAGGCAGAACTACAGAACCTCATATGAAATCTCTCAGCTAGATGAATAAAATGCTGCTGACAGTATGTGTGTAACTTGAGTGGTTGCTGTGATACTGAAAGTTGTTTAGAAAATATTACAAATGTATTAGTTACTGTGTTTACTGTGACTTATAAAATTCAGTTTAAGACCTAGAACTTAAAGAATACTACCACTTTAAAAATAATTTGTGCTGAAGAGTTTGCCATGTATACTTCTTTACTAACATCTGTGGTTTCAGAGATATGAACATTTGTTTGAAAAGTAAGGACATAATTTGATTCTGTCAAAAGGCTTAGTCTCTGGCATTGGAAGTTACAGTACAAAGTTCCTGAACTCCATTGGAGTGAATGAGTTAAAGAAAGCACCACTGTATTAAAAAGTTATTATTCCCACCTTTTATGTATAACACTTTTTTGGTTAAATGTCTAGTTCCAGCTTTTGTGTTACATGCATACAGTGTCTGGCAGGTTGAACTTTTATATAGTTGTTTTTTGTCGTATACATTTGAGCCTATGTCACATCTTATAAAACTTTTTGTTTTACTGAAAGCCCTCGAACAAAAAACAAATACATACCAGTACCCCCAAAACCTATTAACTTAATACTAACACACAAAACTATGTACTCCTTCAAATATTGAAGTTCTACCCTCCTAATCGGAGCAAAAGTCCCAGACTGACACCCACACTCACAGAGTTGAACTAACCGAAAAGAAAGGTCAACCATGGCAAGACGTGCGGTGCAGCCTGTGCTTCTTCTAAGTGCTGATTGGTTTTGTCTCATCTTTATAGCTCTTCTAGCTGGGAAAACTCCTGAATGTTTTCACAGAACATTAACTACCTTGGGAAAGCCCCTAAATGCTTTCAGAGAACATTATCTCCTAGCCAATTTCTCTTTTCTTTTTTTCCCTCAGCCAGCCACTGTCCACCAGACTGTAGCCAGTTTCTCTTTATCATAGTGTCTGCATTGAGACATGAGAACCAGGCAGCCAGTTTCTATTTATCAGATTGTTTTAATAGAAACATGAAGACCAGCTGCAGAATCGTTACTGAGCATACATTTATTTGTTAGAAAAAAGGCCTTATTATATTCAGTGTTCTTTTTCATTTACTTGCTCTCTCTCTCTTAAAACTTGTTACTAAATCAATCTAAGATTTTTAATTCAGTCATTTCCCCATGCAAAAATAAGCAAAACACATTAATTTTTCTTTTATTATGTTTTTTAACCAGTTTTTCTTAAAATACATCGCAGTGCCTACATTTCTTAAAACTGAACAAAAGGAGAGACAGAACAATGGAGAAAGAAAAGAAAAAAAGGAGAACAGCAGTACCTGTTTACAATCCCCCATACACTTAAAAATAACTGAAAATAAACTTTACTTTATAGCATGTAAAGAAAACCACATGGCATAAAGTTCGGGTACCTGTCAAATCTTCGAACGCTCAAAATTTCAAACGTTACATGATCGAGACCAAACATTCAAAATTTTGAGTGGTCGAAGATAGACTTTCAACAGCACTGTACAGTGCAGATAGGGAGAATTTCCCTTTTCTGCACTGAAGTGCGGTCTCGGAGTTGGTATATTTAAGTAGGGGGTGGGGGGTGCAGGTACACTGTTAAAGTGTTTTTTCTGTGTTTTCTTTTTTTTATGTTTGAATATCCAAATGTTGAACATTTGGTCTCGATCATGTAATGTTTGACATTTTGGATGTTCGAACATTTAACATAGACCCCAGACTTCATACTATTTAAGAAAAAAAAATCTTTACTTACAGTTAACTTTCTCCTTCCTCTTCCCCAAACCACTTTTCCAGACATTAATGATGTGAAGTAGAGCATATGCTTTAGAGTCCACCAGAAGTCCAACAGATTCCGTAAAAGTCCAATATTTCCAGATTTTCTTGTTCTGTCATATATAACAAATATAATTATTGCACTGTAATCCCATATTAAGTTACTGGTTTTATTACTGTTCATCTCCAAAATCCTGTCTCTGCTTCATTTCTAATGTACTCTCGATTTTTCTAGTCAACTCTCGTGCTCCCTTCCTTCTCCAACATTTTCTGCTGAAAAATTTGAAAAGTTTTCATAGGTACAGTTTACCAGAAGAACAAGAAGCAGAATCTCCTTCTTTTTCATGGCTAACTTTTTGTTAGACAAACTTTTGTATTTCCTCTGTAGCATGTATTTCATCAAAAAATTATTCTGTCCCTCCAGGGAAGAATACCTTGAAGACAGCTGGGTACAGCAGTTTGAATCTCACATCTGTATCCCGACGTTCCCTGCATAGTGGAATACATTTGCTCCTCTTCAGTCTGTTGTACAGTGAGTAATCATTCCCCACAAACACTTTGCTCTCTCCCACTTTTAGTTCTTTGTCCTTATGCCACAATTTTGTCAGAATCAACTTCTGCTGGTAGGCTTGCATCTTTACTATTAAAGGTCTAGGTTCCTTTCTTATAGCTAGGAGAATACACAGAATGTGCCCTTTCAACTTACAACTCCTGCTGTGGAATACCAGTCCATTTGCTTATTTGTGCTTTCATAAAAGGAATGCAGTCTGTTCCTTTCAGCTTCTCTGGTATAGCTGAAAATCTCAGGTTTTCCTTATGTGCTGCATCCTCTAATTCTATTATTTTTGAAACACCTGTTTCTGAGCAGTCTCATATTCAGCCAGCCTTTTCTTTATTTTGACCTCTAATTTTTGCAGCTTAATCATTTTTATCTGTTTAAAGCTTCTTCCATTTTTTCCAGCATTTTGTTGTTGTGTTGATATACTCCATCAGTGTTTTGTTTATTTTAACTAGGTCTATATGCAGTTGTCTTATATCTTCTTGTAGGTTACTAGAAGTAATGACTGTAGGTTGCATTGCTTTTTGCTGAACAGCTGCAGAACTTTTCCCCGTCAGTGTTTCTTCCTCACTTTTTGTACCTGATTTTTTCCAGGTCACCAGGCAGTGTACTTACTAGACAGTTACTGAAATGTATACATAAACACAAGTCTACTGGCCTTCTTTGCTGAGTTTCTGTTTTCACACTGGGAGAGCTAGAAATAAGATTTTACTCAATGTGCAGCCATCTTGGAAATCTGAACTACTTAAAAATGTTCACAGTTTATAGTTCAGTCTTCACACAAAATTCACATTCTATATAATTTATGTCATTAGCTACATTTTGAATAACATTGCTTATACAATAAATAAAATGTATAAAAATAATGGCAACATTGGGACTTCCAGGATGGCTGCACACTGATCAGTAGCTTAATTTTGTTTATCCCGGTGTGAAAACAAAACCTGAAAAATAAGAGCCAGTGAAATTGTCAGCTTGGGCAAAATTCAGTTACTGGCTAGTACATAAACTGTCTGGATGCCAGGAAAGAAGAAATTTAGAGAATTGAAAAGAAAATCAGCCAGAAAAGATGAAGACAAAGCACTGTCTTGAAGAATCTCATAGCTGTTCAGCAAAAAGCAGTTCAGGGTTCAGCTTTAGTACAAGAGATGGTTTTTAGCAATTTAGAGGAAAAATAAATCAAATGTACTCCGAGGTGATTAAAATAAATGAAACATTGAAGGAATATATCAACTCAAATAAAAGGCTGGAAAAAAATTGAAACTTCAACTAGCTATTTAGGTAAACTGATAAAAATTAGTCTGAAATGAAGAAATGGCTGGCTGAGTATGAGACTATTCAAGAAAATTAGAAGAAGAGCACATAAAAAAAATCTGAGATTTTCCTCTGTACCAGAAAAACTTGAAGGAACAGATTGTATTGATTCTGTGAAAGCACAGATAAGCAACCAAACTGGTATTCCACAGCAGGTTTTGAAAGGGCTCATTGAGTGTATGTTCCAAACCTGGCCATGAGAAAGCAGTCAAGACCTGTATTTGGAAGATAAAATCATACTGGCAGACCGACTTGATCTTGACAAAACTGTGGGAGAAGGGACAATTATTAAAATTTGGAGACAGCAGAATGTTTTTGGAAAATAATTATTCACTGTACACCCAACAGAAGAGTAGCAAATGTATGCACCAGCAATGTCAAGAGGCAGGTGTGAGATTCAAACTGATGCATCTGTCTGCATTCAGAATATTTTTCATGGAGGATCAAATACATTTTTGGATGCAGAACAGGCTAAGTAGGAAATAAAAATAATTAAGATAATTATCTTAGTTTTATATTTTTAAATAATATTTTTATACATTGATCACTACTGTTTTTGAGCATTTTTTAAAGCATTCATTTAATTTTGTGGCAAAAACAGTAATGTTTATGTTTGCTGGCTTTTCTAATATGTGTGACTCAAAATCTCTTTTCAGAAGGGTGGATTAGCCAGTGACTTAGTTATTTGGTAGTTGTTTATTGTTTAATCTGCACTGGAGAGCCACTTTTGTTATGTGTTTACATTAAGAGATTCTTAGGCCAGACATCTTGAGGCAGAATGTGATTACTTGAGCTGTCTGAGTTGGGAGGCAATAGGGGAAGCTCGAAGTAAGGTTGTTTATTGGCTAGAAGGTATAATATTCACTTTAGAACCTTTTTTTCCTAGTGTAAATCAGGCAAGTTGCAAGCCTGTTCATTCACATAGAGAACTTTGCAGTGCTTTTCCAGTGGTTCAGCTGCATCCAGAGCCAGCCAACCTAAGATAAGAATATTTTCTTAAGTTCCTGCACTTATACTTGTTTTATACAATGATCGCTACTGTTTTTGAGTTTTTGTAAAGCATTTATTTAATTTTGTGGCAAAAATAGTAATTTGTCTGTTTGTTGGCTTTTCTAGTCTGTGTGTCTCAAAATCTCTTTGTAGAAAGTCAAATTAGTCAGGGGCTTAGTTGTTTGGTAGTCATTTGTTGTTTAATCTGTACCTGAGAGCTGCTTTTGCTGTGCTTTTACATTAAGAAATTAATTCCAGGATCAGATGTCTTGTTATAGAAGGTATTTACCTGGTGTGTCTGAGTTGGAAAGCATTGCAGGAAGTTCAGAGTGTGGTTATTTATTGGCTAGAGGGCATAGAAGTCAGTTTTTAAGCTTTTTTTCTCTATTCTGCATGGAACTGCCCACTGGGTAGTAGCAGGTATCAGTGCCCTGTACAGTAGCAAATGCCTAGAAAGTAAAATCTGCCTATAAATGTAGAATTAGATCTGAAACCTGTTAGTGTGGCATTATGCAGAAATAAGCATAGAGCAGCTAGCTTGTGCATTGAATAGCACTACCATATCCTAGCATTAGGTAACATCTTGCCCTTAACCTCATAAACTGCCCTAGGAGACATTTGATTTTTTTTCAATAAACATCTTTATTAAATTATCATGTATGACATAGGCAAGCTTACATTTATAAAAATGAAAAACAAACAACATTGACACCACTTTAGTTGAAAACATTATACATCACAGACACCATTGAAACAACTGTGGTTGCAAACATTATACATCACTCATAATCTATCCAGTCATTGTCAGTTAAGTGTTATATGTCTCATTCAAATCCTGCCTCTTAAACCTCATTCCTTCTCTGCATATACTGTTCCCACAGTTCCCATTTTTTTCAATGTAGATTGCTCTATCCCTTTTCTAAAGATCCCAATTGCAGTTGTTTTATCTCTGTTACTATATTCACTACTTCTAGTAAAGGTGGTATTGACTTTGAGTTCCATTTTCTAGTAATTGCTTTTTTGGCAGCCACCATAATTAGACTCCGGAAGGCTTTACTATGTCTAGGCAATTCCAATTCTGTATCATAGCTCAAAAAAATCATCTCCCCAATCTAGTCTGCTCACCCAGAATCTCTGATGGAGTGGTTTGCAGGGAATCCTTATAGTCTGGCAGCTCATTACACTCCCAGAAAATATGTTCCTAGCCACCTCTTTCTTGCCTGTCACACTTCCAACATTTGCTATCCACCTGAGGAAAAATTCTTTGGAGTCTACTTGGGGTATTAAAATAACTCTGTAAACACTTCCAGGCAAATATCCAAAATCTTTTTTGGGAGATATACATATATCCCCCATTGTCTCTTTGTCAACTGCTTATCCAATTTCTCTTCCCAATCCTTTCTAAGCTCCTCTGATTGATTCTTATAGTTATCATGCAATATTTTATATGCTCTACTAATTATTCCTTTTTTAATAATGGCAGCTTCTGTTGTAGAGTCTATTAAAAACTGTACCAGTGCTGGTCCTTCATTTAGGACCCCCTATTTCTTTCTCTTTGTCTATACTCTGATATTAGTCCTTGATAGGGAAGGCAGTCTCTAACCTGCAGTCCAAATACATTTTTGGCCTCTTCTCATTTTATTTCCTTTCCCTTTCTAGCTATTTTCTCCCAATACCTTGGTTCCTTTGCCAGTTTTCTCCAATAAATTCCAGCCTCCTCTTGCCTATTATCTGTATCCCTAACCACAGTCATCCCTACCAGCAGAATTTCTTTTCTCCATTCTCACACTGGTTTAATTATTAGAATACACCCTGCTATTTTACGAATATAATGCTTTGTATGATTTTTGTTTTTCTTCTTAAGAGTCTGCATCCAAAATCCCAATCTCTCCTTATTTCTTGACCTTCCTCCCTGTATCATCATCATTTCTTTCTACTTTCAATTATAGTTTTCTGCTTGTGCTATGTATAAGAGCCTTAACTGTGTTGCTCTAAAATACACCCTCAAATTGGGTAATCTTAGTCCTCCATGTTCTATTGGAAGAATCAGGTTATCCCACTCGACCCATGCTGTTTCCCTTCCCAGACAAAATCCTTCAACTCTTTTTAATTGCTATCTACAGCTTTTCCTCTGGTTGATAAAAGTATGCCTGACCTGTGTATAAGACTAAAGGGATTAAAACATTTTCATTTTTTGTATCTTAGTAACAATACCCATATAACAAAGCTTCCAGTTTCTCAATTTTTGTATTATCTTCTGTTTAGTCTCTTCCCACATACCCTTAGCTGCCACAACAGAGTTATTTCTAGTCTATACTCTTAAATACTTCATTTTATCATGTTCCCATAAATATGGATATTGTTGAACCAATTTGTGTGTGGGTACATAATTTACAGCTGTTGCCTTTGTTTTAGCTTCATTAAATTTGTATCCCAAGAAGATTTGAAACTGTCTTAAAATGTTCTGCAGCACTGCAATGTCCCTTTCTGGTTTTGTCATGTATAAAATAATATTATCTGCATATAGAGACAGCTTTTCCTGACTACCATACCGTTATATCCTTGAATTTCTGAGACTTTATTTTCTTTGCCAGTAGTTCTAAACATAATGCAAATAACAAAGGGGAAAGCGGACAACCCTGCCTGGTTACTCTACTCAAGCAGAAGTTATCAGAGAGGACCCCACCCACTTTAATTTTCGCCTCCTGTCCCTCATATATACTATTAATCAACATTACAATTGTATCAATGAAAGCAAATGCTTCTATTGCCCTGCTCATGAAGTCCCAGTCTACTCTATCAAATACTTTCTGTACATGAAGACCCACCAATAACAGTGGTATTTTCTTATATTCTTCTTCCCTCTGAATCATCAGTCTTCTGTTAATATTGTCAAATTTTTGCCTGCCCTCCACAAACCCACACTGATCCAGATCTATCAATTTTGGTATCACTTTTGCCATTCTTTTAGCCATTATAGATATAAACACTCTATAATCATGGTTTAGTATTGAAATGGGGCTGTATGAAGCTGGATCCGATTAATCTTTACTCTCTTTAGGTATTACCATTATCACCGCCTTCTTCCAGGATGCTGGTACTTCTCCTAATCTTCAAATACTGTTAAACAAAACCTTTCAGATCTTTATCATTTTTTCCCTCCTAGCTTCCAAACTTCCACAGAAATACCATCTGTTCCTGGGGACTTTCCTTTAGATTGGTTATACATAGCTATCTTTATCTCATCTCCTCCTATCCTGTTAGTAATTGAGCCTCTTCTACCTCTAACCTTGGCATATTTAATTCTTACATAAACATGTCCGGTTGTACTTTTTCTTGATTTCCATATTTCTCTGCTTTATACAAACTTTTATAAATTTTTTGAAATATTTCTAATACTTCTACAGGATGTCTTGTTATCTTCCTTGTTATAGACTCCCTAAGTTTGGCTACAGCCTTTTCCACCTTCTATTGCCTGAGTTGCTGTGCTAATATGTTTTGTGCTGTAGAATTATTATCAAACATAGTTGCTTAACAGCAATCTTTATAACTTGTATATATTACCAAGGTAATGCCTTATTTTCTGTTTAGCATTCTGCAGTTGCTCCTTTTCTTGTTCTGAGAGATTCCCCATATTTTGCAATACTTTAACATTTGTCAGTCCCTCAAAATAATTCTTGTTACTTCTTAGTCATATCTCCCTTTCCTTTATTTCCACCCTAGTTTTAAACTCCACTTTAATTTTATTAAACTCCTACCCATATTTTCAGAAGAAATTCCTATTTTCTCTAGTAGCTCCTGAATTATTTCCAAACCCATTCCTTAAATTCCTCTCTTTTCAACCGATAGGTGGGAAAGTGCCAGTGTCTCATTTTTGTTTCAATTATTACTGACGCATGATCTGAAATAGTTATTGGGTATGTTTCAAGGCCTTCAATTAAATTCACCTGCTCCTGTGAGATATAAATTCTTTCTAGCATAGCCCAGTTTTTGTATCTTGGAGACTAATATGTAAATTCACTCCGAACTCCTACTGAATGCACATATTCCATGCCAAACAGTTTCATAAAATTCTTCAAAAATCTACCCTTCTTTGTTATATTTTCCCTTCTAGGTCCTCAGACACTTCTTCACTGTTACAAACCAAATTCCAGTCTCTGCCTCTAAGTAATATTCCTTGCTGAAAGCTGATTATGTCTCCCAGAAATTTCTTAAGCCCCATCATAGCAGTTTTAGGTGGAATGTAAATGCATGCCAGTATAATCCTCCTCCCTTGCCAGTAGCCCCTTAGTACTATATGTTTTCCATTGTTATCCTTTTTTCCTTCTTCTATCACTATTGGAGCTCCTCTTGCAATTAATATAAGTACTTGTCTTTTCCTTTGCCCCAGATATTCTGCTGAATAACCATCCTGAAAACCTGTCTTTATCAAATTCACATGTCCAGTCATTTCCAGGTGTGTCTCCTGTAGCATAGCTTGTTTGCACTCCACATTTTTAATATAGTTCACTACTCTTTCTTTTTTATATTTATCTGTAAGACCATTCAGCTTAAAAGGCATTACAGAAAGCATCATTTTCTTATATAATTATTATCACCTTTTATGTATAAGTGCTTTTTTGTTAAATGTCTAGTTCCAACTTTATGTTACATGCATATACTGTTTGGCAGGTTGGTCTTTTATACAGTTGCTTCTTATCATATCCATTTGAGCCTATGCCACATCTTACATAACATTTTGTTTTTTTGAAAGCCGTCAAACAGAGCACACAGCCCCCTGCAACCTTCCCAAACCTGTTAACTTAATAATAACACACAAAACTATGTACGTCTTCAAATATTGAAGTTTTTACTTCCTAATAAGAACAAAAATTCTAAGTTGATAGCCACTTAGACAGGCTAGAGTTAACCAAAAAAGAAAGGTTAGTCATGCTAAGAAGCATGGTATAGCCTGTGCTATTTGATTTTTTTTATTGTTTATAGCTCTCCAAGCTGAGAAAACACTTGAACACTTTCAGTAAACACTTTCTCCAAGCCATTTCACTTTATCAAACTGTCTTCTAGTGACATGCAAACCAGACCCAAAACTGCTAAGGGTACCTTGTTTACCAATAAAAAGAGCATTATAATATTCAATATTCTTTTTCATTTACATGCTTTGTAATAAATGTGTTACTTGATAATGCTTAGGTCTTAATCCAGTCATTTCCCTATGCAAGCATGGGAAAAAGCACACAGATTTTTCTTTTGTCATACTCTCTTAAGCAGACCTTTCCTCTCTCCACCTTTTTTTACATTGCAGTGCATACATTTCTTAAAACTGAACATAGAAAAAGAAAGAAGAAGGGAGAAAAAGAAAAAAACACCTGTTTATATTAGTATCCCCATTGCATTAAAACAAAATGTGAGAAAACTTTACTTCAAGTCTAATTGGTTTTGTCATATCTTTAAAGCCCTCCCAGCTGAGAAACTCAACATTATGTACTAGTCAATTTTTTCTTTGCTTTTCCCACAGTTAATTCCCTTCCATCAGACTGTCTCCAGTTTCTCTTTACCAGATTGCCTCCATGGAGACATGAGAATCAGACAGGCAGCTTCTCTTTATCAGAGTGCTTCCATGAAAACATGAGAACCAAATGTAGAATTGCTACTAAGTAAACATGGATTTGCTAGAAAAAAAGCCACATAATATTCAATATTCTTTTTCATTCACTTGCTCTGTCTTAAAACTAATCAATCTAAGGTCCTTAATACAGTCATTTTCCCATGACAAATGAAAAAACACATTAATTTTAACTCTGTTATGCCTTTTTATCCAGGCTTTTTTTTACATCGCATTGAGTATATTTCTCATTGTGTATATTTCTCAAAACTGTACAAGAAGAAAGAGAGGAGAGAAAAAGAAAAACAGCAGCACCTACATCAATTTTATTTTATTTATTTTTATTTTACATTTGTTGACCGGGCTAGTCTAGCTGGATATATGTCCATTTTCAGTAGAGGCCCGGGGAGAAAAGCTCCACACATAACATAATAAAGAGAGACATGTTGTTAATAAAGACATACAATAAAAATAAAAATCAACTTGTTAACAAAATCAACATACATTAAGGAACTCAAACAGTTGAAATTATACATAATATTCGGTCAGTTTCAAAGCATTTTACCTAGTACATAAAGGTTATACAATAAGGCATCTGCCATATAGATAAAAGTTAAAGCTCAGATGGGTAGAGAAGTAGAAGGAGAATGTAAGATAAATAAGAGGGAAGAGACAGGAGTCAGGGAGAGAGAGGAAAAGAAAGAAGACAGTGAAGAGGAGGTGGGAGAGATGGGAGAAGTAGGTCAGAGCATAGTAGGACAGCAAGGGAAAAGAAACAAGGTAGATGCTAATTATTAAGCAAAAAGAAGGGTTAAAGATAAAGAGAGGGGGAGAGGGAAGTTAGTCTGGAGTACTACAAGAACAAAGCCAGTGGTTTTGAAAGTACAGTTTGATTTGTTGTTTGAAGAGAGGTAAGGATGTGATTAGAGTTAACTCCTTAGGCAGCAGATTCCATGCTCTGCCTACCGTATTGGTGAATAGAAAGTCACCAGCTATGTTGTGGGCCTTTATGGGTTTGGTCATAAGTTTACAAGAGGAGCGAAGAGAGGTGAGATTGTTATAAGGGAGTAAAAGTTGTGATAGTATAGGGGTGTTATTAGGTTGGTACAGTAATTTGTGGGCAATAGTAAGTTGTGAGATAAAAAGATAGTTTTTTAGTTCCAGCCAGCCTAAGTGTTTCAAGTTGAGGCAGTGATGGGTTCTAAAAGAGTTACAGTGGCGAAGCGGGCAATGTTATTGTAGCAAGTTGCTAGTTTGTTTAGGTTAGTTTTCATGAGGTTGGTGAAGATAGGAGAGGCGTAAAAGAGAGTAGATATAAGATAGGAGTGAGCAATAGTAGCTCTAGTAGATGGGGTGAGAAATGGTTTAATACGATATAACGATCCTATTTTTCTGTTAACTGATTTGATGGTGTTGTTGATGTGTTGGTCAAAAGAGAGATTGTTATCAATGGTTATTCCTAGCAGTTTAGTTGTGGAGTCAGGAGAGATGACAGTGTTGTTGTTTGAGGAGATGGTGAAGTTTAGTGGGGGGTGGGGTACAAGTGGTGGGGTTGAAGAGGAGAAGTTTGTTTTTTTTAGCATTGAGAAGAAGGTACCGTCTAGTAAACCATGTTTCTACTGTGTTGAACATAGTTTGAGTTAGTGAGATTAAATCTGAAGAGGAGGATGCTGAACAAATAATAGTGGAGTCATCCGCGTATTGAATGCAGGTAGCTTGAGGAATTACAGAGTGGAGATCATTAATATAGAGAGAGAAGAGGAGAGGACCAAGAATGGAGCCCTGAGGGACTCCAATAGCAATGGGCAGTAAGGAGGAGATGTGGTTGTCCCAAAGAACGGCTTGTTGTCTGTTACTGAGATATGACGTAAACCATTTGATGGCAAGGCTATCAAATGAGAGGGATTCAAGAATGCTAATTAAAGAAGAGTGGTTGACCATGTCAAAAGCTTTAGAGAGGTCAATGAATAGGGCAGAAGAGAAAAGATTATTGTTGCGATTGCTGTTAATGGTATCTACAAAGGAAAGTAGGGCAGTGGTGGTGCTATGGTGAGGTCTAAAGCCATGTTGACAGTTAGCTATAATATTGTGAATAGAGAGATACTGTACAGGTTGCTGATGAATACATTTCTCCATTATCTTTGCTAAAGGAGAAAGAAGAGCAATAGGTCTAAAGTTGGAATAGTCAACAGAGTTACCGCCTTTGTGTAGTGGGATTATATGAGAGATTTTCCAGATATCAGGGATGGTTCCCTCTTGCATGGTCCTATTTATGAGTATAGTAATTGGGTATGCAATTTCTTTGGCTGCCTTTTGCAGAAAAAGGGAAGGGAGCTTGTCAGCAGAGGGGGTACAAGGTTTCAGTTTGAAAATAAGTTTATAGATGAAAGAAGTAGAGATGGGTTGTAGAGAGAAGTTGTAGGAAGAGTTTACTAGATTATTAGGAGGATAGAAGTTAGTGTTTAATTGTCTAGCGAGAGATTGAATAGTTTCAGTAAAGAATGAGTTAAAAGCATTTGCAGTTTGGAGAGGGGTGTCTGGGTCAGCATTTAGTGGGGAGGGAGTTTTAGCTGTTCCTGGTGAAAGGAGTCTATTGATTGAGGACCAAAATTGTCAATCCCCATTACATTTAAGAATATCATGCAAAGAAAACCATACACCACAAATACAGTACTAGTAAGAAAAGAAAATGTTTTCTTTACTTACAGTTAGCTTTCACCCCTCCTCAAAACAGTATTCTGAGCATTAATGACATGAAGTAGGACATATACTTTAGAGTTCCCACAAATCCAAGAAATTTTGAAAAAGTCCAATATTTACAGATTTTCTTGTTCTGTCATATTTCTCAAATATAATTATTGTGCTGTAATACCACATTGAGTTACTGGTTTTATCACTGTTCTTCTCCATCACCCATATCCTGGCCCTGCTTAATTTCTAACATACTCTTTATTCTTCTAGTGAACTCTCATGCACCCTTCCTTCTTTCCAACATTTTCCATTGAAATACTGGAAAATGTTTCACAGACACAGTCTCTCTGTGGTCTTTTTAGCAAGAAGAACAAAAAGCAGAACCTCCTACTGTTCCACAGTTCATTTTTGTTGGACAAACTTTTGTATTTCCTCCTTAGCATGCACTTCATCAAAAAATGATTTTTGTCCCTCCAGGGAAGAATACTTTAAAGACAGCTGGATACAGCAGTTTGAATCTCAAACCTGTGTCTTGACATTCTCTGAATAGTGAAATGAATTTACTCCTATTCTGCCTGGTGTACAGTGAATAATCATTCTCCACAAATACTCTGCTGTCTCCACTTTTAGTATTTTGCCCTTCTGCCAGAGTTTTGTCAGAATCAAGTCCTTCTGATGGTAGGATTGCATCTTTACTATTAAAGGTCTAGGTTGCTTCCTTATAGCTACATCCGGAGTATACACTCAATGTGCCCTTTCAACGAAAAACTCCTGCTGTGGAATACCAGTCCAGTTGCTTATTTGCGCTTTCATAACATTAACACAGTCTGTTCCTTCCAGCTTCTATGGTATAGCTGAAAATATCAGGTTTTCCCTACATGCCCATCCTCTAATTATATTATTTTTTGAAACATCTCTTCCTGAGCAGTCTCATATTCATCCAGACTTTTCTTTATTTCAACCTCTGATTTTTGCAGCTTTATCATGTCATCTGAATATCTGTTTAAAGCGTCTTGCATTTTTTCCATCCTTTTGTTGTTTGTGTTGATATACTCCATCAGTGTTTTTGTTTTAACCAGGTCTGTAGGCAGTTGGCTTGTATCTTCCTGTAGATTACTGGAAGTCATGTCTGAAGGTTGCATTGCTTTTTGAAAAGCTGCAGAACTTTCCCCAGTCAATGTTTCTTCCTCAATTTTTGTAGCTGATATTTTCCAGGTCTTCTGTATTTCTTTATTCCTGGCATCCAGGCATTGCCCTTACTAGCCAGTTACTGAAATGTACCCATAAACACAAGTCTACTGGCTTTCTCTGCTGAGTTTCTGTTTTCACACTGGGAGAGCTAGAAATAAGCTGTTAAAGTGCATCCAACTTCGCAGTCTGAGCTACTTCAAAATGTTCACAGTTTACAGTTCAGACTTCACACAAAATTCACATTCTGTGTAATTTATGTCATTAGCTAAATTTTTACTAACATGTTATAGTTGCTTACACAGTAAATAAAATGTATAAGAATAATGGAAACATTGGGACTTCCAGGATGGCTGTACACTGATCAATATCTTAATTTAATGTCTCCCAATGTGAAAACAAAACTGAAAAATAAGGGTCAGTGAAATTGTCAAATTGGGTAAAATTCAGTTACTGGCTAGTTCATATACTCCCTGGATACCAGCATAGAAGTAATTTGGAGAATCTGAAAAAAAAAATCATCCAGAAAAGATGAAGAGAAAGCACTATCTTGAAGAATCCAGCAGCTGTTCAGCAAAAAGCAGTTCATGGTTCAGTTTTGATACAAGATATGGCTTTCAGTAATTTAGAGGAAAAATAAATCAATGGTACTCAGAGGTGATTAAAATAAATTAAATACTATAGGAATATATCAACTCAAATAACAAAAGGCTGGAAAAATACAAACTTTAACTAGGTATTTAGATGAACTGATAAAAAAATGAGGCTGAAATAAAGAAAAGGCTTGCTGAGTATGAGATTTTTTCAAGAAATGTAGAAGAGGAGCACATAGAAAAAAATCTGAGATTTTCTTCTGTACCAGAAAAACTTGAAGGAACAGATTGCATTGATTTTATGAATGCACAAATAAGCAAATGGACTGGTATTGCACAGCAAGATTTGTTAATTGAAAGGGCTTATTGAGTGTATGTTCTACACCTGGCCATGAGAAAACAATCAAGACCTGTATTAGTAAAGACGCAGTCATACTGTCAGATTGAGTTGATCCTGACAAAACTGTGGGAGATGGGAAAATTATTAAAATTTGGAGACAGCAGAATGTTTTCGGAAAATGATTATTCACTGTACACCCAACAGAAGAGTAGCAAATTTATGCACCAGCAATGTAAAGAGACAGGTGTGAGATTCAAGCTGCTGTATCCGGCTGTGTTCAGAATATTTTTCATGGAGGATAAAATACATTTTTGGATGTAGAACAGGCTAAGTAGGAAATAAAGAAAATAATTAAGATAATTTATCTATTTTACATTTTTAAATAATACTATTTTTATACAGTGCGCACTACTGTTTCTGAGCATTTTAAAACATTTATTTAATTTTGTGGCAAAAAATAGTAATTTTTCTGCTTGTTGGCTTTTCTAGTATGTGTGCCTCAAAATCGCTTTTTGGAAAGATGGATTAGCCAGTGACTTAGTTACTTGGTAGTTGTTTAATCTGCACTTGAGAGCTGCTTTTGCTGTATGTTTACATTGAGATTCTTGGGTCAGACAACTTGTGGCAGAACATGATTACCTGAGCTCTCTGAGTTGGGAAGCACTCTGAGGAAGCTCAAAGTATGGTTGTTTATTGGCTAGAAGGTATATTAGTCACTTTACAAGCTTTTTTCTCTAGTGTAAATCAGGCAAGTTGCAAGGCTGTTTATTCACTTGCAGAGAACCCTGCAATGCTTTTCCAGTTGTTCAGCTGCATCAAGAGCCATCCAAGCTAAGATAAGAATATTTTTCTTGATTAACTGCACTTGTATTTGCTTTGTACAATGATCACTACTGTTTTTGATTCTTTTTAAGAATTTATTTAATGTTGTGGCAAAAATAGTAATTTGTCTGCTTGTTGGCTTTTCTAGTCTGCGTGTCTCAAAATCTCTTTACAGAAGGGCAAATTAGCCAGAGAGTTGTTTGGTAGTCATTTGTTGTTTAATCTGCACAAGAGGTGCTTTTGCTGTGCTTTTACATTAAGAAATTCCAGGATCAGATATCTTGTTGCAGAAGGTGTTTACCTGGTCTCTGAGTTGGGAAGCATTGTGAGAAATACAAAGTGGGGTTATTTATTGGCTAGAGGTCATATAAGTCATTTTTTTTCTCTGCATGGAACTGCCCACTGGGCAGTGGCAAGTATCAGTGCCCTGCATAGTAGCAAATGCCTAGACAGTAAAATTTGCCTATAAACTTAGGATTACATCTGAAATCTGTTAACAGTGTGGCATTGTGCAGAAGTAAGCATAGAGCAGCTAGCTTATGAATTGAATAGCATTACCATATCCTAGTATTAGATAACATCTTGTCCTTAACCTCATAAACTACCATAGGAGAGCCTTGTTAAAATTCAATACTTAATCCTAAACAGCTTACCCTATTACAGGACCAATCAACATGGATATGCAATTTTGAAATGTCTCTGTGGCCAGCTTGGTATACTTGGGCATCCTAAAGTAATGTGGCAGTTGTCTCATGTTCTCAGACAGCCAGTTAATCATTAAGGAAAATAACACAGGATGCAAGAGATGCAAATACACAACTTCACTGGAGGCAAAAATCTTCCATACAAATGAGGTAGTCAGGAATACCCACAATGCACTCCTCACACATACTGTTCTCCACATACACATATTGTCTTATGCTGAGGCACCTAAATAAAACCTTCCTGAATCTCAAAGACCTCCAAAGCCATCTAATGGCAACACTGCTCCTCAGCAATCACTAAAGCATACACCAAAAACAAACATCTCACATAAGCCTATACCTAATGGTCCCCCAAGTGCAAAACCAATTAGGCAAGCATTAGACAAGGAGAAGATAATGGTTAGTTGCCTGTCTGGAACCGGGATCTGTAATATCACTCACTCACTCACTCACTCACTCACTCACTCACTCACTCACTCAGGTTACTGCACCCCAGGTAATAATATGATTCTGTCATAGTCCACATGGGTGTAAATGACCTGAGATATACCTTGCTGGACTATATGAAAAGAGCCATTCTGGATCTCTCAGAATATGTGTCACAGATAGGTATGAGCAGTGCACTGAGCACATTCTACCTTCACCAAAGATGAGGCCACAATATGAACATAAAATGACTGGTTTTAATAATTGGCTTTGTTTTTGGTGTCAGTCCAGGGGAATTCAATATATGTCATCATGGGACAACATGATCAACAGACTATGTTGCTTTGTCAAGGATGGGTTGCACCTGTCCCCCCTAGGCTTTCAGATACAGGCTAAAATGTTATCCACCCATTTACAGCCTTTTTAGGCAATGCCAAAAAGTCAAAACTATCAACATAGTGAAAAAGTCTACAAGTAGCCTTAAGCTGTTACTGTTCAATGCTCAGAGCCTAAACAAAAAATTCCACACCATTCAAGCTCTCCTCACTCTGGAGAATGCAGACATATGTGCTGTGACTGAGACTTGGTTTAAAACCATAGAAAGTACTCTGGAAGTGAAGGTACAGGGCCTTCCACAAATTTAAACCAACAGTAGCACAGACTGGGGCTATAGGTGGAGGTGACTCAATTAATGTTAGCAACAAACATACCTCCAGGCAGGTTAAACAGGAGAATACCATGGAGTACATTCACGTGCAAGTCATCATAGGTAAAGCCCCTCAACTTAACATGGCTAGCTACAGGTCACTATCTATGCCCATAGAGTTTCACAACTCTTACCTAAACCTACTAGAGGTGTTCACCATCCAAACAAACATCCTATTCATGGGTGACTTTAATTACCCCCCTCTATACACTGAGAAATATACACTGCCTCAGACTCACAGGTGCAGTGCTTCCCGGACTTTATTAACACAAACACCCTGGAGCAGATAATACATGCTCCAACCACAGGATCAAACATACTGGATCTGGTACTTATCAACATGGGAGAGTGTTGCATGTCATGTCCTCATTAGTGATGTTGGATCACAGAGCTGTCTCATTTGAAGTAAAAATCATCCCATAAAATCTAGCTCAACCAGTAACAGTTAGCAACTATTCAAAGGCAAACTACATATTATTAAGTGATAGTTTGTCAACATGCAAGTCTCCCGTAATCCAGTGACTACAGCTACATATGCAGAATTATTGACAGAGTCACTATACAAACGTGTGAGTGGCTGTATAGAGTCTGCTGGACCTACCAGAATTAAACCCAAAAGAAACCTCACTATTGGATTCCTCACCTAAACAGGGTATATCATCAAAGAAGAAAACTCATGGCCAAAATCAGGAAAAGCAACTCTCTTAGACACAAGTGCTCTCTTATACAACTAAACAAGAAACTAATAGTTCTAAGTTCTACAAGGCCAGCTGTGAGGTCAGGATAGCCTCACAGACTAAGGAAAGTCAGAAGGCCTTCTTCAGCTGCATCCAGAACCTTAGAGGTGGCACACAACAATGCGCTGAACTGGTTGTGAACAGTACCACCCACATTGATCAGGATGATGTAGCAAATCTACTGGCTGATACATTCAGCTCAGACTTCACTCCCACTTCCCCCCAGCTCCACCAGGTGAAATCCCCTCCAACATACTTCCCCCAGCTATCAGCAGAGACCAGGTACTGGCAACATTGACTAAAGCCAAGTACGCTGCCTCCATGGGTCCTGACAATAACCCCAGTTAACATCTGAATAGTGTGAAGCATGACCTATCAGGACCACTTGTGACAGTCTTCTAGTCTTCTACTACAGCCTTGAAACCAGCTACATTCCAAGTGAATAGAGGATCACAACAGTAATTCCCATGCTCATGGGTAGACCATCAACTGACCCAGGTAACAACAGACTCTTCAGTCTAACAAGCCTAATATGCAAAGCCATGGAATTAATTATCATGGAAATGATAACCAAAGACATTGGCAACCTACAGACACTGGACCCATGCCAATTTGGCTTTGTTAAGGGAAGGTCATGTCTACCTAACCTAGTGGACTTCTTTGAGAGGGTCACCAAGGCAATGGGCAAGGTAACATAGTGCATACTGTGCATTTTGACCTAGCTAAGGCATCTGATACTATACCACACTCAATTGGCAAGTTGTCTGAGCTAGGCGTAAACCTTTACATAACTCACTGGATTGCCAGCTACTTCACAGATAGGACCAAAGAAGTCAAGATTAGTGCGACCACCTCTGCCAAGAGACCGGTCACTAGTGGAGTACCCCAGGCTCTGTGCTGGGCCCATTCCTATTTTGCATCTACTTTTTGGAAGTCAAGGCTGATGTTAAAGTCTTATGGCTTACCAAGTTCACGGAGTATTGTAAATTGGGATCTATTAAGGATTCCCCCCAGGACACAAATATCTTGCCAGTGGGTTTTACACATGACTGGTGCCAAAGTCATGGCCTAAAACTCAATCTGAAAAAATTGCATTAGAATGCCCTTTGGGAAACTGTCAAACCAAGTTAGTCCATTGATAAAACACCTCTAAGAGTCAAACCAGTAGTAATGGATCTGGGAACGTGTAGACAGCAATATGGCTTTTGACCAACATGTAGTTAAGATAAGATCATTCTGTGTCATCCATATTATATGTAAGGGTATGGCATCCAGGTCTAAGGAAGTTATAGTGTCACTATACTCAGCCCTTATCAGCCATATTATTGAATACAATGCCCCCTCTGGCATGTACCTAACCATACACTTGCAACAGTTGGAACAGCAACAAACGTTTCTCACCAGGAGAATTCAAGGCATGAATACCCTGTCCTACACTGATCACTTAAGGCTTTGTCTCTGTTTTCAGTCTCCTATAAGCTGCTGAGAGGGGAACTTTGCCTGTCTTACAGGGGTTCCTCAGACCCAACCCTGATGGATCTGTTCCACATACTCAAAACTGCACCAGAGATGCTAGATCCAGGGATCTGTACTTCGCTTCTGACAAAGAGAACATGCTGGTGAGACAGAGATTTGTCCCAAAGATCCCCTCACCATGGAATAGGCTCCTCAACCATGTAAATCAGTTAATCCCTGACCCTATTCAAATGAAACCTTGACAAATGGATGGGAAATCATAAATGTACCCACACTCTAACCCCCATGTCCCTTATGGATAGAGGCCATCAATAAGAAAAGTATTATGCTAACACCTCCCCGACTAATCCTTAGCTACCTGCATACTAACATGCCTCCCGTATGATACATGGGTACCAAATGGTTTGGGGTGCACAGCTAGGCTTGTAAGCACTTTAAGTGTAGATGCTTAGATTTATGCCCGTGGCTTAATCCATAAACAAGTTTTGTGTGTGTGTGTGTGTGTGTGTGTGTGTGTGTGTGTGTGTGTGTGTGTGTGTGTGTGCGCGCGCCTGTGTGTGTCAGGTTGAAAAATAAGAAAACATTTCTTGCATCTGCCAAAATATTGTCTTGCTTTTCCAATGCAAAATGTTCTCAGTGGGAGTCAAAAGTCTACAACTGATGGTTCTGTTCAGTGTGAAATTTATGAAGATTCCTTCTTGCATCTGCAGAGTTGTTAGCTTTTTTTCTCTCTCTCATTGCTGACTACTTTTACATGGAGACAAGTTTTCTGCAGATATAAGCAATTAATCTTGATAGTTTTGAACATTATTTTCTGACAGAAATGCAAAATTTAAAGGTACAGTGTCAAGCAGTTCAGTGAAAAATAAAGTCTGAATTTATGGGAAGTGAATAAGGGATAGCAGCCTCCTCAGCAACCTTAATTCCTTAATGCATTTAATAGAACAGTGTACAATTTTGTTTTATTTAAAGATAGCCAGCGCAGTTTTACTTAAGGCTAAAAAAGTGTTTTTGGAAAGCACTGAAGCTGTTTTCACATCTGAGAGGAAAACAGAGATAAGAAAAGAAAAGACAGCAAGCTGTGTAGTTGGGAACACAGGCTGTACATGCATTTTAGCATGAGTAGCCTTAGTTTTAGGTTAGGTAATGCCTGCGGGTGCAGCTGTTGATTTAGGGCAGTTCCTCTCTGGA
Source organism: Protopterus annectens (assembly GCF_019279795.1). Classification (NCBI taxonomy): domain Eukaryota; kingdom Metazoa; phylum Chordata; order Ceratodontiformes; family Protopteridae; genus Protopterus; species Protopterus annectens. The sequence continues at coordinate 919,658,125 of NC_056727.1, read as the reverse complement.
GGGCTAAACTTAATTTTTTGAAGATGTACATAGTTTTGTGTTTGTTTTAACTTAACAGAATAATGGTGTGTTCTGAAAATGTCTGTTGTGGAGGATTTTCATTCAAACAAAAGGTCTTGAAAAGTGTGACATAGGTTTGAATGGAGATGAAAAGAAACAACAGTATAAAAGATTGTCAAATATTAGTGTGTGCATGTAAGACAATAATTGTAAATAAACATCTAAAAATTGTCAAGTAAAATAGGTGGGAACAATAGTTTTTTATCATAATTTCTACACTATCCACATTATCTTGGAAGGTAAATGGCCTTACACATATATACAAAAATCAAAGAGCATTGAATTATATTAAGAAATGCAGAGTACAAATAGCAATGCTGCAGGATACACATCTGAAAAGAAATGTGAATTTGATAAAGAAAATATTTCAGAATGGATATTCTACAGAATATCAGGGAAAAAAGGAAAATGGGAGTAATAATATTGATTGTAAGAGGTGCTCCAACAGTGATAGAAGAGAAAACAATAATGACAGATTTGTGGTAGTAAGGGCCTATTGGGAAGAGAGGAGGATTACAATGGCATGTATTTATATTCCATCAGAAATGTATAGGTGGGGACTGGAACTTGATTTGCAATATTGAGGATGTATCCAGGGAACCTAGAAGGGAAAGTATAACAAAAGTGGTAGAGTTCTAAAGAAATTTATGAAAACATTTGGTATGGAAAACACAAATTCAATAGTAGGAACTTGGACAGAATTTGCATTGTATTCCCCAAGGGACAATAACTGGCCTAGATGAATAGAAATTATATTTCACAGGAACATGAACATTTAATTGAGAGCTTTGGCATACAGCAAATATCTCTTTCAGATCATGAACCAATAAAAATAAAGATAAAAATGGAATGTAATGAACGTAATTGGAAGCAATGGAGCTTTCACACCTACTTGCTAAAAAGAGAGGAATTTACAAAATGAGAAATTATTTAAGTTAATGGGGAAGATAGAAATTTCTTCAGAAGTGATAGCTAGTGAGTGAGATAAAATGAAAATAGAAATTAATAAAAAGAGTATAAATAAAATAGAAAGAAATATGGTTAAGAAGTAATAGGAATTATTTGAAGGGCTGACAGAAGTTAAAGTATTGCAAATTAAGAGGAATGTTACAGAAAAAGAAGATGAGCAATTGCAGAGTGTTAAAGAGAAAATAAGGGAGTATTTGTGCAATGTCGATGAGTTTAGAAATATTGCTGTTAAGCAACTATTTTTGATAACACCCCAAGAGCACAAAAACTTTTAGCACAATGAATAGAATAGAACGTAGAAAGGGTTGCTGCCAAACTTAAGGAGCTTTTTTAAACACCTTTATTGAATTATCACTTGTAACATAGGCAAATTTAAATTTATACAAAAGTAATCAAACTGTATTAACAAACCGATATTAACAAACATTATACTTCACATATTTTGCTATATATCATATAACCTAAGCAACATTACATGATTTATTCAATTCCTGCCCCTTTTCTTAAACAAGAAACATCTTTATTAAACCATCATTTACAACATAAGCAATCATACATTTATATAAATGAAAACAAACCACACCGACACAAATACTCCCAGTTGCAAACATAATACATCACTTATAATCTGCCCAATCATTTTCAGTCAACCATTGCATAGCTCATTTAAGTCCTGCCTTCTTTTAAACCTCATTCCTCCCCTGTATGTATTGTTTTAACAGTCCCCATTTTTTCTGTGTAGTTTTCTCCTACTCTTTTCTAAATATTTCAAGTCCAGTTGTTTTATCTCTGTTACTATATTCAGTAATTCTAATACAGTTGGTTTAGATTTTTATTTCCATTTTCTAGTAACTGCTTTTTTGGCAGCTACCATAATTAGACAAAGCAGGGCCTTACCATGTCCAGGCAATTCTGATTCTGTATCATAGCTCAGAAAAATCATCTCCCTCATTACACCAATCTTCCATCCAGCATTTCTGACAGTGCATCCCACAGGGAATCCTTCAAGTCCACAAACCCACCATACTCCCAGAAAATATGTTTCCAAGTACTTCTTTCTTCTCAGTCACACCTACAACATTTGCTGCCTACCTGAGGAAAAATTATCTGCAGTATACTTGGGGTATAAAAATATCTATGTAAACATTTCCAAGCAAAAATCCTAAATCTTCTAGATTTTGTTGCATATTTGGGAGACGTACATATATCCTCCCATTGCTTCTTTATGAATTACTTATCCAGTGTCTCTTCCCAATCCTTTCTAATCTCCTCTGATTGATTCTTATTGTTATCATGCAATATTTCATATGTTCTACTAATTATTCCTTTTTAATGGCAGCTTCTGTTCTAGATTCTGCTAAAAACTGTACCAGTGTTGGTCTTTCATTTAGTACCACCCTATTTCTTTCTCTTTGCCTATACTCTGATATCAATCCTTGATAGGGAAGGCAATCTCTAACCTGCATTCTAAATAAATTATTGGTCTCTTCCCATTCTATTACCTTTCCCACTCTAATTATTTGCCCCCAAAACCTTGGTTCCTTTGCCAGTTTTCTCTAATAAATTCCAGCCCCCTCCTGCCTGTTGTCTGTATCCCTAATGGCAGTCATTCCTATAGGCAGAAACTCCTTTCTCCATTCCCATGTTGGGTTAGTTCTTAGAATACTTTCTGCTACTTTATGGATATAATATTCTGTATCATTATTGTTATTCTCCTTAAAGGCCTACATCCAAAATCCAGTCTCTACTTGTTTCTTGAGCTTCCCCCCATTTCAACATCATCCCTTTCCACTGTGAATTATATTTTTCTGCTTCTGCTATGTATAGGAGCCTTAACTGTGTAGCTCTGAAATGCCTCTTCAAATTGCGTAATCCCAATCCGCTCTGTTCGACTGGATGAATCAGCTTATCACACTTGACTCTTGCTGTCTTCCCATCCCAGATGAAGTCCTTCAGCTCTGTATTAATTTCTATACACAACTTTCTCTGGTTGATAAAATTATGCCTGACCTGTGTACAAGACTAAAGGGACTAAAACATTTTGACTGCGTGTATCTTAATATCCTTATTCATATAACAAAGCTTCCATTTTCTCAGTTTTTGTATTATCTTTTGTTTAGTCTCTTCCCATGTATCATTAGCTGCCACACCAGAATAATTTTTAATCCATACTCCTAGATACTTCATTTTATCATGTCCCCACAAATATGGATTTTGCTGAATCAGTTTATGTGTGAGTACATAATTTACTGCTATTGCCTTTGTTTTAGCTTCATTAATTTTGTATCTCGAAAGATTTGAAATTGTCTCAAAATGTTCCACAACACTGTAATGTCTCTATCTGAGTTTGTCAGGTATAAAATAATTTCATCTGCAAACAGAGCCAGCTTTTCTTGACTGCTATACCAATTATATCATTGAATTCCTGAGTAACCTATTTTCTTTACCAGTGGTTCTAAATGTAATGCAAATAACAAAAGGGAAATAGGACACCCCTGCCTGTTCCCCCTGCTCAAGCAGAAATTATCAGAGAGGACCCCCACCCACTTTAATTTTTGCCTCCGATCCCTCTTATATCCTCCTAATCAACCTTATATTTTCAGGAAATGCTTATGGTAAACTTAGGGAGTTTATAACAACAAAAATAACCACAAATCTCATACACGTGTTAGTGTAATTTTGAAACTGTTATGAAAATATGTATAATGCAGAGAACTGCAAATCAAGAAAGAGCACAAATGGACGCATTTATGGAAGACTTAATTATGCCAAGGTTAGAGGCTCAACAACTAACAGCTCTTTTCAGCTCAGGCTCATGCTTCAGCAAAAAGGCATGAAAGAGTCGAGCAGCAGTTGCTTAAAATTTTTTTTTTCAGTATTTGAGGCTGTCCACCTTCCATTACCCAAATGTGGAACAAATGGACAAAATGAGGAACAATTAGTAACAACTTATTAACAACTTCAACTAGGAAGCTCACAGGATGGTTAAGATGTATTACTTTATACTTATAAAAAGTTATTTTGTTGAATTAATATGATTTAGTATTATGTACCTTGATATATAGTTAAAAAATCTTAAGACTGAATGTGTGACAGACCTTACAATGTGGAACACAGAGGAACACAAACTTTTGGAAATTCAAAATTAGGAACATTCCTCATAGTGCAGCACACTTGAGAAGTGCATATAGATTAGACCTACAGACTGCTCTCTGTTAGGTCCAGTCACATCAGCTATGCACTTTGGATGAAATCTGCAGTTGGAGATGTACCAGAGATCTGCAAGAAGTGAAAAAAGAACAGCCAGGAAAGTGGTTGTTTTAAAAGAAAGATGGCAATACCTCTATCAGAGGGACTTCATGTTTGATTATTTTATTTTCAGTTGTCCATAATTTCACAGTTTGTCTAAATTTTTCAAAAGTTGAGAGGTATGCTGGATATTCATACCTCTCAGCTCAAATGGTTTTGGTTCATATTTTTGGTCTGTTCCACATAAATAATGTGGTTTTCTAGCACACCCTCATGCCCAGTGATGTAGAACATGCTATTTTACATAAGGTATATAAAAGCAATGGCACAGTCTGGCCTTTATTATTTTATTTATTTATTTATTACTTTATTTTATTAGAATCTGAGATGTGCACAAATTATACATAATTGCTCAGTATTCTGGATGGTGGATAGTGAATGTTGTAGAGAAGTGTGGGGGCACTGGAGATGTGCATGGGGTGGGACCAGTGCATGTAGCTGGCAGGGGAGTGCTTCATCTGACATTTCATGTAATGCCAGCTCTGAGTACAGTTTTTTTTTCAGGTGTCTCACCATCTAGCTACTGTCCGATATTGTGTCCCAGAAAGAAAAGGAACCTGGAGCTTACACTGGGGACTAAACACTTCCAGTTCCAAAGTATGCAAAGTGACAGGCTTAATTATTCCATCTGGGGAACAGCTGCGTGTGTGTGTGTGTGTGTGTGTGTGTGTGTGTGTGTGTGTGTGTGTGTGTGTGTGTGTGTGTGTGTGTGTGTTTCTGTCTTGGGAGGACTGAGTTAATGGATTTTTTGCTGGTGCATCCCAAAAATAAATGTCATACTACTTAACAATACATGCTGTAGCTATTTGTTTAGATAAAATCTCTGTGTTGAACTTTGAAGAGCTAGTCACCAAGTGTCATTTTAATTTTTTTTGGAAAAAGGGGATTTGCACATGAGAGAAGAGATGCTTTTGGTGTAATTTAATGCTATGTGTTTAGTGGTGCATTGATGTTTCTTATTTTTTAAGTACATTTTGTACTGGTCTAGTTAGGTAGATGGAGAGAGTCAGTTTTGCTTCTCAGTCCGTAGCAAAGTTTTGGCTCAAGTCATCTGTGAGAATAACTTGACTCTAATTCTGTTTTCACAGTTGTCTGATGCCACACATTTTCTGAGGCTTTTTTGTACTACGTTTCTCAATTCCAGCAGTTTACATTGTTTCCCCATGTTGTGCTTTCTCAGAAATTTGTGCAAACCTTTAGATTTTGTAGCAATATATATCGTGCATTGGGGTATACAGCAACAAGAGTGTCCTGATTTTAGAAAATCAGAATAAATATATCTTGTTTCAGTTTCGGTAATAATAATAAATAGATAGCAATGATAATGTAAATAATTGTGGTGTGTTACATTAAATGGCATCCTGCATGTGAGTAGGTTTGTGTACCTGTGTTATGAATGTAGTATATTTGGCATGCATTACGGTTTTTCATTGAGTGACTTGCTTAGCTCATCAAAAATCCAAGGCTTGCCCACCTCTGTTTATTAGCATTATTTCTCACTTCTGTTCCATGAACATAGTAACAGGAAATGGGTAGCCACCTCATGTACTATTACTATGTAGTTTAAGTACCCGTGATCAGTTGCAGTGCTTTATTGGCAACCTGTAGTCACATCACTAGAGACTGTCACGGGATGCACATGAGTGGATGTTCAAGGTAGGTTTTCTCTTTCTGTTATGTGTTTAGGTTGATTTCTGTCAGGAAACCAGACAGAACTGTTAGCATCATAGGCATAGCTTTTAGCTGTCCCTGAATGAATCTGAGCTTGTGGTCTGTGTCTTGTAAAAGTAGTGGTTTCTTGTAAATTGTTGAGGATGTTGCAGTACATAAGTAATGACAGATATTTTAGTTTTGGACTTCACATCTTTCATAAAATGCATGCTAATGTGAAACATCATTTTCCAGCAACTTTCTATATATAGAGAGCAATATTTAAGACATGTCCCTTATTCCTGCTGTCATTTTATCTTTGTCCCTGATTTTTTGTCAGTCTTGCAGTAAGAGGTCAAGAGCTGTAGTTGCAAAATCTCAACTCTCCCTGATTTCTAGCACTTCTTTTTGATCTGAACCTCATAAAGTTTGTTGTTTCCTGGCAAATCATTGAAGATTGCAGCCACTAAATAATGACAGATATTTGAATTTCAAACTTCATATCCTTAAAACAATGCATGGTAATCTTTTATACTAGCAACTTTAACTATAGAAGTGCAGCATTTAACATTTGCCCTTGATTTTGGACAAAGGACATTTAGGATGACCTCAGTAAATTGTTGCTGTGGCTTGTTTGGTGATGGAACAGAACATGGTGTCTGAAAGTTCCTTGCTGAATTACATTTCTGTAATTGTTTCACTTTTTTTGTGGTATGAGACCAAATGGATTTGTGGGTAATGGAGTAATGCTTACTTGTAATGAGCAAGGTTACATAGTACGCAAGCAGTCAAATTACTAGTTATGCAGCTTGAATTGTTCTGATTTTACTGCTACTCATATATGGGAACAGAGTTTAAAGGTGCCTTCAGGTTTAAGGGTTACACTCATGATTATGGTTAGGTTAATGTTACAGTATTTTGGTTAAGTTAAGCTTTTTATGGTTAGAGTAAGCATTTTAGGGTTAGAGGAACTTTATTACTTAGCTTGAGTTTTGTAGGGGGAGGATAATAGGGGAACACCCAACATTTTGTTCCTTTCGCTGTAATTGCCATTTTTATTTATTTATTTAACATTTGTTTACCAGGAAAGTCCGACTTGGAACAAAGACAGTTTTCAGCAGAGGCCCAGGAAGAAACAGTCCAGAGACATGTTTTTTTGTAACGTGAGAGGAAACTGCACGGATGCAGGGAGGACATGCAGACTCTGCACAGAAGGAACCCCAGAGAACCTCTTGCTGTGAGGTGATAATGCATTCCTGTGATTGTGCATAATTTATCTGTCCATTTGCATAGACCATGTATGCAAAGTAGTTACTCTGGATCATTACAGAATTAACAGTACACATTACCCACAGCACAGTGCAACTGTATTTATTTTTTTTCTGAATTTGTATGGCAGTAGATGAGGGGTAGGTTGCCCTATAACAGCAAGTGGAAATACATTACCTTTGGTTGTTAATTCATCACTTTTAACAATCATATATGAGAGGTGACTGCCAGAAATGGGTATCTGTTTCAGGGAGTGTGGTCTGTGAATGAAAGCAAAGGACAGATAAGTCATTCAAAACAGTCTTTAATGTGGTAAGTTTGTGGGGTGTAAGCATGTGCCCAAGTGCAACTGCAGTCATTGTTTCCTTCACGTTCCTTACAGTTAGTCATCAAAAGTGTGCTCAGATGGTATATGTCTTTTTATTGTAATAAGTGAAGAGGTACGCTGCCACTGAACATACAGGGTTGTTATATGATCACTACCAAGTAAATATGAAATAGCTTGTTGTAGGGGTTGGTGCATGTGTTTTGCAGAAGCAAATTGAAATATCTTGCTGTGGCTGTTATGCTTTTCATTTTCTTCTCAGCAAGACATTAGAAAAGTACAGAAAGTGGGCATTCTTATTTGCATGTAGGAGATGTATGACAGCAAGCAATAGTTACAAAATCACTTCTGAATGATTGATATGGTTTGTTGGGGGCAGTATCTTTCAGAGAATAAAGTGGTCACTATATTTATGTGATTCCTTCAAAGTCAAAGGTAGTGTGCCCACTCAGAAGGCACTCATTCCACTGGAACAGTAGGTGTGTGTCTTGTACCTAAGTATCCTATTAAACATTCCTGAATTCTTTTATGAATGGCCTTTGGGAACTAACATATGGCCTCTTTTATATAAAGCCTATAAGTGTAGCATTTCAAAGGGTTTTTGTCATCACTCTGTTACTATGCCGTTCTTTGACCTGGACTATTTGACCTCTGCAGAAAAGGGAGGGTAAAACTGATATTAGAATGTGTGCTGTAATATCTTGTCATGTTAGTAGTAAAACTCCTGTGTATTTCATAAGAATATCTTGCTGCAGTACAGCAATTTATATCATTTAATGTTAGAATTCAGAATGGAATGCCATTTTTAAAATGACAGTGTAACTTCTATAAAATGGTCAGCTAAAATCAAATGTGTAATTTTCCAGTTGTCTTCAGAATAAAATAAACACAAGCTATTAAAACTATAAATAAAATGTTTGTGTGATTTGAAACGTAAAGGTGTATGAGTTTCTGTATAACAATCCTTTCTTCCATCCTTTGTATATCTCAAGGAATTAGAAATAATATTAAAAAAATGATTTTCCCCCTGAAAAGTCAAAATACATCTGCTACTTTTATCTTTGAGGTTAGGAGCCCAGCCCAATGGTGTACTATACATTAAATATGGTAGGAGCTTTCTCTGAAAACCTGAAATGTTGAACTGTTTTGTAGATATAGGCTTTTAAATATAAAGAACAAAAATAGCCAAAACATACAGTGTTCTGGAGAAAGACTGTCTGAAAATACTCAGTAGTTAAGGGGTTGGAGTAACCATCCAAAGCATTTTTATTGGACTCAACACACAAAACTGACAGACTTTCCAAGATGACTGCACACTGATTAACAGCTTAACTTCAGCTTTCCCAGTGTAAAAAAATAAACTGAAAGATAAGGGCCAGTAATTCTGTCACTTCTAGGAAGATCAGTTATTGACTAGTAAGGACACTGACTGGGCACAAGCAAAGAAGAAACTTAGGGAGCCTAAAGGAAAGTCAACTAGAAAAGGTGAAGAGAAAACACTGACTGGTAAGAATCCTGCAGCTCTTTAGCAAAAAAGCAACTTAAGCTTCTGCTTTGGTGCAATACATGGCTTCCTGTCATCTAATGGAAACACTAAATCAAATGTGCTCAGAGCTGATTAAAATAAATGGAACATTGAAGGAGTATATCAACTCCATTAAGAAAGTACTGGAAAAAATGAAGAAGATTTAAAGACATATTCAGATAAGCTGATACATCTGGAAAAATCTGAGGGTGAAATGATGAAAATGCTGGCTGAGTATGAGACCGTTCAAGAAGAGACGTTTCAAAAATGTAAGAATTAGAGAACAGAGCATGTAGAGAGTATGTGAGATTTTCTGCTGTATCAGAGAAACTAGAAGGAACAGAATGTTTTAATCTTATGAAGGCAGAAATAAGCAGCTGGACTGGTATTCCACAGCAGGAATTGTTAATTGAAAGGGCACACTGTGTGCATGCTCTAAACCTGGCCATGAGAAAGCAGCCAAGACCTATATTAGTGAATATGCAAAGTTAACCTCAGAAAGGGTTAATCCTGGCAAAACTGAGAAACATTGGAGATAGCAGAGTGTGGAAAATGATTATTCACTGTGCACCAGGCAGAAGAGAAACACAATTATGTCAGCAATCAGGGAATGTTGAGAGGCAGGTTTGAGATTCAAGCTTCTGTATAGAGCTGTCTTTAGAATAATTTTCCTGGATGATCAAATTCATTTTTGATGCAGAACAGGCTAAAGAGGAAATAAATTGTCGAACAAAAAGTGAACCATCAAGAAGAAGGGTATTCTGCTTCTCATTCTTCTGATAATAAAGCACAAGGGGAGACTTTGCCAGCAAAACATTTTCCAGTGTTCCAAATGAAAATTTTTGTGAGACAGAAAAAAACATAAGAGTTGACTAGAAGAAATGGAAGTACAGTGGAATTGAACCAGAATCTGAAGATGGGATATGGAGATGAATGGGAAGAAGACCAGCAGCATGAATAAATGTGAAACTGCAAAGCATCAGTCGCATTTGTGAAATATGGGTGTATAAAAAAAGTGGAGTGGGCTTTTGTTGACTTTGTTAAATGTGTGGGGAACTGGAAAACATTTGCCTCAGTCATGTCGTTAATGTTTTGGAAGGAAAAAGGTAATGGTAAGTAAAACAATTTCTGTTCTCAACAGTATTTCTATGAAAGTTCTCACTATAAAAATTGCATATTTTATAGTAAAGCATTTTAGTTGTTCTAGTATGTAATAAAGATGCAAAAGTAATCAGATACATTTTTGTTTCTCTTAATTCTTTTTTAGTATTAAGAAATGTAGGCATTACAATGCAAAAAGAGGAAAAAAATAGACAAAAGCATGTTAAAGTTAATAGGCAGTAATCTTGGGTTGCTGAGGTGAGGAATGGGGTGCAAAAATACAGAGATCATACTATATGTAGGGCTGATATGTTTTCTCTTACTTTTGCACAGATGAATAGATTAAGACCCTTGGCTGACTCTATAAACACATTTTTAAGTGGAAACAAGTAAATAAGAGAGCACTGAGTATAATGAAAAGTTTTCCTTTAGCAATTAATGTTTTGGCCTGTCTTTAGAGGCCTGCAGTTGAGGACTACATTTTTTCCTTAAGTTTCCATGGAGACCAGGTGATAATATGGTAATAAAAAGCCACTTTTCTTCAAGGGTGAAAGTTATTTTTTTCTGAAAGCATGCAAGTTGTTTTTCACATCTCTGAGGGGAATAAAGATAAAAAACAACAGGCACTAATTGCTATAAGTAGAAGCATAGGCAATATCATGCATCATAACATGGATAACCTCAATTTTATGTTACTTAAGGCTTGTGTTTGCAGCTGTCTGTTTTAGAAAATTACTCCTATTAAGAAGAGAGTTAATCTGCATTATTTGAAGCTATACATAATTTAGCATGTTTGTAGTAAGCTAACAGTTTCTGGGGTGTGTTTTATGAGGGTTTTCATTAAAACAAAAAGTCTTGTAAAATGTGACATGGGTTCCAATGTTGATGATAAGAAAAAATGTATAAAGAATCACCCTGCCAAACATAAGTGAGTGCATATATCACAAAAGCCAGAAAAAGACTTTTAAAAAGCTGTCATATACAATAGGTGGGAATAATAACTTCTTATAGTGGCATCGCTTTCTGTATTATCTTGGAATGTGAATGGCGTCACAGGTATAGACAAAAAGGAAAGAATATTTAATCATATTAAGACGTGCAGAGTGCCAATAGGAATGCTACAGGAGACACATTTGGAAAGAACTCACTAGGTGCATTTGATAAAGAAAGGATTTCAGGATGGATATTCATCAGAATATCATGGACAAGGGAAAAGAGTACTACTTAAATTACTGTCACAGGAGCTCCAATATGATAGAAGAGGGAAAAAAATAATAATGGAGAATTTGCAGTATGGGGCTACTAGCAAGGGATGAGGATTATGCTGGCATGGATTTATATTTCATCTAAAACTGCTATTGCGAAGCTTTACAATTTACAGTGAAATAATCAGCTTTCAGCTGGCAATATTACTTATAGATGTGGAATGGAATTTGATTCACAGCAATGAGGATGTATTTGGAGGCCTAGAAAGGAACATATAATAAAAGAAGGAAAATTTCTGAAGAAATTTATGAAAGTATTTGATATGGAATATGTGAATCCAGTAGTTGGGACTAGGAGAGAACTTACATATTATTCCCCAAGGTACAATAACTGGGCTAGACTAGAAAGAAATTATATTTCACAGGAACATGTGCATTTAATTGAGAACTAAGACACACATCCAATAAACATTCAGATCATGCATTAATAATTACTAAGATAAAAATGCAGGGTAATGAAGTAAAGATGAGGCACTGGTGTTTCTTCACTTAACTGTTAAAAAGAGAGTAATTTAACTCATTACGTCTGAGTGACGCCTCCGGGTGCATCTGCAGTTAATTCCTACTGATGCCTCTAGGCATCAAATATTGCTTGTTCATATTTGTATCAATAATTCCAAAACCATATTATGTACAAGGTTTTAAAAGATTTTATTGTAAAGCTTATACAATGGCAAACTCAACTGTATTAATATTTAACCTCTGTCTAGTGCAGGTAAATAGATATTAACTGTTGTTTTTTATGATATTAATTTATGTAGATACAATTTTTACATTTTTTCTAAATATCTCAAGAACCAAATAACACAGACAGAAATCCTTAGCTTCATATGAAAGCCCTCAGCTAGATGAATAATATTTTTCTGACAGTATGTGTGTAACTTGAGTGGCTGCTGAGGTAGTGTAAGTTGTTTACAAGATCTTATAAATGTAATTGTTATTGTGTTTAGTATGACTTATAAAAATTGGTTTAAGACCTAGAAACTAAAGAATTAAAATACCACTATAAAATTAGATTGTAAACTTCCTGAGCTCCATTGGAGTGAATGAGTAAGGAATGGTTGGTAGAAATTATTTGGGAGTTATTAGGAAAGATAGAAAGTGTTGCCGCCTCACAGCAAGAGGTTCTCCGGTTCAATCCTCAGCTGAGGTTCCTTCTGTGTGGAGTCTGCATGTCCTCCCTGTGGTCGCGTGGGCTTCCTCCGGGTGCTCCGGTTTCCTCCCACATCCCAAAGACATGCTGTAGGTGGATTGGACACTCTAAATTGGCCCTAGGTGTGAGTGCATGTGTGTGTGTGCCTTCTGTGGAAGGTTGGGCACCAGGCTGGCAACTCGACACCATAAAACTCCACTGCCAATCATGAGCGGACAGGTGATCCGCTGTGGTGACCCCTAACTGCGAAAAAGCCAAAAGAAGAAGAAGAAGAAGGAAAGATAGAAAGTACTTCATAAGTTATAGTTACTGTGTGGAATAAAATGAAAGAGAAGTTGAAAATTGGTTAGAAATAAAAGAAAAATATATATTTAGAGGGACTGACAAAGCTTAAAGTATTACATAACAAGGAGAATCTCACAGAAAAAGAAAAGGTACAACTTCAGTGCTAAAGAGAAAATAAGTGAGTACCTGGATAATATTCATGAGTTTATGAAGACTGCTGTTAAGCAACCTTTTTTTTTTTAAATGACATAGGCAATCATACATTTGCATAAATGAAAACAAAATATATTGAAATATTTTCAAATGCAAAAATTATACATCACATATAACCTCCTGTTCAGTCATTGTCAGTCAAAAATTGCATAGCTCATTCAATTCTTACCTTCCCTTAAGCCTCATTCCTCCTCCAAAACATTATTCTGCATGTATTGTTCCCACAATTCACATGTTTGATATGCAATTTGCTCCCACCCTTTTCTAAAGATCCCACTTCCATTTCTTTACTCTCTGTTACTATATTCACTACTTCTAGTATGATTGGTTTAGACTTTTGATTTCCATTTCCTAGTAATTACTTTTTTGGCAACTCCCAGGATTAAACTCAGCAAGGCCTTACCATGGCTAGGCAATTCTGATTCTGTATCACAGCTCAAAAAAATCACACGCAGTATTTCTGACAGAGTAGCCTGCAGGGAATTTTTAAAGTCTGCCAACTCATTACACACCCAAAACACATGTTCTCAATCACCTCTTTCTTTCCCATCATACTTCCAACATTTGTAGTCTTCCTGAGAAAAAAATATTTTGTTGGCTGCCATAGTGCAATGGTTAGCATTGTTGCCTCACAGCAAGAGGTGCTCTGGTTCAATTCTTGGCTGGAGCACCTTCTGTGTGGAGTCTGCATGTCCTCCCTGTGGTTGAGTGAGTTTTAATGACATGCAAGTAGGTGCGTGTGTGTGTGTGTGTGCATGTGCCTTCTGTGAAGGTTGGGTGCCAGGCTGGCAACTTGACACCGTAAAGACTCCACTGCCAATCATTCTGTGGACCAGTGATCCACTGTGGCGACCCCTAATGGGAGAAGCCAAAAGACATTTTGCCTGAGGAAAAATACTGTGCAGTCTACTTGGGGTATAAAAATACCTATGCAAACACTTCCAAGCAGAGATCCTAAATCTTCTAGACTTTGTTGCATATTTGGCAGCCATACAGATATCCTCCCATTGTTTCTTTGTGAACTGCTTATCCAGTCTCTCTTGACAATCCTTTCTAACCTCCTCTGATTGATTTGTATAGCTACCATGCAATATTTTGTATGCCCTGTTAATTATTCCTTTTTCAGCAATAGCTGCTTCTGTTCTGGATTCTACTAAAAACTCTACCACTGCTGGTCTTTCACTTAGAATATCTGTATTCCATTTGTTTTTGCCTATAATATGATATCAATCCTTAATAGGAAAGGCAATCTCTAGCCTGCAGACCAAATGAGTTGTTGGCATCTTTTCATTCTATTAGTTTTCCCTCTAATTATTTGCTTCCAATAACTTGGTTCCTTTGCCAGTTTTCTCCAGTGAATTGTAGCCCCCTTTCCTGTTCTCTGTCCCCTAATTGTAGTCATCCCTAATGTCAGAATCGTCTTTCACCATTCCCATGTTGACTTAGTTCTTAGAATACTATCTGGTACTTTATGAATATAATATTATTTATGGCTTATTTATTAGATGAGTATTTTTAATAAATTTTACTGCAGTTTCTCAATGGCAAATTTTGGCTCTCTACAGACTTAATAGTTCAGTAATTACTGTTTTTGCTCCATCATCACTCTTGTCACTTTGATGATACAAAGTCATTCCCAGAGTTCCTGCTCTAGTATTCTGGATCTTTTCTTTCCTATTTTTTTAATTAAAGTACTGTTACAGCAATGCTGCAAACAGGATAACGTAGTATATCATTTTTTAAACAGAAAAAAAGGTTTGGCATAAGCATGCTTTTTCAGGACAATAGTGTTATAGTGCAGTTAAAATTTTCATTTACCTGTTAGTCTTGACTCAAAAATAACTCTTTAGGATGTGCAAATAATTTGTTTCATTTATCCCTGACTCCGGCAATATACCTGGATGTGTTCTACATGAACTATAAAGTGAACTGGCACCACATCTGTATGCTCTGTTCAATCACAGCCTCATCTCTGGCTTTGTCTGTACCGAATGGTGCACTGCTACAGCCAACCCTCCCCATAAAGGGGCAGCGACTATAGGCCCTGGAAATTATCACCCCATTAGCCTGATGAGTCTGATATGTAAGGCTATGGAGTGCATCATCATGGACCTAATTAACAAGGATATAGGGAATCTCCAAACTCTAGATCCCACAAAATTTGGTTTTGTGAAAGGTACACTGCTCAACCTGGTTGACTTCTTTGAGTCAGTCACCAGAGCTGTGGATGAGGGCAAGGCAGTTCATACAGCCTACCTTGATCTGGCCAAGGCCTTTGATACCATTCCCCACTCAGGAATTATTGATAGACTCACCAAACTAGGATCAGTAGGTGGGTTGCAAATTGGCTCACAGAGAGAACCCACAGTGTGAAAGTAGCGGACTCCAAGTCAGACTGCTGACCAGTCACGAGTGGAGTCCCACAGAGATTGGTCCTGGGTCCTCTCCTGTTTGGCATCTACTTCTCAGAAGTGCAGGCCAACACAGAGGGACTCTGGCTGACCAAGTTCGCAGATGACTGCAAGCTGAGAGCCATTATTAACTCCCCAAGTGATGTAGACATCCTACAGAAAGGCCTAACTGAGACCAATGACTAGTGTTGAAACCATGGCCTTAAGCTCAATGCCAAAACATGTGTCATCATGCCCTTTGGGAAAAACTCAGTTCTCACTAATTACCACATCAATGGGAGCCCAATGAACAGTGAAGGCGTTATAAGAGATCTGGGGACACAGGTTGACAGCAACCACTCCTTCGACCCCCACATTGCCACTGTGGTCAGAAAGCCCTTCTTTGTGGCACATTAATTATCAAGGGTTTTGCATCCAGGAAGAAAGAGGTCATCCTCTCTCTCTACTCTTCCCTCATTAGGCCAATCATCGAGTATAATGCCCCATTTGGCATGTACCTCACTAGACACATGCAACAACTTGAAAGGCCACAAAAGTACCTCACGAAGCGGATCCTAGGCCTTAAACACATGTCCTGCATGGACAGACTCAAAAAACTCCAGCTATTCTCTGTCTCAATGTGTCTACTAAGACGCAATCTCTGCTTGACTTACAAAGCCATGTCTGATCCAGCTCTATTAGAAATGCTACATCTAAAGAAATCCCAATCCCTCCTCACCACATGCTCCAGAAATCTCAACCTCATTACCACAATCAACAGAACATGCTGGAGAGACAGGTTTAGAACACAGGGACTGCCGATGCTCTGCAATAGACTTCCCATACATGTCAAGCAGAGCACCTCACTAGCCCTCTTCAAGAGAAATCTTGATGAGTGGATGGGAAATAGAAAGTTCACCCCAGGGATCACTCCAGTGGCTCTACTTGATAGAGGCACTGGGAACTAACGTCGAGCAGCATGATGCCAGGGCACTTCTATGGGCTAGGCTTGTAAAGGCTCCAGGGCCATTAGCTTAGTACACACCTATGAACCTATTATAAATAAATCACAGCTATGGAGACTGCCCTCACAAAATTTTCAAATAAGTCTCACCATGCAGCAAGAACATACAGTTTTATACCTTTTTTATCAGTAACATGCATGCAGAATTTTGATGTTTTATATTAGTTAACAAATAGAGTCTCTGCAGACCCTTGTGCTTCTCGTTTAGTGCTGTATGTGAACACTTAACAACCATGTTTTCTTGTAACAATAATGTTTTAAAAACACAAGCCATCTGGCCTGGCAACCTGTCTTGTTTTTCTGACCTTGTATTTTTCAGTACTAGTATGTGCTACCTCCCCAGCATTTTTTGTAACTACCCATCCCAGCCTGGGAAGATTATAGCTCACATAAAACAAAATCTCTTTTACATTGTGTTCTTTTCTCCCTTTAGGAAACAGGCGGTGTTGATCATAGTAACATCCCTTAACCCCTTCAGGACTTTTTTTTACCTTTAGTCATCTGTTTATACACTTATAGCTTGATATTATAATGCAGTTGTGAAACACTTGAAAACTACAATGTGTCTGTGGTTTGCATAACTATGCATATATACTACATATTATTTTTAACATAAATTCATGAGAAATACATTTTTTTCCTCTAACAAATCCCCGGTTTTGACACTATTAGTGTCATACAATACACAATTATATTTAGATTTTTCTTAATTTGATAAAATACACTTTAGAATCATAATATTCATCATCTACAGTGATTGAATTTTTATTCTCCTTAAGTTCATTATCAGGTATAAGTGGCATTTCATGTGCAGGTGAGATTAAGCATTTTGTGATTACAGCTTTTAAAACAGAAAATATTAAAATAACCAATAGAATAATACCAATTACTCTAATGATACTTTGTAATATACTAGTTCCCAGGTTACCAAATACACTGCCCAACCATCCAAAAAGTGTCCATTGTTTAGAAGTGCTGTCCAAATCTTTGGCACTCTGCTCCATGAAGTTGGCCAACTATTTTTGTTCATCATAATAGTCACTAATATAAGAACAACAACAATGTCACTCCCCCTTTTGCAGCAAGCATTATATCGAATGCCATTTGATTCTGTAACACCACAGTTCGTATTTTAGTAATTTCTTGATTTGCCATTTTGATGTGATGTGAAGTATGGTTAGATACCTCCTGAAGAATTTGAGCAAGCATGGTGATTTCAAGCATTGCCTTTTGCACTCCATAACCAGGAGTTGTTTGTCTTTTTGGCTTTTCCCGGTTAGGGGTCGCCACAGCGGAACTCCGGTCTGTTAATGATTGACAGTTGATTTTTTTTTTTTATGGTGCCTAGTTGCCAGCCCGACGCCCAACCTTCAGTGAAGGCATGCCCATTCACGCATGTCTTTCGGAGGCCACTCGACCGCGGGGAGGACATGCAGACTCCACACAGAAGGCACTCCAGCCGAGAATCGGAAAATGAAAATACTTGCTCTACCCAGTGGATTGCCCACTTATTTCTCAATCTATCTGCTGGAGGGTTTTCAAAATGCTGAATAGTAGGAGTAATATAGCCCACAAAGCAACACTCTGACCAGTTTGTGGGTAACCAGGGGATGCACGATCACCACACATTTAGTAACGATCCTGTATTATGCCCATGCCACACCCCCAGTCATAGCTTTTTAACCTGTAAAGAGTCCAACACACTTTTATGTCTAGTGTCATTACATTTGCTGATTTCCACTGGCACAGTCCCATTTTTGGTATAATATGTGTCTCCATGATTTGTGGTGGCAAGCTGAAGAGACATAACATTTGAAAAATTAGTCGCGTTATGCCAGGCTAGATTAGTATCACTAAGATCTTTTTCAAATGTTACCTGTGATAAAGAATTGGAATCATGGGAATCCTTGCCCTAGAATGATGAGGTATATGTGAATACACCCAACAGCTTGTCACATTTAAGTCCATAGCATATTGTCGAAGAATCAATAGGAAACTATTTTTTTCTCAACCAGGTTATAAAAGGAAACAGCAACAAAAACAAAGCAAAAGTACATGTTGTCACAGGATTTTTATGAAGTGCTATTTAAGTTGATTTTTCCCCTTAATTTTTTACTGGGGCAGATGATTCGTCCTTAACACTTTGATCTTTTTTTTTGCCGGCAACGATGATTCATCTGGGGCCCCTACACGACAGGTCTTCTTACAGTGGGATGAATGAATCCAGATTGGTAGTCTTCCGCAGCAGACTGCAGTCAGGTTGGTGAGGATTACCTGGAAAAGGCCTTTTCATCTCAGGCTCAAACAGTACTTTTTCTGGAAGGTTTTTATATAAACCCAATCACCCGGCTGCAGTTGGTGACAGGGCTGGTCTGGAGGTTGAGGAAGAAATTTTGTTACAGTTTTGTGGCACTGCTGCAAGAAATTAATGTTTTTTTACATTATCCATTAGAGTTAATGTTTTCATTTGACATAGGGAGAGCATCTGGAAGGGCCATGGGTCTTTCCATTAATATCTCCCAGGAACTCAGTTTTTTTGTAGTATTTAATGTACTTTTTATGCACTTATTCAAATTTTTTGTTACATTTCCAAAGTTGGCATCCTGAGCACCAGAAGAGAGTCCTGGTCAAAGGACAATATCTAAGATTATCCAGGATGGTTTCAGAAAGGGAGGATTTTCTTAAAGAATGTTCAGTTCTTAAAGAAATGCTAGTCAAGAGGGCTTACCCTGGTCATTTTATCGACACCATAGCGGAAGAAGTTAAAAGGAAGAGGAATGGGGGGTACCTTTCAGTCCCTGTTGTTCATTGGTAATGAACTGAGTCATGAGTTGGCAGAAGCCAGGGAGAACAACTATGGCAGGGCTCTTATACTGCCTTACAGTTTAAATTTTTTAGAGATCAGGAATATTATTACAAAATTTAGGAGAATTTTCAGCATAGACACTCATGTCAGTACAGTGGTGGGGGACAAACCAACAATAGTATACAAAAAGGGATTGTCCTTGAAAGGGATGTTAGAAATACAAATAAGAGAACTTACATGGTGTGGTAGCTTCAAATGTGGAAGATGTTCACAACGCCTGTGGATGGTTGACAAAGAAAAAATTACCATTAAGAATTATGGTAGTATTACGCCTGGTAATAAGTATTATTGTTATTCCAAGGGTGTGGTGTATATATCGGTCTGCACTTTCTGTGCAGGAATTTATGTAGGGAAAAACAAAAGGGCTTTAAGACAAAGGGTCTACCAACATTTGTACAATATCAAACAGAGGAATGTAAACAATGCCCTGTATAGACATATTAAGAGTATCCCACACATGAATTCAGGTTTTCTGCTGTAGACCACGCTGACTTGGGATTGGGGGGGGGGGCATTGGATGACTTCTTAGAATACAAAGAATTGCAATGGCAAATTATGACCAATGTCTGTCAGTCACCTGGGTTTTCTGTTAAAACTGAAATCTTTATATTTTTATGACAGTTTTTTATAACAATTATGTAAATTGATCATGTCTATTTTTAATAATAGTGTTCTGTTGTTAAGTTTATTTGTATCCTGTTGCTTCTGTGTTTCTCTTCTTTTTATTTTTAATTTTAATATAAGAGGAGCATGTGATGTAATTAGATGTCAACCAATGAATGTTTTCAGTATTGTATATAGGGAGTGTTGGTGGAGTCGTTTCTGTGGCACCTGCATCTTAATATTTTTGGTTCGTTAGAGAAACAGATCAGAAAGAAGTGTACATTCATATTTAGTTAAATGTGTAGTCAGGAGGGTTGAGATTTCATTTTAAGTAAGAGAGATGATACAGAATGAGGGACAGCTACTGTAAGATCCTACCCTGAAATATAAAATGACCAAGCTAATGTACCTGAGGTAATAACCATAGCTGTAATTTTTTTAATACTGTGTTCTTTTTCTGCAAGGATAGTTAAAATATGTAGGGTATCTTGCTAACAGTGCCGAAAAGAATCAGATTATATTAGTAAATTATTTACATATTGCACTAACAGACCTACTGGAAATGTCACATCTTTCAAATCTTTTTTTTTTTTTTTTAGAATTTGAGAAAATAATGAATGAGATTTAGTGTATCCTTATGGCAACCATGTCCAGGTGTACTGCTATCCCTTATAAGTAAAAGCAAACAGAAAATGACTTTCAGGATGGCTAGGCATAGAAAAGAATGCTGAACAGAGATCTATTACAGAAATAAATGTTGCTGTAGGTGGTATGCAACTAAGTATTGTTGCAGGATTTGGAACCTCAGGAAAAGTTGGTAATACTGCATTGTTTATAGCCCTCACATTTTGCACAAACTATGATGCATGGGCATGGCCCAGTAATCAAGGAGCCTCAATCCTCACCACTAGCACCAGTGAGGGGCGCGCACATTGGGGGGATAACAAGTACACACACACTAACATACAATTTCCCTTAACAGCACACACAGATCACAGTCAGTCTGGGGCTGGTTTCTCCCTTTCTCTCCAGATCCCCAATAAGACTTCCCACTGGCACAGCTATAGGGTCCAGATCTCAGCCTAGTGGTCAAGCTAAAACCTCCAGCACCCTCTCTGTCCAACCAGTGATTATTGTCCCTGCCTAAGTAGCTCATACACACACACATACACACACACACACACACACACACACACACACACACACACACACACACACACACACACACACACACACACACACACACACACACACACACACACACACACACACACACACACACACACACACACACACACACACACACACACACACACACACATTTTAAGTTTGATTTAGATACAGACAGACAGACACTCCTGGAGAAGGCTGACACAAGTTCTCCAGCTATGCCCACTTTCTACCCAGAGTATAAGGCAGTACCAACTCCCACCGACCACTACTATCAGCTGCTATAAGGCCCTTCCCAAAAGATGACCAATTTCACTGTGTAATGTTACTGTTATCAAAATAGTAAGTGTGACTGAGCAGCAAGACTACTGGAATGGCTTGGACAGTATCACCAAATACATGCAATGTACGCTAAGAGCTTAAATTATCTCTACACAAAACAACCACAGTTGAAAAGTTAAAAAATATTTAATAATAAATAAAAACATGAGACAATACTCCTCAACTCAACAAAGTGCTAATCAAGAGTTCAGAAATCACAGGAACTTTAAAAAATATTGTAGGATAGTCTGACATAAATATAGAAACCAGCTAGACTAATCTGGCTATATTTCTATCTAACTCTAAGAGAAATTATTGTTCTTAATACTACTTACATACAGAGCAAGGGAGTGCTGGTGAGCTGATGTGTTTAGGTTCAGACAAAATACAAAATGCTCAATCTTTTTCTCTGAGAAAGCCTTAACTTGATAATACCCAGTACTATTGAGTCATTTCACATTACATCATTTTTATCACTTCTCCTTTAGTTCCCAGGCTAACAGAAACTCAAAATTTACATTTCTTTGTAAGCTGTACCTTTCCAGGAAGCCACAGCAATTAAAAACACTTTTACATGTAAAATCTAGCAATTATCTCTGTCTTAATAACAATAGAAGTAATTTTGTAGCCCAGACATCCTGTATCCAAGCTTGAGATCAAACACAGTTGTAATTCTTTACTGAACAGCTTTGTTCCAGCAGGGTGCACTGTGGTTACATTTTTGAAGTTCAGCATATAACACAGTTTTCTTATATTTAGTTTTCTTACATTTGCAAAAACAAGACTGTGGATTATATTAATATTTACAATGACATACAATTATCTACAAAATTCTATCTGGCTGGGCTGGCAGCCCCTCAGTTTTTCACATCCCCCCCAAGAACTCAAGCTAGTTTTTCAAGTGTCCCTTGAGAAACATTGCTTGAGAGGGTTAGGTCTATCTGGGTATACTTTACCCCACTCTCTGTCTTGAGAGCCCATCTGCATTGGTGTTGGTAACCCTACTGCAGTACTGCACTGACATATATGCTTGCAACTCTAGGCTCCATCTTAGCAACTTGGCATTTTGCTGGCTGGCTTAGTGTAACCATGTTAGGAGATTGTGATCTGTAACTACAGTTGAATTTCCTTTCATACAGATAAGGCTGAAGTTTCTACAGTGCCCACACTATGAGTAGACATTCCTTTTGTACAACTGCATAGTATTCCTCCCTGGGTTGGAGCCTACAACTGAGTTAAACCACTGGGTGCTCTTCTCCCTCTGAAGAAATCTGGCTAAGTGCAGCCCCCACCCCATGGTTCAAAGCATCCATCTGTATAACAACTTCTTTGCTGTAATCTGGACTGGCTAACACAGGGGTTCCTCCCAAAGCTTCTTTAAGCTTCTGGAATGCCTGCTCACATGTTGGGGTCCACACTACCTCATCTGACCTGTTTTTCCTTGTCAGGTCTTTGGGGGGAGCGGCTATGGCACAATAACTGGGGAAGAACTTTCTGTAGTACCCTGCTATCCCTAAGAATGCCCTCACCTGATTTTGGGTAACAGATGCATGCCATGCCTGAATGGCTTCCACTTTGGCAGGTTCTAGCCTGATCTTACCACTTCCCACTCTATGTCCCAGGTAGGAGACCTCTGCCATACCTACCTGACATTTGCTCGGCTTAATGATCAACCCTGCCCTCTGTAGTCTGCCTAGTACCTCCCTGACATGCTGAAGGTGCTCTTGCCAAGAATGACTATAGATGGCAATATCATCTAGGTAAGCAAGGGCAAACTCTCCTGCTCCTGCTAGGATATGATCTACCAGCCTCTGGAAAGTTGCTGGGACATTTTCATCTCAAAGGGCATCTTTGTGAACTCATACAAGCCAAAAGTAGCCACAAAGACTGACCTCTCTCTAGCACTGGGAGTCAAGGGCACCTGCCAGTAACCCTTGGTAAGATCAATGGTGGTAAAATACTTAGCCCCACCCAGCTGCTCTAGGGCTTCATCTGTCCTAGGCATGGGGTAAGCATCTGACTCCGTGTGACTATTTAATTTCCTGTAGTCCACACAGAACCTGGTACTGCCATCCTTCTTTGGCACCAGCACCACTGGGGAGGCCCAGGGACTGTTGGACTCTTGAATTACCCCTAGTTTCAACATTTCCTGTTTCTCCTCCCTCAGAGTCTGACTCTCTCAGGCACCCTATAAGGGGCCTGCCTAATAGGCCTTTGGGGCCTTGTATCCACCTAGTGCTGCACCAGGTGGGTGCACCCTGGTTTCCCAGTGAACATGTCCCCAAACTCCTGTAACACTGCTCGGATTTCTCGAGCCTGGGTAGGAGATAGCTGCTGGGACATTGCTACCCCTTCCACTGAGGTGTCAGTCCGAGCCTCACTGGGGAGATCAGTCACCACATCTCCCTCAGACTCTTCTTGCAATCCACTGCAAATACTCGGCACAAGGGCCTCCCTATCATGGTATGGTTTCATCGGGTCTACCTGACAATGCCGAAAGCTGACAATGCCGACGATGAGAACACCGACACCAGAAGATCGAAAACTGAGATGACCGACGGATGAAAACCCCGACACTGAGAACACCGACATGTGAAAAGGATGTATAAGTGTGAGGTAGTGACAGACGTTAGGGTTAGGGTGTGAGTAAGGTAAGTGTGTGATATTGATGGACTCTAGGGATAGGGGTGGGTTAAGTGAGTTAGGGTTAGGGCGCGGGTTAGGTGAGTGTGCAATAGTGACAGTCTTTAGGGTTAGGGGCGGGTTAAGTGAGTTAGGGTTAGGGTGCGGGTTAGGTGAGTGTGCGATAGTGACAGTCTTTAGGGTTAGGGGCGGGTTAAGTGAGTTAGGGCTAGGGCGCGGGTTAGGTGAGTGTGCGATGGTGACAGTCTTTAGGGTTAGGGGCGGGTTAAGTGAGTTAGGGTTAGGGCGCGGGTTAGGTGAGTGTGCGATAGTGACGGACCTTAGGGTTAGGGTTTGGGTTAAGGTTATAGATAGTTGTGTATGTAAGATTTAGTGTGGGTTTGTAAGGATTTTGGTGTGCTTGTGTTGTGTGTATGCTTTTTGGACAGGGGATTTGTTTTGTTTGTTGATTGTCGGGATTGTGGTGTGTCGGGCATGTGAGGTTTCATGTTTGTGAACTTTCGGTTATGTGGTGTCGGTGATTTCGTTGTCGGTGTTGTAGTGCATCAGTGTTGTCAGGTAGACCCGGTTGCATCATGTTAACATAGTACAGTTTGTGCTCCTGCCTCCTGCCTAGCAGTTCTACCATGTAGTTAACATCACTGACCTTCCTTACCACCTTGTAGGGTCACTCCCAAGCTACCTGCAGCTTGTTGTGACTGACAGGAATAAAAACCATTACCTGCTGCCCTACAGCATACTTTCTAGCTTGAGCATTCATGTCATACCAGACCTTTTTCTGCTGTTGGGCTTCTGCCAGGTTCTCCTGGGCCAAGCCCATGATTTCCCTGAACCTTGCCCTGAGGTTCTGGACATATGTCACAACAGACTCCTCGTGAGATTCACACTCACCTTGCAACTCATCATGGATTAAATCTAGAGGTCTTCTCACCCTATGCCCATCCAGCAACTCAAAGCATGAAAAACCTGTGGATTCTTGGGGAACCTTTCTGTAAGCAAACATATGGGACAAATATTTGTCCCACTCCCTCTTAAACTGGTCTGCAAATGCTCATAGCATGGATTTGATTGTATAATTTAACCTCTCAATAAGACCATTAGTCTGGGGATGGTAGATGTTTAGGTGTCTCACCCCACAGTACTTCCACAGACAAGCCAGCAGGTCTAACATGAAATTGGAACCTCTGTCAGTCATTATTTCTTTTGGGAAACCTACCCAGCTGAAAATCTCTAACAAAGCATTTACCACCTTTTTCCACCTCAATGGGGGACAAAGCCACTGCCTCAGGGAATCTTATAGCATAATCTACTACCACTAGGATATACTTTTTCCCTGTGGAACTTGGGGTACTCAGAGGTCCCATGATATCCATAGCTACCCTCTGAAATGGCTCCTCAATCACAAGCAAAGGCATTAAAGGAGCTTTCACCTTGTCTCTTGCCTAGCCTACATTTTGGCAGTGCTCACAGGTCCTGCAGTACCCTGTTACATCTCTGGAAATCCCAGGCCAACAAAAGTTCTGCATAATACGTCTCTTTGTAAGTTTTATGCCCATATGACCTGCAAAGGGAATATCATGGGCTATGGCTAGAAGTCCCAGATGGTAGGCTCTAGGCACTACCACCTACTGTATTCTCTTACCTTCTAGCCCTCTCTCAGGGGTCCACTCTCTATACAGTAACCCTTTGTCCCAGTATGCATATTCCCCCTTTCCTTGAGAATCAGGTGCCTCACTAGCTACCTGCCTCAGGCCTTGTAATGTAGGGTCTGAGAGTGGAGCCTGTCTCAACTCTCTCTTTGTAACCCTTCCCAGCTCCCCTTCTACAGGAAGTCTGGCATCCTCTGACAGCGGTGCCTCACTGTCAGCCTGGGTACTACTACTCATCTCTACTTTGCAGTCATTCTGTCCAAGGGAACATCAGTACCCACAAGCAGCTGTGACTCACCTTCAGTTTCACTGCTACAGGGTAGCTCCCTCCCTGAAGTAACCACCTTAACAGTCCTGGCTGCAAGTGTGCAGTCTGACTGGGTCTCCCCCAGGCTACCAGACCCACATGCTTGTCTCCAAGCCTGATTGCATGTAGCTGCATTAACACATGGTACTGCCTCATCAAAATCCTTTCCTATCAGGACATCTGCAGGATGGTAGTTTGGTACACTTGCTGTCTCAAGACAACCTACTGTTGGTATTTTGTCCTTTCCACTTACTGGCTCCCTCACCTTTTGTTCCCCACGTTGACTCCATGTACATCTATATGCCACATAGCCCCACTGGTTGGATTCAAAATATTTAACCCTAGGTCTTGGATGTGTACCTGGACTAGTGGCTTCCCCTGTTACTGTCAGATTCTGTTGGGGCAGTCTGGCCTTCCCACCATGGGTTCCTTTAGACCCATGAGCAGCACTGGGTATCCCTTTCCTGTGCAGTGATGCCCTGCTTGCTAGGTATAGGTCTACCTTCTTCCCCAACTCATTTGAAGTAGCACCTTCTCTATCAGCTAACCAGATCCTTATGTCCTCAGGCAAAGTGCTAAGGGCTTGTTCCCTCACCAAAAGGCCTGCAGCCCTTCAAAGGTGGTGATCTGACATCCACTCACCCACCTATGAAAATAAATGCTTAGTTCAGCAACATATTCACACACACTTTCATCTGCCTTGCGTCTATGCTCACAAAACATTTTCCTATAAGCTTCAGGAGTTAGCTTAAAAAATTCTAGCAAATAATTCTTAACAGCAGTATATGATCAGATAATTTAGAGAGCACAGTTACAGCTTTATCATGGAGTAAGGGGGTCAGGAACCGTACCTAGAGCCTTTGGTCATCATCATACTGTTTACATACCCTCTCAAACATATGAATGAAACTATCAAAATTATCCCCCTCTGTAAACTACAGAAGAAATTTACTGACCTTTTGAGCTTCTGGGGTCTGGTTACTCCCTTCCCCATTACCTCCATGACTCTGGTGATGAGTCAGCATCTCCTTTTCGTGCTGCCTCTGCCTCTCCTTCTCCTCAGCTTCCAGGCATAGCAGTTTCTCATTCTCCTCACCCTGTAGATGTCTCAGTTTCTCTGCTGCTTATGTTTCCAAAAGCCTGGCTTCCAGCTCAAGTCTCTTTAGCTCCAGATGTATTTTAATTCCTCTGCAGAAAGGCTGAGCTGTCCATTGCCTGAGTGTAGTACATCTCCACAGCCATTCTGATCATCTTCCGGGTTGCTATTCTCTGATGCAGCTGTGTCCAAATCTGCAATCATGTCAGCTTAGTCAGGTTTCCATGCACCAGTCCTTTAGCCTGGCACATCTCAGCCAACTGGCTCCTTGTCACCTTACCGTACTCCTCTGCTGACATGCTTGCCTGCTCTCCCTGACTAACTAAGCTAACAAAAGAAAGAAATCAGTTGTGATCTGAACTCTGGATATTCAATGTGTGGCTAATTTAGAGTACAAAAAAACACCTTCAGTGATCACTGTACACAAGCTACAGGAATTCACTATCCACACCCCTGCAAGCCAATTAATATGTGATGTGGCTAACTCACCATCAGCCAATTAATATCTAATGTGGATATCCCATCACTACCAAACACTTAATCTGTGATGCCTCAATCCTCACCACTAGCACCAGTGAGGGGTGCACACATTGTGGGGATAACAAGTACACACACACTAAAGTACAATTTCCCTTAAGAGCACACAGAGATCACAGTCAGACTTGAGCTGGTTTCTCCCTTTCTCTCTAGATCCCCAATAAGACTCCCCATTAGCACAGCTATAGGGTCCAGATCTCTGCCTAGTGGTCAAGCTAAATCCTCCAGCACCCTCTCTGTTCAACCAGTGCTTCATGTCTCTGCCCAAGTAGCTGATCTACACACATTAAGATTTGATTTAGATGCAAACACAAGACACTCCTGGGGAAGGTTGGCACAGATTCTCCAGCTATGTCCCATTTCTTCCCAGACTATAAGGTAGCACCGACTGCCACCAGCTACTACTATCAGCTACTATAAGGCCCTCCCCAAAGGGTGACCAGTTTCTCTGTGTAATGCTACTGTTATCCAAATAGTAAGTGTGACTGAGCAGCAAGACTACTGGAGTGGCTTGGACAGTATCACCAAATACATGCAATGTACTCTAAGAACTTAAATTATCTCTACACAAAACAGCCACAGTTAAAAATTTTAAAAATATTTAATAAATAAAAACATGAGACAATACTCCTCAATTCAACACAGCACTAATCAAGAGTTCAGAAATCACAGGAACTTTAAAACAATATTGTAGGATAGTCTGACATAA
The DNA here is from genome assembly GCF_019279795.1 of Protopterus annectens. Lineage (NCBI taxonomy): Eukaryota > Metazoa > Chordata > Ceratodontiformes > Protopteridae > Protopterus > Protopterus annectens. Next base: position 919,629,686 of record NC_056727.1, on the reverse strand, counting down.
ATATAGAAAACAGATTAATCTGGCTATATTTCTATCTAACTCTAACATAAATCACTGTTCTAAGTACTACTTACATACAGAGCAAGCAAGTGCTGGTGAGCTGATGTGTTCAGGTTCAGAAAAAATTATGATGGATTCCGTTTTATTTTTACTAGTTTTGCAGATTTTAATATACCTACTTCATTAGCATGTTTAACCCATAAGTTAGTAGGTACCTGGTGCAGCAGTTTTTGGTTGTCCGTATGCCTTCAAAAGGCTGTTCCTTAGCTTTTGCTAAGACTGATAATACTTTCCTCTCTGATTTTGTTGGAACATTCAAATACACCCCTTCTGGTGTGCCATAAATAGTACAATGCAATTTGCATAACAGGTCTCTCTCTCTCTCTCTCTCTCTCTCTAGCAAATGTACCAGTGCAGTAGTACTTAAAACAAAAGTGCCTTTCTTCAATCGGTCCTGAAGAAATGGGTATAGGTTTTGAAACAGGATATGTAACTGTAACATTTGTTACTCCAATTGCCTTTACTTTATTGTGATACTGGTATTTGCTGCCTGGAGTACCTTTTAAAATAGACCTAGTGCTCCAGTGCCCACCAGGAAGGGAATTTCCTTTTCATTTATTTGTACTGTAACATGGGGTCCTTTTTGATCCTTTGGCAGCAAAGGGTCAAGATTTATTTTTCTTTTATTACCCTGCCATAGACAGTATGGTGATTTGCAGCACGTAATAAGGACTTTAGGACTTTTTCCTGCCAGTCTATAAGTACTTGCCTTATTTGATTTTGTACAGGGGCTTGCAAACCCTACACAAAAGTAGCTGCAATAGCTGGTTTAGCTTGTTCTTTTGGGTCTGATATTCCTGAATGTCTAGCAAACACTGCTTTAAGATGACTCAGTAATCTGCAGTGGCTTTCCCTTTATTTTGCTTACATGCCTGTATCTTAGACCAATCAGTCCTAACTTGACACACTTTTGTAATTTAACAATACTGTCCTTTTATCTATTAGTGCATTTCCTGTGAGAGTAAAATCTGTTATTTTAGCCTTTTTAAGTAACTGTTTTTTATTTTATCAAAGTAATTACCTAAAGCAGCTGGTTTAAATCTGTCAAAGTAGGGTTGTAACATGTTATTATAGTTTTTTAATTCCTCCTTAAACCTTAATAGATTTTTTAGTTAGAAAACATTTAGACAGAGTACGCAAATTAGCATTAGCCCCCAATTTTTTAAAGAGGTGCCAAAGATCCTCTCCAGAGGCAATAGCCTCTTGTCCTACCCTATCATGTGTGCACTTGTGATGAGCCACAGGACTGTCAAATACTAGTGCTGCTGTTGGAAAGATAGGAGCTTGTTGAGAATGACAGGAAGAAGAAAAAAAAAACTTTATGACTGCAGATGCTTGTATTGAAGAGGAGGGTTGAACAGGGGAATTAGGTTGAGAATGTAACAGTACCAAACTGACCTTGTGTTCAAAATGCAGAGGTCTGAGACATTGCAGAATCTTGTACAGAAGCCATCTGTACCAGTACATATGGGGGTGGGGGTGCAGTAGCTACTGGAGGATTATCATTCAGTAGCTACTGGAGGATTATCATTCTCTTTAGAAGTCTCTGCTTTTTGGTTATTCTTAGTTTCTTCCAAACCTACCAAAACAGGATAAAACTGTAGTATTTCTCCCTGGGCCTCTGCTGAAAATTGGCTTCATTCCAAGTTGGACTTTCCCAGTAAACAAATGTTGAATAAATAAATATAAATAATAATAAATAAAGGGATTCCTTTTTACTAGCCTGTACTGCCTTCTTAACTTCTTTTACCTGCTGCAGAATTTTTTTATTTGCATCCTGTAACCCCCTTAATGCTGGCTCCTTTTTTCTTTTAAGAGCTTCAGTATACCAAGAATAAAATACTGACATTTGTTCCCCACTTACTTTGTTTTTCCAAAATATCCTTCAATTTCATTAATGTATCCCTATCATAAATTCCATTAAAAGGAAATACCACACCAGAGCAATTTTTAGTAAGCTGAAACCACTCATGCTAATTCTTACAACTTTCTTTATCATAATTATGACACATAAAATATGCAGGTGTTCCCTTTTCAGGGATTTGATCTTGTTTGCTTATCTTTGCTCCCATTTTTTTCTATTAAGACTTACCTTGTAGATCTTGAATCCTAGTAATTCAGACAAAAATAGCTACATCAATTCACACATCATTCAGGGCGGAAAGGGTTCATTGTCACACAGTCACACCTATGTCCCAACGTGCTATGGGCTCATAAACTTGATTTACCAGCACACACACACCAATGTCCTAACATGCTATAGGCTCATGAACATGATTTAACTTTGCGCAGATACACCTACATCCCAACATGCTGTAGACTCATGAATTTTATTTAACTTTGCACACACACCTATGTCCCAACATGATGTAGGCTCATGAATTAGATTTAACTTTGGTTTTAACTTTTCCTCTTTCTCTCTGTCTCTCTTCAGTCATAACTTGAAACACACCACAACCACTGGAAAAGGCCTCCACCAAGGGAGTTCACCAAATCAAATATTAGGCCACGAAGATGGTAATATATAAATACAAAATAGTTTATTTTCCACATAAAATGTAAAGCACTTTTGTCCCTGCACACATACACAATAGGACTTCATCAGATCAATTAACTATACTTAATCCATCCTTTTATACAAACTAAACTATTCATCCATAATTCAATTAAACCATCAATAATATAATCACCCTATTAACTTGGTAATCTAGTAACATTACAACTTGTTAAAAACAAATAGAAAGAACTTGGTTATTTAACATAAAATCATCAACACATTCCTAAATACCTAACAAAGACTGGTAATTACATATTAAAATTTAAATTCCATTTAAATAACCATATAAAACATCATAATCATTTCACTAAATAAACACTGACAATCAATAAATAGGCTCGTAAAACCCAAATTTAAATAAGAACATATTAACTATCAGTTCACTAATACATGCAGATAAATTTCATTACCTATATTTTTTATTGTTTATAAAATGAGTGCCTTCTTTTTCAAAATTGGAAGTAAAGAAATATTACCATTTATACCTGGGAAATTTACTGCATTCAATCTAATCTGCCACCGAAACTCTTTCAGCTCTAACATACGCTCCCACCAACCTCCTCTGGGGTCATTTAGCACTACTTCTAAAATTCCAAATTTAAAGCTTGTAAAGTTGTGACATTCAATATTATGTTTGAACAAAGCATTGTTGGTATTTGCTTTATGTATTGCATACATATGTTCATAAATTCTCTTTTTTAGTGGTCTTTCTGTCTTTCTCACATAGTAATGACTGCACTCCTCATATATTGCTAAATATTGTGCCCTTAGTATTACAATTTCCCTTCTTCAATGTTATCTGAAAGGGTACCCCTTGAAGAATTAGAGTACTTTCCTTTAATATATAATGGCACTGCCTGCATGCACCGCAACAGGTAGTTGCCCTGGGGGCTGACGGGGTCTTGGCCAGCTTATTTTCGTGAAAGAGATTTACAATTTCTAACAATTTTATAAATAAATTGTGGTTTTGTACTTACATACTTAAAGGTATCCATATTACCCTTAAAAATAATCCAATTTTTCATAATAATATCCTTTATTTCTTTACTGTTAGAACCAAATGGTATCACCATCCCCTTACTAAAATTCTGTTCTTCTGTATGTACCATTTCACCATTATTTAAACCATCTCTATCACCTAGTAAGGGTTTATATCTATCTCCCCGACCTGCTTTAATATCTTCACACACATCTTTCACTAATTTTGTTGGGTAACCCCTTTCTACAAACTTTCTACCAATTTTATCCATTTCATACTCAAATAAATCAATGTCAGAACACATTTGGGCAGCTCTAACTGTCCCTTTAAAATATTTCATTTCATATCCAAAAAACAGCAGTAAGAAAAAGCAACACCAGGCTATCATAAAACCAGCAAATAGTTTATTCAGGAAACAGGTAAAGGCATAAGTGCTTTTTCAGTCTCAAAACTGCTTCATTAGATGCATCTGATGAAGCAGTTTCAAGACATGCATCTGATGAAGCAGTTTTGAGACATGCATCTGATGAAGCTGCGAAAGTGCTTATGCCTTTGCCTTTGATAGCCTGGTGTTGCTTCATTTTACTGCTGTTTTTTTGGATTTATCTACTGGTTTGAGAAGCATTTATTCAGCACACACTGGTATTATTGGACTCTTGTATTTCTTTTCATAAGTTTGGGGTGGTTACTCTGGTAATCTAAGTAGTTGTTGGAAAATGTCTCATTTCTATATATTTTTGATGTAAACTTTCCTCTTCCAATGTCTTTAGTTAAAGTAATGTCTAAGTAGTCAATATTTTCACTAAAAATACCAGTGAACTTAAAATATGGGGTAATATTATTCAGATAATCTAAAAATAGTCCATGTTTTCCATAATATTCCTTCCATATAATCAGGATATCATCTAAAAAATTGAAAGTATGCTGTCCACTTACTAAAAAAATTCAGTGCTTAACACATATTTCACCTTCCAAGCATAAAGAACTAAGTTTGTGAAGATGGGTTCACAACTCGCACCCATCACCACATCTTTCGATTACTTAAAGCAGGCACCCTCAAAGGTAAAATAATTTTCTAATATTAGCTCCATGGCAAAATAATGAAATTTATTAACATCTCATCCAAATTAGTAAGGCTTCTCTAATAGCTTCCTCAAATAAAAGTAACCCCTCCTGATAAGGGATAGATGTAAATAAATCTGCAACATCCACAGCTGAGAAACAACATTGTTTGGTGTACCAATCATGGTCTATCTTTGACAACATATCCCATGAATCTTTCAACAAGTGCTTGATGGGTGTTATAGAATTTTTCAACACCCTATCAATAAACACACCTAATGTTCAAGTAGGCCCATTTTGTGCCGAGATTAGAGATTGGGACACACTTTTATGGGCCTTAGGTATACCGAATGCAACAGGAATAAATATATGATCAGTTTTCAAGAACTCGTAAATTTCTTCTGATATAGCTTCTTGTAATAGATCATCTTCTAATAATAACTGAATCTTCCTATGTGCTAAATAAATTTCATTTTTTGATACCTTCTGATACTTATCAGTATCATAAAACATCTCAAATAAACAATTAATGTAATCTGTTTTACTATATAAAACAACTTCTCCTCCCTTATTTGGCTTCATTTCCCTATATTCATCGTTAGTACATATCCTTTTAATAAGTTCAAACTCCTCCTTCATTTAATTATAATGAGTATTCCTCATCCTTTCTTTATTATTTATTAAGGAATAAATAGCTAAACAAGCACCTTGAAATGCAGAAACTGTAGGGTGAAGTTGGGGGTTAAAACAACTTGTCCTTGAAAAAGGTTATTAAATTTAATCCTCTAGTAAATAATTTAAGTTCTGTTATTATCTACCACATTTTTGTCTAAATGAGGGTACAAATTTGAAACCTTTTCTTAACAAGGAAAAGTAGTTCTTATCTACTATTAAATCCATATAATTAAATATATTAAAACCCTCATAGCTAGCTACTATTCCTCCGTTAGTAGTAATAATTACATCAAGTGTATTATTAATATCATTCCCTTGATGTGTTAATTGTTGTATCTCTGGCCTCTCCCCCTGCCTCTCCCTCCTCTCGGTGTGTGGGTTTGGGGAAATAAATTCCTTTGTCGATTTTTATTTTCTAATCTTTCTGACCTTCTTAATGGTGGATAATTAACTTTATATTCATCTGTCCCCCTATCATGCATATTTTCTGTTTGGGAATTGTATTCTATATTATACTCCTGTTCAATGTACTCCCTGTTTTCATCATTAACCTTGTCATACATTTCAAAATACACATTTGGTAATGGATAAGCTGGGGGTTTTTTTTGTTTTTTTTTTTGTTATATTCATTATCATCTCTAACCATCTTTTTCTTTTTCTGCTCTAAGTTAACTTTAACATAGTTCTCTACCTTCTTAAACACATTATCATATTTATAACCAACAGGTTCAAACATTAGGTCATTCAAGATTTCGTCATTCAATATATTCAACTCATCTAACAATTTGTTAATATTATTATTGTTTACTATTATAATGAAAGACATCAACTCACAGCCAAAATGGTCAAACATATTCAGTAATTCATCCATTTCAGAACTACCAGCTTTTAAACTATTTGGAAATTTGAAAAGTCTCAACTCTTTTGGTACCCGTTTGTTTTTAATGCTCTCATTTAAATATACACACTGCAACCCTCAAACTTTAAAAAGTTTGTTTTCTAATTCATATAATTTCTTTTGGAAGGATCGAGGCACTTGCCTGCCAAGGTTGCTCATTCCATTGTTTGGCAAACATATATCTGCTTGTATCCATTGTTGAAAATTAAAGTTCTCTTTACTAGTTCTTCCAAATTCATTTCAGCATTCCCAAACTCCATTACTGGCCTCATCTCATGCAGTACGTTCTGGGACCCAGTCTGTAAAGTCTCCTTGATTGGTTAACCTGTTTCTAGTTGCCATACCATCCGATCTCATCTCCTTTGCAACTTCTCTTGGGATATGTAGTCTATCCAGTTGGGACTGTATATCCCTAACTTGTTGCGTTAACTGTGCAATCAACTGAGTAAGATTGCAGGTCTGTGTAACCTCTGATAAAGAATTGCCATCCTGCGAATTGGAAGAATTTAAAGTACTACACCCTGCTTTTGGTGTACGAGTGTCTCGAGAGCTCACCATATCAAGAACAAGTGTTTGGCCATCAGAACTCAAGGAAACCAAAGCAATGCTGGTGATCCATGACCAAAAACCAAAAATAAAACTAGTTTTCCAGATGGCAAAATGTAACTTGAAACACACCACAACCACTGGAAATAGCCTCCACCAAGGGAGTTCACCAAATCAAATATTAGGCCATGAAGTTGATAATATATAAATCCAGAATAGTTTATTTTCCACATAAAACATCAAGCTCTTTCATTTATTTATTTATTTATTTAACATTTGTTGACCGGGAAAGTCCGACTAGGTTCCACAGAGCCTGTTTTCAGCGGAGGCCCGGGGAGAAATGCTCCAGATGCATGTCTTTGGAATGTGGGAGGAAACGGGAGTACCTGGAGGAAACCCACGCGAAAACAGGGAGAACATGCAAACTCCACACAGAAGGCACCCCAGCCGAGAATCGAACCAGAGAACCTCTTGCTGTGAGGCGACAACGTTAACCGCTGCACCACTGCGCCGCCATTCATCCCTACATGCATACACAACGGGACTTCATCAGAACATTTAACTATACTTAATCCATTCTTTTTTACAAACGAAACTATTCAGCCATAATTCAATTAAACCATCAATAATATAATCGCTCTATTAACTTAGTAACCTAGCAACATTACAACTCGTTAAAAACAAATAGAAAGAACTTGGTTATTTAACATAAAACCATCAACACATTCCTAAATACCTAACAAAGACTGGTAATTACATATTAAAATTTAAATTCCATTTAAATAACCATAGAAAACATCATAATCATTTCACTAAATAAACACTGACAATCAATAAATAGGCTCATAAAAAACACATTTAAATAAGAGCATCTTCAATATCAATTCACTAATACATTACCTATATTTTTTAAATATTTTTATTGTTTATAAAATGAGTGCCTTCTTTTTCAAACTTGGAAGTAAAGAAATATTATCATTTATACCTGGGGAATTTACCTCATTCAATCTAATCTGCCACTGAAACTCTTTCAGCTCTAACATAAGCTCTCACCAACCTCCTCTGGGGTCATTTGGCACTACTTCTAAAATTCCAAATGTAAAGCTTGTGAAGTTGTGACATTCAATACTATGTTTGAACAAAGCATTGTTGGTATTTGCTTTTTGTATTGCATACATATGTTCATAAATTCTCTTTTTTAGTGGTCTTTCTGTCTTTCCCACATAGTAATGACTGATTTACTAGAAGATTAAATGCAACAATCTTTTTCGAGTACAAAATGGCTGATATAGAAATACATTCCAAGATAAACTTGGAGAAAAAAAGTTCTTTTAACTCCCCGTTTCACCCTATAGTTTCTTCATTTGAAGGTGCTTGTTCAGCTGATATTTATTCCATAATAAATAAATACTCATTATAATTTAACAAAGGAGGAGTTTGAACTTATCAAAAAGATACGTACTAACGATGAATATAGGGTGATGAAGCCAGATAAAGGAGGGGAAGTTGTTTTATATAGTAAAACGGATAACATTAATTGTTTATTTGAGATGTTTTATGATACTGATAAGTATCAGGAGGTGTCAAAAAATAAAAGTTATTTTAGCACATAGGAAGATTCAATGATTATTATTAGAAGATGCTATATTACAAGAAGCTATATCAGAAAAAATTACGAGTTCTTGAAAACTGATCATATATTTATTCCTGTTACATTCGGTATACCTAAGGTGCATAAAAATGTGTCCCAACCTCCATTTATAGTCATAATCTCGGCACAAAATGGGCCTACTTACACATTAGGTGTTTTATTGATAGGATGTTGAAAAATTCTATAACATCCTTCAAGCACTTGTTGAAAGATTCATGGGATATGCTGTTAAAGATAGACCATGATTGGTACAATGTTGTTTTTCAACTGTAGATGTAGATTTATTTATGTCTATCCCTCATTATGAGGGGTTAGTTTTATTTGAGGAAGCTATTAGAGAAGCCTTACTAATTTGGATGAGATGTTAATAAATTTCATTATGTTGGCCATGGAGCTAATGTTAGAAAACAATTATTTTACCTTTGAAGGTGCCTTCTTTAAGCAATTGAAAGGTGTGGCGATGGGTGCGAGTTGTGCACCCATCTTCGCAAACTTAGTTCTTTATGCCTGGGATGTGAAATATGTGCTAAGTTCTGAATTTTTTAGTATGTGGACAGCATACTTTCATTTTTTAGATGATATCCTGATTGTATGGAAGGAATATTATGGAAAACATGGACTATTTTTAGAATATTTGAATAATATTACCCCATATTTAAGTTCACTGGTATCTTTAGTGAAGATATTATTGACTACTTAGACATTACTTTAACTAACGACATTAGAAGAGGGACGTTTACATCAAAAATATATAGAAAAGAGACCTTTTCCAACATCTACTTAGATTACCAGAGTAACCACACCAAAGATATGAAAATAAATATTTTAAAGCCACAGTTAGTTAGAGCTGCCAGAATGTGTTCTGACATTGAGTTGAATATGAAATGAATAAAATTGGTTGAATGTTTGTAGAAAGGGGTTACCCAACAAAATTAGTGAAAAATGCATGTGGAGTTATTAAAGCAGGTTGGGGAGATAGATATAAACCCTTACTAGGTGATAGAGATGGTTTAAATAATGGTGAAATGGTACATAGAGAAGAACAGACTTTTAATAAGGGGATGGTGATACCATTTGTTTCTAACAGTAAAGAAATCAAGGATATTATTATGAAAATTGAATTATTTTAAGGGTAATATGGATATCTTTAAGTATGTAGGTAAAAAAACACAATTTATTTATAAAATGGGTAAAAATTGTAAATCCCTTTACAAAAATAAGCCGGTCAAGACCACATCAGCCCCCAGGAAAACTACCTGTTATGGTGCATGCAGGCAATGCCATTATATATTAAAGGAAAGTACTCTAATTCTTCAAGGGGTACCCTTTCAGATAACATTAAAGAAGGGAAATTGTAATACTAAGGGCACTGTATATTTAGCAATATGTGAGGGGTGCAGTCATTACTATGTGGGAAAGACAGAAAGACCACTAAAAAAGAGAATTTATGAACATATGTATGCAATACAAAAAGCAAATACCAACAATGCTTTGTTCAAACATAGTACTGAATGTCACAACTTCACAAGCTTTAAATTTGGAATTTTAAAAGTAGTGCCAAATGATCCCAGAGGAGGTTGGTGGGAGCTTATGTTAGAGCTGAAAGAGTTTCAGTGGCAGATTATTCTGAATGCAGTCAATTCCCCATGTATAAATGATAATATTTCTTTACTTCCAATTTTGAAAAAGAAGGCACTCATTTTATAAACAATAAAAATGTTTATAAAATATAGGTAATGAAATTTATTAGCGTGTATGAGTGAACTGATATTTAATATGTTCTTATTTAAATGTGTTTTTTATGAGCCTATTTATTGATTGTCAGTTTGTATTTAGTGGAATGATTATGATGTTTTATATGGTTATTTAAATGAAATTTAAATTTTAATATGTAGTTACCAGTCTTTGTTAGGTATTTAGGACTGTGTTGATGGTTTTATGTTAAATAACCAAGTTCTTTCTATTCTTTTTTAACGAGTTGTAATGTTACTAGGTTACCAAGTTAATAGGGTGATTATATTATTGATGGTTTAATTGAATTATGAATGAATAGTTTAGTTTAATTTTTCTGATGAAGTCCAATTGTGTATGTGTGCAGGGATGAAAGCGCTTGATGTTTTATGTGGAAAAGAATCTATTCTGAATTTATATATTACCAGCTTTGTGGCCTAATATTTGATTTGGTGAACGCCCTTGGTGGAGGCCATTTCCAGTGGTTGTGGTGTGTTTCAAGTTATGTTTTACCATCTGGAAAGCTGGTTTTATTTTGGTTTCTCTTCAGTCATACATTACACAACAGCAAAGACATCAATTGCACATTAAACAACACAAAGCAACAGTCATGCCTCTTACCTTTAGTCTTAAGGGTACCGCCCTCAACACAAGGTGCCTCCTAGTATTAAATTCTCTTTTTGTTATATGCACATACACATTAATAAACTTGTCCTTAGTTCCTGCAGGGTCCTCCTACTATAATTGTGAGGGTACTGCCCTCGACACAAGACACTTCCTTGTGTTAATTTTCCCTTTTTGTTGTATGGGCATATATACATTAATAAACTTTTCTTATTTCCTGTGGGGACTGCCCACTATTAACATTACATACATTTAATAAGCAGATTTCTGTCATTCCACAAGGCATCAGATACCACATACATAAAAAGCAGCTCAGTCATTCAACAAAAACAGTAGCATCATATACTTAAAAAGCAAAGTCAATTATTCAACAAAACAGTACAGATCATATACTTAATAAGCAAATTCAGTTATTTAACAACACAATAAACACTTTTCCACTATTACTTTTGACTGCAGTTTTCTAAAAGAGAGAGGAAATAAAGAAAGAAAGAAAGAAAGGGAAAAAAAAACACAAATCCATTTTCCCATTTCTAGCCTAATATATTTGCACACCCTGAATAGTTAAATATCTAAATCTCTGACTATTCCACACAAAACAGTGTGGAATTCATAGAAGTACTTTCTGTGCTGGGCCATTTTAATTCAGTCCACACTGCTCTGCAGCAAAACTAAGAATATTCATGAGAAATACATTTTTTGGTCTAACAGTAGGAAGTATGAAACTCTGATGTCTGGCATTGCAGACCCATTGTACTCCTTAGTAATTTACAAGAAAATTGAAAGTTTTACAAGAGAGGGAGAAGGTAAAATATGAAGCAAGATCAGGGAAACTGCAAAAAGCATGGACAGCTACAGGAATGATTTAGTGGCATTAAGCAAAATCAGGGGCATTTGAGAGGTATAGACTTTGTTTTGCATGTGTTCTGCTTTCACAACCATGTAATAGAAAAAGCATTCAAATTTCCTTTCCTTGCTCATAAAAACACTGCCATTCAGGGTTTGAAGAGCAGATTAACTGACATTTAACAAACATGTAAAATGAAAAATAATACAAAAAAACACAAACAACACTGTCAAATGCTGAAAAAAACATATGTCTGTATGTCATCCTTTCTACTGCTAAGTATTTAATGCTTCCGAACCCAACACTTTCGCAAAGTACACTTTTGCGAACAGCAGTTCCCAAATCTGACATAAAAAAAACAAACAAACACTGGACCACCGAAGCACGGTACATTGGGGATAAGGAAATATACCAGTTTCCCCACTGTAGTGCAGTCTCTGAGTTAGTATATATAAGCAGCAAAGGGTGTGGGGGATGCAGGGGGACTTGCTCCCCTGCAAAAGCATGTACGTAGTGTTTTTTTATGTCTGGTTGTTCACAAAAGTGCACTTTTGCTGATATGGGTTCGGACTTCTGGTCTTCGAAAAAATGTGTTTTCATTGAACAGAAGTAGACCTATATATATATATATATATATATATATATATATATATATATATATATATATATATATGTGTGTGTGTGTGTGTGTGTGTGTGTATATATATATATATATATATATATATATATATATATATATATATATATATTGGACAGTTTGCCGAGTGGCCATTTCCCCGAAACTGAAATGGCCGGGCATACTTGCGCGAAAGTGCATTTTGCCGAAAAAGCACTTTCATGCAAGTATGCTAACAGGTAAGGGAAATCGTGGGGGAATGGCTGTTGCTGAGATCGTAGTACAGTGGGGATAAGGGAACATTCCCTTTTCCCCACTGTAGTGCGATCTTGGAGTGAGAATATAAAAGTAGGGGGGTGTGGGGGGCACATTTGTTTTGTGTTTTCATGTGTTTGTTTTTGCTTTTTTTTTGTAGTGTTTCTGAGGGACTTTAGTGAAAGTGCTTTTTCAGCAAAAAGCACTTTCGCTAAAGTGGATTCGGTGATTTGGTTTCGGACAATTGAACTTTTTGAACTTTCGTTCAATCGTCCTAGCCCATATATATATATATATATATATATATATATATATATATATATATATGTTTTCTTTCTTTATAACAACTCTTTTTGTCCAGAATTACATAAATCACTCAATTCCTGCCTTCCCTTAAACCTCACTCCCTCTTCTGAACATAATGTATGTTGCATGTATTGTTCTCACAAGTTCCATTTATTTCTGTGTAACTTGCTCCTTCCCTTTTCTAAAGATCCTATTGATAGTTCTTTTATCCCTTTACTATATTCAGTACTTCATATACAGTTGGTTTATATTTTGACTTCCATTTTTTATTAATTGCTTTTTTGGCAGCCAATAGAATTAGACTTAGTAAGGCCTTATTACGTCTAGGCAATTCCAATCTCGTGTCCCAGCTTCTTAGAGCCATTCACTCCTCAAATATTTCTGACAGAGTACCCTGTAGTTAATTTTTAAAATATGTACCAGTTCATTGCACTCCCAAAAACATGTTCCCAGTTACCTCTTTCTTCCCCATCACACTTCCAATATTTGCTGTATACCTGAGAAAAATATTTGAAGTCTGTTTGAGGTATAAAATACCTATGTAAACACTTTCAAGCAAAAATCCTAAACTTTCTGGGCTTTGTCACATATTTGGGGGCCATACATATGTCCTCCCATTATTCTGCTGTAAATTGTTTTTCCAGTCTCTTATCCCATTCCTTTCTAACCTCCTCTGAATTATTCTAATAGTTATCATGTAGTGCTTTATATGCCAGACTAATTATCCCCTCTTTCACAGCAGCTTATTTCGTAGATTCATTATAATATTCTGTCACAGCAAGTCTTTCACTTAGGACTCTCCTATTTCATTCTCAATGCCTATAGCTTGGTATAAATCCTTGGTAGGGAAGACAGTCTCTAACTTGCAATCCAAACTTCTTCTTGGCCTTACCTCAGTCTTTTACCTTTCAGTACCTTGTTATTTGCTCCAAATACATTGGTTCCTTTGCCAATTCTCTCCAGTAAATTCCAGTCCAAAACTGTCTGTTTTCTGTATCTCTACTCACAGTCATCCCTATTGGCAAAATTTCCTTTCTGCATTTCCATGTTGGCTTGCTTCTTAGAATACTTTCTGCAACTTTATGATTATAATAGTCTGTATAGTAGTTGGTATTCTCCTTAAGGATCTGCATACAAATTCCTACTTTTTCCTTATTTCTTCAACACTCCCTCCTGCTTCATAATCACCCTGTTCAACTTTGAATAATAACCTTCTGCTTGTGTTGTGTATATGATCCTTAACTGTGGAACTCTAAAATATCCCTTCAAATCAGGTAACCCTGAATTGCCTTGTTCTATTGGGAGGATCAGCTTATCCCACTTAACTCTTGCCCTCTTCCCCTCCCAGATAAATTCCTTCATTTCTTTGTTAATTATTGTCCACAACTTCTCCTCTAGTTGATAAAAGTATGACTATCCTGTAAATAAAACTAATGGAGCTAATAAAAATCACATCTTATATCTTAATATCCATATCCATAATCAAGAGCATTCAGTTTCTCAGTTTTTATATTATTGTTTGTTTAATCTCTTCCCACATATCCTTAACTGCTATAATATTCTTTTCAATCCAGACTTCTAAATAGTTTCTCTCATTTTGTCACCATATATATGGGTTTTGCTGATCCAATTCATGTTTGGGTACATAAGTTATGGCTATAGCCTTTGTTTTGTCTTCATTAATTTTATATCCTGAAAAGACATAAAACTGTCTGAAAATGATCCACAACACAGATACATCCTTTTCTGGATCTATCAAGTACAAAATAATATCATCTGCAAATAAAGCCAGCTTTTCATGATTACTATACCAATTATATAATTGAATTTCTGAGTCCTTCATTTTCTTTGGCAATTGCTCTAAATATAAAGTAAATAACAAAGGGGGGACAGGACACCCAGTCTGGTTCCCCTGTTCAAACATAACTTATTGGGGAGGATCCCTCTTGCCTCCAATCCTTCATATATCCTCCTAATTAACCATTTTATTGTGTCAGGGATTGCAAATGCTTCCATTGTCCTACTTATAAAAATCACAGATTATTCTTTTTGAATGCTTTCTCTGCATCAAGACCCATCAACAGCAGTGGCATGTTCTTATATCCTGCTTTCCTCTATATCATCATTGTTCTGTTACTGTTGTCATATGTTTACCTCCCCTCCACAAAACCTCATTGATCCATATCTCTCAATTTTGGCAGCATCTTTGACATTCTTTTAGCTAGTATAGACATAAACACTTAATAGTCATGATTAAAAATTTAAATAAGTTTATATGAAGCTGGGTCCGTTGGGTCTTCTACCAGCTTTAATTAATACAGCCAACATAGCTTTCTTCCAAAATGCTGGTGCTTCCCCTTCTTTTAAAATGCAAATAAAATCTTTAACATTTTTATCACTTTCTTCCCTCCTAACTTCCAAATTTCAACAGGAATACCATCTTTCCAAGTTCCTACTACTGAATTCACATCTTCTATACCAAGTATTTTCATAAATTTCTTCAGAAATGTACCACTTTTGTTACATTTTCCCTTCTAGATCCCACTCATACATTCTCAATATTGCAAATCAAGTTCCAGTCCCCACTATAAGTAAATAATGTTTCCTGTTGAATGCTGGTGATTTCTCTCAAATTTTTCTTAAGCTCCATAATAGCAGTTTTGGTAGAATGTAAATACATGCAAGCATAATATTTCCTTGCTAATACCCCCTTACTATCAAAAATCTACCATTATTGTCTTTATCCTCTTCCATCATTATAGAAGCACATCTAGCAATCAGTATTTTACTCCCCTTTTCCTTTCTCCTTGATATTCTGCTGAATGCCGGTCCTGAAATTCTTCTTTTGTCAAATTCACATGCTCATTTCTTTCCAAATGTGTCTCCTGCAGTTTTGCTGTCTGCATTCTATATTTCTTAATATAATGCAATACTCTTTCATTTTTGTCTGTACCTGTAAGACCAGTTATATTCCAGTGTAGTATGAATAAATAAGCAGTTATGCTTAAAAGCTATTGTTCCAACCTAGTATACATGATAGTTTTTTTGAATGTGTATTTCCAACTTTTGTCCTACATGTACACACTGTCTGGCAGGCTGATCATTTATACAGTTTCTTCTCATCTCCATTTGGACATATTTCACATTTTACTTTACCAACATTGCAAACATAACACACACTGCAGTATGTCAAACCCACCCTGGTGGGGGGCTGTGCCCCCACATCCCCCAACTATATATACCAACTCCGAGATCACACTACAGTGGGGAAAAGGGCAAATTTCCTGATGCTGGCCAATCCTTTCCCTGTGTAATATAGACCATCTCAACATGCCCTACCAGCTAGCCTGAACAAAACACTCTGTCAACTTACAGCCTACTGTAAGACATTCTGCATATCCTTAATGAGCATGTAAGATTTTTAAATGTACTTGAGGAACTACCTGTTACCAAAACACCTTCATAATGGAAGATTTCAACCACCCCTCAAAAAACTGCAGCACCTATACCTCTAGTGTTGGGTATGCTCAGAGACAAAAATAAAAATATCCTGGAGCAGATAGTTAACAAACGAACTATAGGACATATTATTTTCAACATGGTCCTAACCAATATAGCCATTACATGTACCACCCTTCTAGTGTCTACATCCCTGGTTAAATCTGACCACAAACTTGGAACCTTCTCTTTTAAAATCTCTAAAATTCAATCAGCGAGCAGTTTTCCAGATTCAGAGATTTTAAAATGACACTGTGGCAAGCCATCTAATCTCACTTGCAACATCACCAGAATAGATACCTGCAGCACAGCTGCATTTTCTGCAGAGGAGTTCTATTTCCTCATAAATAAGAGCCAACACTTGGCCTTCTCAAACAGAGTCAAATATAATGTGAAGTTTAAGAACAAAGCACCTGTGGGTCCAAAAGCTTAAATAAACTCTAGGAAAAAAAAATGTTAAATCACACAACAGATCTTTTTATTTTGCTTCAGTTTACTGTTTTTTGTCCACTTGGTTTAAGTAAAAAAAAAAAAAAAAAAAAAAAAAAGCATATTTTGAGTGGAGGCATGCAGAGAAAAGCTCCAACATAATACAAACACTATTTAACAGACCTTCAATAATATACAGGAGCGTACATTAACTAATATTCATTAACAATTATGTGTACATTTGCTAATTAGATTACATTCTTATGAAAGTAGAGGCAACTATTTACATTATAAAAGCTACTCATGCATTACTAGATGTTGAACATTGAGCATTTGTTAAAGTGTATTAGTGGATTTGTCAGGTAGATAACAGATCATGTGATTAGTGCTTAGAAGTTCAAAAAAAATGGAAGTGAGGGGAGGAACCAGGTAGAACAGAAAATATGTAATTAAGTGTGTTCAGTGGCAATTATATATATGGCTATCATATTGTTTATATTAGAAGTATACAGGTTGAGGGTGAGCATAATGCACATATCTTGGAGATGTTAGTAAAACTATTCAAGTACTGGTGAAGACTGGTTGTGGGGCATAGGATTCTGAATGAAGAGAAATGGATTGACAACAAGACAATATGGAGATGTACAGGAGCAGATCCAGTGATTTGATAGATGAAGTTTTAGTTGTGCTTTAAATGAGTTTGCATTCAGAATGGATTTCAGTGGTAGTGAGATGAGGTTCCATAATATAGCTGCACTATTTTAATGTAGAAAGTCACCTGCAGTGTTAGATTATTTGGTTATAGTGATTAGTGTTTTTTTTTCTATACAGCATAAAATTCAATTGGGGTAGTAGTGTTGTGTTAAGTTGTTAACAGCTGGGCAATTTTCTGACTTATAGAGAAGTCTGTGTATTATAGTTAGCTGAAGAAGAGTTAGGTGATGTGGTAGTCTGAACCAGTTTAATTCTCTGAGGGCTACATAGTGCCATGTTCTATTGTTATAGTTTACTGCAAAGGTGAATGTTTATTATAACATTGCTCATGTTTGGACAGTTGCAGGAATGACGTTTAGTGAAGACTGGGACAGCATAAAGGAACAATGGCAGTAATAAAGTAGTGGCTATATGTCTTCTGGCTATGTCAGTCAGGTAGGTATTTACTCTGTGCAATGTATTTAGTTTCTGATGAGTCTTTTAACCATATGTGATACATGGTGGTTGAATTTCAACTAATCATCTATGATGACAGCCAGTAGTTTTGTGTGGTTTACTTGTTCTATCATGGCATTGTTTTCAGAGATGATGATAGTGTATGGTATTGTTTAGGTAGAGATGTGTTTTGGGGTGAAGACCAGTAATTTAGCTTGGTTAAGAAGTAGTTGTAAATTATTTAGCCATGTTTCAATCAATAAGAAGATTTTTTGTGTAAGGTCTTGGAGTTTAGAGAGGGATTTGGCAGAAAAGATTAGGGTCGAGTCATCATCGTATTGATCTAGGGTAGCATTTTTTGTAGCAGTGTAAAAGTCATTCATGAATATGTTAAAACGTATGGGGCCTAGTATAGATCCTTGTGGGACACCAATAGTCACTCACTGCTTGTGATCTTTTTGAGAGATAGCTATGGAACCACAGCAATGAAGAGTTGGTGAACCCTAAGGGTGAGAATTATTTCCTGCATTACTATACAATCATAATTGTCTTACTTTCCTTTATTATTTGAACTTTTGTCATTATTGTCCTTATTAGACTCCCACTCCTTTTTCCACAGGCACCATCTGATTTTTCTTAAAATTACTGCCAATCTCTATTTACAATTAAACATGATTTAATTTATTCTTTTGCTCCAGATGGTCCGCATAACATAAAATAATTATGTGTTTTACAAACATATTTCTTAGTTTTATGCCTATAATATCTGTACATAATGACATCCACATTTATATCATTTACCTGTTTTATACCTTAAAAAAACTTTTTTCCCACAGTTTTCCCACAGTTTTGTAACCCTTATACATTGTAAAAACATAATCTGGAGTTTCTTCTTTACTATAATACATATAGATTCTTTCACTTATTTTTATATGGAATATTTCCTTTTACTAGTAATGTATAAATCACTACTCTCCATAAATAAATCTTGACATTCCCCTAGCTTATTATACCATGCTTTCATACTTTTATACCTTTAACTTTTTAATTCATTACACCAGACCAACAATTAATATAATAATATTGCACCATGATATTTTTATACCACACTTTCCTCTCATTTTCAGTTTCAGTTTTTATTTTCCATAAAAGTATTTTTTCTTGATAATGTCTCATTCAACTTTTATACATCCTTTTCCTCCAATAAAACTTTTTTAACATATCCAAATACAGTTCATACTTCTATTTTAATAGCTTTACTATTAACCTCTCATGTTTATAATTTATCCAAAGCAAGAGTTTATACAAATTCAGGGAAGCAGCATATACACTTGGGTTTCTTAATCCAAAACTTCTGTGCTTCTGTCTTCACTGGATTCACTCACAAACCTCATATAAAAGAAACATTGCTTGCAATATTTCTTTTTCATAAATTATTGGCAACATATGGATACTTGCTAAATGTGCTGTCTTTTCCAGTATAACTGAATTGAACCTTTTTATTAAAAAATAACGTACATATTTTTGAAAAAAAAAACTCCTTTATGTCATCTATTATCCTTTTTCATTGTTCCTCACTTATAATTTTACCACCAGATCTTATACCTAACACAGAATTTTCTTTCATCAAAAAAGATATTCCTCCTATCTTTACTATATCACATAGTCCTTTAATGTTATATTTAATTAAATTCATGCTTATTGTGTTTAAACATTCATGTACATAACATATTACTTATTTTCATCCAGACATTGTTTCTCTTACTCAATATAATATCATCTGCACAAGTCAACATAACTGGAATTTGTATCCCTTCATTGCTAATATAAGTAGTATCCTTCATGTGTATATTTACATCTCTAACTAATGCATTCATAATTGAAGCAAATAGTATACTACTCATGGGACATCCTTGGTGAATGCTCGCTTTATATCAATTTCTTTGCTTAACCATCCATTCACTAAACTTCTTAAGTTTATTTTTGTCATTTACTGAACAACAAACATTTCTAATTTTCTCACTAATATTATATTTTCTTATAATTATCCACAAATTAATAACAATTCCTAGGATTTTCCCTTTAAGCTATATATGCCATCTTCCATAATATTTTTCTTTTTCTTTCCATTTACTTTTGAATTATTTTCATAAAAATCTTTCAGACTGCATTGTTCTTTACTATAGGTCTCCAATGTTTTATTTCATTTTTGTCTTCCTTGTTCCACACACATTTAAATATACCACTGCACAAATCTGTATACATAAAAAAAATTATTTAACTGCTCATTTATACATTTTAAGAAGTATTTTTTCTGCCAAGCTATATATTTTTTATATAATTGGTATCCTATTCCATCTGAGCTTGAAAGTGACTGTAAATTAACTTGTCCAAGTATTTTATTTAATTCAAATAAGGAAACTTTATTTTCTAATTCTTTTTTCATGAGTCTGATAATTCCATTCTTTTTGTGAACCTTCTTTCTATCTTGAAACATCTTCTTTACATAATTTATTACAATATTCATAATTTGTTTCTGAGACCGTCTTTCCTCTCCCTTATCATCTTTTAATTCTCTCATTATATTATTTTTAACTGTACTACTTAAGAAAGATGATACCTCTTCTCTTTTACCTTGTAAGTAATATATTTGCTTAAATAATAATTCTTTAATTTTTCCTTTATTTTCATAAATTCCCCATTCTGTCACAAATTATTCTGTATCATTTATTTCCAAATCTTTTAAAACATCTATGCACATTGTCATATGATTTACTTTTTCTACTTTTCTTACATCTGACTGCTATTCTAAAAACATTTCTTATATTTTTTTTTTGAAAGAGAGCCACCACTCAAACCAGTTTTTATATCATATTGTAATGGAAATGTGATCTTGCCATAAATGTATAATTATTTTCTTTCCATTATCACCCCATAATTCATCATTCATTCTTTATCTTCCTTTTCTCAATCTGATATACCCCTCATTTTCCTTTATCTCTATCTGTATGGCTGAATGAGCTGAAAAGCCTGTTATAAGTGTCTCTTCTTCAGCAACAATGAAATCTTCTGTTTCTGTGGTATATATATCTCGAGTATATGTCCACAAATTAATATTCCAAATCTTTAAATTAACACGTTATAACCTCAAATATTTTCTTAATTCATTGCCACACTTTTTCTTTTTTCCTCTCAAATCACAATTTAAAATCTCATGTTAATATTATATTCATATTTACTACTGTGTAATCCAGAATTTTATCACATAAATTTTCTCTTTCTTTACTTGTAACATAAGCATACAATTCTATAATTCTATATACCTGATTATACCATCTAAGATGTAAAATAATTAATCTTCTCATTATTACATTCAGTATTTTCACTGACTTCCAACAAAACACCACTATGCTAGAACATATTTATTTTTCTAAGTTCTATATTGTGTCTCCATCCCAAAGCTTTTCGGTTTATAATCTTTCTTCTTGTGTCAGAAATCTTACATCTTCTAATATTATTACATCAATATCACACTTACTACACCAATTTAAGACACATATTCTTCAACTTATATTTTTAACACCATTTACGTTTACTGAAAGACATTGCAACTTACTGGTAATTGTGTATATCTTTAGATAAATTCAAACATTTACTTCATTTACATTTTCCTGTTTCTTCCTTTCTTTTTCTCTTTTACATTTATCCTTTAAACTTTTTTTCTTTCTGTTACTCTTTTACCCATAAAATTATCTTTCCTTTTAACTATTTTCCAATTTATATCATCTTCATCACCTATTTCAGAGGCTTCTTTTATAATATCATTTGAGTTTTTTGTGTCTTTCTCTTTATTATTAGCCTCTTCTTGCTTTCTTGCTGTTTCTTTATCTTCTAATGTTATTTTTTCTCTTTGTATATTTTCCTCAATTTTATTTTTTCTTCTTCTTCATTCTTTCTCTCCATATTACAATCCATCCATAAATGCGCAATTTTGTTACATGTATAACTTTTCAGTTCGCATTATTTTCATCTTGAACTGTTTCCCCATAAATGCAACACTTCCTTTTATTACGATTACTTAGCAAATTATCATCCTTCCCATGGGGAAAAAAACATATTTTAGGTTGACACCAGTATTTTACAACACCTTTATTTCCTTTTACACTTATCATACTAGGAACATGATCCACAAAAAGGAGAAAGTATGCCCAATAAAACTAAAACTCAAGGAAAAAACAAATACTGCTAGGTAAGGCACCCTCAGTTCACAAAAGCACTAAAGAAAATGAAAATAACAGAGGAGTGCACCACGAGCTGCTTGTTCAATGAGGACACCACAAATCCATAAAATCCAACATTTAATATGGCTAGAAAGACAAAAGTATAAAAACTGCAGTAAGGTAAGCGCTTTCACGTTTAAAACAACGCTTCTTCAGACTTCAAAGGCAGTCAAAAACCACAGAGTTTAAATATAGGAAATGACATCATCACCCATTCAGATGCAGTGAATCAAAGCATTAAATACATCTAACACATTTAAAAGGCATTTAAAGGAATACATACACATATAAAGAACAATGCAAAATAAAATAATCACTGGAACTTCTATAATTGATAAAAATACATAAGTATATAGTATTACTCCTAATGCTTTAATGATATGTTGGCCAAAAACGGCCTCAGGGTAACTCTGTCATTAAGCCCATATCTGTGGGCTTGAAGTTTCAAAATCCACTTCCCTTCTTTTTCTTCCGTGAAGTTCTTAATATTACCTAGCCTCCCATTTCTCAAAACCAATTCCAAAACCTTAAATTTAAAAGTATGTGATGGTCCATTAACAATAACATGTTGCGCCAAGGCATTAGTTGTATTACTCCTATCGATGGCATAGATGTGTTCCCTAATACGCTCTCTTAAACACCTATTTGTCTTGCCAACATAGAACTGTTTACATTGTTGACATTCTGCTACATAAATAGCATTGGTGGATTTACAATCAGCATAGTGTCTAAATGCATAAATGCGTCCTGTTACTGGATGTGTAAAGCTGTTGGAATTAGCTATATATTTGCATTGGTTACAAGAACGGCAAGGAAAAGTACCACATCTATCAGAATGTATGGCATCTATAATATTGCTGTCATAACACAGCAACCTGTTGAGAGACAACATGTTCTTGTAGGCTATCGTGGTCTGTCTTCTATGAGATTCTTAATGCTACCATCCATTAACAAAATTTCCAGTTGTTATTGACTATTCTAATGATGTCTGTGTTCCTATTGGTATAAGGTATTGTAAGCCTATTAACTTGACGATTGTCATGTTTCATGTTGACTGTTGACCCAAAGTTACCTCTCTTCATCAATGGGGCACCAGGACCTGTCCTTAGTCTATCACATTCTTTGATGTCATTACGAACCTCTTGGCCATTATATCCTCTGGATAAGAAGTTAGCAGTTAATTGTGTTTTACTGTGTTCAAAAACAGTATCTTGTGTGGTCAGTCTCGAGACCCTCATGACCTGATTTCTAACAATGTTCTTATGCACATGCTTGGGATGCATGCTGTTACGGTGCAAAAGATTGTTCCTCCAACAAGGTTTTCTATAAAGTTCTGTGTCAAAGCCATTAGGGACCATAACCACTCTAACATCTAAGAACTCTATAGCACTAAATGAGTAGGAACATTCAAAACAAAGAAATTCAGTAGTAGCATTCAAGTAGGACACAAATTCCATGAGCTGTTCAATCGAACTGCCCCACACAATAAAAACATCATCTACAAACCTATTGTAGTATTTCAAATGTCTACCAAAAATATTGTTGTTAAGGACAAAGGTATCTTCCCAATGTGCCAATACCAAGTTGGCATATGCGTTGGCACATGGGGTACCCATCGCTACCCCTTTGGTTTGTAAATAGTAACGTTTGTCATACAGCAAAACATTATTCTCCAATATGAGTTCCAAGAGGGACATCCATCTACATATCTTATCATTAGGAACACACTTCTTCACTAGAAAAAGCCTAATGAAATCCATACCAGTTTCATTAGGTATTGATGTAAATAATGATTTGACATCTAGTGTTACTAATAAATCATTGTTACAAAAAAGAGAAGAATCCGCAAATGCTGATAGATTCTCCAAGAAATGAGTGGTATCTCTAAGGACCTGAGCAACCCCCATGACTATAGGTTTAAACATTTTGTCAAGATAAATAGAGAGTGGCTCGGTGAGCCATCCTCTGCTGGATACTATAGGTCTCAAGGGAGGACTCAAAAGTTCCTTATGAATTTTCGGGAGCCCTCTAAATGAAGGAACAAGGGGATTATCAACCAAAAAATACTTATATAATTCATTGTCAATAACATTGGTTATCAGCAAGTCATAGATATAGCTGTGCACTCTTCTGATCAAACCATTAAGGTCATAGTTATGCAGTGGCAAATATGTATCATTATCAGATAACATTATTTCCATTTTGTCACAATACATAGATTTGTCCATAATAACTACGGCACCTCCTTTGTCGGCTTGTCTTATGACAATTGAATCATTGTTCCTCAAACTCATTATAGCCTCCCTTTCCTCCTTAGTGGTGTTAAAAAAACCAGGTTTGATCTCTTTATTATTATATAGATCAAAATGTCACTCTCACAAGCCTGTTCAAAAGCCTCTAGCAGAGGATGTTGCTGAGGCATAAACGTGGAGGGTTTCCTGAAAATGTTATGAACATTAACATTGGTTTCGTTGTTACTAGCACCATATAACAGCTTTAAACCTAAATTCCTGGTGAAAAGTTTTATGTCGACAATAATGTCCGTAAGCTCGTTGCAGCTAGAGGGTATAAAACCCAGGCCTCTATTCAATACTGACAACTCATGTGTGTTAAGTACATACCTGGAAATGTTAACTACTAAACCATTAGAATTCATCTCAGCAGTCTCTTCGTTTGCTGTGTGCCTTCTTCCATGTTCTTCCTCTTTGTTGCCATGCCTTGTGGAGACCAAGTCCGTCTCTCGAAAGGTTTGAAGGGCAGCGGAAAAGAAGGATAACCTTCACCTACGCCAAAAACTTCATCTTCAACTGTGATTGCCTGAACGTCAACAGGCAGCCACTTAGGATGTGTATCTTTCATCCCTCTCGTCTCAAGTACCCCTGGTGACTTCGGAGTACTAGTAGTGTTGGTGTGCCCTTCTGCATGAACAAGGGCTTCGACTAAAAGATGTTTTGGCTTCGTGGTCGAGGAAGTATTGCTGCCATCGACCGGAATGGATTGCACTGAAGGAAATAAAGTGACTAAATCGTTCGTGCTCGCTGATGACATCATAATGGGGGTGGACCCTTCATCAGAGTTCGAATGCGTCGTAATGGCCATATCGGCGATACCTTGTTTGTTAGCATTGGCAATAGCCTTAGAAGCGGGAATCCGTTGTGGAACACCAGTTTTAGGCACATTAGTGTTGACAATATTAGGATCGATGACATTGTTCACCTTGTTGGTATTACGTTGAGGTTGGTCACGAGGCCAGGAAAAGACCTGTCCCTTTTGAAAATCGAGAAAGTCCCTCTCCAATTTCTTCTTTTTATCTAAGAGGGACTTAGTGTCAATGGAGTTAAGCATGAGCTTGAGGTCGCTATTAAGTATGTTAAGTTCACGGTATCCCAGAAGCTCGATCAGCTCTTTCTCAAGTTCCATTATCTCAACAGTTAATTCACT
The DNA here is from genome assembly GCF_019279795.1 of Protopterus annectens. Lineage (NCBI taxonomy): Eukaryota > Metazoa > Chordata > Ceratodontiformes > Protopteridae > Protopterus > Protopterus annectens. The sequence continues at coordinate 919,604,082 of NC_056727.1, read as the reverse complement.
TATTGCCATATTGTAATGTTCAACAAGAATCTTGATGTAAGTGAAACTGGTGTCAAGATTCAATTTTTGCCACCTGGCTAAAAGGTCCGGTTGCGTAGTCCCGAAGGTGGGCATCTTCAACACCCTCAAACCCCTGGGAACTAGCTTGAAATGGAGACTAGCTTCCATGTGCAGCTTCTGCCACTGCACATTACGTAGTTTCACTAGTTTGTTCTCTAACTTCCTGGTCGTTAGAGTAACATCCATATTATGTTTAAAATTGTCAGCTTTATTACATTCATTCTTCAAGTCGCTAGTTGTCAGTTTCAACAAAGGATTAGCTGACATAGCGACTAAATTTTCCAATCCAAGAGTACATTCCACATCAAGGACACTGATTCGATTAACTGGTGAAACAGCCATGTCCTAGCAGTAAATTAAGAAACAACAATCCAAGGAAAAAACAAATACTGCTAGGTAAGGCACCCTCAGTTCACAAAAGCACTAAAGAAAATGAAAATAACAGAGGAGTGCACCACGAGCTGCTTGTTCAATGAGGACACCACAAATCCATAAAATCCAACATTTAATATGGCTAGAAAGACAAAAGTATAAAAACTGCAGTAAGGTAAGCGCTTTCACGTTTAAAACAACGCTTCTTCAGACTTCAAAGGCAGTCAAAAACCACAGAGTTTAAATATAGGAAATGACATCATCACCCATTCAGATGCAGTGAATCAAAGCATTAAATACATCTAACACATTTAAAAGGCATTTAAAGGAATACATACACATATAAAGAACAATGCAAAATAAAATAATCACTGGAACGTCTATAATTGATAAAAATACATAAGTATATAGTATTACTCCTAATGCTTTAATGATCTGTTGGCCAAAACGGCCTCAGGGTAACTCTGTCATTAAGCCCATATCTGTGGGCTTGAAGTTTCAAAATCCACTTCCCTTCTTTTTCTTCCGTGAAGTTCTTAATATTACCTAGCCTCCCATTTCTCAAAACCAATTCCAAAACCTTAAATTTAAAAGTATGTGATGGTCCATTAACAATAACATGTTGCGCCAAGGCATTAGTTGTATTACTCCTATCGATGGCATAGATGTGTTCCCTAATACGCTCTCTTAAACACCTATTTGTCTTGCCAACATAGAACTGTTTACATTGTTGACATTCTGCTACATAAATAGCATTGGTGGATTTACAATCAGCATAGTGTCTAAATGCATAAATGCATCCTGTTACTGGATGTGTAAAGCTGTTGGAATTAGCTATATATTTGCATTGGTTACAAGAACGGCAAGGAAAAGTACCACATCTATCAGAATGTATGGCATCTATAATATTGCTGTCATAACACAGCAACCTGTTGAGAGACAACATGTTCTTGTAGGCTATGCATGGTCTGTCTTCTATGAGATTCTTAATGCTACCATCCATTAACAAAAATTTCCAGTTGTTATTGACTATTCTAATGATGTCTGTGTTCCTATTGGTATAAGGTATTGTAAGCCTATTAACTTGACGATTGTCATGTTTCATGTTGACTGTTGACCCAAAGTTTCCTCTCTTCATCAATGGGGCACCAGGACCTGTCCTTAGTCTATCACATTCTTTGATGTCATTACGAACCTCTTGGCCATTATATCCTCTGGATAAGAAGTTAGCAGTTAATTGTGTTTTACTGTGTTCAAAACAGTATCTTGTGTGGTCAGTCTCGAGACCCTCATGACCTGATTTCTAACAATGTTCTTATGCACATGCTTGGGATGCATGCTGTTACGGTGCAAAAGATTGTTCCTCCAACAAGGTTTTCTATAAAGTTCTGTGTCAAAGCCATTAGGGACCATAACCACTCTAACATCTAAGAACTCTATAGCACTAAATGAGTAGGAACATTCAAAACAAAGAAATTCAGTAGTAGCATTCAAGTAGGACACAAATTCCATGAGCTGTTCAATCGAACTGCCCCACACAATAAAAACATCATCTACAAACCTATTGTAGTATTTCAAATGTCTACCAAAAATATTGTTGTTAAGGACAAAGGTATCTTCCCAATGTGCCAATACCAAGTTGGCATATCGTTGGCACATGGGGTACCCATCGCTACCCCTTTGGTTTGTAAATAGTAACGTTTGTCATACAGCAAAACATTATTCTCCAATATGAGTTCCAAGAGGGACATCCATCTACATATCTTATCATTAGGAACACACTTCTTCACTAGAAAAAGCCTAATGAAATCCATACCAGTTTCATTAGGTATTGATGTAAATAATGATTTGACATCTAGTGTTACTAATAAATCATTGTTACAAAAAAGAGAAGAATCCGCAAATGCTGATAGATTCTCCAAGAAATGAGTGGTATCTCTAAGGACCTGAGCAACCCCCATGACTATAGGTTTAAACATTTTGTCAAGATAAATAGAGAGTGGCTCGGTGAGCCATCCTCTGCTGGATACTATAGGTCTCAAGGGAGGACTCAAAAGTTCCTTATGAATTTTCGGGAGCCCTCTAAATGAAGGAACAAGGGGATTATCAACCAAAAAATACTTATATAATTCATTGTCAATAACATTGGTTATCAGCAAGTCATAGATATAGCTGTGCACTCTTCTGATCAAACCATTAAGGTCATAGTTATGCAGTGGCAAATATGTATCATTATCAGATAACATTATTTCCATTTTGTCACAATACATAGATTTGTCCATAATAACTACGGCACCTCCTTTGTCGGCTTGTCTTATGACAATTGAATCATTGTTCCTCAAACTCATTATAGCCTCCCTTTCCTCCTTAGTGGTGTTAAAAAAACCAGGTTTGATCTCTTTATTATTATGTAGATCAAAAATGTCACTCTCACAAGCCTGTTCAAAAGCCTCTAGCAGAGGATGTTGCTGAGGCATAAACGTGGAGGGTTTCCTGAAAATGTTATGAACATTAACATTGGTTTCGTTGTTACTAGCACCATATAACAGCTTTAAACCTAAATTCCTGGTGAAAAGTTTTATGTCGACAATAATGTCCGTAAGCTCGTTGCAGCTAGAGGGTATAAAACCCAGGCCTCTATTCAATACTGACAACTCATGTGTGTTAAGTACATACCTGGAAATGTTAACTACTAAACCATTAGAATTCATCTCAGCAGTCTCTTCGTTTGCTGTGTGCCTTCTTCCATGTTCTTCCTCTTTGTTGCCCTGCCTTGTGGAGACCAAGTCCGTCTCGAAGGTTTGAAGGGCAGCGGAAAAGAAGGATAACCTTCACCTACGCCAAAAACTTCATCTTCAACTGTGATTGCCTGAACGTCAACAGGCAGCCGCTTAGGATGTGTATCTTTCATCCCTCTCGTCTCAAGTACCCCTGGTGACTTCGGAGTACTAGTAGTGTTGGTGTGCCCTTCTGCATGAACAAGGGCTTCGACTAAAAGATGTTTTGGCTTCGTGGTCGAGGAAGTATTGCTGCCATCGACCGGAATGGATTGCACTGAAGGAAATAAAGTGACTAAATCATTCGTGCTCGCTGATGACATCATAATGGGGGCGGACCCTTCATCAGAGTTCGAATGCGTCGTAATGGCCATATCGGCGATACCTTGTTTGTTAGCATTGGCAATAGCCTTAGAAGCGGGAATCCGTTGTGGAACACCAGTTTTAGGCACATTAGTGTTGACAATATTAGGATCGATGACATTGTTCACCTTGTTGGTATTACGTTGAGGTTGGTCACGAGGCCAGGAAAAGACCTGTCCCTTTTGAAAATCGAGAAAGTCCCTCTCCAATTTCTTCTTTTTATCTAAGAGGGACTTAGTGTCAATGGAGTTAAGCATGAGCTTGAGGTCGCTATTAAGTATGTTAAGTTCACGGTATCCCAGAAGCTCGATCAGCTCTTTCTCAAGTTCCATTATCTCAACAGTTAATTCACTTATTGCCATATTGTAATGTTCAACAAGAATCTTGATGTAAGTGAAACTGGTGTCAAGATTCAATTTTTGCCACCTGGCTAAAAGGTCCGGTTGCGTAGTCCCGAAGGTGGGCATCTTCAACACCCTCAAACCCCTGGGAACTAGCTTGAAATGGAGACTAGCTTCCATGTGCAGCTTCTGCCACTGCACATTACGTAGTTTCACTAGTTTGTTCTCTAACTTCCTGGTAGTTAGAGTAACATCCATATTATGTTTAAAATTGTCAGCTTTATTACATTCATTCTTCAAGTCGCTAGTTGTCAGTTTCAACAAAGGATTAGCTGACATAGCGACTAAATTTTCCAATCCAAGAGTACATTCCACATCAAGGACACTGATTCGATTAACTGGTGAAACAGCCATGTCCTAGCAGTAAATTAAGAAACAACAATCCAAGGAAAAAACAAATACTGCTAGGTAAGGCACCCTCAGTTCACAAAAGCACTAAAGAAAATGGAAATAACAGAGGAGTGCACCACGAGCTGCTTGTTCAATGAGGACACCACAAATCCATAAAATCCAACATTTAATATGGCTAGAAAGACAAAAGTATAAAAACTGCAGTAAGGTAAGCGCTTTCACGTTTAAAACAACGCTTCTTCAGACTTCAAAGGCAGTCAAAAACCACAGAGTTTAAATATAGGAAATGACATCATCACCCATTCAGATGCAGTGAATCAAAGCATTAAATACATCTAACACATTTAAAAGGCATATACTTTTGTCTTTCTAGCCATATTAAATGTTGGATTTTATGGATTTGTGGTGTCCTCATTGAACAAGCAGCTCGTGGTGCACTCCTCTGTTATTTTCATTTTCTTAAAACTAAAACTCAGACCAAAAACAAGATAGGCACATGGTCACGGAAAACTCTGCTGGAACAGTGTCAGTACTATAATTGAACACTCACGCTATGAAGCTCAGGGGATACACACTTTATTAACACAGTTTAATACAATTCCGTTTTTGTAAAAACTTGAACTAGGAATATGAGTAACTTTCTCTTTTTCCATTTTCAGTATAATACGACAGTTCTAATCGGGAAAAGCTGAAAGACAAACAACAACAACATGACAGTCCCATCCACCAGTCCATAATCCTCTAGTATCATAAACTTTAATAATATGTATAACTTCTTTACACAATTTACTAAAATATCTCTTCAAAGTCTCTTTATCAGTTTCATTTTGAAATTGATCATGCATTTTCTTTCTTGTTTCCCTGTGAAATGTTTTAACCACATATCAGTTCCAGGGATTACAGTTCTTTTTCTTTTTATAATCTCCCAAGAAGCTTTCCTTGACAGAACCACTCTCAGATATAATGTCACAAAATGTCTCTTTACAATAGGAAGTAAAGCTCTTACCTCATGAAACTTTACGCCTAATGGCACTATCAAATTATCACAATGTCATATTGCTCCATTCCTTTTTCTTCTTTATTTTGGAGTCACAGTGAATTTCCTTTGATTGCTGACATCACCTTTCTTCTGTTCTCTCTCTTACAACTTTTCCAGCATTGGCTGTAACAGTCTTGGCATACAATTTCTTTTTTTGACTGTCTTCTTTCAGAGTAACTTCAGATTCCTTCGAATGGCTTTTATCTGTAATTTTAACCCAAGAAACAACTTTTCTGCCCTTTTGCTCATTCTGCATTAACAGTCCACTAAAATATCATCCCACAACCCTCTTGACTGGAGAGTTGCAATATTACATCCATCATTTCAGACATCATTAGCTTTCAATGAAGCAAACAAGTTCTGGTGAAATAACTCCTCTGAATCATGTAACAATTCCAAAACAGCACCAGTGTTCACCTCTTTGCTTTCCAACATCTTGGAATTCTTGAGTGCCGTTCACTCAACCACTAGCTGCACTAGGACTGGAATGAGCACTGTCCTAGTGAGAAGGGTAACTTCCCCAATGCCCTGGCCAAATTTTCTCTAGTAATATAAATAAAGCTCAGGATCTCCCCTGAAAAGAGGCTACTATCTTAGTGGGACTAAGCTGGTCAACAAAGTATAAATAAATTGTAAGTTGGGTGAACTTGTAGCGATTTATGTTATTGGTGGATATTCAGATTGTATGGTTTGCCAGCCAATATTAACATTATCCAATATTATGGTTTCATAAGGGATTTTGATGAGGTGCAGCAGAAAATATCTTCCAGTGTTTTAGCATTGTCACCTTGGTGTATGCAGATACCCATGATAACGACTGCCTTGTGAATGGTTAATTTTAGCATGGTTAGTAAGATTTCTGAATTACAGAAATTTGGTGGGGTATAGGAGAAAAGGGAGATATCTAGTGTACTTTTGTAGAAAATAGCAGCAGCAGCAGCTTTTTTGTTGGCTCTGTCTAGTCTGATAACATTATATCCTGGCTGGGCAATTTCTTCATATTTTATTTCTTGGTGGAGCCTAGTTCCATTGTCAGCTAAGATGTCTGGAGTATCTAGTGCTATCCATGCATGCACTTCAGGGAGTTTATTATGCATACTTCATAAGTTTGTATGGTATATATGAAGGCCAAGGTGGGATTATGAGTGAAATGATAGCAATAAAGGAGATGATGGGGATATGCAGTCAGGTGTCTGTATATGCTGACTTGGGCCTCAGTGTGGGTGGATTAGTCTTACCATTATTGAGGTATGATGGTATGGGTAAAGGCAGTTTTTGCATGATTTTACATGCAATACCCAACTTGTGAATAGATGGCTGTGGCTTTGGATAATTATTTATTTATTTATTATTTATTTATTTTCAGTTTGATTATCGGGGAAGTCCACTGGGCCAAGAAGTGCCCATTTTCAGTGGAGGCCCGGGGAGAAAAGCTGCACAAGCAGTTGTGAATACAATAGGTTACACAATGTAAAAGGTAAAATACAAGAGACAATTTTTTTACAGACAGGGAAAATCACATGCATAATATACATCATAGACAGTGCAATATGGCAAAAGAAAATTTTTTTTTTGTCTTTCAATGGCAATACAGAATTTACAATATTTACATATTTACAGTCAAGTGAAAGTCAACAAAATCAGTTTTGGAGGAAGGAAAAAGAAACTTGAGGGTAGAGTGGAGCAGGAGGATAGAGAGCTTAGAGAGGGAAATCCCTAGAGTTTATATAGGGTGAAAGCAAGGACATTTCCATTTGGATGATAGGTATAAGTAAAGTTGGGTCTTGAAGGATTCAGTGTTAGGTATAGTCCTAAGAGATGGTGGGAGGGAGTTCCATTTTTTACCTAGGGAGAAGGAGAGTAGAAGCTGGCCAGCGGGACGTTTGGGTTTGTGAATGGAGATTAGGTTTTGGTGTTCAGATCTCAGAGATCTGTTTGGGATGTATGGGGGAAGGATGTTGTTTAAGGCTGGGCATTTATCTGGGTAGAATATTAATTTGTGAGTGGTGGTTAGTTGGAGATAGTTTAGATGGTTAGGGAGTTCTAACCAGTTTAGAGATTGTAGGGTAAGGCAGTGGTGTGTTGAGGTTTTAGATTTAGTGGCAAATTTAGAGATCTTATTATAGCAAACTTCAAGTTTTGAGGAGTTGAAAGCAGACAGATTAGTTAGAAGGGGGGACTCCATACAGTAGAGAGGGTAGGAGGTAGGTAATTGCTAGGGTCAGCCTAGAGGAGTTTGAAAGAAATTAATTATTCCTATAGAGCATACCTAACTTTTGGTGGGTTTTCTTTATGTTTTGATGTATGTGGAGATCGAATTTAAGGTGTTCATCTATGGTGATGCCTAGGAGTATTTGAATAGTAGGATATATGAGTGATGATATAGACAGGGTATGATTGTGAGATAAGGTTCAGAAGCATATTGCTTGCTGGACACAGTATAAGAGTTTTATTGGAATTGTGAGGGTAATGGATGTTGTTTGGATGTTAAGTGTTTTAAGTAGTAGAAGAGATACTTGAATGTGGGGTTATAGGAGAAACATGTTTAAGGAAGTCAAGAACTTAAATTAGTTTCTTAAGCCAAGGATAATTATATGTTGTTTAGTTGCACAAGAAGTTAGGAAACAATACCCAGCAATGTTCTGAACGTATTGAAAATGGTGCTACCTACTCCGATCCAGTAGAGACAGCAAATATACAAGTAGACAAACAGTGCAAACTTGACTTCTGAAACAACTATCTTATTTCCTCAAAATCTGAGATCTCTTACACATCCCTATATCACAAAGGTGCACATATAGAAAATGTGCTCTAAGACCAAAAATACTACTTTCATGGGGCTCATTAATTTACTAGGATATCTAATAAATTGTACCAAATATGCCCTTTTGGAATCCCTCCTTAAACTGTTTAAGCTGAGCTTAGCTACAAGGTTTGCCACAAAGTATGGTAAACTGTAGTGATGACACCCATACATAAGGCCCTACCACAGACCCAAGAAACTGCAGACTCATTAGCCTGTTTAGTCTTACTTACAAAGCCATGGAAAGCATCATATCTGACCTCATAAATTAGGATATCAAAAGCCTTACATGACTATACCCACGTCAGTTTGGGCTTGTCAAAAAGAGATCCTGCCTACTAATTTAGTTAACTACTTTGAGGTCACATACCTTCTTTAGGTATGGCCAAAGCATTCAGCAGTATACCCCGTTGTTGGCACTGTTATAAGCTAAGAGCCTTAAAAGTAAAACAGGTAGAACCCATTGTTAAGTTGACAGATGCTTCTCTGGAAACTATGAAGGTAACTAATGGTGTTCCCCAGAGCCCAGTTTTGGAATCCATCCTTTTTTGTATCTACCTGTCTAATCTCCAGACTAGGACTTAGGACCTTTACACGTCACTCTATTTCTACACATCTGGAATACTGAAATTCCCTCTCAGTGTAGTCTATTAACTATAGCTCAAGGTAAAAGTTCTGCTTGTTTTAACTTCTACCAACAGCCCTTCCTTCACCTATACATGTTTCTTTCCTACTACAGAAGGTACTAGAGTTATTTGCTTTCCTCTTGGTCCAGAATTACAGTTCTCCCCTCTTGCAATAGTTTTTTTCACTATTCCAGACTTAAATCCCTGACTGCTGCACTTTCAGGCATTTATAAATTGTATCCCAAGGTGATAGCTCTAGCTATTGCATTTTATACTTCCATTAATTAGACACACTATACCTGAGTTTAATTTATTCCTGTGTTTGCCCTTGAACAGTTATTTGCCTTATTAAAACCTCCAGCTCTCTCCTCTAGGCAACAAACTAAAGCCTTAGGCTCACACTCACGCCATTATTACAAGCTCTTTATCATGTTTCCCTTTACATTTACATCACCCAACTACTCAGAGTTATTGCTTACAGTCTAGTCATTCACCTTTCTCTGAAACTGTCTTGATTCACCAACTAGTTTTCTTAATATTTATATCTCAACACTAGTAACAAAATCATTATATCCAAAACAGTGCAAAAGCAGCTGCATTCTGGCATGATAGCACAAATAATGAAACAAATGTATTTGTGTGTGTGTGTGTGTGTGTGTGTGTGTGTGTGTGTGTGTGTGTGTGTGTGTGTGTGTGTGTGTGTGTGTGTGTGTGTGAGTGTATGTGTGTCAAAATGAAGCCACTCCTGCACCTCCAATGTAGAAGGCTTTGTTCCCAGACACTTTCACGCAAATAAAATCCAGTCTCACATACACAGAAGCAAGCACCCCAGCAACGAATGTGTTCTCTCTGTGAATTTCCAGTATTCCAGCGCATATTATAGCAAATCTGCAGTTCAGTAAAATGCATAACTATAGCAACCTCCCAAGTGCCTCGCCTAAAAAACACCAAAAGCAATCCAAACATCTTAAGCAACAAAATGTACAGTAATTACAGCTTACTAATGAAACAGACACTCATAACTGATGAGTGTGAAGTTAATACTTTCATAATACTTTTAGACAAAACTGCTGCCAGTAACCTTATGTGCTCCCATTTTCCTTATCCATACAGACTTCTTTACATCAACTAAACATTTTCACTTTTTTGTATATCATTCACCTACTTATGTTTTTATCATTTTACCACCTCACTAGTTCAACTCACTTTAAAGTTCACTTTACTGATATACTCCACTCTATAGCTGCTGCTTTGAACCAACTATAATATATCAAACTACTTTTTTATATGATACCGCTTTTCAGCCTTAAACATAACTTCTCTTCTGATACTGTGGTTTACTTCAGCTCTTCTACTCCTTGCTACCACTGACTGTTCTCATCTTACAGTAAACCCTCATACCTTATTCCAAACACACATCCACTGATCATATAGTGTTTTCTCCTTACTCACACAGCTACTTATAGCTGTCACTCCCTAGTTCATTCTATCCAGCAGATGTATATACTCCTGTACACCCTCATATGGTCCCAAACTCTCAGCACTAACTCTATCCTGACTCAGACAAACACTACACAATAAAGATATGAACTATGGTACCTGTACTATCTAAATCTCTTGGGTTCAGTTGCACTTTCTCTAATTATTTTTCAACCAGGGTGCAATTTAAATCCATGTACTCTTTGCCCCCCATGCTCTTTTTTCCTCTAACAACTTGCCACTCCCACAGTAAACTATTACATAACTACCATTTAACTGTAGTAACATTTGCAACAAATCATGGATATGAAGCATGGACTTACACACAGCCTTACTCCCAAAATACAATATTATATATCTACCATTTAAACTTTAGAAGAAATTGCAACAGATTATAGCTAGAAAGCATAGATTCGCACACAACCTTATTCCCGCAATACAATATTTGATTACCATTTAAACTGTAGAAGCATTTGCAACAAATCATAGATATGAAGCATGGATTCACACAAAGCCATAGTTCCACAGTAAACTATTACATAACCACCATTTGCAACAAATCATAGATACAAAGTGTGAATTCACTCACCGCTTTACTCCCACAATACAATGCAACACAATTACCATTTAAACTGTAGCAGCGTTTGAAATGAATCTGATACAACTGAAGCATGGATTCACAAAAAAACTGGTTATCCTTGTAATTAGTGAAACCTGGGCGAAAGGATGACACCCTATCACCCAACATCCTCAACTCTTAAACTTATTTTTCAAATCATCACCCAGGAATAAAGACTGGTGGTAGTAGTACACAATTATTATTTAAAATCACTACTCAACAGCACCCTAGTTTTCTCCTCTTAAGTTGAAAAGCTGATCTCAAGTGGCATGCTACATGGCTTATACATACGTCATATCAGCCTACCAACCCACTCTTCCTCTGTCAACTACAACACATGCCAATCTAAACTATCACATCACTGTTCACGGTATAGTCGTACTCAGTCACCACTAACACACACAAACCTTTTTTGGACTCAAACTGCTTTCAGGCATTGCCCTAATCAGCTGTCCCAACAGATGTAGATTAATTACTGTACTTACCAATTCCCTAAACAAATACTCATCCATATAGGCCTTCAAGAAAAAAATCGAATTTCTCCATATTTCTTACTTGTTGGAAATTCCCCTGCCATAAGTGGGGTAGCACCTTATAAATTCTCTTTAACCACAAGACTGGAAGCCTATACATATGCTTTTTCTTTTATAATACCATGAGTTTAATCTAAAACAAACTTTACCTTAAAAGAAGCATTTCTGTAGAAATCAGTGCTCTTTGGTCCCTGTCAAACCCTTTACTCAAATAAAATTGATGAAGTATTTAAGAGTATTGATTAAAAATAATTATGTTATGACACCTAAGGATATGTGATAAGAGACTAAACAAAAGATAGTACAAAAACCTGAGAAACTGGAAGAATTTTTATGGATGAGGATAGTAAGATACAAGCACTGAAAATGTTTTTAGTCCCTTTAGTTTTATATACAGGTCAGGCATATTTTTATCAGTAAGAGGACAAGTTGTGGACAATGATCAATAAAGACTTGAAGAAATTTATCTGGGAGAGGAAGAAGCAAGAGTTAAGTGGGATGAACTGATCCTCCCAATTGAACAAGGTGGTTTACAATTACTGATATGAAGGGATTTTTTGAGCTGCGAATATAAGGCTTATATAAATAACACAAGCATAATTCAAAGTGGAAAGGGGTGATCATGAAGCAGGGAGGGGGGAGTTCAAGAAATAGAGAGTGGGATTTTGGATGCAGATCCTTGAAGAGAATGACAACCATATAGAATATCATATTCAAAAGTTGCAGAAATCATTCTAAGAACTAAGCAAAACAGGAAAGGAGAAAGGAAATTTGCCAAAAGGGATAACTGCAAGTAGGGGTACAGAAAATAGGCAGGAGGGGGCTGTAATTTACTGGAGAAAACTGTCAAAGCAATAAAGCTGCTGGGAACAGATAGAGAGAGAGAAAGGTAATACAGTGGGATGATGCCAAGAAGTTTGGATTGAAGGTTAGAGACTGCCTTGTCTACCAAGGATTGGTATTCGAATATATGGAAAGAGAAAAGGATAGGGTGATCCTATGTGAAAGATCTGTGAAAGAGCTTTTACTTGAATTTAGAACAAAAGTTGCTGTGAAAAAAGGATAATTAGCAGTGCATATAAAATATTGCCTGTTATAAGAATCATTCAAAGGAGGTCAGAAAAGACTGGGAAAAGAGAGAGAGAGTGGAAAAGCAATTTACAAGAGAACAATGGGAAAGCATATGTACAGCTTCCAAAAATGCAACAAACTCTAGAAGGTTTAGGATTTTTGCTTGGAGGTGTTTTCATAGGTTATTTTTGTATCACAAGCAAATATCAAAGAAGTTTTCCTCAGGTAGATAGCAAATGCAAGTTGTGTGATGGGGAAAGAAACAGGTAACTGGGAACATGTTTTTTTTAGGAGTGTAATGAGCTGGCAGATTTTAGGAACTGCAAAAAAACAGAAGGAAGACCACATGGTACCACTTTATTATCCCCCTTTTTTTTCTTTTTTTTTTTTTTTTTTTTAGCTGTACCACTTTATTATTCTGGTACATTGTCTTATTGCCTTCAAGGAATAACCAGTACAAATCACATAAGCAGAATAAATACCCACATCAGTTAATTCATTATTCATTTAACATTGAAATACCACTATATTTAAAGTGACCAAGTGCCATTGATTACATCGCATACATAAAATTTTATATACCTAATATTAAATTTTAAATGTAAACATGTACCCACCAAAAAGTGCCAACACAACAAATTAAATGAATAAATAAAAAACTTCAAAATTAAGCAGAACGTCCTGATTTAAATCCCTAGGGGCAAGAGTACCATAGTTGAAAATAAATGTAATTTCCAATTGATTTAATTTCTTAGCAAAATCCCCTCAATTATTAATCATGGGTTGAGCCAAAATACTAAAAAACAAAGATTCCCCATTGCCTGAATGTTCCTTCAAAACATGACTAGCCACTGGACTTAAAAAAATATAATAAAGTGTTACATCTATGTGTGGTCTTCTTTCTTTTTTTTTTTTTTTTTTGCACACTTTAGGAACTCCCTACAGAATACTCTGAAATAAATAATTTATTATTTTGAGCTGGGACATAGGATCTGAATTGCCTAGACATAGGAACACTTTATTAAGTTTAATGGTATTGGCTATCAAAAAAGTAATTTCTAGAAAATGGAAATTGAAATCGAAATTAACTGTATTTAAAGTACTGAATATTATAAAAGAGATTTTAAAAAGGCTGGAAATGGGATCTTTACAACAGGGAAAGAGAACATTACATAAACATAAATGGAATTTGTGGGAGCAATACATGCAAAATAATGTTCAGGAAGAGGAGTGAGATCTAAGGAAAGGCAGGAATTTAATAAATTACATATGACTAAATGAGAGTTTGTTGTAAAGAAAGAAAACATTTATACGATGCATTATGTATATAAATGGAAAAATGTTAATATGGTTTGTTTTATTGTCTACTGGTATATGTGTGTCTATGTTTTATGTGATAATTTAATAAAAGTTAAAAAATAATCAAATAAAATTTAGGGACCATTACTGGCACCTTTACCTTAGGATTCATCTTAATTATTCCTAGCATTAACACTTATTATAATATCTTTCTTATGCTGAGACATGATACTCATATAGCAGTTAAGAATGCCAAGTCCACTCACTGTTGACCTTAACAATATTATTCTTGCATCAATCCAATAAAATGCTAGAAAGAAATTAAACTCTTTGGCTGTCCAATAATTTCTAATCATCTCACCTTCATCTCTCACAAATGATAACCATTGGAAATGTCAGGACCCACTAGAATGACTCCTGAAACATGGAGACTGAATGACTGAAAAAATAGACTTACGTATACTAAATCTGAGATGGCCACTTCTCAGAAAATTCCCTTTTCTCTGAGGTATGGAGATCTCCAGATCGGTATATGTAAATTTGTAGGGCATGGGGATGCAGGGGGCTTCCCTTGCAAAAAATAAATTTAAAGGAGAAGAGTGATCTTTGATATTCACTCTTTTCTTGTTTTTTTTTTTGTTTTTTGTTTTGTTTTTCCAGCTTGTCAGCACTTGGCATTTCAATATGAAGCCCTCACAAAACACTACTTCTTCATCTATCTTCCCTTACCCTGTAAGAGTGCAGACACTCTGATTAACTCTTTCAGTTCCTTGACTACTATTCCTTTTACCAGTTTCTTCACTCAATGTTTATTTCTGAAATAGCCCTTTTACAACTTATTCCCTAAATTTCACTTTATCTCTCTCTCTAGAAATGCTATGCTGATTACTGTCTCCTCACTAAAATGCCTATCTGTAACAATTACCCTAACAATTGTATAACTTTTTTTCCCTTAAATCAGCCATATGATATTTACATATGTTCATAGATAAGTACTAGGCTAGCTGTCCTGGTTATTTTAAGTGTAGCCAGTTTTTCTTTTGGTGCTTGACTTAGTCTATCCCATTTGGTGTTAGACTGGCCTTATCCATCCCATGGTAGACAATTATATATTATGCAAAAACACATCCAGTGAGCCAGCAAACTGTAGCCTGAAAAAATATATTTATTGTTAAGAAAACATAAAAAACAACAAATAACCAGACCGGTTTCGGCTGGACAAAAACACAGCCTTCCTCAGTGTAAACTAAAATGATCAAATGTTGCTGTTTAAATACATACATCTGAAAGTTCATTGGTTCAATCTAGAATTGTTCATTCAGATCAGGTGGAAATAACCCACCCAATTTAACAATCCACTTCTTTTCTTTTGAATTTAGAATAGAGTGCCAACCTGTTTTATTGAGTTTGTTACCTTTTGTAACATCAATTACCATAAAGGAAAATTTTGCAGTTTTATGTACCAGATGGTGTTTATATAGAGCATTGTTGACTTGTTTGTTTTTAATGTTACTTACATGTTCTGATATTCTGAGTCTTAGAGGACGTGAAGTTTGTCCAATGTAAAAAGATCTGCAGGTACAGGTGGCCAAATAGACCAACCAATCACTACTACAGTTAGCAAAAAAATTAACATCATAGACTATGGCAGAGTTCCGACTGGTGAATTGTTTATATTTACTTACTTTGTCACAATTTGTGCAGTGACCACATGGAAAACAACCAGTCAGAGGTTCTCCTGTCAAAGTGGTCTGTAATGGCTGCGACTGACTGCTGTCATGAGAATGTTTGAAATGATTAAAACAGCAGCCTAAGTTTTTCCCTTTGCGAAATGAGAAAAGACATCTGTCCGGTATGATACTTGTCAATTCATGATCACATTGTAGTATATTCCAGTGTCTATGTGTACTTTGTATTAAAATATCTGAATTCCTGGCATAGGTAGTTACAAACCTGATGGGTTGTGATTCAGTGGTGTTGTGCTCTTTGTAACATAACAAATCATCCCTATTGAATGTATCGACCAGGTTACCAGATCATACATTAAGTACTAAGGTATTTAGGAAGTACCCCGAATACAATACCATCCTCCATGCTTCCAGCTTTCACCCACCACACATTGCCAGGAATATTCCAAAATCCCAATTTATTAGCGTGAAGCGTATTTGTTCCGACGAGCCTTCTTTTCAGGAACAGAGAAAGGATCTCACAAACAGGTTCAGATCCAGGGGTTATAGGATGGGGCATGTTCTGCAAGCCAGTAATTTGGTCAATACATTCAATAGGGATGATTTGTTATGTTACAAAGAGCACAACACCATTCAATCACAACCCATCAGGTTTGTAACTACCTATGCCAGGAATTCAGATATTTTAATACAAAGTATACGTAGACACTGGAATATACTACAACGCGATCATGAATTGGCAAGTATCATACCGGACAGATGTCTTTTCTCATTTCGCAAAGGGAAAAACTTAGGCTGCTGTTTTAATCATTACAAACATTCTCATGACAGCAGTCAGTTGCAGCCATTACAGATCACTTTGACAGGAGAACCCCTGAATGGTTGTTTTCCATGCGGTCACTGTACCAATTGTGACAAATAAGTAAATATAAACAATTCACCAGTCGGAACTCTGTCATAGTCTATGATGTTAATTTTTTTGCTAACTGTAGTAGTGATTGGTTGGTCTATTTGGCCACCTGTACCTGTGGATCTTTTTACATCAGACAAACTTCACGTCCTCTAAGACTCAGAATATCAGAACATGTAAGTAACGTTAAAAACAAAAAAGTCAACAATGCTCTATATAAACACCATCTGGTACATAAAACTGCAAGATTTTCCTTTATGGTAATTGATGTTATAAAAGGTAACAAACTCAAAAAAAACAGGTTGGCACTCTATTCTAAATTCAAAAGAAAAGAAGTGGATTGTTAAATTGGGTGGGTTATTTCCACCTGGTCTGAATGAACAATTCTAGATTGAACCAATGAACTTTCAGATGTATGTATTTAAACAGCAACATTTGATCATTTTAGTTTACACTGAGGAAGGCTGTGTTTTTGTCCAGCCGAAACCGGTCTGGTTCTTTGTTGTTTTTTATGTTTTCTTAACAATAAATATATTTTTTCAGGATACAGTTTGCTGGCTCACTGGATGTGTTTTTGCAAGTTTTGGCTAGAGCCGTGCAATTGCTCTCGTGCAGGAGGTTTGTTTTAGAAGTTGCAATTATATATTATCCCTAGTGAGATTCACTGGGTTCATACAATAGATAAGTTAAGGGGACCCGAGCATGGCATAAAGCATTTAGGAGCTGCCACTAATAGTACAGGGGGAATTCCAGGGGTAAATATTCTGCTTTCCATCCATAGTTGCACTTGAACATGGACAGGAATAAGCTTTGTTTCATGTTGATGAGGGGTCTATTCCAGAGCAGTGGTATCCTCTGCAGGATATACCTGTTCATACAAACTATTCTGTTAATGTTGCAATCTCTAGACCAAATATTTCTGATGCCATTTGACTTGCTAATGTGCAGTAACTCCATCAATATTAGGCTGGACAATGCTTTATGTACCAGCCACAGGTCGCATCTTAGCAGTCTGCAGGATACTGAGTATAGTGACATGGCTTTGAGTCAGTCTATGTAGGACATATTATTTAGACACTGTATCCTTTTAATGAGATATCTCTGTGGGTATTGCAGTTGTTACATGTGTCTGGACAGACATGCCAAAGGGGCATTATACCCAATTATTGGCCAAATGAGCGCTGAGTAAAGGGTGACATTAGCATTCCTAAATCTAGACAGAGTCCCTTTGTTTACAAGACATGCAATATAGAAGGATTTTCATACAACAATGGACATGTGTTGGTTGAACATTAGGTCACAGTCCACATAAGTTCCCAAATCCTGAACAACTGGGTCAACTCTTAGTGGTGTATTGTCCATTATTCAATTCCCCATGGTAGAAAATTTCCTAAAGGATATACTAACGCATTTTCATTTTTTGACATTTAGTTTCAGCCTGGATTTTGGCTCCAGTTATTTGGGCAACCCTTCCTTCAGGAAGGCTGTCATTTTGGGATTCAGTGACTGTGCCTAGCTTGCAGTCATCTGCAAACGTAAGCAGAGCCCTTTGGTATTGTCTTTTACTTCATTCAGAGAAGCAGATGCCAAACAGGAGAGGTCCCAACACAGAACCCTGAGACATTCCACAACTCCACTTTTGACTGATCTCTTTGTGGAAGTAACTTACCCTATATGAGTTCCTGCATCCTATCTATTTATATTTATTTTTGGAAAGAGTGCTCAAAGTGTAGGATGTTTGTGATGTTAAATGTGCATGTAATAAACACTCACACTTTTACAAGCTGTGTTAGAATTGCTTTTGCTGTTCCATAATTGAACTAATGTGATACTCAGGTCTGTTTTTTTGTCTTTCACCATTGCCTGACGGGATTGGTACAGACTCATCATGAGCCTAAATTGACAAAGTGAGCCTTGAAAATGGATGGATGGATGGAATAAGAATTATTTTTATAAATTTTTCACCAGGCAAAACCCTGTACTGCTTCCTACTTAATGCCCTTTACCTGCTGGGATTGGGTATACTTTTTTATGACTGAATCAATAAAGCAGGTGTTAAAATGAATAAGTGGATTAACAAACGTTGTTGCCATATCTTTTAGAAAGCTTTTCTCTCACTTTTCTTTCCACTAGTGTTGCATTTTCTAACCGCACTTTTCTTTCATTGCACTTCAGTACATTCTGACTGTACATAAATTAAGCATGCTTTTGTTTTGAAATGTTTAGTAAAATCATTTGTTATACATGTTATTTGATCTTTGGTATATATAAATGTTTTGTACAACTCACTGTGGAGATTTTCTCCCTAGATCTTTGCTGAAAATAAATTGGAATTTCTTAATTCTATTCATTTAGTAACTAGAATAAAAAGTAATGTAACATGTTAATTGCTGTATGTACATATATTTTGGACAAGGTATACAGATGAGAATGTAACTATCAAAGATAAATGGCTGCATGTATATAGAAGGGGAACCAGTTTGGTGACTTGTCTTAAAACCTGCCTCATTAGTCCTTTAAAGGAGGCAGGTGGTACAAAAGTTGGGGGTTTGGTTACATACTTCAAAGTCTAGCATGTTATTGCTGAGAAAAGTACGTTTACAAGAACTAAATCTCTGAAAAGGAGCCGCACATGGTATTCAAAGGTTGTGTGTGTGTGTGTATTTGTATGTGTGTGTCTGTGTATCTTCACGGTAAATTAGTACTTACAAAAGTAACTATTTTCACAAAACAATTTTTTTAAGATTTAAAATAATGCAATGAAACTTGCTCTCTTAAAGCATGTTTGATCAATCATATTTTTAAAATCTGTGTTTTTGATCACAATGAATTAACTTTGGGTTCATACATTCCTTTATGAATCCAAAATGTGTGAAATGAACTAGGTCCATGGAGAAAAAATGTATGCATGTGCCACAAGGTAATTTTATAGGGTTTAGAAAAAAAAATGGGGAGCAATATAAAATATAGTATATGTGTAAGGCATTGTCATGCTCAGAAATATTTTTATCCTGATTTTTGAACAAATTATTAACCTACCTGGTAAAGAGGTTCCAGAGATTCTTGTCCCTCTAAAACCCACCATGTTAGCGTGTTGCCCAAAATATCATGTAGTTACCTTTTGCAGATAAATTGTCTTATCCTGGAATTCTTTACTCGCATACACTGAAGAAAAAAAAAATTAGTCATAGACATGTATCTACATAGTGAATACTATGCATATTCATATGTTCCAGTTGATCCACTTCCCCATCTATTACTTGGGGCTCTTTCAGAAAATAATATCAAGCATGGTACCCACTGCTTCATGGCTCAGAACCCGGAACAGATAATATGTCATTGCTTTATAAGATTTATTTATTATTTTATTTTATTTTATTTTACATTTGTTGACCGGGCTAGTCTAGCTGAATATATGTCCATTTTCAGTAGAGGCCCGGGGAGAAAAGCTCCACAGAAGCTGGATTCAACTAATATGCATAAGTAAATATAGACATAAGGGGATACTAATCAACAACTGGTTATACATGGTAACAAAAAAAAAACCCTATGAGTTAGGCTTATTTACATTACATAACAAAAGAAACAGCAGTTAGGGAAGGACATATAACTAGGTATAAGATTTCTGTAAGAGCTCTCACACTGGCTTTTTAGCAATAACATACCTGACTTCTGCTTCTTAAAACTATAATTCCTCTCAGTCCTTGTTCATAGCCTTATCAATACTGTGGCATAAAATTTCTTCATCTCTGTTTATTAACCTGTTCTTTTTAACTAGGGGAATGAACCATCTCACTGTTAGCTGGTCAACATATTAGTTTCACTTGGACGTATCCAGGATGCTAGGTTCATAGGTTCATGGGTAGGTGCTGAGCTAGCTGCCCTTGGGGGCCATTTTGAGCCCAGTCAGTTTCCCTTTTTGTGCTCAAATTAACGTATTCCATTTGGTTAGAGATCGGCCTTACACATCCTATGGTCGATAATTATGTATTACCCCAATAAGAATAACTGGGATCATACCATAGATAATTTGAGGGAACACATGCATGGGATAAAGCATTTAGGCACTGCCTCTGTCCATTAGGAGTACAAAGGGGAGTCCTGGGGTAAATCTTCTCTTTCCCACCCAAAGACTGAAGTTGCGCTAGGCTGTGTACAGGGATGAATTTTGTTTTTTATGGATGGGGAGTCTGTTCCAGAGCAGTGGTATTCTCTGTCCTTCCAAACATTCTGTTGATGTTGCAGAAGAGGTTTATATTTCTGTTTGTGCAGGGTATCAACTATTCAACAGTTTGTCCTTAGGAATATATAGTAATCTGTTTCCTGAAAACAGAACACCTTCATAGTTATGCTGCATTATTTTGGTACATTATCAAAATATCAAGAAAAGATAACTGCAACATAAAGTGTGTGTGTGTGTGTGTGTGTGTGTGTGTGTGTGTGTGTGTGTGTGTGTGTGTGTGTGTGTGTGTGTGTGTGTGTAGGGAGGGGGGGTTGCAACCCCTACTGAAATCATGATGTTGTGGTGAATGGGTTTCTGTGCCCTTGTGGTCTTCAGACATGAATAGTCTGGAGCTTGTATGCTCTTGGCAGAGACAGTTTTGGCAAATTGGTCTGAGAAGAGTTTTCACATTAACAACAATCCATATGCATTCTCATCTAAGAAACCATGCCAAGAACAAAGATACTGTAGCACACAGTGGAGCCAGACTTAGTTTAGCCAGGCTGAGTACTGTAAAACTGAACAGAGATGATGTGTGGGCTCACCACCTGTAAGGTAAAGGGTGAGGAAGTGTCAACATAGCACTGGTTTTAGTCAGACTCCAAGTAGAATACTCTGTCTGAACTTCTCTGGAGATGACCTTCAGGAAAGGTAATGGACAGGTGTTGGGGATACTAGCTAGACACCCTCACTGGGTTACGTTATTGTGCAGTTTATGCGAATAAGAAAGAGTGTACCTCAAAGTGAGTTGCAGAAAAGAGAACTGTTTGCATGCATGCATCTAATAGATGTTTAGAATATTTGGCCTTGTTAGATACTGTAGGTGCAGTGATTGATAGAGCACCACCTGTGGGTTCAGTTTGTCTGCTGGGAGACTTAATTTCTTTTGTGGGAAATGATGGAAGTACCTGGAAAAATGTCAGCTGGTAATCAAACACTGGTCAGTTGGGTAAAAATTATTACGGTATTGGTCTGTGTCAGAGAGCTGGCAGATGTTCAGTTTATTTATTTATATTTAGTTTTTGGTCCCAAGGGGGATATCATATAACTGGCCGATCTTAAAGTGCCCTGCATGCTGGGGTCTACCAACTTTATCTCTGACTTTCCCTGGACTTAATTTGGTATTGCAAGGGCAAGTCATGTATCCAGATAGAATCCTGGGAGCACAGCCATCTCCCTTCTGTCCAGAAAGGGAATTTATTTATTTATAGGTTCATAGGTGTGTACTAAGCCAAAAGTAGTTTATTCCCCTCCTGGTTCTCTGACTAATTGGGTCACTTTGGAGAGTCTTTCTCCTTCCTGCCAAATTAACCTACGTTGGTTCATTAAAATGGCTGAGTGATGGTCACAATATAACATAACAACATAATCTGATATGCCCAGGTTCAATAATTTCATTACTTCAGACTTGTACTTCCCTGGCTCAATGGGAGGGTCCATTCTGCTTAACATTGCACATGATAGATCTTCAGAAGATATCTCACAATAGCAGAGATTCTGTAAGAACTGGGTGATTTGTTTACCACCATTAGTTGTGTACTTAGAAATTGATAATTTATGCTTGGAAGAAATATGAGCATGCTTTAACGTGGTTAGTGGGCTGAGCTTGCTGCTGACGACAGGGTAGCCGGTCACCAATAGAGCATGCCCACTAGATGATGTATCAGGGTATGGGGCGGAGACTTGCTTTGATGGATCCGAGAATGTAAACCATCAGAGACAGAGTTTTTTAATATTCAAAGGCCTTGGTTTGAATTGTTTCCCCTTGCAAAGAAGCCTTATTAAGGTAAATGTTTTCTACTTAACTTACTTATGTAAGAAGAAGGGTGACTGCATGACTAAATGACCAACAAAAAGAAACTCTATACTTCTGACAGTAAGCAACTGTTGTTGACTGCCTGTCCGTTCTGTTATCATGACATGCTCGTAGATTTGGTGCATTGATTCAAACTGTTTTTGATATATTTTGGATACATCTAACCAGAAGATCAACGCATTTTAATGTTTTATGTGTTAGACAGTTGTGTTACTTTGTTTTGTAAGTATGTGACTGAGTTGCCTGTTGTACCCGTACTTGTATTGAGGTTAAAACATTTAACTAGGTTTCTTTATATACGATTTTTTATACATGACTTTTCTACTTTGATTTTTTAGCCAGAAGTGAGGATTCATGTTTCCGCCCATTAATTGCTGCTGGTTATGGGCGGACAAGTGTTAATCATGCTTTTAATTATTGCAAAATTGTTATAGGTGTTTTTGAAACATGTTCGTTAATTATGTGTTTTAAATGAAATAGTATGAGAGAACTGTTTTTATCTGAAGAAGTTCAACCAGGGAGTTGAACGAAATTGCACATTGGATTAAAAAGCAATAGAATTGAATGAAATTGCACATTGGATTAAAAAGCAATAATACTTTGAGGCTTTACCGGAGCATTCCTAGTTTTCTTTTTAGTAGTTCAGTTTGTTTTAGTATGCTGTTTTCTAGCCCATAAAAGTGCCCTGGCATCATGCCACCGTTAGTTCCCCGTGCCTCTATCAAGTAGAGCCACTGTTGTTATCCCCGGTGTAAACTTTCTAGTTCCCATCCACTTATCAAGATTTCTCTTGAAAAGGGCCAGTGAGGTGCTCTGCTTGACATCTATGGGAAGTCTATTCCAGAGCATGGACAGTCTCTTGGTTATGAACCTGTCCCTCCAGCATGTTCTGTTGACTGTGGTAATGAGGCTGAGGTCCCTGGAGCATGTGGTGTGGAGGGATTGAGATTTCTTTAGGTGTAACATTTCTAACAGGGCTGGGTCAGACATGGCTTTCTAAGTCAAGCAGAGATCACCTCTTAATAGACGATATGAGACAGAGAAAAGCTGGAGTTTTTTTAGTCTAAGTAGGACATCTGTTTAATGCCAGGATCCTCTTTGTGAGGTACTTTTGTGGCCTTTCCAGCTGTTGCAGGTGTTTAGTGAGGTACATGCCAAATGGGGCATTATACTCGATGATTGGTCTAATGAGGGAAGAGTAGAGAGAGATGATGACCTCTTTCTTCCTGGATGCAAAACCTTTGGTAATGAGATGTGCCACATAGAAGGACTTTCTAACCACAGTGGCAATGTGGCGGTTGAAGGAGAGGTTGCTGTCAACCTGTGTCCCCAGATCTCTTATAAAGCCTTCAGTGTTCAGTGGGCTACCATCAATATGGTAATTAGTGGGAACTGAGTTTTTCCCAAAGGGAATGACGACACATTTTTTGGCATTAAGCTTAAGGCCATGGTTTTGACACCAGTCGTTGGTCTCAGTGAGGCCTTTCTGTACAATGTCTACATCATTTGGGGAGTTAATAATGGCTCTGAGCTTGCAATTGTTGGTGGTCTTGGTCAGCCAGAGTCTCTCTGTGTTGGCTTGGACTTCTGAGAAGTATATGCCAAACAGGAGAGGACCCAGGACCGATCCCTTTGGGACTTCACTCGTGACTGATCTGCAGTCTGACTTGGAGTCTGCTACTTTCACACTGTGGGTTCTATATGTGAGCCAATTTGCAACCCACCTAGTGATATTGGGGTTGATGCCTAGTTTGGTGAGTCTATCAACAATTCCTGAGTGGGGAATGGTATCAAAGGCCTTGGCCAGATCGAGGTAGGCTGTATGAACTGCCTTGCCCTCACCCACAGTTCTGGTGACTGACTCGAAGTCAACCTGGTTGAGCAGGCATGATCTACCCTTCACAAAACCAAATTGTGTGGGATCCAGAGTTTGGAGATTCCCTATATTCTTGTTAATTAGGTCCATGATGATGTGCTCCATTGCCTTACATATCAGACTCATCAGGCTAATGGGGCGATAATTCCCAGGATCTGTAGTCACTCCCCCTTTATGGAGAGGGATGACTATAGCAGTGTGCCATTCTGTAGGGACAAAGCCCGAGGTGGGGCTGTGATTGAACAGAGCACACAGGTGTTGTGCCAGTTCACTTTGTAGTTCATGTAGAACACATCCAGGGATATTGTCAGGTCCCATGTAAGCTGTATTCATGGCCTTGGACAATGCAGCTTTAACCTGTGCTGCAGTAATTCTTGGTGCCTGGCATTCTTCCACTATTGTGATTAGTCCATTGGGGGAGAGAGAGGGGTAAAGTTGTCACTGAATCTGTTGGCCAGTATGTTGGCAATATCTGTTGGCTCAGTATAGGAGGTACCATTGTGCAGTAACTCAGAGAAAACCTGGGTATTGCTGTGGAGATTCTTGATATAATTATAGAAGGCTTTGTGATTGTTTTTAGTGTCTGCCGCAATTCTGCCTTCAGAGCTAGCTTTAGAGGTTTTGATGAGGGATATCAACTTTTTGTTGAGACTAATAAGGGAGTTTTTCCAGTCTTGGGACTTCACCTTTTTCTGCAACAGTTTCTTCCTTCTGTTGTAGAGTTTGTTAATGGCAGGGAACCACCAGATTGGCTTCCTTTATTTGGAGGAGAGTGTCTTGGTTCTGTTGGGTATGGCTAGTTCCATGCAATTATGTGCATGTTCGTACAGTGCATTGGTGTATGATTCGGCGGTCATGCATCTATTTTCTATTTGTATGGGTGCCATGAAGTTAGCTACCTCTGTTTTTAGGAGCCCAAAGTCAGCTTTGGAGAAGTTTTTCATGGTGGTTACCTTTGCTGGTGGTGTGGGTGAGATGTGGATTTTCATAGTAATTAGTTTGTGGTCGGATCTAACCAGGGAAGAATTGACTATTGGTGTTGAGCAATTGTTGCCCATGTTAGTAAGAACCAGGTCAAGGATGTTGCTTCCTCTAGTGGAGGTAAGAATGAGCTGATCCAGCGCATTGGAATTAATGAATTCCAGGAAGTGTTGGGCAAGTGTATTGGTGCATGAGTAGTTTTCCCAGTTGATGGAGGGGTAGTTGAAGTCACTCAATATGAGACTGTTGGGTTGGACCGTAATAGTTTCCAGGGTGCTTAGGAACATGGAGTGAGAGTCTTCAGACATGGTTGGGGACCTATAACAGGCTACTACCTGAATCGCCATCTTACCCACTGTTAGTTGTACCTGAAGTATCTCTGATACGTTATGCTGGGCTACTAGTCTGGAGGTGTGCATATCATTTATGAATATGGAGACGCCACCACCTTTGGAGCTTTGGTCCATGTTCTGGGGCCAAAAGGTGTGGAATGAGTTATAGCCTGGTAGCGCAGGGGTGCTTTCTGCTGCTTTCAACCAGGTCTCCGTTACAGCACAAATGTCGATGTTCTCCATTTTGAGGAGTGCTTCAAGCGAATGCATCTTGAGATTTAGACTTCTAGTATTGAGCAGCATGACCCTCAGATTGCATTTATTTATAGCTGTTATGGTGGTAATTTGGTCTTTGGAACACTGCCTAAAAAAGGTACTATAGGGGTGGCAAGGGGTGACAGATGCAGGCAATCTCTGGCAAAGCATCAAGGTCTGTCAGTCATGTCATCCCAAGCAGACAGTTACTGGCTCCCCTTAGAATGACACCAGAAACAGCCAATTGTTGAAGTCAATCATTTTCTGCTTGTACTGCAGTATCATTCTGGGCAATGGTAGGATGCTGCTCAGGACAAGGGTCATACCTGCCTGGGTCACATAATCCGAGAGCTCCTCCATGTCTCTTTTCATGTAGTCCAGGGAGGTGTGTCTCAGGTCATTCACACCCACGTGGACAATGATAGAGTCATACTTGTACTTGTTGTGGAGTGGCCTGAGTGCGTATGTTATGTGTCGGATCCTGGCACCCAACAGACAGCTGACTGTTACCTTCTCCTTATTCAGTCTAGTGAGTGGGACATCAGTGTGCCTCACTATTGAGTCACCTGTGATTAGCGTATTGGGCAAGCTGTTTTGCCTTAGAGGCTTAGGTTGAGGGGCACACTATGTAGGTGATCTATGTGTCTTGCGATTTGTGCTGTGTTGTGGTGGTCGAGTGCGTTTCTGATTTGGAGGTCTCTGCTGTTTGGGTAGATTTATATTGAGAGCCTCTGCGAAGGTGGGTGTGTGGTTTGTGTTTTTATGTGAGAGCTGTGATGGTGGGTGTTCTGGAGGGCTATGTGTTTCATGTGGTGTGGTGCAGGTGTTGACCTTCTCTTGACCAGCTATTTCGGTCTTGGCTGGAGAGTGCATGTCTTCCAGTTTGGATATATTTATGCATCTCTCATGAGTCTGTGTTGGGAGGTAAGAGGAGAGGGTTGTCTGTATATATGAGGCATTTGCTACACTGCCTCAGAATGCCCAAGTTCACCAGGTTAATAGGAGAAAGCACAGGGAACTGACCTTTAGACATGCCAGGAGGGATGGTCATTATTAATAAGTACTGGAACTGTTTCCTTATAGGATGTTTAGTGCTGTTAGCATTTATGTGTGCTATGGCAATTGCTACAAGAAGCCAGATGAAGTCCTAGGCAGATAAGCTAGTGAAATGCATGAGAGAAGAGAACAAGCAAGATCTAAAGGAAAAATTGAAGAGCAGACTTTCTGGCACTGGTAATAGTTTACCCTAGCTTAGTGACACTGCACAGAGTGCAAACCCTTACAAACATGGGCTTTTAAAGCAGAAAGTTGAACGGGAGCTAGAAACCACTCCTGTTGTGAGAGATAGGTTACCTACTGCTTACCACTCCGACTGATAATCTGAGGCTACCCTCTAACACAGAAAGGCCTGGAGAACTCTGAAACTACAATACAGTCCTGAATACAGCAAATCTGTATCTGGACTACTCTAGTGACAGGAAAGGCAGGAAAACAAGCTAGAAATGTTTTCTTTTTTTAATATAACAATAGCAAATGAGCAAACTGATTTAAACAAATTAACCAATTAACCAATAAAAAGCTCAAAACTGAGCCCTGTTCCACCAGTCTTCAATCAGACAAGTTCTAGCTGCACACTCCTGCCACTAGGGTGCAGGGGAACCTTCTCCAAAAAAGATGGCCTGGATTAGTGGTCAAGTTATACAAACAAAGCTAGATTCAGCAGGTCTGAATATAATCTATGCTACAGCAAACAAGGCGCACCAATTTCAGAAAGACACAGTTCAAATAAGCAGGCACAATAAGCCTTTAACCAGAAATTCCCAGCTCAGAAGGGCAGAATCTACCCTCTCCTCCCACAAGAGTGCAGACCCCAAACCTTCTTAATGTAAAATAACTGGCCTGAAGCCCAAGTGCTTAAACCAGAAGTAAGACACTTTAGAATAACAGACACTAAGCCTTCAGTCAGCAACTCCCAACTTAGAAGGATGTAAGCTACCTGTCCTGCCAACAGTGCAGACTACAAACCTTCTTAATGTAAAACAACTGGCCTGAATCCCAAATGCTTAAACCAAAAGGCTTAATAACAGTTATAATTTAATCATGCTACTAACAATCAGTAATAAATGCAGCAGAATAAATGCAATTGAGTACTTTTAAGAATAGGAGCCAAAAGCAAAATAAAGTAATAAAGTAGGAAGAAACACAAATACAGTAAAAGCAGATGGATAAAATGTAATTATTTTAATATAACAGTAGCAAATGAGCAAACTGATTTAAACAAATTAACCAATGAACCAATAAGAAAGCTAAAAACTGAGCCTTGTTCCAGCAGTCTTCATTCCCTATCCACTTCCCTACCCTACCCTGCCTTCCATGTTCATTGACTATGTTTGAAGGCAACTCTCTTCTTTGAACCATACCTCCCCAAAGGGAACATCATCAATGAATGCCATTCCAACCTGGATGGGCACACCCATCCTTCCCTGCTGCTCGGTCAGTCACCCAAGCTACTGTTCAAACCCGAGACAATTGGGATGTAGTTAGAACTTTATCCTTGAATGCTCCTAAACCAGCTGCAGGTACTCAGTTATTTTAATAGAAACAGTGAGTAACACTTTATTTTGTAATTTGTTTAGGGTAATATTTGGGTGGGAAGTGTTATGGTGCAGATCATAAGTACCATAGATCAACTTGGGATCTTTGCTGGCTGTGTCAGCATGTTGACCTTCTGCACAGGGGGGGGGGGATTGTATGACTTTGGATCCCATTTGAGAGGGGCACACTTCTTTGTAGATAACCATATGCTGGTGTTGATAAATGATATCACTTGTGGGCCATGGCTACTTTTAGATAGTGATTACAGGTTGTGCAGCAGTAGTATAGCTATGATTTGTCCAAAGAATGTGAACAGTGCCACTTCTGAGGAAAATGGGAAGGTTGCTTGTCATAGGTAATAAAGCATTGAACTTTATCATGTCATTTGGAAGTATAATTTTAGGGTTAAGGAAAAGAATAGGGTTACTGCATTAAATTGTCTCTGCTTATTCAAAACAGGTATAACTTGCTGTCAAAGTCCAGAAAGTAAGATATGCAAATGAGTTATTCTTAATAACTATAAGTAAGCAATGTCACTGGTGTGCTTTATATTGAATGAACCACTGCAGCAACTGCTTTTGCCAAAATTAAGTCATTCTGCACTTGATGGGAGAAAGTCAGCAGAAAGAGAAAGATACAGATCTGGGTTTGATTAGTCCACTGTATACTAGACCAACTTTAAGCAGCTGTTCATTGTATGGGGTGTGTGTAAGGGTTACTGCTACACTGAAGCTACTAGAGGAGGCCAGACAACCTAGTGGCACATATGTATTGGGCATAAAAGAATGGAAGGTAAGCTCTACTCAAATCTCCTTGTTCCTAGGACAGATCTGTACTAGGGTGCCCCCTCTCCTTTTCATTTCATTTTAGAGATTGAGGACTGGTACCAGGGTAACCACTGACTTTAATTTATAGGCACCAGATACTTTTTATATAAATTATTAAAAAATGAAGTTAATGATGAAATTTGCTTAGTTTTAATGAAACATAAAGATCCGAATAAGAATTAAGGAAACAAAATGATTTACTAGTAAATTCAAGAAAAAAAGATCATTGCTTGGAAATGAGCAGAAAAGTCAGAGGATGAAAAGTAAGAAGTAATGAAAAAATCTAAGCTATCTACAGGAGTGGAAAATAGAGGAATATTCCTTAGCAGCATTGACTAATATGTGAAGCAAATATATTTAATTCTTTGGGGATATTTAAAAAATAAAAAAATTAACTTGACAAATCTTCAAAGAATTATTGAGAAAAAGGATTGCTGGCACAATACAACCATTGAATGCCTTTTTGTGTGTGAATTCTTCAACTCTTGAATGTCTCTGAAGACTGAAAGAGGACAAGTGATGCTGAGCAGTAAACACTGAAGGTTTCTATTATGATGTGAGAAAATGCTGCAAAATACCTGGAATCCATTACACAGTAGGATCTAGGGACTGCATAAACTCCCAAAGGGAAAGGCTGTAAAAGTTAAATGCTCTTTTATTTAGCTGGATGGCTGGTTGTAATGGGCAGTGGATGTGGATGGTATTGCTGTAGAACATGAACTGTTTTTTGGAGAATTTGTACCAGGTTTTGAATCTTTGCAAGAGACTCCATTATACTAAATAGAACTTGAATGCTTATTGGTGGAATGCCTCTGGGATCAGATACTTCTGAGGCATAGTTGGGCACTGTTAACATTTGTAATAAAATGTGCATTCCATTTGGGTGAATGACTGAAGAATGACCTACTTAAAGAAATTATCCAAGTTTAAGAGATTTTTTTTTCTTACGATGCACCACATCCTTTGATATTTTTCTCAGCTGTTAGAAGATTAAATTCTCTAATTTCAAATCAGAGTAATCAAACACTGTCTTGTAGATTCACCCAATCTCTGTTAACATAAAAGCATAAGGCAGAATTTTATTAGTGGTAGAAGATGAGAATATCATTTGCTTAAAAAATCATGAAATGTTTTCTGGTGTGTGTTTTGAGGCAAAACTTTCTTTCATTAAAGGACTCAATTTAGCATTTTAAAGAGCTGTAAAGCACCACACACTGTGGTGCACTGGGCAACTTTACAAATCTTAGCTTTTACAGATGGCCTATGGTAGTAAAGCATGAAACTATACACTTATGATTCTTTTAACCCATGAAGAGATTAACAGGTGGAAATACAACAATGATCACGCCAATCCCAACCATACACAATGGGTTGATTGCTTCAGATCAAGACGTTCCTTATTTACAGCATGTGGGTAAGGTAATGTACATGTTGCAGAAAGAATGTTAAGGGATGTAATAGACTGTACATAGACTTGCGGTTTATTTGAAATACCTGGGGTACTCTTGTGTCTCTCTCTCTCCCCCTCCCTCTCTCCCCCCCCACTGACACAGCTATAGAGTTGAGTCCTCAGCTGAGTGTTCCGAGCCAAGTCATCCACCACCCTTTCTGTGAAACCAGTGCTCTGTGTCCCTGTTCCAAGTAGCTGACACACACTCTTTGAGATTTGATTTTTATACATACACACACACACACTTGGGAAAGGCAGGCATAGATTTACCAGCTACGCCCACTCTGCCCAGACTATACAGTATATACTGCCACCAAAACACTCCAAAGCCAGCTACTCTAAGGCTCTTACAATGGTATCCAATTATACTAAGTAAAATTAATACTAATGCAAATGGTAGTGTTTGACCAATGCAACAAAGTGGCTGTATTGTCACCAAATAAATATAAGTACTCTCTAAGGTTACATTTTTCTCAAAAAGAGCAGCCACAATGACACGTTTAAATATATTTATTTAATAATAAATAATAAAAGAATATGAAAATGCTGAATATCTGTTTACAGTAAACACCAGAGTTTCAATCACAGAAATATTAAAAATAACACTAATGTAAAGACTCACACAGAAACAGAAAACAATACTTAACTAATGTCACTATATTTTCCTGACTTATCTAAAGTATTACTGTCCACTAATTCACTTACTACAGCAAGGCAAGATGAAGTGAGTGAGTGAGTGGTCCTTCTTTGTCACGTTTCAAAAACAGACTGCCCTGAGACTTCTGTCTCATCTAGTATTAAAACATCATTTCAGTGCTGCATTACAGAATGACATCACATATATCTGGTCAATTGACTTCCGGTTCCCACACTACCCCCTTTACTAGAAACTGAACCAGAATCTAGCACATATGTGCTACCATACACACACATAGAGCTTTACTAAGATGTGTTATAGCATCTGGAAACTATAAAACCATTTAAAAAATGTCCAACCTTCCAGGGTAGCAGTTAGTTCACCCCTAAGGACAATACAGTCCTAGTCCTGGTTTTCACAGACATTTTGGCTTTGGCTGCAATCAAAACTGTAAGATACAATTTTTATGGCCTAAATCAGGTAATTTAATTTCAGACTATTTTTCAAAGTTAGCTGGACTGAGATTAATTTCTTCTCATCCAGTATCCCCTATTACACTATATTCAGTTCAACAGCTACAATACAGTCTGACTTACAGGTATATTTCTTGTCTGTCCAGCAGGACCCACTGTTGGTACATTTTTAATATTAGCAGCTTTATAAATACATATTTCAACACAAGCATCTGTATAAATCAGTTTGATATATGAATGACATATAATTCTTTGCAAAACCCCTGCTAACTATGCTGGCATATGTTACTCATCCACTGCCTTACTTCTCCTGGCATAGCTTGAAATACCTCACATTATCACAATAACCACCAGGAAGCCAAACTGTGGACCGCATTTATAGGTCAAGAGGGGAGGGTTCAGAGGTATGTGGGGAAAATGGCAGTACTCATCACAAAAAGAAAAGCTACTGATTAAAGTTTCCTTTCAAAACCTTGTGCCCTGTTCTTTTGGAAGATTTATTTGTCTGAAACTCTTAGCAAATTAGTAGCAGCAACTTTGAAGAAGGAAATGTTGAGATGTTGTAAGATCTAAGCCAGGCATACTGTGAAGAAACGTTGGACACAGATGACTTAGATAAAATTTCCTACAGGCATTATAAAAAAGAGGACATTTGAGGCATGAAGGACCACTTTCCTCCTCTGTGTCTCTGACCCTGAATGAGTGGCTCTTATGACATATTTTTTGAGCCTTAGTATGGCAGTGAGATAGTGCTATATGCCTCAGTCTCATTTCTGAGCATTTTTATCTACCTTTTACTTTCACTTGTTTAAATTTATATAACTTTTTGCTTTTTATGAGCTTATATATGTGTTTTATATATGTATTATGGACTAATCTATAAGTCTAATGGTATCTAGAACACACTTTTTTATTTTATAGCTTTATAATCAGTTCCACAGTTAAAGGAGGAAGTCAACGGTTTACTATACACTGAGGTTCTGTGACTTTATACAAAGTAACCACATGGATATGTACTGTCCAAATGTCCACAGAGACAGGGAGGAGAGTTAACAAGGGTACAACCATGATAGTGCTGACTTGCTTTCAAACTGTTCTTGCTCCAGATTATCACAAGGGCATGTACCTAATTCTAGTAGTGGGTAAAGAAGGTATTAAGTGAGATACTACACCAGACATCAGTTTTGCTAAACCTGCAGTTAGACAGGAGTATTACTTGACTGGGATGCCCACTCCTATTAGTGCTTTGGAAAGAACACCATTTCAGGAGACATTGGCCATGGTTTATTGGGACAGGTGGCAATTCTTGTTATCCTGGCAGATGTCCTGATAGGAAGTTACTTTAAACACTGTAACTTTTTTGTATGGGAAGTTACAAGTATTCATGCATAGAGACTGGACTCTACTCAGTTGGGCTCAGCTTTGCCTCCTGGCTGTTCAGCCTTTTTTCTATACCCAGCATGCACCAGTCACCACAGACACAACCACTCTAGGGTGGAGACATGACAACAATGTAGTTAGCCCAAGGTTTCTAGATGTCTTTCAAGGCAGCAGCAAACATTTTTTTTTTTTTTTTAAATTCTCTTTATTAAACATTTTGAGCAATACACAATACAGAGGAAAAAAAACACACCCTCAAACAGAGTCAAAGCAAGCATCAAACTAATACTCCTCAATAAAGAAAAAAAAACATATGTACAATAAGAACTATATACACTTATACATTGCCCAACTAAGAATAATTCGATATAGCACATTAAGAGGTATTAGAACATAAAGTAGCATATATTCATTTAAGAATATGATCAAATAAGATTCTCCAGACTTCTTTAATTATAGGTTTGTGATTGATATTGTGGAACAGGTATTTCTGAGCTTTTAGGTGTTTAATAGCTATAGATTTAAAGCCATCCCAGGATAATGTTTGCCTATTTTTCCAATTCAAAGAGATATAGTATTTGATTAACATAAATACTGGGGTCAGAACCTTATATTTCTGCTCGGAGAGATCAAAAGGAGAGATATGTAGAATGGCAAATTCCCACGAAAGGGTAGATTTTTCGTATCCGATTTTTTCGAGTATGACTCTCAATGCACACCATAACTTATATGAATATTTACAGCTCCAGAAGGAGTGTAGGATATCATCGGTTTGGTTGGGGCAAAATTGACAGTTGGAGGAATAATCGGGAAAAATTTTATTAAGTATGGCAGGGGTGAGGTATGCATTATTCATTATCATGAGCTGTGTATAGGATAGCTTTTTAAGGGGTATGTGTTTAGAGCTAATCTTTAAGGCTTTAGATATCTGATCTCGATTAATGGAAGGATTGATTTTTAGCCAATAGTTGGAGAAAATTGGTTCATTATGAGATTTAAAAGTCATAATAGCTTTGTAGGTATTAGATATAATTTTTTTCTTCATAAGAAACAGGTTCCAAAATGTTTTACAAATTGATATATCCTTATCAGAAACTTTGGGGTGATCTAAAAAAACACTTACAAGTTCTTGAATTTGTCTTAAAATAATCATATATTTTTTGGGTAAATTGAGGTTGGATCTCATACTAGAAAGTGACTGATGTTTGAAAGGAAAAAGATCTGAAATAAGGGTGTTCTTAAGAAGGGGGTAATGTTCCAGATTTAGCATGTGATCATTCAATCTAAGATTAGGGTTAAGGTGAAGTGGTTGTAAAGTGTTAAAAGAATGGGTTAAATTTAAGGAATTAAAAAGGTTCTGAAGGGACCTTATGCTAAATGAAATACCTTTTATTAACTTAAGGGTCCCTAAACTCGTTTTGTTCAAAAAGGGGAGCGCTGCGGGATTGATGTTCAGGGCCTTGACATAGTTGTAGTAAAGGATAACCCCAGTCGGGATCCAAGATAGGAGGTCTTTATGATAAGTGGCAATATTTAAGATTCTACTTCCATTTATAATCTCATAGCATGTTTTAAAGTCCGGTAGACCTAGGCCTCCTTGATCCTTAGGGAAGGTAAGTTTTGAATAATTAATCCTAACTGATTTAGGGGCCCATATAAATTTTGAGAGAAGGGAAGAAATATTTTTAAAGAAGTTGTTGTGTAAGATGCAAGTGGTAGCATTAAAAAAATAAAGAAATCTCGGAAGAATGTTCATTTTGATAATTGCCGTTCTGGATAAAAACGGGAGCTTAAGTTTTGCCCATCTACTAAGATCATTTTGGATATTATGCCAGCATGTAACTATATTATCTTGATAATGATTAGAGTTCCCTTGAGAAAAGGATATGCCTAAATAAAGGAGTTGTTGCTTAGTATTAATACCTGTATTGTTGAATATCTCAGGCAATGCAGGGTGAATATTTATCGGGAAGATTAAAGATTTATCTTTATTAAGTTTGTAATTAACGAGGCTAGAAAAGGTGTTTATAGAAGAAATTATCTTAGATCCCAGCATGGAAGGGTAAAGTAAATGTTTAGATCATCGGCATAGGCCGAGAAAAGGATATTTGAGTTGAAAATAGAGGGTGGATGGTGAAACGTTTTCTGTCTGATAAAGATAAATAATGATTACATGTATATGTTAAACCGTAATGGGGATAAGGGGCAACCCTGTCTAACACCATTAAAGATTTTAATCCTATTAGAAATCTGCTTATTAATTTGTAGAGTAGTGTAAGCATTAGAGTATAAGGTTTTAATAATGCTAATATATGAGTTAGGAAAGTTAAAAAAAGGGAGAGAATCAAAGAGAAATTCTGTACTGATATGATCAAAGGCCTTGGAAGCTTCAACAGCTAAAGTATACGTAGAAGATTTCTTAATAGAATAAAGGTAGATCATAGCCTCTAAGGATAAAGTGTGGTCATTAGTTTGTCTACTAGGAATAAAGCCAGATTGTTCCTTTAACACTATAGAAGGGATGATAGCTTTCAACCTATTGGCTAAGACTGTGGCCAAAATCTTCATATCTATGTTAACTATAGAAATGGGTCTATAATTCAAAGGGTTTTTGGGATCAGTATTATGTTTTGAAATAAAAATGGTTCTAGAGGCATTTAAATGGATATCTTTGAATCCATGAAGAATGATATGGTTAAATAACAAAAGCAAAGCCTTAGAACTTTTTACAATAACTGATTTATATAGTTCGGCCGTAAAACTGTCTGGGCCAGGAGATTTGTTAGGTTTGAGACTGTTGATGGCCTCGGTGATTTCCTGAATTGAGATTTCTCTATCAAGAAGCTGGTTTTGGGTCCCAGTTAGTTTCGGGAAAGTTAAATTATTGAAGAAAGATTGTAGAACCTCTTTATTTGGGGGGTTATCTAGAGGTCCAAAAATTTGGGTGTATATTGATTCAAAGACTTCAATAATCTTATCTGTCTTTCGATAGTCCTTCCCTTGATAATGGATTTCTGAAATAAAAGTGGGTGATTGATTCAGATTAGCTACTCTGGCCAGGAATTTAGATGGGAATTGAAGTAGGTCTGCATAATTGGCCAGCGATTTGATCTCAAAAAAACTAAGGTTATCAGCTTGTAATGACAAGAGTTCTCTTTGTAACTGAACCATTTGTTTCTCCTGAATTTCAGTTTCTATCTTCTGTAATTTAGAGATTAAGTCTAGTTTTTGTTGAGAAACTTCTTATAATAAGATGCTTTGTTAATAAGGAAACCTCTTGTCATTACCTTAAATGCAGCCCACTCAAATTCCATAGAGGTGAACCACTGTATTTTAGAAATTGGTCTAGGTAAGCTTCGACCTGAGAAATAATTTCCTCTTTTACAGGAAGGTTAGAATTTAAATGCCACCAGATAGCTTTACTCCTTGCGGAACTTTTGTTCAGCCAATTAATAGTGAGATTTTGGAATGGTCGGAAAGGCTTCTAGTTCAGATGGCGAAAGATATGTCTAGATTATGGAACTTTGAGGAAATAAGGAAAAAGTCTAGCCTAGACCAGTTTTTGGTGCAGTTAGAGAAAAAGGTAGATTTATTGCTATTAGGGGAAGCATTTAGAAAGCTATAAGGATCAAACTAATTAAAATCCTCCTTTAGTTCAAATAAGGACGTGGTTGCATGAATATTAAATTTGGCTTTAGCATTAGTTCTATCATTTTTAGGATTCTGTATGGAATTCCAATCCCCCCTTATAATATAATAGTGGTTGGGAAATAAGGCGAGTAGGTTGTAAATCTGCATAATAAAATTCTGTTGGGCTGAACATGGGGCATATATATTAATTATTAATACTGGTTTATCTAGGCAGGGGCAGTTAGTAATAAAGTAGCACCATCTGCCTTCATTATCTGAGTCCGTTCTCACTATATCAAATGAGAAACTATTTTTGATTATTATCGCCACCCCTACCTTATTAGACGCAGTCCCTGAGGCTATGATCCTCTTGACCCAAGGCCTGGCTCTATCGTGATCCCATTGATGATTAAGGAGATGTGTCTCCTGTATAAAGACAATATTAGATGTAGATTTGAGAGTCAGGTGCATGAAAAGTTTCCGTTTATTAGGTGTTTGTAACCCTTTGATATTCCACGATTCTATATCCCACATGCGTTAATTATAAAAGATAACTGGACAAAAGAGCGAAGCAAGTCCAAAAGCACTCAGGAACCAAGGAAAATGGTATTAACGTATTTTATTAAGAACGTTTTCGCTTCTGTAAAACAGGAGCTTCTTCAGACAGAATAAAAAAGCGCCAAACCCACTTTTTAAATGCAAAAGGTTTTGTTGACATGATGTCATATCCTTGACAACCAAGGTGTTGACCAGTACACCTTTTAACGTACAGGTGTAAAACAATCGATATAAAACAAGATTCCCAACCAGATAACACAGTTATTAAATCTAACATTTTTAAAAAGGTTTATAAAAGAAACCTATAAGACTTTTCCTCAATAAAAACACTTTTCGGTAGTTAAATCACCCATACAAAAACCTTTACTCAAAAGTATGGTCCCAGAATAAATTAACTAAATAAAATACAAGTTTTAAAACCCAAAGAAACTTTTGTATTTAGAATAAACAGCATTATTGCAAGGTTCATTTACCCCTAAACAATACATTAGAAAATATCTAATAAATACAAGACTTTTTTGTATATACAAGAGGGGCTAACAACGGGTATCCTAGCTGAACAAAGGTTATTAAGGTTCAATAAAGTACAAATCTAGTTCCTGAGATAACTTTTGTATTTTAAAATGACAGAGATGTTACAGGCTTCATTTAGCCCAGGGGGGGAGAAGGCATTTAATAGCAATTGCCATTCCAACTCCTTTATTTCCAATAAAAGGGGTTGAGGGCCCCCCTAATCCCAACTTTGACTAAGTCAATCCCCATGAAGCAAAAGCTGTGCCCGACATGGTCTAAAATATGCTTCGAAAGGGCATTGTCAGTTTTTTTGTTTTTTATAGCATAATTATGTTGGTAAACCCGGTCCCGTAACCTACGGTCCGTTTTACCAACATAAAATGCAGGACAACAGTTACAAAATGCAATGTAAACTATTGACCAAGTGTCACAGCAGATCTTGTGTTTGATGTGAAATTTTTCCCCTCTTATCACAGAGGAGTTTCCTGCTTTTAATAGTCTACACCAGTTACAAATCCCACAGGAAAATGTCCCGGTTTGTCTAGATCAAACATATGGGAAGTCCCCTGTTTGCAACAATTCTTTCAAATTTTTACCTCTCTTAAATACAAAAGAGGGAAAGGAACCCAAAATTTCAAATAAGTAGGCATTATTTAAGATAAAGTGCCAGTTCTTCTTAATAATTG
Source organism: Protopterus annectens (assembly GCF_019279795.1). Classification (NCBI taxonomy): domain Eukaryota; kingdom Metazoa; phylum Chordata; order Ceratodontiformes; family Protopteridae; genus Protopterus; species Protopterus annectens. Next base: position 919,565,460 of record NC_056727.1, on the reverse strand, counting down.
AACACATGCTATTAACATGTTTATTGTGTGTGATGATGAAACTAGTCTTGAAATCACAGGTTAGGGTAAATTTACCATAACCAGGGCTGCTGGATTCATGTGAAAGAGATTCAGGTTCAAATCTATGTAAGAGTGTTTTCGAAATCTCGGTAACATGCAGGGTACACTGTTTGGTGCCTTGAAGAAGAGGCTGATAAAATCCTGAAGCTCTTTTAAAAGAAACTTCATCAATTAAATTATCTAGTAGTTCACTAGGGTAACCCCTGTTCAGGAACATACTTCTAAGCGTGGAGCACTCATCTTCAAAGGCCATTAGGGTGTTACACATACGTGTAGCTCTAACTAACTGGCCTTTGACAATTGACTTTTTTTGTTTCCAGGGATGGTTGCTGGAAAAATGTAAAAAGGCATTGCAATAGGTATGCTTCCTAAATATGCTGGAAAGAATTTGATTGTTATAAAGATCTTTAACAAGTTTGACATCCAAATAGTCAATCTCGCTGACTGAAAAATGATGAGTAAATTTTAAAAAGGTACATGATTCATTCATGTTTTCAATTAAGTTTATAACAGTATCCAAATTACCCTGGATGAGAACAAACACATCGTCTAAGAAACGTGTGTAAAATTTGGTGGCCTCTTTAAACTTGGAGTTCTTAAACAAGAATGTCTTTTCCCAGTAAGCAACCACCAAGTTAGCCACACTACCTCCACATGGGGAGCCCATGGCTATACCCCTTTTCTGCAAGTAGTGGCAGTTATTAAAGATGAAAAAATTAGACGATAAAATGATATCAAGGAGGAGGGTGACCACTTCAATCTCATCTTTCGGGCTTCTAAATCTACTAACATGAGTTCAACCCATTCCACTGCTTCTTGGTGTGGTATGGAGGTGTATAAGTCCACCACATCGATTGTTAAGAAGTTGTAGGAAGGGTTGAAAGGAATGTCATTGATGGACTTTAAGAAAGACCAAGAGTCTTTACAGATTTGAGGTAGTAGCTTAAGGTATTTGCCAAGGATGTAATCAACAACTCTAGCACAAGGGTGGGTAATAGAGCATCTCCCATCCACTAGGGCTCGCATAGGTGGATCCACCAGGTTTTTGTGGATTTTGGGGATCCCAAACATCACTGGGACTCTAGGGAAAGAGATGTTTATAAAGTTGAAGGTGTCGATGTCAATCCTCCCTTCAATAAACAAGTCCCTGAAGTACCCCTTAATCCTATTATATTGACCTGATGTCTCATTTAGAGATGAAATTTCATAAGCTGGAGAGTTAAGTACCTTAGACATTCTTGAAAAATAATCATCCTTATCAAAAATGACTAGGCCCCCACCCTTGTCTAGCTTAATCACCCTAATGGGTAAATTACATAAATTTTTCAGGCTTAATCTTTGTTCAGATGAAATATTGCTTTTGTTATCAAACCATTTGATGTTCTCAAACAATTGTCTAAAGTCGAGTTCACAAACATACTCAAAAGTGTGCAAAATGGGGTGTAGAGGAGGATTAAAAGCACTTAACAATTTAAAAGGAGGTTTGTCTTTTGTAGAATCACCATTAAACAACACTTTGAGGTTTAAGCTACGCACAAAACATTTAAAGTCCATTAGAAGCTTAGGTAGACAGATCTTCTGATCAGGAACAAAAGACAGGCCAAAAGCCAACAGTTCGATTAGGTCTTGTTCTATATTAACTTCGGAGAAGTTATAAACAGTAAAGTCACCTTTATTATTAGTCAAGATGGTGGGTTTACCAGAAGAGGCCATGGAAGGCCCTAAAATGGGCTCTATTTCAGTTTGTTCTGATTGTTTTGCCGCTGGTAATTCTTCTGCCCTAAAAAAGGCTTTGATTGGCTTTTATAGTTAGGACGATACCCCTGGTTGTTATAGTTGGTTTTAATTCTGTTGCTTCTCCTTGGTTGATGAGAAGATGGGCCTTCGTCTCCATCCTCAATTTCATGTTCATTTTCATCCAGGGTGGTAATAGGAGAGATCACACCTCTATCCTTGGTGCTTTTATTATGTAGTTCGGCCTGGTTTTTAAGCGCATTAGAGTTCTTAACCATTAGCATATGCTTGCCGATCTCTCATTAATTTTTTGTTTTTATTTGTTTTTAATTTAACAAGTAAAGCGTCAATACTTTCAAAAATCCGGTGGTAATCATATTTATACCGGAGAAAGTTTATGTCCATTTTAATTTTCTCATTAAGAACGTTGGTTTCAGACAGCAAGAAGTCAATATGTTTCACATAATGTTTCACCATGTTAGATTTAATAACTGTGTTATCTGGTTGGGAATCTTGTTTTATATCGATTGTTTTACACCTGTACGTTAAAAGGTGTACTGGTCAACACCTTGGTTGTCAAGGTCACAGGAATTGAAACTTCAGGTAATATAGACGATAGCATTGCTGCTAATTTAAAGCTGTTGGATACTAAAATGTTAAAGATTAAGAAACTTCAGCTTGAAGTTTCATACTTCAAGCAGTGTATCAAAGAAAAGGTGGTTCCCAAGGGTTTGAGGAGCTCGTTTGCTCCCACTGGGTTATTTTATGATCCCCTCTTCATGAGCGAGCTTTCTAGCCTTTTTAATAAACATGGGTTAGAATTGCTCGAGGTTATGGTGAAACATTATGTGAAACATATTGACTTCTTGCTGTCTGAAACCAACGTTCTTAATGAGAAAATTAAAATGGACATAAACTTTCTCCGGTATAAATATGATTACCACCGGATTTTTGAAAGTATTGATGCTTTACTTGTTAAATTAAAAACAAATAAAAACAAAAAATTAATGAGAGATCGGCAAGCATATGCTAATGAGCTTGCCTATCCTAACTTGGTTAAGAACTCTAATGCGCTTAAAAACCAGGCCAAACTACATAATAAAAGCACCAAGGATAGAGGTGTGATCTCTCCTATTACCACCCTGGATGAAAATGAACATGAAATTGAGGATGGAGACGAAGGCCCATCTTCTCATCAACCAAGGAGAAGCAACAGAATTAAAACCAACTATAACAACCAGGGGTATCGTCCTAACTATAAAAGCCAATCAAAGCCTTTTTTAGGGCAGAAGAATTACCAGCGGCAAAACAATCAGAACAAACTGAAATAGAGCCCATTTTAGGGCCTTCCATGGCCTCTTCTGGTAAACCCACCATCTTGACTAATAATAAAGGTGACTTTACTGTTTATAACTTCTCCGAAGTTAATATAGAACAAGACCTAATCGAACTGTTGGCTTTTGGCCTGTCTTTTGTTCCTGATCAGAAGATCTGTCTACCTAAGCTTCTAATGGACTTTAAATGTTTTGTGCGTAGCTTAAACCTCAAAGTGTTGTTTAATGGTGATTCTACAAAAGACAAACCTCCTTTTAAATTGTTAAGTGCTTTTAATCCTCCTCTACACCCCATTTTGCACACTTTTGAGTATGTTTGTGAACTCGACTTTAGACAATTGTTTGAGAACATCAAATGGTTTGATAACAAAAGCAATATTTCATCTGAACAAAGATTAAGCCTGAAAAATTTATGTAATTTACCCATTAGGGTGATTAAGCCAGACAAGGGTGGGGGCCTAGTCATTTTTGATAAGGATGATTATTTTTCAAGAATGTCTAAGGTACTTAACTCTCCAGCTTATGAAATTTCATCTCTAAATGAGACATCAGGTCAATATAATAGGATTAAGGGGTACTTCAGGGACTTGTTTATTGAAGGGAGGATTGACATCGACACCTTCAACTTTATAAACATCTCTTTCCCTAGAGTCCCAGTGATGTTTGGGATCCCCAAAATCCACAAAAACCTGGTGGATCCACCTATGCGAGCCCTAGTGGATGGGAGATGCTCTATTACCCACCCTTGTGCTAGAGTTGTTGATTACATCCTTGGCAAATACCTTAAGCTACTACCTCAAATCTGTAAAGACTCTTGGTCTTTCTTAAAGTCCATCAATGACATTCCTTTCAACCCTTCCTACAACTTCTTAACAATCGATGTGGTGGACTTATACACCTCCATACCACACCAAGAAGCAGTGGAATGGGTTGAACTCATGTTAGTAGATTTAGAAGCCCCGAAAGATGAGATTGAAGTGGTCACCCTCCTCCTTGATATCATTTTATCGTCTAATTTTTTCATCTTTAATAACTGCCACTACTTGCAGAAAAGGGGTATAGCCATGGGCTCCCCATGTGGAGGTAGTGTGGCTAACTTGGTGGTTGCTTACTGGGAAAAGACATTCTTGTTTAAGAACTCCAAGTTTAAAGAGGCCACCAAATTTTACACACGTTTCTTAGACGATGTGTTTGTTCTCATCCAGGGTAATTTGGATACTGTTATAAACTTAATTGAAAACATGAATGAATCATGTACCTTTTTAAAATTTACTCATCATTTTTCAGTCAGCGAGATTGACTATTTGGATGTCAAACTTGTTAAAGATCTTTATAACAATCAAATTCTTTCCAGCGTATTTAGGAAGCATACCTATTGCAATATTGCAATGCCTTTTTACATTTTTCCAGCAACCATCCCTGGAAACAAAAAAAGTCAATTGTCAAAGGCCAGTTAGTTAGAGTTACACGTATGTGTAACACCCTAACGGCCTTTGAAGATGAGTGCTCCACGCTTAGAAGTATGTTCCTGAACAGGGGTTACCCTAGTGAACTACTAGATAATTTAATTGATGAAGTTTCTTTTAAAAGAGCTTCAGGATTTTATCAGCCTCTTCTTCAAGGCACCAAACAGTGTACCCTGCATGTTACCGAGATTTCGGAAACACTCTTACATAGATTTGAACCTGAATCTCTTTCACATGAATCCAGCAGCCCTGGTTATGGTAAATTTACCCTAACCCGTGATTTCAAGACTAGTTTCATCATCACACACAATAAACATGTTAATAGCATGTGTTCAATTATTAAGAAGAACTGGCACTTTATCTTAAATAATGCCTACTTATTTGAAATTTTGGGTTCCTTTCCCTCTTTTGTATTTAAGAGAGGTAAAAATTTGAAAGAATTGTTGCAAACAGGGGACTTCCCATATGTTCGATCTAGACAAACCGGGACATTTTCCTGTGGGATTTGTAACTGGTGTAGACTATTAAAAGCAGGAAACTCCTTTGTGATAAGAGGGGAAAAATTTCACATCAAACACAAGATCTGCTGTGACACTAGGTCAATAGTTTACATTGCATTTTGTAACTGTTGTCCTGCATTTTATGTTGGTAAAATGGACCGTAGGTTACGGGACCAGGTTTACCAACATAATTATGCTATAAAAAACAAAAAAACTGACAATGCCCTTTCGAAGCATATTTTAGACCATGTCAGGCACAGCTTTTGCTTCATGGGGATTGACTTAGTCAAAGTTGGGATTAGGGGGGGCCCTCAACCCCTTTTATTGGAAATAAAGGAGTTGGAATGGCAATTGCTATTAAATGCCTTCTCCCCCCCTGGGCTAAATGAAGCCTGTAACATCTCTGTCATTTTAAAATACAAAAGTTATCTCAGGAACTAGATTTGTACTTTACTGAACCTTAATAACCTTTGTTCAGCTAGGATACCCGTTGTTAGCCCCTCTTGTATATACAAAAAAGTCTTGTATTTATTAGATATTTTCTAATGTATTGTTTAGGGGTAAATGAACCTTGCAATAATGCTGTTTATTCTAAATACAAAAGTTTCTTTGGGTTTTAAAAACTTGTATTTTATTTAGTTAATTTATTCTGGGACCATACTTTTTGAGTAAAGGTTTTTGTATGGGTGATTTAACTACCCGAAAAGTGTTTTTATTGAGGAAAAAGTCTTATAGGTTTCTTTTATAAACCTTTTTAAAAATGTTAGATTTAATAACTGTGTTATCTGGTTGGGAATCTTGTTTTATATCGATTGTTTTACACCTGTACGTTAAAAGGTGTACTGGTCAACACCTTGGTTGTCAAGGATATGACATCATGTCAACAAAACCTTTTGCATTTAAAAAGTGGGTTTGGCGCTTTTTTATTCTGTCTGAAGAAGCTCCTGTTTTACAGAAGCGAAAACGTTCTTAATAAAATACGTTAATACCATTTTCCTTGGTTCCTGAGTGCTTTTGGACTTGCTTCGCTCTTTTGTCCAGTTGTCTTGTTACTTGTTTGGTTTCTCCAGTTAATTATAAAAGATAGTTTAATGTAGATCTGAAGAATGGAGAATTTGAAGTTGACTGTTGTTTCCTAAAGGGATGAGATATATATAGTTGGGCGAGTATAACAATACCTTCCTGCTTAAAATGCATGCCTACCCACATCCCATAAAGCCCGGAAGGTTCTGGGAACAGAGAGACTGAGATAAGAATCAAGTACTATTTAAAACAGCTTATTGGCATCACAAGAAGGAGTAAGCAGAGGCAGCAGCAAACATCATCTTCTTGGAGATGAGATGGAGTCTTTATTCTCCAAACCTTTCAGGTGCCCTTCCTAAAGGTGTGATTGCTTTCTACTCCAGCAATATGGCTGTGGGTTGGTCCATTAACAAATGTAGGTGAGGGCTCATTTGTATCCCTCAAGCTGAAAAATCTGCAAGTATGTGGAAATGGTCTGTGTAAACCAACCATATTATAATGAGTTAAATGATTTAGTAGATAAACTCTACCAGTGATACTCTTGTGGGCTTAGAAACTCTTCTGACACTGGAACAAGCCTAGCTGCTTTTTGCTACTCCAATCAACTTGAAACTTAGCAGATAATTTTTCCCTTTACTCTTGATCAGAACATCGTAAAGATTCCCTTGTCCAAAAATGTTCCTCCTCGAATACTGAGCTTTCCTCTACTTCCTCTGATGTTTGTCCAAAAAAAGTCAGGCAACAGAAGCCCAAAGTCCTTCTCATAGGTTCATAGGTTCATACTAGGCTATCTGCCCAAGGGCATTTATAAGCCTAGCCCATAGTTATTTGGCTTTCGCCACCCCTTTAGTTTGAATAAAACTATGCCTATTATTTTGCTGTGCCTCTGTCAAGCAGTGACACTGAAGTAATCCCTGGGGTATATCTGCGATCCCCCATCCATTGGTCAAGATTCCTCTTGAACAAGGCCAGCGAGGTGCTCTCCTCACATGTACCGGGATTTTGTTCCACAGCATAGGGAGTCTCTGGGTGATGAATCTGTCCCTCCAGCACGTTCTATTAATAACCGTGTCAAGGTTTAAGTCTCCCGCCCTTGTGGTTCTGAGGGATCTAGATTTTTTGAGGTGAAGCATATTCATCAAATCAGGGTTTGACATGGCCTTATATGTCAGGCACAGGTCACCTCTGAGCAAGCGGTATGAGACTGAATAGAGCTGGAGTTCTTTCAGTCGGGCAGCATAAGACATATTTTTGAGACCCTTTATCCTTTTGGTGAGGAACTTTTGGGGCCTTTCCAGCTGCTGCAGGTGTCGGGTCAGATACATTCGAATGGGGCATTGTACTCAATCATAGGTCTAATGAGTGATGAGTACAGGGGGACGATGACCTCCCTTGATCTAGATGTGAATCCCTTCATGATCAGGTGGGCAATGTAGAAGGTTTTCCTAACTTACTTTAGCAACATGAGTGTCAAACGAAGGCTACTGTCAACCTGGGTCCCCAGATCCCTGATGACTTCTTCTGTGCTCAGTGGATTGCCACCTATATGGTAGCTAGGGGTAACCTTGTTTTTCCCGAAGGGTATGACTATGCATTTCTTGGCATTTAACTTTAGGCCATGGCTCTGGCACCAGTTATCCGTTTCTGTGAGGCCCTTCTGAAGGATATCTGTGTCAGATGTGTTTTCGACTATGGCCCAGTTTGCAGTCATCTGCAAACTTTGTCAGCCATAACCCTCCTGTGTTTGCTTGTACTTCAGAAAAGTAGATGCCGAACAAGAGTGGACCCAGGACTGAGCCCTGTGGGACACCACTTGTGACAGGCTTTGAGTCTGACATGGCTCCAGCAACTCTGACCCTGTGGGTTCTGTCACTTAGCCAGTTTGCAACCCATCTTGTGATGTATGGGTTTACATTCAAGCTGATGAGTTTTTCGATGATACCTGAGTGGGGTATTGTGTCGAAGGCCTTTGCCAGGTCAAGGTAGGCTGTATGGACTGCCTTTCCCTCATCAATGGCCTTGGTGACTGTCTCGAAAAAGTCAACCAAGTTTAAAAGGCATGATCTGCCTTTGACAAAGCCAAACTGGGTTGGATCCAAAGTCTGCAAGTTCCCTATGTCTTTATTTATGAGTTCCATTATGATCCTCTCCATGGCTTTGCAGATAAGGCTTGTCAAGCTAATGGGACGGTAATTTCCAGGGTCGGTGGAGGCACCACCCTTGTGAAGTGGGACCACAGTCGCCGTGCGCCACTCCTTGGGTACGTATCCTGAGGTGAGGCTAAGATTAAACAGCTGTCCTAACTGCGGGTTTAATTCCTCATTGAGTTCATGGAGCACACAGCCGGGGACTCCATCCGGTCCCATGGATGCTGTGTTTTTTGCTTTGGAGAGAGCAGTTCTCACCTGGGCCTTAATATCAGCTGTGACAGATACAGTTTCCCTTTTTTTTTGCTTCAACTCTAGATAAACTTGTAACATTACTATCATTCAGAAAGCTCAGAAAAAATCCATCCCTAGTGGCATACCCATGTATATATTAGTAGTGGTTCAGATGATTTTGTCTTAGCAAAAGCCAAATATTTACAAGATTTACAAGGGCTTGTATATATATAATGTGTGTAGCTCACAACCAAGGGAATGGACACTTTTTTCAGTCCCTTTCCCTCCCTACTTCACAGATCTTTAGTTTTACACTCATTTATTTCTCTCCATCAGAGTACTTTTGGCTACAATACTGACTTTCTTGCAGACTGAATATCTGATATTTTTCTATACTGAATTATTTATTGAGACCACTTGTAAGAGACTGTTACCATATCAGAATTGGTATTTTGAGTTGGCGAGGCTTAACATTTCTCCATTTGAGCTAGCAGATTTGACATTCCATTTTTAAAAGACCCTTCTTTTTTCCAGATATCTGCCACTTCTGCCAAGATATCGGTACTACAAAGCTTTATCAAGAGAATTTCCATTTCTTTGTGTTCCACAAAGGCAAGATCCTTCTGCACAGTCTAAGCATCCTTATGCTAGGAGTTAACAACCAGATCTAGTCTTAATCAGTATATTCATTGTCCCATTTTCTGCAACAGTACTCCCAGTGACAGAGATGTTTCTCCGCTGTGTGAACTTGAATTGTCAAATAAGGTTTTGTGTCGAAGACTATCCCATGGATTCACTATTCTTCCATGCAGGACTAGCTTAGTCCTGCATGGAAGTGGCCGTTTAGGAGCAGGACGGCTGCGCTCCATGCATATTAATGAAGGCACGCTGCCTGAGCTCCTAATCTTACACAAAGCATGTAAGAGTGCAGGGGGCATGTCTGACAGCAGAGGTCTCAGAATTACATGCCCCCGCAATGAAGAACAGCAGAAAGGCCAAAGAAATGAGCGAGACCACTCATAGGTGTCCGCATATCCCCAGCAACATTCCCCCATGTGTACAACAGCAATAGTAAATACAAATAAAATGAACAGCCCCTTTTTTTTTATTAATAAACCGACTAAAGCTAACTGTAGGTGTGTGGGTGTGCCCATCGCTTAGCTACGGTTAATGCAGCTTAAATGGCTGAAGAGGACAACAAGGAAGATATATGCAAATTAAGCAGTATAGCAATAGTGTAGTGGGTAGAGCATTCACCTTATGAGCAGGCATTCCTGGTTTGAGTCCCACTGCAGCACATTCCATTTTCCATATGAAATCAGTTTATGAAGATTTTTTTGCTGTATAACCTACTAAATAAAATATAATTGTAAACTGGAATACTGCATTAAATTCACATGTGAGGAGTCAGTGTCATAATGTTGCAAAGTCCCCAGATAAGCACATGTGCCCCATACAGTATATGTACACAGGAATCATGGACACAAATGGGAGGTAAAATGTGTAATGAATGACAACTCCATACAGCTTCCAAATCCCCCTCCTTCCCAAGAACCATTAGATATTACTGTCTAAATCAGTGCAATTGTAAGTGGGAGTAAGCACTAGTAAACAAGTGTAAGTACCAATAAGCAGTATTAAGCATATTTAAGCACTAGTAAGCGAGTTGAAGCCCATTTGCGTGGGGGTAAGCAATGCACACACAGGTTAAGCAATATTGAAGCTAACTTTCTGTAAGCATATTTAACCGGAGGTTAGCAGTGCTTACCCTCATGCAAAGCCACGCAAACCCGCTTACAACTGCTCAAAAGTGCCTTAATCACTCTGTATCCAATGGCCCTTGTTCTGCCCATCAACAAAATAAACAGCCAAGCAGGTTTTGAACCCAGGACCCTATACACTATAGTCACAGTAATTAACCACCAAGCCATCACAGCAGTACAGAAGAATGAGGTATCACCAAACATGTCCTCACTATGGTAAAATCAAACAGAACCTGTGAAAGGAATCAGTATACAGTCATATGTTTCATAACCCACTACATAACATAAATATGTGAACTGGAGTACAGTAGTAAGCCCAGATGCGAGGTGTAATTGTAATAAGAGTGTTGAAGTCCCCAATAAAACACAAGGACCCCATACAGTGTATGTACAGATGAATCATGGATACCAGGCATACACACACACATATATATATATATATATATATATATATATATATATATATATATATATATATATATACATATATGATGTAATGAATAATAAATCAATGCCAAAAAGAAAATATAATGCAAAGTCTAATGTAAGCAATGCTAAGCACTGCACAAGCCAGCTTAGGAGGTGTAAGCAATGTGTAGGCCAGCTAACTCAATGCGCCCAATGGTATACCCCTTTAATCAATGCCAACCTTAGGTAAGCAGGTTTGCCCATAGCCTAGCCTTTTCAAAACCGGCCAATCATGGAAATGTGTGGGAAACTGGCCCTACTTAAACCCAACAGGCAGGAATACATCTCATAACTGGTTATAGCTTCCCCTTGCAGGCACAATGGCAGTAAGGGGAGAAGGTGTGCACTTTCGGGTGCAGTGCTGGTGCATCCAGAAGTCCAGAGTCATGGCAGGACTCCTTATCAAAGACCATGAGCAGAGACTGCTGCAGGACCAGTGCCAGGGTTCCCAAAATAAGGTGGAAGCCTGGGACCGTCTCGCCCATGACCTCACCAGTGCCACTGGCATACCATGAACTGGTGAGAAGGTCAGGCATCACTATGCCGACCTGAAGCAGCGTAAGGGGGACCTCTTGGAGTAGTGGATCCAAGAGGCTAGAATGGCAGGGGCTGTCCCAGCTGTGTGTAAGTATCACTCCACTATGTGTGTAATAATTGCCAGCTCATGTATATCATGGATAGGTATAGCTAAATATTCCTCCTATGGCATCCACAATTGCAAGTGAGTGGGCCGCAAACCAGGAGGCCCATGGCAGTCACCTGGAGAGGTTGCGATGTGAGGCAGGTCAATAATACTCTTAGATGTACTGTCATAGCAAATAAATCTAAAAGTATTAGTAAATTAATTGCCTGTATATAACCTGTATTGTTTAAGGCAAGTACTGCATACACCAGAGAATATGGCAGGAAGAGTCTCATACAGATTGTATGTAAATAAAAGTGTAATAGCCTGACAATAAAGGTCTAACTGCTGGACTGCATGTGTATACTCTGGTATCATATGGTAATGTAGATTTGCAATCAGGTACTAGTACTGTTGTATTAAGCACTGTTACCCACACTGTGCACCATAAATAGAATGTGTAGGAAGGCCTGTATATGACTGGTGTAATCCCCAGAGGCCATTTAGTACAACTGAGAGACACATAGACAGAAAACAGGGAAAAGACAGACAAAAAAAACTGAATAGCACATGCAACTGAGACGTGAACTATTGTATTTTTAGCACACACAGCCATGATTCAAATCCCGGCAGTGGTAGTAGTCTTCATACAAAATCATACCCACAACTGTGCAGATATGTCCAGAATGTCCAGTAAAGTGGCTCATATCTGTTGCCTGTTAACCTGTCCCCCTGGGAAATCAGTGGGATTATCCCAGATGTATAGGCAACAAACAGGAAATATAACTGATTGACACACATCTAAGAGAACAAAGATGCCACACTAGCAACTCCCAAAACCTTATGAGAGTAAAAAGCCATGTATGTCCCATTCACACCCCCATGTTGTCAAGCTGTGGCCAGAGTGTGTACAGTAACAGAGTGAGATATATGTGCATAATAGTAATGTGGAATCTGGTACTGTGTGTGGCAACATTCAGGTAGTGCTAACAAACATTTCTCCCATAGGTCTGTCAAGATACCAACACTGTGCCCAGAAATACAAGAAAGATACCCTGTACTGGTACTGTTTATTTTGGAATTGTATGGCATTGTGACTGATGCAGTTGCTCTGAATAAGGTATTACTCATCACTGTTGCCCACACTGTCCTACAAAATATAACTGTCTAGGAAATCCTGTATAAGAGTGTTGTAATACAAGGTCAGAATGCAAAACCACAGGAGAATTATAAGACAGAAAGCAGATAGGAGATATACAGCAATATCTATATAGAACACACAACTCTGATGGACAGTGTTTAGGTTGTAGCAGACACAGCCATGGTCAAAATCCTGGGAGTGGAAGTAGGCTGCATACAGAATCATACTCTACAACTGTACAGATAAAACCAGAATGTCCAGTATATGGGTCCATATCTGCTGCCTGTCCCCCTGGGAAGTCTGTGGGATGATCCCAGATGTTTAGGTTGCAAACAGGGAATACAACTGATTGTCACACATCTATGAGAACAAACCTGTCACTCTAGCAACTCCCAAAACTGTAGTGAGAGTAATAAGCCAAGTATGTCCTATCTACCCCCCCCCCATGTTGTCAAGCTGTGACCAGCGTGTGTACAGTAACAGAGATGTATGTGCATAATACTAATGTGTAATTTGGAACTTTTTGTGTGGCAACATTCAGGTAGTGCTAACAAACATTGCTCCCACAGGCACATTGTATATGAACACTGTGCTGAGAAATAAAAACCTTGATACCCTGTACTGGCACTGTTTACACTGGTATTGAATGGAAATGTGAGTGTTGCAGTTGCTCTGAATAATAAAGTATCACTGATCACTGTCACCCACACTGTGCTACCTAATATAACTGTGTAGGAAAGCATGTATATGTGTGTGGTAAGCCATTAAAGGTTGAAGAGGGCAATAGTCTAGATATGTCCCGGTACACCTGCATGTGGTCAAGACATGGCCAGAGTCTGTGCAGAAAGCGATGGACAGCTATGTGCACATCAACCGGGAATCTGGGAGTATGTGTAGAAACCATTAGCGTTAACAAACATTTCCTCCACAGGTATATTGGGTAAGAGATGTATACTGCAAGTAAAAACAGTTCATGTATAACGATGACGGCAGCCATATCACTGTCCAAACTAAGGCTGTAGGGTAGTGTAGTAATACTTGTAAGGTACAGATAACAGCACTGACTAGGAAAGTAATGTGGACTTCAGGTATATACTAGTTGTTAATTGACATCTTTCTCCCCCCCACCATATCTCCAACAATAAACTATATACCCACCTCAACCGGTATGTAATGACTCCACTGTTCTGATTATGTCCTATTGGTTGATAAATATTTAAATTTGTCTCCATGCATGTGCTATATTGAATTATTCCAACAATGGTGGCATGGTGCCATCAATGTACCTGCATGCTGTTATTACCACTGTGGTTCCATATATGCATGTGTTCTGTTTGCTATGCAACTGTTCCATATCTGGTGTCTGGGTTAATGGGAATATCTATGCATGCTGTTATACCTAACCCTGGAATGTGTTGACTATTACTAACCCACAGGAATTAAACCCACAGCTAGGACAGCTGTTTAATCAAAGTCTTACCTCTGGATACGTACCCAGGGAGTGGCGCACTGCAACTGTGGTACCACTTCACAAAGGCGGTGCCTCCACCGACCCTGGAAATTACCGGCCCATTAGCTTGACAAGCCTTATCTGCAAAGCCATGGAGAGGATCATAATGGACCTCATAAATAAAGACATAGGGAATTTGCAGACTTTGGATCCAACCCAGTTTGGCTTTGTCAAAGGCAGATCATGCCTTTTAAACTTGGTTGACTTTTGAAACAGTCACCAAAGCCATTGATGAGGGAAAGGCAGTCCATACAGCCTACCTCGATCTGGCTAAGGCCTTCGATACAATACCCCATTCGGGTATCATTGAAAAACTCATCAGCTTAAATGTCAACCCATACATCACAAGATGGGTTGCAAACTGGCTGAGTGACAGAACCCACAGGGTCAGAGCTGCTGGCGCCATGTCAGACTCAAAGCCTGTCACAAGTGGTGTCCCACAGGGCTCAGTCCTGGGCCCACTCTTGTTTGGCATCTACTTTTCCAAGTACAAGCAAACACAGGAGGGTTATGGCTGACAAAGTTTGCAGATGACTGCAAACTGGGCCATAGTAGAAAACACATCTGACACAGATATCCTTCAGAAGGGTCTCACAGAAACGGATAACTGGTGCCAGAGCCACGGCCTAAAGTTAAATGCCAAAAATGCATAGTCATACCCTTCGGGAAAAACAAGGTTACCCCTAGCTACCAAATAGGTGGCAATCCACTGAGCACAGAAGAAGTTATCAGGGACCTGGGGACCCAGGTTGATAGTAGTCTGTCATTCGACACCCATGTAGCTAAAGTAGTTAGGAAGACCTTCTACATTGCCCACCTTATCATGAAGGGATTCTCATCTAGATCAAGGGAGGTCATAGTCTCCCTTTACTCATCACTCATCAGACCAATGATTGAGTACAATGCCCCATTCGAATGTATCTGACCCGACACTTGCAGCAGCTGGAGAGGCCACAAAAGTTCCTCACCAAAAGGATAAAGGGTCTCAAAATCTGTCCTATGCTGCCCGACTGAAAGAACTCCAGCTCTATTCAGTCGCTACCGCTTGCTCAGAGGTGACCTTTGCCTAACATACAAGGCCATGTCAAACCCAGATTTGATGAATATGCTTCACCTCAAAAATCTAGATCCATCAGAGCCACAAGGGCGGAGACTTAAACCTTGACACGGCTATTAATAGGACGTGCTGGAGGGATAGATTCATCACCCAAAGACTCCCTATGCTGTGGAACAAAATCCCGGTACATGTGAGGCAGAGCACCTCGCTGGCCTTGTTCAAGAGAAATCTTGACCAATGGATGGGAGATCGCAGATATACCCCAGGGATTACCTCAGTGTCACTGCTCGACAGAGGCACAGAAAAATAATGGGTATAGTTCCCCATACTAAAGGGGTGGCCTAAGCCACAAAACGATGGGCTAGGCTTGTAAATGCCCTCGGGCAGATAGCCTAGTATGAACCTATGAACCTATGAACCTATGAACATATGATGATAAAATCTAAACACTATAGCACATTTGGGAAGGCCAGTCCCAGTGGACCCACTTGTCCCACCTCAGCTGGCCGTGGCACAACCCGGGACCTCCTCGTCCATTGGTGCTGTACCACCTTCGGGTGGAACCACCTCAGGGGATGGGGCTTGTCCCCCACTGGGATCGGGCGCAGACAGGAACCTGTCACCCATCACCAGATCCGGGTCATGGTGAGTAGTGAGCTCCACAGGGAAGTTGGAGATCTGCTACGCCAGCTTGAGGGCCGTTTGTCACAACTAGAGGGTCGGCCTGTCTCTGCGACTCAGCCCCCAGCACAGCCACCTTCAGGGCTATGAAGGTGCAGGGGTGACTGCCCATGGGTGGAGACCTCAGTCCCACTGTTTCCACTAGGGGGCTCATGGGCTTCCGATTTCCCAACACCCCTCCCCATCAAGGTGTCTACACCCCATGTGTCATATACTGCCACTGTATGCATCTTGTCTTGCCTGTTAACCTACACAACCTACCTCCCCAACATCCCACTCTCACCTGAAAAAAAAGGGCAATCTGCTCCCCAAAAAAATTCTCACCCCATACATAGCTGTCCATTTCACATACGTGTCCACTGGACACATGTAATCTGGTCTAATTGGCATCACAACATATTATTGTTGTCCTCACCCCTCTGTCAGGGGTTTGAGTGTTCAAATCTACCTCTAAATTCAGTGTATATGCACAGCTGTTGCTGTAGAAGAAATGGGCAGCTATGGACCTTCCCTACACCCGTCCTGCACATCCCTAGCGATTTTGCCTACTGTCTTTCCCTCTTTGTGCCTTTTTCACCACTTTCCTATCAACCTTTTTTTTTTCTTTTAAAGAAATTAGCGTGGGGTAAGCGGGAGTAAGCACTTTTATGGAGCAGTAAGCGGGTTTAAGCCTGTTTGCACGTGGTAAGCAATGCCTACACAGGTTAAGCAATTGAAAAGCTGAGTATAAGAAACTATAACTGGAAGTTAGCAGTGCTTACCTCTGCATAAAATCGCTTACAGCTGCTTAAAAGTGCCTTAATCACTCTGTATCCAATGGCCTTTGTTCTATCCAGCAACAAAATAAACAGCTTCTGCAAGACTCGAACCTAGGACCCTGCACACCATAGCTAAAGTGATTTACAACTAAGTCATGTCAGATATACATAACCCTGATGTTTTCACAAACATATCATCCAGCCCAGTCATTCAACAGTACAGGGAATGTATTTCAACATGTAGATGTATGTGTGTGTGTGTGTGTGTGTGTGTGTGTGTGTGTGTGTGTGTGTGTGTGTGTGTGTGTATTAATATCTAAATAGATATAACATATCTATAAAGAACTCCAGTTCTACTCTGTCGCATATCACCTAATCAGAGGCGATCTCTGTCTAACATACAAAGCTATGTCAAACCCAGAGCTGTTGGACATGCTACACTTAAAGAAATCCCAATCTCTCCGAACCACATGCTCCAGGGACCTAAATCTTGTCACCACAATAAACAGAACATTCTGGTGGGATAGATTCCTGTCCCAAATACTTCCCATACTCTGGGACAAACTACCCATTCATGTCAAGCAAAGCTCCTCATTGGCCTTCTTTAAGAGAAATCTTGACAACTCTACAGGAAATAGAAAATTCACACCGGGGATCACTTCTGTGGCACTGCTTGACAGGGGCACAGGAAAATAATTTCTTGGGTGGCAAAAGCCAGGGAATCTTTTTGGCTAGGCTTATATAGGCCCCAGGGCCAATAGCCTAGTACCTACCTATGAACCTATGAATCTATATGTAGATATAGATATATATAGAGAGAAATATATACATACAGCATGTTATATATATGTAAGCAGATATATATATATATATATATCCATATAGGTATATACAGACATACATCTGTAGATAATGGGAACATAACAAAAACATATGTGTCCACATGCACCGTTAATGGGGTTGAGAGGCTCCAAACAACATGTGTCTTGTATGAATAGGTATCCCTCCCCCCCAGCCAAACATGTCTGCCATGCAATACACTACCAACTTTTGCAGATCCCATAACTAGGACCTGGCATGACATGGGCACAAGATGTTAACAGTACTCCATCCCACCTGTATGATGTCAGGCTGGTATCAGTAACATATCATGCAGTACAGTCTGGCTCCCATAGGGAATGTAGAATATGGAAGCAATCACCAAAGACTCTAAAGATAATCACAAAGCCTTCTTTAGCTATGTCAAGAATCTAGGTGGCAACTCTCAGATCTGCACTGAGCTAGTGCAAAATGGCAAAAAATACACTGAACCAACTGACATTGCCAACATCCTGGCTGACAGGTTCAGTGCAAACGTTACCCCGCCCTCACCCCAAAAGGGCCAGTGTCCATCCCAGAAGAATGTAGAGCCCCAGATATCACAGACACACAGGTGAAAACATCCCTTTCCAAAGCCAAAACCACAGCATCAATGGGACCGGACGGTATCCCAGGCTGTGTCTTACATGAGCTCCAAAATGAACTAACCCCTCAACTAAATTCACTGTTCAAACTCAACCTTACCACAGGCTATGTACCCAAAGAATGACATACAGCAACAGTTATCCCGCTCCACAAAGGTGGTGCCACAATGGATCCTGGGAACTATTGCCCTTTAAGCCTGACTAGCTTGGTCTGCAAAGCTATGGAGCACATCATCATGGAACTCATTAACAGAGACATTGGGAATCTCCAGACACTGGACCCTACCCAATACGGCTTTGTTAAAGGCAGAGCTCACCTCCTAAATCTAGTTGACTTCTTTGAAACTGTTACCAAGGCCATAGATGAGGGAAAGGTAGTCCACACAGCCTACCTGGACCTCGTAAAGGCCTTCGACACCATTCCCCACTCTGGCATTATAGATAAGCTTACCAGCTTAAACATTAACCCCTATGTCATGAGATGGGTTGCCAACTGGCTCATGGATAGAACTCACATGGTCAGAGTTGTGGATGCTATATCCGACTCTAAACCGGTTACAAGTGGCGTCCCACAGGGCTCAGTTCTGGGACCCCTCCTATATACTTCTCTGAGGTACAGGCAAGCACGGGAGGACTATGGCTGACCAAGTTCGCAGATGATTGCAAACTGGGGGCCATAATCGACTCTCAGGCTGACACAGACATCCTCCAGAAGAGTCTCACGGAGATGAATACCTGGTGTCAGAATCATGGCCTCAAGCTAAATGCCAAAAAGTGCATAGTCATCCCCTTTGGGAAAAACAAAGTGTCCATGAACTACCACATAGGTGGTAATCCACTAAGTACAGAAGATGTAATTAGGGATCTGGGGACCCAAGTAGATAGCAACCTCTCCTTTGATAATTACATTGCCAAAGTGGTTAGAAAGTCCTTCTATGTAGCCCACCTAATCACAACAGGGTTCACATCTAGATCAAGAGAGGTTATTATGCCCCTCTACTCATCGCTCATCAGGCCCATAATAGAGTACAATGCCCCACTTGGGATGTACCTTACACGACACGTGCAACAACTGGAAAGACCACAGAAGTACCTCACCAAGAGTATCGTGGGCCTCAAACAGATGCCCAATGCAGCTCGACTAAAGAAACTCCAGCTCTACTTGGTTGCTTACTGCCTAATCAGAGGTGATCTCTGCTTGACGTACAAGGCCATGTCTAACCCGGAATTAATGGACATGCTCCACCTCAAGAAAACCAAACCTCTTAAGAACCACATGCTCTAGGGATTTAAACCTCAGCACAACAATAAATAGGACATGCTGGAGGGATAGAGTCCTGTCCCAGAGACTTCCCTTGCTCTGGAATAGAATCCCAAACTATATTAGGCAAAGCCACTCACTGACTCTCTTCAAGAGAAATCTTGACGAGTGGATGGGGAATCGTAAATTTACCCCTGGGATCACTTCGGTGGCCCTGCTGGACAGAGGCTCATCTAATCTAAAAGGGAGGCGAAAGCCAACACATTCTGGCTAGGCTTATAAATGCCCTTGGGCAGATAGCCTAGTACCTACCTATGAACTTATTCCATAGGATACATATACACAGACACACATATGCAGATACAGATATACATATATATATATATATATATATATATATATATATATATATATATATGGATATATATGTAACTACACATACACACGCAGAGATATGTATAGTAAGATACATATGTAGAAGGTGCACACAATATGGAACAGCCACTAAGCCTACAGTTACCACCTTACCAACTGGACACTGTATGAGCCACCCATATAAATGACAATCGTTGCCTGCAACATATACCCACAGAGAGGTCAAAGGATATAACACCACACACAGGTTTGCATACATGGGAAAGCTTTATTTGTGTACTATTACAGTTGTATATGCCATGTCATATAGCTGTTTAGGCACTGACATCCATATAAACAGAGTAATGCAACTGTGAAACAGTTATACTAATACAGTAGTCTGAGAAGGTTTACAAATGTTGCTGTCCAGGCCGGGGCCTTCAAGTAGTACAATAGTAAAGACAGACTGGGCCATAGGATACCAAACATTCAACAGTAAATAATGCAGATGTACAGTTCAGCAGCCTCTATCTACACTCTCTACACAATCCCTAGGGGGTAAGGACCTCAACTGACACAATGGGATGTAACTGTTACATAACAAGGCATAACTGACACCATCACAAGCACACTGACAAACATAACAGTCTGTATGGCAGGAGGCAGTAGGCCTGCATTTACCCAAGGTGGATTATATGGTAATGTACATCCAGATACCTTAAGGCAGCTTACTCCTGATACCTCCACATGTTGTAAAAGCCTAGGTTAGTTATGGTGCATCCCCCCTAGACTCAGTAATACAGGGCTATATACCACTGTTACGTACACTGGCCTCTGGAGTGCATAAGGGCACACATGTATTGTGTAGGTGAAGCCCACAGATATATGGCCCAAACCCTACCGTATGTGTGGGGGACACAGCAGCAGTGGACTGATG
The DNA here is from genome assembly GCF_019279795.1 of Protopterus annectens. Classification (NCBI taxonomy): domain Eukaryota; kingdom Metazoa; phylum Chordata; order Ceratodontiformes; family Protopteridae; genus Protopterus; species Protopterus annectens. The sequence goes on along the minus strand of NC_056727.1, from coordinate 919,544,947 downwards.
GCAGGAATGGCAGCATGACATACCCACAGCCCACTACAGAACAACCCCTGACAGCATGTCATATGTGCAAAGCCTGGTATGTAGGTGGAGGACACCAAGTGCAATCTTGGAGTTGATATATTTAAGTATCAGGGGGTGTGTGGGGCACAGCCCCCCACATGGGGGTGCAGGGGGGGGTTGGCCCCCTCGTCATACTTGGAGAAGAGTAATATGGTTTGTGTTTTGTTTCTGTATGTACTTGTGCTGGAATATAATAAGTGTTGGTATCCTGTGTGATTTCAGGATATTGAGATTTCAGGGGTTTGTGTTTTCCGGATTTTGAACTGTCAGCATTTTGGTCTCATAAGTTGGTTTTCAGGATGTTGGGCTTTCAGGATGCTGTAGCGCTCCCATATACATATATGTATATATAGCTATAAGTTTATGTATATATAGATATATGTATATATAGCTATATATGTATGCACATCCTATGTGTACAGATATGCCTAGTTATGTTGGTATATATGTAGATATCTATAACTATATGTGCATACATATGTATTCTGACACACCTACTACTGTTAATATATATGTAGATATCCATACGTATATGTGCATATGTATCTCTATCTGTATATGTGTAGACATATATTGCTCTGTATATGTATATATCTGAGTGTTTATATGTATATCTATGTACATATACATATCCATCTATGTATGTCGATATGTATATGTGTATATATCTATACAGATATCTGGATAATTATATATACATACATTTTCACCATATGTCCTGAACATGGAGTGTAGCCCTACCTCAGCCTCTATAGTCCCAATGTTGTAGTACAAGGGGATGTCAGGTATGTATGTCAGGTATATTTGTAGACTATTGCTACTGTGATAGGGATCGTCTTCACAGACATGGTGTGTGTGGGAGGTCACATCTGCTTTTAACATGTGTCCATTGGCTATTGACAGACATCCTAAGGACATCATAGTACCGTACCACTGCTAGCATGTAATGCTCCTCTGGACTACAGCAGAGATATTGGCCAATATATGTGGACAGTCTGACACACTGTGGACAGTCCAGGGGTATACACAAACCCCCTTAGTGCAAGACATGTGGACCAAGCCTGACAATGTGGATGTTAACAGCCACCCAGTTTGGGTTTGTGAAGTGCCGATCTTGTCTCCTGAATCTGATTGACTTCTTCGAATCAGTCTCCAGAGCTGTGGACAAGGGTAAGGCAGTCCACACAGCCTATCTGGACCTCACCAAGGCCTTCGACACCATCCCCCACTCTGGAATCATAGATAAACTTTCAAAGCTGGGCATAAATCCCTATGTTATTCGATAGGTTGCCAACTGGCTTACTGACAGAACCCAGACTGTAAAAGTAGCCGACTCCAAATCCAGCTCCAGACAAGTGGAGTACCTCAGGGTTCAGTCCTGGGACCACTCTTGTTTGGCATCTACTTCTCTGAAGTACAGGCCAACACTAAGGGACTCTGGCTAACAAAGTTTGCAGATGACTGCAAACTGGGAGCCATTATTGAATCCCCAAATGATGTGGATATTCTACAAAAGGGCCTTACAGAAACAGATGTCTGGTGCCAGAGCCATGGGCTCAAGCTTAATGCCAAGAAATGTATAGTTATCCCCTTTGGAAAAAAACATGTACCCATGAACTACCTCATAGGTGGCAGGACACTAAACATCGAAAGGGTGATGAGAGACTTAGGGACACAAGTGGGCAGTGGTCTCACTTTTGATAACCACATTGCCACAACAGTCAAGAAATCCTTCTACGTGGCACACCTCATCACTAAGGGCTTTTCATCCAGAAAAAAAGGAGGTCATTGTCCCACTGTACTCATCCCTCATTAGACCTATTATAGAGTATAATGCCTCATTTGGTATGTACCTCACAAGACATCTGCAACAGCTGGAAAGGCCACAGAAATACCTCACTAAAAGAATCACAGGCCTAAAGCAGATGCCATATGCTGACCATCTAAAAAAACTCCAGCTATACTCTTGTGGCATATCGTCTACTCAGAGGCGATCTCTGCTTAACATACAAGGCCATGTCAAACCCTGAGCTGTTGGACATGCTGCACGTAAAGAAATCCCAATCCCTCAGAGCCACACACTCCAGGGATTTAAACCTTATCATCACAATGAACAAAACATGCTGGAGGGATAGGTTCCTGACCCAGAGACTCCCCATACTCTGGAATAGATTGCCCATACATGTCAAGCAGAGTGCCTCATTGGCCCTCTTCAAAAGGAACCTTGACGACTGGATGGGAGATAGGAAATTCACCCCGGGGATCATGTCAGTCGCCATGCTAGACAGGGGCCCAGAGAAGTAAAGATTGTGGGAAAAAATTTCCAGGGAATTGTTATGGCTAGGCTTGCATAGGCCTTAGGGCCGATAGCCTAGTACCAACCTATGAACCTATGTAGATAGGTATAACACGTAACTACTGGTACACATTTGCCCCCATAGGTTATGCAGTCACACACCCCTGTCTGTCCTGATACATAATAACCGCTGGTACAGAGGTACCATAGCCACATACTACCCACTAGATATTGACATACATCTGTACAGCATCCCACTGCTCTGTCTGACATACATGACTGTTATGGTGGCCCGGCAGCAGTACATCTGGCAAGTATCTGGACATGACATCTCACTGGGTAAGTACACTAAGCTGCTAGGCATGTAACAAAGCACTGTGCAGGCTACAGGCAGACTGGCTCAACACTGGCCTACATTTTCTATGGGGGAAAGCACATGTACCTGCATATATAGCAGGCTCTACAGACATTTCACAGCACAGAGTAACATACACCTGTGTGAAAGTGCATAACCACAACCAATGTGAACACAGCCACAGCCATGTATGGTAAGTTAGCGTAATATTACAGTATATGGACTATCTGTTCAACACCATCCTCCTATGTGCCACTCACACACTAACCCTACATATGCTGGGCCACTACACAGTGTGGTCTGATGCCTGTCTGTGGTATGGAACATGTGTGTGTATGGCCCTACAAACATGTAAGTCAATAGGGTAACATACAGTAAAGCAGCATGTAACATCAGATAGAACAGCCAAGAACGATGATATCTACCATAGTCTGTACTCAGGCCAAGGTACATAGTAACAATAAACACATTGTCGACAATCACCATAAGTAAACAGACCTCAGTACTGTACACACAACCACAGAATGTCCAGGGTATGTCATCAAATATAACCCCTACTATACATAACATGTGTAACAGTCTGATATCTCACTGTCTTGTTATCAGATATGATGTCACTAATTATGGTGTACAGCACATATACACCTCTTACTGCATGACATATGTACAAAGGTTGACAGAGTTGTGGCTGGAGGCACATACACAGGGCCAATATTGACATGTTGCTGTGATAACCTCATACATTTACTGTTGTAACAGGGTTTGTTGCAACATATGTCCTATGAGGGATATGAAGTCAGTAATTCTCACAGCTGTCACCATCTACAGACTGCAATCCTCTCGCTACCATCTGTGGTTCACAGATAGATGCTCTGTGGGTAACACATGAAACAAAAGGCACTACACACTGCCCAGTCTGCAGATGACCCTACAGATGGGGGTTTCCTCATAAACATAGCACTGACATGGCAGGTATCAAAACATGTAGGACAGCCATATCCACACACACCCTGTTAAACCATTACTCCAAATGCAGTATAGCAGCACTTACAGTCTGTAGTCAGGTCAGGCACATCCCCCTCCTATGTGTTGGCCTGTTTCCACAGTGTATGTTGTTAGAGGTAAATCCCCAATCCATCTGAGATGCTTTTTGCCAAACAACAGATTGAGTTCCTGCTCACAGTGAATGTAAAGGCCCAACACCAACATGATGTTCCTAGATACTGGAGTGTGTTTCCATGCAATTGGCTATGGGAATGTTACTACATATGTTCCACATGCAACAGCTAGAAGAGGGCTGCAGTTCATGCAGAGGCCATCAGCTGATCATGAGCATCACTTAAAATACACATGCTGCTGCCTAAGCAAAGCAGGTGTAAGTCTCCACATCCACCAGAGAGGGAGTGAGAGAAGCAGACAGAGGCAAAGAAAAGTCATGGAGGGGTGGGAGAGTAAAACCTAAGCATGTTTATGTCACACACCTACCAGTACAGTGTATCAAACCCCTGATGACTATGTAGGGCTATCACATGTCTATGCAGTTAATGGATGCGCCACATAGGTTACATGTTGAGGATCCCTCAAAACGTATATGCGATGGTGAGTGACATCTGCAACAGGGATATGGTAGCTATACGGTATGTGTAGTACACATGCCTGTCTGCATGAGCAGGTGTCAGTGTCAACACAGCTAAACTCTCACAGGGATGCACACACAATGACACAATTGGCAGGGCCAGGAATACAACTCATCACTAGTGAGATTGCCACAACACAGTACTGTGCAGGTATCACATGCACCACAGGGGTCATACGAAGGTTATATGGGCAAAGGGTATGTGGAGGTGTCTGACAGACAGCATGCTTCAGTATGCAAATGGGGGTTGTAGTAAGTGTCGATGTGGTCATGCACATCATACAACACACACACAGACACAGGGTGCCAATACTGACTTGCACAGGTGCATTGCTTCACGGGTGTGTAGTGGCCGACTGTGCCAGATGGCTATATAAGGCTAGGTGATGGGTATACCTTGGCATCAGGCCACATGGCAATGGTCTCATTGTGGCTCAGGGGTGTAGTGTCTGGATTTGCCCACACAGGTGGGTATTGTAATTCACCATCTGGTCACCTAGGTGACTATTGCTTGTGGCCAATGATGTGCATTGCCTGCCATGTATATGTTCCTTAGTCCATGACATGGATGGTGTCTGGGATGTGCACTCCTCTCACATGCATGTACAGTGACATGTGAAATTGTACCTGGTGTGTCTGGCCCATGTTGTGTACACAGATTGTTATCATCAGATGTGCCAGTCCTGGCCTCATGTGGGAGGAACTGTTAATGGACAGCAGGTTGACCCTGCACCTACATTGATAGAATGATACCAGTATTCCCTGGTGTCCCAATGGCATCTGTCCATACAGGACATGTTTTTCAGGCATGATATGTCCTTTGTGGGTCACATTTGATGGCACCACAGGTGTTGCAAGTGTCCAGTGGGAAACATGGGGATGTGCACTGTCAGCATGTATATGCCTATTGGACTGATGGACAGGGTGCCATTCCCTCTGTAGCCTACTGCAATCACACCATGGTTACTATCAGTGGGCAATATGCAGGGTACTACCAACATAGCGGCTGTTGCCTAGGCGAGAGTGTGTGTGTATGAGACGTGGGTTGAGAGTGTTTTCTAGGTAATACAAGGGTTGCTAACATTGTTTGCCTGGTCTTGATGTCACATGTAGGGGTATGGATTTTCACCCCAGCCTCTTGGCTATTTCACATCTGTTATCCCTGTATGGTGGACATTGTGATATATACTAGTGCTGCCATATAAGAAATTTGCAAAACCCGCTCCACATTGAGTCCAGTTGTTACACACACACACACACACACACACACACACACACACACACACACACACACACACACACGCACACACACACACACACACACACACACACACAAACACACACCTGTCATGTCTGGGATTAGAACTCCTACCTAACTAGTATATTACACTACAGCACTATGCAGTTATAGGATGCGCCATGGAGATTACTGGAGTACTCCTTCCCGAAAGGTGTATTTCACAGTGAATGACATCAGCAGGATTGCCAAGTAAGGCATTTGAATTGTAGTGGGTGTGACTAGCTTAAAATGCATTGCTTACTACACAGACATAGAAACACACACAAAACATCCACAACTGCCATGTGTGGGAATAGAACCCCTACCAGAGTTCTGTACCACACTACAGCATGAAGCTGTTATAGGACACACCACGGGGATTACTGGAGTACTCCTTCCCCAAAGGTATATTTCACAGTGAATGACATCAGCAGGATTGCCAAAATAGGGCATTGAATTGTAGTGAGTGTGACTAGCCTAGAATGCATTGCTCCCTACACAGACATAGAAACACACACAAAACAGCCACAACTGCCATGTGTGGGAATAGAACCCCTACCAGAACTCTATATTACACTACAGAATGAAGCTGTTATAGGATGCACTTTTTCAAATGCCAGATGCTTTAGAAGAATGTCCTTGTTTTCTGCCTGAATTAGACAATCGTCCAGGTATGGATATATTTGAATATTTCTTTGCCTGCAAAATGCAATTACTGGTGCCAGGCACTTTGTAAAGACCCAGGGCACAGTAGATAAGCCAAAGGGCAGTGCAGAGAACTGGTAATGCAAGTAGCCCGCTTTGAAGCGGAGGTATCTTCTGCAAGATTCCCTGATTGGGATATGCAGGTATGCCTCTTTTAAGTCTAGAGTTTCCAGCTAGGCATCTTTGCCTAGCATAGGTAGTAACTGTTGAAGAGTCAGCATCTTGAATTTTGGTATGTCCAGAAAAGAGTTTAGAGTGGGTAAGTCCAGAATTGGACGCTATGATTTGTCTTTTCTGGGTACCAGGAAAAGTCTGGAATAGAAACCTTGTCCCTTTTCCTCTTCTGGTACTGGTTGAATATCCCCCATGTTCATGAGGGACAGAACTTGTTTCTGGGCCTCTGCCCACTGATTTGGGGGCAGATCTGGCAATCCGTTTGGGATTGGCAATGTGTGGAAGTGAAATCTGTATCCCTGGGATACTATATTTAAAACCCATTTGTCCTGGGTAATAAGTTGCCAGTTTCGTGCATGAAGTGCTAGTTTTCCCCCCAAAGGGGCGGCTAAGAGGTAAGTGCTTGGTGATCATAGAGGGAAGTCATTGAGACTGTTTACCATAGGGAGATGCCTTGTTGCTTCCAGATTTGGAGGTGGAGGTACCCCATTGTTTTGTTCTAAAAGTTCCTTGTGACTGAAACCTGGAGCTTTTGGAATGTCTTGATTTGACTTGAGCAGCTCTCGAGGGAACTGGAAAGGACCAGTTCTTAGTAGGCCAGTGTCTAGTAAATCTTGGAGGTTGCACTTGTAAGAAATCTTTCACCGTTTGCATAGATTTAGCTTTATCTTCCATCTTTTTCTTTTTTAACACTTCTTCAGCCTTATTACCAAAGAGATGGTCCTTTTGTAAAGGAGCATCCAACAATTTTGCTTTAACATGGTCAGGCAGAGTTTGCTCTTTGAGCCAAACATGCCTTCTTAGCACAGATCCAGTTACAGCAGCCCTGCAAGAGGCCTCCAAGGAATCAAAACCACATTGCAAAGTATGTTTTCCAACTTGTTCAGCTGAATGCAATTGTTTGTGTCTTTTGGCTTTTCCCAGTTAGGGGTCGCCACAGTGGAACTCCGGTCCGCTAATGATTGGTAGTGGATTTTTATGTACCGGGTTACCAGCCCTGACGCATAACCTTCAACGAAGGCATGCCCCATTCATGTATGCCTCCACACAGAAGATGCTCTATCTGAGAATCGAATGGGACGTCTTGCTATGAGGCGACAACGCTACTGCAGCACCACCACCGCTGAATGCAATAAATCCTGCAATTCTTTATTTTCCACACAGTCAGAGATTAACATAATTTTCTGTTTAAGTAGTCCCATTGTATGCTGTTGATATTTAAGCATATGAAATTGACAGTTTAAAGCCCTGATTGTCAAGGTTGCAGACGTGTAAACCTTCTTACCCCATCTATCCAGTGCCCTGGAATCTCTATCAGAAGGAGTAGAATTTTTGGCAGAAGATGCCTTAATGCCCTTGGGACCCTGAGAAATGGTTTCAGGATCAGCAACAGGGTTTTTGAAAAGGAATTTATGGGTGTCAGGATCCCTGTAGTATCTGTCTGGCTTACAAGGAGCCGGAGGCAGAGAATCAGGAGTCATACTAGATTCTGAAAAAAACATCCTCAACAATGTCTAGAACAGGAGGTATAGCCAAAGGCCTATGCTGAGAAAGTGGAAGAAAATCCCTACGTCTCTTTTTAGATTCAGAGAAATCCTGACTTTCCCAGTGGAAATGTTCCCTTAAGGCATGTAAAGTTTCCCCAAAAGAAAAATCCTCAGGGGGAGAGGCAGAAGGAATGGAATCCTCTGCATCAGAGTCCTCATAAGTAGGAAGAGATAAATCCTGTTCATTAGAAGAGTCAGAAGAAATAGAATCCTGTTCAGAAGATTTATAATCAATGTCTTGCCTAGGCCTCTTAGAAGGAGGGGGTTGGCTACCCCGATCAGAGTAATTAAATCCTCAGCCATTTTGATCATTTGTTTTTTAGGCATAGGGGCCTGCACATGTGGCCCAGCCGTCAGTTTTTTAGACATAGATTTAGATTTTGGCCTTATTTTTGAAGATGGCGTCAGTCTAATATACAAATCTGTAGGCCTGAAAACACCCTCAGAAGCCAGTGCCTGCACAGTGGCTCCAGATCTATCTAAGGTAGAGACATCCGCGGGTTCCATAATTGAAGCATCTCGCTGCATACCGGACTCCGAATGGGACTCAGTAGAAGCCTGCGAATCAGAAGTAGTGGGTATCAGGGGCTGCAAAAGTGCCTCATATAGTACCGGCGAACCAGTGACTGGCTTAGGAGAAGCGTTGTCATCGGTTTTGGACCTTGACGGTCAGTCTCTGTCTTTTTCTTTGCGTTTTTTTAGGTATTCCGGTAGTCGGATTGCTAACCGACGACATTTCTGGATAGTTAAATCTTGAGCCAAAATATTTAGAAGCAAAAATATTCCGACGTTTAATCATGTATTGATTAAATTTAGCACAAAACCGACACCAAGGCACATTGTGGTCAGGGCCTATGCAAGGAATACAGTACAAATGAAAATCCTTATGAGGTATTTGCTTCCCACAAGTAATGCAATTATTAACTTTTACTAACATCGGTAAGGAGCAAGAAAGAGTTTCCCCCAATGGGGTACTTAGCTTTTAGTTGAAGACTTCGGTTCTGAAACTTGAAAATAAAAATTTCAGGAGTCGGCCGACTGACACTTGCGAACTGCTTCTGCTTCGGGCACCGCGTGGCAAGGAAGACTGATGTAATGGTGTCGGCTGCATGTTTTATACCCCTGATTACCTGATGTCACGGAAGAAGGGACAGCAACCGACGCATGACCCAAGGCTTTGTTAATCAGGCCAACTGAGGGCAACCTGCCAGCAGATTACCCCCAAATGTAATGACTGCATCAGTGAAACACGAAGAACATCCCATTTGTCCTGGGTAATGAGTTCCCAGTTTTTTGCCTGCAAAGCAATCTTTCCCCCTAAAGGAGCAGTCAGTTGAGAAGGTCTTGGAAGTTTCAAAGTTAAGTCATTGAGACAGTTTACCATAGGGGGGAGTCTTACTACTCCCTGCTTTGGAAGTGGGAGCTCCGCCACTGCTTAGTCCTGTGCGTACCTTGGGACTGAAGCCTGAGTGTTCTGCTGGTTCTGGGTTTGGACTGAAAAGGCCTGGAAGAGGCAGGAAAGGGCCAATTCTTAGAGGGCCAATGCCTACTAAATCGTGGAGGCTGTACTTGCAGGAAATCTTTAACAGTTTGCATAGATTTAGCTTTTTCCTCCATCTTTTTAAGTACTTCTTCTGCTTTGTTGCCAAACAGGCGGTCCTGGTTTAAGGGAGCATCCAGCAATTTAGCTTTAACATGATCTGGTAAAGACTGCTCCTTAAGCCAAGCATGCCTTCTAAGTACAGACCCAGTGACAGCAGCCCTGTAAGATGCCTCTAGTGAATCAAAACCACATTGCAAAGTATGTTTTCCAACTTGTTCAGTAGAATGCATTAAATCCTGTAAATCCTTATTTTCAGCACAGTCAGTAATCAACATAATTTTCTGTTTAAGCAATCCAGTAATATGCTGCTGATACTTTAACATATGAAACTGGCAGTTTAAGGCCCTAATGGCCAAGGTTGCAGAAGTGTATACCTTCTTACCCCATCTATCCAGCATCCTGGAATCTCTATCAGAGGGGTAGGATTTTTTGCAGTAGTAGCCTTAATGCCCTTGAATCCCTGTGAAAGGGTCTCAGGATCTGCAGTAGAATTTTTAAAGAGGAACTTGTGAGAGTCAGGAACCCTGTAATATCTATCTGGTTTTCTGGGAGCAGGAGGTAAGGAGTCAGGGGCCAAGCTAGACTCCGAAAAGGCATCATCAACAATGTCCAGTACAGGTGGGATAGCCAAAGGCCTGTGCTGGGGCAGGAGTAAGAAATCCCAAAGCCAATTTTTAGAATCAGAGTAATTCTGGCTTTCCCAGTGGACATGCTCCCTAAGGGTATGCAAGGTTTCACCAAAAGAGAAATCCTCTGGAAGGGAAGCAGAGGGAATAGAGTCCTCTGCATCAGAATCCTCATAGGTAGATAAGGGTAAATCCTGGTCATCAGAGGAAACAGAAATTTCAGAATCCTGATCAGAAGAATCATAAGCAAATTCAGTCCTAGGTCTCTTAGAGGGGGTAGGTTGTCTTCCCCTGATTAAAGTAATAAGATCTTCAGCCATTCTTATCATTTGTTTTTTAGGCATAGAGGCCTGACCATGCGGTCTGGACATCGGTTTTCTAGGCATGGATCGAGTTTTAGGCCTTGAAGAAGAAGATAGCATCAGTTTAATATGCAAGTCAGTAGGCCTGAATACACCCTCAGAAGCTGGTGCCTGCACAGTGGCTCCGGACCCATCCAAGGTACAGACATCCACAGGTTCCACAATTGAAGCATCTCGCGGCATACCGGACTCCGAATGGGTCTCCGTAGAGTCCTGCGAATCTGAAGTAGCGGGTATCAGGGGTTGCAAAAGCACCTCACTGAGTACCGGCGAACTGGTGACTAGCTTAGGAGAAGCATCGTCGGCAGCTTTGGACCTAGGCAGCCTGTCTCTGTCTTTATCTTTGCATTTTTTTGGAATGTCGGTAGTTGGGTGGCTTACCGAAGCCATATCTGGATAATTGAACCGAGTACTAAAATATTTAGAAGTGTAAATATACTGACAATGAATAGTTTGTTGTTTAAATAAGGCATGAAACCAACAGTGAGGTACGTCGTGGTCAGGGCCTAGGCAAGGAATACAGTATGAATGAAAATCTTTATGAGGTATTTGCTTTCCACAAGAAATACAATTATTGACATTTACTGACATCGGTTTAGCGTAAGAAAAAGTTTCCCCAATGGGATACTTAGTTTTAGTTGAAGACTTCGGTTCTGAAACTCGAAAACGAAAATTTTAGGAGTCGGAGGACTGGCACTTGCGAACTGCTTCTGCTTCGGGCACCGCACGGCAAGAAAGACTGATGTAATGGCGTTGGCTGCATGCTTTATACCCGACTACCTGACGTCATGGAAGATGAGACAGCAACCAATGCAGGACTCAAGACTTTGATAATCAGGCCGACTGAGGGCTACTGCAAGCAGATAACCCAAATGTGATGACTGTAACAGTGAAACACGAAGAACATCAACCTCATTTACTGCATCTCCATGGAAAGCTTATAATTACCACCAGTAGCAGGTTTGCTATTAATCTCTATTTTGTAGTGTCAAGTTAACAGATAGAATCTATATTTCTACTGCTGGAAGTCATGTTGAAACATTGTTGATGTTTTGCTTTGCATCTTGCACTTGACGAGACCTCACAAGACATATACAGTGCATGATAAACCTATTTTTTTGTATTTTCAGTCTTCCACAGGTGTAGTCTGTATTGTATCTGGCCAGCTTGTCAATGCTTGTATTTACTTTATTCAGACTCAAATTGGAGTTGTTATGATAGGAATAATCCCTCCTATTACTATTAAAAGGATAGTTTGTACAAATACTTGTTAATGACATACAGAAATATCGAAGCTATTGGAAAGGAAGCAATGGTCAGAGGTGATAACTTATGCAGATCCATTAATACTGCTGTAAGCATAATGTTAATGTGATAATGACACAGTGCAGCCTGTAGTACATTAGATAGTGATATTATGCATGTAAGACTTACACTGGTCACATATATACTACATGTAACGTACATGACAAACCTTCGGAAATCTAATTCGTTTATATAGACTTCAGGAAAGTTTGATCACATAAGAATGCAATCCTACAGCCTAAGGATGAGTTTGATATGCCTAGGCTAAGGACTCCTTTGTGTTATAACCAGTAGATTTCTTAAAAAAAAGGGAACTTGAATTATTTGCCTCTTTTTTTGCTTTTTTTAATACAGAATAGCATTATACAGTCTATAGCTAAAACCATGTAAATTAAAATCAGAGTACAGACTTTAATATAAGTAACTTTGTAAGCCAGACAACTCCTGAAATAATCAAACTAATTAGGGAGGCATGACACAAAGTTCCCTTAGGATATTCCCATTCATAGAATACTATATTCAGCCACAAATAATACCATATAAATATCCTATATCACTATTTATATGGTTAGAAGCATTGTCATTATACCTGAATATTTTGGATGGCTGGCAAGGAAGAGCGTACCCCAGCCCAATAGGATGATTCTTGGAATTTGGGAAACTGTAATATAGTTCATGTTTGCATAGATTTTAAACTTAATATTATTGACTTAACCATGTTAAAAGCTTTTTGGGTCTTTTTAACTCTTTCAGAGGGAAGTGGTAAGTGGTTAGGCACAGAGGGGATTCTGGAAGAGTATGATGTCACCTTAACACATCTGCTATTGTCCTATAACCAATACGTTTACCAAACAACCAAATATGGCTCACAAAAGTAATTTACACACATAGCATATTACTTAAGCAACTATGTAAAGATGATTAGTGTAGACTCATGGAATATAAATGGCCTCTAAAATGCAAGAAAGAAAAACCTAATTATGCACTTAATCTATCAGGAAAGTCAGAGGTAGCATTCCTTCAGGAAACTCACATGACCAAAGAACAATGGGATAATGATAAAGATAAAAATAAAAAGTGGATACTCCAAATGATAGCAGCAGGGGATAGCACAGCATCCAAAGGGACAGCCATAATAATTAAAAAAAATTAATTTAAAGGAAATATACTTAAATATAACACAGATTCAAATGGTAGATGGTGCTACTTTTCATGTTATCATCCAGCATAGAAGAAACCTCTACTATTTTTAATGCATCTGTGGTAGCATTGTCACCTCACAGTAAGACACTGTCCGGTTCGATTCTCAGCTACAGCGTCTTCAACGTGGAGACATGCGTGAATGGGCGTACCTTCATTGAAAGGTTCCTAGAATTTATAAACTCAAGTGCTATGGAACAACTTGTTACCACTCCCACAAGAGGGGAAAACATACTGGACCTGATCATCACCAACATGGGGGCTCTATGCTCCAGACCAGAAGTGTATCCCTCACTGGTAAGATCAGACCATAAACTAATCTCACTGGATATTCACATCCGACCCCACCCCCTGCCCAGAAAGCCACAGTGAAAAACTTCTCTAAAGCAAATTTCACACTCCTCAAAACCAAGGTGGAATCCTTCAAAGCCCCCGGGCCTGTGGAAAATACGGCCCAGACCGCAGAATCCTTTATAAACGCATTCTATGAACACCTTTAAATTACGGGCACTCATAAAATCGTCTAAGGCCAGCTTTGAGAGAAAAATTGCACAGGACACTAAGGATAATCACAAGGCTTTCTTTAGTTATGTTAGGAATCTGGGTGGGAATTCCCAGATATGCTCAGAATTAGTCCAAAATGACAAAAATTACACCAAACCCACAGACATTGCCAACATCCTAGCGGACAGGTTCAGCGCAAATCCCCCCCCCACCAATAGGGCAAATATCTATCCCAGCAGAGTGCTGCCCCCCTGACATCTCAAATGCTCAGATAAGAGCCGCCCTCTCCAAAGCAAAAAACACAGCATCAATGGGACCAGACGGTGTCCCGGGCTGCGTCCTATATGAACTCCAAGAAGAGCTAAACCCAAACATAAAACTACTGTTCAATCTCAGCCTTACTACAGGATATGTATCCAAAGAGTGGCGTACAGCAACAGTGGTCCCTCTCCACAAAGGTGGTGCCTCAACGGATCCTGGAAACTATCGCCCCATAAGCCTGACTAGCTTGGTCTGCAAAGCTATGGAAAGGATCATCATGGACCTCATAAATAAAGATATTGGGGACCTACAGACACTGGATCCTACCCAGTTTGGCTTTGTTAAGGGCAGATCCTGCCTCTTAAACCTGGTCAATTTCTTTGAAATAGTCACCAAGGCCATTGACGAGGGGAAGGTGGTCCACATAACCTACCTGATCCTCGCAAAAGCCTTCGATACAATACCTCACTCGGGCATTATAGATAAGCTCACCAGCTTAAATATAAACCCCTATGTCACTAGATGGGTTGCAAACTGGCTCAAGGACAGAACCCACATGGATAGAATTGCTAGAGCCATGTCAGACACCAAACTAGTTACAAGTGGCATCCCACAAGGCTCAGTCATGGGACCTTTCTTGTTCGGTATATATTTCTCGGAGGTACAGGCCAACACGGAAGGACTGTGGCTGACCAAGTTCGCAGATGACTGCAAACTAGGCGCCATAATCGACTCTCCAGCCGACACAAGCATCCTACAAAAGGGCCTCATAGAAACAGACAACTGGTACCAGAGCCATGGCCTCAAGCTAAACGCCAAAAAGTGTATAGTCATCCCCTTTGGCAAAAACAAAGTGCCCACAAATTACCACATAGGTGGTAATCCATTAAGTACAGAAGAAGTAATTAGGGACCTGGGGACCCAAGTTGATAGCAATCTCTCATTTGAAAACCACGTGGCCAAAGTGGTTAGAAAAACATTTTATATAGCCCACCCAATCATGAAGGGATTCACATCTAGATCAGGGGAGATCATCGTGCCTCTTTACTCATCCCTCATCAGGCCCATAACTGAGTACAATGCCCCTTTTGGGATATACCTTACCAGACACCTGCAGCAACTGGAAAGACCCCACAAGTACCTCACCAAGAGGATCAAAGGGCTCAAACAGATGCCATATGCTGCCCGGTTAAAGAAACTCCAGCTCTACTCAGTGGCATACCGCCTGCTCAGAGGCGATCTGTGCCTGACGTATAAAGCCATGTCCAACATGGAATTAATGGACATGCTGCACCTCAGAAAATCCAAATCCCATCGAGCTACGCGCTTGAGCGACTTGAACCTCAGCACTGAAATAAATAGGACATGCTGGAGGGACAGATTCATAACCCAGAGGCTCCCTTCACTCTGGAATAAAATCCCAGTCCAGGTTAGGCAGAGTCCCTCATTGACTCTCTTTAAGAGGAATCTTGATGAGTGGATGGGAGATTGTAGGTTTACCCCGGGTATCATTTCTGTGTCACTGTTAGACAGAGGCACAGTATACTAACCTCAAAAAAGGACATAGCAAAATTCATTTAAAATGGGTGGTGAAAGCCAAACACACTCTGGCTAGGCTTATAAATGCCCTAGGGCAGATAGCCTAGTACGATCCTATGAACCTATGAAGGTTGTGCGTCGGGGCTGGTAACTCGGCATGTAAAAATCAACTACCAATCATTAGCGGACCGGAGTTCCGCTGTGGCAACCCCTAACCAGGAAAAAGCCAAAAGACACAAACAAACAAACAAATTATGGTCCTTGTAGCTATCGGCAAGATTTCCTGATTGAGATATATAATTTGCTTTTAAAGTACCCGGATCATATATATATATAATTATATATATATATATAATTGGTGAGGATTGCAATATGATAATTCTTCTTCTTCTTTTGGCTTTTCCCGGTTAGGGGTCACCACAGTGGATCATCTGGCACCCACTCTTCCATGGAAGACACACACACACACACACACACACACACACACACACACACGCACGCACGCACGCACGCACACACACACACACACACACACACACACACACACACACACATATACACACACACACACACCTAGGGCCAATTTAGTGTGTTCAATCCACCTACAGCATGTCTTTGGAATGTGGGAGGAAACCCACGCAACCACAGGGAGGACATGCCTACTCTGCACAGAAGGCACTTCAGCCAAGGAAATCCAAAAAAGACAGAATTAATAAAAATAATCACCTCAAGTCACTACCCTTCTATCAGAATTAATTGAAGATTTCAACCTGGTAGACCCCTACGAATTAAGCAATTTTAACAACTCAGTAAGCAAATTTACCTATTACTCAGCATACCGTAAATCATGGTCCAGAATAGATCTATTCTTAATCTCTCAATGCATAACGATTAATGAAGTTCATTATAACTTGGAACCCAGATCAATATCAGATCACTCAAAAATGACCATAAAAATAATGAAAGGAAAATCTAAAATCTCCACTCAATATATGTCTAACTGGACCCTTAACCCAAACCTAATTGGAATCAAAGAAGTGGCACAAGAAATTTCTAATTCCTTTTCTCAGCTAAATAAGAACTTCTTTACAACAAATATTCCCTTGGACATTCAACTTTATATAAACTCAACAAAGAAAAAATAGAAACTATAGAAGACAAGCTAAGATTAATTGAGCTAGAACTTAAAAAAAAAAAAAACACTCTCCTGCTCTAGAGAAACAAATAACAAATCTGCAAAAACAACTATATGAAACTCAGACATAACAATATTCGATCATGGAACTAAAATTATTATATAAATATGCGAAATGGGCCCAAACCCCTTCTAAAATTCTAGCAAAAATCATTAATGCAAAAAGCACCCCAGTACAATAAAGGAAATAAAGTATAAGGATAAAATTCTAGACTCAGATAATGGAATTATTCAAGGTTTTGAAGAAATATTCCAAACCATTTACGGCCCACAGGATCATATCCAAAAAATCTCTTTTCCAACAGTTTGTTGGCGACTTAAAATTCCCTCTTATTAATGATATACAATCCAGTAAACTAAAAGCCCCACTAACAGAAGAGGAAATTATAGTAGATATTGATAAGTTAAAACCTGGCAAGGCTCCTGGGCTGGATAGGTATGTGGCAGAATTCTATAAGAACTTCAAAAAACAAATTTTGCCTATACTTCTAAAATTATATAATCATATAATAGAGTTTGGGGTATCTGACTTGTATATTAATAACTCAAAGACCATTCTAATCCCAAAACCAAACACTGATAACACAAACCCAAACAATTGTAGACCTATAGCTCTGATAAACATTGATATTAAAATTATTAACAATTTTAGCAAATAGAATAAAAAAATTCTACCATCTATAATATCACCAGAGCAGCTAAGGTTTATGAGCCAGAGGCAGGTTTGGGACAACACACTCACTAGTGATTCCTTAACTCACCTATGTGCAAAAGATAGAGCTCCTAAATATGCCCTATCAGTTGACGCATCAAAAGCCTTCGACAGAGTTAATTTAAACTTTCTTTTCCAATTATTCCGTCAGTTCAAAATCCCACAGGAATATAGGAAAATGGTTAAAACTCCATACAATAACACAACCATGACACTCTATATCAACAAAAAACTATCAAAAGCAATCAAAATTATCAATGGGATGAGGCAGGGCTGCCCACTCTCTCCTTACCTGTTTAATATTTACATTGAAGCACTCCTATTACTAATCAGTCGAAGGACATATCACTTTATCCAAATATCCAAAACCCAAATAGAATATACAGCATTTGTAGATGACCTAAATATATATTTTGAATTTCCCAATACCAAGCTGGTAAAAATCCTAGACTCTATTGAAAAATTTTCCAAAATATCCAATTATGCAATAAACCCTAATAAGGCAGTCATCTACCCATTAAATCCCCTAAGACACAAAGAATTCTACTTTCTGAAGACAAGACTTAAAGTAGAATATACTTTAAAATATTTCGGTATTCATTTTGCCCATTTGCAGACAGACATGATTAACAACAACCTATATAAAGCATGGTCTAACATAACATATGATATAAGCAGATGGAAAAATCTTAAAATTTCCCCCTTATCAAAAGCTGCATTTGTAAAAATGAATATACTCCCGAATTGTTATGGCTAGGCTTGTACAGGCCCTAGGGCTGATAGCCTAGTACCAACCTATGGACCTATAAGTCCTATATCAACTAAATGCTACCTTTACTAAAATTCCAATAAGTTTTTTCAACAAGATTAAAATACATTTAGCAAAATTCATATGGCATCCAAAAAGCATTATCATAAACTAATGCTCCCTAAAGAAAAAGAGAGATTGGGCCTCCCTGACTTCCAACTATACCATGAAATCATTAGTGCTAGCCATTGTATCCAAATTGTAAATTATAATCCAGATAAAAGTAAGTGTCATCCACTGTGGATAAAACTATTCCACCAAAACATAACCATGACTAAAGTCAATCCTAACTCTATACCCTTCTTAAATCAGGAAACACTGAAATTACTTCCACCCAATTATTACTAATAAAAGTGAAGACTTCAAGAAGTTACTAATATCACTACAATTAGCTGAAACACCTGATGTTCATAAGGATCATTAGCATATATCCCATGTGCCTCTAGTACAAGAGGTTTGGGAGGTCACTCAGTGGAAGTTCTAGCTTTGCTGGAGTTTTTATTTTGTTTTTACAACCAATACATCGTAATCCAAATATAAAACTAGCTAATTCTGTGATAAATTTAGATAACTATCCTACAATAAAGCATTGCACGGTGTGGGACTTCTACCAACTAAAAGATCTCTCGATGAGTAGCATTAGAAACCCATTAAATGTAAATAAAAAATACGCAATAATTAAGCAAATTCTATACTTAATAAACTTGTTAACAGCAAGGCTTACAATTAATGAGCAAGACATCAAATTGCCACAACAGATTCAAAAAATGTTATTGTATAAGAACAAAATCTTATCTAACACTTATAAACTGATAAAAATTAAATTCCAAAATACAATTCTATTTTCCAAATTTTATATGAATAAATGGAGGGAGTCACCAACAGAGCAATACAGCACTAAATCAAAATAATTTATTAAAGTTAAGCGCTTTTGTCAAAATCTACTAGACTTCATCAGAACATTTAAATAACCAAAGTAACATGATTAAATAATACCCTAACCCTCTTAACCATTGGATAACAATAAACATCATTTCCTATAAATTAATTAAGTTATTTAAAATGACAGTGTCAAAAAACACAACAACAGAAAATAACAACAAAACCATAAACCCCAACCAACCAAATAAAATATAATACATCACTCAAAATATGTCCTAATAAAATCACATAAAGAAAGCTGATTTTAATTTCAGTGCAGAACTAATGGAAGTCTTGTCATTGAGCCCAGGTGGCTGACATGCATTTAATTTAATCTGCCACTTGAGCGCTAAAAATTTTAGGAAGTCATCATCCGGACCCCCTCGTGGACCCAAGTCTTCTTGTTCTAATACAAAAAATTTGAAGGAATGTGTCAGATGTACCTTAATGTGCTTGTATAAAGCATTGGTATCTTTGTTTTTCTGAATATCATAATTGTGTTGGTATATTCTTTGTCTGAGGGCTCTGATTGTCTTCCCCACATAATAACCATCACATACCATACAGGTTACAATGTAGACCACTCCCTTGGTATAACAATAATACTTTTTGTTAGTAATAATTTTACCATAATTCCTAACTTTGATTGAATCAGTATCCAATATGAAAGGGCATTGTCCACACCTCCCACATTTAAAAGTTCCACCTAGGCCTGCCTTTAGTTTTTTCCTCTCCACCAGACCTTTCAATGAAGTGCCCTTTTTGTATACCACAAGAGGTTTTCCCCCAACCTTTTGCTTATCTTGTCATCCATACAAAACATGGTCCAAAAGTCATAAATAATATTTCTAAAATTAAAAAAATCTCTAGTGAAGGGGAGGACACATGCCCTACTAAAACTATCAGTTTTTTTCCAAACCGGGGGCTCTAATGAAGCCTCCAGGATATTCTAAAAGTGTAGTGTAAATGCCCCCAACTCTTTTAAGTTTTACTTCTTCAGCTATGTCATTGACAAATTTAAAAGGGTAACCTCTTTTCTGTGACATCCCCATTAGGACATCACATTCTCTAATAAAATCATCCTGATCAGAAACCATTCTGGCCAATGTTACATATTGACCCTTGACAAGGGACTTCTTCTGTTGCAGAGGGTGGCAACTCTCAAAATGTAACAGAGAGTTAGAGTAGGTGGGTTTCCTGAAAAGGTGTGAGGTAAACTCACCCTTAGAGTGGTCCTTTTTGATGGTAACATCCAGATAATTCAAAGTGTCAAGATCCTTGGTCATGGTATATTTCAAAAAATTAGTAGCATTGTTGATATAAGTGAAGAACCTATTCAGGTCATCCTCACTCCCATGCCATAATAGGACCAAATCATCCAGGTACCATCAATATAGTACCCACATATCCTTAAATTCAGAGTTTACTATATAGAGGTCTTCCCACTGGGCTAGTACAATGTTGGCAAATAACAGCACACAACATGCACCCATTGCCACCCCCTGTACCTGCTTAAATAAATGTCCTTCAAAGTTAATGAAATTGTTATCCAGAACCATCTCCATACAGGACCTGATTGTAAGGATAGTTTCATGGTTCAATGAACTGTTCAAACATAAATAGCCATAGAACCATTCTAGTCCAATATCATAGGGTATCACAGAAAAGAGGTCAGAAATGTCAATGGTGACCAATATCAAGTCCTCGTGGTACATTTCATTCTTAACTTTAGAAAGAAGGTCCCAGGAATCTTTAATCACCAGGTCTCTGTTATCCAGTGTATGTTTATCAATGTATTTGGCCAGACTGAAGGTTTTAGAGGGTTTTGCATCAACAATTGATCATAAGGGGGGATCGGAAATACTCTTATGTACTTTGGGGATTCCGAAGATGGTGGGAATCCTAGGATGTTTTGTCTCCAAAAATCTTGAAGTTTCTAAAGTAATTTGTTCGTTCAATATCTAAATCAATAAGTCTGTAAGGTATATTCAGCTAATTTTTGGAAACCTCTTTGTAGGTGTCACTATACATTAAGTCAGTCACTTTACTGTTGTAATCACATACATCCATGATAACAATTCCGCCCCCCAATCCGTTTTCATAATCCTGATTTCATCATTGTCCAAAATATCGCGGAGCAATGAACATTCTTGACTTGTTAAATTACTTGCCCAATTTTTATCAAAAAGATATTTGTTTTTAGAAACCACTTTCCTAAATTCTTTTCATAAAGGGTTTCATATATTTGTACTATCGGGTGCATGGGGGGAATGAAGGTACTTGCTCTGTTTAATCGGCCTGAATTACCCTGCAAATTAAATGCCCCATCCCTTGACTGTGAGAAAAAAAGTGCCAAATTCAACTTCCTAGTGAATAATTTAAACTCCAAAATAGTATTAACTAAATCACTTCCAGTTGTTACACAAAGCTGAGCCCTTTTGAAAACAATTCTGCCCAATCAGTACTCACAGTTGTTCTACTGTAATTATAAATACTAACATCATGTTCAACATTTTTGACAATATTACATACATACATCCCAGTCCCTTCATGTCTATCATTGGTCACCTCCAATTTTCTCACAGTCGGGGGATTTTATTAGGACATATTTTTGAATCATGTTGTATTATATTTTATTTGGTTGGTTGGGGTTTATGGTTTTGTTGCTGTTTTCTGTTGTTGTGTTTTGGTGACACTGTCATTTTAAATAACTTAACTTGTGGAAGCATGGAGGTGCTTAGATGAAATGGCAGTGGAGTTTTTAACTAGATTGTTTAATGAAATCTTGGAAATTGAGAGGATGCCTGAGGAATGGAGAAAAAGTGTTTTGGTACCAATTTTTAAGAATAAGGGTGATGTGCAGAGCTGTAGTAACTAAAGAGGGATTAAATTGATCAGTCACAGCATGAAGTTATGGGAAAGAGTAGTGGAAGCTAGGTTAAGAAGGGAGGTGATGATTAGTGATCAGCAGTATGGTTTTATGCCAGGAAAGAGCACTACATATGCAATGTTTGCTTTGAGAGTGTTGATGGAGAAGTACAAAGAATGTTAGAAGGAGTTGCATTGTGTCTTTGTGGATTTAGAGAAAGCATATGACAGGGTGCCTAGAGAGGAATTGTGGTATTGTATGAGGAAGTCAGGAGTGTCAGAGAAGTATGTAAGAGTGGTACAAGATATGTACGGGGTTAGTGAGACAGTGGTGAGGTCTGCGGTGGGAGTGACGGATGCATTTAAGGTGGAGGTGGGATTACATCAAGGTTCAGCTCTGAGCCCTTTCTTATTTGTAATGGTGATGGACAGGTTGACAGACGAGATCAGACAGGAGTCCCAGTGGACTATGATGTTTGCAGATGACATTGTGATCTGTAGTGAGAGTAGGGAACAGGTGGAGGAGACCCTGGAGAGGTGGAGATATGCTCTAGAGAGAAGAGGAATGAAGGTCAGTAGGACTAAGACAGAATATATGTGTGTGAATGAGAGGGAGGATAGAGGAATGGTGAGGATGCAGGGAGTAGAGGTGTCGAAGGTGGTTGAGTTTAAATATTTGGGATCAACAGTTCAGAGTAATGGTGAGTGTGGAAGAGAGGTGAAGAAGAGAGTACAGGCAGGAAGGAGTGGGTGGAGAAGAGTGTCGGGAGTGATTTGTGACAGACAAGTATCAGTAAGAGTGAAAGGGAAGGTCTACAAGAGGGTAGTGAGACCAGCTATGTTATATGAGTTGGAGACAGTGGCATTGACAAAAAGGCAGGAGTCAGAGCTTGACATAGCAGAGTTGAAGATGTTAAGATTTGCACTGGGTGTGACGAGGATGGACAGGATTAGGAATAAGTATATTAGAGGGTCAGCCCAGGTTGGAAGGTTTGGAGACAAAGCCAGAGAGGCAAGATTACATTGGTTTGGACATGTGCTGAGGAGGGATGAAGAGTATATTGGGAAAAAGATACTAATGATGAAGCTGCCAGGTAACAGGAAAAGAGGAAGACCTAAAATAAGGTTTATGGATGTGGTGAGAGAGGACATGCAGGTGGTTGGTGTGACAGAGCAAGATGCAGAGGACAGGAAGAAATGGAAACAGTTGACGGGAGCAGCCAAAGAAGAAGAACTTATAGGAAATTATGTTTTATTGTTATCCAATGGTTAAGAGGGTTAGGGTATTTAATCATGTTACTTTGGTTATTTAAATGTTCTGAAGTCTAGTGGATTTTAATGAAAGCGCTTAACTTTAATAAATTATTTTGATTTAGTGCTGTAGTGCTCCATTGGTGACTCCTTCCATTTATTCATTTTTATTTGGTCTTGGTTCGTGTTTTTTCTTATTTTCCAAATTTTGGGATGAAAATAATAATATTACATCAAATCAAAAAGCAACAGCTATAGAAAACACCATGAAATTAACTCCCTTTAAAAAATTAATATACACTCAAATCATGATCTTTAACAATGCTTATCATACATCTGCCTTATTAAACAAAATTAACCCAGCAAATTCCCCAAATTGCCCCTTCTGTCCTTCCATAGTGGCTGACACCCTGCATATCTACTGGAGCTGCAAAAAGAAATATAAATTGTGGTGCTAAGATCCTTATTAAAAATAGGATACTCAAAAACTACATTGTCATGGAAAATAGCTGTTCTTCATATTATCACTGACAACAGTAATCAATTTAAAAAGCATATTACAATAACATCATGTGCACTCCTGAAATTCTACATAGCAAAAAACTAGCTAGATAGATCCAAAATTATATGGGAAGAATATGAAAACCTTGCCAAGAAACATATATTAAGAAAAAAAATTTATACAAAAAGTCAAAAGAGACTAACATACTATCAGAAATACTGTAAAACTCTAATTGACACTCTATCATAAAAGGTAAAGCAAACTAAGAATCAACCAAGGCCTCTAAAATTATCACTGTGAGGCTTACATAAACACATTCTTCTTAAATATAAGATATATATAAAAAAGGAAAGAATGAGGAAATATGATCCAACGTGACATCACTTGTACATAGTGTATATATAACTACATTAGTTTAGGATTCCTTTAATCTGTATAGTTGGTTTGTTTTGGGTCAGTCATCCATGGATATACATCCACGAGTAGATAACTCGATTTGCTATCATAGCTTAGAATGTTAGTAGCACGAAAGAGTACCATGTTTGTTCTGTTATATCCTATAAAATGTGAAACTGATTCTCATGTTAACTACTGGCTTCAATATGTTGTCTAAATTATACCAAATATTGTATGACCTGTTTCTGTTTTCAAACAAGTAAAACAATAAAAAGTTTATTTGAAAAAAAAATCATATAGTGATTTTAGAATTTATCACTTCAGTTCATTTCCTAAGGATAGTCATTGTAATTTGTTTGAATGGGGACTTAGTTTCCTGGAGGGGATACATGTGTCTGTTGCTGATACTGTTTTAGACTTGAATCTATTTATTAGAAAACTAAACTTGCATAAAAACAGAAAAAAAAAACCCCAGAAAACTAAACTTGCATGTATTTTTGCTAGCAATACTATGAATGGTAGTGTAACATATTTTAATCAAATTTCCACTTAGTATTTTTAATCCATCCATCAATCATACTCTGATCCTTTTTTATAAGATGTGCCAAAGGATATTCACTTATTGTAGGAATTTGAAAATAGAAAAAGGAGGTGTAATTTGAATTATGAAGAAATTAACCTATTAAAAGAGGTTTATTCTACAAATGGAATTACAACTGTGAAACTGGACAAGAGGGATGGATTGGTAGTAATTGAAAATACTGACTGTGGGAAAAATGTATGTGATTTTGCATAGTGAGGTGCATTCTACAGTTAGTAAATGTGGCCTATGCAAAAACTGAGCTTTTTATTCAATACTTTAAAACAAGACTTTATTTTTGAAGTGACATACCAATTTTTAAAAGTGGAACATCCAGTTATTCCAAAGATTTTTGGCATTCCAAAAATCCATAAGAATTTAAATGACCTGCCCATGAGACCCATAGTGGATTCAACAAGTTCAAAAACTCTCACACTAATAAAATTTGCTGATCTGAAACTAAATAAATATGAGTCAGTTTTCCCTTACTTGTTAAAAAATATTCCAGGGACTTCAAGACAATAGAGAATAGTTTATTCTCTGAGAGATTTTTTTTGTGACCATTGATATACAAGACTTGCATTTAGTGATACCACATGGGATGGGACTTGAATGGTTCCAAGATATTTTGGTAGACTATACTAGACTAGATGCCGCAGAGGTTATGGAATTAGTGTTCAAAGCAATTACATTTTGAGGAGGTATTAAGTCACCAGGAACCTGGAATGGCAATTGTGGAGGTGTGAACCCCATATTTTCCAATTTGTTACTAATTTATTGGTTGAGAAAATGGATTTTTCACTCAATTTATTCAGCATTGGAATTATTACTCAAGATTTCTTGACAACATATGTACTTTTTGATTGAAAGTTTACAGCAATTAGATAAGTCCCCTTCCTAGCTAACATGTACTTTTGAAAAGCCAGAAGTAAGCTAAACAAAAAAAAAAAAAAAAAAAAGGGTACTTATCTGTATTGGACAGCCAAAACAAACGAGTGAACTGATTCCCAGAGCTGGCGATCGGAGGTTCGTCTATCACTGGGGCAAAAAAGTTCTGAAGTGGGTATGTGCAGACGTCCGCTTAAGGCTATGAAATGCAACATCACATGTACCCTTGACCCTAAGACTTTGGTATACTGGCCAGATATCCAGTGCTGCAGGAAGCGACCTCCCTACAGTTATGAATACTGCAACATCAGAATAGGACGACATCTATATTAATAGTACAACTGAATATTTAAAGTTTACTTATTCATATGCAAAGTATTTAGATATGGAGATTATAAAGAATAATGGGAACAAAAAAAATTCCTTCCACCATTTACTGTAAACCAACCTATTCAAATACATAAAAACTTTGACAGCTTCCACCAACACTGGCTAAAGAGAGTGGTGGTTAAATGATAAAGGTTAAGGGTGGCAAGAATGTTTTCTGATCCTGAATAGGAAAAGCTCCTTATGGAACTGAATAAACTAAAAAGGATGTTTTTAAGGGGAGATTATCCAGATGCCCTATTAAATGAAATCTGTAATGAAATTAAGACCAAGTGGGTACTTTAAACTTTAATTAAGAATAAATGGGTTTAGAGAATTTAGAAGCTATCACTTCAGTTCATTTTCTTTTAAGGATAGCCATTGCAATTTGTTTGAATGGGGACTTACATTTATCCCCTCCAGGAAATTGTCTGCTGCTGATACTGTTTTAGACGGGAATCTATTTATTAGAAAACTAAACATGCGTAAAAACAGAAAACTCAACTTCCGTGTATTTTTGATAACAATACTACGAATAGTAGTGCAACAGATTTTAATCAAATTTCCACTTAGTATTTTTAATCCACCCACCAATCATACTCCAATCCTTTTTGATAAGATGTGCCAAAGGATATTCACTTATTGTTGGAATTTGAAAATAGAAAAAGGAGGTTTAATTTGAATTATTCTACAAATGGAATTACAATTGTGAAACTGGACAAGAGGGATCGATTGGTAGTAATTGAAAATATTGACCATGTGGGGAAAATGTGTGGGATTTTGCATAGTGAGATGCATTCTACAGTTAGTAAATATGACTTATGAAAAAAGTGAGTTTTTTATTCTATACTTTAACACAAGGCTTTATTTCTGAAGTGGCATACCGATTTTTTAAAAGTTGAACACCCAGTTATTCCAAAAATCCATAAGAATTTAAACGATCTGCCTATGAGACCCATAGTGGATGCAACAAGTTCAAAAACTCACCCACTAATAACATTTGCTGATCTGAAACTAAATAAATACAAGTCAGTTTTCCCTTACTTGTTAAAAAAGATTCCAGGGAATTTAAGACAACAGAGAACAGTTTATTCTGTGAGATATTTTTTTTTTTGTGACCATTGACATACAAGACTTGCATTTAGTGATACCACATGGGATGGGACTTAAATGGTTCCAAGATATTTTGGTAGACTATACTAGACTAAATGCCACAAAGGTTATGGAATTAATGCTCAGAGCAATTACATTTTGAGGGGGTATTAAGTCACCAGGAAACTGGAATGGCAATTGTGGTGGCGTGAACCCCACATTTTCCAATTTGTTACTAATTTATTGGGAGAGAAAATAGATTTTTCACTCTAAATTTATTCAGCATTGGAATTATTACTCAATATTTCTTGACAACATATGTACTTTATGACTGACAGTTTATAGCAATTAGATAAGTCTCCTTCCTAGCTGACATGTATGTTTGAAATGCTAGAAGTAAGGTAAACAAAAAAACCCAAAGGGTATTTATCTGTATTGGACAGCCGAGACAAATGAGTGAACTGATTCCCAGAGGTGGCGATCAGAGGTTCGTAGGTCACTGGGGCAGAAAAGTTCTGAAGTGGGTATGTGCAGACATCAGTTTATGGCTATGAAATACAACGTTGCACATACCCTTGATCCTAAGACTTTGGTATACTGGCTGGATATCCTGCAGGCAGCGACCTCCCTACAGTTATGGATAATGCAACATCAGAATAGAAGGACATCTATATTAATAGTACAAATGAATATTTAAAGTTTATTTATTCACATGCAAAGTATTTAGATGTAGGGATTATAAAGAATAATGGGAACAAAAAAAATGTCCTTCCACCATTTACTGTAAACCAACCTATTCAAATACGTAAACACTTTGACAGCTTCCACCCACACTGGCTAAAGAGGGTGGTGGTTAAATGATAAATGGTAAGGGTGGCAAGAACGGTTCCTGATCCTGAATATGAAAAGCTCTTTATGGAACTGAATAAACTAAAAAGGATATTTTTAAGGGGAGATTATCCAGAAGCCCTATCAAATGAAATCTGTAATGAAATTAAGACCAGTTGGGTACTTTAAACTTTAATTAAGAATAAATGGGTTTAGATAAAATTATCTAAAAGATTCTAAGGAGAATTTTGCTAGGAATACAGTGAAAACTTTTTCAACAAATTCAGGGGGGGGGGCATTAAAGGAATTCATCCAGAACAATTGGGATATTTTAAAGTTTAGTGGGAATTTTTGTAATATCATGGTGGAGGAAACCAACATCAATTCATAGGACAGTTAAAAATTTTAATGAGATTCTGGAAAAGTCAGGTAGTAAATTTAAAGAGTCACAAAATTATAGACCTAATAGGACTTTTAAATATCTGGGATATAAACAATGCTCCTACATTTGGGATAAAGGCTTGCTGGTGTTAAAATAGTCCAGTAGAATATTAAAGGGCTCTTTAAATGTAACTCGACTGGGATGGTGTACATTGCATGCTGCCTAAACTGTCAAGCATTTTACATAGGTAAAACAGAAAGAACTCTTCATGAATAGGTATACGAGCACATGAACATTACGAAAGTTAATATGGGTAATCCCTTGGCCAAACATATAGCAATTATCATATTTTTAAATTTAAGGTAATGGAGAAAGTTCAAAAATGTCCTAGGGGTGTCCCTTGTAAAGAAAAACTACAATCATGAGAACTATTCTGGCAACTGAAGCTAAGGGCCAATTCACCACCTAGAATACATTAATTTATTTCTAGTAAATGTATATTTAAGCTTAAGACTTATCACCTATAGAGTCCCTCCCAATAACAACAGGTAGATTGTGCAACTGTTTTTAATTGATATGTATGTAGCTTTGGTCTTAGTTTTAATGTATTTAAAATATGGTATGCAAGAGTTTTGTTATTGGTGGAAACAGGTCATGTGATGTATCTGTGTTTATTTAAATGCAAACATTTAGCCAGCTGGCCCATTATGGTCAGTTGCAAGACAGGTATCTGTGGGCTAGACAAGTGTTTTAAGACCCATTTGATCCAATCTAGGGGGATTATTACCCCACTTCTTCCCCCCTATGGTGGGAATTGTGTGGTAGAGAGTGGGCTCACATCCAGGTCTGATGAAGTGGCCTACTGTCTTCCCTTAGAGCTCTTCCCTCTTAAGCTTCAGTGTTTCCTGCTGTGAGAAACATGCCTTCACATGCAAATTTTCACCAGCTAGTGCATACAGACAGCGTGCGGTCTACAGGCCTGTGCTCTACAGCTGAAATGCAAAGTGTTTCCTCTAGTGGTGTCACTCAGATGACACAACAGAGCTTATTCCTTCTTCCAGGATGGGTTTGTCAGAGCAGCTGCCCATGTCCATCCTCCTCATCTGGCTCTTTCGGCATCTGAGCAGCTAATCAACTCAGATCATCTGGGTCAGCTTCATCCTTCTATGCCACAGAGCCAGGGTAGATTAACAAAGGTTTGTGACTATTCATGAGAAGCAAAGATCTGTGTAGTGTAGTTTGTTATAAGGGGTGACAAGAATAGCAGTGTAGGAGGTAACAGATCTGAAGTGATATGTAGACATTTTGGTGGTGAGCAGACTGCTAAGAAATGGAAACAATTGTAATTAATAGTTTAAATAACATTAGTCAGAGTAATAGCCAATCTTTCTTTGCACAAAAGGTAGTCAGTTGGCCTTTGTGAGGATCAAGTAATGATGCTTCCTCTGTGATGCCAGGCTTATACATTTAAAGATTATATTGAATGTGAGCTATACTGTTGTTAGTTTTTTTTCTTAGATGTTGCTAAAATAATTAGTACACCATTTTCCAGTTGGAATAATGGAATGCCTATATGGCATTTTTATGGCCTAGAACTGTTGTAAGTAAATTTTTGATTTTGCTATATTTAAATGGTACTGAAATTTTTAATGGGGTTTTAGCTCAATGTCTAGAAAGTAGAAGTGACTGGTTAGTTCAGAGTGGTGAAGGTTATTAACTATCACCCATGTCATTGAGACTGAGAACAACTTTTTATGGGGACTGAAGATTATGGCTTTAATCTTTTTAAGCTGAAAATGCTAATTTTTATTATCCAGTTGGAGAGTTCGTAAAAGGGGTATGATCTTTATATTACCATATCACCTGAGTAGAGGATAACTGACAGATGAGTCAACCAAATGGGAAGTTAAGAAAAACAGAAAATAGAAGTGTTGCTAAGACCAATCCTTAATGTACTTCTTTGATTAGATTAACAGATCACTACATTTGTGAGTCTATTCTAAACTTAGAGTCTGCAGGTTAGAACGTTTTTAACCTAACCAAGGGCTTTAAAAGTAACTCTATTGGCAGTAAAACAATTCTTTAAGAGATTTTGTTCAACTAAGTCAAAAGCACTTATAAGGGGGATGAAATCTGTACTTGTTAGTACCCTTTATCCGTGTTACACAGAATGTGAACATTAGGTGTGTAAAGGGCAGCCATGGTACTTCTACGTATCCAGAAGCCACACTGGTGAGTCACAGCAACTTGCATTTTGAATGCTGCCAGCTGTGTATAGAATATTTCCAGTAGTTTTCAAAGTATGAGAAGGGCAGAGATTGGTCATTAGCTTTGTGAATTTTGGCAAGATGTGTTATAAAAGCCTATTTCCATATATAAAGCATGGTGCTATTGCAAAGGCAAAGGTCGTAAGCACGAAGGAGAGGCAATTTGTTCATGATACAATATAATATATGAATCTAGCGTACAAGGCCATCAGCATCAAGAAAATTATTGGTGGATGTATTCCAGTAGTGGTTCAGTGTCTGATTTTTATGGAAGAAAATTAGTTGGTAGAAATACAAGGTATGGGGTTCTTATGGAACAACAGAAAGTAGGAATGTAAGTTGTTGGGTTCTGCATGAGTCAAAATGGGGAGGGGGGAAATGTAGGAAGGAGTGAAGGTAGTCTTTCAAGAAGTCACTAGGTGAGATAAGGGTCCAGAAGTAGTGTATAATACATTTGCTGTGTGGTGTTGGCATGTGAGAGCAGACAGTAATTTTATTAACTTACAAAATTGATTAGGCTGCCCAAAAATGGAGGTTTCTTTGGATTGTAGGTGGAGAGCTTTTATCTTCTTACTGTCTTTTGAGCCAGATTCACTACAAATATGAACCAGTCTCTGGTTTCTGGACTACATGCTCGTTTCCAGTGCTGCAACGACAAGTCCTTGAGTTGTAGAACTATCCTGAATAGCTTTGTGTTCATAACTTGGGTTCATGTTTAACAAATCCTAGTTGTCCTTTTTGGGAACCATGTATAATTTAGAAGAGAAGACTTGGACTGGGAGGCAGCAAATGAATTGCCTTCTTTGATGGACAATGACACATTAACTGAAGAGCTTGATCTACTTTGTATGTTGTTGTTTAATGAAAATACTGCACATGTGCTTTTCCACGAATTCTAAGGTATAGCCCTTATGTAAAGTCTGAAGCACATACTTTATAACTGCTCTCTGATATGTAGATTACTGATATGGATAGCTGCCTTCTAGCAGTTCTGGGGAAGAAGGAAGAAAAGGCCTGTAGCCATTTGCAGGATCTTTGACTGTATCTGCATTTTTCTCCTGCATTTGTAAAGGAACAGGACAGTTTTCCATGAACTTTGTTCATAGATTTATAGGATAGGTATTCCCTATAATAAGACATTTTATTAGAGTACTAATTCTTATGAAACTGTAGAGTGATAGGTTGGCAAAGTTCTTTAAAAGACTTTGTCTTTCTTTTCATGATCAGTAATAGCATACTACTTCAATTAACACCATGGCTAATGTGGACATCTAAATGCAATTATTTTACATTTTCAGGATAACTGTCTTTAGCTAAGAACATCACATTATTACTCATAATATTGTTGTTTTGGAGGTAGTATCTACTGCACCGCAAGCTCATTTAAGAATGTGAAGACTAATCTGACAAGCTGCAACAGTGAGCAGTTCTAATTAACTTGCAGTGTCAAAGTACAACAGCACACACAGGGCATCCTGAATCTGGTCAAAAATAAATCTCTGATAAATCACCATACAAGAGCTCTAGGCCAACCCTGCTGGCATACAGGGACAAAGCGCTGACTACAGCCCAGGTGACTAAAGGTCAAGTATTGGCTTGAGGACTTGACAAATCTGGCAGGACAGGACTGGCATACCCATCCTATGGAGGAGGGCAGGGTGGATGCTGCCATAATCTTTGCAGGATGTTTGGCACACTGGCATAGCATATGCATTCTAAGGTTAGCTGTTAGCCCACCAAACCATCATCTGGTAGCAGTCTTCATTAGCAAACACACAGGAGTGAGGACAGGATGTCATGGGCCCACACAGTGATGCCAGTAGCTCATTCCCCTGGCCAAGGGGTGGGGTTAGGCTACTCACATGTCTTCACATTGCAGGCAAGAACTCCTCCTCTCAGGACTGCCTGAATATTGGTTCCTCTGGATGGCTGTCACCTTGAACGGACTCAGGTATAATCAGGGAAACTTGATGGTGGGCAGGCATGATGGCAAAAAAAGAATACAGGAAACAATTATTAAATGTTATGACAGCCAAATTGCTGGATGTGTTTCCATTGTTGCTACAGTTATCCAACAAGTTATTCTTTTCAAAAAGCAAAGCTGCTAAAGGAAGAAATTTCCTATTTTTGAAGGAATAGAAGATGGCATGTATGGCACGACCAGCTTTACTGGTGTAAAGATCCTGCCTGTCCTTAAGAGATTTGTACAGCCTATCAGTAGTTTTAGGTACAGATGGCTGTGAATCTGGATCTTTGGTGCTAGGTTTAAAACATACTCAGTGGAATAATACAGAGAAGAGACCTCCCAAATTTACTCTGGAACCTACACTGACTGTTTTGACCTTTTTAAGATAAGGAATCCCCTGTAGGCTACATGAAAATATCTCCCATGTAACTTATAGCCTCCATAAAATTCAAGTCTTCAGGATGTCATTTTTAAGAACAAAGTTGTGTACATTTACCATAAATATAGATGTTCGTGTGTATTCACTGTTGCAGCCCTGACTTGTTGGATTTCCTTCCATGAAAGCCCTTGGCTGGCCCGACTACCAGAGAAAACTCTTTGCACCTCCCAAGGTTGGCGGATGCCTGACCGATGTCAGTATGCTCAGGTATAAAGGGAGCCAGCCTGCATCATGATTTCAGCATTTTCTTGTCCTCTACCTGGAGGAGTCCTAAGTGGACAGGAGGGAATGAAGGAAGAGGACCCTTACAGCAGGTGAGTTGATTATTAGTAGGCTACATGTTAGGCTAAGGGGGAAGGAGGGAGGGAAAGAAGACTGCAATAGTGAATGCACTTGAACAGCTACATTTATAGTAAGTGGACACAGCTGTACTGTTCTTTGTGGTTTCACTGCTGCAGTCCTGACTTGTGGGAAGATTCCAAAAGCTGAACCGAGGGGAGAAGGAAATTAAGGAGAGCACAGGAGAGGATGCCCTTGCAGGATGGCAGTGGCAAATCCTACTCTAGATTTAGAAAAGGCTGCCAAGTGGTAGTGTTTTTGTGAAGGTATGCACAGATGACCAGGTGGCTGCTTCCAAGATGTCCTCAGTAGGGGACTACCTTTAGAAAGGCAGCAGAGGTAGCTGTGGCCCTTGTGGAGTCTGACAATCCTTTCAGTTTTTTTTTTTTTTGCCATGATGGCTGTAACAGAAAAAGATGCAGTGGGAGATCCACTTAGAGATAGTCTGTTTAGAAGGTGACTTTCCCTCAGAGCCAGGGGCAAAGGTGATAAAAAGCTGGTCAGATTTTCTCACGGCTTTTCTCCTGTCTAGATAAAAATGGAGTTGCCTGTGCACATCCGAAGAATGAAGTATTCTTTCCCCTTTTATTCTGAGGGTTGGGAAAGAATGTAAGCAGATGAATAGCCTGATTTAGAGAAGTATCAGTGATCACCTTGGGCATGAAAGAAGGATTAATTCTGAGGGAAACCCTATCTTAGTGGAAGATAATAAATGGTTCCACTGCCATGTGGGCCTGCAACTCAGAAACCCTCCTAGCGGAGGTGATAGCCAGCAACATGGCTGTTTTCCAACTAAGAAACTTCAGAGGAGCAGAAGCTGCAGGTTCAAAAGGAGGCAAAGTCAGCTTTTCTAGAGCAAAATTGAGGTCCCATGGAGAAATAGATTTCCTGCTGGAAGGTCTAATGCAAATGACACCCCTAAGAAATTGTCATAATGGCAGATGGGAAAAGACTGTTGGAAGAGTAGGAAAGTGGGACGAAATGGCAGATGCATGAATTTTAATGGAGGAGCAGGAAAAGCCTTTATCTACTAGACTAGCCAAGTATTTTAGGATGGTAGTAATATGTGCTGAAATGGAATCGAGGTGCTGCTTCTGGAAACAAATAGAGAATCATTTCCATTTGGCTGAGTGTGATTTTCTAGTACTAGGCCTTCCAGATTCTTTAAGGATGTCCTGCATTTACTTAGGGTAATTTTGCAACTAAGTGTTGCGGAATTATTCAAGCTAAAAGGCTGTGTCTGAAGGTTGGGGTGCATAAAACTTCCCTTGTTTTGAGTGAGGTCTACTCTCGGAGGTAATAGCCATGGGCACTCACTGGTGAGCTCGAGGAGGAGAGGATACCAGTGTCATCTGGGCCACTCTGGTGCTATCAGTATTGCCCTTGGGCCCTCCTTCCTTATCTTTATAAGCATTCAAGGCAGAAGGGGTAGGGGGGCATAAATGAAAAGGTGAGTCCAACGGAAGGAGGAAAGCATCTGTTTTACAGGCAGATTTTTGTTTGATGCTGGCATAGAATTTTTTCAGGTAAGTGTTTTCCTTGTTGGCAAAGAAATCTGACTGTGGGACTCCCCATCTCTGAGTCATGCTGCGAACAATTTCCCAATGCAGAAGCCATTCATGGGGGTTCATCAAGTTTTGGCTGAGGTGATCTGCTAGAGCATTTTGAGCCCCTGGAAGGTATTGCGCCATGAGGTGCAACCCCAGAGTGTGTGTGTAGTTTCCCAGACTTGCATCTCGCACAGGGGATAAGAGTCTGTGCTTCCCTGCCTGTTTATGTACCACGTGACTGTGATATTGTCTGTTTTTACTAACAGTATCCCTGGTACTCACTTTTTTTTGAAGGCTTGGGCCTTTTTGCACTGTCATAAGTTCTTTCCAGTTGGTGTGTCTCTCCTTGAACTGAACATCCCACTTCCCTTGGGATTAGAAGTGTTGAAAAGTCAGCTCCCCAGGCTGTCTCTAAAGCATCCATGGTGAGGGTTTGACCCTGTGGAGTGAAACTGAAGGTAAGGCCCTGATTTTGGGTACAAGCCTGTACCCATCATGTAAACTCTTGTTTGAGACAAGTGATCAGCTATATCTCGGTCTCTAGAGACTGAGAGCTCTGAGATCATACACTCCTGAGTTACCACTGAAGCTTCCTTATGTGTAGCATGGCCATATGAACCATGAGGATACATGATGCCATGTATCATAGTGCTTGGAGAAAATATCTGGCTCAGATGCAGTGTTTCTGCTGGATTTTTTGGAAGTAGTTTGTCAAAAAGTAGACTTTGTTTGGAGGAAGGAAGGAGGAAGGCTTTTTGAAGTGAAGAGTCCAGGAGTGCCCCCAAGAAAAACTACAGTTGTGTACACTTACCATAAATGTAGATGTTCGAGTGTATTCACTGTTGCAGTCATCACACTTGGGTTATCTGCCTGCAGGTAGCCCTCAGTCGGCCTGAATATCAGAGACTTTGTATTTCTGCGTCGTATGCTGTCACTCCAGGACTGATGTCAGGTTGTCAGGGGTATAAAAACAGGTAGCCAATGCCATTACATCCGTTTTTTCTTGCCCCAAATGTCAAGAGCCCCCCAATAGAGAGCTAAGTAATGGTGCGGGAAAACACCACCATTAAAAAGTAAATTCCAATACCACTACCCCTGAAAGGAGGGGGGTGGTAAAAGGCATAGAGAGTTTAGAGAGAAAAGCAGGGGGCTGGAGGGAGGGAAACCAGGACTGCAACAGTGAATACACTCGAACATCTACATTTATGGTAAGTGTACACAAAGTACAGTTGTGTACCTACCATAAATGTAGATGTTCGAGTGTATTCACTGTTGCATTCATCACACTTGGGTTATCTGCCTGCAGATAGCCCTCAGTCGGCCCGAATACCAGAGTCTTGGGATTTCTGCATCGGATGCTGTCGCCTCTTCCATGACATCAGGTCATCAGGGGTATAAAACATGCAACCAACGCCATTACATCAGTTTTTCTTGCCCCAGATGTCAGGAGCCCCCAAAATAGGAAGCTATTACATGGTGTGGAACACCTCCAGTAAAAAGTAAATACCCCTGCCATAAAAGACAGCCATAAAGAGGATAGGTAGAAAGGACAGAAAAAGCTAGGGGGCTGGAGGGAGGGAAACCATGACTGCAACAGTGAATACACTCAAACATCTACATTTATGGTAAGTGTACACAACTGTACTATGCTCTTCATGTTTCACTGTTGCAGTCATCACACTTGGGTTGATTCCCAAAGTTGAGGAAGGATGGAGGCAGTCAAGAAGTGTTGGGGCTGGCTAGCTGGCCTTGTAAACCTGCTGTAGCAAATCCAGTTCTGGATTTAGAAAAAATAGGTAAGTGGTAATGCTTGGTGAAGGTGTGTACAGAACTCCAGGTTGCAGCTTCCAGGATGTCCCCTAAGAAATGCTGTAGAGGTTGAACTAGCTCTAGTGGAATGAGTTCTGATCCCAAGGGGTAGGTTTTCCATGGTGCTTGTAGCAGAAATGGATGCAGTGTGCTATCCATTTGGAAATGGTTTGCTTCGAAATGGCCCTGCCCTCTGCCCCTGTAGCAAAGCTGACTAGCAGCTGGTCAGGTTTTCTGAAAGGCTTAGTTCTGTCAAGGTAGAACCTGAGCTGTCTGTGCACGTCCAAGGAGTGCAGTATTCTTTCCCCTTTATTCTGAGGATTAGGGAAAAAGGTTGGCAAATGGATGGATTGGTTTAAAGCCACACTGGATACCACCTTGGACATAAAGGATGGGTTAGTCCTGAGGGAAACCCTGTCAGCATGGAAAATAATGAAGGACTCCACCACCATTAGTGCCTGTAACTCAGACATTCTTCTTGCTGAAGTAATAGCTAGAAGTAAGGCTGTTTTCCAAGAGAGGAATTTTAAATCTGCTAAAGCAGCAGGTTCAAAAGGTGGAAGTGTGAGCTTTTCCAGTACAAAGTTAAGGTCCCAGGCCAGGGTGTGAGCTCTCCCAGGGGGTCTTAAATTGTTAGCTCCTCTCAGGAACTGTTTGATGAGAGGGTAAGAAGAGAGAGGTAGTTCAGTATTATAATGAAATGGCAAAGGCATGAATCTTAATGGATGAGAAGGATAGGCCTCTGTGGAGTAGCTCTGCTAGGTAATCAATTATTTGAGGTAAGGTGGGCACAGGTGTGTCCTTTCCTTGAGATTGACTCCAAGAAAAATATCTTTTCCACTTTTCAGCATAAGATTTCCCAGTACTAGGCCTTCTGGCCTCAAGGATGATGTCCAGCACCTGTTTACTGAGGGATGCTGGTGGTGTATTCAGGGTGTATTCAGGGGATAAGCCAGGCTGCAAGGTTTAGGGTTTGCAGCTGTGGATGCAAAATCTGTCCCTCCTGCT
The DNA here is from genome assembly GCF_019279795.1 of Protopterus annectens. Classification (NCBI taxonomy): domain Eukaryota; kingdom Metazoa; phylum Chordata; order Ceratodontiformes; family Protopteridae; genus Protopterus; species Protopterus annectens. The sequence continues at coordinate 919,507,328 of NC_056727.1, read as the reverse complement.
GAGACAGCAGGGAAGGTGTCTGATGTAGGTGGTGTGGCCAGTCTGGTGCAATAAGGATTGTCCATGGCCTGTCCTGTTTGATCTTGAGTAGTACTTTTGAGAGGAGGGGCAGAGGAGGAAAGGCATAAATTGAGAGGTTTTCCCATGTAAAGGATATGGCATCCACCTTCCAGGCTCTGCTGTGAGGGTTCCTGGTGCAAAATATGCTCCATTGATGGTTTTGGGGGGAGGCAAAAAGGTCCACCTCCGGTGCTCCCCACCTCTGGTTTACAAGTTTGAATGAGTTGGGTTCCAGTTTCCACTCGTGAGGCTCCAGTAGATTTCTGCTTGTCGTCTTCCAGAGAATTTTGCTTGCCTGGCAGGAACTGAGCTTGTAGGTGCACTTGGTTGCTCAAGGCTGTGTTCCACAGGGCCATGGATAACCTGCAGAGTGGGTAAAAATGAGTTCCCCCATGCTTGTTTATGTACCACATAACTGTGGTGTTGTCTGTCTTTATCAGGCGCTGTCCTGGAAGGATAAGGTATTTGAAAGCTGTCAGAGAATTCTGTATAGCTAGCATCTCTTTTTGATTGATGTGCAGGGGAATTTGTTCTGGGCTTCATTTGCCTTGAATGCTTTGCCTGCCATATGAGCCCCCCCCATGCATAGTCTGATGCATCTGTTTTCAGGGTTTGGGTGGTGAGGGGTTGAGTGAAAGGAAGTCCCTTGTTGTGGTTGCATGCCTCTGCCCACCAAAGTAACTCTGCCCTCAGACAAGGTATGATAGGAATCACTGTTTCCAGGTCCTGAGAATGCTGACACCAGAGACTTAAGTACCAATGAAGTTTCCTCATATGCAGTCTTTCATATAGAATTGGCAGAATGCATGTGGCCATGAACCCTAGGGCTTGCAGTACTTTCCTTGCAGATAGCTGGGTTTTGGTGGCCATTAGCTTGAAACAGTTTGTCAAATGGACCTGCTTTTCTGGAGTGAGGAATGCAATCTGGGAAGTTGGGTTCAAGCTTGCTCCCAGGAATACAATTTGTTGGCTGGGCACCAGTTGTGATTTCTTTTCATTGATGGTGTATCCCAGTGAAGTTAGAAGTCTTTTTACAAATGCCAGCTGAAGTAGAAATTCCTGACTGTCCACCCGAATCAGGCAATTGTCCAAGTATGGGTAAATGTGAATATTTCTCTGCCTGCAGTATGCAATGGCTGGAAGCCAGGCACTTTGTGAATACTCTGGGCACAGTGGATAAGCCAAAGGGAAGTGCAGAGAACTGATAGTGCATAGAGCCTGCCCTGAAACACAGATATTTCTTGCAAGACTCCCTTATGGGGATGTGCAGATAAGTTTCTTTTAAGTCTAGGGTGACTAACCAGGCATCCTTGGCTAGCATAGGAAGAAGCTGTTACAGTGTAAGCATTTTGAATTTTGGGACCACCAGAAAGGTGTTGAGAATTCATAGATCCAGGATAGGGCACCAAGAGCTCTCTTTTCTGGGCACCAGGAACAGTCTGGAGTAGAAACCCTGTCCCCTTTGTTCTACTGGAACAGGTTGACTAGCCCTGATACGGAGAAGGGAAAGTACTTGCTTTTGAGCCTCTGCCCACTGGTTTGGAGGAAGGTCTGGCAACCCACTTGGTGTTGGCAGTGAGTGGAAGTAGAATCTGTATCCCTGGGATACAATGTTTAGAACCCATCGGTCCTGAGTAATGGACATCCAGTTTTCTGCATGAAGGGTGAGTTTTCCTCCTAGGGGTGCAAGTACTTGGGTATGGCTGGGAAAGATAATTGGAAAGTCATTGTGAACTTTTCCATAAGGGGGTGGCTTACCACTCCCTGTTTTAGAGGTGGGAACACTCCATTGTTTAGATCTCTGCATACCCCGAGACTGTAGTCTTGGTGGTCTGTTTCCCTGGGTTTGGACTGAGAAGGCCTGGGAGGGACTGGAAAGGATAATTTTTTTGAAGGCCAATGCCTACTGAATCTAGGTGGCTGCACCTGTAAGAAATCTTTGACGGTTTGCATAGATTTAGCTTTTTCTTCCATCTTTTTAAGAACTTCTGCTTTTGTGCCAAACAATCAATCCTGATTTAATGGAGCATCTAGTAATTTTGCTTTGACATCGTCTAGCAAGACTTGTTCCTTCAGCCAAGCATGCCTTCTCAGTACAGACCCAGTGACAGCAGCCCTGCAAGATGCTTCTAAGGTATCAAACCCAAACTGCAAAGTATGTTTAGTAACTTGGTTTGCAGAATGCATTAACTGTTGTAAATCTTTATTTTCTGCACAATCTGGAAGTAACACAATTTTTTGTTTAATTAGTTCCAGAATATGATGCTGGTACTTCAACATGTGAAACTGGCAATTCAAAGCCCTGATGGCAAGAGTTGCAGAGGTATATACCTTCTTACCCCATCTGTCTAAAGCTCTAGAATCCCTGTCTGAAGGGGCAGGGTGTTTGGCTGCAGTAGCCTTAATGCCTTTAGGTCCCTGGGAAATGTTTTCTGGATCCGCAGTAGGATTCTTAAAGAGAAATTTGTGAGAGTCAGGTACTCTGTAGTACCTGTCAGGTTTTCTAGGAGCTGGTGGTAAAGTGTCAGGAGTAAGACTGGATTCCATGAAGACATCATCTACAATATCCAGGACAGGGGGTATAGCTAAAGGCCTGTGTTGAAGCAAATCTAAAAATTTGCTGAGTCTCTTTTTGGACTGAGGATAGTCCTGGCATTCCCAGCGGAAATGCTCTCTTAAGGTATGCAAGGTTTCACCAAATGAAAAATCATCTGGAGGGGAGGCAGAGGGAATGGATTCCTCTGCATCTGAATCCTCATAGGTAGATAAGGGTATGCCCTGGTAATCAGAAGGTTCAGAGTCATCGGACTCCTGGTCTGTAGAATCAGACGGAAATTCAATTCTGTCTTTTAGCAGGGGAAGGTTGGCTTCCTCTAATTAGAGTAATAAAGTCTTCAGCCATTCTAAGCATTTGTTTTTGTGGCATGGGAGCTTGAGCATGCAGTTTGGACGTCGGTTTTCTAGGTGTAGTGCGAGCTCTGGGCCTGAGAAACTCGGTAGATTTAGTTAAAAATGATGTCAGTTTAATACGAATATTGGCAGGTCGGAATACACCCTCAGAAGCCGGTGCCTGCACAGCTGCTCCGAACCCATCCAAGGTAGAGTTATCCGCAGGTTCCATAGTTGAAGAAGCATCTTGTGGCATACTGGACTCTGAATGGGTCTCAGCAGAGGCCTATGAATCTGTAGAAGTGGGCATCAGGGGCTGCAAAGGTGCCTCACTGAGTATTGGCAGACTAGCGACTAGCTTAACGGAAGCGTCGTTGGCAGTTTTTGACTATGCGGTCTGTCTCTTTGTGCTTTTTCAGAAGATCGGTAGTTTGATGGCTTACCAAAGCCATTTCGGAAAACGGAGAATGAGAGCATAAGAATTTAGCTACAAAAATAGCCCGACGACGAATGGTTCGGGCATTAAACAAGGCACAAAACTGACAGCAAGGGACGTCGTGGTCTGGGCCTAAACAGGTGATGGAGTAAGAATGAAAATCTCTGTGAGGTATTTGCTTTCATTAGGCAAGACAATTGTTAGTTTTTTCTGACATTGGTTAAAGGAAGAAAAAAAAGAATCCCCAACGAGGTACTTAGCTTTTATTTATGTATTTATTTACAGTTTGATGACCGGGGAGGTTCACTGTGCTCAAAAGAGCCCGTTTTCAGTGGAGGCCCGTGGAGAAAAGCTCCATAATACAAAGTACAAGCTACATAATACAAAGTACAATACATAGTTGCAAAGGTACCAGTTGAACAACTTGTAACTAAGAATAGCAAAACTAAGCAAAGTTAAACTGCAACATGAAGTAAAATATAATACATATTTACACGTTTACTGGTTGAGAAACAGTAGTACAGCATTAAATTTGTACAGAGGTTTGAAACATCTGAAAATGGTATAAAAGTAACATTAAAATAGGGTTAATCCCTAGTGTGTACGGAAGAATGAACCTTATATGTAATGAATGTATTTATGTATTAAGCAGGTTAGGTAAGGTTTGAAACTCGAAAAATGTAAATTTTAGGTAGCGGCCGACCAGCACTAGTGAACTGCTTCTGCTTTGGGCTCCTTCTCGGCAAGAAAGACTTTGGTAATGGTGATGGCTGCATGTTTTATACCCCTGACGACCTGACGTCATGGAAGAGGTGACAGCATCCGACGCAGAAATCCCAAGACTCTGGTATTCAGGCCAACTGAGGGTTACCTGCAGGCAGATAGTCCAAGTGTGATGACTGCAACAGTGAAACATGAAGAACATCTGTACTATGTTCTTCGTGCTTCTGTTGCAGTCATCACAATGGGTAGATTCCCAAAGCTGAAGGGTGGAGGCAGTCAAGAAGAGTAAGGGCTGGCTAGAATGCCTTGCTGGACTGTTGTTGCAAAACCTGCCCTGGATTTGGAAAAGATATGCAGGTGGTAATGCTTGGTGAAGGCATGTACAGAACTCCAGGTAGCAACTTCCAGGATGTCCCTGGTAGGGACTCCCCTGAGGAATGCTGTAGAGGTAGAAGTTGCCCTAGTGGAATGTGTTCTGACCCCCTGAGGGGTTGGTTTCCCATGGTGCTTGTAGCAGAAATGGATGCAAATGTGCTATCCATTTGGAAACTGTTTGCTTTGAAATGGCCTTGCCCTCTGCCCCTGTTGCACAGCCGACTAGTAACTGGTCAGATTTTCTGAAGGGCTTAGTCCTATCAAGGTAGAATCTGAGCCATCTGTGCACGTCCACAGAGTGCAGGATTCTTTCCCCATTACTTTGATGATTAGGGAAGAAGGTAGGTAAATGGATAGATTGGTTGAGAGCCACACTGGACACCACTTTAGGCATTAAGGAAGGTTTAGTCCTGAGGGAGACCCTGCCAGCATGGAAAATAATGAAGGGTTCCACAGCCATAAGTGCTTGTAGCTCAGACACTCTTCTAGCTGAAGTGATGGCCAGAAGCAAGGCTATTTTCCAAAAGAGGAATTTTAACTCTGCTGACGCTGCAGGCTCAAAGGGGGGTAGTGTGAGCTTTTCCAGTACAAAGTTATGGTCCCAAGCAGGGGTGGGTGCTCTCCTTGGTGGCCTTAAGTTGTTTGCCCCTCTCAGGAACTGTTTGATAAGAGGGTGAGAGAAGAGAGGTGGCTCAGTGTTGTAATGAGCCAAAATGGCAGAGGCATGGATCTTAATGGAGGAGAAGGACAGGCCTCTGTGGAGTAGATCTGCTAGGTAATCCAGGATTAGAGGCAGGAAGGGCAGAGTTGTGTCCACTCCTTTACATTGAATCCAGGAGCAGTACATTTTCCACTTATCAGCATAGGATTTCCTTGTATTGAGTCTTCTGGCTTCAAGGATGACGTTCAGTGCCTGCTTGCTTAGGCTGGTTACTGGGGGAGAATTCAAGGAATAAGCCAGGCTGCAAGATTTAGGGTTTGCAGTTGCGGATGCAAGATCTGTCCCCCCTGCTGAGAGAGCAGGTTTGGGTTCTGGTGTAGGTGGCACCGGTGACAGGCTTCGCAGGAGTGGGTACCAGTGTTGGTGTGGCCAGTCTGGGGCAATCAGAATTGTCCTTGGTCTGTCCTGTCTTATCTTGAGCAATACTCTTGAGAGGAGGGGCAGAGGGGGAAAGGCATAAATTGAGAGATTTACCCACTGGAAGGATAGGGCATCCACTTTCCAGGCCCTGCTGTGAGGTATCCTGGTGCAGAATCTTTTGAGCTGGTGATTGCAGAGGGAGGCAAAGAGATCCATCTCTGGTGTCTCGCATTTCTGAATCAGAAGGTTGAAGGTGTGTGGCTCTAGTTGCCACTCGTGTGGGTCTAGGAGAGTTCTACTTAAATCGTCTGCCAGTAAGTTTTGTTTGTCTGGCAGGAATTGAGCTTGCAGATGTACCTGCTTGTCTAAGACCGTGTTCCACAGGGCAGAGTGGGTAAGAGTAGGTTCTGCTTGTTGATGGACCACATAACTGTGGTGTTGTCTGTTTTTATTAGCAGTTGTCCTGGGAGAGTAGGGATCTGAAAGCTGTCAGAGCGTGCTGCACAGCTAGCATCCCTTTCTGGTTGAAGTGGAAATGCATTTGACTTGGGCTCCAGTGGCCCTGAATGCACTTGCCATCCATGTGTGTCACCCAGGCATAGTCTGATGCATCTGTGGTTAGGGTCTGGATGGCATGGGGTTGGATAAAGTGCAGTCCGTTGTTGTGGTTGAATGCTGCTGCTGCTGCCCAGCAAAGGAACTCTGTCCTTAGACAGGGTATTATGGGAATGACAGTTTCCAGGTCCTGAGAATGTTGGCACCAAAGACTTTTTAAGTACCAGTGAAGTTTCCTCATATGCAGTCTTGCATATGGAATTAGTAGGATGCATGAGGCCATGAACCCTAGGGCCTGCAGGATTTTCCTTGCAGATAGCTGGGTTCTGGTGGCCATTAGAGTAAAATAGCCCAACAGATAGGCTTGTTTTTCTGGAGTGAGGAATGCCATCTGGGATGCTGTGTCCAAACTTGCTCCCAGGAATACAATCTTTTGACTGGGGACTAATTTCTTTTTGTTGATGGTGTACCCCAGGGAGGTTAGTAGGTTTTTTACAAATGTCAGGTGCTGCAACAGCATTTCCTGACTGTCTGCCTGAATTAGGCAGTCGTCCAAGTATGGGTAAATTTGAATATTCCTCTGTCTGTAGTAAGCAATGGCTGGAGCCAGGCATTTTGTGAATAATCTGTGAGCAGTGGATAAGCCAAAGGGAAGTGCAGAGAACTGATGATGCATAGATCCTGCCCAGAAACATAGATATTTTTCTGCATGAATCCCTTATAGGGATGTGCAGATAGGCTTCTTTTAAGTCTAGGGTGACTAACCAGGCATCTTTGGTGAGCATAGGTAGAAGCTGCTGCAGGGTGAACATTTTAAATTTTGGTACCACCAGGAAGGTGTTGAGAATTGAAAGATCTAGGATTGGGCGCCAAGTGTCCTCTTTTCTGGGTACCAGGAAAAGTTTGGAATAGAATCCTTGAGCTATCTGTTCTGCAGGAACCGATTGAATTGCCCTTATAGAGAGCAGGGATTGGATATGGTTTTGAGCCTCTGCCCACTGGTTTAGAGGGAGGTCTGGGAACCCTTTTGGGGTTGGCAATGAGTGGAAGTAAAATCTGTACCCCTGGGATACAGTGTTGAGGACCCACTGGTCTTTGGCGATGGGAATCCAGTTTTTTGCATGAAGGGCAAGTTTTCCTCCTAGGGCACAAGCAGTTGGGCAGAGGAGGGGGTTGGGAAGGGGGCTGAGAAGTCATTGGAAATTTGTTCCGTAAGGGGGTGGTTTAGTACTCCCTGCTTTAGAGGTGGAGGTACTCCATTGCTTAGATGTCTGCATAGCCTGAGACTGTAGTCTGGGGGGGGGGGAGTCTGCTTCCCCTGGATCTAGCTTGAGATGGCCTTGAGTGGGCTGGAAAGGACCAATGTTTCGAGGGGCAATGCCTACTGAATCTAGGAGGCTGTACTTGTAAGAATTCTTTGACTGTCTGCATAGATTTAGCTTTTTCTTCCATCTTTTTAAGAACCTCTTCTGCTTCGGTGCCAAACAGATTGTCCTTGTTCAAAGGAACGTGTAGTAACTTGGATATGACATGATCTCGCAAGGTCTGCTCTTTAAGCCAAGCATGTCTTCGCAGTACAGAATCAGTGACTGCTGCCCTGCAAGAAGCTTCTAGGGTGTCAAAGCAACACTGCAATGTATGCTTGCTGACTTGGCGTGCAGAATGCATAAGCTCTTGCAATTCTTTATTTTCTGCACAGTCTGTAAAGGTAGCTATTTTTTGCTCAAGTTCCATAATATGTTGCTGGTACTTCAGCATGTGAAACTGACAATTCAAAGCCCTAATGCAAGAGTTGCAGAAGTATATACTTTCTTACCCCATCTGTCCAAAGCTCTGGAATCCCTGTCTGAAGGGGTGGGATTCTTAGCTGTAGTTGCCTTGATACCTTTAGGCCCCTGGGAAATTTTCTCTGGGTCAGCAGTAGGATTTTTGAAAAGAAATTTGTGAGAGTCAGGTACTCTGTAGTACCTGCCTGGTTTCCTAGGGGCAGGGGGTAAAGTATCAGGAGTAAGACTGGATTCCATAAAGACATCATCAACTTCCAGGACTGGTGGTATTGCTAAAGTCCTATGCTGTGGCAAGTCTAGAAATTCTCTGTCTCTTTTTGGACTGAGGATAGTCTTGGCATTCCCAGTGGAAATGCTCTCAAAGTATGTAAGGATTCACCAAAAGAGAAATTCTCTGGAGGAGAGGCAGAGGGAATGGATTCCTCTGCATTAGAATCCTCATAAGCAGATAAGGGTATGTCTTCATAATCAGAAACCTCAGAATCATCAGACTCTTGGTCTGTTGAAGCTGCTGGGGACTGGTCCCTTTTTCTCTTAGCAGGGGAAGGCTGACCTCCCCTTGTCTTTTGGCTTTTCCCGTTTAGGGGTCGCCACAGCGGAACTCCAGTCCGCTAATGATTGGTAGTTGATTTTTACGTGCCGAGTTACCAGCCCTGATGCACAACCTTTAACGAAGGTATGCCCATTCACGCATGTCTTCACGCAGAAGATGCTCTAGCTAAGAATTGAACCGGACAGCGTCTTCCTGGGAGGCGACAACGCTATCGCAGCACCACCACCGCGGATCACCCTAATCAGCATAATACGGTCTTCTGCCATTCTAAGCATTTTATTTTGTGGCAAGGGAGCAGGTGCATGCACTTTGGTCGTTGGTTTTCTAGGCATAGCGCATACTCTTGGCCTTAGAAATTCAGTAGTTTTAGACAGAACTGAAGTAGTCGGTTTGTGTCGAACATCGGTAGTTCGAAGAACTTCCTCAGAAGCGGGTGCCTGCTCAGCGGCTCTGGACCCATCCAAGGTAGAGACATCTGCCAGTTCCATAGTCGAAGAAGAGTCTCGAGGCAAACCGGACACTGAACAGGTCTGGGTAGCGGCCTGCGAATCCACTGAAGCGGGCATCCGAGGCTACAAATGTGCCTCAATGAGCACCGGTGAACTGGCGACTAGCTTAATGGAAGCTTGGTTGGCAGCTTTGAACCTGTGCGGTCTGTCTCTGTCTTTATCCTTTTGTTTTTTGTAATATCGGTAGTCAGATGGCTTACCGAAGCCATTTTGGAATACGGAGATCGAGAACGAAAGTATTTAGCGACAATAAGGGCCCGACAACGAATAGTTCAGGCATTGAACAAGGCACAAAAAGTACAGTTGTGTACCTACCATAAATGTAGATGTTCGAGTGTATTCACCGTTGCAGTCATTACTTTTGGGTTATCCTGCTGGCAGGCTACCCTCAGTCGGCCAGAATTCCAAAGTCTAGGTATGGCGTCGGTTGCTGTCGCCTCTTCCCTGACGTCAGTGCGCCAGGGGTATAAAAGATGCAGCCGACACCATTTTCTTCAGTTTTTCTTGCCCCAGATGTCAGGTGCCCCCAAATTGGTAGGCAGAAAAAATATGCCAATAAAAATGCATGCACAAAAATAACATTTCCTTCATCTACAAGTAAATACACCACATAGGTTGTATAGGATAGAGAAGTACAGATGAGTCCCAGCAAAGAAAAGGGGGATGGTGGGTGGGTAACCCGGACTGCAACAGTGAATACACTCGAACATCTACATTTATGGTAGGTACACAACTGTACTATGTTCATCGTGTTTCACTGTTGCAGTCATTACTCTTGGGTTGAATCCCAAAGCTGAGGAAGGGTGGCTGGGCTAAATAGGATTAGGAGAGGCTATGAGGCCCTGCAGAACTGCAGTGGCAAAGCCTGCTCTAGATTTAGAGTAAAGAGGTAAGTTGTAGTGCTTTGTGAAAGTGTGCACTGAACTGCAAGTTGCAGCCTCTAAGATGTCTTTGGTTGGTACTCCTCTGAGGAAGGCTGCTGAAGTGGCTGCTGCTCTGTTAGAATGAGGCCTAATGCCCTTAGGCACTGATTTGCCATGCTGAAAATAGCAGAAATGGATGCAATGGCCTATCCATTTAGAAATAGTCTGTTTTGAGATAGCCTTTCCTTGTGATCCTGCAGCATATGACACTAAAAGTTGCTCAGTCTTTCTGAAAGCTTTAGTTCTGTCCAAGTAGAAGTGTAACTGCCTGTGTATGTCCAAAGAATGCAGAATTTTCTCACCCTTGTTCTGTGGATTTGGATAAAATGTAGGCAAGTGAATGGTTTGTTTGAGGGCCACACTGGACACCACCTTAGGCATAAATGTTGGGTTTGTCCTCAGAGAAACCCTGTCTGGATAAAAAATGATAAAAGGTTCCACAGCCATGAATGCTTGTAACTCCGAGACTCGTCTTGCAGAGGTTATTGCTAGGAGCAGAGCTGTTTTCCAGGATAAGAATTTTATATCCGCTGTTGAGGCTGGCTCAAAAAGAGGCAGTGTGAGTTTTTCCAAAACATAATTGAGGTCCCATGCCGGAATTGGTGCTCTCCTTGGAGGCCTAATGTTTTTGGCCCCTCTGAGGTACTGCCTTATTAAAGGATGAGAAAAGATAGGTGGTTCCATATTGTAATGGGCTGAAATGGCAGCGACATGAATCTTAACTGATGAGAAAGAAAGGCCTTTGTTCAGCATCTCAGTTAGGTAATGTAAAATCTGAGGGATATTTGGTACACACGTGTCAATGCCTTGTTCCTGGTTCCAAGCACAGAATCTCTTCCATTTTTCTGCATAAGATTTTCTGGTACTGGGCCTCCTGGCCTCCAAGATAACATCCATAACAGCTTTTGAAAGAGGAGTGTTCTGAATGGCTACATTATCCGCCATGCTGCCAGATTTAAGGTCCTGAGTTGGCTGTGGCAAATCCAATTGTTTTGTTGGGTCAGCAAGTGATAAGTTTGAGGCAATATCCATGCTGGACCTTGAGACAAGCTCTTTAGGATTGGGTACCAGTGCTAGCGTGGCCAGTCTGGTGCAATCAGTATAATTTTTGGCTTCTCTTGTCTGACCTTTAGGAGTACCCTGGGAAGGAGAGGCAGTGGAGGAAAGGCATATACTGTTAGATTTTTCCAGCTGCAGGATAGGGCGTCCACTCTCCATGCTTGCTTGTGATAAATCCTTGTGCAAAATCTCTGTAATTGCCAGTTGTGAGGGGAGGCAAACAGATCTATGTCTGGGCATCTCTATTTCCTTATTATCATGCTGAAGACTTGTGGATCCAGTTTCCATTCGTGGGGATCCATGAGATTTCTGCTTAGTTCGTCTGCCAGAGTATTTGTTTTTCCTGGCAGGAATTGTGCTTGCAGGTGAACTTGATAAGTCAATGCTGTGTCCCATAAGGTCAATGCTTGTCTGCAGAGGGGGTAGGAATGTGTACCTCCCTGCTTGTTTATGTACCACATGTCCATAGTATTGTCTGTCTTTATCAGTAGCTGTCCTGGATGAAGTAGATCCTTGAAAGCTGTCAGGGCATTTTGAACAGCTAGCATCTCTTTTTGATTGATGTGAAGATGCATCTGGTTTGCAGGCCATGTGCCCTGAATACATTTTCCTGACATATGGGCCCCCCAGGCATAATCTGATGCATCCGTTGTCAGTGTCTGTCTGGCTGTGGGTAAACTGAATGGCAGACCCTTGTTGTGGTGACAAGCCTCTGCCCACCATCAAAACTCCTGTTGCAGGCAGGGAATGAGTGCAATTATGGTCTCCCGGCTGTGGCAATGCTGAGTCCAAACACTTTTTAGATACCATTGTAGTTTCCTCATATGCAGTCTGGCATATCAAATTAGTAGAATGCAGGATGCCATGAAACCCAAGGCCTGCAGGATTTTCCTTGCAGATAAGTGGGTCTTTGTTGCCAATTTCTTGAAGTAAGAAGTCACTTGTTTTTGCTTGTCTGGCGTGAGATAAGCCATCTGGGCAGTTGTATTTAAGCTTGCACCCAGGAATATTATCTCTTGAGAGGGCACTAGTTTTGATTTCTTTTCATTTACTGTGTACCCTAGGCCAATTAGTAATCTTTTTACAAATGCCAGATGCTTCAGAAGAATTTGTTTGTTCTCTTCTTGAATCAGGCAGTCGTCCAAGTAGGGATATATTTCAATTCCTCTTTGTCTGCAAAATGCAATTACTGGTGCCAGGCATTTTGTGAAGACCCTGGGTGCAGTAAATAAGCCAAAGGGCAGTGCAGAAAATTGGTAGTGCATTGAGCCAGCTATGAATCTGTGGTATCTTCTGCAAGATTGTCTGATTGGGACATGCAGGTATGCCTCTTTTAGGTCCAAAGTTACGAGCCAAGCCTTCTTGCCCAGCATGGGCAGTAGCTGCTGTAGAGTCAACATCTTGAATTTTGGAACTTCCAGAAACATATTTAGTATAGACAGGTCCAGTATTGGTCTCCAGGTTTTGTCCTTTCTGGGCACTAGGAAAAGTCTGGAGTAAAATCCCTGCTCCTGCTCTTGTTGTGGTACTTGTTGAATGGCCCTCATGTCCATGAGGGCTGTAATTTGTTTTTGTGCCTCTGCCCATTGATTGTGTGGCTGGTCTGGCATACCTTTTGACCTTGGCAGGGTGTGAAAATGGAACCTGTAGCCTTGGGACACTATGTTCAAGACCCATTTGTCTTGGGTAACCATTTGCCAATTTGATGAAAAAAGTGCTAGTTTTCCCCCTAAGGGGGCTGCCAAAAGAAAAGTGCTTGGATCTGGTAGAGGAAAGTCATTGGGACCGTTTCCTGTAAGGTTGTGATTTGTCTTCTCTGCTTTTGGAGATGGGAGCACCCCATTGTTTAGACCTGTATGAGCCTTGGGGCTGAGATCTGCCTCTGGGACACCTGTATCTGCCTCTTTGTGGCCTGTCTGACACTGGAAAGGAACAATTTTTAGAAGGTCAGTTCCTGCTAAATCTGGGTGGCTGTACCTGTAAGAAATCCTTGATTGTCTGCATGGATTTTGCTTTATCCTCCATTTTTTTCAACACCTCTTCTGCTTTAGTACCAAACAAAGTATCATGCTGTAATGGAGCATCTAATAATTTTGCTTTAACATGATCAGGCAGATTCTGTTCCTTTAACCAAGCATACCTTCTAATAACAGAACTTGTAACAGCGGCCCTGCAAGAGGCCTCCAGTGAATCATAACCACATTGCAAAGTATGCTTTCCCACTTGTTCAGCTGCATGCAATAAATCCTGCATTTCCTTGTTCTCTGAACATTCAGTATTTGCCAACAATTTCTTTTTAAGCAGTGACATTAAATATTGCTGATATTTAAGCATATGAAACTGACAATTTAAAGCCCTTACAGCCAAGGTAGCAGAAGTCTAAACTTTTTTCCCCCATCTGTCTAGAGCCCTAGAATCCCTATCAGAGGGGACAGGGTTTTTTGCAGTGGAAGCTTTGACCCCTTTGGGACCCTGAGATATAGTTTCTGGGTCAGCAGTGGGGTTTTTATATAGGACTTTATGAGAATCCGGGACCCAGTAGTATCTGTCTGACTTAGCAGGTGCAGGGGGTAAGAGTCAGGGGACAGGCCGGACTTTGAAAATACATCATCTACAATGTCTAGAACAGGTGGAATAGCAAGGGGTCTGTGCTGAGGAAGTAGCAGAAAGTCTCTGAGACTTCTTAGATTCAGAATAATCTTGGCTCTCCCAGAGGAAATGCTCCCTCATGGTATGCAGGGTTTCCCCAAAAGAATAATCCTCAGGAGGAGAGGCTGAAGGAATGGATTCTTCAGCATCAGAATCCTCATAGGGAAGCATGGAATAATCATGTTCAGAAGAGGAATCAGAGGAAATAGAAACCTGATCAGAAGAATCATACTCTGTCTCTTGCCTAGGCCTCTTATCAGGAGGTGGATGGGAACCCCTGATCAAAGTAATTAGGTCTTCGGCCATTTTGAGCATCTGTTTTTTAGGCATGGAAGTCTGAGTAGGAGAATGCTGTACTTGTTTCTTTGTCTTTAGAGCTGCTTTAGTCTTTGAAGCTGAAGATGGCTTAACATATAGTTGTGTAGGTCTGAAGACACCCTCAGAAGCCAATACCTACTCGGCGGCTCCGGATCCATCTGAGGGAATGATTTCCGAGTGTCCAATACCTTGAGTATCCAGAGGCCCAATCGGCTCCACGTGGGAGTCAGAAGCGGCCTGTGGCTCTGAGGTAGCGGACACCAGGGACTGCGAAAGCGCCTCACTGAGAACCGGCGACTGGCCTAGCGGAGGCCTCGTCGTCGGTTTTGGACCTCGGATGCCTATCCTTTTCCTTGTCCTTGCGTTTTTTGTAAACTCTGGTCGTCGGCTGTTCCAACGGCATTATATAATTAAATCTTCAGCCAAAGTAATGAAATGCAAAATCGAACCGACGCTTAATAGTGCGTTGGTTAAATCTAGCACAAAACCGACAGCTAGCAACGTTGTGATCAGGGCCTAGGCAAGGAATACAGTAAGAGTGAAAATCCTTATGAGGTATTTGCTTCCCACAGGAAATACAATTGTTAACATTTTCTGACATTGGTCTGGAGCAAGAAAAAAGTTTCCCCAACAGGGTACTTAGCTTTAATGAAGACTTCAGTTCTGAAATTCGGATTTGAAAATCTCAGGAGTCGGCCGACCGGCAATTGCGAACTGCTTTTGCTTCAGGCACCACGAGGCAAGAAAGACTGAAGAAAATGGCGTTGGCTGCATCTTTTATACCCCTGCTGCTCTGACGTCAGGGAAGAGGTGACAGCAACCGACGCCAGACCTACACTTTGGAATTCTGGCTGACTGAGGGTAGCCTGCCAGCAGGATAACCCAAGAGTAATGACTGCAACAGTGAAACACGATGAACATCTGACAGCGAGGTACGTCGTGGTCTGGGCCTAGACAGGTGATGCAGTAAGAATGAAAATCTCGGTGTGGTATTTTCTTTCCACAGGCAAGACAATTATTAACTTTTTCTGACATTGGTTAGAGCAAGAAAAAAGGATCCACAACGGGGTACTTAGCTTTAGGAGACTTCAGGATGATTCAATTAGTAAAGGAAAACTGTGGTAGCGGCCGACCGGTACTTGCGAACTGCTTCTGCTTCAGGCTCCTCGGCAAGAAAGACTGATGTAATGGTGTCAGCTGCCTGTGTTTATACCCCTGACGACCTAACATCAGTCCTGGAGAGACAGTATCAGATGCAGAAATACTAAGTCTCTGGTATTCGGGCCGACTGAGGGCTACCTGCAGGCAGATAACCCAAGTGTGATGACTGCAACTGTGAAACACGAAGAACATCTATCCTTTTGATTGGGCCCATGTTGGACTTCTAGAGATTTATTGTGAATCCCAGGGAGGACAAGAGATCTTGGGTAAATTTCAGGTCCTTCAGTAGTTTTGACAGATCTGTGGTCTGTATCACACAATCTCCAGGTAAGTGTATATTTGGACTCCCCCCGGTTCTGCAGAAAGCAATTACAGGTGCTAGACACTTTGTGAAATCCCTTGGAGTGATAGCTAAGCTAAGGGGCAGTGCAGAAAACTGACAGTGATTGGAGTCTGCCCTGAAGCAAAGAAAGCTTCTGAAGGACTTCTGAATTGGCATGTGCTGATAGGCATCTTTTAAGTCTAGTGGGACCAAGAAGGCCTGAGGGATTATCATGGGTAGTAGCTTGTGAAGAGTCAACATTTTGAACTTTGGAACCGGGAGAAACTGACTGAGGTTTGACAGGCCCAAGATGGGGTGCCAAGTGCCTTCCTTTCTGGGGACCATGAATAGCCTGGAGTAGAATCCTTTGTCTTTTTGATCTTCTGGAACTGGTTTTAGAGCTCCCTGAGAACACAAGATCTGAATCTGGGCAAGGGCCTCTGATGTCTGATTTTGTGGAACATCTGGATAGCCTGAGAATTTTAAATGTTTGTAACCATTTGAAATGTCTAGAACCCACTTGTCTGAAGTGATATGGGCCCAGTTTTGTTTGAAGTGTGGCAGCCTTCCTCCTAGTCTTGGGGTTGGGGGTGACTGGGGTGGATGAGTCATAGTCGCTCTTTGGCAGAGGCTTTGGACCTAGAACTACCTTGCCTGGCAGCCTCAGAGGTCCACTGCCTGTTTCTTTGCAGCTGTTGCAACTGACTATAGGTTCTATCCCACTGTGGTTTCCTCTGTCTATCGCTAGGCTGGGAGGGAAATACTTAGTTGGAAAGTTCCTATT
Organism: Protopterus annectens; assembly: GCF_019279795.1. Taxonomy (NCBI): domain Eukaryota; kingdom Metazoa; phylum Chordata; order Ceratodontiformes; family Protopteridae; genus Protopterus; species Protopterus annectens. The sequence goes on along the minus strand of NC_056727.1, from coordinate 919,491,144 downwards.
GAACTTAGGAGGCTGCATTTGGAGGAAGCCCTTTACAGTTTGCATAGACTTTGCCTTGTCCTTCATCTTTTTGATAACTGCCTCTGCCTTAGGGCCAAAGAGAAAGTCTTTGTCCAGGGGAGCATCCAGGAGGTTTGATTTAACATGGTCAGGAAGAGATTGTTCCCTAAGCCATGCATGCCTTCTAATAACTGAGCCAGTGTCAGGTGCCCTGCAAGAAGCTCCCATGGCCTTATAACCATGGTGTAATGAATGTTTAGCCACCTGAGAACTGCAGTGACAGAGATCTTGGAGCTCTTTGGAAAGATTTTTATCCTCTAGAGAGGTGACCTTCTGTTTGAGCTGATCTAAAACAGTTTGCAGATACTTGATCATATGGAATTGACATCTGCCCTCATAATAAGAGTGACAGATGTATATAACTTTTTCTCAAACCTATCAAGGGCCCTACTCTCTTTGTAGAAAAAGGGTTCCTGGATGAACTGGCTCTAGGCCCTGGGGTGACCAACTCAGGGTCAAGCGAGGGATTTTTAAAAAGGTATTTGTGGGAGTAATGTACCGTATAGGTTCATAGGTAGGTACTAGGCTACTGGCCCTAGGGCCTATGCAAGCCTAGCCAAAAAGGTACTCTGGCTTTTGCCATCCAAGAAAATTATTTTCCTGTGCCCCTGTCGAGCAGAGCTACAGAGGTGATCCTCGGGGTGAATTTCCTATTTCCCATCCAATCATCAAGATTTTTCTTGAAAAGTGCTAATGAGGAGCTTTGTTTGATATAGATAGGTACCGAAAAACTCTGTAATGGCACAGTGGAAACAGTCACAAACTAAGCCCAGTAGTAAAACTAAATATTTAATGAAGCACTTTTCATTATTGTAGATACAGTGACTTCATCACATAACATTTAAATATTTTTTTTCAACCACATTTAAATAAAGTATTTAATCATATGACATCATTGAGCCAACCAGGAAAGTGCACTTAAGAAAATCACAATACAGAAGACAAAATTAAAGGGATACATATCTCAAAACACTGCTGTCATGTACTGTAATGTAATTAAATAAAACTTTAAGTCTTAAGAATAATCGCTACACTACTTTTAAATCTGATAATTTTAAACAGTTTTAACCAGTTTAAAAACTATTTTTCAGCAACAAAATTATACATACGGCTAGGTAGTTCATAAACACTGACTGTCATTTTGACTCTCTTTAGGTGTTACGGCTAATTTTACCTCTTCAAACTTTTTGGGCAGGATTCACGAAGCCTCCGTGTAAGAGTTAGTAAGTCTTACATGGAGGCTGCAGTTAATCGGGGTGATGTCAGCATGCCATGCATATTCATGAGGGCATGCTGAATCACACCCTAGGCTAACACGGTCCGTGTAGCAAAGTAGGGGGTGTGTCCGCACAGCGAGTCCTGCAAAGGGACACGCCCCCAGAAGAATCACAGTCCCGAAAGGAAACTCCCACAAGCGAGTCCGCGGAAATGTCAAGAAACACAACACCACACATGCCCCCACAGACTATAAAACCAACTGAAATGTAAAACGTAAAAATGAACAGTTTAATTTTTTTTTTATAATTTCAAAAATGTTTGCCCGTAATTGCGCTCATTTACGCGGGTGTGCCCTTCGTTCGGCCACAGTTAGCAGTCATTGAAAAAGCATATAAGATCTAAATATGCAAATTAAGCCAAGTAGCAATAGCGTAGTGGTAGAGACGTCGAACAAAGAGGAGGTAGTCACGGTTCGAGCCCCAACAACATAATTTTTTATTTTTAGTGAAATAAGCACGAAACAATCCCGACATACATGTATATATATATATATATATATATATATATATATATATAAAACTATAATTTAAGTAAAATGTAATGAAATGGGCCATGTTTTTATGAAGAAATCTGACACAATTAAAAAAAAATATTTTATAAGTGCCCATAGCTGAGCAGCGCTCTAACAAGCTGAGTATGTTTGCCCGTAGGTGACCAGTGGTTTAACAGGTGTAATATGAGTGCCCGGAGTTGAGCAGTGCTTTAACATGCTGAAACTGTGTGCCCATAGTTGCGCAACATTTCTCATAGTGTAATATGCATGCTCATAGCCAAATAACGCGTTAACCAGCCTAACCCATTTGCGCGGAGCTGCGCAGCGCGCCAACTGGCTTACCGGCGGGCAACGTTGAGCAACCTGTATCAAAGCCGCCTTTAAACAGACACACCTCCTAGCCTGTCTAGACAGTAGTAAAATAAAAAAAAAAGCAATGCCCAGGCTCAAACCCAGGATACTGTGCATCATAGTCAAAGTACTGAACCACTAAGCCATGACAGCTGTACTGAAAAGTGCAGTATTAGCATATATATATATAGGAATGAATGGAAATAGAAGCATGACAAAGCAGGTTTTTTTAAGCTGATACAATTCCAAAATGGCCAATCACAGATAAGTGTGGGAAAAACAGCATATATAAGCCCCATAGGCAGGAATACACAGCATAACTGATTGTGGAACCTATTTGCAGTCAGGATGGCAGGTGTAGGAGAGGGTAGTTGCTTCCAAGCACAGAGGTGGGGTGTTGAGGAGTCCAAATACATGGTTTGGCTCCTAGTCCATGGTCATGAGGCTCAACTCATGCAGGGCCAGGTTCTGTGGGGAGCGTACAAGGCAGAGGCGTGGAACCGGTTGGCACATGATCTCACCAGTGCCACAGGCATACCAAGGACTGGTGAACAGGTCCGTCACCACCATGCGGACCTGAAGAGACGAAAGCAGGACCAACTGAACCGTTAGATCCAGGAGGCCCGGCAAATGCCCAACGCCCCACTACTGAGTAAGTATCCATGTAATTATGTATGTAAGGAATTATCCTAGCTGATATTATGGAGATGTATGTTCCAATATTACTTCATTTATATTATAGCTGCAGGTGTGCATTCTGCGAATCGATGAGCCTATGGTGATAGGCTGGAGCGGTTGCGCCACCAGGCAGTTTAGTAATTATTTTTCTGTAATTGTTATACAATATAAGTGAAACAGCTTGTAAAAGAGTTCAGTGTATTTACATATTAATAAAGTTCAAATAACACTAGAAGAAAGATTCTGCTAGTACTGTATGATTAGATAAGTGATGCAGCCTGTAATCCAGAAATAAAAAACAAGTCTGAAATAGAGATTTCCCACCTGTATTGTAATATCAGATAACCTGCTGTAGCCTGAAAATTAGTGGTAAACAAGCTAAAGACAATAGACATGTGTCAAATACATCCCCTTTGAAAATCTGCCATATGAAACAAGTGAGTCTGTTGGAAAGGATTGTTGTAACCAAGTATGACATGTTAATAATGCCTAGAATAAAGTACCATCTTGAATTGTAAAAATAAAACAAGTGAGAGTATGAGAAAGAGGTATGAATCGACCAAGAATGCTGTTATAACTTCTGAATAAAGTACACTGCAGTCAGTACATAATGAAATGAATGAGACAGCCACAACCAAACAGTGAAATGTTTGAAATAAAGTACTGAAGCTGGAATGTGTCTGTCCCACAATTTGGATATGTTGCTGTACCCTTGCAATATGGAGATAATATGGTTGTATGAAATAATGAACATCCACAGTTGTCTAGAGCCATATAAATCAAATGTAGCAGGATGCTGTACCTGAACACAGCCAGATATGAACGTGTATTAATAAAAATGCAATGTATATTAATGTAGCAGTAACAGTCCCATCACCAACATTCCTAAGGTTACATATAGGAAAGTATACTAAGACCTGTAGGGTATATATGTCTGCAGCTACTAGAGATGTACAGCATATATATAGGTAGTTGAAGTTGTTAATGAAATATTTCTTCACCCTACCCTATATTCACAAATAATGCCATTCCACAACAAACTGGGTATGTGTATTCACAATTAATTCCTATGGACATTTGTCCTGTTGGTTCAAACATATTTGCACGTACGTTGCTGCATGTGCCCTGTTCACATATCCAAACCTGATGGCCTGTTGACATCAATCAACCCTGCATGCTGTTGGATTGTGTACTGTTGTTCAAAATATGCATGTGTTATGCTTGCTGTTCAATGTTTGGAATTCATGGGTGTTTGGTTAATGGGAATACTGATGCATGCTGTTACAACTAATTTTGAATGGTATTGTTTGTTACTAACCCAAAATGTCATAAAATATTGCTAAACATAGGACAACAGGGAAGGCGGGTTCCAGCGGACCCACCTCTCCCACCTCAGCTGGCGAGTGCACCTGGCACTAGTGCCCAGGCCGGAACCTCCTCTGGTGGCCCTGTGCCACCTTCGGGTGGAAGCGCTGCAGGGGATGGGGCTCGTCCCCCCTCTGCAAGCGTGGCCGGAGGAGACCGTCCACTCACCCTCCAAAGTGTCCGGTCTGTGGTGCATAGCGAGATCAGGCATTCTGTGCTTGAAACCCTACACCAGCTTGAGGCTCAGGTGGTGCAACTCACGGGTGTGCCTGCTGCCCGTCCTACACAGCCCCCAGAACAGCCCTGTCCTGGGCTGTGAAGGCACAGTGGCAACTGTTCATGGGTGGGGATCTCAGTTCCACTGTTGCCATCTGTGGGCTCATGGGCTCAAGATATCCAAACAACCGTCCCCATCAATTGTGTCCCCCCCCACGTGTCATACTCCCCCCCTGTATGCATCTTGTTTGTCTTGTCTGTTAACCTCCCCTACCTACCTCCCCAAATATACCTACTTCCTGTACCTCACATTCCACTCTGACCTGAAAAAAAATAAAAACGGGCACTCTGTTCCCGCAAAAAAATTATGCCCCATATATAGCTGCCCATTTTGCAGACATGTCTGCTGGACATGTGAACTGGTAATTACAATTGGCTGTACAACATACTTTGTTGTCCTCACCCCTCTCTCAGGAGTGGAAGGTTTCAAATTTCACACCAAATTACAGAGATATGCACAGCTGTTGCTGATAAAGAAATGGGCAGCTATGGGCCTTTCCTACATCCTTCCTGCAAATCTCGAGCTTGTTTTCCTACTGTCCTACCCTCTTTGTGCCCCCTTTTTCACCACTTTCCTATCTTCCCATTTTCTTTTCTTTCAAAGAAATTAGCACGGGTGTGCGCAAGTGTAAGCACTTTTAAGCAGTTGTAAGCAGGTGTGCGTTTGTGTGCACTTAGCTGAGCATGTGTGCGCGAAGCTAAGCAACAGTGTGCATGCGTGAGCTCCGCGCAAACCAGCGCTAACCCACTTACAACTGCTTAAAAGTGCCTTAGTCACTCTGAATGACAAGGCCTGTAGTCTGCTCAGCAGCAAAATAAAATTCCTCTGTCAGTCTCGAACCCAGGACCTTGGACACCCTAGTCTGCATGACTTACCACTAAGCCATGACTAATATACAAGGACTTTGTGCTGAAAGCAATATATCATGAAATAGTAGGACTGAATGTAAAGGGAATATAGGAAGACTATTACACAAAGCTTTTCTTGTATCTTTATTGGCAATTCTCATGGATTTGTATAACATTAGTGTGAGAAGAGAAACAGCCATGCTAGTCGGTAGCTAGTAGGTAATAATGTGACAGTAGCACCTTGGAAACCACGCACACTATCAGAGCAGGATAAACACTGCCATATTTGAATAGGTAAGAGGCCAGACCTCACAACTGTGACTGATTTACAGGGATGTCCCTGATTTGAAAACAAATGTTAACTGTGCCCCACTGACTCCCTGTGAAATGTACTAACAGTAGGCAGAAAGGTGTTTTATCCCACGTAATGGTAACTGTCAATTACTGAAAGTATGCACTACTTGCTTGTCAGAAATGGTGTAGTAATACATATGCTCAAAATACCCCACAGTCACAACTGCAGAATATCTGAAATATATCACGGGTGTATCCCACTGATATGTACCATTCCCTGAGGCTGATAAAAGATATACCTGAGAGTATCTGAGGCCTGCAAGTGTCACAAACTCACAGGCATATCATTCTGTCTGCTGTCACACACTCTGTGAATAGCTGTAGAATAGCTTCCACAAGCACACCCACATGTAGGTGTACAACCCACAAATATCAAAGGATGTATCCAACTAATAAAATAAGGACAGTATAGCAGTTTACAAGCGCTGCATGTGCCTGCTATCCATAACTGTTATTACAAAGTACAAGGCCCCACTACTGCTCAGCAGCAAAATAAAATACCTGGTAGGTGTCAAGCCCCACACCATGGCCAGATCAGACTGCATGCAGTACCACCAAACCACAACAGACATATAAGGAATTGCTGCTCAAAGAAATATAGCAAGCATTACAAGGAGTGAATGTAAATGGAAAATAGGAAAGCCATAGCAACACATTCCAGTAAAGACATCTAGCAGGCATTCAAGGAGTGAATGTAAAGGCCAAATAGTGAAGCCATAGCAACAAATTGCAAGAGCCACTGCTGTATACCAGTTACTCCACAAGTCCCACAGGAAAACACATACTCCCATTTAAACAGTATTAGTATTATTAGGTGTCAGTTAACATACACACTGAGAAGAATAAACTGGAGGAAGCAATAGTCAGGTTTCAGTACAACATGCATTTCAGTGTCTACAACACAGCCTGAAATATGAGAGACATACCAATCTTCACACTCACAGAACAGTGTCCACAGCATACCAGCTTGGTCCCCACCTTGAAAATCTGAAAGGGCTACGCCTACCCAACCTAACATTTTATAGCACTGTCCTGAAATCACAGTGAGAACTGCAATTACCACACAGCAGGCTGCATGCAATTAGTAAATGCTGGCTAACAATTGGTGCAGAGGCCATCACATGCACATGTGCATATACCTACAAAAGCAGCCTGTACTCCCAGTCCACACATGCAATACTTTCAGTGCAACATCCAGAGGGAGAGAGAGAGAAAAAACAGAAAAAGAGACAGAGAGAGCCACCAAAAAAAAAAAAACAATAAAAAACAGCAAGCTAACCAGCAGCAGGCCACCAAGCAACAAGCCATCACAAACAGCAGTGACAAACAAAGGTAATGTAAACTAATAATCTAATAGTCTACATACTGTGAACTCTCCATATGTGTTAGCAGTCTGTATATATATATATATATATATATATATATATATATATATATATATATATATATATATATGAAGATGTGCATAGGGCAGGGGACATACTGAAACTGTTAGTGAAGGCTGGACATACATATGTATGTGAAGGTTACTATGTGCACATATCAATGCAGGTTGTAGTGCAACATACAATGTAGGTTGTACAGTAATGGATGTTTAGCAGTATGTTAGTGTGTGTATTCGTATGTGTAAATAAAAAGATATATATATATATATATATATATATATATATATATACTATATGTATATGTATGTATATGTGTATATATATATATATATATATATATATATATATATATAATATGCATATATGTATACATAGATAGAGAGGGATGTATAAATAGATAGACATATACAAATAGATAGAATATGTATATACATATTTATGTAATAGATACATACATATATAGATACATACACATATACAGACAGATATGAATGTCTACAGATATGTATGTATATGAATCTCTCTCTCTCTCTCTCTCTCTCTATATATATATATATATATATATATATATATATATATATATATACTGAGAGAGGCACGTGTGTGCAGATGTATTGCAACAGGTGCCTGGTGACAAAGGCATGGACTGAACACCAGTGTGGATACTGGAGTACCATACCCAATTCAAAAACACACCACTAACCACCACATATGTGGTTGCCTGCCTACTACTGGATGTGTCAGGAGGGAACTTGGGAAACAAGAGTACAATAGCCTCCCCTTTGATATTCACAGTGGCACACTAGTCTTGTAATACCTGTACATGGTACGTGTCAGCAGAAATGGTGTGTCAGCTAGGGAAATGTAGGTCACTGCACCCCTCTACACCTCACAATGTCCTACCCGGTATGTACCTCCCATGACAACTACAGAAAGGGAGAAGGACACAGTCATACCTAACAAACAGTGATAATGCCCTCAAACACATTACCTATGCAGAGTGACTGACAAATCCACAGATATAGTGCCTTTCATACTACTTACACAGAGGTTACCACTGCTGGATATACATAGTTAAGTCACACCCATAACAGTTGTCCAACAACCATGGTAACACCTCACAATATCCCCAGCCTAAATGACCTATGTCTGTCATCCTTGGCACCGCAGTAAAGAGCACATGGTGGAGGTACAGGTTCCTACCCACAAATAAGCCATACCCTGGAGTAAACCACCCAGCATTAAGAAGCAAGGCTCCCCATTAGTAGATGTCAGACATACCCTTGTTGAATGTTATGCAGATAGGTAATATGCCATATGAGTCACCCTGTGTAACTGTTTGACAGGAGCAAGTACAATCACATTACATGTGTCCCAAGGGGCAGGGTAGCATAACAGTATGCTGCTGTAGGCCCAGGGCCAATAGCATACTACCTATGACACAATGCACACACACATGTACTCATTGCAATACCAACTATGTGAGGTGGAATGAGTGTGCCACTGACTGTGTGCAAGGTCTGTAATGGTGTGATTGCTCAGCATGACTTTGTGTCTGTCATGGTAGTGTGTGTCCTTGGTGTGAGGCCAGAGAAAGATGTGTCAGGTATTGGGATACAAACATACTACATTGCCATATGTTGTGTGTGGTTCCCTGTATGTGACTGCGGTGTAGGTAGGGTTATGGCAACAAAGACTAGGGTGCATTACCAGTGAAATTTTTACTGTGCATTGCATGGGTTGACAATGTTCCCCATACATTACTTTGATACAAACCCCCAGTGTGAGGTTGTGCATTGGACCTCAAACAGTGTGCCGACTGCTGGAGTATACTAGTTTGTTGTATGGAGTGTGCCAGGCACTGTCACACAGTTGTTGGCTGAGCACCGATATGTGGTCATTTACATGTGTATCCCCCAATAGACAGACAGATGCTATATATGGCAGTTCAGTGATATCACTACAGTAGAATATTATGTGTGCCATATCACTTGCTCACATATTTTTCTTTTCCTTCCAGGGCGATGGTGCACCAGCGCAACCCCACGCACTCTGCTGCAGAGAAAGAGGAGATACACCAGAGCCTGGTGCGGGATTTTGCCACACCCTTTTCCCGCACCAGCCAGAACCAGCAGGAAAGGGCTGCACTGTGGCAAGACCTTGTCCGTCGGGTAAATGACATAGGCATGCATAACCGGACATATGAGCAGGTACGCCATCACTGCAGTGATTTAATTAGAAAAGTCCATCAGCGTGCGTCTGATATCCACAGGCAACAGATATCCACAGGCCACAGGTGGTGGGGCGGCTATACACCCCCCCTCACCAGACTGGAGGGGCTCCACCTAAGTGTTGTGGCTCCAGTCCAACAACAACAACATCCGCACACGTGTAATGATGGAGGCTGGAGCCACCCAGCATGTGGACTTGGAGCGTGCAGGTAACATGCCATATCTATAGTTGACTGTTCTCTACACTGGTAGTTTATGCATGTGTGAGGTGTGTACTGTGTTTGTAGCTGTTATCCTGGTAATTATTGTGCAGGAGTGATATTCTCAATATCAGCAGTAGACCTGTGAAAGCCAACTGTTGTACTACTGAACTGTATCATACTCACAGTATCATTGGCACAGTTGTGCCCACTGACAATAAATGTCTTATTTGTGCAGGTCCCTCTGGTGTAACAGCAAGGCAGCCAATCCATGCTGGTGAGTGTGTAATACCTTTAATACTAATGATAATAATAGTAATAATACCCTCAAACAGTATTGCTATGTGTTTGATTACAGGTGTGTTTGGGTCTGTGTGTTTGTATCTCATGTACTGAGTGCGCATGTGCCCATGTGTGCATGTGTGCATGTGTGCATGTGCCTGTGTGCATCTGTGGTAACATTGTGTACACATTGTAAACTGTGTTTCCTGTCTTCCTCTCACAGGTTCTGGTGTTGCTCTGGTGGTGTGCAGCAGGGAACCTGAATCCACTGCTGGGGATAGTGATAATGATGATACCTGTGTAATGGCACAGGGAGGTGTGCCAGGGTCCATTGTTGGTCAGCCAATCGACAGTACACAGCTGTCAACCCCATCAATGTGCACAGTCATCCTGCCAATACATCCATTGTCACCAATGTCCCTAGGTGATGGACAGCATACAGTGGGCATTGACCAGGGTAATGTGGTATCAGTGGCACATGCATCCCCTCACAGCAGCCATGGCCAGAGTCCTGACATGGTACCACAGAGGCAGATGTCCAGGGGTTCTCGTGGAAGCATCCTTGGTCGTACTGCCCCTGTCAGATGTGCCCACAGAGGTCTTTCAACCTCAGCTATGTTCCGGGCTGTAAAGCAGGCACAGTCACGTATGGAATGGTACACCAGAGAGGGTCTGAGGGAGCTGAGAGCACATCGCACTGCTATGAATGACACTATGCGTGACGTTGCGGCTGCCATCCGTAATTTCACCGAGGTCATTGACAGACGTTGGGGGGACACATTAGATCTGTTCCACAACTACATGTCCATGAGCCAGGGCAATGCAGGATGGTTGAGGCATTGACGTGGACGTATGCCAGCAACATCAGCAGCTGGCAGTCATCGCGGACGACAATAAACCCGCGGCCGCTCCCATAGTGCCAGTACCAGCCCCAGCAATGCTGGATCTGTGCTGTCATCAGACCACCCTAGGAGACCACATGCACGTGGCTCTGGACAGTCCCAGCAGGGACATGTCTCCTGTCATCAACCAACTGCTTCTGATGACAGTACCCAGTCCGGCTTAGTACCTGATACTGTCCGTAGCACCCCTGCCAAGCACAGGTACCGTGTCCATGGCCAGAGACAGTGATCTGTATGACCTGGCAGGTACAGTCTGTGGCTGTCCAGAAACACCTATATATGGCAGCCACGAGGTGGAACTGTGTGCATGCATACACACATGCATAATGCTAACACCTAGGGCTAACACATACACTCACACACTGCATTAACATTGCCCCATCTTGTACTGTTGTCCCTCACTAACACACACACACACATACATGTCGATTGGTTGTATCAGTGGCAGACTCAGGCATACCAAGTACCACCCTGTGCATATGATGAAACTGCCACCTCCTGCAATCTGTAACATTGATGCAGGAACAGGTTAACATGGTCCTGATGCACAGGGTGACTACATAGAAGTGTAGTAATATTATCATGTTGTCAACAGTACAGTGTAATGATATCATTGTGGGTATATCCCAGCATGCCTGATGCATTAACAGTATGATTGTCATTGTATTGTTTGGTACACCCCTATTAATTACCATAGTGTAATGTCTGCACATCTTTGCATTCTGGTGGTAAGGCTGTAAACAGAAGGCCACCTACATAGGTAGCACAGGGGATACGAAAATGGAAATAATGATACTCATTGATGGACATGTAAACCGCAAGATGCATGCAGTCCAAACTCTACTCTGCATGGAGAATGTTGATATCTGTGCAGTAATAGACAACAGGTTCAAGACTCCCAAGAGCACCCTAGCACTACCAGGTTACACCTCATACCATGCTTGACAGCCCCAAAACACAGAATTAACTATGACAGGAGGGTGAGTCTCATTAAATGTCAAGGATACTGTGGTGGCAGGACAGGTAGCATACATCCTACTAAGTTGGGAACTGCTGATTGAGGGCTCAGTGTCTGTTATTCTAAATGTGTATTAGTTCTGGTTTAAGCACTTGGGCTTCAGGCCAGTTATTTTACATTACGAAGGTTCATGGTCTGCACTCTTGTGGGAGGAGAGGCTGGACTCTGCCTGTCTGAGCTGGGAATTTCTGGCTAAAGGCTTATAGTGCCTGCATATTTGAACTGTTTCTTACTGAAATTGGTACACCTTGTTTACTGTAGCATACACTAGATCCAGGCCTGCTGAATGTAGTTTTGTTTGTATGCTTGTTTGCTTGTTATTTCCCTGAAACACTAATTCCACCTGAAACGCAGCTTTGCAGTGCCTCTGTGGATCCCTAGTGACATCTGCATTGCTTACTGTACTTATTTCCTTGTTTCACATGACAGAAAGTTACTGTTTGTCATTTTTGCATTTAAGTTACCTGTAACACATTGCATTTGAGTTACCTGGCACTTGCTCACTAAAGCATTTATATATGCCAGCACTAACAAATTAAAAGCACTACACCCTCGCAAACTCACCTTGAGTACCTTGTTCCCCATTGGCCCTTTTTGTTGATAATTATAAAGGAATTCCCAATACTATTCTAGCATGTCCAAAGGTCAGTTGTCAATCTCCTCTCCGGTTGAGCTGGTGAATCTGGGAATCTTGAGGCAATGTTACAACTGCCTCATGTACATAGACAACCCTCTCCTCCTCCCAACAAATTCCAACACATGTGAGAGATGCAACCATATAGTCAAACTGGAGGCTAAGCTCTCTCAACTCAGTACTGGCGAAACCTGTCAGGAGGAGAAGGAAACCACAGTCACTACAATTCCAGTCTCACATAGACCTACCACGACAGCAATCCAAACACAAACACACGTAAACATACTCGGAGTCTCTAAATAAAATTCTGCCTAAGCAGCAGACACCTCCAAAGCAGACACACAAGCAACCACTACCCCAGAACAGAACACATGCAACACATAGCTCACAAAGCCAGTGTGCCGAACAGTCACAGCCCTTAAGGCTAAACAACACACCTGATACACTTGTAATAGGTGCCTCTATCGTCAGGCACACTGAAATCTCGCTCACCAGGCTAAACAAGGAGAAGGTCACAGTGAGATGCCTGTCGGGCGCTATGATCCGCCACACCCCTCAAAACCGAGGTGGAATCCTTCAAAGCCCCGGGATACTGTGGTGGCACAGACCACATAATCCTTTATAAACACATTCTATGAACACCTTCAGGAATGCATGGATCATGCAATCCCAAATAAAAACAAGACCTAATCCTACAAAGGCAGACGTCCTGTCTGGTGGACCACAGCCATAACCAAACTATACAATAGAAGGAGGAAGCTACTACATGATAGTGGAAAATCCCAAAAAGGGGAGGCATCTCTGTTCAGTGTTAGCAAAATACTATGGGCACTCATAAAATCATCTAAGGACAGCTTTGAGAGATGAAATGCACAGGACACTAAGGATAATCACAAGGCTTTCTTTAGTTATGTTAGTAACCTGGGTGGGAATTCCCAGATATGCTCAGAATTAGTCCAAAATGACAAAAAAACTACACCGAACCCACAGACATTGCCAACATCCTAGCTGACAGGTTCAGCGCAAACTTCTCCCCCCCTCCCCACTAGAAGGGCAAATATCTATCCCAGCAGAGTGCTGCACCCCCTGACATCTCAGATGCTCAGGTAAGAGCCGCCCTCTCCAAAGCAAATAACACAGCATCAATGGGACCAAACGGTGTCCTGGGCTGCATCCTACATGAACTCCAAGATGAGCTAAACCCAAACATAAAACTACTGTTCAATCTCAGCCTTACCACAGGTTATGTACCCAAAGAGTGGCGTACAGCAACAGTGGTCCCTCTCCACAAAGGTGGTACCTCAACGGATCCTGGAAACTATCGCCCCATAAGCCTGACTAGCTTGGTCTGCAAAGCTATGGAAAGGATCATCATGGACCTCATACATAAAGATATTGGGGACCTACAGACACTGGATCCTACCCAGTATGACTTTAAGGGCAGATCCTGCCTCTTACACCTGGTTGATTTCTTTGAAACAGTCACCAAGGCCATTGACAAGGGGAAGGTGGTCCACACAGCCTACCTGGACCTCGCAGAAGCCTGCGATACAATACCCCACTCGGGCATTATAGATAAGCTCACCAGCTTAAATATACACCCCTATGTCACTAGATAGGTTGCAAACTGGCTCAAGGACAGAACCCACATGGTTAAAATTGCTGGAGCCATGTCAGACTCCAAACCAGTTACAAGTGGTGTCCCACAAGGCTCAGTCCTAGGACCTCTCCTGTTTGGTATATATGTCTCGGAGATACAGGCCAACATGGAAGGACTGTGGCTGACCAAGTTCGCGGATGACCGCAAACTGGGCGCTATAATTGACTCTCCAGCCGACACAACCATCCTCCAAAAGGGCCTCATAGAAACAGACAACTGGTGCCAGAGCCATGGCCTCAAGCTAAATGCCACAAAGTGTATAGTCATCCCCTTTGGCAAAAACAAAGTGGCCACAAATGACCACATAGGTGGTAATCCATTACGTACGGAAGAAGTAATTAGGGACATGGGGACCGAAGTTGATAGCAATCTCTCATTTGACGACCACGTGGCCAAAGTGGTTAAAAAACATTTTATATAGCCCACCTAATCATGACAGGATTCACATCTAGATCAGGGGAGGTCATCGTGCCTCTTTACTCATTCCTCATCAAGACCATAATTGAGTACAATGCCCCTTTTGGGATTTACCTTACCAGACACCTGCAGCAACTGGAAAGACCACAAAAGTACCTCACCAAGAGGATCAAAGGGCTCAGACAGATGCCATATGCTGCCCGGTTAACATAACTCCATACTCAGTGGCATACCGCCTGCTCAGAGACTATCTGTGCCAGACGTATAATGCCATGTCCAACCCGGAAGTAATGGACATGCTGCACCTCAGAAAATCAAACTCTCATCGAGCTTTGTGCTCGAGAGACTTGAACCTCAGCACTGACATCAATAGGACATGCTGGAGGGACAGATTCATAACCCAGAGGCTCTCTTCACTCTGGAATAAAATCCCAGTCCAGGTTAGGCAGAGTCCCTCATTGACTCTCTTCAAGAGGAATCATGATGAGTGGATGGGGGATCGTAGGTGTACCCAGGGTATCACTTCTGTGTCAGTGTTAGACAGAGGCACAGTATACTAACCTCAGAAAAGGGCATAGCAACATTAATCTAAAATGGGTGGCGAAAGCCAAACACACTCTGGCTTGGCTTATAAATGCCCTAGGGCAGATAGCCTAGTATGAACCTATGAACCTGTGTACCTATACCCACACCCCCAGGTTGTTGCCACAGTGTGACGCATAACAGACTATCCACATGCAACTAACAGTGGGTTAAACTGACTTCCAGTTCATAGCCTGCTACGGACCACCCTCCTAAACCCAGGTAACCCACTTGGCCTACTTAAGAATACATGAATATCTGCAGGTGTCTCCAAACAACAATATATTGGGCAGCTTCATTTACCCACACATAGACTGGGAGCATTACTGTAGCTCCAACACCCTAGGTGTAAGGTTCCTAGAATCCATACACTCAATTGCTATGGAACAACTTGTTACCACTCCCACAAGAGGGGAAAACATGCTGCACCTGATCATCACCAACATGTGGACTATATGCTCCAGACCAGAAGTGTATCCCTTGCTGGTAAGATGACACCATAGACTACTCTCACTGTATATTCACATACCAAATGCAGCCCCTGCAAAGAAAACCACAGTCATAAAGTTGTGTAATACAAATTCCATGTATTCACATGAGGCAGGCTTCAGACATGGGAACTATTTAAGGTCACAGGTACATATGTCTATGTGGCACACACATACCTCATGTGTGCATTGACATTACTGATATAATCTATGTCATACAATATTAAGAGAAACACCCCACACACATGGATAAACTGTATGACAAAAACACACATGGCATTTGTAGGATTCAAACCCCTACCTAACTATGTTATGACACTTGAGAGAGACACATTAGCAGAGTGCACTATTTGCATTACTGGGAGGTTTCCCTTCTCCTGCTATACTTATAGGGTGCTGACATAATCAGTGTTTAGAAAGAGGAATGTGCATCATGTAGTGTGTTCTTCTAGTTGCCAAAAGGGACATTTCTTTCACACAGAATTGCACGCACACACTACCCCCCCTCACCCAAACACACACACACTGAGCATTTGCAGGATTCAAACCCCTACCTATGTTATGACACTTGAGAGAGATGCATTAGCAGAGCACGCTATTCGCATTACTGGGAGGTTTCCCTTCTCCTGCTATACTTATAGGGTGCTGACATCATCAGTGTTTAGAAAGAGGAATGTGCATCATGTAGTGTGTTCTTCTAGTTGCCAAAAGGGACATTTCTTTCACACAGAATTGCACACACACTAACCCCCCTCTCCCAAACACACACACACACTGAGCATTTGCAGGATTCAAACCCCTACCTATGTTATGACACTTGAGAGAGACGCTTTAGCAGAGCACACTTTTCGCATTACTGGGAGATTTCCCTTCTCCTGCTATACTTATAGGGTGCTGACATCATCAGTGTTTAGAAAGAGGAATGTGCATCATGTAGTGTGTTCTTCTAGTTGCCAAAAGGGACATTCCTTTCACACAGAATTGCACACACACTAACCCTCCTCACACACACACTAACCCTCCTCACTCAATCACACACACACTGAGCATTTGCAGGATTCAAACCCCTACCTATGTTATGACACTTGAGAGGGATGCACTAGCAGAGTGCGCTATTCGCATTACTGGGAGGTTCCCTTCTCCTGCTATACTTATAGGGTGCTGACATCATCAGTGTTTAGAAAGAGGAATGTGCATCATGTAGTGTGTTCTTCTAGTTGCCAAAAGGGACATTTCTTTCACACAGAATTGCACACACACTAACCCCCCTCACTCAAACACACACACACTGAGCATTTGCAGGATTCAGACCCCTACCTAACTATGTTATGACACTTGAGAGAGATGCATTAGCAGAGCGCGCTATTCGCATTACTGGGAGGTTTCCCTTCTCCTGCTATACTTATAGGGTGCTGACATCATCAGTTGTTTAGAAAGAGGAATGTGCATCATGTAGTGTGTTCTTCTAGTTGCCAAAAGGGACATTTCTTTCACACAGAATTGCACACACTAACCCCCCTCACCCAAACACACACACACACTGAACATTTGCAGGATTCAAACCCCTACCTAACTATGTTATGACACTTGAGAGAGATGCATTAGCAGAGTGCGCTATTTGCATTACTGGGAGGTTTCCCTTCTCCTGCTATACTTATAGGGTGCTGACATCATCAGTGTTTAGAAAGAGGAATGTGCATCATGTAGTGTGTTCTTCTAGTTGCCAAAAGGGACATTTCTTTCACACAGAATTGCACCCACACTAACCCTCCTCACCCAAACACACACACTCACTCAGCATTTGCAGGATTCAAACCCCTACCTAACTATATTATGACACTTGAGAGAGACGCATTAGCGGAGCGCGCTATTCACATTACTGGGTATCTGTTTTTCTCCCGCAGTATTTATAGGGTGCTGACATCATTATTTATAAAGAGGTATGTACATCTATTACTATCTGTCAGTTAGGGGGATAGCATATATATGCATTAACAGCCACCTACTTCAGGGTCAGATATGCACATCAGCACTGCCAGGTTATGTTTTATACCATGCTTCATGTCCACAGGACCTGTAACACACAACACAACCAGTTCAGACTACCCCTCCCATATCCAGGAAACACACTTTGCTTCCCTGGGAACAGTGTAGGATATGAAGGTGTTCACATACACCATTACAGTGGTTAACGTCAGGTACAGGTATATTGTGTGGGGGAACTACTCAGGCCTCAACAACATCACCCTACAGCCACTACAATTTGTGAATCCATGTGCTAGGCAGGACCCCACTCACCACAGCCACAAGGGGGAATACATACTGGACCTGACCATCTGCAACATGGGTACTCTATGTTCCACACCAGAGGTAGACCACCATTGTTAATATCTGACCATACCCAACTTTCCCTGGACATCCATATCCCATCCCCACCCCAAGGCAAGGAAGTCACTGCAAACAAAGTATTTATCCAAAGCAGACTTTGCACTTGTGTAGACTGGGGTGGAAGACTTCAAAGGACCCATGCTGGGGGATTATACAGGCCATTCTGCATAATCCTTGACAGTTGCATTCTATGAGCATCTGGAAGGTTTGCATTGATCATGCTATCCCAAATAAACCCAAGACTCCTCCACAACAGGAGACCTGTCTGGTGTACACCAGCCATATATAAGCTGTACAACAGAAGGAGGGAGCTAATACATTACAGAGCAATATCCCACAGAGGGAGGACGTCTCTGAACAGTATTGGCATGACACTTCAATCCCTCAAAATGTTGACAGTGAAATTGTCCAGACACTGCAGATAAGGCTCCCCTCAGTCTGTAATTGATGCCCAATTACTGTTATAAGTCCTCACCAACCCTCTTCCAGCAGACACCAGCCACATGGATGTGACATTGCAAATTCAACCCCTGGGATTTCCACTGTGTCCCTGCTTGACGGAGGCACAGCACACTAGCCTTAAATGGTGCCTTCTGTGACCTACTTTACAGAGGCACAGTAGCCTACTGTACTGGGGAGGCAGATGCCAAGCACACTCTGGCTAAGCTTGTATTCCCTAGGGCAAACAGCCTAGTACTAACCTCTACACCCATATGTTTAATTTTCAGATGCACAATATTTGTTGCTGATAAACTGTTTGCAGGTCTTTATTGCCATAGCTTTCCCTGTTTCTATGAACAACTTGTGTATCTGTGGAAGATGTTTGAATATGAGAGGGATCCATTATTTAACTTATGTCTCTGTAGTCATTTAACTGTGTGCACTGGGCAGATTGTTTATTGTGGGAGGTTCCTGGATTAACACATACAAATACCAGATATGTGTGGCCAACTGCTAAACTGAGACATGGCCTAAGTGTGTGAGCATGCCCAGTTCAGGCTTTCCATGGCTTGTTGCCTGACATACGTCTCATTTATCAAAGTGTGCGAGCATGCCCAGTGTGAGCTTTCCATATGTTGAAATCTGCAGTCCACCACATTTGTGGTTGTGTGTGAACTTCAACAATATTTCACATTTATAGTTGTGTGTTGGGAGTCATGTTGTAGACTTACTGCCCAGCTGCTTTGTGTCTGAACCCAACAGGGATTATACTGTGCCTGCAGGGTTTCCATGGGATAGTTTGCATACAGTTGTCAACATCCTTTCATACTGACCAAACACTGTAATATCGTATAGTGTACTGGTTCAGTACTTTCACTGTGGTGGACAGTATCCTGGGTTTCAGTCCTATCATTGCTTTAAATATTCATAGTGAGCACACCAGACTGGTTAAGGGCCAGTTGTGCACATATGACCATGTTGCATTTTGTTCAGATATGGACTACTTAAACCAGGCTTGTCCAACATTGGTAGTGTATTCCGCAACTTGGGTGGACAATGACAAACACTAGCTATGTGCCCTAGGCCATTTCTAATGCTAGTCAGAGAGTGTGTTTGTCCTTCAACACACATTGTAACTGGATTTTGCCATGACATATTTCAAGGTTAGTATACTGTGCCTCTTTCTACCTGTGACATAACACTGATACCCAGGGTAAACCTACCATCTCCCATCCACTCATCAAGATTCCTCTTGAGGAGAGTCAATGAGGGACTCTGTGGCTAACCTGTACTGGGAGTTTACTCAAGAGTGGAGGGAGCTTCTGGGTTATGGATCAATCACTACAGCATGTCCTATGTATGTCAGTGCTGGGGTTCAGGTCTCTCATGTGCATAGCTCACTGGCATTCAGATTGTACAAGGTGCAGCATGTTCATTGATTCTAGCTTGGACATAGCTTTATACATCAGGCACAGATTGCCTCTGGGCAGGCAGTATGGCACTGTGTGGAGCTGCAGTTTGTTTAATCAGGCAACAAATGGCATCTGTTCGAGCTCTTTGATCCTCCTGGTGAGGTACTTTTGGGGTCTTTCCAGTTGATGGAGGTGTCTGCTGAGGTACATCCCACAGGGGCCATTGTACTCAATTTTGAGGCTGATGAAGGATGACTGTAGAGGCACGATGACCGCCCCTGATCTAGATCTGACTACCTTCATGATTAGGTGGGTATATGGTATGTTTCTATAACCACTACAGCCACATGGTTGTCAAATGCAAGATATCTATCAACTTGTGTCCCCAGGTCTCTTATTACTTCTAAAGTACTTAATGGGTTAACACCTATGTGGTAATTGGTGGGAACTTACTGTTTATCCACAGGGGATGACTATACACTTTTCTGCAATTAGCTTGATGACATGGCTCTGGCACCAGTTGTCTGTTTCTATGTGGCCCTTTTGTAGGATGCTTGTGTCAGCTGGAGGGTCAGATATGGTGCCCAGTTTGTAGTCCTCTGCAAACTTGTTCAGACACAGTCCTTCCATGTTGGCCTGTACCTATGGGAAATATATACCAAACAAGGGAGGTCCCAGGACTGAACCTTGTGGGATGCCAGTTTTAGCTGGTTTGTAGTCTGATATGGCTGCAGCATTTCTGACCATGTCAGTTCTGTCCTTGGGCTGGTTTGCAACCCATCTATTGACATAGGGGTTTATATTTAAGCTGGTGAGCTTATCTATAATGAACACGTGGGGTATTGTATGGAAGGCTTTTACAAGGTCCAGATAGGCTGTGTGGACCACATTCCCCTCATCAGTGGCCTTGATGACTGTTTCAAATGAGTCAAACATGTTTAAGGGGCAGGATCTGCCCTTAAGAAAGCCACACTGGGTAGGGTCCAGTGTCTGTAGGTCCCCAATATCTTTATTTCTGAGGTCCATGATCATCCTTTCCATAGTTTTGCAGACCAAGCTTGTCAGGATTCTGGGGTGATAATTTGCAGTATCCATTCAGGCACCACCTTTGTGGAGAGGGACCACTGTTGCTGTACACTGCTCTTTGGGTACATATCCTGTGGTAAGGCTGAAATTGAGCAGTAGTGTTATTTGGCGTTCCATTCTTCTTGGAGTTCATGTTGGACACAGCCCAGGACAACATCTCGTACCATTGATGCTGTGTGTTTTGCTTTGAAGATGCTGGCTGTTACCTCAGCATCTGCAATGTCAGGGGGACAGCACTCTGCTGGGATAGATATTTGGCATTTTGGGGTGGGAGAGAGTTTGCACTGAACCTGTCAGGTTGGATGTTGGCAATGTGTGTGGGTTTGGTGTATTGTTTGTAATATTTGAGTAATTCAGAGCATATCTGTGAATTCCCAACCAGGTTCCTACCATCAGTTAAGAAAGCCTTGTGATTATCCTTAGTGTCCTTTACAATTTGTATCTTCATAGGCTCATAGGTTCATACTAGGCTATCTGCCCTAGGGCATTTATAAGCCTAGCCAGAGTGTGTGTGGCTTTCGCCACCCCTTGCTATGTGAACATTATGCCCATTTAGGGTTTACTTTACTGTGCCTCTGTCTAGACGTGACACAGTGATGACCCGCAGTGTAAATCTACGATCTCCCATCCACTTGGCAAGATTCCTGTTGAAGAGAGTCAGTGAGGGGCTCTGCCTAACATGGACTGGGATTCTGCTCCAGAGTGTAGGGAGCCTCTGGGTTATGAATCTGTCTCTCCAGCACATCCTATTTATTTATGTGTTGAGGTTGACATCTCTCGCAGCTCTGACGGATTTGGATTTTCTGAGGTGGAGTATGTCCATTAATTCTGTATTGGACATGGCCTTGTACATCGGGCATACATCGCCTCTGAGTAGGCAGTATGTGACTGCATACATCTGGGGTGTCTTCAGCCAGGCAGCATATGACAAATGTTTGAGACCCTTTATCCTCTTGGTGAGGTACTTTTGAGGTCTTTCTAACTGCTGCAGGTGTCGGGTAAGGTACATCTCAAATGGGGCATTGTACTCAATTATGGGCCTGATAAGAGAAGAGTATAGGGGCACAATGACCTCTCTTGATGTAGATGTGAATCCTTTCATGATAAGGTGGCCAATATAGAAGGTCTCCCTAGCCAAGTTGGCAATGTGAGTGTCACATGAGAGGTTACTGTCCACTTGTGTCCCTAGGTCCCTGATTACTTCTTCCATACGTAATGGATGACCACCTATGTGGTAATTTGTGAGTACCTTGTTTGGTATTTGGAGAGACATTCCTACTCTCCAGTGTCTTCAGGAAGGCTGAGTGGGGTTCCTGGGTTTGAGAGGGTGGTCTGTAGCATGCTACAAACTGTAACAGCAGTTTTGCCTACGGTTAGTTACACATGGATGGTCTCCGATGCTTCATGCATTGTCAGTAACCTGGACGTGTGGGTATCTTTGTTGAATATGGATACTCCCCCTCCTTTTGTGGTTTGGTTCAGGTTTTGGGGCCAAAAAGCATGATATGAGGTATAACCTGGTAGTGCTGGGGTGCTCTCAGGAGCCTTGATGCAGGTTTCCGTCACTGCACAGACATCGATGTTCTCCATACTGGGGAGGGCCTCAAGAGCGTGCATCTTGAGGTTTAGACTTCTGGCATTGAGCAGCATTACCCTTATGTTTTTTGCACTTATGTTTTCTAGGGAAGTGGGTTTGTCTTTTCAGCCTTGCCTACAAAAGGCACTATGGAGGTGGCAAGAGCCTTAGCCAATATCCAGATGCCCAGGGTTGACAGGTGCAAGCCATCCCTGGCAAAGCAGCGTGGCTTGTCAAGCATGACATCCCAAGCAGACAGACATTGGATCCCCTTGGAATGACACCAGTAATTGAGCCAATTGTTAAAGCTGATCATTCTGTGTTTGTACTGTGGCATCATTCTTGGTGAGGGTAGGATGCTGCTCAGGGTCAGAGTCATACAGGCCTGGCCTACATAATCGGAGAGCTCCTCTATGTCTCTTTTCATGTAGTCCAGAGAGGTACGTCTCAGGTCATTCACACCAGCATGGACAATGACTGAGTCATATTTGTACTTGCTTTGGAGTGACCTGCGTGCTTGTGTTATGTGGCGGATTGTAGCAGCCTACAGGCAGCTTACTGTACCCTTTTCCTTGTTCAGTCTGGTGAGCGGGTCATCAGTGTGTCTGACTATGGAGTCACCTATTACAAGTGTATCAGGCATGTTGTTTGTCCTTACGGGCCATGACTGTTTGGCACACCGACTTTGTGTACTATGTGTCGCATGTGCTATGTTTGGAGGTAATGGTTGCTTGGGTGTCTGCTTTGGAGGCCTCTGTTGATTTGGTGGATTTTTAATTAGAGCCTCCGGGAATGTTTTTGTGTGTTTATGTCTTTGGTTTGCAGTTGTGATAGGTCTATGTGTGACTGGGTTTGTGGTGTGTGTGGTTACCTTCTCCTCCTGACTAGTTTTGACAGTACTGAGTTGAGAGAGCTCAGCCTCCAGTTTGGATAAATGGTTGCATCTCTCTCGTATATTTGTATTTCTTGGGGGGGGGGTTGTCTGTGTACATGGGGCAGGTGTAACATTGCCTCAAGATTCACAGATTCAACATGTTGTAGCTGGCCTTAGTGGATTTTATGAGTTGCCATATTTTATTGCCATAATACTGATCAGAGATTACTTCCCTTTTTGGGTTTGCTCTATCATGTAGTAGCTTCCTCATTCTCTTGCATGGTTTGGTAATGGCTGGGGTCCACCATGCCAGATGCCTGCGTGTATGGAATTGGGTCTTGGTTTTATTTGGGATTGCATAATCCATGCATTCCTGAAAGTGTGCATAGAATGCATTTATAAAGGGCTCTGAGGTGTAGCCCATATTTTCCACAGACACAGGGCCTTTAATGGATTCCACATCATTTTGGAGGAGTGCAACATTTCCTTTACACATGTTTTTCACTGTGGTTTTCTGGCCAGGAACTGTGGTCAGGATGTGAATATCCAGTGTGATTACTCTATGGTCTGATCTTACCAGTGAGGGATACACTTCTCATCTGGCCATAGAGTACCCATGTTGCTGATTATCACATCCAGTATGCTTACCCCTCTTGTGGGAGTGGTACGTTGTTCCTGAGCATTTTGGTTTATAGATTCTAGGAACCTTTGGCCTAGGGTGTTGGAGCTGGAATAATGCTCCCAGTCTATGTTTGAGTATTTTCAGTCACCCAATATAATGTTTTTTGGACAGCTTGATATTTCCATGTGTTCCAACGTAGGCCAAGTGCAGTTCCTGGCATTAGGAGGGTAGTCTGTAGCAGGCTACAAACTGGGAGGCAGTTTTAGCCACTGTTACTTGACCATGGATAGTCCATGCTGCTTCTTCTTGCGGTACCAACATGGGGGTGTGGTTATCCTTGACAATTATTGCTAGTCACCCTCCTTTTGTAGTTTGTTCCATGTTTTGGGGCTGTAAAGCATGGTATGAGGTGTAACCTGGTAGTGTTAGTGTGCTCTTGTGAGCCTTGACCCAGTTTTCTGTTACAGAACAGATATCAACATTCTCCATGCTGAGGGGAGTTTAGACTGCATGCATCTTGCAGTTTAGACTTCTGGCATTGGGTAGCATTATGTCTAGGTTCTTATCCCTTGTGTTACCTATGGAGGTGGGTTTGTGTTTTGAGCCTTACCTATTCAAGGCACGGTGGGGGTGACAACAGCCTTTGCCAGTATCCAAAAGGCCAGGACTGATAGGTGCATGCCATCCCTAGCAGGTGGAGCATTGTGTCTTGCTCAGCATGTCATCCCAGGCTGGCACTCATTGGATCCCCTTTGACTAACAGCAATACTTAAGCCAGTTATTGTAATTGATCATCTCCTCTTCATATTGTGGCATCATGCTTGGTGAGGGTAGGATGTTAGTCAGGGTCATCAAGTTTGCATATACTACATGGTGTTACATTGTTTAACACATGGCAATCATGCCTCAGGTGGTGCTGCAGGGCTGTCTATGTTGGATGCACATACTACACTCCCTGTACATGTTTGAAAGCAGGTTGTGTCAACTTAGGCATCCCTTTTACTATAAGGGTGAGTCAGAGAGAAGTATCATTTCCAGGGTTCCTACTGAGCCAGTGTATGTGCTATGCGTTGCAGCTTTGCCAAGGCCAAGGCATACTGGGCACGCCTCCTTCTGCCTACTGGGGCAGGCTCAGGTTGTTCCTCCTCTAAGTCACGCTCTGCCTGTGATTGGCTTGGCAATGGTGGGGGGCTGTTTGTCCCAGCCCTATGCTGTTCCTGCTGCAGCTGTTTTCGCAGAATCATATTATGTAGCATAGCACATACCATGACAACGTGGGTACATGTAGTTGGTGAGTACTGCAAGGCTGCACCAGATGTGTCCAGGCACCGGAACTGTGACTTGAGCAGCCCAAACACACGCTCGATTACATTTCGTGTTTGTGCGTGTGCCTCATTATGGCGTTCTTGTTCAGGTGTGTGTGCATTTCTGATGGGTGTCATCAGCCACGGCTCCAGTGCGTAGCCAGCATCCCCCACTAAGTGACCATGTGGGATGTCCCCATTGGCAAATGTCTGGTACAGCTGCGTCAGATGCCAGATATGGGAATCATGGTAGCTTCCAGGGCAGCCAGCACACACATTCATTATTATGCCCTGGGCATCACACATGACCTGGCAGTTGATGGAGAGGAAGCCCTTGCGGTTAATGTAGGCCCTACCCCGCTCACCAGCTGGTGCTTTGATGCATATATGCGTGCAGTCTATTGCACCCACTACCTCAGGGTATTCCGCTATTTGCTGGAAGAGACGCATATTGCTGGCCAATACCTCTCGGGAATTGGGGAAATATACATGATCACCGACATGTGCTGACATGGCATCCAGGAACTGGTGCAGTACCCTGGATGCTGATGCCTGTGATATCCCCATCATATCACCAGTTGGTCTCTGGAAGGTACCTGTTGCTAGTATTCTTAGGCCAACACATACCTTGGTTTCCACTGGGATGGGTTCCCTCTGTTGGTTCTGTGTGTGAGGCGTGGCCTGCACAGCTCAACAATTTGCTGCAGGAGGTCTCTGTCCACTCTATAGCTCTCCACTATCTCCAGCTCATGTAACCCCTGGCAGGTGACCCTGGGCCTGTACACTCTTCTCCGTCTCCTCACTGTGGGTTGTCCAGCAGCATTTGCATAGTCACCACCCTCAGCAAGTTGCATATGTCTCCTTATAACAGCTATGGCAGCCCCTAGCATTTTTGGTCTGAGTGAAGCTTTTTCAGTTTTCACTTCTAATAGCTTACTCCTCTGTTGCAGTGTCTCTTGAGAGAAACATTCTGCACTGTTGTTTGCAGAGTTTTAAGTGCTGGGCTGGGCTACTGTTCTGCCTGTGTAATTGCCTTATTCTGATTGTTTTCACCTGCTAGCTCTGCCAGTAATCCCTGCTAGTTTCCTACTATTTCCCATGCTTCCTTTTTCCCTTCTGTTTCCTCAGGGGGTAGCGACGCGTATACCAGCAAAAACATGCTCACAGTGGCTAACACGCACGCACACATGCTTAGACGGACTAGAATCTGCTTATTCGGGTTAAAACACGCACACACCAGCGCAAACAAGCTTACAGGTGTTTAAACAGGCTCCCACATGCTTATTCTGCCTTAAACGTGCGCACTCATGCTTACACGCGCGCACTCTAGCTTACTCGTGCCTACCAGCGTGCACACGCGTGCATGCACGCCCTGCAAGAAACTTTGGTGTTATCCATAGTGTACACCTTCCATTTCTTGGCTTTCCCATGCCTACTTGTTGACACTCCTCTTTCCATGATGTGTGACTGACAGCTTTCACATGCCACTGTGCTCCAATGAGCTGCATTCCTTTCATACATTCCCCCCTGTGATGTCACCTATCTCCTACTCTGTTACTCCCCCTTATCCTACTCCTACACTGCACGGAATGTGCTCATTTCCAATGTAA
Organism: Protopterus annectens; assembly: GCF_019279795.1. NCBI lineage: Eukaryota > Metazoa > Chordata > Ceratodontiformes > Protopteridae > Protopterus > Protopterus annectens. The sequence continues at coordinate 919,464,328 of NC_056727.1, read as the reverse complement.
CAGTACGATTCACTATCCTACCACTCATTTACATAGGATTGCCTACTAATGCTTAGTTACATGTCTTACACTCAGCTTCCCCCCTTAGCAACCCCTACTCGGTGGCCATGTTGTTTTAGCCTGCTATTCCCTTCCATTGTATATTCATGCTTTGCATAAACACGGCTCTTACACGGGAAGGTTTCTGCTTCCTGGATCGCAAAATTACCTCATATGCATGCCTTTCAGCTGCAAGTGAGGTAATTAGCATATCCAAGCCCTGTCCGTGTAAGAGCCGTTTTAGGTGCTCTCTTATACGCACATTCAGGCTGTTCCTGGATCACGATGGCTGCATGGAGTCTTACACTATCTTAGACTCCGTGCAAGCCATCGTGAATCCTGCCCTTTAAGTTTTAACAGGCACAAGATATTACATGCCTCATTTAGTCCGGGGTTACTAAGGCATTTAATACTACCTGCCAATATAATTCTAACTCAAGTTGTAATGAAACTGGACCTCCTCTTACATCTACTTGTACTTGATCAATTGCTTTAAAAGAAAAAGTATGCCCTTCAGACATTTGAGAGTGTCTAGACAGGGCATTGTCCATCTTTTTCCTATCAATAGCGTACATGTGCTCGTATATTCTATCACGTAATCTATGTTCGGTTTTACCCACGTAGAATGCTGTACAAGATTTGCACTTAGCCAGGTACACTACAAATCTTGAATTACATGTTAATTTAAAATTGAGGCAGCACTTCTGATTCACTATGAACATCCTTCCTATCTCGATCAATTTACAAAATCTACACATACTACAAGGTAACATACTGGCTTTCCTGTCCATATATTTATGATTACTTTCCAACATGTTTTTAAGGTTACTGTCTCTCCTGAATACTATTTTTGGTGAGATACCCAGTTTTTCTACCAAAAATTTATTAATTAATTATTACTTCCCAATTTTTAAAAATGATATGGGTAACTAAGGAACTAGCCAAGTTGAAAGTAGTAATAAAAATGCTCCTATAGTTGAATGAAATTCTTGGTTCGGGTCATATTGTATTGTGTCCAGACAGTGTATTGGTTGTGTAATCAGATTCAACACTTGTCTCTAAGCATTGAACACCTTTGTACAAAATAGGAGTAATAATTCCGTTATCCCTTTTATATCAAACTTCCTCAATTAAAGCATTAATTAACTCAACTGGATAGCCACATTTCAAAAACATACTGCTCAGACATGCACATTCAGCTGAATAATCAGGCTCAAGTGATACCATTCTAGCTGCTCTTATTAGTTGACCCTTAACTATAGAGCGCATCTGTGAGAAAGGGTGATCACTTGAGAAGTGTAAAAAAGAGTTACAGTATGTCTTTTTCCTAAAAATATTAGAAACCAGCCTGTAGTTAATGACATCCTTGGTTAACTTGACATCTAAATAGTCAATTGACAGACTATTATAGTTGAAAGTAAACTCAAAAAACTTTGTTGCACTATTTAGGTAATCAACGAATGCTTTTGCATGTGTATAGTCACCACAAAAGGCTATAAAGATGTCATCCAAGAATATAGTATAGTACGCAATATTTTCCATGTGTGGTAAGCTCTTACAAATAAACTCTCTCTCGCAATAGGCCATTACTAAATTAGCAAAACTGGCCCCACATGGTGAACCCATAGCCACGCCCGTCTTTTGCAAATCAAATTTTTGGTCAAACATAAAATAATTACTGGTGAGAATGATGTCAAGAAGTTCTACCAATTGAATTTCTTGCACAGGCTTTCAGCCTAAACTCACCCATTCAATACCTACTTCATGTGGAATGGAAGTGTAAAGATCCCTGACATCAGTTGTTAAAAAGTTGTCTACACTGAATTCCAACTTGTTCATGTTATCCAAAAATGTCCAGGAATCTGTACACACTTTGAGGCTCAGATTTAAGATATTTTTGCAAAATATGGTCAATAACCTTCGCACTAGGGTAAGTAATTGACCCTCTGCTATCAATAAGAGGCCTCATGGGTGGGTTTTGAAGGTTTTTGTGTACTTTGGGTATACCAAACATAACGGGAGTCTTTGGAAAGGAAACTACTGTACAGTTGGATCAATGTCAGTTTTTGCCTCAATAAAGAGGTCGTTGAGGTAACCTTTAATACGGTTGTGAGCTATGTTGAGACAGATACAAGCATAAACATCACTTTCCAACAATAAGTACATTCTATTGTTGTAATCAACTTGGTCAAATATAACAAGCCCCCCTCCTTTATCGGGCTTGCAGACCCAGACATTCAGCGACCTCAGGTCTTGAAGAGCTTGTATCTCAACATGTGAGATATTACTCCTTTTATTATTATACTTAACCCTATTGTTAAAATGTAGCATGTGTCTTAAGCCTAACTCACACATATTTTAAAATTTAATACTGGGTGAAGTGGGGGGTTGTAAACACTGGGAACACTGAATTTTTTTGTCATCACCCTCACCAATAATTATTTTACGTTTGACTAAAAATTTTATTTGCAAAAGATGGGCGTGGCTATGGGTTCACCATGTGGGGCCAGTTTTGCTAATTTAGTAATAGCCTATTGGGAGAGAGAGTTTATTTATAAGAGCTTACCACACATGGCAAATATTATGTACTATACTCGATTCTTGGATGACATCTTTATAGTCTTTCGTGGTGACTATACACATGCAAAAGCATTCGTTGATTACCTAAATAGTACAACAAAGTTTTTTGAGTTTACTTTCAACTATAATAGTCTGTCGATTGACTATTTAGATGTCAAGTTAACCAAGGATGTCATTAACTCCAGGCTGGTTTCTAATATTTTTAGGAAAAAGACATACTGTAACTCTTTTTTACACTTCTTAAGTGATCACCCTTTCTCACAGAAACACTCCATAATTAAGGGTTAACTAATAAGAGCAGCTAGAATGGTATCACTTGAGCCTGATTTTTCAGCAGAATGTGCATGTCTGAGCAGTATGTTTTTGAAACGTGGCTATCCGGTTGAGTTAATTAATGCTTTAGTTGAGGAAATTCGATATAAAAGGGATAACGGAATTATTACTCCTATTTTGTACAAAGGTGTTCAATGCTTAGAGACACGTGTTGAATCTGATTACACAACCAATACACTGCATGGACACAATACAATATTACCCAAACCAAGAATTTCATTCAACTATAGGAGCAGTTTTATTACTGCTTTCAACTTGGATAGTCCCTTAGTTACCCATATCATTTTTAACAATTGGGAACTAATAATTAATAACAAATTCTTGGTAGAAAAACTGGGTATCTCACCAAACATAGTATTCAGGAGAGGTAGTAACCTTAAAAACTTGTTGGAAAGTAATCATCACAAATATATGGATAGGAAAGCCAGTATGTTACCTTGTGGTATGAGTAGATTTTGTAAATTGATCAAGATAGGAAGTATGTTCATAGTGAATAATAAGAAGTACTACCTCAATTTTAAATTAACATGTAACTCAAGATTTGTAGTGTACCTGGCTAAGTGCAAATCTTGTACAGTGTTCTACATGGGTAAAACTGAACATAGATTACATGATAGAATATACGAGCACATGCATGTTATTGATAGGAAAAAGATCGACAATGCCCTGTCTAGACACTCTCAAATATCTGAAGGGCATACTTTTTCTTTTAAAGCAATTGATCAAGTACAAGTAGATGTAAGAGGAGGTCCAGTTTCATTACAACTTGAAGAGTTAGAATTATATTGGCAGTTAGTATTAAATGCCTTTAGTAACCCCGGACTAAATGAGGCATGTAAAACCTTGTGCCTGTTAAAACTTAAAAGTTTGAAGAGGTAAAATTAGCTTTAACACCTAAAGATAGTCAAAATGACAGTCAGTGTTTATGAACTACCTAGCCGTAAGTATAATTTTGTTGCTGAAAAATAGTTTTTAAATTGGTTAAAACAGTTTAAAATTATCAGAGTTAAAAGTAGTGTAGCAATTATTCTTAAGACAAAGTTTTATTTAATTACGTTACAGTACATGACAACGGTGTTTTGAGATGTGTATCCCTTTAATTTTGTGTTCTGTATTGTGATTTTCTTAAGTGCACTTTCCTGGTTGGCTCAATAATGTCATATGATGTTTAAATACTTTATTTAAATGTGGTTGAAAAAAAATATTTAAATGTTATCTGATGAAGTTACTGTATCTACAATAACGAAAAGCGCTTCATTAAATATTTGGTTTTAATATTTGGTTTTACTATTGGGCTTAGTTTGTGACTGTTTCCACTGTGCAATTACAGAGTTTTTCGGTTTGTTTTTTCAATTTTTATCTTGTTTCAGGGTTTTGATATAGACAGGTAGTTTGTTCCAGAGTATGGGAAGTCTCTGGGACATGAATCCATCCCTCCATCATGTTCTGTTTATTGTGGTGACAAGGTTTAGGTCCCTAGAGTGTGTAGCTCGGAGGGATTGGGATTTCTTTAAATGGAGCATGTCCAACAACTCTGGGTTTGACATAGCTTTCTATGTTTGGCAGAGATCACCTCTGAGTAGGCGATATGCAATAGAGTAAAACAAGTTTTTTGAGACAGTCTGCATAGGGCATCTGTTTGAGGCCAGTAACCCTCTTTGTGAGGTATTTCTGCGGCCTTTCCAGTTGTAGATGTCTTGTGAGGTACATACCAAAAGGGGCGTTGTACTCTATAATGGGTCTAATGAGTGAGGAGTACAGGGGAACAATTACCTCTTTTTTCCTGGATGAGAAACCTTTTGTGATGAGATGTGCCATGCAGAAGGATTTTCTGACTACTGTGGCAATGTGATTATCAAAGGAGAGACTACTGTCCACCTGTGTCCCAAGGTGTATTATCACACTTTCGGTGTTAAGTAGACTACCACCTATGTGGCAGCTCATGGGTACAGAGTTTTTACCAAAGGGGATGACAATGCACTTTTTGGCATTGAACTTGAGGCCATGGCTTTAACATCAGGCATCTGTCTCAGTGAGGCCCTTTTGTAGGATGTCCACATCGTTAGGGATTTCAGTTATGGCTCCTAGTTTGCAGTCATCTGCGAACTTTGTTAGCCAAAGACCACCTGTGTTAGTCTGTACTTCAGAAAAGTAGATACCAATCAGGAGAGGACCCAGGACTGAACCATGTGGTACTCCACTTGTCACTGGTCTGAAGTCAGATTTGGAATCTGCTACTTTCACAGTGTGGGTTCTGTCAGTGAGCTAGTTGGCAACCCATCTTGTGACATAGGGATTTATACCTAGTTTAGTGAGTTTATCTATAATTCCAGAGTGGGGGATGGTGTCAAAAGCCTTGGCGAGATCTAGATAGGTCTGTCTGATTTACGTGAGGCAGGGGGAAGGGAATCAGGATTCAAGGATGAATCCTAGAAAACATCTTCCACTACCTCTAAAAGTACAGTTGTGTACACTTACCATAAATGTAGATATTAGAGTATAGTCACTGTTGCAGTCATCACCTGTGGGTTATCCCTGCTGTGGTAGCCCTCAGCCGGCCCAAATACCAGAGTCAATGTTTTTCTGCATCTGCTGCTGTCGCTTGTGACTGATGTCAGGTTGTCAGTGCTATAAAGCATGGCAGCCGATGCCATTACATCAGTTTTTCTTGCCCTAGCCAGTCAGAAGCCCAAGGAAATATGGTAAAGTGGTCCTGGTGGCTAAAAGCCACCATAAGAAGCTTATGTCTCCCTAAGGAAAGAGGATATAAGGGGGAAGGAGGGAGGGAAAATTACAGTTGTGTACACTTACCATAAATGTAGATGTTCGAGTGTATTCACTGTTGCAGTCATTACATTTGGGTTATCTGCTTGGAGGTAGACATCAGTTGGCCTGATTAACAAAGTCTTGGGTCTTGCATCAGTTGCTGTCCCTTCTTCCATGTCATTAGGGGTATAAAACATGCAGCCGACGCCATTACATCAGTTTTTCTTGCCCCAGATGTCAGGTGCCCCCTAATGGGGAGCAATTAAATATAAAAGTACAATGCAATACCTCCAACAAAAAAGCAAATACACCAAAAAGGCATTTAAGCATAGTAAAGGAAAGTAGAGATATAGCAAAAAGAAGTTAAGGGGCTGGAGGGAGGGTAACCAGGACTGCAAAGTACAGTTTTGTACCCACCATAAATGTAGATGTTCGAGTGTTCACACTGCTGCAGTCATCACACTTGGGTTATCCTGCTGTCAGGCGGTCCCACAGTCGGCCAGAGTTCCAAAGTCTTGGTCCGGCGTTGGTTGCTGCCGCTTCTTCCCTGACGTCAGTGCGCCAGGGGTATATAAGAGGCATCCAACACCATTTTCTTCAGTTTTTCTTGCCCCAGATGTCAGGTGCCCCCAAGTAGGTAGGCAATACATATTGCTAGTAAAACATATAAACGGAATACCTTCAGTTACAAGCAAATACACCACAAAGGGTGTACAGGATAGAAAGGTATAGAAAAGTTCAGCTAGGTCAGAGAGGATGGAGGGAGGGTAACCTGGACTGCAGTAGTGTGAACACTTGAACATCTACATTTATAGTAGGTACAAAACTGTACTATGTTCATCGTGTTACACTGCTGCAGTCATCACACACACAGGTTGAATCCCAAAGCTAAGGATGGGCGGTGGAACTAAACAGGGTTTGCAGAAGCTAGTAGGCCCTGCAGAGCTGCAGTGGCAAAGCCAGCTCTGATTTTAGAGTATAGAGGTAAGTGATAGTGCTTGGTGAAGGTGTGCACTTAACTCCAAGTTGCAGCCTCCAAAATATCCTTGGTTGGTACCCCTCTGAGGAAGGCTGTTGATGTTGCTGTAGCCCTGGTGGAATGGGGCCTAATGTTATCAGGTACAGGTTTCCCATGGTGTGTGTAGCAGAAAAGTACAGTTTTGTACCTACCATAAATGTAGATGTCCGAACTGGATAGCATCTGCAGTCATAACAACTGGGTTGTCCTGTCGTCAGGCAGCCCTTCAGTCGGCCGGATTCCAAAGTCCGGGTCCGGCTTCGGCTGATGTCGCACTTCACCCGACGTCATCTCTGTTGGTCTTCGGGTATAAAGGCATCAGCCGACGCCATTTTCCTCAGTGTTTCTTGCCCCAGATGCCAGTAGCCCTCTTGTAGGCTAAAAATTTTGGATAAATGCCATTGTTTCCAAAAAGATAGTGGTAAACACAAAAAATAAGCATGTATGTACATATATACAACAAATACACCATAAAAGACTCCCCCCACCAGCTAGCTATTAGGAGGGTAAACACCCTAGGAGTACCACAGAGGGGAAGAACGGAGGGTAATCCTGACTGCAGATGCTATCCAGTTCGGACATCTACATTTATGGTAGGTACAAAACTGTACTATGTCCTTCATGGATGCATCTGCAGTCATAACAACTGGGTAGAATACCATAGCCAACTAGGGAAGGAGGAAGAAACTAGATTATGGTGTGTTTAGGATCCCTTGCAGTACAGCAGTGGCAAACCCTGCTCGGGATCTGGAATATAGAGGCAAATTATAATGCTTGGCAAATGTATGCACGGAGGTCCAAGTAGCCGCCTCAATAATGTCTTTGGTTGCCACTCCTCGTAAAAAGGCTGTAGTAGTGGCTGTTGCCCTTGTAGAATGAGGTCTTATGTTCTGTGGAATTGGTTTTCCATGGAAGGAGTAACAGAATCGTATGCAATTTCCTATCCATTTGGAGATTGTCTGTTTGGAAATAGCTTTTCCTTCCCTTCCTGTTGCACAGGCTACAAAAAGCTGATCAGTTTTTCTGCTACTTTTTGTTCTGTCCAGGTAGTAGCGTAGCTGTCTATGTACATCCAAGGTATGCAGTATTCTTTCGCCTCTGTTTTGTGGGTTGGGAAAGAAGGTAGGTAGGTGGATTGCCTGGTTTAAAGACACTCTGGATACCACCTTAGGCATAAATGTAGGATTAGTCCTCATGGACACTCTATCTGGATGGAAGATTAGGAAGGGTTGTACTGCCATTAGGGCCTGGAGTTCAGAAACCCTCCTGGCTGAGGTTATTGCCAGTAGGAAGGCGGTTTTCCACGATAGATGCTGTAGGTCTGCTGTTGCTGCTGGCTCAAAGGGTGATAGTGTCAACTTTTCTAGCACAAAGTTCAAGTCCCAAGCTGGTAATGGTGGTTTCCTTGGAGGTTTTACATTCTTGATTCCTCTGAGGAACTGTCTGAGTAATGGGTGTGAAAAACAGGTGGATCAAAGCTGTATTCTGCTGATATAGCTGATGCATGTATCTTGATGGAGGAGTAGGACAGGCCTGAATGTAGAAGTTCTGCCAGATACTCCAGAATGTTAGGCATATCTATGTTTGACACATCTTTTCCTCTCTCAGTACTCCAAATGACAAACCTTTTCCATTTTCCTGCATAGTTCCTTCTTGTTGAAGGTCTGCGGGCTTCAAGAATAATGTCTTTAACTCTTTGGGAAAGTTCTGGATTAGCTGCTGCTATGTGATGTTCCATGCAGTCAGTTGCAACGTTTTTAGGTTTGGATGCATGATGCTGTAGTTGTTCTGAGTTAACATCAAAGGCATCAGGGGTATTGGCCACATATTGTTCTGAGACATGCTCCTCAGCAGTGGGTACCAGTATTGTCTTGGCCAGTTTGGAGCTATTAGGATTATCCTTGGACGTTCTTCCTTGATTTTTAGTAATACCTTGTGTATCAAGGGAAGAGGTGGGAATGCATATGCTGTTAGGCCTTTCCAGCTGAAGGAGAGCGAATCCACTTTCCATGCTAGTGGGTGGAATGTCCTTGTGCAGAACTTTTTGAGCTGGTGATTGAGAGGGGAAGCAAATAAATCTATCTGAGGCATTCCCCATTTCTTTGAGATGGTCTTGAAGATGTCCGGGTGTAGCATCCATTCGTGGGCATCCGATGTGGTTCTGCTTAATATGTCTGCTAGAGTATTTTCTTTTCCGGTACAAATATTGCCTGTAACTGGATGTTGTAGCTGAGTGCCAGGTTCCACAGCTCCAAAGTCATTCTGCATAGGGGGTATGAATGAGTGCCTCCCTGTTTGTTGATGTACCACATGACTGTGGTGTTGTCTGTCCTTATCAACTGGCCCTCTTTGAGAAATGGTCTGAAGTTTTGGATTGCCAGTTTTACTGCCAGCATTTCTTTTAGGTTGATGTGCAGGTGAAGTTGATCCTGCGTCCACAATCCTTGCACGCATTTGTCCAGCATGTGGGCCCCCCATCCTAGGTCTGAAGCGTCTGTTGTGATGGTCTGGCTTGCTTGACATCTGCGAAAGGGTAGCCCTGGGTTTGACTGGCATGCTTGAGCCCACCATAGGAACTCCTGTTTTAAGCATGGAATTAGTGGAATTTCTGTTTCTAGGCTGTGCCTGTGTTGGGACCATAAATTCTTTAGGTACCACTGTAGTTTTCTCATATGTAGTCTGGCAAGTGGAACCAAGATTATGCATGATGCCATGAAGCCCAAGGCCTGCAGTACTTTTCTTGCTGTTAACTTGTTCTGTTTTGTTAGTGCCAAGAAGTAAAGAGGGAGTTCTCTTTGTTTTTCTGCAGTTAGGAAAGCCATTTGTTTTACTGTGTCCAATTCCACGCCCAAGAATGTCCTTGTCTGGGATGGGATCAGCCTTGATTTTTGTAAATTGACTGTGTATCCCAGTGCTTGTAGCAAGTAAATGACCCTTTGTAAATCTGTTGTCAGCTTGCTTTTGTTGTCCCCTTGTAGCAGGCAGTCGTCCAGGTATGGGTAAATTTGAATTCCCTGTAGTCTGCAGTGGGCGATTACTGATGCCAGGCATTTTGTGAATACTCTGGGCGCAGTAGATAAGCCAAAGGGCAATGCTGAGAATTGATAATGCTCTGATCCTGCAAGAAATCTGAGGTATCTTCTGCAGATTGGTCGAATGGGGACGTGCAGGTATGCCTCCTTGAGATCTAGAGTTACCAGCCTACACTCCTTGCCCAGCATGGGAAGAAGTTGCTGTAGGGTCAGCATTTTGAATTTTGGGACAATGATGTATGTATTTAAGGTGGACAGGTCGAGAATAGGTCTCCAACTTTATTCCTTTCTTGGAACTAGGAATAGTCTTGAGTAGAATCCCTTTCCTTGTTCTGTTGTTGGCACTCTTTCCACAGCTCTCATGTTTGCTAACTGCATTATCTGTTGTAGAGCCTCTGTTTTTGATTTGGAGGTAGATTTGGCATTCCTCTTTTGACTGGTAAAGTGTGGAAGTGGAACCGGTAACCTTGATCTATGGTTTGTAAAATCCACTTGTCTTTTGTGATATAGTGCCAGTTCTTTGAAAATAAGGTTAATTTGCCGCCTAATGGAGCTGCTATTTGTTCCCTGGTAGGCGGATTTAGAGTTAAGTCACTGTGGCTGTGTTGTTGTAGTGGCAGTGGTTGTGTCTGTGCCTCTGTTGTTACCTTGCCACTGTCGTCCTCTGTAGGCACCTCCTCTGGATTGGTTTCTGCCTCTGGAACGTCTATTCCTGCCCCTTTGGGATCTTGTGGAGTCAGGAAAGGACCAATTTTGGCAGGCCAGTTCCTGCTAAACCTTGGGGGTTGGACCTGTAAGAAATCTTTAACCGTTTGAACAGATTTTGCCTTTTCTTCCATTTTCTTCATTACCTGCTGGGCAGGTGTACCAAACAAGCTGGTCTTATCCATAGGAGCATCTAATAACTTAGCTTTAACATGATCCGGTAAAGCTTGTTCCTTTAGCCATGCATGCCTTCTTATCACTGTGCCAGTCATGGCTGATCTAAATGAAGCCTCCAGTGCATCATAGCCACATTTTAAGGAATGGTTACTAACCTGTTGTATGTTATTTACCATTTCTAATACATATTTCTTATCAATTGATTCATCAGAGGATAGCTTTTTGTTAACTGATCAAGCATAAACTCTTGGTATTGTATCATGTGAAACTGACAGTTTAAAGCTCTAGCTGAGAGAGTAGCTGAAGTGTAAACCTTTTGCCCCATCTGTCTAGAGACCTGGCTTCCCTTTCAGAAGGAATAGGGTTTTAGCTGTGGTCGCTACTGCCTTGGGACCCTGGGATATAGTTTCGGGGTCTGCAAGTGGGGCCTTGTAAAGGTGGTGATGAGTGTCTGGTACCCTGTAAAATCTGTCTGGTTTGGCAGGGGCTGGAGGTAAAGAATCTGGTGCAGAGCAGACATCATTGAAGGCATCATCCACTACAGAGAGCACAGGCGGTATAGCTAAGGGCCTGTGTTGTGGAAGGTGCAGAAAGGTTCTCAGTCTTTTTCTGGAGTCTGAGAAATCCTGCTGCTGCCATTGGAACTGCTCTCGCATGGCATGTAAGGTTTCCCCAAAGGAAAATTCTTCTGGTGGGGAGGCAGCTGGAATGGATTCTTCAGCATCTGAGTCTTCAAAATTGGAGAAAGGAGCCTCTGGCTGGTCTGTTATGTCTGATTCATCAGCAGAATCATCAGAGGACACAGGCTCGGGGGGCTCTGCCCTAGGTCTCTTCTCTGGGGGCTGAGAGGCCCTGTCTGGGTGAGATTGAGATCCCCTAATTAATGAAATTAAATCTTCTGCCAGAGTAAGCATTTGTGCACTAGAAGAGGGCCGGGTTGTAGGGGGTTTAGCAGGCACTGTTCTAGTAGTTTTGGCTGCTTTGGCCCTGGCAAAGGCCTTAATGGACATGGCTGCTGGAGGCCTAGCAGCACCACGTGCTGGGGTAGACACATCCAAGGGAATGGTGTCTGATAAGTCAGTGGCAACCATCGTAGTGGATAAAATTTCTGAGGCCGATTCAAGAGAAGTAGCAGGGGCCTCAGTGTTAGTGATAGATTCTGCTGTATTTTGATCAGTTTTCTCGGTTTCGGCCGAAACCGAGACACTCGCGGTTTGCTTAACCATGGTTTCGGCCGAAACCGCGGACCGCGAGTGTCGGTCTTTATCTTTGCGTTTTTTAGCAGTTTGGGTAGTCGGAGGATCCGACGGCATAATATACGCAAAATCAGAACCGAAAAACTGTTCAGCAAACTCCGACCGGCGCCTAAGCGTTAGTCGGTTGAAAGAAGCACAGGCCGAACAGGCTGCTACGTCGTGGGCTGGGCCTAAACAAGGTAGACAGTAAGAGTGGAAATCCTTATGAGGTATTTGTTTCCCACAGGTTAAACAATTATTAACTTTTCTGACATCGGCTGAGGCAAGAAAGAGTCCCCAACGGGTACTTAGCTTTAGAAGTCTTGAAGTAGTATTCGGTGAAGTAATCTCTGGATCCGACCGACCGGCACTTGCGAACAGCTTCTGCTTGCGCCACGGCAAGAAAGACTGAGGAAAATGGCGTCGGCCGATGCCTTTATACCCGAAGACCAACAGAGATGACGTCGGGTGAAGTGCGACATCAGCCGAAGCCGGACCCGGACTTTGGAATCCGGCCGACTGAAGGGCTGCCTGACGACAGGACAACCCAGTTGTTATGACTGCAGATGCATCCATGAAGGACATCGGATACAATGTCCTATCCATTTTGAAATGGTCTGTTTTGAGATAGCCTTTCCTTGTGATCCTGCAGCATAGGATACAAAGAGCTGGTCAGATTTCCTGAAAGCCTTAGTTTTATCCAAGTAATAACGTAATTGCCTGTGAATGTCCAAAGAGTGTAGGAGCCTTTCCCCTTTGTTCTGGGGGTTTGGATAAAAGGTGGGCAAATGAATGGTTTGGTTTAGGGCCACAATGGATACCACCTTTGGCATAAAGGAAGGGTTAGTTCGTAAAGCGACTCTGTCTTGATGAAAAATGATGAAAGGCTCCACTGCCATTAGGGCCTGTAACTCTGAGACTCTTCGTGCTGAAGTTGTATTGAGCTGAAATAGCTGAGGCATGGATCTTAATAGATGAAAAGGAAAGCCCTTTGTGCAACATCTCAGTTAAATATTGTAGAATCTGAGGAATATTTGGGACAAGGGGATTCTGGCCTTTAGCCTGGTTCCAGGCGCAGAATCTTTTCCATTTGTCTGAATAGGCTTTCCTGGTGCTGGGCCTCCTCACCTCTAGAATGACATCCATAACAGCTTTAGAGAGAAGTGTTGACTGGTTGTTTAGGTAATTTGCCATGCAGCCAGATTTAAAGTCTTGAGCTGGCTGTGTAGAATCTGATTGTTTTGCTGAGTGAGCAGGTGAGGAATTTGAGGTAAAATCCATGGTGGGCCTTGAGCCATGTTCCTTAGTATTGGATACCAGTGTTGGCGTGGCCAGTCTGCAGCAATGAGTATCATTTGTGGCCTCTCTAACCTGGCTTTCAGCAGCACGTTTGCCAGAAGAGGCAGTGGAGAAAAGGCATACACTGTTAATGTTTTCCAACTGAATGAGAGGGCGTCCACTTTCCAAGCCAGTGTGTGGTATGTCCTTGTACAAAATTTCCGTAGTTGGTAGTTTTGGGGGGAGGCAAACAGATCTATGTCTGGGCTCCCCCATTTTTATCATTGTGAATACTTGTGGATCTAGTTTCCACTCGTAAGGATCTATGATGTTTCTGCTTAGATCGTCTGCCAATCTGTTTTTCTTTCCTGGCAGGAATTGTGCTTGTAGTTGAACTTGGTAGGTCAGTGCCGTGTTCCACGAGGTCACTGCTTGCCTGCATAGGGGGTAGGAATGTGTGCCCCCTTGCTTATGTACATCACTGTGGTGTTGTCCGTCTTTATTAGTAGTTGTCCTGGATGTAGGAGGTCCTTGAAAGCTATTAGGGCATTTTGTACAGCTAGCATCTCTTTTTGATTGATATGTAGATGCCTTTGATCTGCAGACCATTTGCCCTGAATACACTGCCCTGCCATGTGTGCTCCCCAGGCATAATCTGATGCATCCATTGTTATAGTTTGCCTGGCTGTGGGGAAGGTAAAAGGCTGACCCTTGTTGAGGTGACATGCCTGAGCCCACCATAGAAATTCCTGTTGAAGGCAGGGAATGAGTGGTATTATTGTTTCCAAGCTGTGGCTGTGTTGAGTCCATATGCTTTTCAGGTACCATTGTAATTTCCTCATTACCTGGTTCAAGGGTCCAGAGAGCACCCCTGCAATACCAGGCTACAACTCTTACCACACCTTACCACACTTTTCGGCCACCAAAGCAGGACCGAAACACTAAAGGTGGAGGAGTGTCAATATTCACCAAGGATATTCACACCACCAGGCTAGTTGCCCAACACAATGCGTCTGAAATTCTCCAGGTGCAACTAACACTAGGTAAGACTGCAATCCAAACTGTAGCTTGCTACAGATCCCCCACCATACCCCAAGATTCTCACGACACCTTTCTAAACATACTGGAAAATATTAAGATAGAACCAAACACCCTAATACTGGGTGATTTTAACTACCCTGCCATTAACTGGGAAAGCTACTCATGTACCAACACCTTTGCCCAATGGTTCTTGGAATTCATAAATTCCAACACCCTGGATCAACTAATCCATAGTCCCACCAGGGGCTCCAATATCCTAGACCTGGTCATTACCAACATGGGAAATCGATGCTCCACACCTATGGTCAGCCCTCGTTAGTCACGTCTGACCATAAGCTAATCACCCTTAACATCCACATCCCACCCCCACCTCCCAGTAAGGAAACCTCCATAAAAAACTTCTCCAAAGCCAACTTCATGCTACTCAAGTCAGAAGTGACAAACTTCATGACACCCATGCAGACAGGAGCTGAAAGTTCAACTGCTGAATCCTACACTAAGGCACTGTACGAGCACATCCACTCATGCATAAATCGTGCCATCCCAAATAGAACCAAGATGCTCTCATCCAAAAAAAGAAGCCCATCTGGTGGTCTCCTGCCATAAACAAACTTTACAACAAAAGGAAGAAACTGTTGCAGAAAAGAGGAAAATCCCAGGATGCAAAAAACTTCCTTACCAGCCTCAGTAAGAAACTGAGATCCCTCATAAAATCCTCCAAAGCTAGTTACGAAAATAAAATTGCCAAAGATTCCAAAGACAACAACAAGGCATTCTATAACTATGTCAAGAATCTAAATGGCAATGCTCAGATCTGCTCTGAGCTAAAACAGAATGGCATTAAATATACTGATGCCAAGGATATTGCCAATATCCTGGCAGATCGATTCAGTGCCAACTTCACCCCCCTCTCACCCCCTAAATGGCCCATCTCAATACCGGAAGATTGCCAGATTCCAGTAATAACGGCCACACAGGTAAAAAAACACACTCTCCAAAGCTAAGAATACAGCATCCATGGGACCAGATGACATCCCGGGCTGTGTACTACATGAACTACAATATGAACTGGCACCTCACCTAAGTGTCACGTTTAATCATAGCCTCACCTCAGGTTTCGTGCCCACTGAGTGGTGCACAGCTACAGTTATCCCACTCCACAAGGAGGGATCCACCTTGGATCCCAGAAACTACCGTCCCATCAGTTTGACAAGCCTTATCTGCAAGGCCATGGAGCATATTATCATGGAACTTATAAACAAAGACATTGGCAACCTTCAAACACTGGACCACACCCAGTTTGGGTTCGTGAAGGGCGGATCTTGTCTCCTGAACTTGATTGACTTCTTTAAATCAGTCTCCAGAGCCATGGACAAGGGTAAGGTGGTCCACACAGCCTATCTAGACCTTGACAAGGCCTTTGACACCATCCCCCACTCTGCAATCATAGATAAACTTACTAAGCTGGGCATTAATGCCTACGTCACCCAATGGGTTGCTAACTGGCTTACTGATAGAACCCACACTGTAAAAGTAGCCGACTCCAAATCCAGCTCCAGACAAGTGACAAGTGGAGTACCTCAGTGTTCAGTCCTGGGACCGCTCTTGTTTGGCATCTACTTCTAAGAAGAGCTAAACCCAAACATAAAACTACTGTTCAATCTCAGCCTTACTACAGGATATGTGCCCAAAGAGTGGCGTACAGCAACAGTGGTCCCTCTCCATAAAGGTGGTGCCTCAACGGATCCTGGAAACTATCGCCCCATAAGCCTGACTAGCTTGGTCTGCAAAGCTATGGAAAGGATCATCATGAACCTCATAAATAAAGATATTGGGGACCTACAAACACTGGATCCTACCCAGTTCGGCTTTAAGGGCAGATCCTGCCTCTTAAACCTGGTTGATTTCTTTGAAACAGTCACCAAGGCCATTGACAAGGGGAAGGTGGTCCACACAGCCTACCTGGACCTCGCAAAAGCCTTCGATACAATACCCCACTCGGGCATTATAGATAAGCTCACCAGCTTAAATATAAACCCCTATGTCACTAGATGGATTGCAAATTGGCTCAAGGACAGAACCCACATGGTTAGAATTGCTGGAGCAATGTCAGACTCCAAACCAGTTACAAGTGGTGTCCCACAAGGCTCAGTCTTGGGACCTCTCTTGTTCGGTATATATTTCTCGGAGGTACAGGCCAACATGGAAAGACTGTGGCTGACCAAGTTCGCAGATGACTGCAAACTGGGTGCCATAATCGACTCTCCAGCCGACATAAGCATCCTCCAAAAGGGCCTCATAGAAACAGACAACTGGTGCCAGAGCCATGGCCTCAAGCTAAATGCCAAAAAGTGTATAGTCATCCCCTTTGGCAAAACAAAGTGCCACAAATTACCACATAGGTGGTAATCCATTAAGTACAGAAGAAGTAATTAGGGACCTGGGGACCCAAGTTGATAGCAATCTCTCATTTGACAACCACGTGGCCAAAGTGGTTAGGAAAACATTTTATATAGCCCACCTAATCATGAAGGGATTCACATCTAGATCAGGGACGCCATCGTGCCTCTTTATTCATCCCTCATCAGGCCCATAATTGAGTACAATGCCTTTTGGGATGTACCTTACCAGACACCTGCAGCAACTGGAAAGACCCCAAAAGTACCTCACCAAGAGGATCAAAGGGCTCAAACAGATGCCATATGCTGCCCGGTTAAAGAAACTCCAGCTCTACTCAGTGGCATACCGCCTGTTCAGAGGCGATCTGTGCCTGATGTATAAAGCCATGTCCAATCCGGAATTAATGGACATGCTGCACCTCAGAAAATCCAAATCCCATCGAGCTACGCGCTCGAGAGACTTGAACCTCAGCACAGAAATAAATAGGACATGCTGGAGGGACAGATTCATAACCCAGAGGCTCTCTTCACTCTGGAATAAAATCCCAGTCCAGATTAGGCAGAGTCCCTCATTGACTCTCTTCAAGAGGAATCTTGATGAGTGGATGGGAGATCGTAGGTTTACCCCGGGTATCACTTCTGTGTCACTGTTAGACAGAGGCACAGTATACTAACCTCGAAAAAGGGCATAGCAAAATAAATTTAAAATGGGTGGTGAAAGCCAAACACATTCTGGCTAGGCTTATAAATGCCCTAGGGCAGATAGCCTAGTATGAACCTATGAAGTACAGGCCAACACTAAGGAACTCTGGATAGCAAAGTTTGCAGATGACTGCAAACTGGGAGCCATTATTGAATCCCCAAATGATGTGGATACTCTACAAAAGGGCCTTACAGAAACAGATGCTTGGTGCCAGAGCCATGGGCTCAAGCTCAATGCCAAGTAATGTATAGTTATCCCCTTTGGGAAAAAACATGTATCTGTGAAGTACCATATAGGTGGCAGTACACTAAACGCCGAAAGTTTGATAAGAGACTTAGGGACACAGGTGGACAGTCGTCTCACCTTCGATAACCACATCACCACAACAGTCAGGAAATCCTTCTATGTGGCACACCTCATCACTAAGGGCTTTTCATCCAGAAAAAAGGAGGTCATTGTCCCACTGTACTCATCCCTTATTAGACCCATTATAGAATACAATGCCCCATTTGGTATGTACCTCTCAAGACATCTGCAACAACTGGAAAGGCCACAGAAATACCTCACTAAAAGAATCACAGGCCTAAAGCAGATGCCCTACGCTGACCACCTTAAAAATCTCCAGCTATACTCTGTCGCATATCGTCTACTCAGAGGCGATCTTTGCTTAACATACAAGGCCATGTCAAACCCAGAGCTGTTGGACATGCTACAGTTAAAGAAATCCCAATCCCTCAGAGCCACACACTCCAGGGATCTAAACCTTGTCATCACAATAAACAAAACATGCTGGAGAGGGATAGGTTCCTGACCCAGAGACTCCCCAGACTCTGGAATAGATTGCCCATACATGTCAAGCAGAGTGCCTCTTTGGTCCACTTCAAAAGGAACCTTGACGATTGGATGGGAGAAAGGAAATTCACCCCGGGGATCAAGTCAGTCACCCTGCTAGACAGGGGTCCAGGGAAGTAAATAGTGTGGGAAGAAATAGCCAGGGAATTGTTATGGCTAGTCTTGTATAGGCCCTAGGGCTGATAGCCTAGTACCAACCTATCAAACTATGCAGTTTTGCATATGGTATTAGTAGTATGCAAGATGCCATGAATCCCAAGGCCAGCAGAATTTTTCTTGCAGGGAGTTGGGTCTTTGTTGCCATCACTTTGAAGTATAGTCAGTTGTCCTTGCTTGTCTGGCGTGAGATAAGCCATCTGGGCCGTTGTATTTAAGCTGGCACCCAGGAATATTATGTCTTGTGAGGGCACTAGTTTTGACTCCTTTTCGTTTACTGTGTACCCTAGGCAACTTAATAGGTTTTTGACAAATGCCAGATGCTTTAAAAGAATGTCCTTGCTTTCTGCTTGAATAAGGCAGTCGTCCAGGTATGGATATATTTGAATTCCTCTTTGTCTGCAGTATGCAATTACTGGTGCCAGGCATTTTGTGAAGACCCTGGGCACAGTTGATAAGCCAAAGGGCAGTGCAGAGAATTGGTAATGGGTTGAATCTGCTATAAATCGGAGGTATCTTCTGCAATTTTGTCTGATAGGGACATGCAGGTATGCCTCCTTGAGGTCCAACGTTACTAGTCAAGCCTTCTTGCCCAGCATGGGAAGAAGTTGCTGTAATGTTAGCATCTTGAATTTGGGTACTTCGAGATATGTGTTTAGAATTGAGAGGTCCAGAATGGGTCTCCAAGCTTTGTCCTTTTGGGGAACTAGAAAGAGTCTTGAGTAAAATCCTTGTCCCTGCTCCTGTGTAGGAACCTGTTGAATGGCTCTCATGTCCATGAGAGCTGCAATTTGTTTTTGAGCCTCTGCCCATTGATTTGGTGGCAGGTTTGGCATTCCTTTTCTCCTTGGTAAAGTGTGAAAGTGGAATCTGTATCCTTGAGAGACAATATTTAGGACCCATTTGTCTTTTGTGATGATGCACCAGATGTCTGCAAAAAGTGTTAGCTTTCCTCCCAAGGGAGCTGCCAAGAGGGATTTGCTTTGCAGTCTGAGGGGTAAGTCATTGTGTTTGTCTTCTGGTAGTTTGAGACCTGTCTTCTCCTCCTTTCTGGGTTGTGGCACCCCATTGTCAAGGCTTGTAAGAGCCTTGTGGCTGACCTCTGCCCCTTGGGCGTCTGTATTTGCCCCTCTGTGTGGTCTGTCTGAAGCTGGAAAGGACCAGTTTTTGGTTGGCCAATTTCTGCTGAAACGAGGGGGTTGAACCTGTAAAAAATCCTTGACCGTCTGCATAGATTTTGCCTCATCCTCCATTTTCTTTAAAACCTCTTCTGCTTTTACACCAAATAAAACATTCTGCTGTAAAGGTGCATCAAATAATTTTGCTTTTACATGATCAGGTAAGGTTTGTTCTTTTAACCAAGCATGCCTACGTATGACAGACCCTGTCACTGCTGCTCTACAAGAAGCTTCCAATGAATCAAATCCACATTGCAAAGTATGTGTTCCCACTTGTTCAGCTGCATGCAACAAATCTTGCATTTCCTTGTAATCAGGCTGCTCTGTATGTGTGATCATTTTTTGTTTTAATTGAGACATCAAATATTGTTAATATTTCAGCATGTGAAACTGGCAATTTAAGGCCCTCATAGCTAGAGTAGCTGAGGTATATATTTTCTTTCCCCATCTGTCTAGTGCTCTAGAATCCCTTTCAGAGGGTACAGGATTTTTAGCAATAGAGGCCTTAACCCCTTTGGGACCCTGGGAAATGGTTTCTGGGTCAGCAACAGGGCTTTCATATAGGAATTTGTGTGAGTCAGGGACTCTGTAGTATCTGTCTGGTTTGGCTGGTGCAGGAGGTAGTGAATCTGGGTTAAGACTAGATTCTGAATAAACATCATCCACAATGTCTAACACTGGTGGAATAGCAAGTGGTCTGTGCTGGGGTAGTAAAAGGAACTCTCGGAGCCTTTTCTTAGAATCAGAGTAATCCTGGCCTTCCCAGTGGAAATGTTCCCTCATGGTATGTAAAGTTTCCCCAAAAGAGTAGTCTTCTAGGGGAGATGCTGAAGGAATAGACTCTTCAGCATCAGAGTCTTCATAAGGGGGAAAAGAATATTCCTGTTCCTCAGAAGCATCTGAGGAAATTGAAACCTGGTCAGAGGAAGCGTAGTTCATCTCCTGTCTAGGCCTTTTATCAGGAGGGGGTGGGAACCCCTGATTAGGGTAATTAAGCCTTCAGCCATCTTAAGCATCTGTTTCTTAGGCATGGGGCCTTGTACTGGAAACTGCTGTACAGTCTTCTTTGCTTTTAAAGGAGTTTTCAGCTTTGCATAGGATTTAATAGTGATTGTAGTTGGTCTGAAGACACCTTCTGCAACTGAAGGCGTTTCAACTGCACCTGAATCTCCTTCAGCCATGGAGTCGGAAGGGCCTAAAGATAAAGGTTGTGGAGGCCTAGCAATCTCCTCTTGGGAATCGGATGCCACCTGTGGTTCTGAATCAGCGGTTCTCAGGGGCTGCGTAGGCACCTCATTGAAAACTGGAGCACCGGCGACTGGCCTAGCAGAGGCCTCAGAGTCTGGTTTGGGTCTTGGCTGCCTGTCCTTATCTTTGCGTTTTTTATGCATTCCGGTCGTCGGTTGCTCCAACGGCATGGTATAATTAAATTTCCTACCAAAATAATGTCGGGTGAAATCAAACCGATGTTTTATAGTTCGTTTGTTAAACCTAGCACAAAACTGACAACCTGTGATGTCGTGGTCTGGGCCTAGGCAAGGAATGCAATAAGAATGAAAGTCCTTAGGAGGTATTTGCTTCCCACAAGAAATGCAATTAACTTTTTCTGACATCGGACTGAGGCAAGAAAAGGTTCCCCAATGGGGTACTTAGCTTTATTGAAGACTTTGGTCTGAAATTCGAATTGAAAATCTCAGGAGTCGGCTGACCGGCACTTGCGAACTGCTTCTGCTTCAGGCACCGTGCGGCAAGAAAGACTGAAGAAAATGGCACTGGATGCCTCATATACCCCTGGCGCACTGACGTCAGGGAAGAAGCAACAGCAACTGATACCGGACCAAGACTTTGAAACTCTGGCCAACTGCGGAACCGCCTGATGGCAGGATAACTCGTGTGATGACTGCAGCAGTGTAACACGATGAACATCAGTGAATACACTCGAACATCTACATTTATGGTAAGTGTACACAACTGTACTATGTTCTTCATGTTTCACTGTTGCAGTCGTTACATTTGGGTAGATTCCCAAAGCTGTGGTTGTGAGGAGGAATTTAGATAGCATTAGGACCAGTAATAACGCCCTGCAAGACTGCAGTGGCAAAGCCAGCTCTGGATTTAGAGAAAATTGGCAAATGGTAATGCTTGGTGAAAGTATGTACAGAACTCCAGGTAGCAGCTTCTAGGATTGTCCCTGGTAGGGACGCCTCTGAAAAAGGCTGTAGAAGTAGATGCAGCTCTGGTGGAGTGAGGTCTGATCCCCTGGGGGGCAGAAATGAATGCAATGGCCTATCCATTTAGAAATAGTTTGCTTTGAAATAGCCTTCCTCTCTGCCCCTGCAGCAAATGCTACCAGAAGTTGTTCAGATTTCCTTTGAGGTTTAGTCCTGTCCAAGTAGAATATGAGTTGTCTGTGCACATCTAAGGAATGCAATATCCATTCTCCTTTATCCTGCAGATTGGGAAAGAAGATTGGAAAATGAATGGACTGATTAAGAGCCACATTGGATACCACCTTGGGCATGAAGGATGGATTGGTTCTGAGGGACACCCTGTCCACGTGAAAGATGATGAAAGGCTTCACTGCCATAAGGGCCTGTAATTCAGATACCCTTCTAGCTGAAGTGATTGCTAAAAATAAAGCTGTTTTCCAAGAAAGAAATTTTAGGTCTGCAGTAGCAGCTGGTTCGAAAGGAGGTAGTGTGAGTTCCTGCAAAACAAAGTTAAGGTCCCAGGCTGGGGTTGGAGCTCTCCTGGGTGGTCTTAAATGTTTGGCCCCTCTGAGGAACTGCTTGAGCAGTGGATGAGAGAAGAGGGGGTTTCTGTGTTATAATGAGCTGAAATGGCTGAGGCGTGGATTTTGATGGAGGAAAAAGACAGGCCCTTGTGAAGCATCTCAGTTAAGTATTGCAAAATCTGAGGTAAACTGGGCTGTGCTGTGCTCATCCCTTGAGATTGGTTCCAGGCACAGAACCTTTTCCATATTTCAGCATTGGATTTTCTAGTGCTAGGCCTCCTTGCCTCTAAAATGATATCCATCACAGGTTTACTGAGGTATGGTAAAGGAGAGATTATGTAATTAGCCAGGCTGCAAGGTTCAGTGTTAGAAGCTGAGGGTGCAGAATCTGGTTCTCCTGTTGAGACAACACGGAAGGAGTCTGAGGCAGGTGCCAACCATGACACACTGTACAGGAGGGGGTACCAGTGTTGGCGTGGCCAGTCTGGAGTAATCAAAATCATCCTTAGTTTGTCCTGTTTGATTTTTAGTAGTACTTTGGAGAGCAGAGGCAGAGGGGGAAGACATAGACTGATAGGTTTTTCCAGCTGAAGGACAGAGCATCCACTTTCCAGGCTTGTTTGCGGGGAGTCCTTGTGCAAAATTTGTCCAATTGGTAGTTCTGGGGAGAGGCAAACCGGTCTATATCTGGGCTCCACCATTTGCTTGTCAACATGTTGAAAATCCTTGGTTCCAGTTTCCACTCGTGTGGGTCCATAAGGTTTCTGCTTAGTCCGTCTGCCAGTGTATTTCACTTTCCTGGCAGGAATTGAGCTTGTAGGTGCACTTGGTAGCTCAAGGCTGTGTTCCACAATGCCATGGCTAGTCTGCAGAGGGGGTAAGAATGTGTGCCCCCCTGCTTGTTTATGTACCACATAACAGTGGTGTTGTCTGTCTTTACCATTACTTGCCCTGGAAGAATGTGGTCCTTGAAGGCTGTCAGAGCATTCCGTACAGCTAACATTTCTTTTTGATTGATATGCAGGTGCATTTGACTTGGGTTCCATTTGCCCTGAATGCACTTCCCTGCCAGGTGAGCCCCCGATGCATAGTCTGATGCGTCTGTTAGGGTTTGGGCAGCAGGGGGTAGTGTGAAAGTTAGTCCCTTATTTTGGTGGCAGGCCTCTGCCCACCAAAGGAATTCTAGGCGTATGCAAGGTATGATAGGAATCATTGCTTCTAGATCCTGAGAATGTTGACACCATAGGCTTTTTAGATACCACTGTAGTTTCCCCATATGCAGTCTTGCATATGGAATTAGAAGAATGCAGGAAGCCATGAACCCCAAGGCTTGCAGTATTTGTCTTGCAGATAGCAGGGTCTTTGTGGCCACTTGTTTGAAGTAGGTTGTCAAAATAATTTGCTTCTCTGGTGTGAGGTAGGCCATCTGGGAAGTTGTATTCAAGCTTGCTCCCAGGAATATAATTTGTTGACAGGGTACCAGGTGTGATTTCTCTTTATTTATGGTGGACCCCAAACAAGTTAGAACCCTTTGTATAAAGGCCAGATGATTCAAAAGTATGTCCAGGCTTTCTGCCTGAATTAGACAATCGTCCAGGTATGGGTATGTTTGAATATTTCTTTGCCTGCAAAATGCAATACCTGGAGCTTGGCACTTTGTGAATACCCTGGGCGCAGTAGATAAGCCAAAGGGCAGTGCAAAGAACATGTAGCGTAGCCTGCTTTGAAGCGTAGGTATCTTCTGCAAGATTCCCTGATTGGGATGTGCAGGTATTCTTCTTTTAAATCTAGTGTTGCCAACCAGGCATCTTTGCCTAGCATAGGAAGTAATTGTTGTAGAGTCAACATCTTGAATTTTGGAATCTCCAGAAAGGTGTTTAGAGTAGACAGGTCCAGGATAGGACACCATGGATTATCTTTTCTGGGTACCAGTCCCTTTTCCTCTTCTGGTACCAGTTGAATAGTCCCCATGCTTAAGAGAGAAAGTACTTATTTTTGGGCCTCTGCCCACTGATTTGGGGGTAGGTCCGGCCACCCACTTGGTGTTGGGCAACATATGGAAGTGAAATCTTTATCCCTGGGGCACTATATTTAAAACCCATTTGCCCTGGGTAATGAGTTCCCAGTTCTTTGCATGAAGAGCAATCTTTCCCCCCAAAGGGGCAGCCAGTTGATAAGTGCTTGGAAATTTTAAAATGAAGTCATTGGGACAGTTTACCATGGGGGGAGTCTTACTACTCCCAGATTTGGAAGTGGAGGCCCCCCACTGCTTAGTCCTGTGTGTCCCCTGGGACTGAAACCTGGGGTTTTTGCTGTGTCTGGGTTTGGCTTGAGAAGACCTGGAAGGGCCCAGTTCTTAGAAGGCCAGTGCCTACTAAATCTAGGAGGCTGAACTTGTAAGAAATCTTTAACGACGGATAGTGCGCTGATTAAATAAAGCACAAAACTAACAGCAAGGTATGTCATGGTCAGGGCCTAGGCAAGGAATACAGTACAAATGAAAATCTTTATGAGGTATTTGCTTTCCACAAGTAATGCAATTATTAACTTTTGTTGGACCAGCGGTGGGTGGTGCTGCGGTAGCGTTTTCGCCTCACAGTAAGACGCTGTCCGGTTTGATTCTCAGCTAGAGCATCTTCTGCGTAGAGACATGCGTTAATGGGTGTACCTTCATTGAAGGTTGTGCGTTAGGGCTGGTAACTCGGCACGTAAAAATCAACTACTAATCATTAGCAGACCGGAGTTCCGCTGTGGCTACCCCTAACCGGGAAAAGCCGAAAGACACAACACAACTGACATCAGTAAGGAGCAAGAAAAAGTTTCCCCAACGAGGTACTTAGCTTTAGTTTAAGACTTTGGTTCTGAAACTCGAAAACAAAAATTTCAGGAGTTGGCCGACCGGCACTTGCAAACTGCTTCTGCTTCGGGCACCACACGGCAAGAAAGACTGGTGTAATGGCATCGGCTGCATGTTTTATACTCCTGACGACCTGATGTCATGGGAGAAGGGACAGCAACTGACGCAGGACCCAAGACTTTGTTAATCAGGCCGACTGAGGGCTACCTGCAAGCAGATAACCCAAATGTAATGACTGCAACAGTGAAACATGAAGAACATCCAGGTCTGTAACAATGAATACACTCGAACATCTACATTTATGTTAAGTGTACACAACTGTACTATGTTCTTTGTGTTTCACTGTTGCAGTCATCACCTGTGGGAGGATTCCCAAAGCTGAGGAGAGGGATGGTAGGATTAGAAAGAGACATAGGCATGGGTCAGCATGCCCTGCAGAACTGCAGAGGCACCCCTGCCCTAGCCTTAGAGAAAAGAGGTAGGTGGTAATGCTTGGTAAAGGTATGGACAGAAGTCCAGATGGCAGCTTCTAAGATGTCCCTGGTGGGAACTCCTCTGAGGAATGCTGTGGAAGTGGAGGCTGCTCTAGTGGAATGGGTAGGAATAGACTTAGGGGTGGTTTCCCATGTAATCTGTAGCAGAAACGGATACAGTGTGATATCCATTTGGAAATGGTTTGCTTGGAAATGGGCTTCCCTTCTGTCCCTGGGCAAAGCTGACAAGAAGTTGGTTTGTTTTCCTGAAGGGTTTAGTACAGCCCAGGTAATATCAGAGCTGTCTGTGCATGTCTAGTGAGTGCAGAATTCTTTCCGCTTATTTTGAGGGTTAGGAAAGAAGGTGGGTAGATGTATGGCCTGGTTGAGAGTCACATTAGATACCACCTTGGGCATAAAGGAGGGGTTAGTTCTCAGGGAGACCCTGTCTGCATGGAAAATGATGAAGGGCTCAATGGCAATTAGTGCCTGAAGTTCTGAAATCCTTCTGGATGAGGTGATAGCTAGTAGAAAAGCAGTCTTCCAGGAGAGTTATCTCAGTTCTGCTGGAGCAGCAGGTTCGAAGGGTGGTAAGGTTAGTTTTTCCAAAACATAATTCAGGTTCCAGGCTGGTGTGAGTGGCCTCCTGGGAGGTTTGATAATAGAAGTCCCTCTGAGGAATTGTTTAATCAAAGGATGTGAGAACAGGTGCTGATCTGTATCGAAATGAGCTGAAATAGCTGAGGCGTGGATTTTAATAGAAGAGAAGGAGAGGTCACTATTGAGTAACTCCGCTAGGTAGTCCAGGATAAGAGGAAGGGAAGGTTGTGAGGAATTGCCCCGTCTGGACTGGCTCCAGAAGCAGAATCTTTTCTATTTTCCTGCATAAGATTTTCTGATGCTGGGCCTTCTGGTCTCTGTGATAATGTCTAGGAACTGTTTGCTTAACAGGGTCCCCTTGTTTGCCTTTAGAGTATTAGCCATGCTGACAGTTTCAGAGTCTGCAAGTCTGGGTGCAGCATCCCCCCCCCACCTGAGTCAAGAGGTCTGAAATCAGGGGAAGCTGCCTGGGAGGCTGTAATGTCAGGCTACGTAGTAAGGGGTACCAATGCTGTCTGGGCCAATCTGGAGCAATGAGGATGGCCTTTGGTCTCTCCTCCCTTATCTTGATCAGTACCTTGGAAATTAGAAGCAGAGGAGGGAATGCGTACACAAAGAGGGAGTTCCAGGGGAAGGTCAAGGCATCCATCTTCCACGCTAGGTGGAGATACTCCGATACAGAATTTTTTCAGTTGGTGGTTGAGGTGCGAAGCAAAGAGATCCACCTCTGGAGTTGCCCACTCCTGAATGACTTGCCAAAAGATTTTTCTGTGGAGCTGCCATTCGTGGGGGTCCAGTAAGTTTCTACTTAGTTCGTCTGCCAGGGTGTTGTTGATCCCTGGTTGGTATTGGGCAATTAGGTGTAATCCCATGGAGGAGGAAGTCAGCCAGAGGTTCATGGATAGCCTGCACATAGGTAACATTGGGTCCCTCCCAGTTTGTTGATGTTCCACATTACTGTGGTGTTGTCCATTTTGATAAGAACCCCTGGCCTGAGACAGGGTTTGAATGATGTCAGAGCCTTTTGTACTGCCATAATTTCCTTTTGATTGATGTGTAAAAGAAGGTGCTGGGCATCCCAAAGACATTGGGTGCACCTGCCTGCTAGGTGAGCGCCCCAAGCAATGTCTGAGGCGTCAGTGGTGATGGTCTGCCCAGTAGGGCAGAGGATGAAGGGAAGACCCTTGTTCTTGGCAAAGGCCCCTGCCCACCAGAGAAACTCTGCCCATATACAGGGGATCATACATGACAGAGGTCTCTAGAGGTTGAGAGTGCTGACACCAAAGGTTCTACCACTGAAGTTTCCTCATGTGGAGCCTGGCCAGAGAATTAGAAGGATGCAAGATGTCATGTACCCCAAGGCTTGCAGGAACTTCATCACAGTGAGGTAACGTCTGGAAGCCAGCTGGGTAAATTGGACAGGTAGGAAGCTCTGATTTTCTGGGGGTAGGAAGGCCATTTGGGATGCTGTATCCAGCAGTGCTCCCAAGAAGGTGATTTTGCTGGAGGGTGTTTGCTTTGATTTCTTGTCATTGATGGTGAACCCTAGGGAAGTTAGGAGGGTTTTGACAAAGAGAATGTCCTGGAACAGCTTTTCTTTGCACTGTACCTGAATGAGGCAGTTGTTCAGATAAGGATAAAGCTGCATATTTTTTGTCTGCAAAAAGTTATGTCCGGGGCTAAGGATTTGATGAATAATCTGGGTGCAATAGATAAGCCAAATGGTAGCGCAGAGAACTGAATGTGTTGCGAGCCTGCTCTGAAGAGCATGAATTTCCTGCAGGATTCCCTTATGGGAATGTGGAGGTAGGCATCTTTTAGGTCTAGGGTCACTAGTCATGCATTTTTTGCCAGTATAGGTAGCAGCTACTGCAAAGTTAGCATTTTGAATTTGGGGACCACTAAGGAGGTGTTCTGAATGGATAGATCCAGGATGGGGTGCCAAGTTTCTGGAAACAAGGAATAGTATGGAATAACAACCTTTGCCTGTTTGATGTGAGAGGACTGGTTCTACTGCCCCCTGGGATATGAGAGTTAGGACCTGTTTCAGTGCCTCTGCCCACTAATTTGGAGGTAAGTCTGGGTACCCCCTTGGAATTGGGAGTTTGTTGAAAGAGCATTTGTATCCCTGAAAAATTATCTTTAAGACCCATTGGTCCTTTGTTACAGAAAGCCAGTTTTCTTTGCAGAGGGAGAGCCTTCCTCCTAGCTTCTGGTGACAGGATGGCAGAGGGGAAGAGGGAGTCATTGAGAGTTTTTGCCATAAAAAGATGGCTTAGAACTCTCTGCCTTTGGGGTGGAAGTGGCCCACTCTTTGATTCTCTGCTGCCTCTGGGATAGCTGCCTGGGTGGTCTGTCCCTGCGGGGCTTACCTTGTTCCTGTCTACTAGGTGCAGGGAAGAACCAGTGCTTAGAGGGGAAAGTTCCTGCTGAATCTGGGAGGTTGAACCTGAAAGAAGTCTTTTACTGTTTGCATAGATTTTACTTTGTCTTCCATCTTAAGCACCTCTTCTGCTTTTACTCCAAAGAAGCGGTCCTTATCCAGGGGTGCATTAATTAATTTAGACTTGACTTGATCAGAGAGAGGTTGTTCCTTCAACCATGCAGGTCTCCTAATGACAGAACCTGATACTGCTGCCCTGCTTGAGGCTTCTAGGGTATCATAGCTACAGTGTAATGAGTGTTTGGCCACTTGACAAGTTGAGTGCAGTAAATCTGCTAACTCTTTCGAATTGGCCCAGCCAAGAAAGGTTGAAATCTTTTGTTTTAATAGTTCCAAAGAGTGTTGTTGATATTTTAACATATGGAACTGACAGTTGAGTGCTCTGATAGCTAATGATGCAGAGGTGTATACTTTTTTTTACTCCATCTGTCCAGAGCTCTGGAATCCTTGTCAGAAGGAATAGGATTCTTGGTAGAACTAGTCTTAGCTCCTTTAGGCCCCTGTGTAATGACCTCTGGGTCTGCAGCAGGATTTCTGTATAGGTACTTGTGTGAATCTGGTACTCTGTTTACTGAGTGCAGGTGGGAGGGCATCAGGGGCTAAGCTGGATACATGGAAAACATTACCCACCACTTCTAAGATAGGGGGGATGGCCAGGGGTCTGTGCTAGGGCAGGTCCAAAAACTCTCTTAGTCTTTTCTTAGACTGGGAGAAGTCCTGAGATTCCCATTGGAAATGTTTCCTGAGGGTGTGAAGGGTTTCCCCAAAGGAAAGGTCTTCTGGTGGGGAGGCAGAAGGAATGGAGTTTTCTGCATCTGAATCCTCATAAACAGAGGTTGCTGTTCCTCTTCAAAATCTGAATAAGATTCATCAGAAAGTACAGTTTTGTACCTACCATAAATGTAGATGTCCGATAGGTATGCAACTGCAGTCCTGACATATGGGTTGTCCTGCCTCAGGCAGCCCTTCGGTCGGCCGGATTCCAAAGTCTGGGTCCGGCGTCATCTGATGTCGCCCTTTCCCTGACTTCAGAGCGCCTGGGGTATAAAAGCGTCAGCCGACGCCATCTTCTTCAGTGTTTCTTGCCCCAGATGCCAGGTGACCTCTAAAGAAGGCTACATTTTGAAAATAGAGTAAAAATTCCAGACAAGTATAACAACATAAAAACAAATACACCATAAAAGATTACCCCAGGTAGCTAAAATGAGGGGTAGTAACCCAAAGGAATACCACAGAGGGGTAGGTGGGAGAGAAAACCTGACTGCAGTTGCATACCTATCGGACATCTACATTTATGGTAGGTACAAAACTGTACAATGTCCTTCAAGGATGCAACTGCAGTCATGACATATGGGTTGAATACCATAGCCAACCTGGGGGTGGAAGGCACTAAGACAAAGATGGTGTAGCTAAAATGCCCTGCAGGACTGCAGAAGCAAACCCTGCTCTGGATCTGGAATATAAAGGCAGGTTGTAATGTTTGGAAAATGTATGCACGGAGTTCCATGTAGCAGCTTCTAGAATGTCCTTTGTTGCCACCCCTCTTAAAAAGGCTGTGGAGGTGGCTGTAGCTATGGTGGAATGTGGCCTGATGTCAGCTGGCACAGTTTTTCCATGAAAAGAGTAGCAGAATCGAATGCAATTTCCAATCCATTTAGAAATTGTCTGTTTGGAAATTGCCTTTCCCTGCAATCCAGCAGCATAAGCTACAAAAAGCTGGTCAGATTTTCTGAAAGACTTTGTTCTGTCCAAGTAGTAGCGCAACTGTCTGTGTATGTCCAAGGTGTGCAGTAGTCTCTCTCCTTTATTTTGAGGTTTGGGAAAGAAGGTAGGCAAGTGAATAGCTTGATTCAGGGACACCCTGGATACCACCTTTGGCATGAATGAGGGATTGGTTCTCAAAGAAACTCTGTCCTGATGAAAAATGAGAAATGGTTGTATTGCCATAAGGGCCTGTAGCTCAGAGACTCTTCTTGCTGAGGTTACTGCCAGAAGGAAAGCTGTCTTCCAAGACAGGAATTGCAAGTCTGTAGATGCTGCTGGTTCAAAGGGAGGAAGAGTTAATTTTTCCAGCATGAAGTTGAGGTCCCATGCAGGCACTGGTGGTTTCCTTGGAGGGTTGATGTTCTTTATACCTCTTAGAAACTGCCTTAGCAATGGGTGAGAAAATACAGGCGGATCAGTGTTATATTTGGCAGATATTGCTGAAGCATGTATTTTTATGGAAGAATATAAAAGGCCATTGTGGAGCATTTCAGCCAAGTATTCTAGGATCTGTGGAATGCGCATCACTGATGATTATCTGCTGTTTCAGATAAGAAATCTCTTCCATTTTGCTGAGTATGTTTTTCTAGTGGAAGGTCTGCGTGCCTCCAGGATGATATCTTTTACCCTTTTGGAATGTGTATCCTGAGGAATAGTCATGGAATCTTCCAAGCTGTCAGCTTCAATGTTTTCAAGCTGGGGTGTAGTGTCCTGTAATTGTGCTGTGTCAGACGAAGCGGCCATTGAGGAAGGAGCCACGGATTGGTGTGCGTCAAGCTCCATAGCAGTGGGTACCAGTGTTGTCTTGGCCAGTCTGGAGCTATCAGTATGACCTTCGGTTGCTCTGTCTTTATCTTTAGTAACACCTTGGTCATCAAAGGAAGAGGTGGGAAGGCATATAGTGTTAGCGAGTTCCAACTGAAGGAGAGAGAGAGTCCACCTTCCATGCTTGAGGATGGTATGTCCTTGTGCAAAACTCTTTCAGATGGTGATTGAGGTGGGAGGCAAAGAGATCTATGTCTGGCCATCCCCATGCTTGAGTTATTTGCAAGAAAATGTCTGGATGCAACATCTATTCGTGTGGATCCATGATGTTTCTGCTTAGGCTGTCCGCCAGAACATTGTCCTTCCCTGGTACAAACTGGGATTGTAGCTCTATTTTCAATTGTAGGGAAATGTCCCAGAGATTCATTGCCAGTCTACAAAGAGGGTAGGAATGGGTACCTCCTTGCTTGTTTATGTACCACATAACTGTGGTATTGTCTGTCTTTATTAGTAGATGGCCCTGATGCATGAACTTTTCAAAGGCCTTGATTGCATGTATCACTGCCAGCATATCTTTTTGGTTGATGTGCAGGTGCTTTTCTTTTTGTGTCCATTGTCCTTGAATGCATCTGCCCTCCATGTGCGCCCCCCATCCATGGTCTGAGGTGTCTGTTGTTATGGTTTGACTTGCATGAGGCTTGCTGAAAGGCAGACCTTTGTTTATCTGGCTTGCTTGAGCCCACCACAGAAATTCCTTTTGAAGGCATGGAATGAGTGGGATCAATGCTTCCAGGCTGTGGCTGTGTTGAGACCATAGACTTTTTAGATACCATTGTAGTTTCCTCATATGCAGCCTTGCGTGTGGAATCAGAAGAATGCAAGATGCCATGAAACCCAGGGCCTGCAGGATTTTCCTTGCAGTCATCTGGGTGTGTGTTGCCAATTTTCTGAAGTATTCTGGTAATTGTTTTTGTTTTTCTTTTGTCAGAAACGCCATCTGGGTGTTTGTGTCCAGTGTGGCACCCAGGAAAGGTATTTGTTGGGATGGTACAAGTCTTGATTTCTGAATATTGACTGTGTATCCCAAGGCCTGCAGTAGGTGAATGACATAGTCCAAGTTTTTTAACAAGGCTTGTTGGCTGTCCGCTTGTATAAGGCAGTCGTCCAGGTAAGGGTATATTTGTATCCCCTGAAGTCTGCAATGTGCAACTACTGATGCCAGGCATTTTGTGAACACTCTGGGTGCAGTAGTTAAGCCAAAGGGCAATGCTGAGAATTGATAATGCTCTGAGCCTGCTAGAAATCTGAGGTATCTTCTGCAACTTTGTCTGATTGGGACATGCAGGTATGCCTCCTTGAGGTCCAGAGTTACCAGCCAAGACCCCTTGCCCAGCATGGGAAGGAGTTGCTGTAAAGTCAGCATTTTGAATTTTGGCACAATAAGGTAAGCATTCAGTGCGGACAAGTCCAGAATGGGTCTCCATTGGTTTTCTTTTCTTGGAACAAGGAACAGTCTTGAATAAAATCCTTGGCCTTGTTCTGCAGAAGGAACCTTTTATATTGCTCTTATTTGAAGTAGGTTTGTTATTTGTTTGAGTGCCTCTGCCCTTTGATTTGGTGGCAGGTTTGGCCTGCCATGTCTTGTTGGCAGTGTGTGAAAATGGAATATGTATCCTTTGTCTATTATGTCCAGTATCCATTTGTCCTTTGTAATATTGTGCCAATTTTTTGAGAATAAAGATAATTTTCCGCCCAAAGGTGCTTCTAATTGAGCCTTGGATGGCGGAGTCAAAATCAAGTCATTGAGATTGTCCATGCGGAGCAGTGGAAGGTTCTGCCCCACCTCTCTGGTTCGGAGGCTGCCATTGACGTCCTCTGTAGGAGCCTCGAGTTTGCCCTCTACCATGTCTGTTTTTGCCTCTTTGAAATTTGGCTGTGTCTGGAAAGGACCAATGCTTAGAAGGCCAATTCCTGCTGAATCTTGGAGGCTGTACCTGGAGGAAATCTTTGACTGTTTGCACTGATTTAGCCTTTTCCTCTATTTTCTTTAAAACCTCTTGTGCAGTAGCACCAAATAGCTTATGTTTCTCTAGTAGTGCATCCAAAAGCTTAATTTTCACATGGTCTGGCAATGTTTGTTCCTTTAACCAAGCATGTCTGCGTATGACTGCACCTGTCATTGCTGTTCTACATGAAGCTTCCAATGCATCATATCCACACTGAAGGAAATGATTGCTAACCTGCTGAGTATTATGAACCAACTCCTGTAACCCCTTTCTATCTAATGGTTCAGGGGAGGCCAATTTCTTTTGCAAGTCATCCAACATGTATTCCCGATACTGAATCATATGAAATTGACAATTTAATGCTCGCATAGAAAGGGTTGAAGATGTATATACTTTCTTGCCCCACCTTTCTAAAGCCCTAGAATCTCTTTCCGAAGGAAGTGGATTCTTTGTAGTAGTGGAGGAAACCCCTTTAGGCCCCTGGGAAATAGTTTCAGGGTCAGCAGTATGGCCCTTGTACAGAAAATGATGTGTGTCTGGGACCCTGTAGTACCTGTCTGGCTTGACAGGAGCAGGGGGGAGGGAGTCAGGGGAAACACTAGATTCTAAGTACACATCATCTAGAACATTTAAAACTGGAGGTATAGCTAAGGGTCTGTGCTGAGGTAGCTTTAAAAATTCCCTTAACCTTTTCCTAGAATCTGAGTATTCTTGGCCTTGCCATTTGAAGTGTTCCCTCATGGAATGGAGCGTTTCCCCAAAGGAAAACTCCTCAGTAGGAGAAGCAGAGGGAATGGATTCCTCCACATCAGAATCCTCGTAGGCCGGGAAGGCCTCCTCCTGGTAGTCTGAATGTGCAGAATCACCTGAGGTCTCATCGGAGGACTGGGGGTCTACCTGCTCAACCCTAGGCCTCTTGACAGAAGGTGGCTGAGAGCCTCTATCTGGATGTGGCTGAGAACCCCTAATTAAATAAATAAGGTCCTCAGCTAAACTTAAAATTTGAGAACCAGAAGTGGATCCCAGAGAAACAGATTTTGGAGGGGGAGACTTAGCCTGTCTGGCAGCCTTAGCACGTGTGTAGGCCTTAATGGACATAGACACTGGGGGCCTGGCAGCCCCGCATGCTGGAGTAGTCTTATCCACTGAAATGGTGTCAGAAATATCCTGGGTTTCGGTCTCAGAGGGAAGAACAGAAACCGGCACCGAGCTGGCCTCCGGTACCGAAGTAACCGGTGGGGCGGTGTCATCGGTCTGTAGCGGTTGTGAAACCAGCTCAGAAGAGACTGAGACACTCGCAGTAGGCCTAAGCGTGGTGTTGGCCGAGACCGCGGATGTCGGTCCTTATCCTTTCGTTTTTTAGGTAAATGTGCTGTTGGAAGCTCCGACGGCATGATATAACTGTATTCTTCCCCAAAATAACCTTGTGCAAACTCTGACCGACGTCTAAGAGTGCATTTATTGAAAGAAGCACAAGCTGTACAGGCCGAGACGTTGTGTTCTGGGCCTAGGCAGGGTAAGCAGTAAGAGTGGAAATCCTTATGAGGTATTTGTTTCCCACAAGTTAAACAATTATTAACTTTTACAGTTTTATCTGACATCGGCTGAGGCAAGAAAAGGTCCCCAACGGGGTACTTAGCTTTTTTGAAGACTTCAGTAGCTGAAAACACAGGAGCTGGCCGACCGGCACTTGCGAACTGCTTCTGCTTCGGGCGCCGCGCAGCAAGAAAGACTGAAGAAGATGGCGTCGGCTGACGCTTTTATACCCCAGGTGCTCTGACGTCGGGGAAAGGGCGACATCAGCCGACGCCGGACCCAGACTTTGGAATCCGGCCGACCGAAGGGCTGCCTGAGGCAGGACAACCCATATGTCAGGACTGCAGTTGCATCCTTGAAGGACATTCCTGTTCTGTCAATCTCAGGAGAAGGGTGTCTTTTCCTTTTATAAGTTGTGGCCTGACTACCCATGATAAGGGAGATAAGATCATCTGCCATTTTAAGCATTTGTGCTTGGGGTGGAGGAGCAGGAGCAAGATGTGGCTAGAGGCAGATTTCCTAGGAGTAGCCTGGCTTCTAGGCCTAAGAGTATCCATCGGTCTGAGAGAAACAGTAGTTGGATGAGAAGACGT
The DNA here is from genome assembly GCF_019279795.1 of Protopterus annectens. NCBI lineage: Eukaryota > Metazoa > Chordata > Ceratodontiformes > Protopteridae > Protopterus > Protopterus annectens. The sequence goes on along the minus strand of NC_056727.1, from coordinate 919,429,065 downwards.
TTTTTGTCTAGATTCGGTAGTGCGAGAGACTTCCTTGGAAGCCGGTGCCTACGTCACTGCTCCAGACTCAACCGAAGCAGAGACAGCCAAAGGCTTGGAAGACTAAGAACATTTCTGCGGCATACCAGACTCCGAAAGGGTGTCGGTAGAGGCCTGCATAGATATATCGGGCATCAGGGGTTGAGAAAGTGCCTCACTGAATTCCGGAGAATTGACGACCTGCTTAGCGGTAGAGTCATTGGAAGGCTTAGCCTTGTGTGGTCTGTCTCTACCTTTATCTCTGCGTTTTTTTGGAATGTCTATGGATTGTTGACTGATGGATGCCATTTTGGAATGCGAAGATGGAAAATGAAAATACCTGCCTACAATAATAGCTCTACGGCGAATGCTTCACTCGTTAAAGAGGGCACAGAACTGGCAACGGGGGACGTTGTGGTCTGGGCCTAAACAAGAGACGCAGTAAGAATGGAAGTCTTGGTGTGGGATCTGCTTTCCACAGGTGAGACAATTAACTTTTTTGGACATCGATTAGTGCAAGAAAAAAAGATCCACAATGGGGTACTTAGCTTAAGACATTTTCAGCTGCAATTCAAACTCTGGTAGCGACCGACCAGCACACTTGCAAACTGCTTCTGCTACTGGCTCCACGTCAAGAATGACTGATGTAATGGCGTTGGCTGCCTTGCTTTATAGCACTGACGACATGACGTCAGTCACAAGTGACAACAGCCGACGCAGAAAAACATTGACTCTGGTGTTTGGGCCGGCCAAGGGCTACCTCAGCAGGGATAACCCACAGGTAATGATTGTAACAGTGAAACACGAAGAACATCGGGGGGAGGGATAGCCAGTGGTTTGTGCTCAGGTAGATCCAGGAACTCTCCAACACGTTTTGGACAGGGAATATTCCTGTGCCTTCCACTGAAAATGTCTCATAGCATGGAGGATTTCTCCAAATATAAAAATCTCTGGTGGGGGGAGGCACAGGGAAGGTTCCCCTATGAATCAGACTCATCACAGAAAGTACAGTTGTGTAATCTGCTTGCAGAAGCCCTCAGTCAACCTGATTAACAAAGTCTTGGGTCCTGTGTCAGTTGCTGTCTCTTCTTCCGTGACGTCAGGTCGTCAGGGGTATAAAACATGCAGCCGACGGCATTACATCAGTTTTTCTTGCCCCAGATGTCAGGTGCCCCCCTAATGGGAAGCAATTAATTCTATAAATATACAAGGTAATACCTCCAACAAAAAAGCAAATACACCAAAAAGCTTTTAAGCATATAAAGGAGCGAAGAGGTATAGCCAAAAGAAGTCAGGGGGCTGGAGGGAGGGCCAGCTCTGGATTTAGAGAAAACTGGCAAATAGTAATGCTTGGTGAAAGTATGTACAGAACTCCAAGGTAGCAGCTTCTAGGATGTCCCTGGTAGGTACGCCTCTGAGAAAGACTGTAGAGGTAGATGCAGCCCTGGTTGAATGGGGTCTGATCCCCATGTGGGATAGGTTTTCCATGGTGCTTATAGCAGAAATGAATGCAATGGCCTATCCATTTAGAATTGTTTTGCTTTGAAATAGCATTTCTCTCTGTCGCTGCAGCAAAAGCCACCAGCAGTCATTCAGATTTCCTTTGAGGTTTAGTCCTGTCCAAGTAGAATCTAAGTTGTCTGTGGACATCTAAGGAATGCAGTATCCATTCCCCTTTGTTCTGTGGATTAGGAAAGAAGGTGGCAAATGAATGTACTGATTAAGGGCCACACTGGATACCACCTTGGGCATGAAAGAGGGATTGGTCCTGAGGGACACCCTGTTCGCATGAAAGATGAAAGGCTCCACTGCCATAAGGGCCTGCAATTCAGATACCCTTCTTGCTGAAGTGATTGCTAAAAGGAAAGCTGTTTTCACAGAAAGCAATTTTAAATCTGCAGTAGCAGCTAGTTCGAAAGGAGGAAGGGTGAGTTTCTCCAATACAAAGTTAAGGTTCCCAGGCTGGAGTTGGAGCTCTCCTGGGTGGTCTTAAATTTTGACCCCTCTAAGGAACTGCTTGAGCAGTGGATGAGAGAAGATGGGAAAGTTCTGTGTTATAATGAGCTGAAATGGCTAAGGCGTGAATTTTTACTGAGGAAAAAGATAGTTCCCTGTGAAGCATCTCAGTTAAGTATTGTAAAATCTGAGGTAAATTGGGCACTGCTGTGCTTATCCCTTGTGATTGGTTCCAGGCACAGAATCTTTTCCATTTTTCAGCATAAGATTTTCCAGTACTGGGCCTCCTTGCCTCTAAAATGATATCCATCACGGGTTTACTGAGGGATGGTAAAGGAGAAATTAGGTAATCAGCCAGGCTGCTAGGTTCAGTGTTTGAAGCTGAGGGTGCAGAATCTGGTTCTCCTGCTGAGGCAGGAGGGTAGGAGTCTGAGGCAGGTGCCATGGGGCCAACAGTGACACACTGCACAAGAGGGGGTACCAGCGTTGGCGTGGCCAGTCCGGTGCAATCAAAATTGTCCTTGGTTTGTCTTGCTTAATCTTTAGTAGTACCTTGGAGAGCAGAGGCAGAGGAGGAAAGGCATAAACTGATAGGTTTTTCCAGCTGAAGGACAACTGATAGTTCTGGTGGGAGGCAAACAGGTCTATATTTGGGCTCCCCCATTTGCTTGTCAACATGCTGAAAGTCCTTAGGTCCAGTTTCCACTTGTGTGGGTCCATGAGGTTTCTGCTTAGTTCATCTGCCAGTGTATTTAGTTTCCCTGGTAGGAATTGAGCTTGTAGATGCACTTGGTAGCTCAAGGCTGTGTTCCACAATGCCATGGCTAGTCTGTAGAGGGAGTAAGAATGCATACCCCCCCTGCTTGTTTATGTACCACATAACAGTGGTGTTGTCCGTCTTTACCATTAATTGTCCTGGAAGAATGTGGTTCTTGAAGGCTGTCAGAGCATTCTGTACAGCTAACATTTCTTTTTGATTGATATGCAGGTGTATTTGACTTGGGTTTCATTTGCCCTGAATGCACTTCCCTGCCAGGTGAACCCCCCCCCCATGCATAGTCTGATGCGTCTGTTAGGGTCTTGGTCGGCAGGGGTTAGTGTGAATGGAAGTCCCTTGTTTTGGTGGCAGGCCTCTGCCCACCAAAGGAACTCTAGGTGTAGGCAAGGTATGACAGGAATCATTGCTTCTAGATCCTGAGAAAGTTGACACCAAAGGCATTTTAGATACCATTGTAGTTTCCTCATATGCAGCCTTGGATATGGAATTAGAAGAATGCAGGAGGCCATGAACCCGAAGACTTGTAGTATTTGCCTTGCAGATAGCAGGGATTTTGCGACCACTTGTTTGAAGTAGGTTGTCAAATTAATTTACATACTGTATCTTCTGCAAGATTCCCTGACTGGGATGTGCAGGTATGCTTCTTTTAAATCTAGTACTGCCAACCAGGCATCTTTGCCTAGCATAGGAAGTAACTGGTGTAGAGTCAGCATATTGAATTTTGGAATCACCAAAAAGGTGTTTAGAGTAGACAGGTCCAGGACAGGACGCCATGAATTGTCTTTTCTGGGTACCAGGAAAAGTCTTGAGTAGAAACCTTGTCCCTTTTACTCTTCTGGTACCAACTGAATAGCCCTTTGCTTAAGAGAGAGAGAGAGAGTACTTGCTTCTGGGCCTCTGCCCACTGATTTGGAGTTGATAATGTGTGAAAGTGAAATCTGTACCCTTGGGACACTATATTTAAAACTCATTTGTCCTGGGTAATGAGTCCCCAGTTCTTTGCATGAAGTGCAATCTTTCCCCCCAAAGGGACAGACAGTTGAAAAGTGCTTGGAAGTTTTAAAAACAAGTCATTTTGACAGTTTACCATAGGGGGGAGTTTTATTACTCCCAGATTTGGAAGTGGAGGATCCCCACTGCTTAGTCCTGTGTGTCCCCTGGGACTGAAGCCTGGGTGCTCTGATGGATCTGGGTTTGGACTGAGAAGGCCTGGAAGAGGCAGGAAAGGACCAATTCTTAGAAGGCCAATGCCTACTAAACCTTGGAGGTTGTACTTGTAAAACATCTTTAAAAGTTTGCATAGATTTGGCTTTTTCCTCCATCTTTTTAAGAACTTGTAAGATGCCTCTAGTGAATCAAAACCACATTGCAAAGTATGTTTACCAACTTGTTCAGCAGAATGCATTCAATCATGTAGTAGTCCATCTCACCCTTCATTTTTACATATGGGTTCGGAGCTGATCTTCGGCTCCGACTCAGCCAATTTACAAGCTGGAAGACTTCTGGTTGGCTCGTGGCTAAGCAGGTATCCCATGGTGCACCAGTGCAATCCCCAGATCTTGTTTGCTGCTCACTAGAATAACAACCATAAAAACAACCAATACTAAAGGGTCTCCAACCAAGGGCAACCAAATTATTACTTCCAGATCTTCCAGGATGGGGGCAGGTTGGCAAAAATGAAGGGTGAGATGGACTACCAATATGGAACGTTATGGTGAGTACACAACTTCTTAATGTTAGGTAGTCTGATCTCACCTTCATTTTTACATATGGGACAGTGTCCCTAGTGCCGTATTCTTGGGTGGCTCATTGGAAAATATTCTTGAGCACCATGGAGCCAAAGGATGCTCTACCCCTGGATGCCAAATCCAATTTATAATGTGTAATAAAAGTGTGAAAGGTAGCCCACGTAGCTGCTGCACAAATATTATCAAGTGGTACCCTGGCTTGAAAGGCTACAGAGGTAGAAAGCGATCTGGTAGAATGAGCCTTGATCCTGTAGGGTAAAGGTTTGCCCTCCAAGCTATAGATAAAGGCTATACAACTGGAAATCCAATTAGAGAGTGTCACTTTAGAAACTGGTAAGCCCAATCTAGAGTCAGAAAAGGAAATGAATTGATCTGATTTCCTGAAAACCTTAGTCCGCTGGGAGTTCTATTGATTGGTTTAAGGTAGCATTAGAACAAACTTTGGGGACAAAGGAGGGATTAGTATGTAATGACACCCTGCCTTTGTGAAAAATCTATACGGTGGCTTAATAGACAAGGCCTGTAGCTCCGATACCCGTCTAGCTGATGTGATAGCTACCAAACACAAGGTCTGTCAAGACAAAACATTTAGAGAAGATGAGTGGGAAGGTTCAAAGGTGGGAGAAGTCAATTTGGACAACACAAAATTTAAATCCCAAGAAGCCACTGGTTCTTACAGAGGTGGTCTCAATAGAGTGGCCCCTTTCAAAAAGGTCTTGCACAGCTTATGAGACATTAAATTGGTATCTGGAAAACCTAAGTGAAAATGAGAAATCGGCGCCAATTGGACTCTGATAGTGGCAGCGGCAGATCCTTGCTGAAAAAGCTCAGAAAGAAAATCCAGAATCACACGGACAGAAGCAGTGTGTGGATCTACATTCATTCTCTGTGCCCAAATAGAAAATCTTTTCCATTTACTGCCATACAGCCTCCTAGTTGAAGGTTTATGGGAGGACATAAGAATATGTGACACTGAGGATGATATATCATGCAGCCTATGGATGGAACTGGAGCAGCCACGCTGTCAATTTGAGGGTGTGGATTGAGGGGTGTAGTGAACCCGACATGAGTCAATAGATCTGGAGCTGGGTCCAGAATCCAAGGATTGTCCAGGAGGAGAGGCTCAAGGAAGGGGAAACAGACCTGACGAGGCCAGTACGGAGCAATGAGGATCAACTTGCTTCCCATCCTACTGGCTTTCTGAATCACTTTGGAAATGAGAGGGATTGGAGGAAAGGCATACAGAAGTCCAATGGGCCAATCGTGAGCCACAGCATCTCTGGGAGTCTCCCCCGGAGGGGGAATGAAGGGAAAAATAGCTGCTGCATTTGGTATTGACTGGGCTGGCAAAAAGGTCACAGCAAGGCTGTCCCCATTTCCGGAAAATCTGATCCACTGTTTCCCGTTTCAGAGACCACTCGTGAGGCATTAGGATTGCCTGGCTGAGCTTGTCGGCTATCAAGTTGGTCATCCCTGGAATGTGCATTGCAACCAGAAAGCACTGGGAAGAAATTGCCCATTCCCAAACTCGCATGGCCTCTCGACAGAGTGGGTAAGATCTGGTACCGCCCTGTTTGTTGATATACCAAACCACCGACATGTCTGATTGTATCGCAATTGTCCCTAGAGGAAGAAGGTCTTGAAGTGCTTGCAATGCCAGAAGCACCACCCTCATCTCCAGAATATTGATATGCAGATGAGACTCGTGTTCTTGCCATGTGCCTTGGACAGTCCTGCAGAGATAATGCCCCCCCCACCCAATCTGGGAGGCATCCATGGTTACAGTGACAACGGGTTGGGCCAGAACAAAGGGGGCACCCGTGATCAGTTGATTGGGAGCTATCCACCAAAGAAGGTCCTTCTTGCATGATTCCATCAGCAGGATAGGATGACTCAGTGGGAGAGATTGGACGGACCACTGGGAAGACAGAAGCCACTGGAAAATTCTCATGTGCAACCTGGCTAATGGTACCAATAGAACTGTGGAAGCCATAGTCCCGAGGAGCTGAGGAACCCACTTCGCTTTTACTTTTCCACAACGGGAGAAAACGCTGAACTTGGGAGATAAAGTTCTGTGCCCTTTCGGCGGGGAGATGAGATGCCATGTTCACTGTGTCTACCTCTGCACCTATAAAAATCACAGATTGAGAGGGCAATAATGCAGATTTTTTCCAATTTATGGAGATCCCTAACTGAGCACAAAGCTGAATCATGGCGTCCCTGTTTTGGAGGAGTAGATGCCTGGTGGGGGCGGTCAGGAGCCAGTCATCCAAATACGGAAACACCTGGAATGCCTGACGTCTCAGGTGAGCTGTCACTACTGCCATGCATTTGGTGAACACCCTGGGGGCTGTGGTGAGACCAAAGGGCAGAGTGCGAAACTGATAGTGACTGGCTCCCAGCCGGAAGCATAGATGGCTTCTGGACACCTTGTCCATTTTTATGTGGTAGTAGGCATCCTGAAGATCCAGAGAGCACATCCAAAAGTCTTTCCCTAACAATGGGAGTATAGACTGCAGTATTGCCATCCGAAACTTGTCCTTTTTCACTGATTCGTTCAATCTGCTGAGGTTTACTATTGGCTTCCAATCTCCGGTTCATTTTGGAACTTAAAAGAACCTGGAGTAAGTTCCGGATCCTATCTGGTCTGCTGGGATGGGCTGGATGACTCTTTTTAAGAGCAACTTGTTGATCTCCACAGTTGCCTGATCCCTGTGATTGGGTGGTACCATCTGGGATCCTTTTGGGAACTAACGGTGATAGGGAAAAGGGTATGATATAGCCTCTGGTAACAACTCTTTGTACCCACTTGTCTTGGGTGATATTTAGCCAGGCTTCTTGGTACAAAGAAATGGGACCCCCGACTGGCCCCGGAGAAGTGCAGTCAGGCTCCACATCAGGAGCGCTGATAAGGCCATCCTTGAAAAGGAATCACGGCCTTGTTGGTATTGCAGACCGCCCCTGCCTCTAGGGTGACGTCTGCCGTTTCCTCCTCCTCTGCCTCTGAAAGAGGATTCACCCTGTGTGTCAGAAAGACCCTCACAGACTTCTTGAACCACATTTTACCACCCCTTTGACCCGTGGGGTATGGTCTGGAAAGGACAGTAAAACACACTCCCACGGCAGAAAGCATCTTTCCTTCTTGCTCACACCGAGTGAGTGTATCCTTCACCTTGGAACCAAACAATGAGGAACCATCAAACGGGGTGTTGGTGAAAGTAGACTTGAACGGTTCCGCAAAATTACATAAGCGCATCCAGGAGTGGCGCCTCAAGGCAACTCCGGAACCCGCTGCTCTACTCGCTCCATCCGCATAAGAGATAAGTTACATGGTGGAGTTAACCACCGAATTTAAAGTGGACAACTGAGTAGAAATCTTGTCAGGAACTCCCTCAGTACATGCACCTTCTATGGAATCTCCTAACTCCTTGAGGAGATCCCACTGTAACCTCGTGAAGTGCGTGAGATAGTTCAGCGATCCAGGGGTAAAGGCCGCTGAACTAAAAATACGCTACCCAAATCTGTCCATCTGTCGAAACTCCTTGTTTGGTGGATGAACAGATGAAGAAGTCTCCACTAACTCCTTCTTCGTGGCCGTTACCACCACCATGGCATCTACGGGAACACCCTTGGACAATAACTCTTTACCAGGAGGGGCAGACAAGAACTTATTTGGTCTCCTGGGGACTGGCTCCACGGTGTCAGGAGTATCCCACACCTTTCAACTACCTAGATCCATCAGTTCATCAAAAGGTGGAGACACCCAAGAGGCAGAAGGTTGAGACCCGAAAGCCTTCAGGTACACCGACTCCTCATCAGAAGGGTTAACAGTGGGCCAGTCACACCTCTGCCTATGGATCTCTAAAATGTCTACAAAGGAGATATCATCAGAGGACGACAAGGGGGACCCTTCTGACTCCTCGAGGTCAGTGTCCGATGTCAAACAATCATCCTGGGAGTCAATATGTTTACTCTTACATAACCTCTTCCGGGGAGGCTCCTCGGAAGGATATTCCGGGGAAGTCTCAGAAGAGTGGGGGCCACCAGCTGATGGTTCCTAAGGCTGCGGGGGTCTCTGCTGTCTCCAGAGAGTAGAAGCTGAGACAGAAGTGGGTGCTCTCGGGGGGAAGAGTGTTGGTGCCACTGGTAGGGGCTGGAGAATGAGACAGCACACTCCTCATCATCTCAAATGCTGACCTCTCTGGCTCCAAAGACCGCCACCGCTCCAAAGAGATGAGGGTTGGAGCTGGAGCCAGAGCTGTCAGCTCCAAGATAGATGCAGGGTCCGAGCTCATCCTGCTGAAGCACCGAGAGGAAGGCTCGGAACCGAAGATTGATTCCAACCCTCCCTGTCGGTGCAGACAGGAGAGCCTCGGCCCCTGGACATGACGGACAGCACAGAGCGTGTCGGAGCCAAACCCGGCGCCAAAGCAGCAACAAGGTGAGCTGGAGCTGGCATTTCCTCTGTTGGCACCCAGCACTCCGGCTCTGAAAGGCCTGTATGGCGCAGAGGAGGAATATCAGACAAGGGCAAAGCTGGGCCAAGTGGTTCCGGAGCCGACTGGGTCGGAGCCAACAATAATTTTGGTAAGGCAGACAACTTCAGGAGTCTCAGAACTACCCTCTCCACATCTTCTTCTGAAAGGCTCCTGGAAGACATAGTAGGGGATCTTGACCTGGGGGGCACTGGAGACTTAATTGTTATGGAAACTGGTAGGGAAGCTTACAGACAGGCTCCGAGTAGCAGAGTCAACTGCTGTATCAATAGGTTCAGAGATCGGTTCCAAAACACCTGTAACCGACTCTGACACCTGTAACCGACTCTGACACCACCATGATGCTCCCCTTCGGTTCCAAAGGCTGAGGCATTGAGGAGGCAGATTTGGATTTTTTCGACTGTTTAGGAGGTGGCTCCGAGACACCAGCCGGTGCTGGAGAAGGCTTTTTTGAGGATTTTGATTTCCCAGACTTAGAGGAAGCCAAAGAACTGGATAGTGCTTCCTCAAAGCATGGTTTCAATAGACCCTTGAGTATGAGTTTGTTCTTTCTCTCCTGTAACACTCTAGGCGAGAAAGCATGGCAGAACAAGCATGACTCCTGTAAGTGGATGGCCCCTAGGCAGTAGACACAGCTACTGTGGCCATCCATTAAGCACATCTTTTGGGAGCATTTCATGCACCTTTTGAACACTGAGGGTTTATGCTCCTTACTTTCCCTAGACATATTATACACACAAAACCCAGACAGATTGAAAGAGAGAAAAAGGAAGAAGACTAGGTCCTCTAACTAAAATGGGCCTAGCCCTAAGAAGGAGTTGCATGAGGACTAGGTCCTCTAACTTAAACGGGCCTAGCCCAGTGTACAGAAAGCTAGCTAAAGGAGTTGCACAAGGACTAGGTCCTCTAACTTAAACGGGCCTAGCTCAGTGTAGTGAAACTAGGTCTTTTAACTTAAACAGACCAGAAAGGAAAGCCCATGCACACAAGAGAAACTGTAAATGATGCAATAAATTTCTATATTCCTAAAAACAGGTAGTATACTTGCAGTCCTAGTAAATTCACAAGTGGATCCCCGCCAAAACAATGTCAAAATAGCAGAAAAGTACAGTTTTGTACCTACCATAAATGTAGATGTTCGAGGATCCACATTGCTGCAGTCCTAACACTTGGGTAGTCCGCTGTCCCAGTCGGCCCGAATACCAAAGTATATGGCTGACGTCGGTCAAGGCGCATTAGTCTGACGTCAGGACGTCAGGGTACAAATGCGCATGACCGACGTCATATCCTCAGTCTTTTCTTGCCCCAGATGTCAGAAGACCCTAAAAAGATAAGGCCAAAACCAAAAACCACCAAACACTCCTGCACCAAAAATATGTACAATATATACAAAATTACAAGAGTATAACCTCACCCACACAACCACCCCTAAACACAGAGGGAAGGAGGGAGGTAAATTGGACTGCAGCAATGTGGATCCTCGAACATCTACATTTATGGTAGGTACAAAACTGTACTATGTTCTTCATTCCACATTGCTGCAGTCCTAACACTTGGGTAGAATCCCAAAGCAGAGGTAAGGGAGGCTGGCAAATCATAAAGAAGCAGGAGCTGTCAACATGCCTTGCAAAATAGCTGTGGCAAAACCAGCCCTAGATTTAGAGTAGAGAGGAAGGTGGTAATGCTTAGAGAAAGTATGCACTGAACTCCAAGTAGCTGCCTCCAAAATATCCTTAGTTGCCACCCACCTGAGAAATGCTGTTGAAGTGGCAGTAGCCCTAGTGGAATGAGGCCTAATCCCAGCTGGAATCTCCTTGCCATGATGGGAATAACAAAATGCAATGCAAAACCCAATCCACTTAGAAATAGCTTGTTTTGACACAGGCTTGCCCTGAGAACTCAAGGCAAAAGAAACAAACAACTGCTGAGACTGCCTAAAATCCTTAGTCCTGCTTAAATAATAACGCAACTGCCTGTGTACATCTAAAGTGTGCAAAATCTTTTCCCCCTTATTTTGGGGATCTGCATAGAAAGTAGGCAAATGAATAGTTTGGATTAAAGCCACACTAGAAACCACCTTAGGCATAAAGGAAGGATTAGTACGTAATGATACCCTATCCTTATGGAAAATCAAAAAAGGCTCTACCGCCATAAGGGCCTGCAATTCAGAAACCCTTCTTGCAGAAGTAATGGCCAACGAAAAGCAGTCTTCCATGACAAGTATTTCAATTCAGCAGTAGCCTTGAGGCTCAAAAGGTTGTAGAGTAAGTTTCTCCAACACAAAATTGAGATCCCAAGCAGGAGTAGGAGCTCTACGTGGGGGTCTTATATTCTTTGCCCCTCTAAGAAATTGCTTGAACAAAGGATGCGAAAACAATGGTGGGTTACAATCATAGTGAGCTGAAATTGCTGCAGCATGAATCTTAATGGAAGAGAAAGACAAACCTTTGTCCAATAACTCAGTAAGATATTGAAGAGCCACACTCAAATTAGGCTCAGAAATCTCCAAATTCTTTGCTGCACTCCAAAATAAAAATCTCTTCCATTTTTCTGCGTACACTTTCCTTGTACTAGGCCTTCTGGCTTCCATAATCACATTTAAAACTTGTTGAGGAAGTTGAGACCTGCTGTGTTTCAAAACAGAATATGCCAGGCTGTTAGATGAAGAGAGTGAAGCTTGACATTGAGCAGATGACCGTCCCTCTGAGACAACAGGTGCGGAATCAAAGGTAAAGGCCATGGAGGCTTCCTTACCAGACTCCTCAGTAATGGGTACCAGTGTTGCCGAGGCCAATCTGGAGCTATTAAAATCATCCTTGGCATGTCTTGTCTGACCTTTAGGAGCACCTTTGGGAGAAGAGGCAGAGGTGGAAAGGCATACACATGAAGATTTTTCCAACTGAAAGAAAGAGCATCCACTTTCCAAGCTGTGTGATGAAACCCCTTTGTGCAAAACTTTGGCAGCTGGTGGTTTAGTGGAGAAGCGAACAGATCTATGTCTGGAGTTCCCCATGACACTGTCAATTTCGGAATACATGAAGATCCAGTTTCCACTCGTGGGGATCCATGATTTGTCTGCTTAACACATCTGCTAAGGAGTTCTGTGCTCCGGCAGAAACCTTGCCTGAAGAGTTAGTTGCAAGCTGAGCGCAGTCTCCCATAAAATCATTGCTTGCCTGCATAACGGGTAAGAATGTGTTCCCCTTGTTTGTTGATGTACCACATGACAGTTGTGTTGTCTGTTAGAATCAACACCTGCCCTGGAAGAAGTAACTCCTTGAAAGCCATTAATGCAAACTGGACTGCTAACATCTCCTTCATGTTGATATGTAGATGCTGTAGTCTGGCAGGCCACTTGTCTTGTATCCACTTTCCATTTAGATGAGCTCCCCAAGCAATGTCTGAGGCATCTGTCGTTAGAATCTGACTCGCCTCTGGCCGGGTCACAGAGAGTCCCTTGTTTAGGTGACATTCCTGAGCCCACCACAAAAATTCCTTTTGAATGCAAGGTATTATTTGAATGACAGTGTCCAAATCCTGGCAGTGCTGTGTCCATACATTTTGAGATACCATTGCAGCTTCCTCATATGCAGTTTGGCATTGGGAAGCACCAGAATACAAGATGCCATGAACCCTAAGGCTTGAAGGACTGTCCTTGCAGTCAGCCCGGACTGAAGAGATAGTTGATGGAAGTAAATGGAAAGATTCTTTTGTTTGTCCGGGGTTAAAAGGCCATCTGGGCTGCTGTATTCAGTCTCACACCCAGAAAGCACATGTCTTGAGAGGGTACTAGACTGGACTTTATTTCGTTCACAGAATACCCTAGGCATCTTAGCACTGCTATCACATATTCCAAATGCTGTAAAAGGTCTTCCTTTTCTTGAGCCAGAATCAGGCAGTCGTCCAAGTAAGGATAGATTTGTATTCCTTTTAGCCTGAAGTAAGCTATCACTGGAGCCAGAACCTTTGTGAATACTCTGGGCAGTAGATAAGCCAAAGGGCAATGCAGAGAACTGATAATGGGAATTCCCAGCTCGAAAACGCAGATACTTCCTGCAACTTAGTCTGATAGGCACATGAAGGTAAGCCTCCTTGAGATCTAAAGTTACCATCCAGTGATCTTTGCCCAGCAGAGGTAAAAGCTGTTGTAACGTCAACATTTTGAACTTGGGAATGTCCAGATAAGTGTTGAGGATAGATAAATCCAAAATTGGTCTCCACGTGTTCCCCTTCTTTGGTACTAGGAACAGGCGAGAATAAAATCCTAGGCCCCTTTCTGGCACAGGAACCGGCTGAATGGCCCCTATTTGGAGTAACAGAGAAATTTGCTTGTGAGCCTCTTTTCTTTGTAGAGGAGGAATGTCTGGCATGCCTTAGAAAGGAGGCAAGGTATGGAAATAAAACCTGTAACCGTGGTGAATGATGTCCAATACCCATCTGTCTTGGGTAATTAAATCCCAATTTTCTTTGAAAAGAGCCAGCCTTCCTCCCAAAGGTGCTGCCAGACGAGAATGTACTGGCAGCTGAAAAGGCAGGTCATTGGGTCTGTTTACGAAAGGACTGACCCCTGCCCTCACCAGAAGACTGAGCAGGTGAACTCCCTGTTCTAGGCCTAAAATAACCTTGAGCTCTGCCCCTACCACGTCTAGACCTACCCCTAGACTGGGAATCATAAGCAGGATATGTCCATCCCTTAGTAGGCCAATTTCTACTAAACTTCGGAGGCTGAACCTGCAAAAAATCTTTAACAGTCTGCATAGACTTAGCCTTGTCCTCCATTTTCTTTAAAACTGCTTCCACAGGCGAACCAAACAACACGTCAGACTGTAATGGAGCATCCAAAATCCTTGTCTTAACATGCTCAGCTAAATTCTGATCCCTCAACCAGGCGTGCCTACGAAGAACAGAACCAGTGGCAACCACCCTCGAGGAGGCCTGCACAGCATCAAAACCACATTGCAAGGAATGCTTACCCACCTGTTCAGACACATGAACTAAATCCTGCAACTCTTTACACTCAATACCTTCCGCCAGAGCATCCACCTTAGACTTCAATTGTGAAAGGAGATAATTTTGATATTTTAACATGTGAAACTGGCAATTCAACGCCCTCATGGCTAAAGTGGAAGAAGTATACACTTTCTTTCCCCATCTATCCAAAGCCCTTGCCTCTTTATCAGGAGGAACAGGATTTTTAACAACAGAAGCTTTAACACCTTTAGGCCCCTGAGAAACAGTTTCCGGGTCTGCCCTAGGACTCTTAAAAGATACTTATGAGCTTCAGGCACCCTATAATACCTATCTGGTTTAACTGGGGCAGGAGGCAAAGAATCAGGGTTCAGGGAAGCCTCTGCAAAAACATCTTCCACCACATCCAGAACAGGAGGTATAGCTAAAGGCCTATGCTGGGGTAAAACAAAAATTCCCTAAGCCTCTTCCTGGAATCAGAGAAATCTTGACCTTCCCATTTAAAATGCTCCCTCATGGAATGAAGAGTCTCTGAAAAGAAAAATCCTCAGGAGGAGAAGCTGAAGGAGTAGAATCATCCACATCAGAATCAGAATAAGGAGGAAACTCCTGCAAGTCTTCAGTCAAGACTCAGAAGCCTCGAACACTGCTCAAAACTCTCAAGCTCAGGTTCCACCCTAGGCCTCTTATCAGGAGGGGGCATAGAACCTCTAATCATAGTAATCAAATCTTCTGCCATTTTAAGCATATGTTTCTTAGGCAAAGATCCTGAAGAGCTAGGAGAAACCCCCACTGAAGTTAAACCTGGCCTGCCTCTCAAAGAAGCCTTGGAAACAGAAGGGGAGGCTCTAACCACCTTAGGAAGAGAGGGAAGAACAGCCACCTGAGAAGCCCCTTCAGCCTGGCCTACCTCCTGAGAGGACACATCCTGTAACAGTAAAGTCTCTCCCTGAGACTCCAAAGAAACTCCTGGCAGAACCTCCGGCTCCACTGAGCCCTCTAAAGAACCGACGTCCGGGACTGACGGTTCTTCCAACCTAGGCTTTGCTGCTTTGTCCTTGCGCTTTTTGGACGAAGCGGGCGTCGGAGCATCCGACGGCATTTTATAATTACAACGCTTCCCAAAAACTAACCTGGCACAGTCTAACCTTCTCTTTATAGTGCGTTTGTTAAATCTAGCACAAGAGCGACATCCAACAACGTCGTGCTCAGGCCCTAAACAAGGTATACACAAGGTATGGTAATCCCTATGAGGTATCTGTTTCCCACAAGAAATACAGTTATTCACTTTTTCTGACATCCGGTTAAATACTGAGGCAAGAAAAAACAAAAATATTCCCCAACGGGTACTTAGCCAACTTTGATTCGGTCTGAAACTCCGACTTCAGAAAATTTCAGAACGCCAACCTGCACTCGCAAAACTGCTTCTGCATCGGACCATGCGGCAAAAAAGACTGAGGATATGACGTCGGTCATGCGCATTTGTACCCTGACGTCCTGACGTCAGACTAATGCGCCTTGACCGACGTCAGCCATATACTTTGGTATTCGGGCCGACTGGGACAGCGGACTACCCAAGTGTTAGGACTGCAGCAATGTGGAATGAAGAACATCTAACTGCCAACAGTGACCAAAAAAGGTCAGAATAACAACAGACAAGACAACAGGAGCCCCTGTTGACTAAGAGCAGAAAACCGCCGAAAACTCTACCTAATAATCAAAAAATGCGCAATGGCGCCTAAAACTAACTGGCACACAGGATAAGTTGCACTCAAAAAGGGCAAGCAATACAACTGCCTAATATATTAGCAACACTAAATATACAATAAAGGTTCTAATAAAGCATTGAAAAATGATAAAATATAAAGAATTTTGAAAAACGTAGCCAGAGCCAAGAGAAGCACAACCGAACTCGTTGACGCGGCAAATGAGATCTGGGGATTGTACTGGTGCACCATGGGATACCTGCTTAGCCACGAGCCAACCAGTCTTCCAGCTTGTAAATTGGCCAAGTCGGAGCAGAGGATCAGCTCCGAACCCATATGTAAAAATGAAGGTGAGATCGGACTATCTAACATTTAATATATTTGTGTACATATATACAGTCTTTCTGGGTTTCTTTTCATATATGCATTCCCTGGTGACTTTTTAATATTCCTCCAGTCCTGTTCATTCTTCATTAAGAGGGGTCACTTTTAACACTAAATTATAACATTTATACTTACCCTTCTTTAGACTCCTTCAGTCTGGCTGAATTTTTCTGCTGTAACTCCTTATGGGAGTTATGCTGGCCTCATGCCTTTAAATGTACCTTTATCAGCATGCAAAGCATTAAGATATAATCAGAGTTCCAACATTGATTTCAGTTTTTATCTCTGTCTTAATGTTGGAGATCCCTTTCTCATACTGGACTGTTTTTTGTCTGTATTGTGGTTCACTCTGGTCTTCATAAAATTTGCAAGAAAATGAGTTTTCTTCTCATCTTTGGAGATAGTTTATGCAGCTTTCCCTTAACAAATGTGCTTGTGATTGGCAATCCACACTGGAATTACCATAGTGAACCACAATTTCCACAGATGAAAGGAAACTAAATTAATCACTCTCTTCTGGAAGCCTGGGACTGCAGCCTATAAATGAAATAGATGGCAAGCATTATTAGTGGCAACTGTGCAAATATTAACATACATAACTGCTAAAAGCAAAACTTTTTTCACCATTGCCATGCTCAGGCTATTTCAATTCAGCTTCGTATTGAAAGATAACTCTGTGTCTTCCCAGAACAAAGTATGCTTCAACCACTTGAAATCTTTCTGACAATTTCTAAGTTCTTTTGCATACAAGGATAAAAGCATAACTATGATCCCAATGATGTGACTTCAGTTAGCAGTTTTGGTGCCTCCTTGGCTGTAGTGGGAAAGGAGGCGAGTGGGGTTCTGGCTCCTATTTGATGAGACATTTCCCTCTGGTGAATTTGGTTGCAGACACATGGATAAAATGACATTCAGCTGCTGAGACACATAGCTGTTGCAAATTCCCTGTGGGCAAAAAGAGGAATGCAGCCTCATTTCCACAAGGTCAATAAACAATTGCATGTGGGCAGGAGAAGTGAAGTGCGTTATGCTTGGTGTACAGTGCATGCTCATGTAATTACAATGCACAGAAGTGTGCTACAGCTTGGAAGGCATCCTGCATACTTCTGTAGTCATACATATGCTTCAATAAGTTTTGTAGGTAATGTTCTCTAGACACTGTAAAGGTGGTAGTAGACCACACACACATAAAAATAATGGCACTACCCACTGTGCACTTCGTTTTTACTGTGCTGACATGGTCACAGGGTGGCCTACTGCTGATGCTTGTCATACTGCCAGCTGTCTTTTGTTTCCATTGGTGCCATGGCCATATAGCTCTGCAGATGAATGCTACATCAGCCATGAGTCCCCAACTAAATGTACTGCAGGGAAATGTCCTACTGCCTAGGAGCCTGAATCCAGACAAGTGACATGGCTTTACTGGCTCACCTCTCCTTGGGGTTGTGTAAGTGTGGAAGCACATGCCCAGGGTGCACATTCCCACTGCTTTATCCCTAGTGAGGACCAGAGACTTCAGAAGAGTAATGGCCATAAGGGGGCAGGGCTCTCCCGAGAGGTTATGTCACATGTGGAAATGAATGACCCACAGATACCCACTGCATGCCGAATTCTGACCATGTTACTGGGCAGGCACTATGGGGTTAAGGCCATATTCAGAAAAAACACAGCCCCGATGGCTGCCTAGATGACAGCCCTTCTCTGTCAGCTCTTGACCCAGCATATACAGAATGAATGAGCCAGGTGGCCAAGAGATGGTCTTATGGCTGGGTGGGGTGGGGGGCAAACAAAACAAAAAAAGTACAGTTTTGTACCTACCATAAATGTAGATGTCCGAGAGGAATGCATCTGCAGTCTTTACAAATGGGTTGTCCTGTCGTCAGGCAGCCCTACGGTCGGCCGGATTCCAAAGTCTGGGTCTGGCTTCAGCTGGTGTCGCACTTCACCCGACGTCATTGCGGCAGTTATTCGGGTATAAAGGCATCAGCCGACGCAATTTTCTTCAGTGTTTCTTGCCCCAGATGCCAGGTGCCCTCTTGGATGGCTAAATTTCGATAAATGCCAAAGTTTCCAAATAGTAGAGAGCAAACACATAAAATAAGCATGTAT
This sequence comes from Protopterus annectens, assembly GCF_019279795.1. Classification (NCBI taxonomy): domain Eukaryota; kingdom Metazoa; phylum Chordata; order Ceratodontiformes; family Protopteridae; genus Protopterus; species Protopterus annectens. Next base: position 919,410,902 of record NC_056727.1, on the reverse strand, counting down.
GTACATATATACAAACAAATACACCATAATAGATCCCCCCCAAGCTAGCTGAAGATTGGCAAATACCCTAGGAGTACCTCAGAGGGGAAGGAGGGTGGGTAATCCTGACTGCAGATGCATTCCTCTCGGACATCTACATTTATGGTAGGTACAAAACTGTACTATGTCCTTCAAGGATGCATCTGCAGTCTTTACAAATGGGTAGAATACCATAGCTAAACTAGGCGAGGAGGAAAAGAGAAGAGATTATGGTGTAGTTAGGATCCCTTGCAAAACAGCAGTGGCAAAACCAGCACGGGATCTAGAGTATAGAGGTAAGTTATAATGCTTGGCAAATGTATGCACGGAGGTCCAAGTAGCAGCCTCTATAATGTCCTTGGTAGCCACTCCTCGTAAGAAAGCTGTGGTAGTGGCTGTAGCCCTTGTGGAGTGAGGCCTGATGTTCTCTGGAGTTTTCTTTCCATGGTAGGAGTAACAAAATCTAATGCAATTTCCTATCCATTTGGAGATTGTCTGTTTGGAAATTGGATTTCCTTCCTTCCCTGTTGCATATGCTACCAGAAGCTGGTCAGTTTTTCTATAGTTTTTTGTCCTGTCCAGGTAGTAGCGTAATTGTCTGTGTACATCCAAGGTATGTAAGAGCCTTTCTCCCCTGTTCTGTGGGTTGGGGAAGAATGTAGGAAGGTGGATAGCCTGATTTAAAGATACTCTGGACACCACCTTAGGCATAAATGTAGGATTTGTTCTCATGGACACTCTATCTTGATGGAAGATTAGGAAGGGTTGTACTGCCATTAAAGCCTGTAGTTCAGAGACCCTTCTTGCTGAAGTTATTGCCAGCAGGAAAGCAGTTTCCCAGGATAAGTATTGTAATTCTGCTGTTGCTGCTGGTTCGAAAGAAGGAAGAGTCAGCTTTTCTAGCACAAAGTTCAAGTCCCATGCTGGCAATGGAGGTTTCCTTGGAGGTTTCACATTTTTAATTCCTCTCAGAAACTGTCTGAGCAGAGGATGCGAGAAGACAGGAGGATCCAAGCTGTATTCTGCTGAAATAGCTGATGCATGTATCTTGATGGAAGAGTAGGACAGGCCTGTATGGAAGAGCTCCGCCAAGTACTCCAGGATGTTGGCTATATTCACCAGTGTCACATCTTGCCCTTTTGCAGTACTCCAGATGAGATATCTTTTCCATTTTGCTGCATAATTCTTTCTTGTTGAAGGTCTACGAGCCTCCAGGATTATGTCTTTAACCCTTTGGGATAAATTTGGGTTAATTGCTGTTATGTAATGTTCCAGGCAGTTAGCTGCAGAGTTTTTAGGTTTGGATGCAGGATGTTGTAGTTGTTCTGTGTTAACAGCAATGGGATCAGGGGCAGTGTCCATATTTGTTCCCGGGACATGCTCCTCAGCAGTGGATACCAATGTTGTCTTGGCCAGTCTGGGGCTATCAGAATGATCCTCGGACGTTCCTCTTTGATCTTCAGAAGCACCTTGTGCATCAAAGGAAGTGGAGGGAAGGCGTATGCTGTCAGGCTTTTCCAACTGAAAGATAGGGAGTCCACCTTCCAAGCCAGTGGGTGGTAAGTCCTTGTGCAGAATTTCTTCAACTGATGATTGAATGGGGATGCAAACAAGTCTATTTGTGGTAATCCCCATTCTCTTGTGATGGTTTTGAAGATGTCCGGATGCAGCATCCATTCGTGGGCATCTGTTGTAGTTCTGCTTAATATGTCTGCTAGAATGTTTTCCTTCCCTGGTACATAAATTGCCTGTAACTGAATGTTGTAGCTCAGAGCCACATCCCATAGGTCCAGTGCCAGCCGGCATAGAGGGTATGAGTGTGTGCCTCCCTGCTTGTTGATGTACCACATAACTGTGGTGTTGTCTGTCCTTATCATCAACTGGCCTTCTCGGAGAAAAGGTCTGAATGCCTGGATTGCCAATTTCACTGCCATCATTTCTTTTAGATTTATGTGCAGATGTAGCTGGTCTTGAGTCCATAGGCCTTGAATGCACTTGCCCATCATGTGTGCCCCCCAACTGAGGTCTGAGGCATCTGTCGTGATGGTTTGTGTTGGTTGACTTTTGCAGAAGGGCAATCCTGTGTTTGATTGGCAGGCCTGAGCCCACCATAGGAACTCTTGCTTCAGGCATGGGATCATTGGAATTTTGGTTTCTAGGCTGTGCTGGTGCTGGGACCACAAATTCTTTAGGTACCACTGTAGCTTTCTCATATGCAGCCTGGCATGAGGGACCAGTATTATGCAGGATGCCATGAAGCCTAGAGCTTGTAGCACTTTTCTTGCAGTTAAATGGTTCTGCTTTGTTAATGCCAAGAAGTAGAGAGGAAGTTGCTCTTTCTTTTCTGTAGTTAGAAATGTCATTTGTTTTGATGTGTCCAGTTCTGCACCCAGAAAGGTTATTCTTTGGGATGGAATCAGCCTTGACATTTTTGTATTGACTGTATATCCCAGGGCTTGCAGCAGGTAGATGACTCTTTGTAAGTCTTCTGATAGTTTGTTTTTGTTGTCCGCTTGTATCAGGCAGTCGTCCAGGTAGGGATAGATTTGAATCCCCTGAAGTCTGCAATGAGCGATTACTGATGCCAGGCATTTCGTGAACACTCTGGGCGCAGTAGATAAGCCAAAGGGCAATGCTGAGAATTGATAATGCTCTGATCCTGCAAGAAATCTGAGGTATCTTCTGCAAATTGGTCTTATGGGGACGTGCAGGTATGCCTCCTTGAGATCTAGAGTTACCAGCCAAGACTCCTTCATAGGTTCATACTAGGCTATCTGCCCGAGGGCATTTACAAGCCTAGCCCATCGTTTTGTGGCTTACGCCACCCCTTTAGTATGGGGAACTATACCCATTATTTTGCTGTGCCTCTGTCGAGCAGTGACACTGAGGTTATCCCTGGGGTATATCTGTGATCTCCCATCCATTGGTCAAGATTTCTCTTGAACAAGGCCAGCGAGGTGCTCTGCTTCACATGTACCGGGATTTTGTTCCACAGCATAGGGAGTCTTTGGGTGATGAATCTATCCCTCCAGCACGTCCTATTAATAGCCGTGTCAAGGTTTAAGTCTCCCGTCCTTGTGGCTCTGATGGATCTAGATTTTTTGAGGTGAAGCATATTCATCAAATCTGGGTTTGACATGGCCTTGTATGTTAGGCAAAGGTCACCTCTGAGCAAGCGGTGGCGACTGAATAGAGCTGGAGTTCTTTCAGTCGGGCAGCATAGGACAGATTTTGAGACCCTTTATCCTTTTGGTGAGGAACTTTTGTGGCCTCTCCAGCTGCTGCAAGTGTCGGGTCAGATACATTCCGAATGGGGCATTGTACTCAATCATTGGTCTGATGAGTGATGAGTAAAGGAGACTATGACCTCCCTTGATCTAGATGAGAATCCCTTCATGATAAGGTGGGCAATGTAGAAGGTCTTCCTAACTACTTTAGCTACATGGGTGTCGAATGACAGACTACTATCAACCTGGGTCCCCAGGTCCCTGATAACTTCTTCTGTGCTCAGTGGATTGCCACCTATTTGGTAGCTAGGGGTAACCTTGTTTTTCCGAAGGGTATGACTATGCATTTTTGGCATTTAACTTTAGGCCGTGGCTCTGGCACCAGTTATCCGTTTCTGTGAGACCCTTCTGAAGGATATCTGTATCAGATGTGTTTTCTACTATGGCCCAGTTTGCAGTCATCTGCAAACTTTGTCAGCCATAACCCTCCTGTGTTTGCTTGTACTTGGAAAAGTAGATGCCAAACAAGAGTGGGCCCAGGACTGAGCCCTGTGGGACACCACTTGTGACAGGCTTTGAGTCTGACATGGCGCCAGCAACTCTGACCCTGTGGGTTCTGTCACTCAGCCAGTTTGCAACCCATCTTGTGATGTATGGGTTGACATTTAAGCTGATGAGTTTTTCAATGATACCCGAGTGGGGTATTGTATCAAGGCCTTAGCCAGATCGAGGTAGGCTGTATGGACTGCCTTTCCCTCATCAATGGCTTTGGTGACTGTTTCAAAAAGTCAACCAAGTTTAAAAGGCATGATCTGCCTTTGACAAAGCCAAACTGGGTTGGATCCAAAGTCTGCAAATTCCCTATGTCTTTATTTATGAGGTCCATTATGATCCTCTCCATGGCTTTGCAGATAAGGCTTGTCAAGCTAATGGGCGGTAATTTCCAGGGTCGGTGGAGGCACCGCCTTTGTGAAGTGGTACCACAGTTGCAGTGCGCCACTCCTGGAGTGCGTATCCAGAGGTAAGACTTTGATTAAACAGCTGTCCTAGCTGTGGGTTTAATTCCTCATTGAGTTCATGGAGCACACAGCCGAGGACACCATCAGGTCCCATGGATGCTGTGTTTTTTGCTTTGGAGAGAGCAGTTCTCACTTGGGCACTGGAGATGTTTGGGGGGCTGCAATCGTTTGGTATAGATATCTCTCCTTTTGGGGGGGGGGAGAAGTTTGCACTGAACCTGTCAGCCAGTATGTTGGCAATGTCTGTAGGATCAGTAATCTTCACATCATTTTGAACTAGCTCTGAGCATATCTGGGAGTTTCTTCCCAGGTTTCTAACATAGCTAAAGAAGGCCTTATGATTGTCTTTTGAGTCTTTAGCTATTTTTCTCTCAAAATTTGCTTTGGATGATTTTATGAGAGCTCTTAGTTTTTTACTTATAGTGATCAAGGGTGTCTTACCTTTTAAGGATTTTGCTCTATCTTGTAGTAGCTTCCTCCTTTTGTTGTAGAGTTTGTTTATGGCTGGGGTCCACCAGACTGGACGCTTGCCTTTGGTACAAAGAGTCTTTGTTTTGCTTGGGATTGCCTTATCCATGCAGTCCTGCAGGTGCTGGTAGAAGGCATTTGTAAGTGATTCAGTGGCTTGAGTACTGTTTTCCGCTGGCTCGGGGGCCTTAAAGGAGACCACACTAGTCTTTAGAAGTGTGAAGTCGGCTTTTGAGAAGTTCTTTACTGTGGTCTTTTTTATTTCAGGTGGGGGTGGGATGAGGACCTCCAGCGAGATTAGTTTGTGGTCTGATCTCACCAGTGAGGGGTACACCTCCGGTGTTGAACATTGTGCTCCCATGTTCGTGATGATGAGATCAAGTATGTTATCTCCTCTTGCCCAGCATGGGAAGAAGCTGCTGTAGGGTCAGCATTTTGAATTTTGGAACAATGAGGAATGTGTTTAAAGCGGACAGATCTAGAATAGGCCTCCATTTGTTTTCTTTTCTTGGTACCAGGAAGAGTCTGGAGTAAAATCCCTTCCCTTGCTCCATAGATGGTACCTTCTCCACAGCTCTCATTTTTAATAATTGAGATATTTGTTTTAGAGCTTCTGTCCTTTGAGTAGGTGGTAGGTTCGGCATTCCTCTCTTTCCTGGTAGAGTATGGAAGTGGAATCTGTAACCTTGGTCTATAGTTTGCAAAATCCATTTTTCTCTTGTAATGCAGTGCCAGTTTCTTGAAAATAAGGTTAGCTTCCCGCCTAAAGGTGCTTCTAGTTGTTCCCTGGTAGGCGGTGCCACCGCCAAGTCACTGTGATTGAGTTGTTGTAGTGGTGGTGGCTGTATCCGTGCCTCGTTGGTTGTTACCCTGCCACTGGCGACCCCTGTAGGCACCCCTGGATTGGTTTCTGCCTCTAGAGTGCCTATTCCTGCCTCTTTGTGCCTTAGAGGAGTCTGGAAAGGACCAATTCTTGGAGGGCCAGTTCCTGCTAAACCTTGGAGGTTGAACTTGCAAGAAATCTTTCACTGTTTGCACAGATTTTGCTTTCTCTTCCATCTTTTTTAGTACTTGCTGTGCAGGGGAACCAAATAAATTGAACTTGCCCATAGGTGCATCCAAAAGCTTAGATTTGACATGGTCTGGTAATGCCTGTTCTTCAACCATGCATGCCTCCTGATAACTGTGCCAGTCATGGCTGATCTAAAGGAAGCCTCCAGTGCATCATAGCCACATTTTAAAGAATGGTTACTAACCTGCTGTATGTTATGTACCATTTCTTGAACATACTTTTTATCTAAAGATTCTTCAGAGGACAGCTTTTTAGTCAACTAGTCAAGCATAAACTCTTGATATTGAATCATATGAAATTGGCAGTTCAAAGCTCTAGCTGACAAAGTAGCAGAGGTGTAAACTTTTTTACCCCATCTCTCTAAGGACCTGGATTCCCTTTCAGAGGGGAGGGGGTTTTTAGAAGAAGTAGCCGCTACAGCTTTTGGACCCTGGGAGATAGTCTCTGGATCTGCAAAAGGAGCCTTATATAAGTGGTGATGAGTGTCCGGGACCATGTAGTACCTATCGGGCTTAGCAGGGGCCGGAGGTAAAGTATCAGGAGCAGTGCAAGCATCATTAAATGCATCATCAACAACAGAAAGAACTGGAGGTATAGCTAAAGGCCTATGCTGTGGCAAATGTAGAAAGGTCCTAAGCCTTTTTCTAGAGTCTGAGAAATCTTGGCCCTGCCACTGAAATTGTTCCCTCATAGCATGCAAAGTTTCCCCAAAGAAAAATTCCTCAGGAGGAGAGGCTGAAGGGATGGACTCCTCAGCATCAGAGTCTTCGTAAGGAGAATAAGAAGTCTCAGTAGGGTCTGTATAGTCATCAGAGGAATCATCTGCGGATACTGGCTCAGGGGGCTCTGCTCTAGGCCTCTTTTCTGGAGGAGGGAGAGAGGCCCTGTCTGGATGAGGCTGGGCTCCACGAATTAGAGAGATGAGATCCTCAGCCAAAGAAAGCATATGGGAGCTGGTGCTGGGCCTGTGAGAGGGAGGCTTGGCAGGCACAGGTTTTGATGCTTTGGCTGCTTTAGCCCTGGCAAAGGCCTTAATAGACATAGCTGGAGGAGGCCTAGCAGCTCCACGTGCAGGGGTAGAAATATCCAGGGGGATGGTGTCTGATAAATCCTGTGAAACCGCAACAGAAGGTTGGATTTCAGAAGCCGTTTCTACCAGGTTAGAAGAGGCCTCGGTAGAAGGCAAGTTATCGGCTGAAGAAAGAACCGCTTGCTCGGCTTCGGCCGAAACCGAGACACTCGCGGTTTGCTTAACTGCGGTTTCGGCCGAAACCGCGGACCGCGAGTTTCGGTCCTTTTCTTTGCGTTTTTGGTTATTTGCATAGTCGGAGGATCCAACGGCATAATGTAGGCAAAATCGGAGCCGAAAATCTGTTCGGCAAAGTCCGATCGACGTCTAAGCGTCCGCCGGTTAAAAGAAGCACAGGCTAGACAAGATGCTACGTCGTGGTCTGGGCCTAAACAATGTATGCAATAGGAGTGGAAATCTTTATGAGGTATTTGTTTCCCACAAGATAAACAGTTATTAACTTTCTCTGACATCGGCTGAGGCAAGAAAGAGTCCCCAACGGGGTACTTAGCTTTATAGAAGTCTTCGAAGTAGTATTCGGTAGTAGTAATCTCTGGATCTGACCGACCGGCACTTGCGAACAGCTTCTGCTTCAGGCGCCACGCGGCAAGAAAGACTGAGGAAAATGGCGTCGGCTGATGCCTTTATACCCAAATAACTGCCGCAATGACGTCGGGTGAAGTGCGACACCAGCCGAAGCCAGACCCAGACTTTGGAATCCGGCCGACCGTAGGGCTGCCTGACGACAGGACAACCCATTTGTAAAGACTGCAGATGCATCCTTGAAGGACATCAACTTTCTATTGATTAAAGGAGATACTTATTTCTTTAATGCTGAATCAAGAACCTTTATCCCACTATTTAATGAGATTCACTCCATTATTACATGTCCTTCCTAGCTCTTTGCTGTTTACTGTGATATGAACTATCAGGATACTCTGATTGGGCACACGTACCATTTTCAACACAGGACAGGACAGAAAAGCTCCATTTTACAATTCTTAACATACATCATTTAAGAAACAAATTACAAAATATATTTAAGGATATTGCACAACAACTACTAAGAAAACATATTTAACAGATACATTTACATTAAGGTGCCACTGTAAGAATTACAATCATTACTTAAAAAACAATATATTGAAAAGAGTGACTATATAGCACAGATTATATCTGAAAGTTTTAATGCTAGTGTGATAGGTAGGTTTGAGTTCATTTGCTGTTGGATGGAGTAGCATTATTTTGATTTTCTTTGTGCTGGGTTTTAATTTAGAGATAGAAAGCTGTGCTTCAGTGTTGCCACAGGAGATTTGCAGTGACATGCTCATTTCTGGAATACAGGTAGAAGTGAAGTACAGGGTAGTCAGATCAGCAAATTTAATTGTTTCATATGGCTTACATGCTGGACATGATTTATCATCCCACTGGAGTGTTTGCATTCTAAGTAAAGCAACTGCTCAGCTAGGAATTGAGGAGAAATAGATTTGCTTGGTAAAGTGTTCATTTAGAATAAACTGGTCTACTATATTGAAGGCCTCAAATAGGTCTATTATTTAGATGAAGCCCTATTTGATTAGTAAAAACCTTTGTCTATTACACTTTTTCATGATTCTGCAATTTTGCAGGTTTGATCTGCCTCAGAAAGCAGTCCCATTACTTACATTTGGAAAGATGAATGCAGAGTCCAAGTGCAGTAAGACTGCTATTTTTTTCTGAAACTCAATGTTATTTTTCACATCTGTAGTGGATACTTTTCTTTGTTTAGTCTTTAATGTTTTTGAATAGGGAGAGCACAATGATCACAGTCTGCTTTAATACATGTTAGCGTGAATCAGTGAAAGATCAATTCTCCCCAAATCCCCTAATGTGTTGTTAAGACCAGCTATCACTAAAAATGGGAGTTTTTTTTTTTTTTAGTTGTCTTGCTCCACTCATCATCCATACAGCTTAATCCAGTGCCCCATGTCTCTCTCTTGAGGCCACCAGCAGCTTCAACCCGCACCCCCTCCAGCTCTTAAAGATTTACATACTGGGGCCTGCATGGATCCTAAGGGCATTGGGGGGGGGCATGATGCAGTTTTATTTTATGGCCTACCTTTGTTGCTTCTCTCTCTCCCTGTGTTCACCAGGTTATGACAGATGGGCAGGCAAGCAATGGAGATAAGCTGTACATCACCCTGCCTCTATAGGGTTACCACCTGTCCCACTTTGTGAGGGACAGTCCCGCTTTGGGCAGTTGTGTCCTGACAAAAAATTGTAAAAATGGCAAATGTCCTGAGATTTTAGGACAAAATTATTTCCTATATTTTATGTAATAGTTGCATAAAAAGTTATTATGTATCTAAAATACCTAAATGTTATAAGAAACAGAATAAGCAACTAAAATGCTACAAGAATAAGCTTTTATTTAGACAAAAAAGTTAAGTTCTAACCTTTGTACTGTCCATGGGTATGTGTCGGCCTATAAAATCTGATGTTTGTACCAAAAATGTCCCACTTTGGCCATTTGAAAAGGTGGCAACCCTATGCCTCTACAGTAGTTTAGCCATGTCTCCTCCCTATTTCCCTTTTGACATCTCCAACCTCCACCAGAGATCATCATAGGTAATGCCCTCTTCCCATGAAGGGCATACCCTCATCCCTCCCTGCCAGTGCCTCAAGTACCTGAAATGCTAATCAAACTTGGGTTGCCTGGGCTATAGTCAGGGCTTTATCCCTCTACGCCATGGAGCTGGCTCACTAGGAACTGGAGTTACAGCTTTGTTGACCTGCTTGGCAGGAAACTCAACTTTTATGTTTTAAAACCTAATGGCAGGTAAGTCCAACCCTAACAACAGCTCTTTCTTTTCTTTCAAGTGATACATTTTCTAACCAGACTAAAGCAGTTACAATGCTAACATCTGTTACACAAAGGCAATCAAATAAAAGATAGGTACCCATAAGAAAGCAAGGATATTTTTCGGTTTTGGCATCTTATGTCTGGGTCTATGTGAATAGACATGGGCAAAATTTGGAAACTTCATGCTTTAAACTGATCTGTAAGTTTAGTGCATTATGCAGTGTACAGAGCTAGTTATATACTAAATCATTTTGTTCATGGTACAAATCAATGAAAATCAGTGATAGAGCTTGCCAATTAACATCAAAAGTTTGCTACTTGCAACTAAAACCTCACCTGATAAAAAAAGAAAGGCTGAAAAATAAGATGGCAATGCAGTATAAATACTTTTAAGGTTGGAAATGAATCACTGTAGACTGCATCAGACAGGGAAATTGCCCACTTCTCACTGTTTATCTATGAGAAATGTTTAATTACATTTTCAGTGATAAAGTGAGCACATGTTATAATTTACTAGATAGTGGAAAGATACGCAGCAAAGGTTTGCATTGTAAAGAACACTTTATAATAAAAATTTAGGATAATGCAACTTTGTAGCAAAAAAAAGTATCCAGAGAAGCACATGAATTGATACTGGAACATCTTTACACACTGGCAGACTTTCTGAGAATTTTAAATGACCCCCAAAAATCTGATCTCCCAGTACGTTTTATACTTTCAATTTGTTAAACAGCAATGAATGTAAAGTGTATATACAAACCATTTATCAAATAACATAAAATGCACTACAATGAAAAATTACCATGTAATTTACAACTGTATAGGTCTGCAGATGATTCAACAGAAATTTCAATTCCAGAAATAAGTCAAGGTAAATAGAAAACACACTGTACAATATAGAGACATATTTCAGTAACAAACAGGAACATATTTTTACACTGCCCTAGAGCTGACATAACCCATCCCCATCATCAATGAAACAGGTATGCACATCAATCATCCTGAAATAGTACAGCAGGTCCAAGTAAACTGCTATTCCTTATATAATACACCTTACAATGTAAATGTGAATTAAAAAAATGACTGGCTGCCTACTTAGTGTTCCCGCTTTCTATCCTCAGAAATTTAATGTCTGATTCATAAATCCAGGATTATAGCTGAGCTAGTAAGGAGAGGGTGCATACTATTGAAAAGAAATATAAGCAAAATAATGGAAAAAATATACATCTTAACTCTCCCCTCTACTTGTCAAGAGTATATAAATAGATTTGGTGATGTGCACTTTATTTCATTCTTAAGTCTATCTCCAGGTAAGATGAAGACATTTCAGTGTTACTTTCTTTTTTACGGTATCCTTTGTGAAGGAGTTTATTCTGGTATGGTAAACTTAACTTCTCCTCCCCTTTAAGTCCCATTTCAGCAGTGAAGAAGTGCATACCTAGCACAGACCATCTCAGCAGTATGCTTACAAATGTTTAACAGACACCTTTTATTCTCTTCAAGTTGTAAGAACAACGTTTAATGACACAATTCTTTACGCTATTTCTACTACTAGTACTGAAATAATGATTTGTTCAAAGAATTAAACTTTTCAAAAGGGAGTGGCATGGAAGACAAATGCCATGCTGTTTACACAAATGGATGCACCCTGCATGCTGCCATTTTCTGTGAGGTGGGGAAATAAAAGATTAGAGCAAAATTAAAAATATACAAGGCACCACGTAAGTGCTAGTCCTTTAATAAGACACTCCACTTAAAGCAAGCAGAACAGAAGGATGTCACAATTCAAAGGAAAGCCAACATTAAAATCCGTTTGTCCTCACAATTCTCAGACTACTTAGGGATAGTACATAATCAGTAAACAAACCAGGTCTTGCCATCAAACTTTACCCCTGATCTGCCTAGCAGTATGAAGTACAGGCTACCAAAGGATGCAAAACAAGCCTTCGGACATCAAACATAAAAAATAAATTCTTCCAAATCTTAATGTAAGGGAGGAAAGCATGATAAAATGAGTCACAATACCATATAATTTATTTGATTTACTCATTCCCAAATGACCAGTACAACACTTAAGCAGCCAGAAAGTCCTCTGAGCTACACTTGCAAAATACCAAACAGTGATCATTCATGTGAACTTTTATTTTAAGGCTTGCAGATTAAAGTCAGCAACAAGCTTTTTTTGACAGTTTTCTCTTCAGAAAGTGAAGCAAATGAAGAAAGAAAATTCCTCTTGATCTTTCAGGCATCCCCACAATCAAACTTCCACCAGCAAGACCCTCAATGGTGTCAGGTTTTCAGTTTGTATTTCAAGGCAGTTTGTTTCATTTGGTTTGTACTGAAGGCATTTAGTTTCTGACCATCCTCCTCCTAAATGTAAATAAGAGTAACACCGATGTCTTTCTAATGTTCATGTAGCTTGCACTCTACTTTTACCCTGTGTGTGTGTCACACTGCTTTGGCTACAGCAGCCAACCTGTGCTTGAGAGAGAAAGTACAAACACACGCAGTGTATGAATAAGGCTTGGCACACACTGAAAGCAATGCCTTCAAATTAAGACTAATCCAAAAGTCAGCTACATAACACAAACACCTTCAAAGGAGGACTAAACCAATTCTAAAGTCTGACATAAAATAAATTGACTCCCCCCTTCAGACAGATATCCGTAAACCAAAATGCCACATACTTCCCACATGAGGTACTCTCAAGATGTGGTTCCTCATCACCACATTAAATAGTGATACCTAATTTATTATATTCTGTTGCTAAAGGATAGAAAGCTGAGCTCCAAGCACTTCCTGCCTGAAAACTGCAGCAAAGTAAGTTATGAAATAAAATACCTATAGAAACAACAGTCAGTTCTAGAACATGCAGGGCAACAGAAGGCCAAGAAAAACTAAAAACACTTGTCTGAAGGGTGAATGCACAAATTACATATCACCCAATAAAACGGAAGAAAAGAGACGAGCCAGTCAAAATTTACTGTGAAAAGCAAGTCTGTAGAAAAAGTCATTTAGCATGGCTGTTCACATACCCCAAACACAAGACTCCAGTAATAATGAACTGAAACAGTTTTATGTACATTTTAATCTCTTGAGATGTTCAGGTCATGATTTAAAATGCATGACTTCCTAAACGCTGAGTGCTATTTTCCTTGAATGGAACCAGAAAACTAAGCCCAGAGCTATTCATTTTGAAAAAAAAATTATAATTAACTCAATCATGAGTTAAATGTTTTGAGTTGTGACCTTGTGTCAGTCTTACAAGTTCAGATGTTTCAATGCTCAAATCTCACTCATGCCTAGTAATTGTTAAAAAAAACAAACAAAAAAAAAAAATAACTGACTGAAATGAGATACTGCAGCAAACGTCACCTGAAAAAGGCTGAGAGTAGCAAGCAGTGGAGGCATTGTGTCTACTACTACTGGTAACATAAGGCACAGAAGCAGCAGCTACATTAAGTTGTGGTATTTGTTGCTACTCCAAAGGATTAGTAACTGTTAAAAAAACAAACTGAAATGAGATACTGCAGCAATCATGTCAACTGGAAAAGGCTGAGAGTAGCGAGCAGTGGAGGTATTGTGTCTACTACTACTACAGGTAACATACAGCACAGAAGCAGCAGCTACATTAAGTTGTGGTATTTGTTGCTACTCCAAAGGAGTGAGCACTATACGCTGATGACCCAGACTGAAGAATGTACACATCGACAGGAAAACTGAATAATGTATTCGTCATGCGTGGTGGATCCATGTCCAACATTGTACAGTACAAACCAAACAAGACAGCTTTTTCTCATAAAATACTGACTTATATTCATGATAGTGAGGGCACTGTCACTTCTAGTGCTCATGCCGTCATCCTCCTCCAGAATTTCAGTTCAGATGTAGATAACTGTCAGTTAAATCAGCTTATTAGACATTCAGGTTTTGGAACAGAGCTCTTACTCATAACAATTTACAAACTGTTAATGTAGCATAAACAAGTGTCTACCCCAAACATATTTAGTTAATTAGTCTACTGCACTCTGTGCAAATGTAATTTTTATACAAAAAGCACAAACACACTAGGGATGTGCAGAAATGTCTGGGATTATCAAAGCCTTCTACTAAACCAAGAAAGTGGTACATCAATTCACAGGAACACTTCTGGACAAATAAAAATGTTAACTGCTGCTCTAAATAACGACAATTTGAGGAACAGAGCTTTCTACATATTACACCAAGAATGGTATGACACAGTGCTAAAGTTTGGATTAAGGAATCTTAGAAACCTACAAAGGATGCCAATTAATATGTCCTACATTCCATTTCAGTTTAGGAATATAAACTTTAATTTGACTTGGCAATGTGTACCTACACACAAATGCCACAATGCAGCAATCTCAGGGAATAAGATGCATACTACCTTAGAACAGGGTGACTATACATGATACCACAGGACAGACCCCAGTTTGTCTGTCTGACAGAGAAAAAAATTCCTATGGATGCACTGCCAATTTTGAAAACTCATCAAATTTTTTTTTTTATGAGATACTACCCTTCACTTCTTACTGATCCTTGCCCAAATTAAATTGTACAAGTTATAATTCCAAGAAGCCCATTACAAACATTAAACGTCAACACTGCACTTGAAGAGACTGGATGGATAACTTGAAGTTTGAAATGTAAATGGTAAAATATGACAGTATATAGTACTCTCAGACCATCTGACTGGATGACTTTGTTTAATGTAATGTAATGACACAACTTTTTTAAGTGCTGGACTCTATACAAAATTTAGTTTCAGATAAGTTCTGATTAAATATCTAGCATGTCATAAAAGCAATGTGCAGTAATTTATTCCACTTTAAATTTATCCAATCAGCATTTCGGATTACCCTATAAATTCTTGTATTTTTAACAAATGCCACTTCAAATTTACATACATGCAAGACCTCTACTGTGCCCTGCTAGACCTTTGGATGTGGACAGCATATTTGAATACACTATCCTTCTACAAAGTGGACCTCAGCAGCTGAAACTGAAGGCTCTGGTGAAGCACTTCTGTATCCTTAGACTTGGGTTTCAAAAAACTGTCAGCTTAAAAGAGCGTAACTAAGTACTAAGACTCTGCCTTCTTAATGGTACAGATTCTTTAGGACTTGCACATCTTGTGTGAATTATGCCAAACTTTTCAAGCAGTGCTCTTCAGGTTAGGACTGCGTATGCTGTTACTAAATGTTTTACTTGCAAGAAATACATAATTTGCAGCAGTGTGAACCTGTGAGGAGGCATCTGTATTCCCATAAAAAGTAATTTAATTTCTTACAGCTTTTTAGAAATAAATACAACAAGGAACAAGCAGATGAACTTGAACAAACATATTAGGGGACATTTGTAAGATGTTAGAATACAGCAGTTATGACGCTTTGGTTACAAATTTCTCATCAGCAACTTTCAACTACTTTGACCAAGCTTGGACATCAAGCTGCACTTTTCACTCCACTAGACAAATTCCAGTACTAACAAGAGTGTCAATAGTGCTTCTAGGAGAAATAGAACTTCTTCTTTCCACATATCCCAAGTGTTCACTATTACCGTCACACCTTTATCTAGTATAATATACTCTGTAGTAAACAGTTTTTGATCTCCAGAGAGAGTAAGAATTGTCAAATTTTAGAAGATATACTCCTCTTCCTGGGTACTGATGACTGCCAGCATACACTTCCTCATGACAGTCCCGTCTATACACTGGCACAATCTCATCGACTTGAGGCTTGTTAGTATTCTTTTTGGCTTTTTCTTCACTGTTTTCTGAGGAAAATACATACCATAATAAATAAATCTTAATGTCATACTTATTATATCAAACACATTACATCATGCAGTACAAACTGATGGTCACTCATCAAGTAAAAAAAGCAGACTGCTGGGTAAACTATTATTGTTTCTACTTGCAGTATATTTACTGCTTTTTACTGAAAAAAAAAACAAAACTTTTTTTAGAAACAAATGACACAAGTTAAATCTACCTTTATGGACCATGATAATGTCTACAGTAGTGAAACATGATGAACAACTAATCCTCCACAGGGGTGTAGACACTTTTTTTTTTCAATTTGCACTCTAAGTTTTAGTACTGCTACCCCCCCCCCCACTCCAGCATACATGTTGCCCAGCCCCCATTAGCCCCTAAATAATAGGGTCTATATTATATAAACGAAGCATTAAAATGTCGACTCACCGTTGATCGACCCCTATTTCTCGAAACTGCACGTCGAACCCTCAAATCATCTATTTCTTTGGAATGGAAAGAAATTGGTAGCCCAAACACACACACAGCACATTACAGCAAACACTATTAAAGTGGGGCCCCCCCACACCCCCTAACTAAATATACTAACTCCAAGATTGCACTACAGTCGGGAAAAGGGCAGATTTAAAAGAATGGCAACCGATTTCTTTCCCTTCTAAAGGAATTGATGATTTGGCCGTTCGATGTTGTGCAGCTTTCAGAAATAGAGGGTCGATCAAAATGAGTTGCCATTTTAATGCTTTGTTTATATAATATAGAACCAAATAATAGCATTCTCTCACATGTCCACACAAAATTTTAACTGGCATTTAGTAGCAACAATGCGTTCAGACCAAGTATCTCACATACCACAGCTAACTTGTAGACTGACTACTGATGGAGATGTCTGCAGCACTTATTTTGGCTGACAACAGCCTAAACTGTTTGAAGGAAGCAATCCCCTTCCAGTCTGACTGGAAGCCAGCCGAAGTCATTTGCAGCAAGAATTTCCTTTGCCCTTGCACCCAAAACATAACCTAATCATTCATAAAAAGTGATGGCCATCCCTCTACTCCATGCCTCAAAACACACCACAGCTGCTACTACAAGACTTCACGAAAACAATGCCCTACAGGTTCATGGGTTAATACTAAATTCACCAAATAGACCAGCAAGGCAGAACGGAGTTCAATTTCCTTTATTTAGTACCTTAACAGACTAGTTTCGGCAAAAATGCCTTCTTCAGTGTAGGACAGTACATTCAAGTTCCTTATGCTCATCCATTTAAATACAAACCATGAGCCAATAGGACAAATAGGCTCATTAATATTAATGAATAAAGAGATATTTTTTCTGGTAGTGTGGTGATAACAAAATACAATATGTGACTCTGCAGTGAGATACAGTCAAAAAACAGGACATATCAACCATATTTAAATTTAAGGAATTGTGTTGCACTTAAGGTAATGTGACATAATATATATATGTATAAAGACATATATATTTCTTGACCATAGACAGCATCTATTAAACAAATGTGGGTCAATAGTAACCATAATAATTTTTTAAATCAGCTACCTATATCGTATATATTCACAACCAAAACCAGCATTAGCGCTGTTTGGCAAACTTTCATAATCATGATGTGCAAAGTATAGAATATAACACTCCAATGAAACACATTAAAGTCCAAGGACATAACAACCCTGAGAAAATATTCAAGAAATGAATTAAAGTGGAATAGTGTAAAATCACATATATATGTAAATGCATGTATAATATGTGACCACAACCAACGTCTGCTAGATAAATACTTGCCATACGAACATTAGTAATTTAACACGTGAATTAGCTATGTTGAATGGTTCAACTACCCTGACCCCCATACTACCATTAATGCTGGTTGGCAAACCCATATGGCTTGATGTAACGAACATGAATCCAACAAGGCAAAATTAGGATAAATTGGTATGTTTATATATGCGAATATATATTAATTTTCAAAATCTAAATAGCCCATCCATATTGAACTAATAGGTCAACAGGGTTATAAAGAAATACACATAATCTGCTATAAGTGATCATTTAAACCCGGATGGAACAAAGCCCCCAGAGTTGTGATCCAATATTTTTCTTTTTGATCCAATAAACCATGCCAGCCTTGTTTGTTAGTTCTTTCTCCAGATATGCGATCAATGACCATGAAACTAAATTTAGCCTGTGGATGTTTACGTGTGTGTTGATATAGGGCACTGGTCTCCTTATGGTTCCTGACATCACTACGATGTTCATTCATTCTATATCTCAATGCTCTGGAAGTTTGGCCTACATAGAATGCCCCGCAATAACAAGAAGCAAGGTACACCACCCAATCACTACTACAATTTCCAAAGGTCTTTATATTAAATATCCTACTGGTATTGCGACTGGAAAACTCCTTAGATTTGGGCATGTATGAACAGGAGCCACAATGTCCACAGGGAAAAGAACCAAAAAGTTCATCACCATGTAGCGTAAGTTGTTTGTAGATAGTCCCCCCACTTGCCATATGCTTGAAGTGTGATAGGTAGGAGCCCAAAGTTTATTAAAGTGGGGCCCCCCACACCCCCTAACTAAATATACTAACTCCAAGATTGCACTACAGTCGGGAAAAGGGCAGATTTAAAAGAATGGCAACCGATTTCTTTCCCTTCTAAAGGAATTGATGATTTGGCCGTTCGATGTTGTGCAGCTTTCAGAAATAGAGGGTCGATCAAAATGAGTTGCCATTTTAATGCTTTGTTTATATAATATAGAACCAAATAATAGCATTCTCTCACATGTCCACACAAAATTTTAACTGGCATTTAGTAGCAACAATGCGTTCAGACCAAGTATCTCACATACCACAGCTAACTTGTAGACTGACTACTGATGGAGATGTCTGCAGCACTTATTTTGGCTGACAACAGCCTAAACTGTTTGAAGGAAGCAATCCCCTTCCAGTCTGACTGGAAGCCAGCCGAAGTCATTTGCAGCAAGAATTTCCTTTGCCCTTGCACCCAAAACATAACCTAATCATTCATAAAAAGTGATGGCCATCCCTCTACTCCATGCCTCAAAACACACCACAGCTGCTACTACAAGACTTCACGAAAACAATGCCCTACAGGTTCATGGGTTAATACTAGCCTAGTGATCCAATGGTCAGTTTGTAGCCTAGTGTCAGAACCCAAAACTGTAAGTACCCACTGACATGAACAATACATAGTTTTGACCTCCCTCTCACTAAGGACATGAGGGGTCTGACTTGAGGTGTATTAACAATTGCCCATCCATTCACCCAGCTTATGTTTAAAGAGGGTCAGGGAGCACACTATTATAACAGAGGCATTCTGTATGATAGTTATCTGTCTTCACTAGGAGGTCCTATTTATGTTTTGATGGAAGTTTAAGTCTCTCTCGAGTGTGTGTGTGAAGGGTGCCTGTTTTCTGGACATGCAAGAGATTGATTAGGACTGGATCTTTTGAGGCTCTGTAGTCCAAGACAGAGTTCTTCTCTCAAGGGTATCTAGGAAACAGAAAAGTGACAGGATGCATTAGGGTGGTCTGAGTAGCTCAAGAAGGATATGTCCTTGATTGCCTTAGTGAGGAAACAATGCAGCCTCTCAAGTGGATGCACCAAAGAGGCCCTTATACTCTATTACGGGCCTGACGAGGGTGTATAGCAGCACAATAACTTCCTCTGATCTAGAAGACACACCTGTGGGGATTAGTCTGAACAGATAAAATGATAACCTGACAACAGATGCATGGTGATCGAAGGATAGTTCACTGTCAATGAAAGTGCCCAGATCCTGAATCAGTTCAGTTTTTAAAGGGGCATCACCTATGTGATGTGGTAGGTGTATGGGTGGACAGTTATACCAAAGGACACAATGCTGCATTTCTTGGCATTTAGTTTAAGGCCATAGTCTTGGTACTACTTGCTGATACGCGCAAGTCCCTCTTGAAGGACCTGGACATCAGAGGGGGAGTTTTTGACAGCAACAAGCTTGAAGATCACTCTAATGTTCTGTAATGAAATATACAGGACTTTTGCATCCAATGTATTAAGATCTCATGAAATTCTTTCTGCCAAATTTTGTATGCAAAGTGATGAACGAGCAGAACTTCACAACACTGCCCAAAATGAAAAACAAGTATGGTGCAAAAAGTCACACTGTGGCAGTCAGCACACATGAACTAAAGCCACTGGGGTGAGTTTTTGAAAGGGATATGCAAAAAGTACAGTTGTGTACACTTACCATAAATGTAGATGTTCGAGTGTATTCACTGTTGCAGTCATTACATCTGGGTAATCTGCTGGCAGGTTGCCCTCAGTCGGCCTGATTAACAAAGTCTTGGGTCCTGCGTCAGTTGCTGTCCCTTCTTCCATAACGTCAGGTCGTCAGGGGTATAAAACATGCAGCCAATGCCATTACATCAGTTTTTCTTGCCCCAGATGTCAGGTGACCCCCAAATGGGGAGCAAAAAAAAAAATGCAAAACACAAAAAATATACCTCCAAACAAAAGCAAATACACCCAAAAAGGCTTTTAATCATAGTAAAAGAAAGGAGAAGTATAGTAAGAGAAAAACAGGGGGCTGGAGGGTGGGTAACCAGGACTGCAACAGTGACTACACTCCAACATCTACATTTATGGTAAGTGTACACAACTGTACTATGTTCTTCATGTTTCACTGGTGCAGTCATTACATTTGG
The DNA here is from genome assembly GCF_019279795.1 of Protopterus annectens. Lineage (NCBI taxonomy): Eukaryota > Metazoa > Chordata > Ceratodontiformes > Protopteridae > Protopterus > Protopterus annectens. Next base: position 919,390,668 of record NC_056727.1, on the reverse strand, counting down.
GTAGAATCCCAAAGCTATGGTTGGGAGGATGGATTTATACAGCATTAGGAGCAGCTATAAGGCCCTGCAGGACAGCAGTGGCAAAGCCAGCTCTGGATTTAGAGTAGAGAGGTAAATGGTAATGCTTGGTGAACGTATGAACTGAGCTACAGGTAGCAGCTTCTAGGATGTCTCTGGTAGGAACCCCTCTGAGAAAGGCTGCAGAAGTAGATGCAGCCCTGGTGGAATGAGACCTGATCCCATTGGGGATAGGCTTACCATGGTGCATATAGCAGAATCAAATACAATGGCTTATCCATTTGGAAATAGTCTGCTTTGAAATAGCCTTTCCCTCTGCCCCTGCAGCAAATGCCACCAATAGTTGTTCAGATTTTCTTAGAGATTCTGTCCTGTTTAAGTAGAACCTAAGTGGTCTGTATACATCCAATGAATGCAGAATCCGCTCACCCTTGTTGTGTGGATTGGGGAAGAAAGTTGACAGATGAATGGTCTGATTAAGAGCCACACTGGATACCACCTTAGGCTTGAAAGACGGATTAGTCCTGAGAGCCACCCTGTCTGGATGAAAAATAATGAAAGGCTCCACTGCCATAAGAGCCTGTAATTCTGAAATCCTTCTAGCTGAAGTGACTGCTAAAAGGAAAGCTGTTTTCCAGGAGAGAAATTTTAGGTCTGCAGTAGCAGCTGGCTCAAAAGGAGGGAGAGTGAGTTTTTCCAAAACAAAATTGAGGTCCCATGCAGGAGTTGGTGCTCTCCTAGGAGGTCTTAAATTTTTGGCCCCTCTGAGATACTGCTTTAGCAGAGGATGAGAGAAAAGGGGAGGTTCTGTGTTGTAATGAGCTGAAATGGCAGAGGCATGGGTTTTTATGGAAGAAAAGAATAGGCCCTTGTGAAGCATCTCAGTCAAGTATTGCAGAATCTGAGGAATATTGGGCATTGCTGTGCTTATTCCTTGTGACTGGTTCCAGGCACAGAATCTTTTCCATTTGTCACCATAAGATTTTCTAATACTAGGTCTTCTAGCCTACAAAATGATATCCATAACTGGTTTGCTGAGGGATGCCAAGGGTGAAATTAGTTGATTACCCATGCTGCAAGATTCAAAGTTTGGAGCTGCGTGTGTAGAATTTGGTAGTTCTGCTGAGACAGTAGGTAAGGTCTCTGAGGCAGGTGACACATTGCGCAGGAGTGGGTACCAGTGTTGGCGAGGCCAGTGTGGGGCAATCAGAATCATTTTTGGTTTGTCCTGTATGACTTTTAGTAGAACTTTGGAGGGCAGAGGCGGAAAAGCATAGACTGAGAGTTTTTTCCAGCTGAATGATGGAGCATCCACTTTCCAAGCTTTTTTTGTGATGAATTCTTGTGCAGAATTTGTCCAACTGATAGCTCTGGGGTGAGGCAAAAAGATCTATGTCTGGGTTCCCCCATTTGCGTGTCAACATGTTGAAAACTTGTGGTTCCAGTTTCCACTCGTGTGGGTCCATAAGATTTCTGCTTAGTTCGTCTGCCAGCGTAATTAGCTTTCCTGGCATGAATTGAGCTTGTAGTTGTATCTGATAGGTCAAGGCCGTGTTCCATGATGCCATGGCTAGTCTGCAAAGGGGGTAGGAATGTGTACCCCCCTGCTTATTTATGTACCGCATAACTGTGGTGTTGTCTGTCTTTATCTGAAGTTGTCCTGGATGAAGGTAGTCCTTGAAGGCTGTCAGAGCATTCTGTACAGCTAGCATCTCTTTCTGATTTATATGTAGGTGCATTTGATTTGGGCTCTATTTGCCCTGAATGCACTTCCCTGCCAGATGGGCCCCCCAAGCATAGTCTGATGCGTCTGTTAGGGTTTGGGCAGCAGGGGGTGGAGTGAATGGCAGTCCCTTGTTTTGGTGGCAGGCCTCTGCCCACCATAGGAACTCCAGTTGCAGGCAAGGTATAATAGGAATCATTGTTTCCAGGCTGTGACAATGCTGACTCCATAAACTTTTTAAGTACAACTGAAGTTTCCTCATATGCAGTCTTGCAAATGGAATTAGAAGAATGCAGGAGGCCATGTATCCCAAAGCCTGCAGAATTTGTCTTGCAGATAGCAGAGTTTTTGTGGCCACCTGTTTGAAGTAAATCATCAATTGAATTTGCTTTTCTGGCGTAAGGTAAGCCATCTGGGCAGTTGTATTCAAGCTTGCACCAAGGAATGCAATTTTTTGAGAGGGTACCAGTTGTGATTTCTTTTCGTTTATGGTGTACCCTAGACAAGTTAGAACCCTTTTTACAAATGCCAGATGCTTTAGAAGAATGTCCTTGTTTTCTGCCTGAATTAGACAATCATCCAGGTATGGATATATCTGAATATTTCTTTGCCTGCAACATGCAATTACTGGTGCCAAGCACTTTGTGAAGACCCTGGGCGCAGTAGATAAGCCAAAGGGCAGTGCAGAGAACTGGTAATGCAAGTAGTCTGCTTTGAAGCGGAGGTATCTTCTGCAAGATTCCCTGATTGGGATATGCAGGTATGCCTCTTAAGTCTAGAGTTACCAACCAGGCATCTTTGCCTAGCATAGATAAGTAACTGTTGAAGAGTCAGCATCTTGAATTTTGATATGTCCAGAAATGTGTTTAGAGTGGATAAGTCCAGAATTGGACGCCATGATTTGTCTTTTCTGGGTACCAGGAAAAGTCTGGAATAGAAACCTTGTCCCTTTTCTTCTTCTGGTACTGGCTGAATAGCCCCCATGTTCATGAGGGACAGAACTTGTTTCTGGGCCTCTGCCCACTGATTTGGGGGCAGATCTGGCCATCCGTTTGGGATTGGCGATGTGTGGAAGTGAAATCTGTATCCCTGGGATACTGTATTTTAAACCCACTTGTCCTGGGGTAATAAGTTGCCAGTTTCTTGCATGAAGTGCTAGTTTTCCCCCCAAAGGGGCGGCTAAGAGGTAAGTGCTTGGTGATCGTAGAGGGAAGTCATTGAGACTGTTTACCATAGGGAGGTGCCTTGTTGCTTCCTGATTTGGAGGTGGAGGTACCCCATTGTTTTGTTCTAAAAGTTCCTTTTGACTGAAACCTGGAGCCTTTGGAATGTCTTGATTTGACTTGAGCGGCTCTCGAGGAGACTGGAAAGGACCAGTTCTTAGTAGGCTAGTGCCTACTAAATCTTGGAGGTTGCACTTGTAAGAAACTTTCACAGTTTGCATAGATTTAGCTTTATCTTCCATCTTTTTTAACACTTCTTTAGCCTTATTACCAAAGAGACGGTCCTGTTGTAAAGGAGCATCCAACAATTTTGCTTTAACATGGTCAGGCAGAGTTTGCTCTTTGAGCCAAGCATGCCTTCTCAGCACAGATCCAGTTACAGCAGCCCTGCAAGAGGCCTCCAAGGAATCAAAACCACATTGCAAAGTAGGTTTTCCAACTTGTTCAGCTGAATGCAATAAATCCTGCAAATCTTTGTTTTCCACACAGTCAGAGATTAACATCATTTTCTGTTTAAGTAGTCCCATGATATGCTGTTGATATTTAAGCATATGAAATTGACAGTTTAAAGACCTGATTGCAAAGGTTGTACATGTGTAAACATTCTTACCCCATCTATCCAGTGCCCTGGAATCTCTATCAGAAGGAGTAGGATTTTTGGCAGAAGAGGCCTTAATGCCCTTGAGACTCTGAGAAATGGTTTCAGCATCAGCAACAGGGTTTTTGAAAAGGAATTTATGGGAGTCAGGAACCCTGTAGTATCTGTATGGCTTACAAGGAGCCAGAGGCAGAGAATCAGGAGTCATACTAGATTTTGAAAAAACATCAACAACAATGTCTAGAACAGGAGGTATAGCCAAAGGCCTATGCTGAAGAAGTAGAAGAAAATCCCTAAGTCTCTTTTTAGAGTCAGAGAAAACCTGACTTTCCCAGTGGAAATGTTCCCTTAAGGCATGTAAAATTACCCCAAAACAAAAATCCTCAGGGGGAGAGGCAGAAGGAATGGAATCCTCTGCATCAGAGTCCTCATAAGTAGGAATAGACAAATCCTGTTCATTAGAAGAGGCAGAAGAAATAGAATCCTGTTCAGAAGTTTCATAATCAATGTCTTGCCTAGGCCTCTTAGAAGGAGGGGGTTGGCTACTCCTGATCAGAGTAATTAAATCTTCAGCCAGTTTGATCATTTGTTTTTTACGCATAGGGGCCTGCAGATGTGGCTCAGGCATCGTTTTTTTAGACAGAGATTTAGATTTTGGCCTTAGTTTTCAAGATGGCATTGGTCTAATATACAAATCTTTAGGCCTGAAAACACCCTCAGAAGCCGGTGCCTGCACAGCGGCTCCGGACCCATCTAAGGTAGAGACATCCACAGGTTCCAGAACTGAAGCATCTCGTGGCATACCAGACTCCGAATGGGTCTCAGTAGAGGCCTGCGAATCAGAAGTAGCGGGTATCAGGGGCTGCGAAAGCGCCTCACTGAGTACCGGCGACTGGCTTAGGAGAAGCGTCGTCGTCGGTTTTGGACCTCGACGGTCTGTCTGTCTTTTTCTTTGCAGTTTTCAGGTAGTCCAGTAGTCGGATTGCTAACCGACGACATTTCTGGATAGTTAAATCTTGAGCCAAAATATTGAGAAGCAAAAATATACAGACGTTTAATTGTGCGTTGATTAAATTTAGCACAAAACCGATAGCAAGGCAAATTGTGGTCAGGGCCTAGGCAAGGAATACAGTACAAATGAAAATCCTTATGAGGTATTTGCTTCCCACAAGTAATGCAATTATTAACTTTTACTGACATCGCTAAGGAGCAAGAAAATGTTTCCCCAATGGGGTACTTAGCTTTTAGTTGAAGACGTTGGTTCTGAAACTCGAAAACAAAAATTTCAGGAGTCGGCCGACCGGCACTTGCGAACTGCTTCTGTTTCGGGCACTGCGTGGCAGGAAAGACTGATGTAATGGTGTCAGCTGCATGTTTTATACCCCTGACGACCTGACGTCATGGAAGAAGGGACAGCAACCGATACAGGAACCAAGACTTTGTTAATCAGGCCAACTGTGGGCAACCTGCCAGCAGATTACCCAAATGTAATAACTGCAGCAGTGAAACACGAAGAACATCTCTATCTAACATTTTGTTACATTTTCCAGTAACAGCAGGTTACTCAACTACAAAACAAAAGAAGACTGCAATTATATCCTCAGTGCTACCAGTGCAGCACACCTCTGAATCTGACCACCACAACTTTAGCCATTTTAAAGTATTACCAATGAAAAAATACATGTTTTATTCTCATGAAACCTAGAGAACTTGGATTTACTGACAGCTTAAAGAAACGTTTTGGCAAAATATGCATGTAACATAAAGGGCAGAAGTACACAATGGTAACCAAAATGAAGAGCAGCTGTAATGCAAAAATTCACACTGCGGCAGTGGGCACATGAACCTCAGCCACTGGGGCCAGTCTTTGAAAGATTAGTCTTCCCCAACCTTAAGATTCCACAACAAAAGTTGCTAGTCATTATCAACAGGATATTCAGGTACAATCAAACGCACATTAGACTGCAATTCTAACTTCAGACCTTCCAGCAGCAAACCTTTGCCACGTGGCTTTAATTGCTTGAAAAAGAAGTTATATCTTACCATAATGTCCATCTGTGTTGTTGATCTTCGTTCATTCATTACTGATGGGTTATCAGTTCCATCCTCAGAACCGAGCCGGCCTTATACCAAGCTTGCATCAGCCAAAAACACTCGAGCCAAGATCCTACTCAGAATGCTCTGCTCCCTGTTACCTCAGATCAAGTTTGCAAGTTGACAGACAAAAGTAGAGGCTACCTCTGGTCATAACAGACCTATAATAAAGGAGTATATGAGATCAACCAGGAACCGACGGAGGGTGGGGAGTAACTAATGAACAAAGGTCAACAACACAGATGGAACGTTATGATAAGACATAACTTCTTTATCTGATGTTGTTAATCTTCATTCATTCATAACTGATGGGACAGAGTCCCCAGCTACCTGTATCCCTGGGTGGCCCTCATGGAAGGACACTCCTAAGCACCATGGAGCCAAAAGAAGCTCTACCTCTGGAGGCCAAATCCAATTTGTAACGGAAGGATAAAAGTATGAGGTTTGGCCCAAGTCGCAGCTGAGCAAATATTATTGAGGGAAGCCCTAGCATAGAAAGCTGCTGAAGTTGCCATAAACCTTGTAGAATGTGCTTTCACTCTGTGAGGCAAGGTGATATTGTTCTTGTTGTAGATAAAGGTAATGCAATTTCTCAACCATGACGCCAATGTAACTTTTGAGACAGAATGACCTAGTCTTGGTCCAGAAAAGGCCAGAAATAGTTGGTCTGATTTAAGGGTAGATTTTGTTCTGTCCAGATAAAATCCTATTTGCCTATGAACATCCAGGGAGTTCAGGCAATACTCTCCCTTGTTAGAATGGTTAGGAAAAAATACTGGGAGGTCAATAAACTGGTTGATAGACCACTCTGACACCACTTTTGGTAAAAAGGAAGAATTAGTTCTCATTGATACTCTATCCTTATGGAAGACAAGGTAGGGACATCTGATGCATAAGGCTTGAAGTTCTGACAAACATCTGGCCGATGTGATTGCAACTAGAAACAAAGTTTTCCAAGAGAGGTACTTTAAATCACATGAAGACGCAGGTTCAAAGGGGGGAGCTGTTAGGGCTTGTAGAACCAAGGCCAAATCCCAAGGCTGTACTGGTTCTCTAAAGAGAGGTTTTAGGTGAAGAACACCCTTCAAGAAAGTCTTACAGAGTCTATGTGACATGAGTGAAAAATCCTGAAAATTTGAAATGGCAGCTAAATGAACAGGAATAGTAGAGGCTGACATCCCAGATTGGAAAATATGTGATAAGTAATCTAAAACTACTGAAACTGGGGCCGAGAAAGGGTCTAATTGTTTATTTGCTGCCCATAATGAAACCCTTTTCCATTTATTGAGATAGATTAGTCTGGTGGACGATTTATGAGATGCGATAAGAATATTGCACACCGGGGACGAGAGGTTATCTTGCTTGGCAATCATAGGAAGTGGAGAAACCAAGCTGTCAGCTTCAGGGTTGTTAGATTGGGATGAGTCAGACCCTGCAGATGGGAGATCAACGTTGGCAATGGATTTAGGCTCCATGGTCGATCTAGCAGGTGCGGCCAGAGAAAGGGGAAGCAGACTTGTCGAGGTCAATATGGAGCAATGAGGATCACTTTGCTTTTCAACTGCTGTGCTTTCTTCAGAAACTGGGAGATGAGGGGGAGAGGAGAATAAGCATAAAGCAGACCTGTGGGCCAAGCGTGGACTAGAGCATCTCTTGGTAACTGTTCCCGAGGGGGGATCAGGGCAAAATAGTTGCTGCACTTGTAGTTGGCTGGTGAAGCGATTAAGTCGCATCAAGGCTGGCCCCAGCGGTTGAAAATGTTTGCTGCTATCAGAGGGTTGAGGGACAACTCATGAGGGTTGTAGAATGCACCTGCTCAACTTGTCCGCTATCACGTTGGAGCTCCCAGAAATGTGCATTGCAATTAGAAAGCGGTTGGAAGCTATCGCCCATTGCCATATTCTCAAGGCCTCTCTGCATAACAGATAAGATCTGGTGCCCCCTTGTTTGTTGATGTACCAGACCACTGCCATATTGTCTGACTGGATCACAACAGTCCTTGACGGAAGGATAGAATGGAATGCTTGCAATGCTAGTAGCACTGCTCTCAGTTCCAGGACACTGACATGCAAAAGGGCCTCTGTCTACGACCAGGTGCCTTGGACTGAGTTTCCCTGACATAGCCACCCCCCCCCCCCCAATCAGGGAGGCATCGGTGGTCACCGTGGCTTTTGGTTGATGGGGGCTGAAGGGGCAAAACCATTGTTGGGGGTTTCGAGACATCCACCAGAGCAAATCTTGCTTGCATCTCTGAGTTACACTTATCTGAAAAGACAAAGGGTGTTATAGAGAGCACCACTGAGCAAGGATCAACCACTGGAGAAGTCTCATGTGGAATCTGGCCAGAGGAACAATGGTGATTGAGGCTGCCATTGACCTCAAGAGTTGGAGTATAAACCAAGCAGAAGACTTGTAGTGACAGAGCAGCAGCTGAACCTGGTGTCTTATTTTTTGAAGTCTGCGATCCGGAACAGATGCTGTGCAATTCCTCGTGTCCAACAGTACCCAATGAATTCCAAAGACTGAGCTAGGGTAGTGTTGGATTTCTCCCAGTTTATAGTGATTCCCATGCATTGTGCTGTGAAGAGAGTGTAGTCTAGGGCTTCTTCCAGTAGATGCTTGGTGGGGGTGGTGAGGAGCCAGTCATCTAGGTATAGAAATGCCTGGAATCCTTGAAGTTGCAGGTGAGAGATGACCACTGCCACGCATACGGTGAACACTCTGGGGGCTGTAGAGAGCCCGAAGGGCAGTGCTCGAAATTGGTAGAGACTGGCTCCTATGTGGAAGCGGAGGTATCTTCCTGAGCGCTTGTCCATTTTTATATGGTAATATGCATCTTGAAGATCTACAGAGCATCCAATCGTCTTCTTCCAGAAGAGGAAGGATATGAACAGTGACCATCCGGAATTTCTCTGTTTTTACAAATTTGTTCAGTGTGCTGAGATCCAGAATTGGTCGCCAGTTCCCTGTCTTTTTTGGCACCAAAAAGAACCTTGAGCAAAAACCGGATCCTATCTGGTCTGGGGGGACTGTTTGGATGACTCTTTTATAACAGCTTTCGCATTTCATGTGCTGCTGCTTCCCTTTGACTGGGTGGAACGTCGGGTAAGTCTCTGGATGAGGTTGGACAGAGATGGAAGGGGATGCGATAGCTTCTGGATATTATCTGCTGTACTCAAGAATCAGTGGTTATGTTTCGCCAGGTAGTTGGGTACAAGGAAAAATTACCCCCAACTGCTTCCAGAGGTGAGCAGTCGGGCAATGCTTCAGGAGCTCTGATAGGGTTGGCCAGAGAAAGAATCTCTGGAACCCCGGTTTCACAGATTTCCTTTGCCCCGAAAGGGGCATCTTCCATTGGAGTTTCCCCCTCTGCCTCTGACAGAGAATTCAGCACATGCGTCACGGAAAGAGCCCTGTAATTTTCTGTGCCACATCTTTCCGCTCCTCTGATTTCTGGAGTAGAATCGTTGAGAAGTGGAGTGTCTGATAACAGTGGCAGATAGGCTCTTGCCATCTTGCTCACAGCTTGCCGGCGTATCTTTAACTTTGGGACCAAACAAAGAAGTGGCCTCGATGAGGGCGTTCATAAAGGAAGCCTTAAAGGAGACCACAAAGGTGCATCCAGGCGTGTCGTCTCGTGACTATACCTGCGCCTGCCGCTCTAGCCGCTCCTTCTGTTGCGTGTGAAATAAGACTCATGGAAGAATTGGATATGGATTCTAGGGTCGCTACCTGAGAAGCTACGTTGTCACAGACCTCATCAGAAATGCCTCCTGCCAAGGTTTCACAGAGTTGATTGATAAGATCCCTCTGGAGCCTTGTAAAGTGTGCCAAGTAGTTCAAGAACCTTACAGCGAAGGTCGATGAAGCAAACACATGCTTCCCGAGTCTGTCTATCACCTGGGAATCCTTGCTGGGTGGATGGGCAGTCTGGCTCACTTCTGCCAAGTCTTTCTTGGTTGCAGCCGCCACCACCATTGTATCTACTGGAAGACCTTTTGACCAATGGGGATGCTCAGCTGGGGGAGATAAGATCTTGTCAGGCCTCCACTGTATAGCTTCCAGGGTGTCAGGAGCCTTCCATGCATGCTGGACGATGAGCTGAACAAGCTCATCGGCCGGCGGGATCACTCAGGAGGTAGGGTGCTGGGCACGAAAGGCCTGCAGGAATATGGATTTCTCTGAAGAAGGATTGGAGGACTTCCAGTCACCCCTCTGTCTCAGGATCTCGAGGATGTCACCAAAGGACACCTCATCAGAGGGTGACCGTGGGGACCCTTCCCCATCACCAAAGTCCATATCTTCGGTCAAAACATCCTCAGTGGAGTCCATGTGCTACCTCTTGCACGAAACCTTGCGAGGTTACTTCCTTAGTGGAGAGTTCTGGGGAAGATTGCAAAGAGGGGGTCTCCTGAGGGGAAGAAACCTGAGGTCCTTGTACCCGGTGGTTGTGGCTTGTGACAGTTGTGGCACAGAGGGGGGAGAGGACATGGGGTTTGCCAGCAGAAGCAAGTGCCCTCTCCATGGCCTGGATGGCCGGACCACCCAAAGAGGGATGGGAGCCCGGAACAGACCACGACAACCTTGGAACCAGGGCCACACCCCACTCCAATGAACTGACCCCCAGACCAGGAGTCTCAAGAGGGCTGTGGAGCGTGAGGGATGGAGGATTCCTGGAGGTTGCCATAAAAAAAAAAAAAAAAAAAATTGGCGTGGAACCAAGAATGCCCTCCCCCACGGCACAGCCACTAGCCTGAGAAGAGCCCGATGCTCAGTGCACCAAGGACGACTCCAGCTCCAAAGTGAGATCCACTATTGGGGTTGGAGGGAGGGAAGCTGCTGTCAGAGGAAGGGGCTTCGATGCTTGCGTGGAGGTTGAAGGAGGAGTGTACGTTGGAGTCTGTGGAGAAATACGTTCACCTGAAAGAGGTAACGTAGCTTTAGACGGTTGAGAGAAACCCCGGTCCACAAGCAACTGGTCAACAAGCCGCAACACATCTTGTCCAGAGAGGCTCCTGATCGAGCTCATAGAGAATATAACCGAAATAGTGGTGCAGTAGTGCTCAAAAAACACAAGTAAATCCAGAAAAAAGCACTACAGTTGCGACCTCATAGAGAAACCTGAAGGTGATTCTGGCCTTTCTAGAAAAGGGCTATATTGTCTACCAACAAACGGATCCAAAGAAGGAGAGTACTTGGTCCTTGCTAGTTCGAGTGGTGAGAACCCGGAACCGAAGGTGTCTGCACCGAAGAGAATGGTGTCGAGGTAGTCTGCGCCGACGAAGGCAGTGCCATAGAAGTCGAAGGTGTCTGCACCGACCGGTGCTGTCGAGGAAGGCGTCTTCTCCGTAGAGAACAGTATCGTCAAACTCGGGGCCGAAGGAGACTGTACCTACAGAGATAGTGCTAATAAAGGCTGCGATGAAACTGTCAGAGCCGTAAGTGTCTGCACCAGGAACTCCACTGTCAGTGGCAATAAAGAGGACACAGCTGGAGCAAGAATCATCTGGGGCGGTGCCGAGCCTGGAGCCGAAAGGGTCACAGGTGTCAGCGCCTGAAAATTTTAACCTTCTTATGAGTCGACTCCCTGCAATCTCCAGAGGGAGATGAAGTGAGCGACCTCGAGGAGGAAGAAAATCATTTCTTATGGGGTTTAGCAGGAGGGGGTGAGCCCTCCAACCCAGAGATAGCCTAACAGAAAGGAGTTTTAAGGAGGCCTTTCTGGATTAAACTGTTCTTTCTTTTATTGAGAGTCCTGGTAGAAAAACTCCTACAAATCCCACACGGAGGATCCACTGAAAGGTGGGAGACATTCAAGCAACAGACAAGTCATGGCCATCAGAAAGCGGTAACTTATGGCCGCAATCCTTACACTATTTGAAACCAACACTACTTTTCTTGTCCGACATAATGATGCGGAGAAGAATGACAGTACCAAAAGTAAAAAAGGCTATCCAGAAGGGTAAGAAGAGAGAAAGGAAGGATTACCAACGACGGTAATGAAGAATTACCTCAAAGGTAAGAAAAAGGGTAATAAAGGGAAAGAAACTATAGGGAGAGAGTCTTAAAGATACGATAGGGTAAGGAGTATAGAAATAGTAACTGACTGAAAACTTTTAAGGCACTAACAATATAGAAACTTTCAAAAAAGTATTCACTTAGCTGAGAGAGAGTGGGTTGACACGGCTGTACAGCAAAACGGCAAACAAGATCTGAGATAACAGGGAGCAGCACATTCTGGGTAAAATCTTGGCTCGAGTGTTTTTGGCTGACGCGAGCTTATTATAAGGCCGGCACAGTTCAGAGGACGGAACCGATAACCCATCAGTAAGGAATGAACGAAGATTAACAACATCAGACAGTAAGTACGGTTTTGTAGATGCTGCATGCTGCAATTCATTTTTTTTCTGTGAAACGAAAGATTTCTGCTATACTCACACACAATCACAGATACATCTACAACTGCCCAAATTTACACCGAATACCTGTATTTTTGCCTTATACTTTTGAAGTGTTAAGGAATGTAGTTATTAAATAATGACAAACATTTGAGTTTGACTGCATTTAATTCAAAAAAGTGCAGGTTAACATAAAACTTAATTTAGTGGCTTCCTAAGTTTATAAGAGTAGTACTTAATAAGAACAATATTTAAATGAACCTAGTAGAAGAGAAAAATGAAAAAAGGTCGGGGGGGATGCTGCTTTTGCCTGTCTGCACTTTTACCTTCAGTGAATACTGGTATTCAATGTCAACTGGCTCTTAATTAAATATTTGTCCCTGACTTTTATACTAAGGAAGACATTAATCTGACACACACAACCACACACTCCCTCACCCGCCCACCCACACACACACACCTACCTAATAATTACACACACCTACCTCATAATTCCCCAGAATTATACAGAGTACCCAGATTTTTACTTCATATTTTTTGTGTAACTTACAAAATATGTGATTTTCTTGGAAAATATGAGGATTAAAGTCACTAAAAAATTACACACATCTGAGCACTTCATAACCTTCAAAAATCCAAAATATAAACTTAGAAAGCTGCTAGAATACCCAGTTTTACAAGTTTTTACAAGATCAATATTTAAAGGAGCCTACATGAAGAGCAATAAACAGTACAACAGTTGTTTCAATGTTTATACTTTAAGCAGCTGTTTACAATGCTTTGCTACATTTATGGAAAGTAAAACAATGCAAGAATATTAACTGCTTTGCTTTTGCCAGTTTGGATTCCTTCATTTAATGAATACTGGCATTTCTCAATATCTGCATTCATTGAATGAATGAAATGCCAGCACCAATTAAATTCTGTCCTTGACTTTGGCTCTCTGTCCCTTAGTTACTTTTGGCTTTGCCCCTGATATTTGCACTAAGGAACATATACAGCACATAATTAGTATTACAGATGTAATTTACGTGCCTATCTTACAATTTCAGCAAATGAAAAAAAAAAACATGCAAGCCTGCTGGAATCTATCTCAATTTCCATATTGGGTCACAGATAAGAAATACAACAAAACTTTCCACTTCAGGTCACAATCACAATGCAAGTAGTGATTATAAGCAAATAAACAGCAGCCATGAATGTCAGTAAAACCCAAATGGGCACAAACAAGTCTAGGCAGAGACTCAGAGTGCATACTAATCAAGGCAGAAATAAAAAGATACCCAGGCCTTCCCACTAACAGATAAAAACAAATATAACTGGAAAAAGAAAAACGGTAAGCATTGACTGCCGCTATTTTAAGGAATTAAGCAGCCCGCCAATGCACTTGAAGACAATAGGAAAATTACCTATGAACATCACATCTTGACCCCCCCCCCCTCCCCTTCTATCCCTAGCCACTAGGCAGTTATAAGGCTTTGTTTATTTATTTATCAACTGACCTACCCACACCCTTCCAAGTAAACGTATTTATGTTAACTGCCTTGTTGGGCAGTGTCCCTTGCTCCAAGCAGCAAACACTATCAAAAAACAAAAGAAAAAACAAGGGAGGAAAGCAGTTTTTTTTTTTTTTTAATAACAACGATGTGTTAATTATGGGACCGGGGAGTGAATTGCTTAATCAGAATTCCTATGTGAGATAGGGAAGGTGAATTAAGGATGACTTACTCACTGTTGCACTATTTTTTTTAAAACAGTGCTTGCCTTATGCTACCTCCATGGCTGAAAATATGTGTGTTATAATGTACACAGAGTACACTTGCCTGCGTTTATGATCCTCCATTCTTACTGATCATTTTTGAGTATGTACAGTGAATAGCACTGATGCCTCACATCAAGGGGTTGTCTAATTTGGTTCTTGTTTGGGATGTCTTGTATGCATATCCTGTTTGGGTTTGCATGAGCTTTCACTGGGTATCTTGGCTTCTTCACAAAACACAAAGATATAGCCAGTTTTCTCCCTTCTGCAATGAGGCCTTACCTTGCAGTATTGTAAAAGCTGCAATGCTATGCATTGTTTGTAAGTGTATGGGCACAGTGTGAGTGATACAAAGAGGAGGCCCAGCAATCTACTTCTGTTACCTACTTGCCAAATAAATTCTGTAGATGCTAAGACTGTTCATGGGATTGTTACAGGAGTTTTGAAGTGACTCAACAGTACTGGATAGATGGATTACTACATTTATTTCCTGTTTATATAGGGTGCATCTCCAAAATTGCTTGATACAGGTTCATAGGTTGGTACTAGGCTATCGGCCCTACGGCCTATACAAGCCTAGCCATAACAATTCCCTGACTATTTCTTCCCACAATATTTACTTCCTTGGACTCCTGTCTAGCACAGCGACTGATGTGATCCCTGGGGTGAATTTCCTATCTCCCATCCAGTCATCAAGGTTCCTTCTGAAGAGGGCCACAGAGGCGCTCTGCTTGACATGTATGGACAGTCTATTCCAGCGTCTGAGGAGTCTCTGGGTCAGGAACCTATCTCTCCAGCATGTTCTGTTCATCGTGATGACAAGGTTTAGATCCTTGGAGCGTGTGGCTCTAAGGGACTGGGATTTCTTTAAGTGTAGCATATCCAACAGCTCTGGGTTTGACATGGCCTTGTATGCAGAGATCGCCTCTGAGTAGATGATATGCGACAGAGTATAGCTGGAGTATTTTTAGACGGTCAGCATAGGGCATCTGCTTTAGGCCCGTGATTCTTTTAATGAGGTATTTCTGCTGCCTTTCTAGTTGTTACAGATGCCTTGAGAGGTACATACCAAAAGTACAGTTGTGTACCTACCATAAATGTAGATGTTCGAGTGTATTCACTGTTGCAGTCATTACAATTGGGTTATCCTGCTGGCAGGCTACCCGTAGTCGGCCTGAGTTCCAAAGTCTAGGTATGGCATCGGTTGCTGTCGTCTCCTCCCTGACGTCAGTGAGCCAGGGGTATAAAAGATGCAGCCGATGCCATTTTCTTCAGTTTTTCTTGTCCCAGATGTCAGGTGCCCTTAAAATGGTAGGATCACTAATGCCAAAAAGCATGCATAACCAAAAAACAACTTTTCCTTCATCTACAAGCAAATACATCACATAGGTTGTATAGAATAGAGAAGTACAGATAAGTCCCAGCAGGGAAAAAGGGGGATGGATGGAGGGTAACCTGGACTGAAACAGTGAATACACTCGAACATCTACATTTATGGTAGGTACACAACTGTACTAGGTTCATCGTGTTTCACTGTTGCAGTCATTACAATTGGGTTGAATCCCAAAGCTATGGTTGGGAGGCTGGTGCTAAATAGGATTAGGAGAGGCTATCGGGCCCTTCCGAACTGCAGTGGCAAAGCCTGCCCTGGATTTAGAGTAGAGAGGTAAGTGATCGTGTTTTGTAAAAGTATGCACTGAACTCCCAAGTTGCAGCCTCTAAGATGTCTTTGGTTGGTACTCCTCTGAGGAAGGCTGCTGAAGTGGCTGCTGTTCTGGTGGAATGTGGCCTAATGCCCTTAGGCACTGATTTGCCATGCTGTGAACAGCAGAAACGAATGCAGTGGCCTATCCACTTTGAAATAGTCTGCTTTGAGATAGGCTTTCCTTGTGATCCTGCAGCATATGCTACTAGAAGTTGTTCAGTCTTTCTGAAAGCTTTGGTTCTGTCCAAGAAGTCTCTCACCTTTATTCTGTGGATTTGGGTAAAAGGTAGGCAAGTGAATTGTTTGTTTAAGGGCCACAATGGTCACTACCTTAGACATAAATGTAGGGTTTGTACTCAGAGAAACCCTGTCAGGATGGAAAATGATAAAAGGTTCCACAGCCATGAGTGCCTGTAACTCTGTGACTCGTCTAGCAGAGGTTATTGTTAGGAGCAGAGCTGTTTTCCAGGATAAACATTTTATATCAGCTGCAGAGGCTGGCTCAAAGGGAGGCAGTGTAAGTTTTTCCAAGACTTAGTTGAGGTCCCACGTAGGTATTGGTGCTCTCCTTGGGGGTCTTATGTTTTTGGCCCCTCTGAGGTACTGCCTTAGTAATAGATGAGAAAAAAATAGGTGGTTCTGTATTGTAATGAGCTGAAATGGCAGAGGCATGAATTTTAATTGATGAAAAGGAAAGGCCTTTATCCAGCATCTCAGTTAAGTATTGCAAAATCTGAGGAATATTTGGAACAATCGTGTCAATACCTTGTGCCTGGTTCCAAGCACAGAATGTCTTCCATTTTTCTGCATACGATTTTCTGGTGCTAAGCCTCCTGGCCTCCAAAATAACATCCATAACTGCTTTAGAAAGAGGTGTGTCTTGAATGGCTACATTATCTGCCATGCTGCCAGGTTTAGGGTTCTGAGTTGGCTGAGTAGTATCTAACTGTCTTGTTGTGTCAATAATTGAGGAATTTGAGGTAGTGTCTACGCTGGGCATTGAGTATCATTTTTGGCTTCTCTTGTCTGACCTTGAGGAGCACCTTGGGGAGGAGAGGCAGAGGAGGAAAGGCATATACTGTCAGGTTTTTCCAGCTGAAAGATAGAGCATCCACTTTCCATGCTTGCTTGTGAGAAGTCCTTGTGCAGAATCTTTGTAGTTGGCAAATGTGATGAGAGGCAAACAGGTCTATGTCCGGGAATCCTCAGTTCCTTATTATCATGCTGAAGACTTGTGGATCCAATTTCCACTTGTGGGGATCAATTAGGTTTCTGCTTAGTTCGTCTGCCAGAGTATTTATCCTTCCTGGCAGGAATTGTGCTTGCAGATTTATTTATTTATTTATTTATTTATTTAACATTTGTTGACATGTACTTGGTAAGTCAATGCTGTGTCCCACAAGTTCATGGCTAGTCTGCAGAGGGGGTAGGAATGTATGCCCCCCTTGCATGTTTATGTACCACATGACTGTGGTATTGTCCATCTTTATCAGTAGTTATCCTGGATGAAGTAGATCCTTGAAGGCTGTCAGGGCATTTTGAACTCTTAGCATCTCTTTTTGATTGATATGTAGATGCATTTGACCTGCGGACCATGTGCCCTGAATACATCTTCCTGCCATATGGGCCCCCCAGGCATAATCTGATGCATCTGTTGTCAATGTCTGCCTGGCTGTGGGTAAGGTGAATGACTGTCCTGTGTTGTGGTGACAGGCTTTTGCCCACCATCGAAACTCCTGTTGCAGGCAGGGAATGAGGGTAATTACTGTTTCCAGGCTGTGGCAATGTTGAGTCCAAACACTTTTTAGATACCATTGAAGTTTCCTCATATGCAGTCTTGCATATGGAATTAGCAGAATGCAGGATGCCATGAAGCCCAAAGCCTGCAGAATTTTTCTTGCAGATAACTGGGTCTTTGTTGCCAACATTTTGAAATAAGTAGTCAGTCGTCTGCGTTTGTCTGGCATGAGATAAGCCATCTGGGAAGTTGTATTTAAGCTTGCACCCAGGAATATTATCTCTTGAGAGGGTAAGAGTTTTGATTTCTTTTCGTTTACTGTGTACCCTAGACCTGTTAGTAATCTAGTAGAATGTCCTTGTTCTCTGCTTGAATAAGGCAGTCGTCCAAGTAAAGATATATTTGAATTCCTCTTTGTCTGCAAAAAGCAATTACTGGTGCCAGGCATTTTGTGAAGACCATGGGCGCAGTAGATAAGCCAAAGGGCAGTGCAGAGAATTTGTAATGCATTGACCCAGCTATAAATCTGAGGTATCTTCTGCATGATTGTCTGATTGGGACATGTAGGTATGCCTCTTTTAGGTCTAAAGTCATAAGCCAAGCCTTCTTGCCCAGCATGGGCAGAAGCTGCTGCAGAGTTAACATTTTGAATTTTGGAATGTCCAGGAATGTGTTCAGGACAGACAGGTCCAGTATTGGTCTCCAGGTTTTGTCCTTTCTGGGCACCAAGAATAGCCTTGAGTAAAATCCTTGTCCCTGCTCTTGCTGTGGTACTTGCTGAATGGTCCTCATGTCCATGAGGGATGAAACTTGTTTTTTGTGCCTCTGCCCATTGATTGCGTGGCAAGTATGGCATACCGTTTGGCCTTGGCAGGGTGTGAAAATGGAACCTGTAGCCATGGGATACGATATTTAAGACCCATTTGTCCTGAGTGATCATGTGCCAATTTTGTGCAAAAAGTGCTATTTTTCCCCCCAAAGGAGCTGCCAGAAGATAAGTGCTTGGTGCTGGCAGGGGAAAGTCATTAAGACTGTTTCCTGCATGGCTGTGATTTTTCTTCTCCACTTTTGGAGGTTGAAGCACCCCATTGTTTAGGCCTGTATGAGCCTTGGGGCTGTGATCTGCCTCTGGGGCGTCTGTATCTGCCTCACTGTGGCCTGTCTGACACTGGAAAGGACCAATTCTTTGCAGGCCAGTTCCTGCTAAATCTGGGAGGCTGTACCTGTAAGAAATCCTTGACTGTTTGCATAGATTTAGCTTTGTCCTCCATTTTCTTCAATACCTCTTCTGCTTCAACACTAAACAAGGTATCATGTTGTAATGGAGCATCTAATCATTTTGCTTTAACATGATCGGGCAGATTCTGTTCTTTTAACCAATCATGTCTCCTAATGACAGAGCCTGTAACTGCTGCTCTGCAAGAGGTCTCTAGAGAATCAAAACCACATTGCAAAGTATGCTTTCCCACTTGTTCAGCTGCATGCAATAAATCCTGCATTTCTTTGTTTTCTGCACATTCTGAATTTGTCAGCATTTTTTGTTTAAGCAGTGACATTAGATATTGCTGATATTTAAGCATATGAAATTGACAATTTAAAGCTCTTACAGCCAAGGTAGCAGAAGTATAAATCTTTTCCCCCCAACTGTCCAGGGCCCTTGAATCCCTTTCAGAGGGTATAGGGTTTTTTGCAGTGGACGCCTTGACCCCTTTGGGACCCTGAGAGATAGTCTCTGGATCTGCAGCAGGGTTTTTATAAAGAAATGTATGTGAATCAGGATCCCTGTAGTATCTGTCTGGTTTAACAGGAGCTGGTGGCAAAGAGTCAGGAGACAGTCCGGACTCTGAAAATACATCATCTACAATGTCTAAAACAGGAAGAATAGCAAGGGGCCTGTGCTGAGGTAATAAAAGGAAGTCTCTGAGCCTTTTCTTGGATTCAGAGTAATCTAGGCTCTCCCAGTGGAAATGCTCCCTCATAGTATGCAGGGTTTCACCAAAAGAATAATCCTCAGGAGGAGAGGCTGAAGGAGTAGATTCTTCAGCATCAGAATCATCATAGGGAGGAAGAGAATATTACTGTTCAGAAGAGGAATCAGAGGAAATGGAAACCTGATCTGAAGATGCATATTCCATCTCTTGCCTAGGCCTCTTATCAGGAGGGGGATGGGAACCCCTGATCAAAGTAATTAGGTCTTCGGCCATTTTAAGCATCTGTTTTTAGGCATAGAGGCCTGTCCAGGAGAATGCTGTACTTGTTTCTTTGCCTTTAGAGCTGCTTTAGTCTTTGCCTTTGAAACTGAAGTTGGTTTTACATATAAAGTACAGTTGTGTACCTACCATAAATGTAGATGTTAGAGTGTAGTCACTATTGCAGTCATTACTCTTGGGTTATCCTGCTGGCAGGCTACCCGCAGTCGGCCTGAATTCCAAAGTCTTGGTCCTGCGTCGGGTGCTGTTGCCTCTTCCCTGACGTCAGTGCTCCAGGGGTATAAAAGATGCAGCCGATGCCATTTTCTTCAGTTTTTCTTGCCCCAGATGTCAGGTGCCCCAAAACGGGTAGGCTAAATAGATTATGCCAATAAACATGCATGCACTAAAGTAAACATTTCCTTCATCTACAAGCAAATACACCACACAGTTTGTATAGAATAGAGAAGTACAGATAAGACCCAGCAAATGAAAGGGGGATGGTGGGAGGGTAACCTGGATTGCAACAGTGAATACACTTGAACATCTACATTTATGGTAGGTACACAACTGCACTATGTTCATCGTGTTTCACTGTTGCAGTTATTACTCTTGGGTTAAATCCCAAAACTGAGGATGGGTGGCTGGTCTAAATAGGATTAGGAGAGGCTATGAGGCCCTGCAGAACTGCAGTGGCAAAGCCTGCTCTGGATTTAGAGTAGAGAGGTAAGTGGTAGTGCTTTGTAAAAGTGTGCACTGAACTCCAAGTTGCAGCCTCTAAGATGTCTTTGGTTGGTACTCCTCTGAGGAAGGCTGTTGAAGTGGCTGCTGCTCTGGTAGAATGTGGCCTAATGCCCTTAGGCACTGATTTGCCATGCTGTGAGTAGCAGAGACGAATGCAATGGCCTATCCATTTTGAAATAGTCTGTTTTGAGATCGCCTTTCCTTGTGATCCTGCAGCATATGCCACTAAAGGTTGCTCAGTCTTTCTGAAAGCTTTAGTTCTGTCCAAGTAGAAGCGTAGCTGTCTGTTATGTCCAAGGAATGCAGAAGTCTCTCACCCTTGTTCTGTGGGTTTGGATAGAAGGTAGGCAAGTGAATGGTTTGGTTAAGGGCCACACTGGACACCACCTTAGGCATAAATGTAGGGTTCGTCCTCAGAGAAACCCTGTCTGGATGGAAAATGATAAAAGGTTCCACAGCCATGAGTGCCTGTAAGTCCAAAACTCATCTTGCAGAGGTTACTGCTAGGAGCAGAGCTGTTTTCCAGGATAAGAATTTTATATCAGCTGTTGAGGCTGGCTCAAAAGGAGGCAGTGTGAGTTTTTACAAGACATAATTGAGGTCCCATGCAGGTACTGGTGCTCTCCTTGGAGGTGTTATGTTTTCGACCCCTCTGAGGTGCTGCCTTATTAAAGGATGAGAAAAGATAGGTGGTTGCGTATTGTAATGAGCTGAAATGGCAGAGGCATGAATCTTAATTGATGAAAAGGATAGGCCTTTGTCCAGCATCTAAGTTAAGTATTGTAAAATCTGAGGAATATTTGGTACAAACGTGTCAATTCCTTGTTCCTGGTTCCAAGCACAGAATCTCTTCCATTTTTCTGCATAAGAATTTCTGGTACTGGGCCTCCTGGCCTCCAAGACAACATCCATTACAGCTTTTGAAAGAGGAGTGGCTAC
The DNA here is from genome assembly GCF_019279795.1 of Protopterus annectens. Taxonomy (NCBI): domain Eukaryota; kingdom Metazoa; phylum Chordata; order Ceratodontiformes; family Protopteridae; genus Protopterus; species Protopterus annectens. Next base: position 919,369,540 of record NC_056727.1, on the reverse strand, counting down.
ATTATCCACCATGCTGCCAGATTTAAGGTCCTGCGTTGGCTGTGCAGGATCTGACTGTTTTGTTGGGTCAGTAAGTGAGAAGTTTGAGGCAATGTCCAGGCTGGACCTCAAGACAAGTTCTTTAGGATTGGGTACCATTGCTGGTGTGGCCAGTCTGGAGCAATCAGTATCATTTTTGGCTTCTCTTGTCTGACCTTTAGGAGTACCTTGGGAAGGAGAGGCAGTGGAGGAAAGTCATATACTGTTAGGTTTTTCCAGCTGAAGGATAGGGCATCCACTTTCCATGCTTGCTTGTGATACATCCTTGTGCAGAATCGCTGTAGTTGGTAGTTGTGAGGGGAGGCAAATAGATCTATGTCTGGGCATCCCCATTTCCTTGTTATCAAGCTGAAGACTTGTGGATCCAGTTTCCACTCGTTGGGATCCATGAGATTTCTGCTTAGTTCGTCTGCCAGAGTACTGATTTTCCCTGGCAGGAATTGTGCTTGCAGGTGAACTAGATAAGTCAATGCTGTGTCCCACAAAGTCATGGCTTGTCTGCAGAGGGGGTAGGAATGTGTGCCTCCCTGCTTGTTTATGTACCACATGACTGTAGTATTGTCCTGTCTTTACCAGTAGTTGTCCTGGATGAAGTAGATCTTTGAAGGCTGTCAGGGCATTCTGAACAGCTAGCATCTCTTTTTGATTTATATGAAGATGCATCTGGCTTGCGGGCCATGTGCCCTGAATACATTTTCCTGCCATGTGGGCCCCGCAGGCATAATCTAATGCATCCGTTGCTAGTGTCTGCCTGGCTGTGGGTAAAGTGAATGGCTGTCCCTTGTTGTGGTGACAGGCCTGTGCCCACCATCGAAACTCCTGTTGCAGGCAGGGAATGATAGTAATTGTTTCCAGGCTGTGGCAATGTTGAGTCAAAACACTTTTTAGATACCGTTGTAGTTTCCTCATATGCAGTCTAGCATATGGAATTAGCAGAATGCAGGATGCCATGAAGCCCAAAGCCTGCAGAATTTTCCTTGCAGATAAACTGGGTCTTTGTTGCCAACATTTTGAAGTAAGAAGTCAGCTGCCATCGTTTGTCTGGCGTGAGATAAGCCATCTGGGCAGTTGTATTTAAACTTGCACCCAGGGAATATTATCTCTTGAGAGGGTACTAGTTTTGATTTCTTTTTGTTTACTGTGAACCCTAGGCAAATTAGTAATCTTTTTGCAAACGCCAGATGCTTTAGTAGAATGTCTTTGTTCTCTGCTTGAATAAGGCAGTCATCCAAGTAAGAATATATTTGAATTCCTCTTTGTCTGCAAAATACAATTACTGGTGCCAGGCATTTTGTGAAGACCCTGGGCGCAGTAGATAAGCCAAAGGGCAGTGCAGAATCTGAGGTATCTTCTGCAAGATTGTCTGATTGAGACATGCAGGTATGCCTGTTCTAGGTCCAAAGTTACGAGCCAAGCCTTCTTGCCCAGCATGGGCAGTAGCTGCTGCAGAGTCAGCATTTTGAATTTTGGAACGTCCAGAAATGTGTTTAGTATAGACAGGTCCAGTATTTGTCTCCAGGCTTTGTCCTTTCTGGGCACCAAGAAAAGTCTCAAGTAAAATCCTTGTCCCTGCTCTTGTTGTGGTACTTGCTGAATGGCCCTCATGTCCATGAGGGATGAAACCTGCTTTTGTGCCTCTGCCCATTGACTGAGTGGCAGGTCTGGCATACCTTTTGCCCTTGGCAGGGTGTGAAAGTGGAACCTGTAGCCCTGAGACACTATGTTCAAGACCCATTTGTCCTGGGTAATCATGTGCCAATTTGGTGAAAAAAGTGCTAGTTTTCCCCCTAAGGGGGTTGCCAAAAGATAATTGCTTGGTTCTGGCAGAGGAAAGTCATTGGGATTGTTTCCTGTATGGTTGTGATTTGTCTTCTCTGCTTTTGGAGGTAGAAGCACCCTATTGTTTAGGCCTGTACGAGCCTTGGGGCTGAGATCTGCCTCTGGGGTGTCTGTATCTGCCTTTTTGTGGTCTGTCTGACACTGGAAAGGACCAATTCTTTGTAGGCCAGTTCCTGCTAAATAGTACAGTTGTGTACACCTACCATAAATGTAGATGTTCGAGTGTCTTCACTGTTGCAGTCATAACTGTAGGGTGCTCCTGCCGGCAGGCAGCCCGAGGTCGGCCAGAATCCCAAAGTCTGGGTCCGGCGTCGGCTGTATAAGCTAGTATCCTGACGTCAGTACGCCTTGGTACATAGCCCTCAGCCGACGCCATCTTCTCCAGCCTTTCTTGCCCTAGATGTCAGAAGTCCCCAACAAATCAAAAATGAATCCAACAAGGAAACACAAATACACCACAAATATGAGAGAAAGAGGGGATAGGAGGGAGGGAAACCCCGACTGCAACAGTGAAGACACTCGAACATCTACATTTATGGTAGGTGTACACAACTGTACTATGTTCTTCGTGTTTCACTGTTGCAGTCATAACTGTAGGGTGGAATCCCAAAGCAGTGTAGAGGGGAGGAGGCTTTAGATAGAAGAAGGGGAGGCAAGAATACCCTGCAAGACAGCAGAGGCAAAGCCTGCCCTAGACTTAGAAAACAAGGGGAGATTGTAGTGCTTGGAAAAAGTAGCAGCTGCTCTAGTAGAATGACTTCTAATGGTCCCTGGAAACTGTTTCCCATGATAAGTGTAACAAAATCTGATTCCATAAGCAATCCATTTGGAAATAGTTTGTTTAGAAATAGGTTTTCCAAGAGAACTGGAGGCAAAGGAAACAAACAATTGGTTAGACTTTCTGAAATCTTTAGTCTTGTCCAAGTAAAATCGTAACTGTCTGTGCACATCTAATGAATGCAAAATCCTTTCCCCTTTATTTTGAGGATTTGGAAAGAAAGTAGGAAGGTGAATTGTCTGATTCAAAGCCACTTTCGAAATCACCTTAGGCATGAAAGTAGGATTGGTCCTCAAGGATACTCTGTCCTGATGGAAAATAAGGTATGGTTCCACAGCCATGAGAGCTTGCAACTCTGAGACCCTTCTGGCAGAGGTCAATGCTAACAAAAGAACAGTCTTCCAGGATAGAAACTTAATATCTGAAGATGCAGCAGCAGCAAAAGGAGGCAAAGTAAGTTATTCAAAAACATAATTAAGATCCCAGGCAGGGACAGGAGGGGTCCTTGGAGGCCAAATTTTAGCCCCTCTCAAGAACTGCTTCACCAAAGGATGTGAAAAACAGGAGGATCAGAACTGAAATGCAGAGATAGCAGAAGCATGAATCTTAAAGGAAGAAAAGGAAAGTCCTTTAGATAAAAGTTCCGAAAGGTAAAGCAAAATAGAGGAGAGATCAGGAACCTGAGGATCAGAGCCTCGGTCCTGCATCCAAATAGAAAACCTCTTCCATTTAGAGGCATAGGATTTCCTAGTGCTAGGCCGTCTAGCCTCCAAAAGAACATCCAAGACTTGTTTGGGAAGACTAGAGGAAATCAAATTCCTTTGAAGAGCCAAGCTGCCAAGCAAAGGGTCCTGAGATTGGAATGTAGCAACTGACCCTGATGCTGGGACAGAAGCGAAGGGTTCAGTGGAAGAATCCAAGGAGGCCCCGAGAACAGGAGCTTTAAGGTTGGATACCAAAACTGTCGAGGCCAATTTGGAGCAATCAAGATGAGGAACTTGGGCTTGTCCTGCTTTACCTTCAGTAGTACCCGAGGCAGTAGAGGAAGAGGAGGGAAGGCATATGCTGAAAGGCTTCTCCAGCTGAAGGACAGGGCATCCACTCTCCATGCTGTTTTGTGGAAGGACCTGGTGCAAAAGCGAGGCAGCTGATGATTGAGATGGGATGCAAACAGATCTATCTGGGGACATCCCCAAACTGCAGTAATCCTGTTGAACAAGTTGGTGTCTAGCATCCATTCGTGAGGATCTGAAATGTTTCTGCTCAGGCTGTCTGCTAAGAGATTCTGTTTCCCTGGAATGAATTGAGCCTGGAGATGCAGATTCAAATTTAGAGCTGTGTCCCATAAACTCATAGCTAGTCTGCAAAGGGGGTATGAATGAGAACCCCCCTGCTTGTTGATGTACCACATGACCGTGGTGTTGTCTGTGCGAATTAGCAGAGGCCCTGGTTGTAAAAGGTTTTGAAGGCTAAAGGGCATTTTGAACTGCCAACATTTCCTTCAGATTGATGTGCCAGTGAAGATGGTCCTTTGTCCAGGTTCCCTGCTGGCAATTGTCTAGAAAGTGTGCTCCCCAAGCATAATCCGAGGCGTCCGTGGTTAGGATTTGTGTAGGTTGAGGGAGACGAAAAGGTTTTCCTTCGTTTAAAGTGCATGCCCTGGACCACCAGAGGAACTCCTTCTGGAGGCAGGGGATCAGAGGAATCAGAATATCCAGATCGTGGTAATGCTGTGACCATACACTTTTCAGATACCATTGAAGCTTTCTCATGTGAAGCCTTGCGTTTGGAATCAACAGAATGCAGGAAGCCATGTAGCCCAGAGCCTGCAGGAATTTCCTTGCAGTGAGCTGAGATAGAGTTGCCAAGGTGTTGAAAGTAGAAGCCAGCTGAGTTTGTTTTTCTGGAGTGAGGTAGGCCCTTTGTAAGGTTGTATTTAAGAGGGCTCCCAAGAATACCATTTGTTGAGAAGGGATCAATTGTGACTTTTTTATGTTCACTGAGAATCCCAGTAATAGGAGAAGACGTTGAACAAAGTCCAGATGTTGAAGCAGAAGATCTTTGCTGTCTGCCTGAATAAGGCAGTCGTCCAAATAGGGGTAAATCTGGATCCCCTGAAGTCTGCAGTAAGCCACTACTGGTGCCAGGCACTTGGTGAAGACTCTGGGCGCAGTAGATAAACCAAAGCGCAGAACAGAGAATTGAAAGTGCCTCGAACCTGCCTTGAACCTGAGGAATTTCCTGCGTTCTTGTCTGATAGGGATATGCAAATAGGCTTCCTTTAAGTCCAATGTCACCATCCAGGCGTCCTGAGAGAGCATTGGAATTAGCTGTTGCAGAGTAAGCATCTTGAACTTTGGAATTTCCAAAAAGGTGTTTAACACAGAAAGGTCCAGAATAGGTCTCCATGAGTTTTGTTTTCTGGGAACCAGAAACAGCTTTGAATAAAACCCTTTTCCCATTTCCGAGAGTGGAACAGGCTCTATGGCTCTCATGGCCAGAAGAGCATCCACTTGAGTTAAGGCCTCTGACCATTGAAGTTTTGGCAGATCTGGCCAACCGTGAGTCCTTGGCAAAGTGTGAAAGTGGAACTTGTAACCTTTTAAAATCACGTCCAATACCCATCTGTCCTGGGTAATATGAGTCCAATTTCTGTAAAAAAGAGAGTTTTCCTCCGAGGCGTCCAGGTAAAGGGGTCCTGAAGCCCAACCGAGAGTCATTGAGTTTGCTTTCTTTGAGATTGGGATCTGTCTTCTCCCCTTCGGTGAAGAAGCAGTCCATTGTCTAGATCTGTAAGAGGTCTGGCCTTGACCACGACCTCTGGAGCGTCTATATCTTCCCCTTTGAGGCCTGTCAGACATGGGAAAGGACCAATTTTTAGAGGGCCAATTCCTGGAAAATCTAGGAGGCTGAACTTGCAAGAAATCTTTTACAGTCTGCATGGACTTTGCCTTTTCTTCCATCTTTTAATAACTTCCTCAGCCTTAGAACCAAAACGAACATCTTGTTGAACAGGGGCATCTAATAACTTAGCCTTAACCTGTTCAGGTAAACTTTGTTCACGAAGCCAGGCATGTCTCCTAATCACAGTACCAGAGGCAGCAGCCCTGCAGGAAGCATCCAAAGCATCAAAACCACAATGTAAGCTATGCTTGTTAACCTGTTCAGTAGCATGCAAAACATCCTGAAGTTCCTTATCCTCTGCACAAGCAGGAAGGAAGCAAGCTTTGCTTTAAAACAGACAAAAGAAATTGCTGATATTTAAACATATGAAACTGGCAATTTAAAGCCCTTACAGACAGGGTAGCAAAAGTATATACCTTTTCCCCACCTGTCTAAAGCACGAATCCTTCTCAGAGGGAATAGGATTTTTAGAAGTAGCAACCTTAGCAGCCTTAGAGCCCTGAGAAATAGTTTCAGGATCTGCAGAAGGGTTTTAAATAAAAATAAATGAGAGTCAGGAACCCTATAAAATCTATCAGGCTTAGAAGGAGCAGGAGGCATGGAATCAGGATTCAAATTAGCCTCAGAAAAGCATCATCTACAATGTCCAAGACAGGAGGGATAGCTAAAGGCCTATGCTGAGGAAGAAGAAGAAATTCTCTAAGCCTCTTTTTGGAAGCACAATATTCCTGTCCTTCCCAATGAAAATGTTCCCTCATCTCATGCAAGGTTTCCCCAAAAGAAAAATCCTCAGGCGGAGAGGCCGAGGGCAAAGAATCCTCAGCATCCGAATCCTCATAAGGGGAAAGGAATAGTCCTGATCAGAGGAAGAAACAGAAGATACAGAAGCCTGGTCAGAGGAATCCAGAGTAACATCCTGTCGAGGCCTTTTCTCAGGAGGGGGGTGAGAACCCCTAATCATTGTAAGCAAATCTTCAGCCATCCTCAATAATTGTTTTTGTGTCTTGGGAGTGGATTCAGAAGCAGCTTGAGCTGGAACTTTAGACTTAGTAGGAGTCTTTGTCTTTGCCTTTGAAATAGTGATGTGAGTAGGCCTGAAAACCCCCTCAGAAGCCAGTACCTGCACAGCGGTTCCGGACCCATCTGAAGGAGCGACGTCCGAAGGTCCTGCAGCAGTTAAAATAGTGGGCCTTGATGGCTCCCCATGGGAGTCCGTATCGGCCATCGGTTCAGAAGTGGCGGACGACAGGGGCTGCAAAAGCGCCTCACTGACGACAGCCGAACCGGACGCTGGCTCCAGCTGCAACGAGTCCTGTTTGGACCTCGGAGGCCTGTCTTTGTCTTTGCGCTTCTTTTGAACTACGGTAGTGTCCGACGACATTCTATAATTGAAGCGTCTGCCAAAATAATTTAACAAGAAACGTCGTGGTCAGGGCCTAAGCAAGGTAGACAGTAAGAGTGGAAATCTTTATGAGGTATTTGTTTCCCACACGCTATACAATTATTAACTTTTTCTGACATCGGAGGAACAAGAAAAGATTCTAACGGGTACTTAGCTTTGAGAAGAGAAGTAACAACTTCGGACCGACAACAACCAAATACGCTGTTCGAAAATCGCCAACCAACGTTTTGCGAGCTGCTTTCCACCGCACGGCAAGAAAGACTGGGAAGATGGCGTCGGCTGAGGGCTATGTACCAAGGCGTACTGACGTCAGGATACTAGCTTATACAGCCGACACCGGACCCAGACTTTGGGATTCTGGCCGACCTCGGGCTGCCTGCCGGCAGGAGCACCCTACAGTTATGACTGCAACAGTGAAACACGAAGAACATCTGGGTGGCTGTACCTGTAGGAAATCCTTAACTGTCTGCATGGATTTTGCTTTATCCTCCATTTTCTTCAACATCTCTTCTGCTTAACACCAAACAAAGTATCATGCTGTAATGGAGCATCTAATAATTTTGCTTTAAAATGATCAGGCATATTCTGTTCTTTTAACCAAGCATGCCTTCTAATGACAGAACCTTTAACAGCGGCCCTGCAAGAGGCCTCCAGTGAATAAAAACCACATTGCAAAGTATGCTTTCCCACTTGTTCAGCTGCATGCAATAAATCCTGCATTTCCTTGTTATCAGAACATTCAGAATTTGTCAACATTTTCTGTTTAAGCAGTGACATTAACTACTGCTGATATTTAAGCATATGAAACTGACAATTTAAAGCCCTTACAGCCAAGGTAGCAGAAGTGTAAACTTTTTTTCCCCATCTGTCCAGCGCCCTAGAATCCCTATCAGAGGGGACAGGGTTTTTTGCAGTGGAAGCCTTGACCCCTTTGGGACCCTGAGATATAGTTTCTGGGTCAGCAGCAGGGTTTTTATATTGAAATTTATGAGAGTCTGGAACCCTGTAGTATCTGTCTGGCTTAGCAGGTACAGGGGGTAAAGAGTCAGGAGTCAGGCCGGACTCTGAAAATACATCATCTACAATGTCTAGAACAAGTGGAATAGCAAGAGGTCTGTGCTGAGGTAGTAAAAGAAAGTCTCTGAGCCTTTTCTTAGATTATGAGTAATCTTGGCTCTCTCAGTGAAAATGCTCCCTCATGGTATGCAGGGTTTCCCCAAAAGAATAATCCTCAGGAGGAGAGGCTGAAGGAATAGATTCTTCAGCATCAGAATCCTCATAGGGAGGAAAAGAGTATCCCTGTTCAGAAGAAGAATCAGAGGAAATTGAAACCTGATCAGAAGAGTCATATTCTGTCTCTTGCCTAGGCCTCTTATCAGGAGGGGGATGGGAACCCCTGATCAAAGTAATTAGGTCTTCAGCCATTTTAAACATCTGTTTCTTAGGCATGGAAGTCTGTCCAGGAGAATGCTGTACTTGTTTTTTTGTCTTTAGAGCCATTTTAGACTTTGTCTTTGAAGCTGAGGTTGACTTGACATATAATTGTGTAGGTCTGAAAACACCCTCAGAAGCCGATGCCCGCTCAGCGGCTCCAGACCTATCTGAGGGAATAGTTTCCAAAAGTCCAATACCTTGAGTATCCAGAGGCCTAGTCAGCTCCACGTGGGAGTCGGAAGCGACCTGTGGCTCTGAGGTAGCGGGCATCAGGGGCTGCGAAAGCGCCTCACTGAGAACCAGCAAACCGGCAACTGGCTTAGCAGGGGCCTCGTCATCGGTTTTGGACCTCGGATGCCTGTCTTTTTCCTTTTCCTCGCGCTTTTTATAAACTCCGGTCGTCGGCTGTTCCGACGGCATTATATAATTAAAGCTTCGGCCAAAGTAATGAAAAGCAAAATCATACCAATGCTTAATAGTGCATTGGTTAAATCTAGCACAAAATCAACAGCTAGCAACGTCATGATCAGGGCCTAGGCAAGGAATACAGTAAGAATGAAAATCCTTATGAGGTACTTGCTTCCCACAAGAAATACAATTGTTAACTTTTTCCTGACATCGGCCTGGAGCAAGAAAAAAGTTTCCCCAATGAGGTACTTAGCTTTAATGAAGACTTCGGATCTGAAATTTGAATGTGAAAATCTCAGGAGTTGGCCGACCGGCACTTGCGAACTTCTTTTGCTTCAGGCACCTCGTGGCAAGAAAGACTGAAGAAAATGGCGTCGGCTGCATCCTTTATACCCCTGGCGCACTGACGTCAGGGAGGAGGCGACAGCAACCGATGCCGGACCTAGACTTTGGAACTCAGGCCGACTGCGGGTAGCCTGTCAGCAGGATAACCCAATTGTAATGACTGCAACAGTGAAACACTATGAACATCTGGGCATTGTACTCTATAATGGGTTGAATGAGGGATGGGTACAGTGGGACAATGACCTCCTTTCTTCTGGATGAAAAGCCCTTAGTGATGAGGTTGCCACATAGAAGAATTTCCTGACTGTTGTGGCGATGTGGTTACTGAAGGTGAGACCAATGTCCACCTGTGTCCCTAAGTCTCATCACATTTTTGGTGTTTAGTGTACGTACTGCCACCTATGTGGTAATTCACGGGTGCATGTTTTTTCCCAAAGGGGATAACTATACATTTCTTGGCATTGAACTTGAGCCCATGGCTCTGGCACCAAGCATCTGTTTCTTAAGGCCCTTTCATAGAATATCCACATCATTTGGGGATTCAATAATTGCTCCCAGTTTGCAGTCACCTGCGAACTTTGTTAGCCAGAGTCCCTTAGTGTTGGCCTGTACTTCAGAGAAGTAGATGCCAAGCAAGAGCAGTCCCAGGACTGAATCCTGAGGTACTCCACTTGTCACTTGTCTGGAGCTGGATTTGGAGTCGGCTACTTTCACAGTGTGGGTTCTGTCAGTAAGCCAGTTGGCAACCCATCGAGTGACGTAGGGATTAATGCCCAGCTTAGTAAGTTTATCTATGATTCCAGAGTGGGGGATGGTGTCGAAGGCCTTGGCGAGGTCCAGATAGGCTGTGTGGATCGCCTTACCCTCATCCACAGCTCTGGAGACTGATTCAAAGAAGTCAGTCAGGTTCATGAGACAAGATCGGCCCTTCACGAACCCAAACTGGGTGGGGTCCAGTGTTTGAAGGTTGCCAATGTCTTTGTTTATAAGTTCCATGATAATATGTTCCATGGCCTTGCAGATCAGGCTCGTCAGACTGATGGGGCAGTAGTTCCCAGGATCCAAGGTGGATACCCCTTTGTGGAGTGGGATAACAGTAGCTGTGCGCCACTCAGTGAGCATGAAGCCTGCGGTGAGGCTATGATTAAACATGACACTAAGGTGAGGTGCCAGTTCACACAGCCCGGGATGTTGTCTGGTCCCATGGCTACTGTATTCTTAACTTTGGAGAGTGCGTTTTTTACCTGTGTGGCCATTATAACCGGAATCTGGAAATCTTTCGGTACTGAGTTGGGTCCCTTTAGGGGCTGAGAGTGGGGTGAAGTTGGCACTGAATCGATCTGCCAGGATATTGGCAATATCCTTGGGATCGGTACATTTAATGCCATTCTGCTGTAGCTCAGAGCAGATCTGAGCATTGCCATTTAGATTCTTGACATAGCTATAAAATGCCTTGTGGTTGTCTTTGGAAATTTTATTTACATAACTAGCTTTGGAGGATTTTATGAGGGATCTCAGCTTCTTGTTGAAGCTGGTAAGGGAGTTTTTTGCATTCTGGGATTTTCCTCTTTTCTGCAACAGTTTCTTCCTTTTGTTGTAAAGTTTGTTTATGGCAGGGGACCACCAGACTGGCTTCCTTTTTTGGATGAGAGCGTCTTGGTTCTATTTGGGATGGCACGATTCATGCACGAGTGGATGTGCTCATACAGTGCCTTAGTGTAGGATTCAGCAGTTGAACTTTCAGTTCCCGTCTGCATGGGTGTCATGAAGTTTGTCACTTCTGACCTGAGTAGCATGAAGTTGGCTTTGGAGAAGTTTTTTTACAGAGGTTTCCTTACTGGGGCCTGGGGGACGGATGTGGATGTCAAGGGTGATTAGCTTATTGTCAAGACCTACTAACATTTTTACAGAATGATATTGGGATACTCAGCTAACAAAACCACTTAAGAATGCATTCCTAGCTCCCAAATCTAATGAACAGATGCATTTTGCAAGTTAAGTATGAAAACGTCAATTTGTTTTTATCACAACACTCAAATGGACACATTTTAGTTTTAGGTTTAATGCTATAAAAGCAAAATATTTTTGTCTTTCATAGCCTTTACATAGTCTTCCTGAAGAAAAATAATATGCACATATTTGTTCTACTGAATGTTTTAAAAATCTTGCAGTCTCTGAATTTATAAAGGCCATTCCTGTCTTTACAGAGGGAGTTGCATCACTGCAAGAGTTTGAGAGTTTCTAAACTTTTCCAGATACTTGGGATAGTAGTCATTATACTTTTTACAGCATCTGTCATTAGTTTCAACGCTGTATCCTGAAGGTAATCAGTGCGTAATTTTACAGTTGTAAAAACTGATTTTGGTACATAATTTTAAATGGCAAAAATAAATATGATTCTGTTACTACTGTCTCTCAGCAGAAACCGCTCATATACATTTCCATTGTGAACAAACTGCAAAAAAAGAGCAATCCAATGGCTATGAAAACTGCTGCATGCAGATCTTAAATAAAACAGCACTACATTTCTGAGATGGTTTCACATACTTAAGACAAACTATTAGGAAAATGTATCATGGGAATCAGCTGTAGACAAGTCTGTGTCCGATTTTTGGTATAGAGACCTCTGTCTTCAATGCTGTGTCACTTAAACAATAATCTATGAATGGATTAGGGCAATGCAGGATTTACACATAGATGACATGGTTCAATCAAGAGTGCAAAGCCCAAGTGATCAAACAAAACTAGCTCTAGGTAAATCCTGCATTACCCATAAACAGAAGTGAAATACTGCTGTAATATAATATGATTATTTTTTTATTAATTTATTTATTCTTTGTTAACTGGGTAAGGAATCTGGTCCAAGGACCCTTTTCAGTTGTAACTCAGGACACAAAAGCAAATACAATGACAAAGACAGTATACATATACCAAAAAAATAATTTTTACACACACAGACATCTACAAAATGCAGTAGTCAAGGCAACTATTTGACAATACAGATACATCTATGACAAACACAGCAATACAGTAAAGGCAAACAAGTATAGTGATACTGGATACTGATTATTCTATTTGCCAGATTCATAGTCTGGGAAGAGGGATATCAGGTAAGAGTATTCAGTTTTCCTCAATTTCAAGGAAAAAATTAGGAGTCTCTTAGGGGTCAGAGTCCTCTTTTTGTTGGATGATGGTCCTGAGGAATGGTGCTGGGACTTAATCTTTGGCAGGTTCTGCCAAACTGTAAATAGTTCCTCTATCAGTTTCTTATAGGTTCATAGGTGTATACTAGGCTGACCATCACAGTAACCCTTAAAAGCCTAGCTGTGCAACCCAAACGTGACACAAAATTTGACTTATAGGGACTGATTTACAGCCAGACCAGGGGTGAATTTCCGATTACCCATCTATAGGTGCAAGTTGCTCTTAACTAGGGACAGAGAAAAATTCTGCTTCACATGGATGAGGAGTCTGTTCTAGAAAATGGGAATTGTCTGAGAAAAGTACAGTTTTGTACCTACCATAAATGTAGATGTCCGATAGGTATGCATCTGCAGTCATAACATATGGGTTGTCCTGCCTCAGGCAGCCCTTCGGTCGGCCGGATTCCAAAGTCTGGGTCTGGCCTCGGCTGATGTCGCACCTTCCCCGACGTCAGAGCGTCTGGGGTATAAAAGCATCAGCCGACGCCATTTTCCTCAGTTGTTCTTGCCCCAGATGCCAGGTGCCCTCTAGGAAGGCTAAATTTAGATAAATGCAATAGAATTCCAAACATTTGCAAAATTATATATATATATATATATATATATATATATATATATATATATATATATATATATATATATACATGTATATACAAACAAATACACCATAATAGATTCCCCCAGCTAGCTAAAAGAGGGGTAAACACCCTAGGAATACCACAGAGGGGTAGGAGGGAGGGTAAACCTGACTGCAGATGCATACCTATCGGACATCTACATTAATGGTAGGTACAAAACTGTACTATGTCCTTCAAGGATGCATCTGCAGTCATAACATATGGGTAGAATACCATAGCCAATCTGGGGGAGGAGGTACTAAGAAAAAGTTGGTGTAGTTAAGATCCCCTGCAGGACTGCAGTAGCAAAGCCTGCTCTGGATCTGGAGTATAAAGGTAGATTGTAATGTTTGGTAAATGTATGCACGGAGCTCCAAGTAGCAGCTTCTAAAATGTCCTTGGTAGCCACCCCTCGTAGGAAGGCTGTAGTGATGGCCGTGGACCTTGTGGAATGAGGCCTGATGTTTGCAGGAACTGACTTTCCATGAAAGGAGTAACAAAATCGAATGCAATTTCCTATCCATTTTGAAATTGTCTGTTTGGAAATTGCTTTTCCTTGCACCCCAGCAGCATATGCTACAAATAGTTGGTCAGTTTTTCTGCTACTTTTAGTTCTGTCCAGTTGTCTGTGTATATCCAGGGGGTGCAGAAGTTTTTCCCCTCTATTCTGTGGATTTGGGAAGAACGTAGGCAAGTGAATAGCTTGGTTCAAGGATACCCTAGATACCACCTTTGGCATAAAAGTAGGATTAGTTCTTAGTGTAACTCTGTCCTGATGGAAGATAAGAAATGGCTGTACTGCCATTAATGCTTGTAACTCAGATACTCTTCTTGCTGAAGTTATTGCCAGAAGGAATGCAGTTTTCCAAGACAGAAACTGAAGATCCGCTGTTGCTGCTGGTTCAAAGGGAGGAAGTGTTAGTTTCTCCAAGACAAAGTTCAGATCCCAAGCAGGTAAAGGGGGTTTTCTTGGAGGTTTGATATTTTTGATCCCTCTCAGAAATTGCTTGAGGAGAGGGTGTGAGAAGATAGGTGGATCCACATTGTATTCTGCTGAAATTGCTGAGGCATGAATCTTAATGGAAGAATATGAAAGGCCATTGTGGAACAGTTCTGCTAAGTATTCCAGAATATGTGTCATGCTTGCCACTGTCACATCTAAGCCTTTTGATGTGTTCCAAATGAAATATCTTTTCCATTTAGCTGAGTATGTTTTCCTTGTGGAAGGCCGGCGAGCTTCCATGATAATGTCCTTCACTCTCTGTGATAAAACATTTTGTTTTGGATTTAAAGGATTTTCCAGGCAGTTAGCTGCAATGTTTTTAAGTTGGGATGCATGCTCTTGAAATTGTTCTGCATCAGAAGAAGAGGCCATAGGGGGAGAGGCCATGGTTTTGCCTGTGACATGCTCCTCAATAGTGGATACCAGTGTTGCCTTGGCCAGTCTGGAGCTATCAGAATCACTCTTGGCTGTTCCTCCCTGATCTTCAGTAGAACCTTGTACATTAAAGGGAGAGGTGGGAAGGCATATACTTTTAGAGCTTTCCAGCTGAAAGAGAGAGAGTCCACCCTCCATGCTTGTGGGTGGTATGTCCTTGAGCAGAATGTCCTCAGTTGATGGTTGAGGGGGGAGGCGAACAGATCTATCTCCGGCGTTCCCCATGCCTTTGTTATGAGTTGGAAGATGTCTGGGTGCAGCATCCATTCGTGTGCATCCATGGTAGTTCTGCTTAAGCTATCTGCCAGTGTATTTTCCTTTCCTGGCACGAACTGGGACTGCAGTTGGATACTGAGTTTCAGGCATAGCTCCCATAGATTCATAGCCAGCCGGCATAGAGGGTAGGAGTGTGTGCCTCCCTGCTTGTTTATGTACCACATGACTGTGGTGTTGTCTGTCCTTATTAAGAGGTGGCCTTGATGGAGGAAGGGTTTGAAAGCCTTGATTGCATGCATCACTGCCAGCATTTCCTTTTGGTTTATGTGCATGTGTAGCTGTCCTTGAGACCATAGGCCTTGGATACATTTGCCCTCCATGTGTGCTCCCCATCCTCGGTCTGAAGCGTCCGTGGTGATGGTTTGTTTTGTTTTTGGGTTTGTTGAAAGGCAACCCTCTGTTGGACTGGCAGGCCTGAGCCCGCCACAGGAATTCCTTTTGAAGGCAAGGAATGATTGGTATCAAAGTTTCCAAACTGTGACTGTGTTGAGACCATACACTCCTTAGATACCATTGTAATTTTCTCATATGCAGCCTGGCCTGTGGTATCAGAATTATGCAGGATGCCATGTAACCCAGGGCCTGCAGGATTTTCCTTGCAGTAAGCTGAGCTTGTCTTGTCAGATTCATGAAGTAATCCGGAAGTTGTTTTTGTTTTTCTTCTGTGAGAAAGGCCATTTGGGTGGTTGTGTCTAGATCCGCACCCAGAAAGGTTATCCTTTGGGATGGAACCAGTCTTGATTTTTGGATGTTGACTGTGTATCCCAATGCCTGTAGTAGGTGGATGGCATAGGCCAAGTATTTTATCAAATTTACCTTGTTGTCCGCTTGTATAAGGCAGTCGTCCAGATAAGGGTAGATTTGAATCCCCTGAAGTCTGCAGTGTGCAATTACTGATGCCAGGCATTTCGTGAATACTCTGGGTGCAGTAGATAAGCCAAAGGGCAATGCTGAGAATTGATAATGCTCTGATCCTGCAAGAAATCTGAGGTGTCTTCTGCAGTTTGGTCGAATAGGGACGTGCAGGTATGCCTCCTTGAGATCTAGAGTCACCAGCCAAAACTCCTTGCCCAACATGGGAAGAAGTTGCTGTAGGGTCAGCATCTTGAATTTTGGCACAATGAGGTAAGTATTCAGTGCGGACAGGTCGAGAATAGGCCTCCACTGATTTTCTTTTCTTGGTACAAGAAATAGTCTGGAGTAAAATCCTTGGCCTTGCTCTGAAAGTGGTACCTTTTCTATAGCTTTCATTTGAAGCAAGTTGTTGATCTGCTTTAAAGCCTCTGCCCTCTGATTTGGTGGTAGGATTGGCATTCCGTTTCTTTTTGGCAAAGTGTGGAAGTGGAACCTGTATCCTTTGTCTATTATTTGCAGTGTCCATGTGTCCCTTGTAATATAATGCCAATTTTTCGAGAATAAAGCAAGCTTTCCACCCAAGGGTGCTTCCAGTTGAGCCCTGGTGGGTGGAATCAGAGTAAAGTCATTGAGCCTGTCCTGGTGTAGTAGTAGTTGTTGCTGCTGTTGCACTACCTCTCTGTTTGGCAGGCTGCCACTGACGGCCTCTGTAAGAGCCCCTAGACTGGCCTCTGCCTCTGGGGCGTCTGTTCCTGCCTCTCTGGGCTCTGTCCGAGTCTGGAAAGGACCAATTCTTAGTAGGCCAGTTTCTGCTGAATCTCGGTGGTTGTACTTGTAGGAAATCCTTAACTGTTTGCACAGATTTTGCCTTTTCTTCATACTTTTTTAAGACCTCCTGAGCAGAGGAGCCAAATAAATTTTGCTTCTCCATTGGAGCATCCAGGAGTTTAGCTTTAACATGGTCTGGCAAAGATTGTTCCTTCAGCCAGGCATGCCTACGAATAACTGCCCCAGTCATAGCTGACCTAAATGAAGCCACCAATGCATCATAACCACACTTTAAGAAATTATTACTAACCTGCTGCGAGTTGTGTACCAAATCCTGAAGGGATTTACGGTCAAGGGACTCAGGAGAAGAAAGCTTCTTGTTCAGTTCATCTAACAAATACTCTTGGTACTGTATCATATGAAATTGACAATTTAGTGCCCTGACGGAAAGGGTTGCAGAGGTATATACCTTCTTTCCCCATCTCTCTAAAGCTCTAGACTCTCTTTCAGAAGGTAGAGGATTTTTGGCAGTGGCAGCCGCAACCCCTTTAGGGCCCAGAGTAATAGTTTCTGGGTCTGCAGAATGGGCTTTATGCAGATGAAAATGAGAATCCAGGACCCTGTAGTATCGATCAGGTTTGGCAGGGGCTGGGGGGAGAGTATCAGGGGCTGTACTGACATCATTTTACACATCATCAATTACATTCAAAACAGGAGGTATAGCTAAGGGCCTATGCTGAGGCAAATGTAAAAAGGTCCTTAATCTTTTTCTAGAATCAGAGAATTCCTGACCTTGCCATTGAAAATGCTCTCTCATGGAGTGTAGAGTCTCACCAAAGGAAAACTCTTCAGGAGGGGAGGCCGAAGGGATAGATTCTTCAGCATCAGAATCCTCATAGGGCGAATAAGCCTCCTCCTGGTGGTCTGACAACTCAGAACCATCCGAGGACTCATCTGAAGAGTGTGGGTCAGAAGGCTCAGTCCTGGGCCTTTTGTCTAGTGGAGGGTGAGATGCCCTGTCCAGGTGAGGTTGTGAACCTCTAATTAAAGAAATAAGGTCCTCTGCAAGGCTGAGGATCTGAGAACTAGAGGAAGGCCTCTGGGATGTAGTCTTGAAAGGCAAAGCTTTAGAAAGTTTAGCAGCTTTAGCCCTAGAAAAGGCCTTAATGGACATGGAAGCAGGGGGCCTAGCTGCCCCACGTGCAGGAGTAGATATGTCCAAAGGTATGGTGTCGGACATATCCTGGGCACTGGTTTCGGTAGGTAGCTCGGTAGCCGACTCAGCCGGGGCCTCCCGGGCCACGGTGGTCAGTTGAGTGGATTCGGATGAAGGAATCTCCGAGGACTCTGTTTCGGCCGAAACCGAGACACTCGTGGTAGGCCTTACCGTGGTTTCAGCCGAAACCACGGGCCGCGAGTGTCGGTCCTTGTCCTTCCGTTTTTTCACCAAATGTGATGTCGGAGTCTCCGACGGCATTTTATATGCAAAACTAGCCCCAAAAAATTCCTCTGCAAACTCCGACCGACGTCTAAGAGTTCGTCGGTTGAAGGAAGCACAGGCTGAACAGGACGATACGTCGTGGTCTGGGCCTAAGCAAGGAAGGCAGTAGGAATGGAAATCCTTATGAGGTATTTGTTTCCCACAAGTTAAACAATTATTTACTTTATCTGACATCGGCTGAGACAAGAAAGAGTCCCCAACGGGGTACTTAGCTTTTTCAAAGTTTTCGGTAGCTGAAATCACTGGATCTGACTGACCGGCACTTGCGAACAGCTTCTGCTTCGGGCACCGCGCGGCAAGAAAGACTGAGGAAAATGGCGTCGGCTGATGCTTTTATACCCCAGACGCTCTGACGTCGGGGAAGGTGCGACATCAGCCGAGGCCAGACCCAGACTTTGGAATCCGGACGACCGAAGGGCTGCCTGAGGCAGGACAACCCATATGTTATGACTGCAGATGCATCCTTGAAGGACATCATATTTTACTTATGTTGCAAGCAAGATTAAGGTCTTTTAATCTCCTATTCAGGAAGCATCCTTGAATGGTATTGGGGCCCACTGAGGTCATGTGCTTGGCTTTAGTGAATGCAGCTAGTACATGCTCACTAGTTACATTTGAGAGTATTATTGGGGGGGTCTGAGTGGGGTAAAGTTGGAAATTAATTTGTTCACCAACATGTTCACTGTACTGCCAGGCTCGGTTAATGTGACACTATTAACTACTATTTCAGCACACTGCTGTGTGCTGCCCTTGAGGTTTCTGACATGATTTACTATCAAAAGCTTGAAATGCAGTTGATCGAATGTCAGTTGAAGGAAAGTACAGTTTCAAATATGCACAATGGCGAAATGGAATAATACGAACCCATAATAACAAAAGTGAAAAGTACTGTTGTGTACACTTACCATAAATGTAGATATTTGAGAGTATTCACTGTTGCAGTCATTACATTTGGGTAATCTGCTGGCAGGTTGCTCTCAGTTGGCCTGATTAACAAAGTCTTGGGTCCTGCGTCAGTCGCTGTCCCTTCTTCCATGACGTCAGGGATATAAAACATGCAGCCAACGCCATTACATCAGTTTTTCTTGCCCCAGATGTCAGGTGCCCCCCAAATGGGGAGCCAAATACTTCAGTAATTAAAAACACAAAAATATACCTCCAAACAAAAGCAAATACACCAAAAGGCTTTTAAGCACAGTAAAGGAAAGTAGAGGTATAGTAAGAGGAAAAACAGGGGGTTGGAGGGAGGTTAACCAGGACTGCAACAGTGAATAAACTCGAACATCTACATTTATGGTAAGTGTACACAACTGCACTATGTTCTTCGTGTTTCACTGTTGCAGTCATTACATTTGGGTAGATTTCCAAAGCTATGGTTGGGAGGATGGATTTATACAGCATTAGGACCAGCTATAAGGCCCTACAGGACAGCAGAGGCAAAGCCAGCTCTGGATTTAGAGAAGAAAAGTAAATGGTAATGTTTGGTGAACGTATGAACTGAGCTCCATTTAGCAGCTTCTAGAATGTCTCTGGTAAGAACACCTCTGGGAAAGGCTGTAGAAGTAGATGCAGCCCTGGTGGAATGAGATCTGATCCCCTGGGGGATAGTTTTACCATGGTGCATATAGCAAAAACGAAAACAATGACTTATCCATTTGGAAATAGTCTGCTTTGAAATAGCCTTTCCCTCTGCCCCTGCAGCAAATGCCACCAGTAGTTGTTCAGATCTTCTTTGAGATTTTGTCCTGTTTAAATAAAATCTAAGTTGTCTGTGTGCATCCAATGAATGCAGAATCCCTTCCCCCTTGTTCTGTGGATTGGGAGAGAAAGTTGGCAAATGAATGGTCTGATTAAGAGCCACACTAGATACCACCTGAAGGATGGATTGGTCCTGACAGACACCCTGTCCGCATGAAAAATAATGAAAGGCTCCACTGCCATGAGAGCCTGTAGTTCTGAAACCCTTCTAGCTGAAGTGACTGCTAAAAGGAAAGCTGTTTTCCAGGAGAGAAATTTTAAGTCTGCCGTAGCAGCTGGCTCGAAAGGAGGCAGGGTGAGTTTTTCCAGCACAAAACTGAGGTCCCATGCAGGAATTGCTGCTCTCCTGGGAGGCCTTAAGTTTTTGGCCCCTCTGAGATACTGCTTTAGCAGAGGATGAGAGAAGAGGGGAGATTCTGTGTTGTAATGAGCTGAAATGGCAGAGGCATGGATTTTTATGGAAGAAAAGGATAGGCCCTTGTGAAGCATCTCAGTTAAGTATTGCAGAATCTGAGGAAAATTGGGCACTGTTGTGCTTATCTCTTGTGACTGATTCCAGGCACAGAATCTTTTCCATTTGTCAGCATAAGATTTTCTAGTACTAGGCCTTCTGTCTTCCAAAATGACATCCATCACAGATTTACTGAGAGATGTGGTTTGAATAATTAGTTAATTAGCCATGCTGCAAGATTCAGAGTTTGGAGCCGAGTGTGCAGAATTTCATAGCTCTGCTGAGACAGTAGATGAGGTGTTTGAGGCAAGTACCACGGAGGAAGGTGTGACATATTACTTAGAAGTGGGTATCAGTGCTGGCGAGGCCAGTCCGGAGCAATTAGGATCATTTTTGTTTTTTCCTGTCTGACTTTTAGTAAGACCTTGGAGAGTAGAGGCAGAGGGGGAAAGGCATAGACTGATAGTTTTTTCCAGCTGAAGGATAGAGCATCCACTTTCCATGCTTTTTTGTGATGAGTTCTTGTGCAGAATTTGCCCAACTGATAGATTTGGAGAGAGGCAAATAGATCTACGTCTGGGCTCCCCCATTTCTGTGTTAACATGCTGAAGATTTGTGGATCCAGTTTCCATTTGTGTGGGTCCATAAGACTTCTGCTTAGGTCATCTGTCAGAGTATTTTGCTTTCCTGGCAGGAATTGAGCTTGAAGATGTATTCGGTAAGTCAAGGCTGTGTTCCATAAGGTCATGGCTAGTCTGCAAAGGGGGGAGGAATGTGCACCTCCCTGCTTGTTTATGTACCACATAACTGTCTGTCTTTGTCAGTAATTGTCCTGGATGAAGTAAGTCCTTGAAGGCTGTCAGAGCATTCTGAACAGCTAGCATTTCTTTTTGGTTGATATGCAGATGCAGTTGGTTTGGGCTCCATTTGCCCTGAATGCATCTCCCTGTCAGGTGGGCCGGCCCCCCCCCCCTAAGCATAGTCTGATGCTTCTGTAGTTAGGGTTTGGGTGGCAGGGGGTAGAGTGAATGACAGTACCTTGTTTTGGTGACATGTCTCTGCCCACCAAAGAAACTCCTGTTGTAGGCAGGGAATGAGAGGAATCATTGTTTCCAGGCTGTGACAATGTTGACTCCATAAACTATTTAGGTACCATTGAAGTCTCCTCATATGCAGTCTTGCATATGGAATTAGTAGAATGCAGGATGCCATGAACCCCAAAGCCTGCAGAATTTGTCTTGCAAATAACTGGGTTTTTGTTGCCATTTGTTTGAAATATGTTGTCAATTGCCTTTGTTTGTCTGATGTGAGGTAAGCCATCTGGGTAGTTGTATTCAAGCTTGCACCCAGGAATGTAATTATTTGAGAGGGTGCCAGAGAGGGTACCAGCTGTGATTTCTTTTCATTTATGGTGTACCCTAGGCATGCTAGAAGCCTTTTTACAAACGCCAGATGTTGAAGTAGAGTGTCCTTGTCCTCTGCTTGAATGAGACAACTGTCCAGGTAAGGATAAATTTGAATGTTTCTTTGTCTGCAGAATGCAATTACTGGTGGCAGGCACTTTGTAAAGACCCTGGGAGCAGCAGATAAGCCAAAGGGCAGTGCAGAGAATTGGTAATGCAAAAAACCTGCTTTGAAGCGGAAGTATCTTCTGCATGATTCCCTTATTGGGATATGCAGGTATGCCTCTTTTAAGTCTAGAGTTACTAACCAAGCATTCCTGCCTAGCATAGGCAGTAGCTGTTGTAAAGTCAGCAGTTTGAATTTTAGAATGTCCAGGAATGTGTTTAGAATCAATAAGTCCAGTATTGGATGCCATGAATTGTCTTTTCTGGGTACCATGAAAAGTCTTGAATAAAATCCTTGTCCTTTTTCATTTTCTGGTACTGGTTGAATAGCCCCCATATCCATGAGGGACATGATTTGTTTCTGGGCCTCTGCCCACTGATTTTGTGGCAGATTCAACCATCCATTTGGAATTGGCAAAGTATGGAAATGAAATCTGTACCCCTGGGATACTATATTTAATACCCACTTGTCCTGGGTAATTAACTGCTAATTTTGAGCATGAAGTACTAGTTTCCCCCCCAAGGGGGCTGCCAAAAGATAAGTGCATGTAGATGGTAGAGGAAAGTCATTGAGACTGCTTACTGTAGGGTTGTGCTTTGTTTCCTCCAGATTTGGAGGTGGAGGCACCCCACTGCTTTGAACTGTAAGAACCCTGTGATTGATATCTGGAGCCTTTTGAGCACCTGGGTTTTCCCTGAGTGGCTCTGCTGGACACAGGAAAGGACCAGTTTTTAGTAGGCCAGTGTCTACTGAACCTGGGTGGCTGCACGTGCAAGAAATCTTTTACAGTTTGCATAGATTTAGCTTTGTCTTCCATTTTCTTTAAAACCTCTTCTGCCTTATTACCAAACAGAGTATCATGCTGCAAAGGGGCATCCAACAATTTAGCTTTAACATGACCAGGCAGATTTTGCTCCTTGAGCCAGGCATGCCTTCTAATCACAGATCCAGTAATGGCGCCCCCTACAAGAGGCTTCCAAGAAATCAAAACCACATTGCAAAGTATGCTTTCCAACCTGTTCTGCTGTATGCAATAAATCCTGTAACTCTATTTTCCACACAATCAGAAAGCAACATAATTTTCTGTTTCAGTAAGCCCATAACATGCTGTTGATATTTAAGCATATGAAACTAGCAGTTTAAAGCCTGGATTGCCAAGGTTGCAGACGTATAAACCTTCTTACCCCATCTACCCAGCGCTCTGGAATCTCTATCAGAAGGGGTAGGATTTTTGGCTGTAGAAGCCTTAACACCCTTGGGACCCTGAGAAATAGTTTCAGGATCAGCAGCAGGATTTTTGAAAATAAATTTGTGGGAGTCAGGAACCCTGTAATATCTGTCTGGCTTACTAGGAGCCGGGGGCAGGGAATCAGGAGCCATGCATGATTCCGAAAACACATCATCAACAATGTCTAATACAGGTGGTATTGCCAAAGGCCTATGCTGAGGAAGAAGAAGGAAATCACTACTGCTCAGCGGCTCCAGACCCATCCAAGGGAGAGACATCCTCAGGTTCAATACTTTGCGAATCTCGCGGCATACCGTACTCCGAATGGGTCTAGGTAGAGGCCTGCGACTCAAAAGTAGCAGGTATCAGGGGCTACGAAAGCACCTCACTGAGTACCAGCGAACCGGCGACTGGCTTAGGAGAAGCTTTGTCGTCTGTTTTGGACCTCGACGGTCTGTCTCTGTCTTTTCCCTTGCGTTTTTAATGAACTCCGGCTGTCGGATTGCTAACCAACGACATTTCAGGGTAGTTAAATCTTGAACCAAAATATTTAGAAGCAAAAATATACCGACACTTAATGGTGCGTTGGTTAAATTTAGCACAAAACCGACAGCAAGGCACATTGTAATCAGGGCCTAGGCAAGGAATATAGTACAAATGAAAATCCTTATGAGGTATTTGCTTCCCACAAGTAATGCAATTATTAACTTTTACTGACAACGGTAAGGAGCAAGAAAAAGTTTCCCCAACGGGGTACTTAGCTTTAGTTTGAAGACTTCGGTTCTGAAACTCGAATACAAAAATTTCAGGAGTTGGCCGACTGGCACTTGCGAACTGCTTCTGCTTCGGGCACCGTGCGGCAAGAAAGACTGATTAAAATGGCGTCGGCTGCATGTTTTATACCCCTGACGTCATGGAAGAGGAGACAGCAACTGACGCAGGACCCAAGACTTTGTTATTCAGGCCGACTGAGGGCAACCTGCCAGCAGATTACCCCCAAATGTAATGACTGCAACAGTGAAACACAAAGAACATCCACCTGTATATAGATTTTGATTTAAATTGTAACGAAAGTATATAAAAAAAAAAAAAAAAAAAAAAAAAAAAAACACTTACTGTAAGTTGTTCCACCTTCTTGTCCTACACAGTACACTGGCCCCTGGACAAGCTATAGTGACATTCTGTCCCCACCTGTGAGGTGTCATTTTTGAGGAAAGCTAATGAAATCAAGACTACATTGTCAACAGTGAACACACAAGCTATAGTTAACTTCTGTACACACTTCTGAAATTTGACTGAGGAAAATTAAAGAAATAATGACCACAGTATCCCCAGTCCACACACAAACTACAGCAATCTCTTTGCCCACCTTTGAGTGGAATCAATTTTAGACTAGGTGGAGCTCACTTTTAAGGATCCTACTAAGCAACTTATGCAGCCTGGAATGATGGTCCTGGAAGCTCTGAGGTTCTAGATGTTCTGTGATGCATTTTATGCCTTTTTTCACTACTCGGAAGATTTATATCTACACAAGTCAATTTTATTTTTACAAACACACACACGCTGCTTTCTTAAACAAATTTAAAGAATATCAATTCACCTATGGCATGATTTTGGGGTGTTGGAAAACATGACAGCACCTGAATAAAGCTGACAGAGAGATGAGGAGGACATGCAGACTACACAAATATACAGCCACAGTTAAGAGCTCAAGACAGGGAGACGTGAGCTGTGACATGGCAACACTACTCACTGTGCCTTTGTACCAATGGTGTGTTCCATTTCCACATATCTTGCCCAGAATAGCAAAAAAAGTCATTATTGTGGGCAGCGCTGATGTTTGACAAAGATGCAAAGGGGAAGAAATCATGGCCAACTTGCTGCTCTTGTATACACTTATACAAACTTCAACCCAGCCAATACACACACGCACACACACGCACACACATGCATACACAAACATAAGCCATAGCAATGATTGTTTTTCCCTCCCTGTATCTGAACACAGACTGGAATTCCAAGTGAAATAGTAACAGTTTTGCGAAACATACTTCAGAAAAGTGTTCACTCTCAGAATGATTCAAAATACCCTTTCAAGTATTCACCATAACTGGATTTCCTGACAGAGACCATCAATCATCATCATCAGCCCCCTTTTTCCCATGTTTTCTACATGGGGGTGGGGTATCGTTTTTAACTGTTGCCAACTCTCTCAATTCAGTGCCACACTCCTGCCTTCTTCAACACTCATGCCTGTCTGTCGTAGATCTTCTTTCACACAATCCATCCACCTCTTTGCTGGATGTCCTCACTTGCTCTTACATCTTTCCTCTCTCTCCCAAATCTTCCTCATCAGATTGTCTTCTGCTTTTCTGCACATGTGCTCAAACGACCATAATCTGTTCTCTTTGATCTTTTCTGCAATTGCAGCTACTTTGGCTTCTGCTCTTGCATCCTCATTTCGTCTGTCCCACAGTGTGCATCCTACCACCTTTCTCGGGCACTTCATTTCTATCACCTCTGGCTTCTTCAACTGTTCTGCCTTTACTGCCCAGGTTTCTGTACCATATCTTTCTCCCATTCGATTCTCGGCTTGGCTTGGGAGTGCCTTCTGTGTGGAGTCTGCATGTCCTCCCTGCGGTTGACTAGCGTTCGAAAGACATGTGTGCGTAAATGGGCGTACCTTGAACGTTGAGCATCGAGCTGGCACCTCGGCGTTTCGTAAAAATCTACTGCCAATCATTAGCGGACCGGAGTTCCGCTGTGGTGACCCCTTACCGGGAAAAAGCCAAAAGACAAATAACAACAGTAATATTGGTCGCACCACTGTCTTGTACACCTTACTTTTCCGCTTCTTTGGCATTCTTCTCTCATAGACTACACCTGATACTCTATGCCAGTTGGCTGCAGCCCCTCTGATCCTAGCTTTGACCTCTTCATTCAGACTATCCTTCTCCTCAACCACCCCTCCCAGATACTTGAAGCCGTTTACCTATTCCACAATCTTCCCTTCTATCTCTATTCTCAGCTTCTCCTGATTTCACCAATTTGCTGCCATTACCATGGTCTTATCTGTGCTTAGTTTCATCCCATGTGCCTTCAGATTTGCATTCCATTCTCCTATCCTTTGCTGAAGTTCTAGCTCAGAGTCTGCCTGCACTGCCACATCATTTGCATACAGCAGCTTTGCTGATCTGTCCCCTCCAACCTGTTTGCTAATGTAGTCCATCAACAGTATGAACAGCAGTGGGCTCAGAGCTGAACCCTGGAGTACACCCACTCCCACTGGGAACCCCTCTGTGAGACCGAACACTGTTCGTACTTGAGTCACTGGGTGCTTATACATAGCCTGCACTAATTCTACCATTATTTCTGGGACTTCAAACCAGTGCAGTACTGCCCAGATCAGTTTTCTTGGGACCTTGTCATATGCTTTCTCCAAGTTTAGGAAAGCCAAGTTGGACTCCCTCCTCATCTCTAGCTTCTTCTTAAGTATCTGTCTCAATGCAAACATCGGGTCAATTGTGCTGCATTCTGATCTGAATCCGAACTGCTCATCTCCCATCTTACATTCTACTACTCTGTGTATCCGTTTATCAATCACCCTCTCCAGAACTCTCATGCAATGTGCTAGAGTTTGATGCCTCTGTACTGCCCACAGTTGTGGATGTCCCCCTTTGTTCTTGTACACTGGCACGAGTATGCTTATTCTGCAGTCATTTGGGATACACCTTTCTTTCCACACTGTTCTTAGTACCCTCAGGAGCCATTTCTCCCCAATCTCACCCAGCATCTTTATGATATCTGCTGTGACCTCATCTGAGCCTTCTGCTTTCCCTGACTTCATCTTCCTTAGTGCTGTTCTTACTTCTTCTAAGGTGGGCTCCTCCTCTTCTCTCATTGTAGGCTATTTCTGGGGCAGTATAGCTTCTGCAGGGTTTTCTTCATTCAGAAGCTGCTGGAAATACTCCTTCCATCTGCCTTTGATATCCTGTGGACTGGTGAACAGGTTGTTGCTGGCATCCCTTATGAAGGGTGTCTATCTTCTTTATCTTTCTGTCTTTGCCTTGCGACCAGATATAGTTTCTTTGTGCCCCTTACAGAGTCACTTTTCAGAAGCTGGTAGAGTGTCTCTGATGCCCTAGCCCTATTCTTTGCTAATGCAACTTCTTTCTTAGCTTCTTTGCTAGCCAACCAGTAGTCCTGCCTAGCCTGATCCATCTTTTCTATCACCTATTTCTTCCTGCACTCCTTCTTTCTTTTGATGACTTCTGTATTCCACCACCAGCTTTCCTTATGTACCTTATTTCCATACCTGGCTCAGCCACATATCTTTTCTGTAGTCCTAACACATGCTGCTTTTAGGCACTGCCACAATTCTTCAACTCCACCTATTTCCTCCTCTTCTTGGGGTGCTAGACCCCTGAGTAATTCCTTGAACTGTACTTTCTCTTCAGTCAACTTCTAAGTCTTCAGCCTGGTCTCTGTTGACCTTGGAGCCTTCTTTGACCACTGCTTGCAGCTGATTGTGGCAACTAATGGTTTATGTTGTGGGTCGACTGCTTCGCTGGGGATGACTTTGCAATCATGGATTCTACCTCAGTGCCTTTTCCTTACTAAGAGGAAGTCTACCTAAGTTGCATGTTGGCTACTGTTGTATGTGATCTTGTGACTGTCTCTCTTTTTGAACCATCTGTTTGCTACTATAAAGCCATTTGCCAGACAGAAGTCTAGAATGGCTTCTCCTTCTTTATTCTTGCTGCCCCACCTATGTGGACCCAGGCAGTCCTTATATCCTGTTCTGTCTGTCCTGATATGTGCATTCAAGTCACCCATTATCAACACCAATTGAGAATTGACTTCCTGTCATGAAACTTTCCTAACAGGTGGCAAGCCTATGGCTGGGGTAGCTCTGTGCTGGAAATGCAAGCTAGCTAGAGAGCTATCCAATCAAATAAAGACAATATTGGAGCTCTTTCAGAAACTTTTGATTCATGGGTTAGTGGGGGATGAGGCAGACATAATACAAGCAGGGAAATGATAACCAGAATAAAAAAGCACTGAAGAACAAACTCACTAGTGGACTCCTACTCCAGTTTAAGGGACCAGACTATGCAGATATTTACTAGTAACTGTTTATGGAAAAAATGCAGTAATAAATGATTAAGGCATAAATCTGGTAGTAGGTGTACACAGTTCTGCCATAACTATGAACTAAATTTAAAGTACTGCAAGGCCTTGCTTGACAAGGGAGAAAACAGGTTATGTGAAGACCAACAACCAGCAAGGCCAGAGACTTGGTATATTTGTATTGCTTGTACTGCATATATATCCACGTTTTGCGGGAGGGAAAGTGGTAAGAGGTCTCCTTGTCTGACATTAAGGTCTCACAGAAGATCAAATTGAACCTTCCAGTTTTTTCCAACAGTGCATATCCTGTACTGTCAGAGTTGGACAAGCCACACTTAGGTTCATAGATGTGTTTACTATTTGTGAGTCTTTGTCTTGCTTTGAAGAAGACAATTAAAAAAAAAAAAAACATCATAAATTATATCTATTTAAAGTGATGATGGACTTACAGTTATAAAATCATAGGGCCATTTATTTACAAGTATTATGGTATATATTAAATGAAATTAATTTTGTATCACCATATTGTATGCATTTTCTACATGAACAATTTATTTATGTATTTTTATATCTGCTATGAATGAATTAATATTAGATACCCATAATATGGTCAAGTCTTGAGATATATGTTACAGGCACTTTAAGGCACTGACTTTGTAAAGGAGTTAATTGAATGTATAATTAAATAATTAATGGAATTATGATGTATAAAAAAAGTCTGCTTCATGTAACACTTTATTCCTTTTAGGCATAAGCCGAGGTACTGGATACATCAGTAAAGTTTTTTATCTTATTCTGGCGTTGTGTGTGTTTCGTTATATTGGAGTTGGCTGTGTGTTTTGACCTTCTTCCTCATATACTGCTAGTGCGTACACAAAAGAATGCTCTCTTTCAATGGCCTCTGAACCAGTTAGGTTCAGCAAAATGAATGCCCTAGTGCATGTACCTTTGTCAGAGTAAGCAGCTTGTATAAAAATATTGTACTCTTGCTCAAATATTCTCCAATTCTCTGCAATATTCTGATCAAATAGAAGTGGTGATAGTTTTCGAAATCAGTCTGCCATGCCAATAAATTGCAAAAAAACAATGCAACCCAAGTCCACTTTTAACTGTACGAATATACACACTTGCACATATGCCTGAAATTTATACCAGTATTTGTAACTATGCCCAACAGCACAACAAATTATTATGCCCAATAGCACAACAACCCTCTGAATAACTGAACTTAGCAAAATAGTCTCTCAGGCACAAGAATACTCTTGAAATTACTGTACTGCAAGAAATCACATCTTAGTGTAAGAAACATTTCAAAATAACTGCACTGTGCAAATGAATTGGGCAAAAGAAGATCACAGTAAAAAACATTTCAAAGTAATTGCTCTTTGTGAATAAACAATACATAGCACACAAACTTTGCTAAAATGGCTGTACTTTACTAAAGATCTGCGGTGGTGGTGCTGCGGTAGCGTTGTCGCCTCACAGTAAGATGCTGTCTGGTTCGATTCTCAGCTAGAGCGTCTTCTGCGTGGAGACATGCGTGAATTGGCGTACCTTCGTTGAAGGTTGTGCGTCAGGGCTGGCAACTCGGCATGTAAAAATCAACTGCCAATCATTAGCGGACCGGAGTTCCGCTGTGGCAACCCCTAACTGGGAAAAGCCGAAAGACACATACATAGTGCAAGAAACACTCTGTAATGGCAGCACTTTGTGAACAGACACACCCAGCACAAGAAACATTTCGAAATGGCCGTATTTTGACTGCACTTTATGAAACAGTTCCACTTTGCACACAAATAAACTCTTCGGAATAAATGCACAGTAATAAGCACACACTGTAAGCACTTTTACACACTTTCACATACTACAAATAATTCTAGTTATGTCCTTGATAGCTTCAATCGGTGCAAAACAGAAGTTTATGCCAAAACACATGCAGTCACCTTGCTTTATTTATGCTTAATGTGCCCTTTTTGCTCTTAGTACATCTGTTTTGCTTGTTTAATCTTTTTTCATGCCCATTATACTTTTCTTGTGCTTGTTTTACTTTAAACATGCTCATTTTACAATTCCGAGGTAATTCCAAACCCTTTATGTGCTTTACTGATAATCGTTTTATCAAATATCTTAATTTTAAACATTTTGTTTAATTAATAAACTTTTCATGCCTCTCGCTTGTTTAGTAAGGCGGTCTGTGCTCTTGTAATCCTCTGTTTTATCTTTTTTATAAAATACACTTTTCGTGCAAGTTTTCATTAAGTTTAGTTAATTTCTGACCCTTTTTTGTGCTTGATTCACTTAGCTTACCTTCCCTGTTAACTCTGCATTTTGTGGCTCTGAAAAGCAAGTCTCTGGAATCCCGGTTCTGACACCATGTCGCTCGTCCAGTCTAGATAAAACAAATGAACATTCGTGGGTTCTGTTAAAGCAACTATATTGTGTACAAACACATCAGGATTGAGGCTTAATAAATTTGACTTAGATAAACTTATAACCAAACTAGCTATCACACTCATGCATCCTCACTCTCTCACTCTCAAAATGGCACTGAAGCTAGTACATGCTCGCTATTTATATGCACGTGCTGTCCTTGAAATGCTTCTTAAAAGTACAACATATACACTATTTTACAAGCATGTTGAAGCCAAACTGAATTTAGGAATCACTGAAACTTCCTCATCTGAAATTTGGCCAGACGGAGCATAGAGATGGTGGATGCCATGAAACCTAGAGCTCTCAGAAACTCCCTGGCTGTAATGGAAGCCAGAGGAGGCAGGGATGGCAGCAAGGGCACCATCTGAATCCTGCAACCCAGAAAAACATAGTCCTGAGATGGAGTTGGGGAAGATTTTTTGAAGTTTATTGTAAACATCAAGCTCTGAAGAAGAGAAATGACATAGTGGAGATTTTGCAACAGGATCTCTGGAGAGGATGCCTGAAACAGAAGCTCATCCAAGTAGGGAAATACTTAGGATCCCCTGAATACTGCAAAAAGCAGTGACAGGAGCAAGCATCTGCTGAATACCCCTGGGGCAGCAAAAAGGCCAAATGGCAAAGCAGAGAAAGTACAGTTGTGTACACATGCCATAAATGTAGATGCTCGAGTGTATTCACTGTTGCAGTCATCACACTTGGGTTATCCTGCCAGGGGTAGCCCTCAGTTGGCCCGAATACCAGAGGCTTAGTATTTCTGTGCTGGTTGCTGTCACTCCAGGACTGATGTCAGGTCGTCAGTGGTATAAAATCAGGCAACCGATGCCATTACATCAGTTTTCCTTGCCTCAACTGTCAGGAGCCCCAAATAGGGAGCTAGGTTATGGTGGAAGAACACCACCAGTAGAAACTAAATACCAAAAATTCCCTGTAAGGAGAGAGGAAGAGAGAGAGAGAGAGAGGGGGGTGGATGGTGGGAAACCAGGACTGCAATAGTGAATACACTCGAACATCTACATTTATGGTAAGTGTACACAACTGTACTATGTTCTTCATGTTTCACTGTTGCAGTCATCACAACTGGACTGATTCCCAAAAGCTGAAGAAAAGGGTGGAGGCAGTCAAGAAGACTGGAGGCTGGTTAGGATGCCCTGCAAGACTGTGGTGAAAAAGCCTGCCCTGGATTTGGAGAAGATAGGTAGGTGGTAATGCTTGGTGAAGGTATGAACAGAAGTCCATGTTGCAGCCACCAGGATGTCCATGGTGAGGACCCCTCTGAGAAAAACTGCAGAGGTGGAGGTTGCCCTGGTGGAATGCGTCCTGAACCCCTTTGTGGGCGGTTTCCTGTGCGGTTTGTAGCAGAAATGGATGCAGTGTGCTATCCATTTGGAGATTGTTTGGATATGGCCTTGCCCTCTGCCCCTGCTGTGAAGCTGACTAGCAACTGGTCAGTTTTTCTAAAAGATTTAGTCCTATCCAGATAGAATCTGAACTGTCTGTGCACATCTAGAGAGTGCAGAATCCTTCCCCCCTTGATTTGTGGGTTAGGGAAAAGGTGGGCAAAGACACGCTGGACACCACTTTAGGCAAGAAGAATGGGTTAGTCCTGAGGGAGACCCTGTCAGCATGGAAAATGATGACGGGCTCTACAGCCATGAGTGCTTGTAGCTTTGAAACTCTTCTAGCTGAAGTGATGGCCAGAAGCAAGGCTGTTTTCCAATGGAGGAATTTTAATTCTGCTGAAGCTGCAGGTTCAAAGGGGGGGGGGGTAGGGTGAGATTTTCCAACACAAAGTTAAGGTCCCATGCTGGAGTAGGAGCTCTTCTGGGGGCCTTAAGTTGTTAGCCCCTCTTAGGAACTCTTTGATGGGGGGTGTAAGAAGAGAGGTGGCTCTGTGCTGTAATGAGCAGAGATGGCAGAGGCATGAATTTTAATAGAAGAGAAGGATAGACCCCTGTGTAGTAGGTCTGCTAGATAATCCAGGATGAGACGTAGACAGGGCTGTGCTGTTTCAGCTCCCTTAGCCCGGATCCAGGTGCAAAACCTTTTCCACTTGTCAGCATAGGATTTTCTATTGCTGGGGTGTATGGCCTCACGTACAATATCTAGGACTAGTTTGCTTAGGCTGGCAGCTTGAGAGGTCAGGGAATAAGCCAGGCTGCCAGGTTGAGGGTCTGCAATTGGGGATGCATGAATTCTCCATTCTTCTGGGTCAGGAGTGTTGGGATCTGAGGAAGGTGCCATGGTGGTAGAGGTGACAGGCTGTGCAGCAGTGGGTACCAGTGCTGGCATGGCCAGTCTGGGGCAATGAGGATCCCCCTTGGTTTTTCCTCCCTTATTTTGAGCAGTACCCTTGAAATGAGTGGTAGAGGGGAAGTGCATTGACCAAGAGGTTTACCCATTGGAAAGATAGAGCATCCACTTTCCAGGCCTTGCTGTGAGGTTCCCTGGTGAAGAATTTGCTGAGCTGATAACTGGAGTGGGAGGCAAAGAGGTCCACCTTCGGGGTACCCCATTTCTGGGTTACAAGGGTGAAGGTTCTGTAGTCTATCTGCCACTCATGTGGGTCTAGCAGGTTTCTGCTCAAGTTGTCTGCCAGAGAGTTTAGGGAGCCTGGCAGGAATTGTGCTACTAGGTGTACTTGCATGGCTGAGGCTGTGTGCCAAAGGGTTATTGCGAGCCTGCAGAGAGGATAAGAGTGAGTCCCTCCTTGCTTGTTGATATACCACATCACTGTGGTGTTGTATGTTTTGATCAGTAGAGGCCCCGTGGACAGTAGGGCTCTGAAAGCTGTCAGGGCGTGCTGAACAGCTAGCATCTCTTTTTGGTTGATGTGCAGATGTATTTGATTTGGGCTCCAATGGCCCTGAATGTTGTGAGAAGGGAAGTCCCTTGTTGTGGTTGCATGCTGTTGCCCACCAAAGAAAATCTTTCCTTAGACAGGGTATCTTTGGTATGATAGTTTCCAGGTCTTGAGAGTGTTGACACCAAAGGCTTTTTAGGTACCACTGTAGTTTCCTCATATAGTGTCTGGCATATAGAATGAGTAGAATGCAAAAGGCCATGAACCCTACAGCTTGCAGGATTTTCCTTGCAGACAACTGGGTTCTGGTGGATAGTTGAGAAAAGTAGCCTGTCAGGTAGGCTTGTTTTTCTAGAGTACGGAATGCCATCTGGGATGCTGTGTCAAGGCTTGCTTCCAGGAATACAACTGTTTGTGTGGAGACTAGTTTTGATTTCTTTTCGTTGATAGTATACCCCAGGAAGGTCAGTAGGTTCTTTACAAAGGTCAGGTGCTGTAACAGCTTTTCCTGACTGTCTGCCTGAATCAGGCAATCGTCTAAGTAGGGGTAAATTTGAATATTTCTTTGCAAAAAGCAATGGCTGGAGCCAGGCATTTTGTGAAAACTCTGGGAGCAGTAGATAAGCCAAAGGGAAGCATAGAGAACTGAAAGTGCATAGATCCTGCCCTGAAATGTAGATATTGCCTGCAAAATTCCCTGATTGGAATGTATAGGTAGGCCTCTTTTAGGTCTAGGGTGGCTAACCAAGCATCCTTGGAAAGTATAGTTAGAAGATGATGGAGGGTGAGCTCTTTGAATTTTGGTATCACCAGAAAGGTGTTTAGAATGGATAGATCGAGGATTGGATGCCAGGTGCTCTCTTTTCTGGGTACCAGGAAGAGTCTGGAATAGAAACCTTGGCCTATCTGGTCTGCAGGAACATGCTGTATAGCCCTCATGGAGAGCAGTGAACTGACTTGCTTTTTGGCCTCTGCCCACTGGTTTAAGAGGAAAATCTGGGAACCCTTTCGGGGTTGGCAGAGTGCGGAAATAAAATTTGTATCCCTGGGACACTATGTTGAGGGCTCATTGGTCGTTGCTAACAGAGGTCCAGTTGTTTGCATGAAAGGAGAGTTTTCCTCCTAGGGGCACAAACAGGTGGGCAGAGGTAAGGGGTGGTGGTGTAAAGTCATTGTAAGATCTTACCATAAGGGGGTGGCTTAGCACTCCCTGTTTTTGAAGACGAGAAACTCCACTGCTTAGATCTCTGCATTCCCTGGGACTGCTGTCTGGGGGGGGGGTCTGCTTCCCCTGGGTCTGGGCTGAGCTGGCCTGGAGGGGGCCAGAAAGGAACAGTATTTGGAGGGGCAATGCCCATTAAACCTCGGAGGCTGGACCTGTAAACATTCTTTAACTGTCTGGATAGATTTAGCTTTTTCTTCCATCTTTTTTAAGACCTCTTCTGTCTTGGTGCCAAACAAATTGTCCTTGTCCAATGGTGCATCCAATAATTTTGATTAGACATGGTCTGGCAAGGTCTGTTCCTTAAGCCAAGCATGCCTTCTAAGGACATCAACAGTGACTGCTGCCCTACAAGATGCTTCTAGAGCATCAAAGCCACATTGCAAGGTGTGCTTAGTAACTTGGCTTGCAGAATGCATAAGCTCTTGTAATTCTTTATTTTCTGCACAAGCAGGAAAGGAGGATATTTTTTGTTTGAGAAGTTCCATGCTATGTTGCTGATATTTCAGCATGTGGAACTGACAATCAAGAGTTGCAGAGGTGTATACTTTTTTACCCCATCTGTCTAAAGCTCAGGAATCCCTGTCTGAGGGGGTGGGATTCTTAGCTGAGGTAGGTCCTTGGGAGATGACCTCTGGGTCAGCAGTAGGATTTTTGAAAAGGAATTTGTGAGAGTCAGGGACTCTGCAGTACCTGTCAGGTTTCCTGGGAGCAGGAGGAAGGGTGTCAGGAGTCGAACTGGATTCCAAAAAAACATCATCCACAACATCCAGGACAGGAGGAATGGCTAAAGGTATGTGCTGTGGTAAATCTAAGAATTCCTCGACTGCCTTTTTTGATTGAGGATAGTCCTGACATTCCCATTGGAAATGCTCCCTTAAAGTATGTAGGGTTTCACCACATGAAAAATACTCGGGTGGAGAGGCAAAAAGGAATGGATTCCTCTGCATCAGAATCCTCGTAAGCAGAGAGGGGTTGCATGTCTTCATATTCAGAAGCATCAGAGTCATCGGACTCCTGTTCAGATAAAACTACTGGGGACAAGTCCCCTTTCCTTTTGGAAGGGGTAGCCTGGCTTCATCTAATAAGCATAATAAGGTCTTCTGCCATTTTAAGCATTTGAGACTGAGGCATGGAAGCAGGTGCCTGAGCTTGGGTCGTCGTTTTTTGGGCATAGTTTGTACCCTGGGCCTTAGAAACTTGGCAGTTTTAGAAAGAACTGAAGATGCGAAAGAAGTCATCAGCCTGTGTAGAGTATCGGTAGTGCGAAGAACTTCCTCGGAATCCGGTGCCTGCTCAGTGGCTCTGGACCCATCCAAGGTAGACATCTGCAGGAACCTTAGTCGAAGAAGAGTCTTGCGGCATACCAGACTCCGAAAGGGTCTCGGTAGTGGCGTGCGAATCCACAGAAGCAGGCATCAGGGGCTGCAAAAGCGCCTCACTGAGGACTGGAGGACTGACGACTAGCTTAACGAAAGTGTCGTTGGCAGTTTTGGACCTGTGCGGTCTGTCTTTATCCTTACGTTTTTTCAGAAGATCGGTAGTCGGATGGCTTATCGAAGCCATATCGGAATTCGAGGACTGAGAGCGAAAATATCTAGCTACAATAAGGGCCTGACAATGTATAGTTCTGGCATTGAACAAAGCACAAAAGCGACAGCAAGGGACGTCGTGGTCTGGGCCTAAGCAGGTGATGCAGTAAGAAGGGAAGTCTCTGTGTGGTATTTGCTTTCCACAGGCAAGATAATTGTTAACTTTTTCTGATATTGGTTAGAGCAAGAAAAAAGAATCTCCAACGAGGTACTTAGCTTTAGAAGACTTCAACTTCAATTCGGAAATGAAAACTCAGGTAGAGGCCGGCCGGCACTCATGTCAACTGCTTCTGCTTCGGGCTCCTCGGCAAGAAAGACTGGGGTAATGACGTCGGCTGCCTGATTTTATACCACTGATGACCTGACGTCATTCCTGGAGCGACAGCAACCGATGCAGAAATACTAAGCCTCTGGTATTCGGGCTGACTGTGGGCTACCCTTGGCAGGATAACCCAAGTGTGATGACTGCAACAGTGAAACACGAAGAGCATCTGAAAATGCCAAGAAGCAATAGAGAAATGTAAAAACTTCCTGAAAAGGGGAAGGATCAGAATATGCAGATAAGTATCCTTGAGATCCAGAGACACCATACAAGCCTGAAGAAACAAAAGAATGAACAAAGTCTGAAGGGACAACATTCAATAAATGGGCACCTTCAAAAAAGTGTTTAGATGAGAGAGGTCTAAAATAGATCTCCAAGTACGCTCCTTTCTGGGTACTAGAAACATCCTGGAGTAAAAAACCCCTCCCCTTTTGGGACTTGGGCACCTCTTAAATAGTACCATTAGTCAAAAGGTCCCGAAGCACCACTGGGAAAAAGGACAGTTGTTCCTGAGGGGGCTGAGGAATACCCATAAAGGGGGAAGGAATTTCCACACCATGAAATACGACTGGTGAATAATGGATAGAACCCAGGAATCCTGAGTAATCTGTAGCCAAGCAGGGAGGAAGGGAGAGGCAAAGAGAAAAGTAGCTGGGAAGAATAAGCTAGTCAGACAGCACCTGCTTTATCTGGAAATGAAGACTTCTGTGGCACTGAAATCTAAGTAGCCTTAGCAACAGGAGCCCGCTTGCCACCCTTTTTGCCTTTAGGAGGGGGGAGAGATTGCCTGCGAACAAAGGCTGGCTTATTAGGAGAATTTATCTGAAATGTAGGAACAATTGAAACAAACACTTTTCAGTTCCTGTAAAGCCTTACCCTTATCCTGAAGGGATTAAAACAAATCAGCAGCACCCTCACCAAATAAACATTTATTATCAAGACAGGCATTCATCAACTTAGCCCTGATATCATCATGCAAAGATTGAAGCTGAAGCCAAGAATACCTCATCACTGACCCAAAAGAAGCAGCCCTAGAAGGAGCATCTGCTGCATCCTAACTACACTTGATGAAATGAGGAGCCACCTGGAAGGAAGTCCCTAACGGGGAAAGAGCAGAAATTTTGCCCTCAGATTCTGGAAGATGTT
Organism: Protopterus annectens; assembly: GCF_019279795.1. Taxonomy (NCBI): domain Eukaryota; kingdom Metazoa; phylum Chordata; order Ceratodontiformes; family Protopteridae; genus Protopterus; species Protopterus annectens. Next base: position 919,332,079 of record NC_056727.1, on the reverse strand, counting down.
TAATAACTTGACAAGACTGGGAAAGGAGAGCAAACACATACCTGAACATACGGGTCTGATAATGAACAGCCCTAAAAGCCAAGTTAGCTGAGGTGTAAACCCTCTTACCTAACCTTTTCATGATTCTGCTGTCTTTATCAGAGGGCAGTAACTTGGGCAAAGAAAGCAATTGAAACGGCTAGTCAGAGGCTACAGACACCACTGAGGGGTCAGCAGCAGGACACTTGTACAAAAATTTACAGTCCTCAGGCACCCTATAAAACCTATCAGGTTTCTTGGGAGCAGGGGCTAAGAATCTGGAACTTTAGAGGCATTGGAAAATGCATCCAACAAAGTAGCCAAAACAGGAAAAACAGCAGAAGGTTTAGAGACTCCATGTGCAACAACTCATAGTACCTCTTATGAATCTCAGAGACCTAAGCACAATCCCATTTAAAGAACTCCATCATCCTGGAGATTGTGTCCTCAAAAGAAATCTCTTCAAAGGGAGTAACAGGACTGGTAAATTCCTCTTCCTCGGACCCACAGTCCAAAGGAGAAGGAATATGAGAAGAGTAAGTAAGGGATTCCTCATCAGAATCCAACTCCTACTCAGAGGAATCCTGTTCCCTGGGTATTTTAAGGGGAGAGGAGGACCAAGGGGGAGCTGGAACACCCCGAGGAGGTTTCAATGCCATCAAAGCACTAAACAAACCATAGGTAAAAGCCTGCCACTTACTCTGTGGATCCTTAGGGGCAGGAGAAACAGGTTTAGTTTTTTTGTATTTCCTTCAGTGAGACATCGGCCTCATAAAACTTGAAAGGCTCAGAACCAGGACGGTATTCAATAGTAGTAGTAGGGACCTCTTCTCTGACTAAAATCTGAGGAACACCCCTAGGCCCCTCAAAAATGATCAACCATGGTTCCCCCTGAATGTCCGAAATGGACATCTGGCAAAGCTTCCTTGGACATGCTTAAAACCAGATTCCTGCCAGCCTCCAACCTGGTCACGGTAGAGGAAGCCGACAACAAAGCAGGGTGTATCTTTGGGCATTCACTCACCTTGGGAGAAACATTCAGTGGGGCTGAACAGGAGAAGATTCTTGGCCTAGGCTTTTTGGCCGCCTTCTTCCCAGACAGCTGTCTCTAAGGGTGGGAAGTTCCCTCCATCATATCTTTTGCAAGAAATTTAAATCACTGATTCTCAAGACACAGCACCAAAGAAGAAAGTCTACTATGCTAAGTTTTAGGTACAAAAGCCTGACAGATGGAACAGGATGTATGGTCATGTGAGGCACCAAGGCAACACAGACACTGTTTGTGGAAGTCTTTATGGGGAATCTGTCTCCCACACTGGCATTTACCCTTCTTGGATGACATGAAACCCCACAAGCAACAAAAAGAAAAGACAAGTAAAAAGGAAACCCAATGGGGCACTTATCTGCAACTGCTCAGTGAAACCAGCAATGGAATGTAGGCGTTCAGACCAACGATCAAGAGATGGCATTCAAACGGGCGGAAAAGTAGTTCTGAGGATGGTACATCTGGACATCACCTTTATGCCCTACGCTACGCTATGAGCATACATGTGATGTATGGTGTACCTTACAGCAAACTAAGGCTTTGGTATACTGGGCGGATATCGGACTGCTTTGGGCAAGGGACCCCTAATGTAATGAACACTGCAAGAGTGAAATGGAAGGATATCCTCCTGTGATCTTCATATTCAGGGTGACAAAGAGGGTATCTGGCAGTAGCAATGGCAGCAGGCTCTGCAGGATTAGCATTATGAAATTCCTTACAATCACAAAATTGTTTATCTTAGAAAGGTTTAAAATAAGTCTCCAAAGCCAGTATTTACTTGTAACCAGGAAAAAATTATGCACCTTATGATTCTGTGGGATGTGACTCTTTCTATAGTAGCAACATCTGGTCCAGGAAATGAACTGCCAATGTAACTTGGTCTCTGGAGAGAGAGTAGTTTCCATACCGGGTGAGAGGTTCATCAACATGAGCTCATGTTTGAAAGCAATAACCTCCTTCCCCCAAGTCCTGTATCGAGTTATCAATGTTGCCTGAAAAGGGCTAGTTTTCCTCCTACGAGTGTGGAGGAGTAGAAACATGGGATAGGATCACATTTAGGTGGTTAAAGTTGAGTCAATCTCTGCTGAGAGGTGAGATACTACCCTTACCTCTGTCTTGCTGCATGGAATGGCCTCCAATTTCCTACTCCAATAGCTGTTCTCAAAAGGCTTCCTTTGTTTGAACTGCTCTGAAACTGTTTTCAGTGAAGCAACCACTTCCTGACTGGAAAATTTCCACTGGTTAATGGAAAAGTACAGTTGTGTACACCTACCATAAATGTAGATGTTCAAGTGTATTCACTGTTGCAGTCATTACATTTGGGTTATCGGTTTGCAGTAGCCCTCAGTCGGCCTGATTAACAAAGTCTTGGGTCCTATGTCGGTTTCTGTCTCTTCTTCCATGACGTCTGGTCGTCAGGGGTATAAAACATGCAGCCAAAGTCATTACATCAGTTTTTCTTGCCCCAGATGTCAGGTGCCCCCCTAATGGGAAGAGATTAAATCTATAAATATACAAGGTTATACCTCAAACAAAAAAGCAAATACACTAAAAAGCTTTTAAGCATTGAAAAGGAGAGAAGAGGTATAGCCAAACGAAGTCAGGGGGCTGGAGGGAGGATAACCAGGACTGCAACAGTGAATACACTCAGACATCTACATTTATGGTAAGTGTACACAACTATACTATGTTCTTCGTGTTTCACTGTTGCAGTCATTACATTTGGGTAGATTCCCAAAGCTAAGGATAGGAGGCAAAATTTAGATAGCATTAGGACCAGCTATAAGGCCCTGCAAAACTGCAGTGCAAAGCCAGCTCTGGATTTAGAGAAAATTGGCAAATGGTAATGCTTGGTGAAAGTATGTACAGAACTCCAGGTAGCAGCTTCTATGATGTTCCTGGTAGGTATACCTCTGAGAAAGGCTGAAGAGGTAGATGCAGCCCTGGTTGAATTGGATCTGATCCCCAGTTGGACAGGTTTTCCATGGTACTTATAGCAGAAATTAATGCAATGGCCTATCCATTTGGAGATGGTTTGCTTAGAAACAGCCTTCCCCTCTGTCCCTGCAGCAAATGCCACCAGTAGTTGTTCAGATTTCCTTTGAGGTTTAGACCTGTCCAAGTAGAATCTAAGTTGTCTGTGCACATCTAAGGAGTGCAGTATTCGTTCCCCTTTGTTCTTTGGATTAGGAAAGAAGGTAGGCAAATGAATGGACTGATTAAAAGCCACACTGGATACCACCTTTGGCATGAAAGAAGGATTGGTCCTGAGGGACACCCTGTCCGCATGAAAGATGATGAAAGGTTCCACTTCATAATGGCCTGTAATTCAGATACCCTTCTTGCTGAAGTGATGGCTAAAATGGAAGCTTTTTTCCAAGAAAGGAATTTTAAATCTGCAGTAGCAGCTGGCGCGAAAGGAGGAAGGGTGAGTTTCTCCAATACAAAGTTAAAGTCCCAGGCTGGAGATGCAGCACTCCTGGGTGGTCTTAAATTTTTGGCCCCTCTGAGGAACTGTTTGAGCATTGGAAGAGAGAAGAGGGGAGGTTCTGTGCTATAATGAGCTGAAATGTCTGAGGCGTGAATTTTTATTGAGGAAAAAGACAGGCCCTTATGAAGCATCTCAGTTAAGTATTGTAAAATCTGAGGTAAATTGGGCACTGCTGTGCTCATCCATTGAGATTGGTTCCAGACACAGACTCTTTTCCTTTTTTCAGCATACGATTGTCTAGTACTAGGCCTCCTTGCCTCTAAAATGACATCCATCACTGGTTTACTGAGGGATGGTAAAGGAGAGCTTAGGTAATTAGCCAGGCTGCTAGGTTCAGTGTTTAAAGCAGAGGATGCAGAATCTGGTTCTCCAGTGTTGGCGTGGCCAGGCTGGTGCAATCAAAATCATCCTTGGTTTGTCTTGTTTGATCTTTAGGAGTACTTTGGAGAGCAGAGTCAGAGGAGGAAAGGCATAAACTGATAGGTTTTTCCAGCTGAAGGACAGAGCATCCACTTTCCAAGCTTGTCCCTGGGGAGCCCTTGCACAAAATTTTTCCAATTGATAGTTCTGGCGGGAGGCAAACAGGTCTATATCTGGGCTCCCCATTTGCTTGTCAACATGTTGAAAATCCTTGGTTCCAGTTTCCACTCGTGTGGGTCCATGAGGGTTCTGCTTAGTCCATCTGCCAGTGCATTTAGTTTTCCTGACTGGAATTGAGCTTTTAGATGTACTTGGTAGCTCAAGGCTGTGTTCCACAATGCCATGGCTAGTCTGCAGAGGGGGTAAGAATGCGCACCCCCCTGCTTTTTTATGTACCACATAACAGTGGTGTTGTCTGTCCTTACCATTAATTGTCCTGGAAGAATGTGGTCCTTGAAGGCTGTCAGAGCATTCTGTACAGCTAACATTTCTTTATGACTGATGTGAAGGTGCATTTGAACTGGGTTCCATTTGCCCTGAATGCACTTCCCTGCCAGGTACGCTCCCCGGCCCATGCATAATCTGATGCATCTGTTGTTAGGGTTTGAGCGGCAGGGGGTAGTGTGAATGGTAGTCCCTTGTTTTGGTGGCAGGCCTCTGCCCACCAAAGGAACTCTAGGCGTAATCAAGGAATCATTGCTTCTAGATCCTGAAAATGTTGACACCATAGGCTTTTTAGATACCACTGTAGTTTCCTCATATGCAGTCTTGCATATGGAATTAGAAGAATGCAGAAGGCCATGAACCCCAAGGCTTGTAGTATTTGCCTTGCAGATAGCAGGGTTTTGTGACCACTTGTTTGAAGTAGGTTGTCAAGTGAATTTGTTTCTCTGGCGTGAGGAAAGCCATCTGGGAAGTTATATTCAAGCTTGCTCCCAGGAACATAATTTGTTGACAGGATACCAGGTGTGATTTCTTTTCATTTATGGTGTACCCCAGACAAGTTAGAACCCTCTGTACAAAACCAGATGATTCAAAAGTATGCCCTGGTTTTCTGCCTGAATTAGACAATTGTCCAGTTATTGGTATATTTGAATATTTCTATGCCTACAAAATGCAATGACTGGAGCTACGCACTTTGTGAATACCCTGGGCGCAGTAGATAAGCCAAAGGGCAGTGCAGAGAACGGATAGTGCGTGTAGCCTGCTTTGAAGCGTAGGTATCTTCTGCAAGATTCCCTGATTGGGATGTGCAGTATGCTTCCTTTAAATTTAGTGTTGCCAACCAAGCATCTTTGCTTAGCATAGGAAGCAACTGGTGAAGAGTCAGCATCTTGAATTGTGGAATCACCAAAAAGGTGTTTAGAGTAGGCAGGTCCAGGACAGGACGCCATGAATTGTCTTTTCTGGGTACCAGGAAAAATCTCGAGTAGAAACCTTGTCCCTTTTTCTCTTCTGGTACCAATATGCTTAAGAGAGAGAGTACTTGCTTTTGGGCCTCTGCCCACTGCTTTGGAGGTAGATCCAGCCAACCGCTTGGAGTTGGTGACATGTGGAAGTGAAATCTGTATCCTTGGGACACTACATTTAAAACCCATTTGTCCTGGGTAATGAATCACCAGTTCTTTGCATGAAGTGCAATATTTCTCCCCAAGTGGGCAACCAGTTAAGAAGTGCTTGGAAGTTTTAAAAATAAGTCGCAAACTTCTCCCCCCCCCCCCACCAAAAGGGCAAATATCTATCCCAGCAGAGTGCTGCCCCCCTGACATCTCAGATGCTCAGGTAACAGCCGCCCTCTCCAAAGCAAAAAACACAGCATCAATGGGACCAGACGGTGTCCCGGGCTGCGTCCTACATGAACTCCAAGAAGAGCTAAACCCAAACATAAAACTACTGTTCAATCTCAGCCTTACTACAGGATATGTGCCCAAAGAGTGGCATACAGCAACAGTGGTCCCTCTCCATAAAGGTGGTGCCTCAACGGATCCTGGAAACTATCGCCCCATAAACCTGACTAGCTTGGTCTGCAAAGCTATGGAAAGGATCATCATGGACCTCATAAATAAAGATATTGGGGACCTACAGACACTGGATCCTACCCAGTTCGGCTTTGTTAAGGGCAGATCCTGTCTCTTAAACCTGGTTGATTTCTTTGAAACAGTCACCAAGGCCATTGACGAGGGGAAGGTGGTCCACACAGCCTACCTGGACCTCGCAAAAGCCTTCGATATAATACCCCACTCGGGCATTATAGATAAGCTCACCAGCTTAAATATAAACCACTATGTCACTAGATGGATTGCAAACTGGCTCAAGGACAGAACCCACATGGTTAGAATTGCTGGAGCCATGTCAGACTCCAAAACAGTTACAAGTGGTGTCCCACAAGGTTCAGTCCTGGGACTTCTCTTGTTTGGTATATATTTCTCGGAGGTACAGGCCAACACGGAAGGACTGTGGCTGACCAAGTTCGCAGATGACTGCAAACTGGGCGCCATAATCGACTCTCCAGCCGACACAAGCATCCTCCAAAAGGGCCTCATAGAAACAGACAACTGGTGCCAGAGCCATGGCCTCAAGCTAAATGCCAAAAAGTGTATAGTCATCCCCTTTGGCAAAAACAAAGTGCCCACAAATTACCACATAGGTGGTAATCCATTAAGTACAGAAGAAGTAATTAGGGACCGGGGACCCAAGTTGATAGCAATCTCTCATTTGACAACCACGTGGCCAAAGTGGTTAGAAAAACATTTTGTATAGCCCACCTAATCATGAAGGGATTCACATCTAGATCAGGGGAGGTCATTGTGCCTCTTTACTCATCCCTCATCAGGCCCATAATTGAGTACAATGCCCCTTTTGGGATATACCTTACCAGACACCTGCAGCAACTGGAAAGACCCCAAAAGTACCTCACCAAGAGGATCAATGGGCTCAAACAGATGCCATATGCTGCCCGGTTAAAGAAACTCCAGCTCTACTCAGTGGCATACCACCTGTTCAGAGGCGATCTGTGCCTGACGTATAAAGCCATGTCCAACCCGGAATTAATGGACATGCTGCACCTCAGAAAATCCAAATCCCATCGAGCTCTGGCCGAGAGACTTGAACCTCAGCACTGAAATAAATAGGACATGCTGGAGGGACAGATTCATAACCCAGAGGCTCCCTTCACTCTGGAATAAAATCCCAGTCCAGGTTAGGCAGAGTCCCTCATTGACTCTCTTCAAGAGGAATCTTGATGAGTGGATGGGAGATCGTAGGTTTACCCCGGGTATCACTTCTGTGTCACTGTTAGACAGAGGCACAGTATACTAACCTTGAAAAAGGGCATAGCAAAATAAATTTAAAATGGGTGGCGAAAGCCAAACACATTCTGGCTAGGCTTATAAATGCCCTAGGGCAGATAGCCTAGTATGAACCTATGAGACAGTTTACCACAGGGAAGAGTTTTAATACTCCCAAATTTGGAAGTGGAGCCCCCCACTGCTTAGTCCTGTGCGCCCCCTGGGACTGAAGCTTGGGTGCTCTGCTGGATCTGGGTTTAGACTGAGAAGGTCTGGAAGAGGCAGGAAAGGACTAGTTCTTAGAAGGCCTATGCCTACTAAATCTTGGAGGTTGTACTTGTAAAAAGTCTTTAACAGTTTGCATAGATTTAGCTTTTTCCTCCATCTTTTTTTTTTTGGCCCTGATTTAACGGAGCATCCAGTAATTTCACTTTAACATGATCTGGCTAGGATTGCTCCTTAAGCCAAGCATGCCTTCTAAGTACAGACCCATTTACCACAGCCCTGCAGGATGCCTCTAGTGAATCAAAACCACATTGCAATGTATGTTTACCAACCTGTTCAGCAGAATGCATAAAATCCTGTAAATCTTTATTTTCAGCACAACCAAGAATCAACATCATTTTCTGTTTAAACAATCCAATAATATGCAGCTGATACTTTAACATATGAAACTGGCAACTCAAGTCCCTAATGGCCAAAGTTGCAGAAGTGTATACCTTTTTACCCATCTAACCAGCGCCCTGGAGTCTCTACCAGAGGGGGTAGGATTTTTGGCAGTAGTAGCTTTAATGCCCTTGGGTCCCTGTGAAATGGTTTCAGGATCCGCAGTAGGATTTTTGAAAAGGAACTTGTGACAGTCTATCAGGTTTTCTGGAAGCAGGAGGTAAAGAGTCAGGGGCCATGCTGGATTCCGAAAAGGCATCAACAATGTCCAGTACAGAAGGTATAGCTAAAGGCATGTGCTGAGGCAGGAGTAAGAAATCCCTAAGCCTCTTTTTAGAATCAGAGAAATCCTGACTTTCGAAACGAAAAAGCTCCCTGAGAGTGTGCAAGGTTTCACCAAAAGAGAAATCCTCTGCGGGGGGGAAGCAGAGGAATAGAGTCCTCAGCATCAAATTCCTCATAGGTAGATGAGGGTAAATCCTGGTCATCAGGGGAAACAGACATTTCAGAATCCTGGTCAGAGGTATCATAAGCAAACTCAGTCCTAGGTCTCTTAGAGGGGGAAGGTTGGCTTCCCCTGATTAACGTAATAAGGTCTTCAGTCATTCTTATCATTTGTTCTTTAGGCATATAGGCCTGACCATGCGGTCTGGGCATCAGATTAGGCCTTGAAGAAGAAGATGGCATCAGTTTAATATGCAAGTCAGTAGGCCTGAATACACCCTCTGAAGCCGGTGCCTGCACAGCGGCTCAGGACCCATCCAAGGTAGAGACATCCGCAGGTTCCACAGCTGAAGCATCTCGCGGCATAACGGACTCCGAATGGGTCTCAGTAGAGGCCTGCCAATCTAAAGTAGCGGGTATCAGGGGCTGCGAAAGCGCCTCACTGAGTACCGGCAAACTGGGCGGCCTGTCTCTGTCTTTATCTTTGCATTTATTTAGAATGTCGGTAGTCGGATGGCTTACCGAAGACGTATCAGGATAATTGAACCGAGCACCAAAAAAAATTAGAAGCACAAATATACCGACGACGGATAGTCTGTGGTTTAAATAAGGCACAAAACCGACAGCTAGGTACATCGTGGTCAGGGCCTAGGCAAGGAGTACAGTACGAATGAAAATCTTTATGAGGTATTTGCTTTCCACAAGAAATGCAATTATTTACTTTTACTGACCGGTTTAGAGCAAGAAAAAGTTACTCCAATGGGGTACTTAGCTTTTAGTTGAAGACTTCGGTTCTGAAACTCGAAAATGAAAATTTCAGGAGTCGGTCGACCGGCACTTGCGAACTGCTTCTGCTTCGGGCACCGCACTGTAAGAAAGACTGATATAATGACGTCGGCTGTATGTTTTATACCCCTGACGACCTGACATCACGGAAGAAGAGACAGCAATCGACGTAGGACCCAAGACTTTGTTAATCAGGCCGACTGAGGGCTACTGCAAGCAGATAACCCAAATGTAATGGCTGCAACAGTGAAACACGAAGAACATCACATTCACAGTTTGCATGATTCTTATATTCCCTCTAACACCCACCCCCAATACTTAACAGGCATTTGTTTGAAGGGGCAACCAGAATCAGCCCCTTAACAAGGGCTGTATTCTCAACCAGGAATAATAATTACAATAAAAGCAGCCAGCCAAGTAACAGCACTGAATTAATCATATCCATACTTAGCAGGATACTTCTCAACTCTTATCAAAGTCTGAGACAGTTTCAAAAGTCTTTGAAAACTGTATCTGTTACACCCACAGTTATGCCCTCCATTTGCTTCAGGAAATCAGCTTCATATTGTACTACATGAGTCTGGCAGCTTTTATGGCCAGGGTGGAAGAGGTATACACTTTTTCACAAGTCTATCCATTACTCCACATTCTTTATCATTAGGAAGGGTGTATATTATAACAGATACAGACAGAGGATCTAAACTGGAACCTAAGGAAATTACAGCTGGACCTGCTTCATTTCTGTATGAATTCACATCTACTCTTGATTTTTGTTTTAACAAGAAACATCTTTACTGAACTATCACTTAAGACACTGGCAATCATACATTTATATAAAAGAAAACCCATACAGATATGTTTTCCGTTGAAACATTACAAATCACTTATAATCTTCGATACAATCATTGTCAAACATTACACGGCTCTTTCAATTCCTGCTTTCCCTTAAACCTCATTCCTCCTACAAAACATTATTCTGCATGTACTGTTCCCACAATTCCCTGTTTTTCCTAAAGATCCCACTTCTAGTTCTTTTATTTCTGTTACTATATTCTTCACTTCTACTATGGTTGGTTTAGACTTTGATTTCTATTTTCTAGTAAATACCTTTTTGGCAGCCCCCAGAATTAATCTCTTCAAGGCCTTACTATGTCTAGGCAATGCTGATTCGGTACCACAAATCAAAAAACATTTCCTTAGACAAATCAATTTGCTCACCCAGTATTTCTGACAGAGTAGTCTGCAGGGAATTTTTAAAGCCTGCCAACTCATCACACTCACAAAAAATATGTTCTAAATTACCTCTTTATTCCTCATCACACTTCCAACATTTATAATTTACCTGAGGAATAATTCTTTAGAGTCTCCTTGGGGTACAAAACACCTATGCAAACACTTCCATGCAAAGATTCTCAATCTTCTAGACTTTCTTGCACATTTGGGAGCCATACATATATCCTCCCATTATTTCTTTGTGAATTGCTTATCCGATTTCTCCTCCAAGTCTTTTCTAACCTATTCTGATTGATTGCTCTAGTTATAATGCAGTATTTTATACTCCCTACGAATTATATCTTTTTTAAAAGAAACTTCTAGTCTAGATTCTACTACAAACTCTACCAGTGCTGGTCTTTCACTTAGGATCTACATATTCCTTTATCTTTGCCTATACTCCAATATCTGTCCTTGATAGGGAAACAATCTCTAGTCTGTAGTCCAGAAGAATTATTGACCTCTTCCCATTCTGTTTTCTCTAAGTACTTGCTCCCAATACCTTAGTTCTTTTGCCAGTTTTCTCCAGTAAATTCCAGCCCCATCTTACCTATTCACTGTACCCCTAATTTCAATCATTTCAATCAGCATAATCTATTTTCCCCATTCCTGTGTTGGCTTAGTTCTTCAAATACTTCCTGCTACTTTCTGAATACAATATTCTGTACGGTTATTGTTATTTTCCTTAAGGATTTGCATCCAAAATCCAAGCCTTTCCTTATTTCTTGACCCCCCCCCATTTAATCATCATCCCTTTTCATTTTGAATTACGGCTTTTTGTATGTGCTATGTATATCAACCTTAAGTGTGTAGGTCTGAAATACCCCTTCAAATAAGGTAATCCCAAACCACTTTGTTCTATTGGAAGGATCAACTTATCCAACTTGACTCTTGCTCTCCTCTCATCCCAGACAAAAACTTTCAAGAATTTATTAATTGCTATCCACAACTTATTCTTTTGTTTATAAAAATATGCCCGACCAGTGTATAAAACTAAAGGGACTAAAACATTTTCACTGCTTGTATCTTGCTATCCATACCCATAAAACAGAACTTCCAATTTTTCAGTTTTTGCATTATTTTTTTGTTTAGTCTCTTCTACATATCTCTAGCTGCTATAACAGAATATTTTTTAATCCATGCTCTTAATTACTTCATTCTGTGTGTGGGTACATTATTTAAAGCTATCGTTTTTGTTTTATCTTAATTAATTTTGTATCCCAAAAGACATGAAACTGTCTAAGAATGTTCCACAGTACTGAAATGTCCTTTTCTGGTTTTATCAGGTACATAATGCTATTATCTACAAATAAAGCTATTTTTTCTTGATTACCATACCAATTACATCCTTGAATTTCTGAGTCCCTTATTTTCTTTGCCCATGGTTCTAAATATAATACAAATAACAAGGGGGAAAGAGGAAACTCCTGACCGGTTCCTCTGCTCAAACAGAATTTATCACAAAGGAAACCTCCCACTTAAATTTTCACCTCTGATCACTCATATATCCTCCTAATCAACCTTTTTATTTCATCAGGGAATGCAAATGCTTCAATTGCCCTACTCAAAATCCCAGCTTACTCTGTTAAATGGTTTCTCTGTATCAAGACCTACCAATAACAGTGGTATTTTCTTATATTCTGCCTCCCTTTGGATCACCATTGTTCTATTAATGTTGTCAAATATTTGCCTCCCCCCCACAAAACTACAGTGATCCATACCTATAAATTTTTGTATCAGCTTTGCCATTCTTTTAGCCATTATAGACAAACACTTTATAATCATGGTTTAGAATCGAAATTGGCCTATATGAAGCTGAGCTGGTGGGTCTTTACCATCTTTAGGTATTACAGTTACCACAGCTTTCTTCCAAGACATTGGTGCTTCTCCTTCTTTTAAAATACTGTTAAAACCTTACAGGTCTTCATCACTTTCTTCCCTCCAATCTTCCAAGCTTTCACAGGAATATCAACTGTTACTGGACAGTTTCCTCTAAATTGGTTACACATCACCATTTTTATCTCATTTCCCCTTATCCAACAGTTTGTAATTGAGCCTCATCTACTTCTAACCTTGGCGTATTTAATTCTTCCATAAACATTTCCATCTGTACTTTTTCTTGATTTCCACATTTCTCTGCTTTATACAGATTTTCATAAACTTTCCGAAATATCTCTAATACCTCTAAATGATCTCTGGTTATTTTCCTTGTTTATAGGCTCCCTAAGCTTGGCAAAAGGCAGTTCTACTTTCTGTTGCCTGAGGCACTGTGCTAAAAGCTGTTGTGCTGTGGAGCTATTATCAAAAAAAAAAAAAAAAAAAAAAAAAAAAAAAAAAAAAAAAAAAAAGTTGCTTATCAGCAATCTTTTTAAACTGATGCATATTATCACGATAGACCCTTCTTTTCTCTTTAGCAGTCTGCAGTTGTGCCTCTTCTTGTTCTGTGACATGTCCCTATTCTTCAATGCTTTAACCTTTGTCAGTCCTCTAAATAATTCTTACTTCTTAACCATATCTCTTTTTCTTTTACATCTACCATATTTTTAAATTCCAATTTCATTTTATCCTACTTCCTAGCTATATTTTCTGAAGAAATCTCTATCTTCCCTAAAAACTCACAGAATAATTTCTACTACCCATACCTTAAATTTCTCTCCGTTTCAACTACCCCAATAACTGGGAAAACTACTCATGTACCAACTCTTTTGCTCAACATTTTCTGGAATTCATCAATTCCAATGCCTTGGATCAACTTATTCACAACTCCATCAGGGGCAGCAATATCCTAGACCTGGTCATCACTAACACGGGCGACCGGTGTTCCACACCAGAAGTCAATTCCTCGTTGGTCAGATCAGATCACAAGCTAATCACCCTAGACATCCACATCCCGCTCCCACCCCCCATTAGGGAAACAACCATAAAATATTTCTCCAAAGCCAACTTCACGTTTATTAAGACAGAAGTGGCAAACTTCACGACACCCATGCAGATGGACAATAGAGGTACAACTGCAGAATCCTACACAAATGCACTTTATAAGCACTTACACAAGTGCATGGATCGTGCTATCCCTAACAGAACCAAGATGCTATCCTCCAAAAAAAGGAAGCCAATCTGGTGGTCTTCTGCCATTAACAAACTCTACAACAGAAGAAAGAAACTGTTGCAAAAAAAAGAGTAAAATCCCAAGACTGGAGGAACTCCCTGGTCAGCCTCAGTAAGAAGCTGAGATCCCTCATAAAATCCTCCAAAGTTAGTTATGAAAACAAAATTGCCACGGACTCTAAAGACAACCACAAAGCATTCTATAGATATGTCAAGAATCTCAATGGCAACACTCAGATCTGCTCTGAGTTACAGCACAATGGGACTAAATATACAGAACCAAATGATATTGCCAACATCCTAGCAGATAGGTTCAGTGTTAACTTTATCCCCCTCTCACCCCCTAACGGGCCCATCTCTATACCAGAAGAATGCAATGTTCCTGTAATCACAGCTGCACAGATAAAAACCTCACTCTCCAAAGCCAAGAACACAGCATCCATGGGACCTGACAACATCCCAGGCTGGCTTCTACATGAACTACAGAATAAACTGGCACCCCACCTAAGTACCATGTTCAGTCATAGCCTCACCTCAGGCTTTGTGCCCATTGAATGGCACACCACGATGGTTATCCCACTCAACAAAGGGGGAGCCACGATAGACCACAGGAACTACCGCCCCATTAGCCTGATGAGCCTAGTCTGCAAGGCCATGAAACGTATCATCATGGAACTCATAAACAAAGACAGTGGAGCTCTCCAAACTCTGGACCCCACACAGTTCGGGTTTGTAAAAGGCAGATCATGTCTCCTAAACCTGATCGACTTCTTTGAAGCAGTCACCAAAGCCATAGATGAGGTTAAGGTGGTTCACACAGCCTATCTAGATCTTGCCAAGGCATTCAACACCATCCCCCACTCTGGAATTATAGATAAACTCACTAACCTAGGTATAAATCCCTATGTCACAAGACGGGTTGGCAAATGGCTTACTGACAGAACCCACAATGTGAAAGTAGCAGACTCCAAAATCAGACTTCAGACCAGTGACAAGTGGAGTACCACAGGGTTCAGTCCTGGGTCCTCTCCTGTTTGGTATCTACTTCTCTGAAGTACAGGCTAACACAGAAGGTCTTTGGCTAACTAAGTTCACAGATGAATGCAAACTAGGAGCCATAATCGAAACTCCTAACGATGTGGACATCCTAAAAAGGGTCTCACTGAGACAGATGCCTGGTGTCAAAGCCATGGCCTCAAGCTCAATGCCAAAAAGTGTACTGTCATCTCCTTTGGTAAAAACTCTGTACCCATGAACTACCACATAGGCAGTAGTCTACTTAACACAGAAAGTGTGATAAGAGACCTTGGGACACAGGTGGACAGTAGTCTCTCCTTTGATAATCATGTCGCCACAGTGGTCAGGAAATCCTTCTACATGGCACACCTCATCACAAAAGGTTTCTCATCCAGAAAAAAAAAGAGGTCATTGTTCCCCTCTACTCATCACTTATTAGACCCATTATAGAGTACAACGCCTCTTTTGGTATGTACCTCACAAGACATCTACAACAACTTGAAAGGCTGCAGAAATACCTCACAAAGAGGATTACTGGTCTCAAACAGATGCCCTAGTCAGACCGTCTCAAAAAACTCCAGCTTTACTTCGTTGCATATCGCCTACTGAGAGGCGATCTCTGCCTAACATACAAAGCTATGTCAAACCCAGAGCTGTTGGACATGCTCCAAAATTCCAATCCCTCTGAGCTACATGCTCTAGGGACCTAAACCTTGTCACGACAATAAACAGAACATACTGGAGGGATAGATTCCTGTCCCAAAGACTTCCCATACTCTGGAACAGACTACCTATGTCAAACAGAGCTCCTCATTAGCACTCCAAGAAAAATCTTGATGATTGGATGGAAAATAGGAAATTCACCCCGGGGATCACTTCTGTGGCTCTGCTTGACAGGGGCAAAGGAAAATAATTTTCTTGGTTGGCGAAAGCCAGGGTACCTTTTTGGCTAGGCTTGTATAGGCCCTAGGACCAATAGCCTAGTACCTACCTATAGACCTAAGATAGGTGGGGAAGAGCTACTGTCTCATTTTTATTTCATTACTCTGCATTCTTAGTTTAGTTATTATCAGTGCATGATATGAAGTAGTTACTGGATGTGTATCAAAACTTTCAATTAAATACATATGTTCCTATGAAGTATAATCTGTCTAGCATAGTCCAGTTTTTATGTCTTGGTGAATAATATGTAAATTCTCTCCAAGCTCCTACTACTGAATTCACATCTTCCATAGTAAATATTTTTAGAGTTTGTTTCAAAAATCTACCTTCTTTTGTTATATTTTCCCTTCTTCGCCCCATACATCCTCACTGTTGCAGTCCACAGTTATAATATTCCCTCCCACAAATGTTTTAAGCTCTACTGCAACAGTATTAGGTGGACTACAAATACATACCAGCATAATCCTCCTCCCTTCCTAGTAGCCTCCTACTACTACAAATCTACCACTATCATATTTTTTACTCTTCTATCACTACTGGAGCTCCTCTAGCAATTACTGTAAGTATTCCCGTTCCTTTTTTCTACATATTCCACTGAATAACCATCCTGAAACCTTTCTTTATCAAATTCACATACTCAGTTCTTTCCAGATGTGCTTCATGCAACACAGCTATTTGCAATCTGTATTTTTTCACATCGTTCACTACTCTTTCTTTTTGTATATACGTGTGAGACCATTCACATTTACAGATGACATGGAAAGTGTTGTCATTATGATAAGAAGTTATTGTTCCTACCTGCTATGTCCAACAGCTTTTTTTAAATGTCTAGTTTCAGCTTTTGTGGCACACACATACACTAATGCTTGACAGGTTAATCTTTTATACAGTTTTTCTTGTCATGTCAATTTGAATCTATATCACATCTTAAAAGACTTCTTGTTTTAATGAAAATACTCAAGTAAAAAAAGAAACACACCCCAAACAACCCCATAACCTACTAACTTAATACAAATACACAAAACTGTGTATATCTTCAAATAATGAACTTTAGCCCTCTTAACAGGAACAACTGTCCCAGACTGACAGCTACAGTCACAGGCTTGAACTGACCTATAATAAAGGCTATCCATATTAAAATGCATGGTACAGCCTGTACTTCTACTTACATTAAGCGCCATCAGTTTTTGTCTTATCTTTATTCCTCTCTCAGATGTAGAAAATGACTTGAATACTTTCAGAAAACACTGTCACTCAGCCATCAAAAGAAAACAGCATTCAGTTTTTATTGTCCTTATCAGATTGTCTCCACAGAAACATAAAAAACAGATACACAGCTGACTTCGCTACAAGCTTCTCATGTTGCATTATGAACATTTACTTGCTAAAGGAAAACTTTTCTTTAGATTCAGTGTTCTTTTATTTACTTGGTTCCCCTTAAAACTGGTTATAAGACCAATCTAAGAGCTGTAATCCTGTCATTCCAGTATGCAAAAGTAAGAAAAAAGCATATCAATTTTACTTTTCATGCTCTTTTGTCCAGGCTTTCTTCTTTTTTTCCCCACACTACAGTGGCTACATTTCTTAAAATTGAACAAGAAGAAAGAAAGGAAAGAAGGAAGGAAGGGAAATGGCACCGGTTTACTTTAGTGTCCCTATAATACACAAAAATAACTGAAAAAGCTTTACTTTACCTTTACAACATGCAGTATATGTCATGTTTTATATAAAAAAAAACAAAAAAAAAAAAACATTGTTAACAGAAAATGTTTTACTTACAGTTACCCCCTTCCTTACTCTTCTCTCTACTTAATGTTCTTTGCTTTGGAGTCCCCTACAAGTTTAACAAAGTCAAAAAAGTCCAGTATTTCCAGGTTTTCTTGTTCCGCTATATTACACAAATGCGATTGACAATTTGTATTCCCACATTTATTCATTAATTTCCAAGTTGCTATTTTTCCTTCTGTTGATCTGCATCTCGCAGATCTAGTCTCTGGTTCATTTCCAATGTACTCATGGTTCTTCTAGTCAACTTGTGCTTTTTTCTCTCTCTCTCTCTCTCAAGCATTTTCCTGAGGAACACAGGAAAAGGTTTCACTGGCATAATCTCTCTATGAGATTGATCATCAGAGGAGTAGGAAGCAAAATCCCCTTCTGTTTGATAGCTCACTTTCTGTTTGACACACTTTTGTATTTCCTCTTTAGCATGTTCTGTATCAAAAAATGACTCTGACCCTGCAGGAAAAATATTCTGAAGACAGCTGGATACAGCAGCTTGAATCTCACACCTGCTTTTCAACATTCCCTGATTGAGAGAATAAAAAGAAGTTATGTACTCACCATAACGTTCCATCTGAGTAGTTCTACTTCATTTATCTTCAACCTGTGGGATACCGGATCCGTATCGGATCTGAGCCGGCAACTTTACTAGCATCTGCTCCGAGCTCTCCTTACCTATAATACACCTCCACTAACTTCCAACCCCCAGATCGAGTTTGCTGAAACTTATACTGATAACCTGAGCTGAAAAAATACTTGTGACCTACAACTGAAGCCTGTAGGCTGTTCATATGCCAAGGTCCGGGGGAAGGAGGGAGGAGCGGTTGAAGACAAATAAAGTAGAACTACACAGATGGAACATTATGGTGAGTGCATAACTTCTTTACCTGAAGTAGTTTACTTCATTTGGTCTTCAACCTGTGGGGCAGAGTCTCCAGCTGATCAACTCCTGGGAGGCCCTCATGGAAGGATATTCCGGAGCACCGTGGAACCAAAGGATGCTCTCCTTCTGGAAGTCAAATCCAATTTGTAATGAGAAATAAATGTATGAGATGAGGACCAAGTAACTACAGAACAAATATCATCCAAAGACACTCTAGACCAAAAAGCCACAGACGTAGCCATCGATCTAGTGGAATGAGCTCTCACCTGACCTGGAGAAGACATGCCTCTGTCCTTATAGACCTAAAAGATACATGAAGAAATCCATCTAGTAATAGTGACCTTGGAGATTGTATCCTTCTATAAACCCTTTTTGGGGAAACCTAACAATTGATCAGATTTACGGAAATTTTTTGTCCTGTGTAAACAGAATCGTAACTGTCTATGAACATCCAACAAGTGGAGCTTGTATTCCATCTTGTTAGTAAAATTAGGAAAGAACACAGGCAAATTGATGGTCTGATTGATATTGACTGGTGATGCCACCTTAGGAAGAAAGGATGGATTGGACCAAAGGGAAACCCTGTCTTTATGAAAAATCATATATGGAACTTTGATGGACAAGGCCTGCAGTTCTGAAACCCTTTTGGCACAGGTAATAGCCACCCGAAAAGCTGTTTTCCAAGATAAATATTTCAGATCTACTGTAGCAGCAGGCTCAAAAAGTGGAGCGACCAAAGCTTGAAGAACTATAATAAGGTCCCAATGAGGAACAGGATCTTTGACTGAGGGGGGGGGTAACAAAAAGGTGCCTTTAATAAGGCTTTACACAGTCTGGAGGAGGCTAAAGAGGCAGAATTCTCGTCCACATGAAAATGAGAAATGGCAGCCAACTGAACCTTCACCATAGAAGAACTAGCTCCGTGTTGAAATATATCAGCTAGAAAATCAAGAATGGCAGAAATAGGAGCCGTGAAGGGATCTAAACTCCTTTAAGAGGCCCAAAAGGAAAAACGTTTCCATTTGCTGCGATAAACCTTCCTGGTCGAAGACTTATGAGCAGTCACCAGAATGGATCTAACTGAGGAGGATAGTCCAAGAGTCCTAGCAATTACGGGAACTGAAGCAGCAAAGCAGTGAGCTTCAAACTGTCCAGATTCAGATGAGGCACCCCCGAAGGGTGTGAAATCAGATCCTGAATGGGATCCAGGATCCAAGGCGGAGCCAGAAGGTGAGACCAAAGGAAGGGAAACCATACCTGGTGAGGCCAAAACGGGGCAATGAGGATCACTTTGCTCCCCAGTCGATGAGCTTTCTGTAGAAACCTCGGAATAAGAGGTACTGGTGGGTAAGCATACAGAAGACTGGGAGGCCAAACATGAACTAGAGCTTCTCTGGGGGACTCACCCGGCAGGGGGTTCAGAGCAAAAACCTTGCTGCACTTCGCATTGCAAGGAGATGCAAAGAGATCACAGTAAGGTTGACCCCATTCGCAAAAGATCTGTTCCGCTACTGAAAGATTCAGAGACCACTCGTAAGGCATCAGAAATAGTCTGACTTAACCTGTCCGCTAGGATGTTGGACCGTCCCGGAATGTGAGTTGTGATGTGAAAATGATCGGTGGAGATTGCCCATTCCCACACTCTCATGGCCTCACAACAAAGGGGGTAATATTTGGTCCCTCCCCGTTTGTTAAAATACCAGATCACTGACATGTTGTCTGACTGAATTGCAATCATTCCCAGAGGAAGAAAGGCATAAAGGGCCTGCAACTCTAGAAGGACCGCCCTCATCTCTAGGACATTTACGTGCAAGCTGGTCTCTATGGGGGAACCACAGGCCTTGGACTGTCCGGCCCGAACAATGCCCCCCCACCTGAGTTGGGAGACATCTGTGGTCACTGTGGCTTGGGCCGGGGTGGGAACAAAGGGTCGTCCCTCCAAAATGTCCTGAGGACACATCCACCATATGAGGGACGACCGACAGACTCGAATGAGTTGAACTGGATATGCCAATGGCAGTTCCAACAGGGACCACTGTACAGCTAGAGTCCACTGTAGAATTCTCATGTGTAACCGGGCACACGGGAGAAGAGTTATAGTCATCGCCATCGAGCCTAAAGCCCTCAACTCCAATTCCACCATTGGGAGATGAGACTGGTAGATCAGGGAGACATGCATCCTCAGGTTTTGTACTCTCTCCGAGGTCAGGAAGTAGTCTATCACCTATACAGGATCTAGGAGTGATTTGGATGCGTTGATTGTGATCCCCAAATGCAGGGCAAGAATCAGGAAATAATCCCTGGTTTGGGAGAGTAGACGACTGGTGGGAGCAGTGAGGAGCCAATCGTCCAGGTATGGATAGACCTGAATCCCATGAAGCCTCGGGTGAGCCGCTACCACCGCCATAACTTTGGTGAAGACCCTAGGGGCTGTGGTGAGACCGAAGGGTAGGGCTCAAAATTGGTAATGATTGACTCCTAGCTGGAAGTGGAGGAAACTCCTGGAGCTTCTGTGCATCTTTATGTGACAGTAAGCATCCTGGAGGTCTAACGAGCACATCTAGTCGCTCTCTTGCAGGTACGGCATGATGGACTGTAGTGTGACCATCCGGAACTTCTCTTTGGTAACTGACAGGTTCAGGGTAGAAAGGTCCAGAATGGGCATTAAGTCCTCCATTTTCTTTGGCACCAAAAAGAACCTGATGTAGAAGCCCAATCCGGACTGATTTGGGGGAACGGTTTTGATTACTCGTTTTTCTAGCAGCTTGGAAATTTCCTGTGCTGCTGCCTCTCTTTGTGTGGGTGGTATGTCCGGGAGGTGTTTGGAAGACTTGGGGGACCCACAAAGGTGATAGAGTATCCTCTGGATATGATCTGGAGCACCCAGTGGTCTGATGTTATGGATTCCCATACCGCTAGACGCAAGGACAATCGTCCCCAGACTGCCTCCAGAGTAGAGCAGTTGGGCCACCCCTCAGGGTTGCTACCCGGGTATGTTCGAGAAAGGTTCTCGAGACCCCAAATTCCTCAGATCCCCTCTGCCTCTGGGCCGGCATCCATTCTGTCCCCCTCTGCTTCTGGGGGAAGAAGAGCCCCGAGTGTCCCGGGAATACAGTGACTTCCGGAACCACATTTTCTTTTGCCCTCTCTGGTTCCAGGAAAAGGACCTTTGAGGGTTCAAGAAGTGGATCCTGATGGCAGACAGTGTCTTTTCCATCCTTCTCACTCTGGACTAATGTCTCTTTGACGGACTTACCAAAGAGAGTAGAGCCGTCATAAGGGGCACTGGCAAAGGACCCCTTGAAAGGTTCCGAACATTGACAGTCTGAGCCAGGCACTGTGCCTCATGAACACGCCGGACCCAGCTGCCTTAGCCACTCCTTCAGTAGCATGTAAAAGGAGTCGCATGGACGCTCTGGAGAATGCTTTCAAAGTGGCCAACCTCGCGGAGAATGAGAGTCTGTCCTCCTGCGACATGGACTTAAGGGAGACTCCTCCAGCTCCTTTACCGGGTCACGTTGGAGTCTGGTGACATGGGCCAGGTAGTACAGCGTTCTAATTGAAAAGGTAGCTGAAACGA
Organism: Protopterus annectens; assembly: GCF_019279795.1. Classification (NCBI taxonomy): domain Eukaryota; kingdom Metazoa; phylum Chordata; order Ceratodontiformes; family Protopteridae; genus Protopterus; species Protopterus annectens. The sequence goes on along the minus strand of NC_056727.1, from coordinate 919,310,341 downwards.
CGCTCAGTCAGGAAGATGAACCCAGGAACTCTCCTGGGCAAGTTCCTTCTTTGTGGCTGCTGTTACCACCATAGCGTCTACAGGAGAGCCCTTGTTCCATGCTGGCCTGTCTGGGGGGGGGGCTTGAAATTTTGTTGGGTCTTTTTGGAATTGGTTCCATGGTGTCCAGCTCCTTCCATGCCCATGAGGTGACCAGGTCCAACAAAGGATTCATGGGAGGGGACACCCAGGAAGTACATGATGAAAAAAGTTCCACTCCCTTGGATCCGACACCCAAACTCCAGCTCAGAGAGCAGCTCGGATCCGAGCTGATCGGATCCAACACACTTCAGGCAACTGTCAGCGTTAAGGAAGCAGGTACCGTTGGCGCCGACCCCCCCTGACTAAAGCCATACTCGGATCCGAATACTCCAAACCCGATGGATGGATCAGAGGAGATATTGGCTGGAAAAAAGGAAGCAAGCTCCCCCCCCCTCCTGAGGGAGTGGGGGCTGGCAAGACCCCCATCTGGATTTGAGTATGGATGAACCTCATCATTTTATCCATATTGACCTCCGACAAAGACCAGGTGGACCTAGACGAGGCCATGGACTATGACCTTGTGGGTCTGGGCACTGAGGCCCTAGAAGCTGAGCGTGTCTCCTCCGGCTCCAGGGAGAACCTCGGAGATCGGAACCGAGGGGAGTCACGGATCCTTAAAGTTTTGACTGGTGAACGGAGGTCTGGAGACCTCTTACACTTTTCCCTTGACTTCTACTCTCTCTCCTTCTCTCTGCCCCTTTTCCGCTCAGCTTCCACAAGCTTTTGCACAGGAGGTCGAGTCCCAGCCTGGGAGGGAGGAAAAGCCAGGGGAAGAGAAGGAGGAGAGGCAGCCACAGCAGCTGCTGTGACCAAAGCCGAAGACGAGGCAACACTCTTAGAAGGGGAAGAAGGCCTTTCAGGGACAACTTGGCCTTCCTGTCTTTAATGGTGCACAGGTTGAACCCCATGCATATAGGGCAGTCTGTGCTCAGATGGGCCACACCCAAGCACATAACGCACAGAGTGTGGCCATCCGCAGGGGATAACTTATGGCCACACTCAGTGCATCTTTTGAAAATAGGCTTGTCAGCCATAATGTCAGAAGAAAGAACAACTAAAAAAGGAAATGTTATTTCTTTCTTGCTGAGAACACCCACTCACCAAACACACACACAGAACACACTCGGGGTGGGGGGGCAAAAAATACACACAACTACTCTAACTAAGCTAACTACTCAAACTATGAAACTCGATGCACCAAGCGAGGGGAGGAGAAAGGAGAACCTACTCAATCACTATCTAAAAAATGTAAAGAAAAAATTAGAAGTTATGTACCTACCATAACGTTCCATGTTAGTTGTCTTCTTCTCGCCTTCTTTCTTGCTGGATGGGTTCGGAGCCGATCCTCGGCTCCGACTCGGCCACTCAAAGCTCGAGAGCTAGTTCCACCGGCTCAAGGCTCCCCTATATCCCACAATGCTAGGCGGTAACTCCTCAGATCTCATTTGATAGCTAAGCCCAGCAAGGAAATTCCATAAGGAACAAAACAAACTCCTCTAGGTCTGTCCAGGCTAGGGGGAAGGAGGGTGGGACGCAAGAAAGAAGGCGAGAAGAAGACAACTAACATGGAACGTTATGGTAGGTACATAACTTCTAAATGTTAAGTTGTCTATCTCGCCTTCATTCTTGCTGGATGGGACCGCGTCCCTAGCACCTTGTCCCAGGTGGCCTACCGGAACAGTCTCTTGAGTACAGTGGAACCAAAGTTGGCTCGGTCCCTGGAGGCAAAGTCCAACTTATAATGAGAAATGAAGGTATGGGGAGAAGCCCAAGTAGCTGCAGAACAAATCGAATCAATAGGCAGCCTAGCTTGGAAAGCTATAGATGTGGCTAAAGCTCTAGTTGAATGAGCTCTGGGTTTGGATGGCAATTGTTGATGTCTGATCTCATACACAAGGGTAATTAATGAAGTAAGCCATCTAGAGAGATACTTTAGAAACTGGAAGGCCCATTCTACCTTCTGCATAAGAAACAAACAGTTGATCAGACTTCCTGAATTGTTTGGTCCTGTCTAAATAGTACCTAAGTTGGCGATGAACATCTAAGGAATGTAATTTTTGTTCTGACCTGTTCGAATAATTAGGGAAGAACACAGGAAGGTCAATGGTTTGATTCAAATTCGCCAGTGAAGCTACCTTAGGCAAAAAGGACGGGTTAGTACGTAAGGACACCCTCTCCTTATGAAATACGAGGTAAGGGGGTCGACTACACAGAGCATGGAGTTCAGAGACTCTTCTAGCTGAAGTGATAGCTACTAAAAAGAGTGTTTTTCAAGATAGTAACTTCATTGAGCATGAAGCCGCAGGTTCAAAGGGGGGAAGAATTAAGGATGCTAGAGCCAAATTGAGATCCCATTGAGGAGGAGGATCCCTGATAGGTGGTTTGAGGAGAAAAACTCCCTTTAAAAAGGATTTGCAGAGTTTGTGAGACATAATGGAGGACTCTGAGACTCCAACATGAAAGTTCGAAATTGCCGCCAATTGAACTTTGATGGTAGACGGGGACGAACCTGAGTGGAAAAGTTCGGCTAGAAAGTCTAAAACTGATTGAATGGAAGCAGTGAAAGGATCTATATTCTTTGACTGCGCCCAACAGGAAAAACGTTTCCACTTACTATGATAAATCTTCCGAGTGGAAGATTTATGAGAGGCTATCAAAATATCTCGAACTGAGTGAGATATTAGAGGAAGCCTGGCTAGAGTTGGAATTGGAGGAACCACACTGTGAGATTCAGAGAGGGGAGGGAGTGGTGCAACTGACCCGACTGATGGGTCAAGAGGTCTGGAACTGGGTCCAGATGTCAAGGTTGCTCCAACAGATAACGGTGGAGAAATGGGAACCAAACCTGTCGAGGCCAGTAAGGGGCAATGAGGATCATGGAAACTTTCTGAGCGATGGCTTTCTGTATTAGCTGAGATATCAGTGGGAAGGGTGGAAAAGCATACAGAAGTCCCCGGGGCCAATCGTGTACTAGAGCGTCTCTGCTGGGGTGGCATGGTTGGGGAAAGAGGGTGAAAAAATCGTCGCACTTGCTGTTTTGGGGAGTAGCGAAAAGGTCGCAGCAAGGCCGGCCCCACTTTTGAAAAACTTTCTCCAACACTGAATTCTTCAGAGACCACTCGTGAGGCATGAGAATAGCTCTGCTCAGTTTGTCTGCAATCACATTGGACTTCCCGGGAATGTGCGTTGCTAACAGAAAATGTGCGTTGCTAACAGAAACCGCTGAGAAGAAATCGCCCATTGCCACAGTCTGAGTGCCTCTCGACATAGGGGGGTAAGATCTGGTTCCGCCGTGTTTGTTGATGTACCACACTACAGACATATTGTTTGTCTGAATTGCTATAGTTCCCTTGGGACGAGAGTCTTGTAAGGCTTGCAACACTAGCACTGCTCTCATCTCTAGGACATTTATGTGCAAGTGGCACTCAAAAGGTTGCCACATGCCTTGGACCATCCTGCCCTGGTAATGCCCCCCCCCACCCAATCAGGGAGGCGTCCGTTGTCACTGTAGCAACCGGAGGGGAAGGGACGAAAGGTCTCCCTAGGTGGAGCTGGGGAGATGTGATCCACCAAGAGAGATGGTTCTTGCACGATTGAGTTATCCAAATAGGATGGGACATTGGAAGTCGTTGGAAAGACCATTGTGTGAAGAGCATCCATTGTAAAATTCTCATATGGAAGCGGGCTAAAGGTAGAAGAGGGATGGCCGCCGCCATAATCCCCAAGACCTTCAGGATCAGTCTGGCTTTGACTTTGTTGCTCTGTAATACCAAAGAGACTAGTCTGTGTATGTCTGCTATTCTCTGCTCTGCGAGTCTGGCTGACATGTTGATTGTGTCTAGATTTGCACCTATGAAGGTAATAACACGACAAGGCGACAAGACAGACTTTTCGTAATTTATTGAAATGCCTAGTGTTTGACATGTGTGAGAGGTGTAGTCTCTGGCAAGAAGCAAGAGATGCTTGGTGGGGGCTGTAAGGAGCCAGTCGTCTAAATATGGAAACACCTGCAATCCTTGTCGTCTCAGATGAGAGGCGACCACTGCCATGCATTTGGTAAACACTCGGTGGGCTGTAGTGAGACCAAAGGGCAGGGCCCTGAATTGGAAATGACTGGTTCCCAGCCTGAAGCGGAGGAATCTCCTGGAGCGTCGACTCATTTTGATATGATAGTACGCATCCTGGAGATCTATTGAGCACATCCAGTTGTTCCGCCCCAAAAGGGGTAGAATGGACTGCAGCGTGACCATCCGGAACTTTGTTTTCTTGACAAACGTGTTCAAGTTGCTAAGATCCAAAATGGGTCTCCAGTCCCCTGTTTTCTTTGGAACCAAAAAGAATTTGGAGTAGATTCCGGATCCTTGTTGGTCTGCTGGAACTGGTTGAATGGCTCTTTTTGCAAGCAGCTTTGAAATTTCTAGAGCCACTCGCTCCCTTTGACTGGGTGGAATGTCTGGAAGGGATTTTTTGGATTGCTTCGGAATGAAAAGGAATGGGATTCTGTAGCCTTCGGAAATGATAGACTGTACCCACTTGTCTTGAGTTAGGGATAGCCAGGCTTCTGGGTACAGAGGTAATCTTCCCCCGACTGCCTCCGAAGGTGGACAGTCGGGCAACACCTCAGGGATGCTGGAAGGGCTTGTCGGAAAAGGTTTCTCGACTGCCCTGATTCTGCGGGCCCCTCTGCCTCTAGGACGGCGTCTACCATTATTGTTCCCCCCTCTGCCTCTAGAGGGGAATCGACTCTGTGCGTCAGGCAAATCTCCCTGAGATTGTTTGCGGAACCACATCTTTCCCCCCCTTCTGGCCTTTGGGGGTAAGGCCTAGGAGGAGTAGAAAAACAGACTCCGACGGCAGAGAGAGTTTTGCCATCAGTCTCGCACCTAGTCAGGGTTTCCTTCACTTGAGGACCAAAGAGGGATGATCCATCAAAAGGGGCATTAGTGAAGGACGCCTTGAAAGGGTCCGCAAAGTTACATAGCCGCATCCAGGCGTGCTGACGCAAGGCTACACCTGTACCTGCCGCTCTACTCGCTCCATCCGCCGCATATGAAAGGAGGCGCATGGAGGAGTTAGTTATAGAATTAAGGGTCGCCAGCTGAGAGTTCATCCTATCCTGAAAACCCGAAGCTGTTGAGTCCTTTAACATTTCGCTCGCTTCCTTGAGCAGATCCCTCTGAAGACGAGTGAAATGACACAGGTAATTCAGCGAGCGCATAGTAAAGGTCGCTGACGAGAACATCTGCTTCCCGTACCTGTCCATAGACCTAGACTCCTTGTTAGGAGGATGAACAGGCACCGAAGGATCAGCTAACTCCTTCTTGGTGGCCGCAGCCACCACCATAGCATCAACAGAGACGCCTTTGGTAAAAAATTCTTTGTCCTTGGGGGCAGTGATAAATTTTGATGGTCTCCTGGGGGTGGGTTCCCCTGAATCAGGAGCCGTCCAGGCCTTCTTTGCCACCACTTGCATGAGGGGGTCAAAGGGAGGGGACACCCAGGAGGTGGAAGGGCGAGAGCCAAACGCCTCAAGATACACCGATTCATCCTCTGAAGGGTTGAGGGCTGGCCAATTCCCCCTCTGTTTTAAGATTTCGAGGATGTCTGCAAAGGAGACATCTTCAGAGGGGGAACGAGTGGAACCTTCAGAATCCTCTAAATCAGTGTCAGAGGTGACAGACTCAGGGGAGTCAATGTGCTTCCTCTTGCACTGCCTCTTCCTAGGGGGCTCTCCCACTGGGTCAGGAGAGGCCTCGGAAGAGGAGGAGATCCCCACTGGGGGTACTTGAGGAGCTGGCTCTCTATGGTCCGGGATGAGAGAGTGAGCAGAAATCACCGGAGGCACTGTGGAGGGAGGGGCAGAAGGAGCCGACTGTGGAGTTGAACCTGGTTCTAACACGCTCCTCATGACCTCGAAGGCACCCGTCAGGCACAGCCAGAGGTCTGCGCTCCGAAAAACTGGAAACCTCCCCCGGCACTGACAGTGATGGCTCCGAGCCCGATGTCGGAGCCGAACTCACCAGCGCCGAAGCACCGAGAGGGAGAGCGGGGTTGGACAAGGGTCCAATGCCACTCGCCCCCTCGGAGCCGACGAGGGAAGTCCGGTGCCAAGATTCTTCCAAGGAAGACATCGGAGCAGACGACGGCACCGAAGACCAAGGTATCGGTTCCGACGCCACCACAGTCTCGGGTGCGAGCCGCCCCGGCTCCGAACTCAGAAGAGTCAGAGGAGGAACATTTTGAGTAATGGGAATAGTCCTCGACTGTTGAGTCGGACTTTGAAGCATCTGGGCCAGTGCCTCGGACTTAAGAAGTCGACTCACTACCCTCTGAAGGTCATGATCTGATAGTCCCGACGACCTAGAGGAGTGAGATCTATGGCTCCGTTCAGACAGCAATGGTGATACTGGAGCCGAATGAACGTAGCCGATAGATGGAGATCGGGACCTTTTTCTGGAGGTCGGTTCTGACAATTTGATCGGAGCCGACTCAGCGATGTCTTCCTTGGCTCCGGCCGGAGCAGAGGAAATAGTAGGGGCATGAGTTCGAGAGTCATCGGCTCCGGCCGGAGCCGATGATCGAACAGCCTTCGGACCTCCAGAAGACGGCTCAGAGACCGGAGCCGAAGGTCTGGGAGGCTTCGAGGGTTTCCCTGAGGATTGAGTCGAGGGACCCTCAGGCTTCAATAAGCCCCTTAGAATGAGCTTATTTTTACGCTCCTGCAGGACTCGAGGGCTGAAGCCATGGTAAACAGCACATGAGTCCTGCAGGTGCAAAGGTCCCAGGCAGTATACACAAGAAGTGTGACCGTCTGTCAGAGACATCTTCTGACAGCACGAGTCACACTTCTTAAAGCCTGAGACCTTCGATTCCTTGGACATGTCCAAAGAAAAAACAAGGTGTAACCACACAATCACACACACACACCTATTACACCTGTTAACAATTTAAATTAAATTAAATTTAATTAAATTAGTAACTAACTTAGAAAAATTAAATCCCTACAAAACACAGTCACTCCAACTACTAAGAAGGGAGGGACTGGGCCTAAAGCCCAAGAGAATAAGTTTAGTAAATTTTTGGACATAACAGGGGGAAACTAGGACTATAGAAAGGAAGGAAACTACTTAACTCTTAATTTTATGAGGAAAAGCTAACTTAAAGGGGGTGTGTATCTAAGATACAATTAGTTATTTTAAACTAACCTGACGAGCTGGTGAAAAGCACCTCGATCGCTGTAGCAGCAAACGAGATCTGGGGAGTTACCGCCTAGCATTGTGGGATATAGGGGAGCCTCGAGCCGGTGGAACTAGCTCTCGAGCTTTTAGAGTGGCCGAGTCGGAGCCAAGGATCGGCTCCGAACCCATCCAGCAAGAATGAAGGCAAGATAGACAACTTAACATGATATTTTAAAGTTTTTACCCACTAAAAACCTGGAGCTCTAGAGATCACGATGCATAAGCTATTTGGGGCAAACGAGATCTGGGGGTTGGAAGATAGTGGAGGTGTATTATGGGTAAGGGGAGGAGCTTGGAGCTCGGAGCAGATGCTAGTAAAGTTGTTGGCTTGGATCCAATATGGATCCGGTATCCCACAGCTTGAAGACCAAAAGTAGTAAACTACTTCAGATATTTACTTTTCTTCTGCCTGGTGTGCAGTGAGTAATCATTTTCCACAAATACTCTGGTGTTTCCCACTTTTAGTACTTTGTCCTTCTACCACAGTTTTGTCAAAATCCACTTTTTCTGTTAGCAGGATTGCATCCTTACTATTCAGAGGTCTTAGCTGCTTTCTCATGGCTATGTATGGGGCATACACATGATGCGCCCTTTCAATTAAATCCTGCTGTGGAATACCAGTCCAGTTGTTTATTTGTGTTTTCATAAAATTAATATAGTCTGTTCCTACTAGTTTTTCTGGTACAGCATTAAATCTCAGGTTTTCCCTATGTGTGTGTTGTCCTCTAATTCTACCATTTTTTGAAATAGCTCTTCTTGAGCAGTCTCCTAGTCAGCCAGCCTTTTCTTCAATTCGATCTCTGATTTTTTGCAGTTTTATCAGCTCATCTGAATATCTGTCTAAATGTTCTTCCATTTTCCAACCTTTTATTATCTCAGCTGATATATTCCTGAAGTGATTCACTTATTTTAATTAGCTCTTGAGCGCATCTGACTTTTTTTCCACCAGATTACTGGAAGCCATGTCCTGCACCAAAGCCGGAGTTTGAAATGCTTTTTGATGAGCAGCAGCAAGATTACTCACAGCTAGTGTTTTCTCCGTATCTTTTGTGATTTTCTTTCAGGTTCTCTGAATTTCTTCTTCACAGGCATCCAGGCAGTGCACTTTTACAGCCAGTAACTGAAATTTACCCCAAAAAACAAATTCACTGTCTCTCTTTTCAGAGTTTCTATTTTCATACTGGGAGAGATGAAACTAAGTGGTTATTCAGCGTGCAGTCATCTTGGAAGCCTCTAGTCTGATTTGTGGACGGAAGGGGTTCAGTGGCCAAGAATCTATCTGTAGAAAGGCACTACTGAATGCATCTTTTGAACATGTGAAATAAAGGAAGCACAGCAATAATCTGATGTTCTTCAGTCTGGCTATATAGCACAGAAGGATGCAGCCCTGTATGACTCAGGCAACTGGGGTTCATTTAGTGATCCCAGCATTAGAAAAGCCAGATCGTGTGTGTGTGTGCATAAGAGGTATAGAGTGCTTGCCTCTCGGGGCGGAGTAGGGAGTGTTGAATGTACTGGGAGACACAAATGACAGTGTGATTTCACTAGTGGAGGCCAGACAGACTACTGTTCATGCTGTGGGAGGAGGACAGGGCAGTTTGGATGTTAACAATCCATACAGAAGGCTGGAATGTCCTCTTTGGACAGCCCATTCTGTGTCCTCTCCCATGAGAGCAGGAGAGAAAAAATTAAAAAAATGTGAACTAGTCCTGATGGCTGCCTGGAATGACTACCCTCTTGATCAGCGCTTGCCTGATGAATGTAAAGAATGGGCTGACAGACTGACACCGAGACTGATGATTGGCAAGCAGTGGGAGCAAAACTGCAAAATGTTTGAAACTGCTAGGGTGCTGAAGAATGTAAATACTCTCTCCATTAGCCCCATCCCATTAAAAAACTTCTCTTATGAAATTTAATGTTTATCTAAAACAAATGGGAGGGCCTCCTCTTAATCAGTATAACATCCTAGGGAAGTAAACTTGGACAGAGTATGCTTGATTTAATTTATTCTGACCAATGATGTCTGAATCACACGATTAAACTAGGGAAAGCTCATTTTCCTTTCTGGCAAGAGGAATGGCACCCGATATAGAATGCTCCACTAAGAGGGGGCAGAAATGGTGCATTAGCCTTCTGCCATGCAGTAAGGCAATATTCCAAGGAGCACCTATAGTAAAGGATGTCAGAAGCAGGCACTGTGAGGGATGTCTGTCACATGGAGAAGATCACAGAGTGGCTGGCATATCTGGCTTTTTTGATCTTTGTGAATACAACACGATGACCAGAAGCTATAGGTCCTGAACATAAAGAGTGGGAAACAGAGAGACGGAAGGTGGTCTGTAGTGGTCTTTGCCATGAGCTGGCTCTCTGTGGGACCTAGAAAACTAGTACTCAGCTGCGATACCACAAAATTGAGACCTGGTAAGATACCGAAGCTGTAAAATTGTTGTCAGCCTCAGAAGGGGTGCTGACATTAGTGGAGTGGAACAATTAAGTGCCAGAGCAGAGGACAAAGCTATACCTTACTAGTGCAGCCATCACATACCATTCCTACAGATACAGCGGACATTAACTGCAAGAGTTTCTCCATTACAAAAATGAATTAAGCTATGCTTTTATAATGCACTATAAGACCACTCTCCTGAAGAAGCGAGGAGGAAGACATCCCTTCACTCAAGGGCAGATGCTTCCTATGCCATGATAAAAGCCTAAAGGTTGAATTCTAACATTAAGAAATAAGATTTTCTTTTCAAAAAAGCATAATCCATACAGGAAAAGAGGGAGTGAGAGACTCCAATGAATCTCCTACTGGGTTACTTACTGGTGAAAGCATCAGCCATGGAAAGATCTTTCTAAATTTCAGTCAGAAATGCTAAAAGTAATGGGAAATGGAATAATGCAATACACTGCTATTAGTAAACAGCAGCAAGAAAATAAGTACAAAATGTGTGCTTAATCTGGAAATCACACTGATGAGACCAGCAGACAAACTATCAAACACACTGATATGACAACTAAGGACAAGGGCTACTTTTTGTAGCCAGCATCCTGCTGACGTTCACAGCATACCACAAAAAACAACTGCAATCTGAGGATATCAGAAGCTCTGAAATCAGTCCAGATGGACAAATGTCTGCCTTTGTCCAGTTCTCATCAATGACAGAGTACACTGCTGCAGTGATCCCCATGCTGAACATTAAATACTACCAAAGATAACAAACCTCTAAAGGCTGCTTGATGCAACTGCTAAAACAATGGAAAAGTAAATGATAAATTTGCTAGAGGACTCATGGTTGTAGTGGTAACTATCAATACAACTTTTAAAGCCCCAAGATGAAGGACAAAGCCAGAAAAACACAGCAGGCACAATGAAGTACAAGACAAATCCTTTTAAGGAATAAAAGGATTTGTCTTGCACTTCATCATGCCTGCTGTGTTTTTCTGGCTTTGCCCTTCATCTTGGGACTTTCTTGGTTTTGCGTGCTATCAATACAACCTTAAGAGAAACAAAACTGTAGTCACTACCGCGTGCTTTTTTCTTGACAGCATAATTAAAGCTTGGGTTACAAGTTCACACAGTCCACCCTGGATTATGGAGAGACCAGAGTGCAAGGGCCACACTATCTTAGTCAAGGTGTTAAATAATCTGAAAGGCTAAGTGAATAAAAATGACTTCAGACAAGAACGTACATTACTATATTAAATAGCAATAACATAAGACCTATGAAGATCATGAAAACAGTAATTTCCCTGGGGGTGGGTAGACGGCCCTTTTCTACTTATACTCCTAAGGTTGATGGAACACTTCAGCTGTACTACTCACAGGGCAGAGAGTTGATACCGATCTAGGCACATGAAGATTTTATATTCCTGCAAAAAATTGAACAGGACTGCATGGTCTGAGGAAAACAGACTGAAAGATAATTGCAAAGCTATGCAATACAACAAGAGATATACACCTAGAAAGAGCACTATCTTTCAGGGAATATGGACTATAACTGAAAATCATCTTACAGGGATTTAGCAATATGCATGGATTATAAATGGTCACTCAACAATCATACGGACTTAATACATAAACAGAAGGCATTGGCTGCACAATGAAATGTATAAAATTAAGAAAAAATGTAAACTCAAATCATTTACTTAAGTCTTTGGTAAGGGTTATTATAAAGACAACCACAACCTATGGAATCCATACTCACTTACTCATGTCAAAGACATCTGAGAGGGTTCAATGAAACATTACAGAGCTCAAAGGCTTAAACAACCCAAACCAGCTAAATAGGTTCTTCATATTAAATAAAATGTCATTATGTTACATAAAAATTAATAGGCGATTTTAACAATGGTGTACAAGTCCTACAAATTGAGCACATGCTCAACTATTGAAGGTTAAAACTATTAAATAACCTTCTATACCTGAGCCATATTAATATAAGGCTCCAAAGATCACACTGAAATAACAGAAGATGCGTTACTTGGCTTACCAAAAAGAACAGCAAAATGAATAAAAAGTGCCTGATCTGAGGTAACCATGACCCAGTTTAAGCAATCATGGATGGATACATGGGAAACAAGAAACTTAAAGTGGGCTAGATGCCAGAAGAAACAATCTTGTACATCTGAGGTGTACTAATGAACAAAAGCAACTGCCCAGCAGACTTGCAGCTTCTGAATATGTCCATTTTGCACATCATGAGTGTACGGATGTAGGTTAGCCATCTGTCAATGGATCACCCATTAGAGATCTGGTTACTGCAAAATAAGAAAAGTTCTTCCAACGATTCACCATCTAACATTTGTTGAGCCTACAATTTTAGCCATGGAAAATGAGTACTTACCTGAAAAATGTATAATTACACAAAACAGATTAGTAATCACAAAAGATGACACTGCTAGAAAACCAGGATATTGACCATCCCCTGACTTTAACTTGGAACTACAACAACAAAGCCTTGAGCTTGCTTCTCTGTCTACGAGTCCATAAAAGAAAATATTTAGCCCAAGCCTCTTTTGATTAGGATTCTGTTTACACAGTAAGGGACGACAGACATACAACTACAGCTGGTGTATCACTGCTATGAATTCTTCTTGCATTATTTTGCAGGAGAATCTCACAGGCTTTTCATTCTCTGAGAAACAACACAATATATACGTATCACAAGTAACTTACTACATTGTGTTTGCAGTTAAAAAAAAAAAATTAAACAGTACACATTTTGCGTGTACTACAAAAAACAAATCTTGTCACTGTCAGTGCCTAACACCAGCAGTATGAATGAAAATATCTGCTTGAGTGGCAGTGTTCACAATGCATTATAGTTCCACAATCCTGGGTTCAGTAATTGCCTCTATTATTATTTGTGGATAATCACCATTTTCTCCATGTCTGTTCACATTTTCTCTTGGTACTCAACTTCCTTATCCATTCCCAAAGCTACAGTGGTTTACAGACTATTCTAAACTGTTAATGTATAAAACTACATTGCTCTTTTGGTCCAGGTTGTGACTAAAAAGTGTCCATAAAATTTGCCCAGTTATTTTGCTAATGATCATATGGGTAGACAAGACATGCACACCCCTGCTTGGCTGGGGAGATGAAAAGTATTTAGTGTTTGAAAAGGTTGGCATGAACTTTTTACCTGCAAATGCTCTGAAGTGGTTTTAAGACGGCACTATTTTAGCTACAAACATCACTTAAATGTTACCAACAAAATATTCAAGATATACTGTGAAACAAATAAATCATACCTTCTTCTTCATCGTCATCACTGGATTCACTAACATGCACACTGACTGTGGTGTTAGGGGAATCCGTCCATTCAAAGTACACCCCAAAGCCAATGTCATAATAATCTGTTGCAAATTCCCAAAAAAGGTAGGAGCCCTCCTCATGAGTGGGCACTCGAACTGTCACAACCTCCCCACGTCCAACTGTGATCACAGAGTCTGCATCTTGTCGAATCTTTTCTTTGAAGTCCTTGATCTGCGGTCTGGTCCACATGGACGGAGCAGCAATAACTGGTGCTGCATCTGGAAAAGAAAAAAGAAACATACATTAGAAATCTAGTCAAAATAAAACTCAAAAGAGTGCAAGGAAAGTGAACTATGGTTACATGAGATACTTAACAAAACAGAAGACCTTAAGAATACCCTTTGCAACAGGTACTATCACTGAATTAGTACTGGCCAAAGTTAAGCTTGGAAAAAATGTTCAGGTATTATATGCAGGAGTCCATTCCTTCTACTGATAAAAGCAGTCACACTGCTAATGTTACAAAGCAGTAAATTCACTACATACAAGTCCATTTTTTACTCTATAGGTTGCCCTGCAAGACAGTAAACATGTATTACATTAAGTGAAAGCAAGATGGTGGTGTAAGAAATTGCTGTAACTGTAGGTGTTCAAGTTATGTTCAGTGTTGCAGTAGTATTAACTCTTAGGATGTCTGATAAAGGCGGCTCAATATCCAGCCTCACTTCCAAAGTGTTTTCCTATTCCCCCCTCTCGGCAAGGAACTCTCCATAAAACCATGCAAAATTGTCCAGACAAATCCTACTCTAGATTTGGAGATGCTATCCAGTTTGTAAAGTTTGGTAAATGTGTGGAGAGAAGACCATGTAGCTGTCTCCAAGAAGGAAGCAATGTCCAAACCCGTGAAAAAGGCCTCAGATGAAGCAACAGGCCTAGTGGAACGAGCTTTCAGTGAGGAAGAAAGATTTTTACTAATGAAAAACATAGCAGAAAAAAAATTGCCTTACAAACCTATGAAGAGATGGTCTGTTTTGAAACAGGCTTTCCCAGCCCCCCTGGGGTGAAAGGAAAAGTACAGTTATGTATCTACCATAAATGTAGATGTTCGAGTGTATTCACTGTTGTAGTCATTACAATTGGATTATCCTGCTGGCAGGCTACCCGCAGTCGGCCTGAATTCCAAAGTCCTGGTCCGGCGTCGGTTGCTGTTGCCTCCTCCTTGATGTCAGTGCAGCAGGGGTAAAAAAGATGCAGCTGATGCCATTTTTTTCAGTTTTTCTTGCCCCAGATGTCAGGTGCCCAAAAAGGGTAGGCTAATTTATGCCAATAAACACGCATGCAGTAAAGTAAAACTCTACCTTCATCTACAAACAAATACACCACATAGGTTGTATAGAATAGAGAAGTACAGATTAGACCCAGCAAAGGAAAGGGGGATGTTGGGTGGGTAACCTGGACTGCAACAGTGAATACACTCGAACATTTACATTTATGGTAGGTACACAACTGTACTATGTTCATCGTGTTTCACTGTTACAGTCATTACAATTGGGTTGAATCCAAAAGCTTTGGTTGGGCGGCTGGGGCTAAATAGGATTAGAAAAGGCAATGAGGCCCTGCAGAACTGCAGTGGCAAAGCCTGCTCTAGATTTAGAGTAGAGAGGTAAGTATTAGTGCTTTGTAAAAGTGTGCACTGAACTCAAGTTGAAGCCTCTAAGATGTCTTTGGTTGGTACTCCTCTGAGAAAGGCTGCTGAAGTGGCTGCTGCTCTGGCTGAATGTGGCCTAATGCCCTTAGGCACTGATTTGCCATGCTGTGAATAGCAGAAATGAATGCAGTGGCCTATCCATTTTGAAATAGTCTGCTTTGAGATAGCCTTTCCTTGTGATCCTGCAGCATATGCCACTAGAAGTTGTTCAGTTTTTCTGACAGCTTTGGTCCTGTCCAAGGAGAAACACAGCTGCCTGTGAATGTCCAAAAAATGCAGAAGTCTCTCACCCTTATTCTGTGGGTTTGAATTATAGGTAGGCAAATGAATTGTTTGATTCAGGGCCACACTGGACACTACCTTAGGCATAAATGTGGGGTTTGTCCTCAGAGAAACCCTGTCCTGATGGAAAATGATAAAGGGTTCCAAAGCCATGAGTGCCTGTAACTCTGAGACTCATCTTGCAGAGGTTATTACTAGGAGCAAAGCTGTTTTCCAAGATGAGAATTTTATATCAGCTGTAGAGGCTGGTTCAAAAGGAGGCAGTGTGAGTTTTTCCAAGACATAATTTAGGTCCCATGCAGGTATTGGTGCTCTCCTTGGGGGTCTTATGTTTTTGGCCCCTCTGAGGTACTGCCTTAGTAATGGATGAGAGAATAGAGGTGGTTCTGTATTGTAGTGAGCTGAAATGGCAGAGGCATAAATCTTAATAGAGGAAAAGGATAGGCCTTTGTCCAGCATATCATATCAGTTAAGTATTGTAAAATCTGAGGAATATTTGGTACAATTGTGTCAATTCCTTGTGCCTGGTTCCAAGCACAGAATCTCTTCCATTTTTCTGCATAAGATTTTCTGGTGCCAGGCCTCCTGGCCTCCAAAATAACATCCATCACTGCTTTAGACAGAGGCGTGTTTTGAATGATTACATTATCCGCCATGCTGCCAGGTTTAAGGTCCTGAGTTGGCTGTGCACGATCTGACTGTTTTGTTGAGTCAATAAGTGAGGAATTTCAGGCAATGTCCAGGCTGGGTATTGAGACAAGCTCATTAGGACTGGGTACCAGTGCTGGCGGGGCCAGTCTGGGGCAATCAGTATCATTTTTGGCTTCTCTTGTCTGACCTTTAGGAGTACCTTGGGGAGGAGAGGCAGTGAGGGAAAGGCATATACTGTTAAGTTTTTCCAGCTGAAAGATAGAGCGTCCACTTTCCATGCCAGCTTGTGATAAGTCCTTGTGCAGAATTTCTGTAGTTGGCAGTTGTGAGGCGAGGCAGAGAGGTCTATGTCCGGGCATCCCCATTTCTTGTTATCATGCTGAAGACTTTTGGATCCAATTTCCACTCGTGGGGATCCATTAGGTTTCTGCTTAGTTCGTCTGCCAGAGAATTTATCCTTCCTGGCAGGTACAGTGCTTGCAGATGTACTTGGTAAGTCAATGCTGTGTCCCTCAAAGTCATGGCTGGTCTGCAGAGGGGGTAGGAATGTGTGCCTCAATGCTTGTGTATGTAACCTTGTTTATGTACCACATGACTGTAGTACTGTCCATCTTTATCAACAGTTGTCCTGGATGAAGTAGATCATTGAAGGCTGTCAGGGCATTTTGAACAGCTAGCATCTCTTTTTGATCGATATGTCGATGCATTTGGCTTGCGGACCATGTGCCCTGAATACATCTTCCTGCCATATGGGCCCCCCAGGCATAATCTGATGCATCTGTTTTTATCCATCTGGGAGGGAGGGTGGCCTAATGGTTAAGGTGTTTGCCTTACAAACACAAGGTGCAGGGTTTGAGTCTCACAAGGGATAACTGGCTAGGCTTAAAACGGCTTGCAAGGGCAGTTAGCTTAGTACTAATCTATGAACCTATGTCTGCCTGGCTGTGGGTAAAGTGAAAGGCTGTCCCTTGTTGTGGTGACAGGACTCTGCCCACCATCGAAACTCCTGTTGCAGGCAGGGAATGAGGGTAATTACTGTTTCCAGGCTGTGGCAATGTTGAGTCCAAACACTTTTTAGAAACCATTGAAGTTTCCTCATATGCAGTCTTGCATATGGAATTAGCAGTATGCAGGATGCCATGAAGCCCAAAGCCTGAAGAATCTTTCTTGTAGTTAACTGGGTCTTTGTTGCCAACATTTTGAAATAACTAGTCAGTTGTCTTTGTTTGTCTGGCGTGAGATAAGCCATCTGGGCAGTTGTATTTAAGCTTGCACCCAGGAATATTACCTCTTGTGAGGGTACTAGTTTTGATTTCTTTTCGTTTACTGTGTACCCTAGGCATGTTAGTAATCTTTTTACAAACGCCAGATGCTGTAGTAGAATGTCTTTGTTCTCTGCTTGAATAAGGCAATCGTCCAAGTAAGGATAAATTTGTATTCCTCTGTCTGCAAAATGCAATTACTGGTTCCAGGCATTTTGTGAAGACCCTGGGAGCAGTAGATAAGCCAAAGGGCAGTGCAGAGAATTGGTAGTGCATTGAGCCAGCTATAAATCTGAGGTATCTCCTGCATGAAAGTCTGATTGGGACATGCAGGTATGCCTCTTTTAGGTCTAAAGTCACAAGCCATGCCTTCTTGCCCAGCATGGGCAGAAGCTGCTGCAGAGTCAACATTTTGAATTTCGGAATATCCAGAAATGCGTTTAGAATAGACAGGTCCAGTATTGGTCTCCATGCATTGTCCTTTCTGGGCACCAAGAAGAGTCTTGAGTAAAATCCTAGTCCCTGCTCTTGCTGTGGCACTCGCTGAATGGCCCTCATGGCCATGAGGGCCGAAACTTGTTTTTGAGCCTCTGCCCATTGATTGTGTGGGAGGTCTGGCATTCCGTTTGGCCTTGGCAGGGTGTGAAAATGGAACCTGTAGCCTTGAGAAACTATATTCAGGACTCATTTGTCCTGGGTGATCATGTGCCAATTTTGTGAAAAAAGTGCATTTTCCCCCTAAAAGGATTGCCAAAAGATAAGTGCTCGGTGCTGGCAGGGGAAAGTCATTCAGACTGTTTCCTGTATGGCTGTGATTTATCTTCTCCACTTTTGGAGGTAGAAGCACCCCATTGTTTAGACCTGTATGAGCCCTGGGTCTGGGATCTGCCTCTGGGCCATCTGTATCTGCCTCTTTGTGGCCTGACACTGGAAAGGACCAATTCTTTGCAGGCCAGTTCCTGCTAAATCTGGGAGGTTGTACCTGTAAGAAATCCTTGACTGTTTGCATAGATTTAGCTTTGTCCTCCATTTTCTTCAACACCTCTTCTGCTTAAACACCAAACAAGGTATCATGCTGTAATGGAGCATCTAATAATTTTGCTTTAACATGATCAGGCAAGATTCTGTTCCTTTAACCAAGCATGCCTCCTAATGACAGAACCCGTAACAGCGGCCCTGCAGTAGGCCTCCAGAGAATCAAAACCACATTGCAAAGTATGCTTTCCCACTTGTTCAGATGAATGCAATAAATCCTGCATTTCTTTGTTTTCTGCACATTCAGAATTTGTCAACATTTTCTGTTTTAGTAGTGACATAAGACATTGTTGATATTTAAGCATATGAAATTGACAATTTAAGGCCCTTACAGCCAAAGTAGCAGAAGTGTAAATATTTTTCCTCCATTTGTCCAGGGTCCTTGAATCCCTATCAGAGGGAATAGGGTTTTTTTGCAGTGGACGCCTTGACCCCTTTGGGACCCTGAGAAATTGTTTCTGGGTCAGCAGCAGGGTTTCTATAAAGAAATGTATGTGAATCAGGAACCCTGTAGTATCTGTCTGGCTTAACAGGGGCTGGTGGTAAAGAGTCAGGAGTGAGACTGGACTCTATAAACACATCATCTACAATGTCTAAAACGGGGAATAGCAAGGGGCCTGTGCTGAGGTAGTAAAAGAAAATCTCTGCGCCTTTTCTTAGATTTTGCGTAATCTTGGCTTTCCCAATGAAAATGCTCCCTCATAGTATGCAGGGTCTCCCCAAAGGATAATCTTCAGGAGGAGAGGCTGAAGGGACAGATTATTCAGCATCAGAATCCTCATAAGGAGGACGAGAGTATCTCTGTTCAGAAGAGGAATCAGAGGAAATGGAAACTTGATCTGAAGATTCATATTCTGTCTCTTGCCTAGGTCTCTTATCAGGAGGGGGATGGGAACCCCTGATCAAAGTAATTAGGTCTTCGGCCATTTTAAGCATCTGTTTTTTAGGCATGGAGGCTTGTCCTGGTGAATACTGTACTTGTTTCTTTGTCTTTAGAGGTGCTTTAGTCTTTGCCTTTGAAGCTGAAGTTGTTTTTACATATAACTGTGTAGGCCTGAAAACACCCTCAGAAGCCGATGCCTGCTCAGTGGCTCTGGACCCATCTGGGGGAATAGTTTCCGAGGGTCCAACACCTTGAGTATCCAGCAGCCTACTCGGCTCCACGTGGGAGTCGGAAGCGGCCTGTGGCTCTGAGGTAGCGGGCGTCAGGGGCTGCGAAAGTGCCTCACTGAGAACCAGCGATTGGCCTAGCTGAAGCTCATCGGTTTTGGACCTCAGATGCCTGTCCTTTTCTTTGCACTTTTTATAAATTCCGGTAGTCAGCTGTTCCGACGGCATTACATACTTAAATCTTCTGCCAAAATAATGAAATGCAAAATCGTACCGATGCTTAATAGTGCGTTGGTTAAATCTAGCACAAAACCGACAACTAGCAACGTCGTGGTCAGGGCCTAGGCAAGGAATACAGTAAGAATGAAAATCCTTATGAGGTATTTGCTTCCCACAAGAAATACAATTATTAACTTTTTCTGACATCGGTCTGGAGCAAGAAAAAAGTTTCCCCAATGGGGTACTTAGCTTTAATGAAGACTTCAGATCTGAAATTCAAACTTGAAAATCTAAGGAGTCGGCCGACTGGCACTTGCGAACTGCTTTTGCTTCGGGCATCGCGCGGCAAGAATGACTGAAGAAAATGGTGTCGGCTGCATCTTTTATACTCCTGCCGCACTGACGTCAGGGAGGAGGTGACAGCGCACTGACGTCAGGGAGGAGGTGACAGCAACCGATGCTGGACCAGGACTTTGGAATTCAGGCCGACTGCGGGTAGCCTGCCAGCAGGATAACCCAATTGTAATGACTGCAACAGTGAAACATGATGATCAAAAAGGGTGCTCTGACTTCCGAAAGAACTTGGTTTTATCCAGGTAAAATGTGAGTTGTCTATGCATGTCCAAAGTATGTAACATCCTTTTACTGTAATTTTGAGGTGAAGGGAAGAAGGTAGGTAAATTAATAGACTGGTGTGTGTTCCTTCTTTATACAGGGGAACCTAAGACCCTGGACCTTCAGGTTTCCCAAGGTTGCTCCCCCACCCCAGGTCTGAGGAATCTGTGAACAGCTCCTGCACAGGAAGAGGAGGCTGCAGAGGGAGACATGGATTCAGTGAGATTTGCTGAATCCACCTCTGCAGTTCTTTCTTCAGACAAGGAAGAAAAGGAAGGACAAAATCCAGGGGATGTGCATACTGGGACCAGAGAGATTTCAGACACCACTGGAATTTCCTCATGTGGAGTTTGGCCAGTGGCAGCATGGGAATAATGGATGCCATGAAACCTAGAAGTCTGAGAAACTCCCTGGCTATCAGGGAAGTGAGTGGTAGGAGTTGCTGAAAGTAGGCTAAAAGAGACTGCACTTTCTGAAGGGACAGAACTGCCATCATAAGATCAGTCCTTATCCTGCACCCAAGGAAGACCTGGTCCTGTGATGGAGTGAGGGAGGATTTCTTGTAATTGACAGTTTACCCCCAAGGCTTAGAAGCAAGCTGATGGTTGGCCGGAGATTCTTCAACAGAATTTCTGGATGAGTTTCCTGATTGAACAGGTTGTCCAGGTCCTTACCTTACCTATCCATAGACATGGACTCCTTGATGTCTGCAAAAGACAAAAACAGGAGCCAAGTATTTTGTTAATACCCTTGGGACCTTGGAGAGTCCAAAGGGCAAAGCAGAGAACTGAAAATGAGATGAAGCAACAGTATTTCCTGAAAGGGGGAGGAATGGGGATATGAAGACATGCATCTCTGATGTCCAGAGAAACCAGAAAGGCCTTAGGTAGTAAAAGTGGGATCAAGGTATGGAGAGACAGCATGCGGAAGGTGGGAAGTTGAAGAAAGAGGTTGAGATGAGTCAAGTCTAGGATGGGTCTCCATGGGCCATCCTTCCTGGAAACTAGAAGCATCCTTGAGTAAAAACCTCTTCCTCTTTGGTGGGAAGGGACTTGCTAAATGGTTCCCTGTGAAAATCAAGTCCTAAAGTACCTGAGGGGAAAAAAGAAAGCTGGTCTTGAGGGGGCTGAGGGATACCTAGGAAGGGTGGAATGGACTTCCAAACCGTGTAATATCCATTTTGGACAACTGAAAGTACCCATTTGTCTGTAGTAATGTTTGTCCAAGAAGAAAGGGGTGAGAGAAGTGCTGGGAAACAGGAATATTTGTAAGACTGGGCAGGTAGTCACAGACTATCTGGTTTGTCTGGAAAGGGAGACTTTTGATTAGTGAGAGGCTGAGTCGTGGAAGAACTCTGTTTGCATGGCCCTTTCTTGGAAGTTGAAGAAAGGGCACGGGACTGTTTCCTCATAAAATGTGCCTTGGAAGGATATTTCCTGTGGTACTTAAGAACTGGGGACACAAAAATCTACTTAAGTTCCTGTAACTCCTTCCCTTTTTCTTGAAAAGATTTGAAAAGAGCAGCAGCATTAGCTCCAAAGAGGGCTGAATTATCAAGAAGAGCATCCATAAATTTTGCCTTGATGTCGTCAGGCAAGGGCTGTAATCTCAACCAAGACTATCTTCTAAGGACCGAGCCAGATGCAGTTGATCTGGCAGATACTTCAGCTGTATAACAGCTGTGCTTTATTGAATGATGAGTCACTTGGAAAGAGGCTGTCAAGAGGGAGGAGAGCTGAACCTCGACTGCAGTGTCTGGAAGGTCTGAGAGCAGCTGTGAAGCCTGAGACAGCAGGGCCAAAACATATTTGGACATATGTGTTTGATAATTAATGGCCCTGAAGGCCAGTGTAGATGAAGTATAGACTTTTTTACCCGATCTCTCTATCACCTTACTGTCTTTATCAGATGGAAGTAAGGAACTGGAAGGCAAAGGTTTTGAAGGTCTATCTGCAGATACAGAAATAACAGCAGGATCTGCAGGAGGACATTTAAAAAGAAATGTACTGTCCTCTGGCACCTTGTAAAATCTATCACGTCTTTCATGAAGTTGAGAGTCAGGTGTCTTGGATGCTGACAAAAAGGCAGATAACACAAGGGGTACAGCAGAAAGGGAAGGGGAATCAATTTGTAAGAGATCATTAGTATATCTTCTGCACCTCCAAGACTTGAGAACAGTCCTATTTAAAGAAGTCTCTTAAACTAGAAATGGTTTCTCCAAAACAAACATCCTCCACAGGGAAGTCAGTACCACTGGACTCTATAAAGGGGAAGCATAACCCAAAGGAGAAGCAATCTGGGTGGAAAAGGCAAAAGTCTCATTTGAAGATTAAACTTCCTCTTCAGAAGGCTCATGCTCAAAGGAAAAGCTCCTTGGAATCGAAGTGGGAGAAACTGGGGGAAAAGAAACAGCAGAGGAAAGTTTCAAAGCCATAAAGGCATTAAGAATGCCCTGTGAGAAGGCCTACCTGTCTGGAGTAGGGTCCTGAGGAGGTGAAACATGCTTTAGCTTACTCTTCCTTTTAAGAGGAGGATCTGGTTTAGGCTGAGAATGGACTGACGTAGGCCTAACCTCTGGCACAGACATTGGAGTCTCTTCACTGGGTATGTAAAATGAAGTACTTCGAAGGGCGTCCGAAGAGATGAGCTATGGTTCCCCCTTACCATCCTGACTGGATGTCTGTGAAACCTCTGTGG
Organism: Protopterus annectens; assembly: GCF_019279795.1. Lineage (NCBI taxonomy): Eukaryota > Metazoa > Chordata > Ceratodontiformes > Protopteridae > Protopterus > Protopterus annectens. The sequence continues at coordinate 919,287,685 of NC_056727.1, read as the reverse complement.
ACATGCTAATGGCAATTTCCTTAGTGGCCTCCGAAGCATACCTGCTGCAGGAAAACAGCCAGCAACTGTGCAGACTTCCAGGCCTTCATCAGCATTGAGAGGGACATCTGGATGCAGAGGCTCTGACAAAGATTCAGGCCTATGCTTTTTGACCTTCTCTGGAAGCTCACCAGATGTACCCTCCATAGCAAATGCTAGTCACTTAAGTCTCTGGTTCTCCCAGATAAATATTTAAGGCAGACAGACAACTGTGGAGAGTCTTAGGGACAAACACCTGACAAATCACCCACGCCTTATAATTGTGTGCAAACCTTAGGTATATCAGACACTGGTCGTGATTATCTTTTTTGTGGAATCTGTCTTCCACAATAGCACTTACCTTTCTTGGATGACATGAACCTTAAAAAACATGCAGTAGCAAAAATATGAATACAAGAAAAAAAAAACAATGGGGGACTTATCTGAAAACAGCAGAGGGAAGATGGAGTTCGGACTGGAGGCACAGAAGTTCTGAAGATGGTAAGTGTAAACATCACTTTTATGGCTTATAGTCCCTGCTGCCTTCATATGACGTCCCACGTATCTTGCAGTAGTGAAAGTGTTTTGTATACTGGCCGGACGTTCGGGTCACCCAGGCAGAGAATCCCTCATGTCATGAATACTGTAACATGGGAATAGAAGGACATCTTCCCATGAGGAAGACTGGTAATATGGGGAGGGAGAACCTTTTATGCCCTGGAGGATTCCAGTTCTAGTTCTACTGCATACTCCTGATGAAAGGACAAACAGTATGAGAAGGAGCAAAAAGCTAAAGGAAGCAGTGGTGCTGATGGCTGCATCTCTTCCATCCTTGCCTCAGCCCTGAAAGTAGCTATAGTCCTTTATAAGACACATCCTCCTCCATTTTGAAGGTGGGAAAAAGCCTGTTTTGCAAATGGTATCCTACCACACAGCTATTTTTATGCTATTTTCTTTGTATGGATCACTTCTGCAGTACATTTACATACTGGATGATTGCTAAAGCAATGGCCCTGCAACAGTCCTTGCAAAGACCCCCTCCCTGATCAGTGGAGCACATGCAGGGTTGTTGTGCCAAATTGTGCTATGCTTTTAGAATGGATGTCCACTTTTAGCATATGGAAACATATGGATGGAACACCAGGTAGCAATGTCAAAAATGCTCTATGATGAGCCACTCAAAGAAAGCAGATGACATGGCAACCACTGCTGGCGGAATGAGCTTTCACTGGACCCTGCAATACTGGTACAGAGGAGACAAAAATCTAGTTCACCTGTTAAAATGTGTTTGTCCTATACACAACTGTTATCGAAGTATGACAGCAACAGAGGGTTGGGCTTTTACTCTGCAATGAAGTGGACAATCTTTTCCTCTTTGTCAGATAATATTTCCTTCTTTTGGGCTTGCTGGCCTCCTTTATAATTTTCAGCATGTTGTCATACAAAAGGTGCATGCTGCTTTTGGTATAATTATTAGGAGACATACCTGGTTCATAATACAGCCTTTAAGGGGCTGACTGACTGCCCGTGACATCCCTCCTCTGGGCCTGTAATCAAGGAGTCTCAATCCTCACCACAGACACCAGTGAGGAATGTTCACTTGGAACAAAAGTAGATACACAGTAGTTCCAGATGCAGCTCTCTGCACCAAGTACAATTTCCCTTAAGAACATACAGGGAACACACTCTCGTCCTGGGGCTGGGTTTCCTCTCTTTCTCACCAGGTCCCAAATAATACTCCACACTGACCACAGCTATAGAGTTGGGTCCTCAGCCAAGTGTTCCAAGCCAAGAAACCAGTGCTCTGTTGTCCCTGCTCCAAGTAGTTGACATGTACACTTTTTACGATCTGATTTTCACACACACACACACACACACACACACACACACACACATATACATACATACACACACACACACACACACACACACACACACACACACACACACACACACACACACACACACACCCTGGAAAAGGCTGGAAAAGATGTTCCAGCTATGCCCCGCTCTGCCCAGACTAGGTAGATACTGCCACCAGAACACTCCAAAGCCAGCTACTCTAAGGCACTTACAAGGGTACCCAATTATACTGAGTAAAATTAATACTAATGCAAATGGTAGTGGTTTGACCAATGCAGCAAGGCTTTCAGAAGCGGCCACAGTGTCACCAAATAAATATAAATACTATCAAAGGTTAAAATATTCTCTAAAAGACCAGCCACAATAAAAACTTTAAATATATTTAATAGTAAATAATACAAGACCATGAAAATATTAAATAACTATTTACAATAAACACAGGAATTTCAATCACAGGCAAAATTAAAAATAGCACAGATGGAAAGGTTCACACAGATACAGAAAAACAATACTGAACTAATATCACTATATTTTCCTAACTGATTTAAATAAATTACTGTTCCTTAGTTCACTTACTAGAGCAAGGCAAGATGAAGTGGGCGAGTGGTCCTTTTGTCAAGTTTCACAAACAGAATGCTCTGAGACTTCTGCCTCCTCTAGTATTAAAACATCATTTCAGTGTTGGATTACAGAATGGCATCATACATCTGTTCATCTGACTCTGGTTGAAACACTACCCCTTTTACTAGAAACTGAACCAGAATCTAGCACGTGTGTCATAATAAACACACATAGAGCTTTGGCATATGTTATAGCATCTGGAAGTTCTAAAACCATTTCAAAAACTTCTACCCTTCCAGGGTATCAATTAGTGCAAACCTAAGAACAATACAGTAGGATCCCTAGTCCTGGTTTTCACACATATTTTGTTGCTGGCTGCAATCAGAACTGTAAGATACAATCTTTATGGCCTACCAGATAATTTAATTTCAGACTATTTTTCAAAGTTAGCTGGACTGAGATTAACCTTTTCTCTTCCAGTATCCTCTGTTACAATATATTCATTTCAACAGTTACAATATAGTCTGACATACAGGTATATTTCTTTTCTGTCCAGCAGGACCCACTGTTGGTACATTTTTAACACAGGCAGCTTTCCAAATACATTTTTCAACACAAGCATCTGTACAAATCAGCTTGATATAGAAATGACATATAATGTGATACAAAACACCAGCTAACTATGCTGGCATAAGTTACACATCCACTGCCCTACTTCTGGCATAGCTGGCAATACCTCACATAATCATCACAGCCCCCTATAAACAAATGTTACCTGGGCTTCTGTCCAAAGAAGTCTTTGGATGGATGGTTAGAAGAAAATGGAAAAAAAAAAACATGCAAACTGCATGCAAACTGAATAGCTAAAGACTCAAAAGACAATCATAAGGCCTTCTTTAGCTATGTTAGAAACCTGGGAGGAAACTCCCAGATATGCTCAGAACTAGTTCAAAATGATGTGAAGATTACTGATCCTACAGACATTGCCAACATACTGGCTGACAGGTTCAGTGCAAACTTCTCCCAAAAGGACAGATATCTATACCAGCGATTGCAGCCCCCAAACATCTCCAACGCCCAAGTGAGAACTGCTCTCTCCAAAGCAAAAAACACAGCATCCATGGGACCTGATGGTGTCCCCGGCTGTGTGCTCCATGAACTCAACGAGGAATTAAACCCACAGCTAGGACAGCTGTTTAATCATAGTCTTACCTCTGGATACATTGCCAGGGGTGGCGCACTGCAACTGTGGTCCCACTTCACAAAGGCGGTGCCTCCACCGACCCTGGAAATTACCGCCCATTAGCTTGACAAGCCTTATCTGCAAAGCCATGGAGAGGATCATAATGGACCTCATAAATAAAGACATAGGGAATTTGCAGACTTTGGATCCATCCCAGTTTGGCTTTGTCAAAGGCAGATCATGCCTTCTAAACTTGGTTGACTTTTGAAACAGTCACCAAAGCCATTGATGAGGAAAGGCAGTCCATACAGCCTACCTCGATCTGGCGAAGGCCTTCGATACAATACCCACTCGGGTATCATTGAAAAACTCATCAGCTTAAATGTTAACCCATACATCACAAGATGGGTTGCAAACTGGCTGAGTGACAGAACCCACAGGGTCAGAGTTGCTGGCGCCATGTCAGACTCAAAGCCTGTCACAAGTGGTGTACCACAGGGCTCAGTCCTGGGCCCACTCTTGTTTGGCATCTACTTTTCCAGTACAAGCAAACACAGGAGGGTTATGGCTGACAAAGTTTGCAGATGACTGCAAACTGGGCCATAGTAGAAAACACATCTGACACAGATATCCTTCAGAAGGGTCTCACAGAAGCGGATAACTGGTGCCAGAGCCATGGCCTAAAGTTAAATGCCAAAAATGCATAGTCATACCCTTCGGAAAAACAAGGTTACCCTAGCTACCAAATAGGTGGCAATCCACTGAGCACAGAAGAAGTTATCAGGGACCTGGGGACCCAGGTTGATAGTAGTCTGTCATTCGACACCCATGTAGCTAAAGTAGTTAGGAAGACCTTCTACATTGCCCACCTTATCATGAAGGGATTCTCATCTAGATCAAGGGAGGTCATAGTCTCCTATACTCATCACTCATCAGACCAATGATTGAGTACAATGCCCCATTCGAATGTATCTGACCCGACACTTGCAGCAGCTGGAGAGGCCACAAAGTTCCTCACCAAAAGGATAAAGGGTCTCAAACATCTGTCCTATGCTGCCCGACTGAAAGAACTCCAGCTCTATTCAGTTGCTTACCGCTTGCTCAGAGGTGACCTTTGCCTAACATACAAGGCCATGTCAAACCCAGATTTGATGAATATGCTTCACCTCAAAAATCTAGATCCGTCAGAGTCACAAGGGGGAGACTTAAACCTCGACACGGCTATTAATAGGGCGTGCTGGAGGGATAGATTCATCACCCAAAGACTCCCTATGCTGTGGAATAAAATCCCGGTATATGTGAGGCAGAGCACCTCGCTGGCCTTGTTCAAGAGAAATCTTGACCAATGGATGGGAGATCGCAGATATACCCCAGGGATTACCTCAGTGTCACTGCTCAACAGAGGCACAGCAAAATAATGGGTATAGTTCCCCATACTAAAGGGGTGGCGTAAGCCACAAAACTATGGGCTAGGCTTGTAAATGCCCTCGGGCAGATAGCCTAGTATGAACCTATGAACCTATGTTTTTCCATTGACCAGTGTCCCAAGTGCACGAGTGGAATTAAATATCAGATCATCCATGCTGTTGGCCTAAGCCTCTGTAAACTTCGATGCCTCAGGGAACCAAACTCCTGTGTGAGCAGCTCTATGGAAACCAATACTCCGAAGGCCATTAGTGGGTTAGATGAGCCACCGCAGAGAACTACTGCTGCCTAACACAGTAATGGGCAACTAGTACTCTGGGTCACTCTAACCTTACCTTTTATAACACCCTTGGTATCAGCAATATGAGGGAAAAATGCGAAAGGAAAGAGGGTTGTTCCAGAGGAAGGAGAAGGCATCTGCCACCAATGCACTGCTACGTGGAAGCACTTGGGTATGTAAAACTGGAAGCTTTTAGTTCTCTTGCAAAGCAAGTTTTCTGCTAAACTCCATTCCCTCCTGCCATGCTCAGTAATTTAGTCATCAGATTAATTAAAAAATTCTTTATTAGCAGCACATCCAAACACTTCTTCAGAAGATGTCTTATGCACAACCTCCTGGTAAGTCATCACTACCTCAAATCTATTCTCTAAATAGGTCATTTGTATCAATATGCTACACAAGCATCCTTTCTCATCAGTGAGGAGATTTCTCGTTCCCAAATCTGCCCTACTTGACTTCAGCCAAAGTACTGGATTTATCTTGATTTACAAGTGATCTTCCTTCCCCCGACTAACATTCTTTTTGATATCATTCCCTCCAACGGAGCTCTGGAAGTCTGTATTCTAACTTCCAATGGTTACATCCTAAGCCTTTTGACAAAATTAAGTTACAGTGTCACAGTTCATATGTCTAAAACCATAAGTGTTATCAAAAGAAGTACTAATGGAAAACTCTTCAGCCAAACAGATCTTTGCAGTAGTGGCATTCGTTAAATTCTAGGTATTAAACTGGATTTTGTAAGTTACTATAAATTCAATAAATATTAATTTTGTAATGTTTTATAAACAGCTTATAATAAATATCGCAGTAACCACTCAAACTACACACATTTGTCACAACAGTACTTTGTCCATCCTGCTCTGAGCCTTCATATGAGGCAAAGCAGTTCTATGTTGCATGACTGGGGAGACATTTAGAGAATCATGTAAATTATGACAATATAAATAAATAATGTATGAACATTTAATGTCTGTCAGTTAGCGTAGAGAATTTAGGTTCAGAGCTGTTAACAAGCTGTTTCCTGTAGTCACGAATACTGGGTTTGATTTTTCCCACCTACATTTGCCTACTGTATTACTGATCAAACCATTTGACCAAACAGTGCTCCCTGGTCACCCCCTGAAAAGGGACATTTGTACCCAGTGGTTTTACCTGGTTAGCCAATGTAGATTAAAAAAAAAAAAAGTAGGGCATTTAGAAACAAACAACACAGAGTGTTATGTAAAATACAGTAATAAAAATTGGTAAGCAGGGAGAGGACAATTCAGAGACATAAGTAGCACAAACTCACTAGCAGAGAAATAGCACAGTATGCACTGTATGTTAAAGCTAACAAGACGCAGAAATGGGTCTCAGTACGCTAATGAGCACCACCGCATATGCAAATGGTGAAAACAAACATGGCACAGTAATTCAGGAATGTATCAAATTAGTGTGATGAGCCATGGTGATCAGCTTTTTTAAATGCCAGGATTTCACAGTGTATAAGACTACTGTCTGCGCTATGATGCTAGTGGTATTATTACTATCAGCTGGGCAGCATCTGTTAGTGTCTGCAATGTTGGTCAGCATGGCTCTCCATGTTAGACAATGGTCCACCAGTAGCTAACATACCATCAGTTCCATAACTAGGACAATCTCAACAACTACAGTGTGGACACAGATACTACACAAAGTCAGTATAAAAGTGCTGCCCTCACATGGAATCAAGGGGGATATGTGAAATGGCAGTCTCAGTGGACACAAAGCATGGCATTAACTATCCTTGTTAGGGAGAACCTTTCAGTGTCCAAAATGAGACACATCAGGAGCTTTACAGGTTTTGGCCTGAAATTCTACACCAGTTCCTTGATGTAATACTGCAACATTTGAAGGTGTACAGCGAATTTCCAGACAGCAAATGAGAGAAACACCACTGTACAGGCACATTCTATGACAAAGTACAGTTGTGTACACTTACCATAAATGTAGATGTTCGAGTGTATTCACTGTTGCAGTCATTACATTTGGGTAATCCTGCTGGCAGGTTGCCCTCAGATGGCCTGAATTCTAAAGTCCTAGGTCCTGCGTCGGCTGCTGTCACCCCTTCCCTGACGTCAGGTCGTCAGGGGTATAAAAGATGCGGCCAATGCCATTTTCTTTAGTTTTTCTTGCCCCAGATGTCAGGTGCCCCCTAAAAGGGTAGTCCAAATTTACATACACACACACACATATATATATATATATATATATATATATATATATATATATATATATGTAAATACATGCACCAATATAAACTTTACCTTCATCTACAAGCAAATACACCACATAGGTTGTATAAATCAGAGAAGGAAAGATAGGTTCCATCAGAAGAAAGGGGAATGGTGGGTGGGTAACCTGGACTGCAACAGTGAATACACTCGAACATCTACATTTATGGTAAGTGTACACAACTGTACTATGTTCTTCATGTTTCACTGTTGCAGTCATTACATTTGGGTAGAGTCCCAAAGCTATGGATGGGAGGCTGGAGCTAAATAGCATTAGGGGCGGCTATGAGGCCCTGCAGAACTGCAGTAGCAAAGCCTGCCCTGGATTTAGAGTAGAGTGGCAGATGATCGCGCTTTGTAAAGGTGTGCACTGAACTGCAAGTAGCAGCCTCTAAAATGTCCTTGGTTGGTACTCTCCTGATAAAGGCTACTGAAGTGGCTGCAGCTCTGGTTGAATGTGGCCTAATGCCCTTAGGCATTGGTTTGCCATGGTGCAAGTAGCAGAAATGAATGCAGTGGCCTATCCACTTTGAAATACTCTGCTTTGAGATAGCATTTCCATGTGATCCTGCAGCATATGCCACTAGTAATTGCTCTGTCTTTCTGAAAACTTTGGTTCTGTCCAAGTAGAATCTAAGCTGTCTGTGTACATCCAAAGAATGCAGAATTCTCTCCCCCTTGTTCTGTGGATTTGGATAAAAAGTTCGCAGATGAATAGTTTGGTTAAGAGCCACACTGGGCACCACCTTAGGCATAAATGTTGGGTTTGTCCTCAGACAGACCCTGTCTGGATAAAAAATGATAAAAGGTTCCACAGCCATGAGTGCTTGTAGCTCTGAAACTCGTCTTGCAGATGTTATTGCTAGGAGCAGAGCTGTTTTCCAAGACAAAACCTTTATATCAGCAGTAGCAGCTGGCTCAAAAGGAGGCAGGGTGAGTTTTTCCAAGACATAGTTGAGGTCCCATGCAGGCATTGGTGATCTCCTTGGAGGCCTTAAATTTTTGGTTCCTCTGAGGTACTGTTTTAATAAGGGATGAGAAAAGATTGGTGGCTCTGTATTGCAATGAACCGAAATGGCAGAGGCATGAATTTTAATAGATGAAAAAGATAGGCCTTTGTCCAGCATCTCAGTTAAGTATTGCAAAATCTGAGGAATATTTGCCACAGCTGTATCAGTTCCTTGCGCCTGGTTCCAAGCACAGAATCTCTTCCATTTTCCAGCATAAGATTTTCTAGTACTAGGCCTTCTGGTCTCCAAAATGACATCCATCACAGCTTTACTGAGAGGTGTGTTTTGTATGACTACATTATCTGCCATGCTGCCAGGTTTAAAGTCCTGAGTTGGCTGTGCAGGATCTGATTGTTTTGCTGGGACAGTAGATGAGGTAAGGTCCAAGCTGGGCATTAAGACAAGTTCTTTAGGATTGGAAACCAGTAATTGCGGGGCCAGTCTGGTATAGGTATTTGCTTTCCACAAGAAATACAATTATTAACTTTTTCTGACATTGGTCTGGAGCAAGAAAAAAGTTTCCCCAACGGGGTACTTAGCTTTATTGACGACTTCAGATTTGAAACTCAAACACGAAAATCTCAGGAGTCGGTCGACCGGCACTTGTGAACTGCTTCTGTTTCGGGCATCGCACGGCAAGAAAGACTAAAGAAAATGGCGTCGGACGCATCTTTTATACTCCTGACGGCCTGACATCAGGGAAGGGGCGACAGCAGCTGACGCAGGACCCAGGACTTTGGAATTCAGCTTGACTGAGGGCAACCTGCCAGCAGGATTACCCAAATGTAAGACTGCAACAGTGAAACACGAAGAACATCCTATTTCTACCGAGTTTCTGGAGGCCACCGTCTAAACCTACATTATTGTCAAGGCCCTGTTCCACATGGTGTCCATTATATGAACTGAAAAGGCTTTCCCTCCATCAAATGTCAGGTGTTGTGCAGTGCAGTGTGTTGTGTACAATGTGCCCTATCAAATCAACTCCTAAAATTCTCAAATTTTTGCACACATGCAGCTTCTACCAGTGTTTATTGTGGGGTGACTTTCCACAAGGTTATCAACATGGTAGGTGCACACACTGTCAAACACATTCATTGATATAAAGAACAAATAAGTCCCAGCAACTACTGAATCCACACACTTGATTTAATTTGCAAAATAACTTTTAAGTGCTTTTTGTCTGCTTAGTAGCAAACTTCATCAGAAATTACAACTCCACACAGGACAAACATTTAAGTAGAGACTTGCACCAAAAAACAGGGGACAATTAATTAATTAGCAAATGCAGCTGAAAAAACTTTTCAATCATTATATATATATATATATATATATATATATATATATATATATATATATATATATATATAAACAACCTTATTCATAAAAATATGCACTAAAATAATTTAAAATGTATAACTCAATCAAAAAAGTTAATACATTACTCAACATTCATATAAAGACAAAATCCTAACTTTTTTTGATTGAGTTATATATTTTAAATTATTTTCGTGCATATTTTTATGAATAAGGTTGTTTATATATATAACGATTGAAAAGTTTTTTCAGCTGCATTTGCCAATTAATTAATTGTCCTGTGTTTTTTGGTCTAAGTCTCTACTTAAATGTTTGTCCTATGTGGAGTTGTAAATTTTGATGAAGTTTGCTACTAAGCAGACGAAAAGCGCTTAAAAGTTATTTTTCAAATTAAATCAAGTGTGTGGATTCAATAGCTGCTGGGACTTATTTGTTCTTTATTCAGTTTTTGGTGTTTATTACAATTTACAGTTTGGATGGCATCTGGTCTGGCTACTATTCAGAGTCTACTCACACAACAAGAAACTCTGAATGAATTACTGGAAACCGGGATTTCAGTACCGGATGGTAATGCTTCTGCTTTGAATAGTAACATTCTTTTACTTTTGTCTACCAAAATCGAGTCCATTTGTATGAGACTCTAACTCGACCAAAATCAGCAGGCTTTACAAAATATGTTTCCAGGGGGTTTGAATTCATTGCAACCAATTATCGTTAGCCAGGAGGGTAGCAACCGCCATGGAGGTGGTGCATTCATTCTAAGTACTGTAACTGAGAACGACAATGAGGGCAGTCGGCAGGCAGCTGTTACTGACGGTAATCAGTTGAACATTAGTACGCCACCACCGGCACAAAGAGTCATCGAAGGATATCCAGTTATTCTTATGGTTTCAGGCAACCAGCATTCTAACCGGCTACTGCAAGGACCATCACAAGTGAATAACACGTTTGGTAACACTTTTCCAGTTGTACCTGATGAGCGACGAGAAGGAGTAGTTCCTACATATAACCAGTCTAGTGACTTTCCAGTGTTAACATCTTGGATTATGGACAACTTTTCTTTCACTAAAGCAAGTCAAGTTTGTACTGAAGAGGACCAAGCAGTGAGAGGTAATTACACCCCTGACTCTTCTAATATAGTAAATAATTTAAAATTACCGGACGCTTATTTATTAAAACTTAAGAAAACACAACTAGAAATCGCCTATTTCAATGAATGTTTAAAGCAGAAGGTGATTCCGAAGGGTTTACAGAGGACACAATACCCTACGGGTCTAGTTAAAGATTCACCATTCCACATTGAGCTTACTCAACTTTTCGACTGGTTTGAACTGTTGGAATTGACGAATAAACACTTTTCGTTATTAGTGAAAGATATTTTGAATATAGTGCTTGAACCTGACAAGAAAGTGCTTAATGATTTAGAATTTGCTAGATATAAATTCGAATATACTAGAGGTTTTTCTAGCATTGAGCAACACATGTTTAAGCTTAAAAACAATAAAATTAAAAAACTTGATCGTGACTGCAAGGCGTACAGCCAAGGAGCAGCTTATCCACCACCTTCGGCTGCTCAAGTATGGCAATTAAAAGATAATATGAATGTGCACACTAGCCTTGATTTTCAGCATGTGCCCTCCTCTAGTGAAGGGCAGCAGTCTTCATCTAGCAACAACTCTAATATTGAGTTAGAGTTGTTGGGCTCTAACAGCGATCCTGCTGTTACTGGTCCTGTGGCACCCGTAATTAGAAGGAGCGAGAGGCTTAAAAATGGCCCTCGTGTATTTTATAGTAATAACACTAGGCAGCAGACTAATGTTAATACTGCTGAGCAACATGTTTTTCAGCAAGTGAACTATACGGTTGCCAAGCCGAAGCAACAGAGGAATCAGTACAGCAACAAGATCAAATCAAAATCAACCAGGAACTACAAGTAATACATGGGGAAGACTCTCTGTATGAGGTAGTTACTTTCCCTACAGAGTATTCTTCCTGTTTTCAACATGTGGCAGCTCTTGTTTCTCAATGTTCAAGTATAAAGGATGCTTCTAGTTTGTCTATTCTGTCGGACTGTGAAAATGATTTACAATATACCAGGACAGGACCTCTTATTATTGCTAATAAGGATAAAGATTTTAATGTATATAATTTTTCTACTAGCACAATTTCTCCTGAATTGGTTAACTTTTTAGCTAAGGGTTACACTTATGTACCCCAACACAGGACTGATATTGTGAAAACAATTATAGAGTTGAAATCTTTTACTAGGAAATTAAATTTTCAAATTCTTTTTGGAAATCATACAAATTCAGAAGTAGCTCAACTGTACCGTATATCTAGCACATTTAACCCTCCACTTCACCCAGTATTGCAAATGTTTGAAAACATGTGCAAATTAGATTTTAGACACATGGTAAAACAAGGTTTTACCAACAAAAGTAGGCCAGTCATTTATTGTGATGAATGCGAATTTATTAAGTATATTCATTCACAAGACATTCGGGTATGTAAACCTGATAAAGGAGGAGGATAAGTAGTGTTTGATACCAGTGATTATATTGATCGAATGCATCAGTTACTGAGTAATGAAGTGTATCAGCTGAGTTCTAGGTCTGAGGTCAACAAAGCATATAACTTTGTTAAGTCATGTATTAATGACTTGTTCATTGAAGGCCGTATTGATCAAGCATTGCTGAATTATATGATTATATCATTTCCAATTTACCCACTCTTATTCGGTATACGCAAAATCCACAAGGACCTCATAAACCCCCTATGAGGCCACTTGTGGATAGTCGTGGTTCACCGACCTACGCTTGTGCTAAGCTCATTGACTCAATGTTACAGAAATACGTGTCCTTAGAAGAACAAATCTGTAAGGATTTCTGGTCATTCCTTTTAAAAATTAACACCTTGGAGTACGTAGATAGGTACAACTTCCTTACAACTGATGTCAAGGACCTATATACAAGCATCCCTCACCAGGTTGGCATAGAGTGGGTAGCATTAATGATGCTGAAGCATCATGCCCCGAGCCAAGATATTTCGTTAGTGACAGAGCTGTTGGATTTGGTTCTTTCTAATAACTTTTTCACATTTAACAAATAATTTTACTTGCAAAATGTAGGGTTAGCTATGGGCTCCCCATGTGGGGCAAGTGTAGCTAACCTAGTTATGGCGTACTGGGAATCTGAATTTGTTTTTAAAGATGTGAATATGTCTGAATGTTTAGCTTATTATACACGATATCTTGACGATATTTTCATCTTGTTAAAGGGTGATGAAAAGGTAGGACGTATGTTGTTGAATAGGTTTAACAGTTCAACAGAATTTTTGTCTTTTATGTCTAATTTTAATATGGATGCTATTTCTTACTTCGACATATGGCTTATTAAAAACAGGATTTTGAATAGTTACACGGCAAAAATATTCAGGAAAAATACCTATTCCACTACGTTTCTGCATTTTTCTAGTTGCCACCCCTTCCACCAGAAAAGGTCGGTTATAAAAGGCCAATTAGTCAGGGCTTCACGGATTACTTCTCAAGATGAGGATTTTCAAGAGGAATGTACATTTTTGAAAACATTGTTTTTGCATCGGGGGTATCCTGAATCTTTGTTGGATGCACTGATAGAAGAAGTAAAAGCTAAAAGAGCAAATCATACTTTTGAGCCAATATTTGTAAATAGAGGTCCTGTTCTAGAAGATTCAATGATTGTGGACAATTTAGAGTCATCTGTACATAATGATGAAGTGCCATCTAAAAGGCAATTACTACATTGTAGTTATTCAGTATACAAAGCAGCTCGTGTGCTAATATTAAGAAATACTGGGAGCTGTTTAGATGTAACCAGGTCCTATTTAGTAAACTTGCAGATTCCCCAAATATTGTATTTAAACGGGGTAGAAATTTGAAAGACCTGTTAGAAAAACAGTTTTCCAAATCTTTTAGAACTACAGGTATGATTAAATGCGAGTTCTGCAATTATTGTAAACATGTAGACGTGACTAATTCTTTCACAGTCAATGGTTACAAATACAGTTTACACGGAAAATTTAACTGTAATTCAAGTGCTATTGTCTATTTAGCGAGATGTACACAGTGTTCTGTGTTCTACGTGGGTAAAACGGAGCGTAGACTCCGTGACAGGATGTATGAACATTTATATGCTATAAGTCGTAACAAACTTGACAATGCACTTGGTAAACATGTTTATTCGAATAGGAACCATCATTTTAAATTTCTAGCTATTGACAGTGTTAACCATGATTTTAGAGGAGGTCCTTTTGCTTTCAAACTTGAAGAGTTAGAACTAAAGTGGCAAATAAAACTGGATGCATGTAATGCTCCTGGATTAAATGAGGCATGTTCAATAAGCAGTATCCTGAAACTCAGGAGTCTACAAAGGTAATAGTTTTTTAAAGGTTCCACTGGTTCAGACAAATTTATTTAATTATTTATTTATTTTAGGATTTTGTCTTTATATGAATGTTGAGTAATGTATTAACTTTTTTGATTTAGTTGTATTATATATTTTAAATTATTTTAGTGCATATTTTTATGAATAAGGTTGTTTATATATATATATATATATATATATATATATATAAACGATTGAAAAGTTTTTTCAGCTGCATTTGCTAATTAATTAATTGTCCCGCCTTTTTTGGTCTAAGTCTCTACTTAAATGTTTGTCCTATGTGGAGTTGTAATTTCTGATGAGGTTTGCTACTAAGCAGACGAAAAGCGCTTAAAAGTTATTTTTCAAATTAAATCAAGTGTGTGGATTCAATAGTTGCTGGGACTTATTTGTTCTTTATTCAGTTTTTGGTGTTTGTTACAATTTACATTCATTGATATGCTGGTCTCAAGAATGCAGGGAGTAGACAATGGTATCTACTGTTGTGTGTTGCAGGTGATGCCGGATATACCTGTGGAGTGTGTTTGATGACTCTCATTTGCAGTCCCCAGACCATGAAGGAAACGTCATGTAACACTGCACTTTTGCAGACACAGCATGTGTTCAGAGTTCTGAAGACCCACTTCCGCTATCTTGAAACATCTAGTGGTGTACTGCAGTACACTCTGAACATCTGCAGAGTTACAGTCTGTACCATTCTACATAATACTATTCTATGAGATCAGTTACAATGTGGGGACACCATTGCACTGGCAGACATACCTTTGGCAAGAGAGGAATCAGACAATTTTTGAAGAAACCAGTCGCAGCGGTATGTTATGTGGTACAGAAGAGGATGCAATATATCACTGCACTGACAAAAGTTGATGTCTAGTCAACAATTAAGGGCAGTTTGACACCATTCTCCATGCTAGCATAGTTTTGTCACCATCACACATGCTAGCATAGTTAGTAAGCTTAATTCATTGCAAACCAATCATTATTTGGTAAGGTGGATAGCAAACTGACTAAAGGACAGAACAGTCATGCTGCAGGTAGCAAGTGCCTCATCACAAGAGGATGAAATTGACCGCCACCCAGGTCTTCATACTGCAACCTCTTTAGTTTAGCATTTACTTTTCTGATCACCAAAGCATGAACAAAGACCTTGTTGTCGTCTTGCTGATAAAGTCAGTAGATGACTGCAAACTGGGAGCCACTGTTAAGCCACCCTCTGACACTGAAGCCCTTCAGTAAGAACATACCCTTATAAATACTTGGTGTACTAAAAACGGGCTTAAATTAAATGCTAAAAAGTGCAATATTGTCACATTCAACAGAATAATCCACCCCAGCATATGACAGACAACAAATCACTCCAAAATAAGAATGTTATTAGAGACCTTGGAACTTGCATGGGCAATTCCCTCTCCTTTGATCATCAAGCAATGACAGCAGCCAGGAAGTCCTACTTAGCTCAGCTGATTGCCAAGTGAATATTAACTAAATCTAAAGAGGTCATGGTTCCCTTATATTCAGCATTGATTAGGCCAGCTATACCCCCTTTGGGGTGTAGGTCACTACACTTATCAAATAAGCAGAAAGACCCCAGAGGTTCCTAACTAAGGTGATTACTGGCATAAAATCCTATATCACCAGAAAAGACTGCAAGCACTGTTCCTGTATTTAGTAGCTTAAAGACTACTGAGGGAGAGCTATGCCTTGCCTTCTGAGCCATTAAAAATTCAGTGGTTCTGGATCTTTTGCATCTCCACAAATCAAGTAGTCTAACATATAGCAGAAAAGTACAGCTGTGTACACTTACCATAAATGTAGATGTTCGAGTGTATTCACTGTTGCAGTCATTACATTTGGGTTATCTGCTTGCAATAGCCCTCAGTCGGCCTGATTAACGAAGTCTTGGGCCCTGCGTCGGTTGCTGTCCCTTCTTCCATGACATCAGGTAGTCAGGGGTATAAAACATGCAGCCGACGCCATTACATCAGTTTTTCTTGCCCCAGATGTCAGGTGCCCCACTAATGGGGAGCAATTAGATATAAAAGTACAATGAAATACCGCCAACAAAAAAAGTAAATACACTAAAAAGGCTTTTACGCACAGTAAAGGAAAGTAGAGGTATAGCCAAAAGAAGTTAGGGGGCTGAAGGGAGGGTAACCAGGACTGCAACAGTGAATATACTCAAACATCTACATTTATGGTAAGTGTACACAACTGTACTATGTTCTTCGTGTTTCACTGTTGCAGTCATTACATTTGGGTACATTCCCAAAGCTGTGGTTGGGAGGAGGAATTTAGATAGCATTAGGATCAGCTATAAGGCCCAGCAAGACTGCAGTGGCAAAGACAGCTCTGGATTTAGAGAAAATTGGCAAATGGTAATGCTTGGTGAAAGTATGTACAGAACTCCAGGTAGCAGCTTCTAGGATGTCCCTGGTAGGGACGCCTCTGAGAAAGGCTGTAGAGGTAGATGCAGCCCTGGTGGAGTGAGGTCTGATCCCCTGGGGGATAGGTTTTCCATGGTGCTTATAGCAGAAATGAATGCAATGGCCTATCCATTTAGAAATAGTTTGCTTTGAAATAGCTGTCCCCTCTGCCCCTGCAGCAAATGCTACCAGCAGTTTTTCAGATTTCCTTTGAGGATTAGTCCTGTTCAAGTAGAATCTGAGTTGTCTGTGCACATCTAAGGAATGCATTATCCATTCTCCTTTGTTCTGTGGATTAGGAAAGAAGGTTGCCCAATGAATGGACTGATTAAGAGCCACAATGGATACCACCTTGGACATGAAGGATGGATTGGTTCTGAGGGACACCCTGTCCGCATGAAAGATGATGAAAGGCTCCACTGCCATAAGGGCCTGTAATTCAGATATACTTCTAGCTGAAGTGATTGCTAAAAGGAAAGCTGTTTTTCAAGAAAGAAATTTTAGGTCTGCAGCAGCAGCTGGTTCGAAAGAAGGTAGAGTGAGTTTCTCCAAAACAGAGTTAAGGTCCCAGGTTGGGGTTGGAGCTCTCCTGGGTGGTCTTAAATTTGTGGCCCCTCTGAGGAACTGCTTGAGCAGTGGATGAGAGAAGGGGGGGGTTCTGTGTTATAATGAGCTGAAATGGCTGAGGCATGGATTTTAATGGAGGAAAAAGACAGGCCCTTGTGAAGCATCTCAGTTACGTATTGTAAAATCTGAGGTAAATTGGGCTTGGCTGTGCTCACCCCTTGAGATTGGTTCCAGGCACAGAATCTTTTGCATTTTTCAATATAGGACTTTCTAGTGCTAGGCCTCTTTGCCTCTAAAATGATAACCATCACAGGTTTACTGAGGGATGGTAAAGGAGAGATTATGTAATTAGCCAGGCTGCAAGGTTCAGTGTTAGAAGCTGAGGGTGCAGAATCTGGTTCTCCTGTTGAGACAACAGGGAAGGAGTCTGAGGCAGGTGCCATGGGGATAACCGTGACACATTGTGCAGGAGGGGGTACCAGTGTTGGCGTGGCCAGTCTGGAGCAATCAAAATCATTCTTGGTTTGTCCTGTTTGATTTTTGGTAGTACTTTGGAGAGCAGATGCAGAGGGGGAAGGCATAGATTGTCAGGTTTTTCCAGCTGAAGGACAGAGCATCCACTTTCCAGGCTTGTTTGTGGGGAGTCCTTGTGCAAAATGTGTCCAATTGGTAGTTCTGGGGAGAGGCAAACAGGTCTGTATCTGAGCTCCCCAATTTGCTTGTCAACATGTTGAAAATCCTTGGTTTCAGTTTCCACTTGTGTGGGTCCATAAGGTTTCTGCTTAGTCCATCTGCCAGTGTATTTAACTTTCCTGGCAGAAATTGAGCTTGTAGGCGCACTTGGTAGCTCAAGGCTGTGTTCCACAATGCCATGGCTAGTCTGCAGAGGGGGTAAGAATGTGTTCCCCCCTGTTTGTTTATGTACCACATAACAGTGGTGCTGCCCGTCTTTACCATTAGTTGTCCTGGAAGAATGTGGTCCTTGAAGGCTGTCAGACCATTCTGTACAGCTAACATTTATTTTTGATTGATATGCAGGTGCATTTGACTTGGGTTCCATTTGCCCTGAATGCACTTCCCTGCCTGGTGAGCCCCCCAAGCATAGTCTGATGCGTCTGTTGTTAGGGTTTGGGCGGCAGGGGGTGGTGTGAAAGGTAGTCCCTTGTTTTGGTGGCAGGCCTCTGCCCACCAAAGGAACTCTAAGCGTAGGCAAGGTATGATAGGAATCATTGCTTCTAGATCCTGAGAATGTTGACACCATAGACTTTTTAGATACCACTGTAGTTTCCTCATATGCAGTCTTGCATACGGAATTAGAAGAATGCAGGAGGCCATGAACACCACGGCTTGCAGTATTTGTCTTGCAGATAGCAGGGTCTTTGTGGCCACTTGTTTGAAGTAGGTTGTCAAAGTAATTTGTTTCTCTGGTGTGAGGTAGGCCATCTAGGAAGTTGTATTCAAGCTTGCTCCCAGGAATATAATTTGTTGGCAGGGTACCAGGTGTGATTTCTTTTCATTTATGGTGTACTCCAAACAAGTTAGAACCCTTTGTACAAAGGCCAGATGATTCAAAAGTATGTTCTGGCTTTCTGCCTGAATTAGACAATTGTCCAGGTATGGGTATATTTGAATATTTCTTTGCCTGCAAAATGCAATAACTGGAGCTAGGCACTTTGTGAATACCCTGGGCGCAGTAGATAAGCCAAACGGCAGTGCAGAGAACTGATAGTGCTCGTAGCCTGCTTTGAAGCGTAGGTATCTTCTGCAAGATTCCCTGATTGGGATGTGCAGGTATGCTTATTTTAAATCTAGTGTTGCCAACCAGGCATCTTTGCCTAGCATAGGAAGTAACTGTTGAAGAGTCAGCATCTTGAATTTTGGAATCTCTAGAAATGTGTTTAGAGTAGAGAGGTCCAGGATAGGACACCATGAATTCTCTTTTCTGGGTACCAGGAAAAGTCTCGAGTAGAATCCTTGTCCCTTTTCCTCTTCTGGTACCAGCTGAATAGCCCCCATGCTTAAGAGAGAAAGTACTTGTTTTTGGGTCTCTGCCCTCTGATTTGGGGGTAGGTCCGGCCACCCGCTTGGCATTGTATGGAAGTGAAATCTGTATCCCTGGGTCACTATATTTAAAACCCATTTGTCCTGGGTAATGAGTTCCCAGTTCTTTGCATGAAGAGCAATCTTTCCCCCAAAGGGGCAGCCAGTTGGCAAGTTCTTGGAAATTTTAAAAAGAAGTCATTGGGGCAGTTTACCATAGGGGGAAGTCTTATTACTCCCAGATTTGGAAGTGGAGCCCCCCCCACTGCTTAGTCCTGTGTGTCCCCTGGGACTGAAACATTGGGTTTTTGCTGTGTCTGGGTTTGGCTTCAGAAGACCTGGAAGGGGCTGGAAAGGACCAATTCTTAGAAAGCCAGTGCCTACTAAATCTAGGAGGCTGAACTTGTACGAAATCTGTAACAGTTTGCATAGATTTAGCTTTATCTTCCATCTTTTTCAGAACTTCCTCAGCTTTGTTGCCAAACAGGCGGTTCTGACTTAAGGGAGCACCCAACAATTTAGCTTGAACATGATCAGGCAAAGATTGCTCCTTAAGCCAAGCATGCCTTCTGAGCACAGATCCAGTAACAGCAGCCCTGCAAGAGGCCTCTAATGAATCAAAACAACACTGCAAAGTATGTTTTCCAACTTGTTCAGTAGAATGCATTAAGTCCTGTAATTCTTTATTTTCCACACAGTCAGGAATCAACATAATTTTCTGTTTAAGCAGTCCAATAACATGTTGCTATTTTAACATATGAAACTGACAGTTTAAAGCCCTAATGGCCAAGGTTGCAGAAGTGTAAACCTTACCCGATCTATCCAGCACCCTGGAGTCTCTATCAGAAGGAGAAGGATTTTTAGCAGTAGAAGCCTTAATGCCCTTGGGCCCCTGTGAAATAGTCTCTGGATCCGCAATAGGATTTTTAAAAATAAACTTGTGTGACTCAGGAACCCTGCAGTATCTGTCTGGTTTTCTAGGAGCAGGAGGCAAGGAATCAGGGGCCAAGCTAGATTCCGAAAAGGCATCAACATGTCTAGTACAGGGGGAATA
Organism: Protopterus annectens; assembly: GCF_019279795.1. Taxonomy (NCBI): domain Eukaryota; kingdom Metazoa; phylum Chordata; order Ceratodontiformes; family Protopteridae; genus Protopterus; species Protopterus annectens. Next base: position 919,267,274 of record NC_056727.1, on the reverse strand, counting down.
GCTAAAGGCCTATGCTGAGGTAGGAGTAAGAAATCCCTAAGCTTCTTTTTAGAATCAGAAAAATCCTGACTTTCCCAGTGGAAATGCTCCCTTGGAGTATGTAAGGTTTTCCCCAAAAGAAAAATTCTCTGGAGGGGAAGCAGAGGGAATGGGGTCATCTGCATCAGAATCCTCATAAGTAGATCAGGGCAAATCCAAATAATCAGAAGAATCAGAAAAAACAGAATCCTGGTCTGAAGATTCATAAATCACTTCAGTCCTAGGCCTCTTAGAAAGGGGGGGGGGGGTTGGCTACACTTGATTAGAGTTATTAGCTCTTCAGCCATTCTTATCATTTGTTTTTTAGGCATAGAGGCTTGAGCATGTGGCCTGGGCGTCGGTTTTTTAGGCATGGTTCGAGATTTAGGCCTAAGAGAAGAAGGAGGCATCGGTTTAATATGCAAGTGTGTAGGCCTGAATACACCCTCAGACGCCGATGCCTGCACAGCGGCTCCGGACCCTTCCAAGGTAGAGACATCCGCGGGTTCCATAGTTGAAGAATCTCGTGGCATACTGGACTCCGAATGGGTCTCAGTAGAGGCCTGCGAATCAGAAGTAGTGGGTATCAGGGGCTGCGAAAGTGCCTCACTGAGTACCGGCAAACTGGCGACTGGCTTAGGAGAAGTGTCATCGGCAGTTTTGGACCTCGGCAGCCTGTCTCTGTCTTTATTTTTGCGTTTTTTCGGAATCCCAGTAGTTGGATAGCTAACCAACGACATTTCTGGATAATTAAACCGAGAACCGAAATATTTAGAGGCGAAAATATACAGACGATGGATAGTGCGCTGATTAAATAAAGCACAAAACCAACAGCAAGGTACATCGTTGTCAGGGCCTAGGCAAGGAATACAGTATGAATGAAAATCTTTATGAGGTAATTGCTTTCCACAAGTAATGCAATTATTAACTTTTACGGACATCGGTAAGGAGCAAGAAAAGTTTCCCCAACGGGGTACTTTGCTATAGTTGAAGACTTCAGTTCTGAAACTCGAAAATGAAAATTTCAGGAGTCGGCCGACCGGCACTTGCGAACTGCTTCTGCTTCAGGCACCGCACTGCAAGAAAGACTGATGTAATGGCATCGGCTGCATATATTATACCCCTGATGACCTGACGTCATGGAAGAAGGGACAGCAACCGACGCAGGACCCAAGACTTTGTTAATCAGGCCGACTGAGGGCTACCTGCAAGCAGATAACCCAAATGTAATGACTTCAACAGTGAAACACGAAGAACATCAGAGATCTAAATCTTCACCAGAATATAAATAAAATAAGGTGAACAACAGGTTCATTACTCAGCACCTTTCCTACCTACAGAATGACTCCTACTGCAAATTAAGCAGAGTGATGCCTTCATCTTCCTTCAAACAGGAACTGGATGATTGGATAAGTACTCACATATTTTTTCCTGGATTGACTATCCTGGTCTTCAAAAGAGTTGGTTTGGTTGGAGGGTGGGTACTGGCAAAGTATAACAGTCTCGATGCTACCATAAGTGAAAGGGTCATAAGTTGTGGATGAGTAGTCAAGCATGTGGTTAGAAGGTTGGTGGATGTCATGGCTCTATGAATGAAATGCAAGCCAGGTGTACCAGGTGGCCCTACAGTGTCAGAACTGGAAGGATCCTGTCCAGAGGATGGTGTCACATCAGCATCATGATTAGGAAACACACAAGAATGCCAGATGCCACACAAAAAGTCAAGGGTGAGTACTGCTTGCAGCACAGCTAGAGGATAGTGTGATGGCATGTAACTGTGGAGACTTGACTGGCTTGCTGGTGAGAGTATGCTCACAGTGGAGCCAGATGATCATCAGCCATGACCATGAGTGCGCCAGTTGCCAAGGAGAGAGGCAGCCATGGAAAGTGGGGAGAGTGAAGATGTCTCTGAAACAATGTGTACTGTCTGTATAAACCTTGCATATGACTGTACAATGCATATTTGTTCCCTAGCACAGCAACAGTGCCAGCTGCCCAAATCAACATGGATGCACCTAATGATGTCACCTAGGCCACCAGTGTAGAACAGAGCATGTATTGTAACTTTAAGAAGCATTTCAAAGTGAGGGCACGTGCACATAAATAGACAGCATGTGCAGACAGCAGTGGCATTTTGAGAGAACAGCCAGATTGTTAACATGCATGAGTGCAGTAGTCAGTCTGTTTATAAGTTTATTTAAGTTTAAGTTACTAGGCCTCAACCCTGATGTGTTTGTATACAATAAAGCTGCTTGAACCGAACCAACAACTGTTTGTATGTTTTATCATGACCTGATGAGCGACATGGTGTCAAGACTGGGACAGAGAGAGTGCAACATCTTCAAGCAATGAGGTGTAGAGTCAATGGTGAAAGTACATTGAGTAGGTTGGGTGATACAGTGCTCAAATGATTAAAAAATGCCACGAACAAACTTCAGGTAAACAAAATTTGCATAAATTATTTATTTTGTAAAGAAAACGATATGAAGCATTCACAAAGCACAAAACGCATTATTAATCAAATGAGTAGCACAAAACGCATTATTAATCAAACGAAAGGCACAAAACGCATTAGTAATTAAATGAAACATTTGAAACCACAAATGTTACAAAAATATGTATTAATATGTGTGCATTAGTGCCTTTTTAGAAGCCCAAAAGGGTTAATACATTTATTCTGCTTTATGCTGAACAAAACCATATTAATGGCAAATGTTTTCTGACCTTGTATTTTGTCAGCGCAGCTAAAATCTTGTTTATGTCTTAGGAAATGTACTGAGAAGCAGATGGTTTTCTGCTTGATTAGGAAAATAATGAATAGAACAATACTCCTTTCTATAATGTTATTAAACTTAGACAATTAGCCCTGTCTGTGTTATGAGAACATAACCAGCTGCAGGAAGGATAGATAAAGTGGAACAAAGACCGCTTGAAGAATATGAACTATAATCTGTGATTGCTTTGTGCTCAAATGAGTAGAGTACCTTGAAATGTAACACAGCACTGTAGAAATAACTGCAACTAGCTGCTGGTCTCCAAGGCCATGTTATTTTTCCAAAGTTTTCTCATGAATCTAGAAATGTTATGTCATATCAGCAGAAAATCATGAGCAACATCTGCTGTGAAAAACAATATTGTAAACTTGTGATTAACTACGTCAGCTTCAGTAGGCAATGTCTTGTAAGAATAGTATAAGAATGGCTTCACTTCCTGATTTTAGTTAGACAAACTCTGTATTTTTGCATGCATGTTTTTGTCTCCTTGCTGCAAGAATTAAAGTGACTTAACCTGAACCTTACGTGTATTGGTCTTTGAAGTTTTTTCCTTCAACAACGACATTTGATAGACTTATCAGAAATACTTATATGGGTATTCAGAGTTACTTCCGATTTGCATAAAGAGCAAGTTAAAAGTAAAATGAGCACAAGTAAAGTATAACGAGCATGATAAGAGGTCAAATGTCAATAAAAGGGCAAAATAAGCATAAAAAAGCAAGGCGACTGCATGTTTTTTAGTAAACGACCGTGTTTTGACATGAGCTACTATTTCCCATTAACCAAAGCTGTTCAAGGTATAACTAGAGTTGCTTGAGGTATTTCAGAGTGTGCAAAGTGTTTGCAGTGTGTGTGCTTTATTACAGTACAATTATTTCAAAGAATTTACTGTGTGCAAAGTACAGTTATTTTGCAAAGTGCAGTCAGAATACAGTCATTTCAAAAGTTTTTTATGCTGTACATTTTATTCACAGAGTGCAGTCATTTCAAAGTTTCTCACACTGTACACTTACTACGCAAAGTTCAGCCATTTTGAGAAGTCTCTTGTTCTGTGTACAGTTCATTCACAAAGTGAAGTAATTTCAAAGTGATTCTTACACTGATAAAAAAATCTACGCTCTAACAACAAACACCTACTTAAAGTATCAAAACCTAGTTAAAGAGCAGGTAGCTACTAGTCCCATTCCATAACTAAGCTGTGAAATGCCCTCCCATCACCAGTTGCAGAATTAGACAACATAATCTCCTTTAAAAGAAAACTAAAACAACATCTCATGGATAACCCCAGCTGCACATGCAACACACATCCACAGCCTCCTTAATCTAGCAAAATTGTTTCACATAGCAAATATACTTGTGTATATGTCATACTGTTATACCATATTAATTATCCTACTCCACACATCTATACAACTATCTTAACATTTTCTCTTTTGTCACTTTCTACTTTTAATACTACTATTAAATATATACCATCTATAATCTACATATTCCCACCACTTAGTTTTAAGATTCTAACTATATCTATCCTACCTGTAAGTTTAACTCTCTAATTCTACCTTCCCACTACACTTACCTTGTTAAATATTTCTAACTATTTAATTTGAGCTGTATTGTTAAATATTTCTGTTTAATTCTCATTGTTACTGTATTGTGCCTTTTTACAACATGTGCTGTTTAGATAGTTTTCTATATTATTTTACTTGCTTTATATGTAATTGTTTCCTTACAAACTCATGTAATGATTTCCATGTAACTTGGAGCTTTTCTCCCTGGGCTTACACTTCCCAAGCCCAGTAGACGTTCCCGGTCAACAAATGTGAATAAATAATAAATACAATAAATAAGGAGTGGTTTTGCAAAGTATACTAATTTTAAAGTGTTCTTGTGCTATGGAGACTTATTTCAGCAAAGTACAGTTACTTCGAAGAGTCTGTTGTGCTACTGGGCATAATTACAAGTCCTGGCACAAATCTATGTAATATATGTGTGCATGTTCGTACATAATTCTAAAAGTCTTTCTTACTGTGTGTTGATATGGCAGAGGCATTTCGCTGACCTAGTTCACTTGTGTTTGATCATAACATTGCAGAAAATTGGAGAGTATTTCAGCAGGAATAGTAATTTCCATACAAGCAGCTTTTTCTGATAAAGATGCACGTATGAGGGCATTTATTTTGCTTAATTTAGTGGGGTCAGAAGCTACTGAAAGAGAGTTCATTTGTGTATGCACCAGCCGTATATGCAGGAGAAGGGGAGAACCACCATACTGTTGTACAAGCTGAATCAAGAGAGGACCCCGAGTGCTTGAAACGTAATTTTCAAGAAATGTGTAACCCCCCAGACAAATGTTACACTGGAGAGGCACCTATTTTATATAAGAAACCAAAAGCCAGGAGAAACGTTTGCAGCTTACATTACAGACACGAGAAACAAAGCTAAAATGAGCAGATTTGGTGGTTTGAAAAATAAGTTGATAAAAGACAGGCTTGTTTGTGGTGTTTATAATGCGGCAGTGAGAAAGAATTTGCTTTGTGACAGTGCTTCAACATTGAGCAAAGCTATAGAGATTTGTCAAATATATGAGTTTACAGAAAGGCACACAAATATGCTTGCAAGTGATAAGAGCATGGTTTCAGCAGCTTCTAGAACCAACATAGACAGCATGCAGCATGTGGCTAGCAGATACCGGCCTAAGCACATGGCAGCTGCAGCGCCTATGGAACTTCCAGGGAGAGCCCACAACTTTCCAGCAAGTTCTAAGACTAGCTCAATAAAATGGACATGTTCAGTGTAGAAGCACAACGATGAGTCAGCAAAACCCAAGTCAAGTCTTACTGTTAACTGTCTTAATTGTGGTGCCAATCATGAGTCTAAGAGAGAGAAGTGCTTAGTATTTGGTCAGAAATCCCGCAAGTGTAAAAAATGGAACCACTTTCAAAAGTTTTTAAATCGGGCAAGCCTAACTTCTTTATTAAGAAAGATCACTCAAAAAAGCAAGCTGATCATATAGAAAGCTGCAACTCTACTTTCTGTGTAGATGGTGTATCAGTTGTCGGTGAAAAGGTTACCCAAGAGACAAAGCATTAGCGAGACCCCACCATTCTACGCGTACAGTCGAAGATGTTGCCAAAATGCCACTGTTTTTTCTGCCTTAGATGCAGAGAGTTCATTTTGGCGAGTAATGCTTGATCGCAGATCTTCACTAATGACCACATTCAGTACTCCATTTGGTAGATACAGATTTTTTAGAATGCCTTTTGGAATAAATTCTGCCAGTTAAGTCTTTCAGCATGCAATGGAGGAAATGTTTTCACGTTATCCTTGTGCTATAATATTTGATGATTTACTAGTTGGAGGTAATGGTGATGCAGAGCAGGACAGAAACCTCAGGAAAGTTCTGGACAGAGCTCATGAAGTTAATTTAAAGCTTAATCCTCTGAAATGTAAATTCAGGCTACCAGAAATTACTTATGTAGTTCATTTATTTACCAGTACAGGCTTATGACCAGACCCTTCCAAACAAACAGCCATACTTGAGAATGCCAACTCCAGACGACGTCCAAACCTTATAGTGTTTCCTTGGTATGGTTAACTATTTGGGCAAGTTTATACCAGACTACAGTGAATTATCAGCACCTTTAAGAGAGCTGACACGCAAATATGTTGTCTGGTCATGGAACACCACCAAAGAGCATTTGGTAACAAACAGAAAATTGCCAGTCCACCTACGTTGAGATACTATGGTGTCCACAAAGCAGTAATTATTTCCTGTGATGCTTCAGTTCGGTCTTGGTGCAGTTATTCTTCAAGAGGGCAGACCAGTAGCTTGTGTATCTAGAACTATTAACCAAACTGAGATGCAGTATGCTCAAATTGAGAAGGAACATCTGGCAATTGTGTTCGCATGTTTGAAGTTCCATGATTATATTTATGGCCGAGTTATCCAGATGCAGACTGATCATCAACCACTAGTCACTATTTTAAAGAAGCCTATGCATACAGCTCCAGCAAGGCTACAAAGAATGATGCTCAGATTACAAAAGTACAACTTCAAAATGATCTATACAGAAGGCAAACTTCTTTCAAAATGATCTATGCAAAAGGTAAACTTCTTTATCTGGCTGATACCTTATCCAGATTGCCCAGAAATCGCACAGAAAAGCTTGATGCAAATTCTGACTGGAGGTGCATAATTTTTCTACCTTTGATGAGCTAAGAGATCATACAAAGACTGATCCAGTTTTTCAAAAGCTCAACCACTTCATCAACACTGGATGGCCATCAAAGCAATCTTGTGTACCAATAGAAGTGCAATCATATTTTCCTTACAGAGATGAGGTGTTGATGGAAGATGGTATCATTTTCTAAGTTCCTAAAGTTGTTGTTCCTACTTCCTTACAACATTAGTACATCCACATTTTGCATTGTGGCCACCCAGGTTCTAAAGCTACCAAAAGAAGGGCGAGAGGACTTGTATTTTGGCCTTCTCTGTCGAAAGACATTTTTTAAAGTACTTTCATCTTGTTCAGTATGCAATAGTACTAAACCGCATTTGCAAAACAAGCCACTTCAGCTAAGCCAGACTCCTGAACTACCTTGGTCAACAGCAGCCACCGACATAGTTGAGTGGTACAATTAGAATCACTTGGTGTTGGGAGACTCTTATTCAAACAGGTTTGAGATAGTTCTGCTACCTAACGTCCAGTACTGTTATTACTAAGTTGAAACATCACTTCAGTCCACAGTAGTCCACACAAAGTTATTTCTATCAACAGTGCCCAGTCTACCAGTCAATTATTTCAGACATTTGCAAAAGAGTGGGACTTTATCCATATTACTAGACAATACAAATAATTTCTTGAATTTGCTTAATCTCAGAAATATACCCTGTGACAACTTACTTGGCTCGCCTACTCAGAGACTTCTATCCAGGCAAACCAGAACAACCTTGCCCATCAGTTTCAGTTTGTTGGTGCCAAATGCTAAAAACACCAGAGCAATCAAAACCCAACTATATAAAAAGCTCTCCTTTCAGAAGTCCAGCTATGATAATATGAGCAGATTTCTTCGTCCATTGAAAGGAGAGATAGTGATGATGCAAATGGCGAAAGGTTTGGATCGAATTAGTCAAGTGAGAGGTATATGTGCTAAATCGCGATCTTACTTAGTGGAATCTTAGGATATAAAATACAGAAGAAATCATAGGTATCTTCTTCTGGTGTCTGAATCGATATCTCAGCATTGCACCTGTGATACAGACTCTAGATCTCAGAGCAACTCAGACGATGTTCCTGTTGAAGGGCATGTCTCAGTACCTATTCCCATTCCTGATGATGTCCCAGATGTCCCTGAAGTTGAACATTCATTAAAAACAGTCCCTGCTGCTAAACCCAGTTCTAAGTCATATTTCTAGACCTAGCATAAAATGCACAGTGACCTGGACATGATGGTTTTTGTTTGTATTTAGTTCTGTACAGCTGCATGTCAATGAATGTTGTCATTTTCACTGGATGACTTATTTCTCAAAGAGGGAGGATGTAGAACAGTGTGTGTGTTGTAACTTTAAGAAGCATTTCAAAGTGAGGGCATGTGCATATAAATAGAGAGCATGTGCAGGCAGCAGTGCCATTTTGACAGAATACCCAGAGTGTTAACATTTATGAGTGCAGTAGTCAGTCTGTTTATAAGTTTATTTAAGTTTGAGTTACTAAGCCTCAATCCTGATGTGTTTGCATATAATAAAGGTACTTGAACCAAACCGGCAACTGTTTGTCTGTTTTATCCTGACCGGACGAGCGACAACCAGTACCATTCAACAGACACGTTTGCTCCACATCCCTGTAAATGTCACTCTGTATATGTTGCAGAATACCCAGCAGTTCCTGAAAAAGCTTCAGGCCATGCAGCATGCTCAACATGTCCAACATGGTGCGAGTCTTGACTGTCTGTGTCTGGATCACTGACCTACATCATTCACTGATTGATGCCAAAGGTGACACCCAAATCTAGGAATGTTCTGCAGTCACTATAATATTAGATGTTTAAATATTAGGATTACTGTTGTATTATTATTCATTAATCTTGGGCATTTAGCTCTGGGTATTGTCCATCCTTCTGGCCTTACTTCCAAAGCTTTGGACATCCACTGTGTGGGAGCTGGTTGTGTCCCTACATCAGGTATGGAAGTAAGGTGCTCAACAAAAAATAGAAAGGAATGTAACACCATTTCTAGTTAAAGGAGTAAGCCATCAATAAATGTGCTTGTTAAACTCTGGAGGGCAATCAGGTTATGGATTAGCTAGTTTATAACCTGCTCTGAAGGGGAATTTGATACAGGCTTCTAAAGAACTGTGAAGGAAAGCACCTGGGGATTAAACATGAAGGTGCTCCCAACTCCCTATTCCTAACCCTCCTGGATCTCTCAGAGAATCGTTAAAGCATGGTAGTGTTCCACCCCTCAAGTCTGGGTGGGTATCAACAAGGACAGGAACCTAAACAACAAATACTTCTTTACCAACAAGTTATGCTGATTGGCTAAGATAGTGTGAGAATTAGCTCCTCTCACAAAATTTAAATTCCAGAGAAAGGAAAATGGCTTTCTTGAGAATCTCAAATGATAGAGGTGAAAAGAGGGCTTTTATGCAAGCAAGCTGCAATAGTTAACAGGTGGACTTACAATGAGGTACAAACCAGATCTTTGTCAAAAGTCCTGCCAAATATAACAAATAATTCTGATACCAAGGCAGCAGACAACTTTTTATGATGGTTTTAGCATCAGACTGAAAATGTCTCCCATTTTGCCAAATTTCCTGGTGACAAGCTTTATGGACTAAGGCAGGATACAGAGCCACTCAATGGGGACTCAACATACACTATTGCAAATAATAAACTAAAGATATCAGCACAGGCAGAAAAACTTACAAGATATGCAGAGGTACAAAGTAAGCAATTCACTGACTACTCAAATTTTACAGAGAACTGGGAAATAACAGAAAAAGGAATACAAATGTATACCAAGAAAAAGAAGAAATAAATACTTGTGGAGAAATATTTATGAAGACCTGTGGAACATACGCTGAATGGATAGAAAAATTAAAAGAAACAATACGGAGTTTGAATACAGAAGGTATGAAGTGGGAGTAAGTAAGGGCCAGAGAAATTTAAACAAAATTAAGAAAAGCTCTGAATTGGAAAACCTGGGACACAGATGCAGTACTCAACTTTTGGCTAAAAGTATTTGCATCTTTACAAGAAGATTTAGCCCTGAGTAAAAACTACTTGTATGAGTACCCTGAAGAGACACCAATCTGGTTAACATCAGGAAAAATTATATGCTTCTCAAGAATGAACCTACAAGCCATCCTAAAAACTACAGACCAATAACTTGCCTTCTGACGACGTACAAACTACATACTTGAATTAATGCATACAGAGTTTACAGTCATTTACAAAAGAAAAAAATCAATTAGGGTAACAGAACAAAAGGGTAAACAAAGGAAGTCATATGGAACAAAGGATCATTTGTTGATAAATAAATTCATAATAGAGAATTATAAAAAAAAGGGGGAGAATCTAGGTATGGCATGGATAGATTACAAAAATGCATTTGACAGCATCCCACATTCATGGATAAAGGAACGTTTACAGATGTAAAAGATACAGCTTAGACTCATGAATTACATTACAGTGACCATGAAACACTGCCAAACCACTCTGCAACTATGCCATGACAAAGGGCAAATTGTTATCCCAGGAATAATGATTCAAAGGGGGATATTTCAGGGTGACTCTTGTCACTGCTGCTTTTTTCTGTCTTGCCCTTAATCCATTAATCTACCTACTTAACAGATTAGGCCATGGTTACAATTCGTCTCCCTGAAAACAACCAAATTTAAAGACTTCTCATCTACTTTTTAGGACGACTTAAAATTGTACAGTTCATCAGATGGGTTGAAAGCACAACTGCAAGTCATTAAAACTTTCTCAGATGATATAAGAATGTCATTTGGTCTTGATAAATGTGCAAAAGCAACACTTAAAGCACAACAGCTGCATGAAGGATGGGCAATAAAACATGAACAATTGCGAGCAAAACTCCATAAGAAATACTTTAGAAGACAAAAACTAATATTGAAAACAACTGTGATATCTGGGAACAAAGTCAAAGCTATAAATCAATTTGTTCTTCCTGTTCTAACTTACAGTTTTGGGATGACTGGCCCCATAAGGTACTAGATCAACTGGACAGGAAAAATGCTTCACGTTTAACAAATGAGGCATAAAAAAATCAGTGTATACCAACACTATATAGTCTGTATTCTAAAGGACATATATGCATCCTTGAAAACTGATTACATGCATAGATCTGCCTTCATGGGACTGCATACATATTTGCTGACCTCAGAAGATCCAAACACAGTGAAAAATTTAAAACATAAGGAGAGGCAGACTAAGATGACTTTCCTGTTTAATTTAGCAGAAGCATATTGGTGTCAAGTAAGAATGGAAACCAAACAAGTAGACAAAAATCGGGCAGCAACTGAATGTGCAAAAAACAAAAGAATATAAGGAGAACGGTCAAATAAGAAGGAAAGAAATGTGGAAAAGGCACAAATATTCCGCGGTGGCACAGTGGTAGCGTTGTTACCTCACAGCAAGAGGTTCTCCCGTTCGATTCTCGGCTTGGTTGGGAGTGCCTTCTGTGTGGAGTCTGCATGTCCTCCCTGCGGTTGGGTAGCGTTCGAAAGACATGTGTGCATAAATGGGCGTGCCTTCGTTGTAGGTTGGGCGTTAAGCTGGCACCTTGGCGCTTCGTAAAAATCTACTGCCAATCATTAGCGGACTGGAGTTCTGCTGTGGCGACCCCTTACCAGGAAAAAGCTGAAAAACAAACAACAACAACATTGTGGCAAGTACAGAGACCTCATTAAACAACCTCATACAGATCAAGGAAGGTGAACTGAAAGCAAAATAAGGAAGGTGAAGGGACTTCCAAGATGGCTGCACATTGAGTAACACCTTGTTTCGAGCTTTCCCAGTGTGAAAACAGAAACTCAGCAGAGAAGGCCTGTAGACTTGTTTTTATGGATAATTTTCAGTAACTGGCTAGTAAGTATACTGCCTGGATGCCAGGAATAAAGAAATACAGAAGACCTGGGAAAAATCAGCTACAAAATGTGAGGAAGAAACACTGACTGGGAAAAGTTATGCAGCTGTTCAGCAAAAAGCAATGCAACCTTCAGACATGACTTTCAATAACCTACAGGAAGATACAAGACAAATGCATACAGACATGGTTAAACTAAACAAAACACTGATGCAGTATATCAACACAAACAACAAAAGTCTGGAAAAATGGAAGAAGCTTTAAACAGATATTCAGATGAGATGATAAAGCTGCAAAAATCAGAGGTCGAAATGAAAAAAGGCTGGCTGGATATCAGACGTCTCAGGAAGAGATGTTTAAAAAATAACAGAATTAGAGGACAGAGCACACAGGGAAAACCTGAGCTTTTCAGCTATACCAGAGAAGCTGGAAGGAACAGACTGCATTAATTTTATGAAAGCACAAATAAGCAACTGGACGGAACAGGCTGCATTAATTTTATGAAAGCACAAATAAGCAACTGGACTGGTATTCCACAACAGGAGTTGTTAGTTGAAAGGGCACATTGTGTGCATGCTCCAAACCTAGTTATAAGAAAGCAACTAACACCTTTAATAGTAAAGATGCAATCCTACCAGCAGAAGGAGTTGATTCAGACAAAACTGTGGCAGAAGGACAAAATACTAAAAGTGGGAGACAGCAGAGTGTTTTTAGGGAATGATCACTCACTGTACTCCAGGCAGAAGAGGAGTAAATTCATCCCACTATGAAGGGACTGTCAAGACACAGGTGTGAGATTCAAACTGCTGCATCCAGCTGTCCTTAAGGTATTCTTCCCTGGAGGGACAAAATAATTTTTTGATGAAGTGCATGCTAAGGAGGAAATACAAAAGTTTGTCCAACAAAAAGTGAGCAGTGCAACAGAAGGAGATTCGGCTTCTTGTTCTTCTGGTAACAAAGAAAATATTTGAAAGAAGGAAGGGGGCATGAGAGTTGACTAGAATAATTCAGAGTATGTTGGAAATGAAGCAGAGACAGGATCTGGCGATCGAGAAGAACAGTAATAAAACCAGTAACCCAATGTGGGATTAGAAAGCAACAATTATATTTGTGAAATATGACAGAACAAGAAAATCTGGAAATATTGGACTTTTTCAAAATTTCTTGCATTTGTGGTGGACTCTAAAGTATATGCCCTACTTTATGTCATTAATGTTCGGAAAAATGTTTTGTGCAGGGGAAGAGAGGGAAGAAAGCCAAGTGTTAGTAAAGAAACCATTTTCTTTTCTTAACACTACTGTATTTGTGGTGTACGGTTTTCTTTCCATGCTATTTTTAAGTGTAATGGGGATCGTAAACAGGTGCTGCTCTTTTTCTTTTTCTCCCTTCTTCTCACTTTCTTCTTGTGTAGTTTTTAGACATGTAGGTAATGCAAAGTAAAAAAAAAAAAAAAAAAAAAAGCCTGGTTGAAAGGGCATGCCAAAGTTAAAATTAATGTGCTTTTTTCCATTTTTGCATGGGGAAATGACTGTATTGAGAAAGTACAGTTGTATATACTTAGCATAAATGTAGATTTTCGAGTGTATTCACTGTTGCAGTCATCACTTGTGGCTTATCCCTGCTGGGTAGCCCTCGGCCGGCCCAAATACCAGAGTAAAGATTATCCCTCCTGCATCGGCTGCAGGTTGCCTGGGACTGACGTTAGGTCGTCAATGGTATAAAGCAAGGCAGCTGACACCATTACATCAGTTTTTCTTGCCCCAACCTACAGGAGCCCTGACCAGAAGGCCTGAGGAAGGCCAGCCTGGGGGGATGCCCATAGGTATAGACTGGCGTGAAGGAAAGGGGAAGGAGGGAAAACAAGACTGCAACAGTGAATACACTCAAACATCTACATTTATGGTAAGTGCACACAACTGTACTATGTTCTTCGTATTTCACTGTTGCAGTCATCACTTGTGGTAAGATTCCCAAAGCTGAATGTAGGGTGGAAGGTAGAAGGGAAGGTATAGAAGAACAGGCTTGCACTGCTCTAAGTAGGACCTAGCATGCTCTGCAGGACTGCAGAGGCAACGCCTGCCTGGGTTTTGGAGAAAAGAGGCAACTGGTAGTGTCTGGTGAAGATGTGGAGGGAAGTTCAGGTGGCAACTTCTAGGATGTCCTTGGTAGGGATGCCCCTGAGGAAAGCAGTGGAGGTAGATGCTACCCTAGTGGAATGGCTTTGGACAGGCTTGGGAGGAATTTTTCCATGGAAGTGGTAGCACAACTGGATACAGTTGGATATCCACTTAGAAATGGTCTGCTTGTAAATGAGTTTCTCCTCTGCCCCTGGGGCGAAGCTGGTCAGCCTTTCTGTGAGATTTGGTTCTATCTAGATAGTATCTAAGTTGTCTGTGTACATACAGTGAATGAAGAAATATTTCCCCCCCTATTTTGAGGGTTAGGGAAAAAGGTGGGAAGATGTATGGCCTGATTCAATCTCATGTCAGATACCACCTTAGGCATAAAAGAGGGGTTAGTTCTAAGAGACACCCCTGTCTGCATGGAAGATAATGAAGGGTTCAACGGCCATGAGAGCCTGCAGTTCTGAAACTCTCCTAGCTGACATTATGGCCAGCAGGAAGGTAGTCTTTCAAGAGAGGTGTTTTAGCTCTGCTGAGGCAGCTGGTTCAAAGGGGGGTAAGGTCATTTTTTCTAAGACATAGTCAAGGTATTAGGCAGGGGTGGGTGACCTTCTAGGTGGCCTGATGTGAGATACTCCTCTAAGGAATTGTTTTAGCAGGGGGAAGGCTGCTCTGTATGGGAATAAGCAGCGATAGCTGAGGCATGAATTCTGATGGAAGAATAAGATAATTCTTTTTGCACTAGCTCCGCCAGGTAGTCTAGACTCAGAGAGAGAGCGAGAGAGATATGCAAGGGAGCTACTTGTACCCTTAGTTTGGCACCAGGCACTGAATCTTTTTCATTTTGCCAAGTAGGACTTCCTGGTGCTGGGCCTCCTGGCCTCCTTAATTATATCCAGGACCTGCTTGCTCAACGGTGGGCTGGTATCCGCCTCTGGGGTATAAGCCATGCAGACAGGCTGAGAGTTTGCAGATTGGGATGCAGTACTGACCCATTTTCTTGAGTCAAAAGTCCTTCTGTGAGAGGCAGGTTCCTGGGAGGCTCCTTGGTCAGGCTGAGTAGCAAGGGGTACCAATGTTGCCTGGGCCAATTTGGTGCAATAAGTATAGCCCTTGGCCATTCCTCCCTGATCTTTAGCAGAACCCTTGGGATCACTGGCAAGGGGGGGGGAGGCATAGACAAACAGGATGCCCCGGTGGTGAGGGCATTCATCTTTCAGGCTTCTGGGTGGAACACCCTGGCACAGAACTGGTATAACTGCCTGTTCTCTATGGATGCAAAGAGGTCTACCTCTGGGGGTCCCCCAAATTTGGGTGATGTAGAGGAAGGTCTTCCTCCAACGCTGCAAATTGTTGGGGTCCAGGACACTTCTACTGAGGCAGTCTGCTAGGGTGTTGTGCTCCCCAGGGATGTACTGGACTATCAGATGAAGGCCCATCATCGAGGCAGTCTGTCAGAGAAACATGGCTAGATGACAAAGTGGGCAGGAGTGTGTTCCGCCCTGCTTGTTGATGTACCACATGACTGTGGTACTGTCTTTTTTGATGAGGAGCACCCTTGGTTTCAGGTGGCTTTTGAAGGCTGTGACAGCCCTGAGTACTGCCATCATTTCCTTCAGGTTGATGTGTATGTCTAGGTTTCTGAGGCCTCAGGTGCCTTGGTTGCACGTCTCCTACGTGTGCCCCCCAGGCTGCATCTGAATCATCCATGGTGACCATGGGGAAAAATTAGAAAAGGTAGGCCCTTGTTCAGGGTACAGACTTCTGCCCACCATAGGAGTTCCTCCCTTAAGCAGGGAATCCGAGGCAGCAGTAGCTCCAGTGATTGAGTGTTGGCACCATAGGTTTTTTAGGTACCACTGCAGTTTTCTCATGTGTAGTCTGGCCAAGGGCACCAAAAGGATGCAGGATGCCATGTACCCCAGAGCTTGCAGGAACTTCCTTGCTATTATGTGTGTTCTCTGAGCTAATTGGATGAAGTATTGGGGCAGAAAACTTTGTTTTTTCTGGAGAGAGGAATGCTCTTTGGGTGGATGTGTCCAGAAGAGCTCCCAAGAAGGTGATCTGTCTGGTGGGCTGGAAATGGGATTTTTCCTTGTTGATGGTAAATTCCACAGAAGTAAAGAGGGTTTGGACAAAGTTGGGGTCTTGCAGGAGCTTTTCCCTGCTGCCTGCCTGGATGAGACAGTCGTCCAGATAGAGGTAAATTTGTATGTTTTTCTGCCTGCAGAAGGAAATGACAGGGGCCAGGCATTTGGTGAAGACCCTGGGCGCAGCAGATAAGCCAAACGGCAGAGCAGATGGAAGTGTTGTGAGCCTGTCCTGAAGCGAAGGAACCTTCTGCAGGATTCTCTTATAGGGAAATGGAGGTAGGCATCCTTTAGGTCTAGGGTGACTAGCCAGGCATTTGGAGTCAGCATGGGTAAGAGTTTTTGGAGCGTAAGCATTTTGAATTTTGGCACTAGCAGGGAAAGGGTTAGTGTGGATAGATCCAGAATAGGGCGCCAAGTGCACTCTTTCGAGGGTGCCAGGTAAAATCTTGAATAAAACCCTTTTCCGGCTTGTTCCTGGGGTACAGGTTCCGCTGCTGTTTGAGTACGGAGTATCTGAATTTGGCAGAGGGCCTCTGCCCACAGATTTGTTGGTATGTCTGGATACCTGCTGAGTTTGGGTTCTCTTTGAAAGAGAACCTGTATCCTTGGGAATTGATTATTAGGACCCACTGATCTTTTGTGACGGATTGCCAGTTGTCTTTGTAAGGGGAGAGCCTTCCTCCTAAACTTTGGGGGGGGGGCAGAGGGGGGAAGTGGAGTCATTGTGAGTCCTTAAAGTAGGGAGTGGACTTAAAACTCCCTGCCTTGGGGGTTGTAGAGGTCCATTGTCTGGGCCTCGGCTGGCCTTGTAGTTGCTGCCGGGGGGGGGGGGGTATGTCCCTGCACCCTTTCCCTTGCACAGGTCTGGACTGGAAAGGAAAGGACCAGTGCTTGGTGAGAAGGTTCCTGCTGAATCTGGGTGGTTGGACCTGGAGGAAATCTTTTACTGTCTGCATTGATTTGGCCTTATCCTCCATTTTATTGATCACCTCCTCCGCCTTAGATCTAAACAAGCGGTCCTTATCTCTGGGGCGTCTAGGAGTTTGGATTTAACAAGATCAGGCAGAGGTTGCTCTTTCAGCCAAGCAAGTCTCCTAATTACTGACCCCGCAACAGCAACCCTGCTAGAGGCTTCTAGGGTATCTTATCCACAGTGGAGGGAATGCTTTGCCACTTGAGAGCTGGAGTGTAAGAGCTCTCCCAGTTCTCTGGAAGTTGAACTGCCTGGCAAGGAGGAAATTTTCTGTTTTAATAGTTCCAGTACATGTTGATGATATTTTAGCATATGGAACTGGCAGATAAGGGCTCTGATAGCTAAGGTACCAGAGGTGTATACCTTTTCACCCCATTTGTCTAGGGCTCCGCTATCCTTGTCAGAAGGAATTGTTTCTTTGGAGAAACTGGCACTAATCCCTTTGGGTCCCTGGGTGATGACCTCTGGGTTGGCTACAGGAATTCTCAATATGTATTTGTGGGTGTCTGGCACACAGTAGTACCTAAATGGCTTTCTAGGTACAGGAGGCAGGGCATCAGGTGTGAGGCTAGACTCCATAAAGACATCCTCTACCACGTCCAAAATGGGAGGAATGGCTAAGGGTTTATGCTGGGGTAGGTCCAGAAGCTCTCTTAGCCTTTTCTTTGACTGGGGGTAGTCCTGAGCTTCCCAATGTAAGGGTTCCTTGAGAGTGTGCAAGGTCTCTGCAAAAGATAGGTCCTCGGGGGGGGGGGTGCAGAAGGGATGGATTCTTCTGCATCAGAATCCTCAAAGGTGGTAAGGGGCTGTTGTTCATTGTCAGAGTCCAAAAAGTCAGATTCTTCAGTGTCAGGTTCTAACAGAATATCTGGGGTAGGTCCCTTTTTCTTTTGGCTGAGGTTGTCTGGTTACCTCTGATGAGTGTGATAAGATCCTTGGCCATCTTAATAAGCTGCTGTGATTGAGCAGGTTTGGCCTGAGAAAGATGACACCTGGGAATTGTTTTTCTGTCAGTGGTGTGGCCGTCGGTCTTTGTCTGGTGTCGGTTATCCGAAAGGCCTCCTCAGAAGCAGGTGCCTGCAGAGCGGCTCTGGACCCAACTGCGGGGCTGACAACTGAAAACTCGGCAGGTGTAGTCTGATCTGGCGGCGTACCAAACTCCAAATGGATCTCGGTAGAGGCCTGCGGTGGTGGTGCAGCAGTCATCAGAGGCTGCGTAGGCGCCTCACTGAATTATGCCATGCTAATGGCTGGCTTCAGGTTAGTCATCTGAAGGCCTTTTTGTGGTCTGTCCCTTTCTTTATCTTTTCTCTTTTTGGGGATATCCACTGGATGCTGACCATTGGACACCATTTCGTACTGTGAAGGATTCTCTTTGAAATGTCTAGCTACAAATTTGGCTCAATGGCGGATGGTCCTAACATTAAAAAGAGAGCAGAACCGACATCCTGAGACGTTGTGGTCTGGACCTAAACAGTTTACACACAGGTTATGGAAGTCTCGGTGTGCTATTTGTTTTCGACAGTGGAGACAATTATTTACTTTTTTGACATCGGTTAGTGCAAGAAAAGATCCCCAAAAGGGTACTTAGCTTTAGTCATTTTCTACTTCACTCTGGCAGTGGATGACTGACGCACACTCAAACTCCTTCTGCTTCTGGCTCCACGTCAAGAAAGAATGGTGTAATGGCGTCGGCTGCCTTGCTTTATACCACTAACGACCTGACATCAGTCCCAGGCGACCTGCAACCAACGAACGGAGTTGGGACACTCTTTACTCTGGTATTTGGGCTGGCCAAGGGCTACCCAGCAGGGATAACCTACAAGTGATGACTGCAACAGTGAAACACAAAGAACATCCTTGGCTTGATTAGTTTTGAGAGACAGCAAGTAAATGAAAAAGAATATTGAATATTATGAGTTTTTTTTCCTAGCAAATGCATATATACTTAGTAGCAATTCTGCAGCTGGTCTTCATGTTTCCATGGAAGCAATCTGATAAACAGAAACTGGCTGTCTGGTTCTCATGTCTCCATGGAGACAATCTGATAAAGAGAAACTGGAGACAGTCTGGTGGAAAGGGATTGGCTGAGGGAAAAAAAAAAGTAAAAAGAGAAATTGCCTAGGACATAATGTTCTTTGAAAACAATCAGGGGTTTTCCCAGGTGGAAGGGCTTTAAAGATAAGACAAAACCAATCAGACTTGAAGTAAAGTTTTCTTAGTTTTTTGAAATGCATTGGGGATACTAATATACAGGTGCTTTTGTGTTTTTTTTCCTCCTCCTTCTGTTATTTAGGATGTCGCAGTGGTGCAGCGGTAGCATTGTCACCTCAGAGCAACAGGTTGTCCGGTTCAATTCTCAGCTGAACTACTACCTGTGCGGAGTCTGCATATCCTCCCTGCATTCGTGTGGGTTTCCTCCGGGTACTCCGGTTTCTTCCCATGTCACAAAGACATACGTCTGGAGCTTTTCTCTCCGGGCATCCGCTGAAAACTGGCTTCGTTTCAAGTCGGACTTTCCCAGTAAACAAATGTAAAATAAAAAATAAATAAATAAAATTACTTGTTCAGTTTTAAGAAATGTAGGCACTTCAATGTATTAAAAAAAAAAAAAAAAAAAAGGGGGGTAAAGAAGAGAAGTGGGGTAGGGAGGAAAGGCCTGGTTAACAGAGAATGACAAAAGAACAATCAGTGTGCTTTTTCCCATGCTTGCATCAGGAAATGCTCGAGTTAAGACTCTAGGTGTTATTACAAAGCATGCAAATGAAAAAGAATATTGAATATTATAAGACTTCTTTCTGTTAAACAAGGTACCCTTAGCAGTTTTGTGTCTGGTCTGCATGTCCCTAGAAGACAATTTGATAAAGAGAAATGGCTTGGAGAAAGTGTTTACTGAAAGCATTCAAGTGTTTTTTTTTCAGCTGGGAGAGCTTATAAAGATAGACAAAATCAAATAGCACTTACTAATAGCACAGGCTGTACCATGCATCTTAGCACGACTAACCTTTATTTTTGGTTAACCCTAGCCTAGCTGTGTTCCTATCAACTTAGGACTTTTGTTCTTGTTAGGAAGCAAACACTTCAACATTTGAAGACGTACATAGTTTTGTGTGTTATTATTAAGTTAATAGGCTTTAAAGAGGTTTCGGGGGTTGTTTGTTCTGTTTGAGGGCTTTCAAAAAAAAAAAACAAAGTTATGTAAGATGTGGCATAGGCTCAAATGGATGTGACAAGAAACAACTGTATAAAAGACCATCCTGCCAAACAGTACATCCATGTAACATAAAAGTTGGAACTAAACATTTAACAAAAAAGCAGCTATACATAAAAGGTGGTAATAACTATATAAGAAAACTATGCTTTCTGTAATGTCTTTCAATCGGAATGTTCTTACAGATAAATATAAAAAAGGAAGAGTATTGAACTATATTAAAAACGTACAGTGCAAATAGCTATGCTACAGGAGACGCACCTGGAAAGAACTGAAGATGTGAATTTGATAAAGAAAGGTTTTCAGGATGGTCATTCAGCAGAATATCTGGGGCAAAGGAAAAGAGGAGTCCTTATATTAACTGCAAGAGGAACTCCAATAGTGATAGAAGAGTGAAAAAAAGATAATAATGTAAAATATATAGTACTTAGGGGCTACTGGCAAGGGAGGAGGATTACACTGGCATGCATTTACATTCCACCTAAAACTGCTACAATGGAGCTTAAGACAATCCTGGGAGAAATAATCAGCATTCAGCAATGAATATTACTTATAGGTGGAGACTGGAATTTGGTTTGCAACATTGAAGATGTGTCTGGGGGGCCTAGAAGAGAAAATATAACAAAGGAGGAAATATTTTTAAAGAAATTTATGAAAATGCTTGGCATGGAAGATGTGAATTCAGTACTAGGATTCCGGAGTGAATTTACATAGTATTCTCCAAGATACAAAAACTGGGCTAGGTTAGACAGAATTTATATCTCACAGGAACATGGAGATTTAATTGAAGGCCTTGAAACACACCCAATAACTATTTCAGATCTTGTACCAAATGTTTGTCTTTTCAGCTTTTCCCGGTTAGGGGTTGCCACAGCGGAACTCCGGTCCACTAATGACTGGCAATCAATTTTTATGGTGCCGAGTTGCCAGCCTGAGGCCCAACCTTCAGCGAAGGCATGCCTATTCACGCATGTCTTTCAGAGGCCACTCGACCGCGGGGAGGACATGCAGACTCCACACAGAAGGCACTCCAGCCGAGAATCGAACAGGAGAACCTCTTGCTGTGAGGTAAGAATGCTACCGCTGTACCACCGCGGATATCAGATCTTGTACCAAATAATAATAAAAATGCAAGGTAATGAAATAAAAATGAGAGACTGGCGCTTTCCCACCTATCGGCTGAAAAGAGAGGAATTTAATGAATGGATTTTGGAATTAATTCAGGAGCTACTAGGGAAGATAGAAATTTCTTCTGAAAATATAGATAGGGAGTGGGACAAAATTAAAGTGGCGTTTAAAACTAGAGTGGAAATAAAGGAAAGGGAGATATGGCTAAGAAATAAGAATTATTCAGAGGGGCCTACAAATGTTAAAGTACTGCAAAATAGGGGGAATCTCTCAGAACAAAAAAAGGAGCAACTGCAGAATGCTAAACAGAAAATAAGGGATTACCTTGATAATATGCATGAGTTTAGAAAGATTGCTGTTAAGCAACTGTTTTTTTATGATAATTCTAGAGCACAAAAATTTTTAGTACAATGACTCGGGCAAGAGAAAGTGGAAGGGGCTGTCACCAATCTTGGGGAGCCTATAAGAAGGAACATAACAAGTGATCCTGTAGAAGTATGAGAAATATTTCAAAAATGTATGACAGTTTGTATAAAGCAGAGAAATATGGAAATGAAGAAAAAGGTACAAATGGAAATATTTATGGAAGAATTAAATAAACCAAGGTTAGAGGTTCAATTACTAACAGTTAGGCTAGGAGGAGACGAGATAAAAATGGCTATGTATAACCAATCTACAGGAAAGTCCACAGGAATGGATGGTATTCCTGTGGAAGTTTGGAAGTTAGGAGGGAAAAAAAAACTGATAAATATCTGGAAGGTTTTCTTTAACAGAATTTTGAGAGGAGGAAAAGTACCAGCATCCTGGCAGAAGGAGGTGGTAACCGTAACACCTAAACAGGGTAAAGATACATTGGATCCAGCTTCATACAGGCCCAATACTAAACTATGATTATAAAGTGTTTATGTCTATAATGGCTAAAAGAATGGCAAAAGTGATACCAAAACTGATAGATATGGATCAGTGTGGTTTTGAGGAGGGGAGACAAACCTATGACAATATTAACAGAACACTGATGATCCAGAGGGAAGTAGAATCTAAGAAAATACCACTGTTACTGGTGGGTTTTGATGCAGAGAAAGTATTTGACAAAGTAGACTGGGACTTTATGAGCAGGGCAGTGGAAGCATTTGCTTTCCCTGATATAATTATACAGCTAATTAGGAGTATATATGAGGGATTGGAGGCGAAAATTAAAGTGGGTAGGGTCCTCTCTGATAACTTCTGTTTGAGTAGAGGAACCAGGGGAGGATTGCCCACTTTCCCCTTTGTTGTTTGCATTATACTTAGAACCACTAGCAAATAAAATAAGGGACTCAGAAATTCAAGGATATAATTGGTATGGCAGGAAAAGCTGGCTCTATTTGCAGATTATACTACTTTATATATGACAAAACCATAAAGGGACATTACAGTGTTGTAGAACATTTTAAGACCGTTTCAAATCTTCTCAGGATACAAAATTAATGAAGCTAAAACAAAAGTAATAGCGGTAAATTATGTACTCACACATTAATTGGTCCAACAATACCCATATTTATGGGAACATGATAAAATTAAATATTTAGGAGTATGGATTAGAAATGAGGCTGTTGTGGCAGCTAAGGATATGTGAGAAGAGACTAAACAGAAGATAATATAAAAACTGAGAAACTGGAAGCTTTGTTACATGGATACGGATACTAAGATACAAGCAATGAAAATGTGAAAATGGTTTTAGTCCTTTTAGTCTTATACACAAGTCAGGCATATTTTTATCAACAAGAGAAGCTGTGGATAGCAATTAAAAAAGATCTGAAGGATTTTACCTGGGAAGGGAAGACAGCAAGGGTCAAGTGGAATAAGCTGATTCCTTCAACAGAACAAAGCAGTCTAGGATTATCCAATTTGAGGGAGTATTTTAGAGCAACACAGTTAAGGCTCTTATACATAGCACAAGCAGAAAACTATAATTCAAAGTGGAAAGAAATGATGATGATACGTGGGAGGGGGAGCTCAAGAAATAAGGAGGAATTGGGATTTTAGATGCAGACTGTTAAGGAGAACAAAAATCATAGAGTATTACCATTCATAAACCAGCAGGGAGTACTCTAAGAACTAAACCAGCATGAGAATGGAGAAGAGATTCTGCCGATAGGAATGACTGTGGTTAGAGATACAGATAACAGGCAAGAGAGTCTGGAATTTATTGGGGAAAACTGGCAAGGAACCAAAGTATTGGGAGCAAATAACTAGAAAGGCAAGGTAATGGAACAGGAAGAGGCCAAGAATTTACTTGGACTGCAGGTTAGAGATTACCTTCCCTATCAAGGATTGATATCACAATATAAGCAATGAGAAAGAAATAGGGTGGGTCCTAAATGAAAGAGCATCACTGATAGAGTTTTTAACAGAATCTAGAACAGAAACTGCCATTAAAAAGGAATAATTAGTAGAGCAAATAAAATATTGCATGAGAACTATAAGAATTAATCAGAGGTGCTTAGAAAGGATTGGGAAGAGAGATTGGAGAAGCAATTCATAAACAGACAATGGAGGGATATATGTATATCTCCCAAATAAGCAACAAAGTTTAGCAGATTTAGGATCTTTGCCTGGAAGTGCTTACATAGGTATTTTTATACCCCAAGTAGACTCCAAATAGTTTTTCCACATGTGGATAGCAAATGTTGGAGGTGTGACGGGCAAGAAAGTGGTGGCTGAGAACATTTTTTGGGAGTGTAATGAGCTGGCAGACTTTAGGGATTCCCTGCGGACCGCTCTGTCAGAGATGCTGGATGAGCAGATTGGACTGACTGGGGAGATGATTTTTTTTGAGCTATGATACAGAATTGGAATTGCCTAGACATGGTAAAGCCTTGCTGAGTCTAATTATGATGGCTGCCAAAACAACAACAATTACTAGAAAATGGAAATCAAAGTCTAGGCCAACTTTACTAGAAGTAGTGAATACAGTAACAGAGATAAAATAACTAGAATTGGGATCTTTAGAAAAAGGAAGGAGCAAACTACATAGGAAAAATGGGAATTGTGGGAACAATATATGCAGAGAAGGAACAAGGTTTAAGAGGCAGGATTTGAATGAGTCATATAATGTTTAACTGACAATGACTGGATAGATTATGTGATGTACAATATTTGCAACTACAATTGTTTCAGTGGTGTCTGTGATGTATAACGTTTGCAACTAAAGTGGTGTCAATGCTGTTTTGATTTATATAAATGTAAGACTGCCTATGTCATATGTGATAATTTAATAAAGATGTTTACTGGGGGGGTGAATGGTTAAGAACGTTAATAAACATAGCTCAGGATAGCAGACGATGTACACACTGGCTTACAAAGTTCACTGAACATGTGGGAGAAACAGACAAATGCAAATTCTGTTAAACAGAACTGGAAACAGTTGCACATCTAGTTGCATAGCAGAGGGCCTGTATGCTGAAAGGCATAATAATGTGGCAAGCCGGTTGCATTGGGGACTGTGCAAACATTACAATGTTGAAGTAGCTGAGAAGCATTGGAAACATGAGCCACAAAGCATTGTAGAGAATGAAGTTTACATCACATGGGATCACCCAATACCAAGAATTCAGAAAAATAGTTGCAAGAAAACCACATATAGTAGTCCATGAAAAGAAGACAAAAGTAGCATTGATCACTGAAATTTCTACACCAAGTGATTACAGTGTCTTACGCACAGAGAGACAAAGTCATAAAACACCAGGGCTTACAAGCAGAAATGAGAGCAATGTGGAGTAAGGATACCCAGACGTTTTCAACAGTAGCAGAAACCATGTGTCTCATAAAACAGAATTTACTGTCATATTTAGAAATGCTACCAATACATGTAACTCCATATGATTTACAGGAGTCAATTCTGGGCTCGTTGCGAGTACTGTAAAGAGCACTCTGCCAGAATCAAAGACTGAAATAATACTGATTTCATGAACTTTAATCATACCTTGACTCAGGAATGGGGTCCATTCTCGTCAGGGTATTAGAAACCCAAAAGACTTGGAGAAATTATACAAGTATGTAAACAAAGTATTTTGCAAGCCAGAAGAGGGGCTTGCAAGGTTAGCATATTGAATTTTCTTCACACTCAAGAATTTGTTTAACCTGGAAAGGTCCAGAATATGTTTCTGAGCATTGCCTCCTTTTGGGTATTAGAAGAGTCTTGAAAAAAATCATGTTATTTACTCTAAGGAAGTATTTATATGGCTCAATCCTCAAGCAGCTGTTTCAGGATAGGTAATTCTAAAGAAGCCTAGTCTTGATGGGAAGACATTCAATCTTAAAAAGGGTGGGAAGGCTCTGAACTCAAACGACTGCATAAATGTTTAGGTCTGCACTCTTCAGGACGTCTCTTTAAAAGAGTGATTCAAACAGTAGGTCCTTAACCTGAAGTGCTTTTAAGAAACAACTTTTAACATACTCTGGTGATGACTATATTCTAAGCCAGGCATGTTTACATATGTAACTGTGACCATGGCTGTTCTCTCGACTCAGGCATGCCTAGCAGTGCAGCTATTTATTTTTAATTTTTTTTCCCCTTCACTACCTCCTGTCATCCATCATCTCTCCTGTAATCAATTTGCCTATTCATTTCCTCATGCAATGAGAGCCAGTAGTTATCCAGGTATCCATTGTGTTTTTCCCTAGTACAGTCCTCTTCTCCTGGCAGCTAATGTACACACTTGCATACATGAGGGCTTGCTGTGCCTTCTTATGTGGGCTTGCATGCTCTTGCACATGTTCCATGAAGGCTGCCATGCAAATGCAGCTTGGCAAACCCAAGCATACATCCCTAGCACCATCTGTTACATGCTGTTCAACTCTTCTCCAGAAGGTGATAGCACTGCAGTTGGTTGGACTACCTTCTTCCCTCCAGGATGGGTGTGTACTCGTCATTGTTTTACACCAACTCTCCTTGACTGGCTCCTTCAGCTCCAGAGTCTCTAATCAAGCTTATTGTACCTACAGCTGATTATCTGTCTACCAACTTTAGCAACCATTTGAGGCAGCCTCTAATCTCTATAAAACTGGGTACATCATTCATCTTGTCTTCAGTTTGTCTAAGGATGTCTTGCAAGTACTACAGCACGTTTGTCTGACAGATGAACACTCTGCCACCACTAAGGAATAAGCATGCCTTTTTTTCCAAAACTGTCTAGAACAATAAGCAATCTATCATTCTGAAGAGTGTTCCAATAGCTAACGTGCATCCTTTTGCAGCATTAAACAGTACAGTAGCAGAGTTTGTTACAGGGTTCTTTTATGGGTAAGTTCAGCCTTTCCTCAAACGTATCCTATTCAACCTGTTTTCTAGGAGCTGCAGGTTGAGCAGCTGGCTCAGCAGAAGCAATTTCAAATGCATATTCAAATACCTGGAAAACGTGAGGTACTACTATAGGCCAGGGATCCTCTTCGCCCAAAAGGTCCAAATACATTTAGTGCACCTCCAATAAATTCTGGTACCCTATTTAAATTAAAATGTTAGGAAATCATCTGAAATTAGTACTACTTCTCTGCAACTGAAAAAAAAGAGCTCTGACCAAAATATCAAGGTTTAAAAAACAAAGAAAATGCAGCACTGGAACAATGTTCTAAATTAGAATGGTTGATTAGAAAGTCAAAGATTCAATACAAGATGTGCAAAAGATCACTCAAATAAAATGCCACTGTGCCTTCCTGTACCTTTTGGTCCATTCTCCAGTGCCTCCTCTGACAAATCTGCTTGCAGTTCTTGTTCTGGGCAAACACTATGCAAGTCTGCCTGTCCATTCAGAGATGGAGTTTCTCCTGGTGGAGCTGCGCTTGCAACTGATGCTGCTGAAGCAGACACTGCATCTTGCTGTTTCTGTAAGGCTGCCTGAAGATGAGAAAAAAAAATTACTACACGTTACACAAGTAGAGTTGATTTTTAAAAACATACAACAGGAAAATTACTTTTTTCCTCAGACATTACAATAACTTAACCTGGCCAGCAAAAGATAGAAAGAATGTATAGCCCTTATGTTATTATTACAGCTAGGAGAGACTGGGCAGAGAAACAACCTCATGCCTCAAATAACTTTTCAATGTGCAAATATTCATATCTGGGAAACAGACTCCACTCTGGTCTGTTTAAAGTTTAATTCCATCTTAAACTTCAATAACGGCTGCAAAACAGTAGGATGTGTGCGTGTGTGTGTGTGTACACACACACACACACACACACACACACACACACACATATATATATATATATAAATATGGGTCCATATGAGTACATCGACATGTCATAACATCGACATCCACTATGTCGACACGAAATCACCGACAAACCATATTACCGAAAGTTGAAATAGCCGACAGTCACTTGTCCGACAACTGCAAATTAAACATCCGAAAAGAGTGTACTATATAGTACACTTGCATTGTAGTGTCCATCTGTCGAATTACGCTAACATAAAACACATAACACAAAGAGAGCCTCAACACAACAGGAAATAAATACTAGAAATTGCAGAACGTACTACTTCCATTTGAAAGTGCCTTGCGATAACATATTTAACGTACTACTTCCATTTGAAAGTGCCTTGCGATACCATATTTCTTCGGTGCAGAGCACATATCGCTCTGACTAACGCGACTATTTAACTTGCAGAATTACTTTCTATTTGCTAACTACCTGCACGTGTTTATTCACTGTTTATTACTTTAACATAGTTTTATTTTGTGCTCATGCACTTTGCTTTCTGCCGAACAAGTGACTGTCGGCTATTTAAAGCGACAGAAAGCAAAGTGCATGAGCATAAAATAAAACTATGTTAAAGTAATATACAGTGAATTAACACGTGCAGGTAGTTAGCAAATAGAAAGTAATTCTACAAGTTAAATAGTCGCGTTATTCAGAGCGATATGTGCTCTGCACCGAAGAAATATGGTATCTCAAGGCACTTTCAAATGGAAGTAGTACGTTCTGCAATTTCTAGTATTTATTTCCTGTCGTGTTGAGGCTCTCTTTGTGTTATGTGTTTTATGTTAGCGTAATTCGACAGATGGACACTACCATGCAAGTGTACTATATAGTACACTCTTTTCGGATGTTTAATTTGCAGTTGTCGGACAAGTGACTGTCGGCTATTTCAACTTTCGGTAATATGGTTTGTCGGTGATTTCGTGTCAACATAGTGGATGTCGATGTTATGACATGGACCCATATATATATATATATTTATACACACACACATTTTATATATATATATACACATATAAATATATATATATATATATATATATATACATATATATACATATATATATATATATATATATATATATATATATATATATACACACACACACACACACACACACACACACACACACACACACACACACACAAACACACACACACGTAATTACCATATCAATTTAATTTAAGACAACCATCTGCACTGGGTAACTGTTGGGACCTTTTCTTGGCAAAAACGTTATTGCATTCTTTAGCTTCTGCACTTGTAAAGCATGCATGCTCTCCACAGTGCATGTTCTGATATCATACATCAGTATGGAAGCATCCCCAGAAACAAGTTCCCAAGTTCAACAATCTCATATGAAGTCAGTCCAACTACAAGAAGAAGAAGAAAAGGCAATAAAATAAGCTTGTGAGGCTTATCAAAGCATCAGATCAACAATGGTGGATGGAGGGCCATTTAAACTAAAGGGTAATAAGTATCACCTGAAGAGAGTTCACTCAAAGAGCAAGTGAAATAGCGTGTACTCACATAACTGTTATACCATACTTGAATGGGGTCCCTCTGTAGTTGGCAATAGTTGGGAAGAATTCCTGTTACCATGAAAAAAACTTGCCAGTGAGGCAAAAGCCATGATGGCTGACAATGCAAAGGCTCAGAAGGCTAAGCCTTTGAAAAAAAGTGGTGTCAAATAATGAACAACTCTTTCGAGCAAGGTCCAAGCAGTACTGTCACATGAAACTATGAACCAATGCCATATCTCTCAACTGCCCCTGATTTTAGAGGATGTCCCTGATTTTGCCTTATCCCCCCCCTTTTTTTTTTTGATTTTCTGGTAAATTATTGAGGATTACCATCAGACAATAATATCTGCCATTAGAGTTCCATACTAATTGCTTTGAAAAGGCATACTGATGCAAAACCTGTTGTGCTATTAATTTATTCACTTCATGATTTCTACTTGATTTTCCTTCGGGTTCTCTTAATTTCTTCTTTGAAGGCACCTGGGAAGTGTACTTACTAGCCAGTAACTGAATTTTACTTTAGCTGACAATATCACTGGCTGTTTCTCAGTTTCTGTTTTTCACACTGGGAGATATGAAGTTGTGTTCTTCAGTTTTTTTTTTTTTTAATTTTTAAAACACCTTTATTGAATTACTGCTTAAGATATAGGCAAACATACATTAACAGAAAAGAAAATGAATCACATTAACATTAATATACCGGGAGTGCAATGAGTTAGCAGATTTTAAAAATTGCCTACAGAATACTCTGTCAGAAATACTGGATAAGCAAATAGCTGATACCAAGGACATTATTTTTTTAAGCTACGAAACATGATCTGAATTGCCTAACTACAGCAAGGTCTTGTTAAGTTTAATTTTGTTAGCTTCCAAAAAAAAAGCAATTACTAGAAAATGGAAATCAAAATCTAAACCAACTATACTGGAAGTACTGAATATTGTAAGGGAGATATAAAAGAAATGGAAGATGGATCTTTGGAAAAAGGAAGGAGGAAATTACATTAGAAATAAAGGGAAATTGTGGGAACAACACATGCAGAATAATGTTCAAGAGGGGGGGGGAGTGAATTTTAAGGGAAGGCAGTACTTGAGCAGTTTATGTATGTAATGTTAGACTGATGATCGTTATAAAGAAAAGAAAGAAAATATATGACATATAATGTATACATTTTTTGACATTATCCTTGACAAGATTTTTTTTATCTACTAAGTAATCTAAGCAGAATTTTCCTTTGTTTTTTTTAGTTTATTTATGCCACTGGACCACCGGTGTGGTCTGTTTTTGAAATTCCTTTGTGTTCCATGTGGTGTGGTGCAAGTGCTGACCTTCTCCTCTTGACCAGCTATTCCGGTCTTGGCTGGAGAGTGCGTAGCTTCCAACCTGGATATATAAGTGCATCTCTTGCAAGTCTGAGTGCTGGGAGGTAAGAGGCGAGGGTTGTCAGTGTACATGAGGCAGTTGCTAAATTGTCTCAGGATGCCCAAGTTCAGCAGGTTAATAGGAGAAAGCACAGGCAGCTGACCTTTAGACA
The DNA here is from genome assembly GCF_019279795.1 of Protopterus annectens. Classification (NCBI taxonomy): domain Eukaryota; kingdom Metazoa; phylum Chordata; order Ceratodontiformes; family Protopteridae; genus Protopterus; species Protopterus annectens. The sequence goes on along the minus strand of NC_056727.1, from coordinate 919,236,545 downwards.
TGCCTGGAATGTTCTGGTAGGGACTTTAGTTCTATGCATTCTTCTAAATAGGTGTGGAATTCCTTGAAGCTTACTGCTGTATTACAGTCTGGGGATGTGCAGTCATATGTGAAATTTGATATTCCTCACATAGCAGGTTGAGGTTGGCATGTTTACAGCCCTCAAATTCTGTTTGGTATCCTGAAAGAGCTTTGGGAGTTTTTCTGAGAGAGAAAATCACAGATTTCACTGAGAAAAGAGATAACATAGCAGTATTGCAAGGGGCAGCCATATTAGTAAACATCAGGTCAAGAATGTAGTGCCCTCTAGTAAATTTACCAGCAGCTTAAGGAATTTTTTTGTTTTCAATTCTAGGAATTTTGGGGCATATCCAACACTGGAGGTGAAGGTCTTCCACTTTATTGAAGGATACTTAAATTCACCCAAATTAAGGGAGTTTTGCTAATAAGGTGATCATTCTGAGGAATATTGCATGATCATCAGGAGACAAATAAGGTGTTCAGTAAACAGCTATTAGTTGATAATTAATCATACCTGGAGTGATGTGTAGTTTAATGAGTTCAGTTACTATGCCCCTAAAGTAACAGGTTCATCGAGAAATATGGAGACTCCAGCACAGTTACTACTAGACCTGAAAGCATGAAAAGTTCAAAACCCTTTTACACAGGGATTGGCATCTTAACATTTAAACCAAGCATCAGTATTTATGCAGATATGGATGTTTTACAAATGCAAGAGTGCCTCAAGATCAGAACTTATTGTTTAGACTTCTGGTACTGAGGAAGTCACCTTAATGTGACTGGTATGTTAGATACACTGGAATTGGACACTGCCTAAAAAAAAAATGATACTAAGGGGTCAGCAGCCTTGAAATGACAGGTACATGCCATCCTTAGTGAAGCAAGCCAGCCTGTTGCACATCTCATTCTTTGTTAACAAATACAAGATCCCCATGGTATGACACCAGCTATTTCACTATTTACTGAAACTGATTAGCTTTTCTTTGTTGCTAGGCATCATTCATCATTAAAGGAGGAAGGGATGTACTTGGGACGTGCGTCTTAGATGCATTTTGTAACATGCCTGGAAAGTTCTGACACATTACTCTGCAATCTCTCAAGGTTCTAGTCTCAAGTCATTCTCCCACATGCAGCACTACCATATCATAACTTAATTTAAGAGTTAGGGTCCTTAGAGCCTTGTAATGTCAGAAATCATGATGCCAGAGAGAATTCCCTGTAACTATCTCTTTACTCAGCCATTTCAGTTATGAATAAGTGAGCCTGACAATACTCTCACTTATCGTTAAAATTACTATACTGTTGCCATGGTTCAGAGTGATAGATTTGGGGTGTTTCTGCTGTAGGTGAGTCATTATGGGATATATGCATAAGGTGAATTAGCAGTCTGCATTTTTGCTAAGACATTATCTTGTTTATAGGAGACTCTGAAAATGATTGTTTTACAGCCACAGCATAAGACATTGTGGTGCAATTACAGAAGCATCATGGTGGAGGTAAAAAGCTCAGAAGGAAAGTTAATAGGTGAGAGGGGAGCCTTCAAGTTTATTTATTTACATCTCTCACAGATGAAGATATTAGTGTGGAGTATAAATTCATTACCTGTGAGCATAAGGCATTTTGTACATTGTCTTAAGAAACCTGGGCCTAAAAGGCTGTCAACAGAGATGAAACTTGCAAGCTGACTTTCAATCTTGGCCAATGCTTAGGTATTTACAGTAGTAAAGAAAATGCAGTCAAAGGGGAGAAAGATATAAGATTAGACTAAGAGGAGATATCAATGACAAATTTACAGTAAGGGCAGGCAGTTCAAAAGCCACTAAGTTTAATGCAGCAACATAGATTGGCTTGGAGGTTATACTATATTCTATCTCTAAGGAATACAGTGAGTGGGCAAATGTACTTAAATAGCTTAAGGGGAGATTCTTCACAAAATGATACTTACATGCTTATTCACAATAGCCAATAAACAAAGAGTGAGAGAATTATGTTGCCAAATTATCATAAGGGGTGGACAACCACATATGCAGTGAATTTAAAACACAACTACAACCATATGGGCAGGTGGGAAAATTCTTAGACACCTAGCTCTAACTGACTGGCATGGAACTGCTTAAAGCAAACAAGTCCTAAAGCCATCAGACTATTACTTCATCACCTTCATCTATGCAACAGCTCACTGAAGACATCATTATAATCAACCGCAGTTTTCTACATGGGGTCAGGTGTCATGTCAACTATGGCCATCTCTCTCAATTCAATGCCAATATTCCACCTTTTTAGACAGTCATGCCTTGCTGTCTCGGGTCTGCTGTCAAACAATCCATCCATTAGCTGGATACTTTAATTTCTTCATGCCTTCTTTCCTAATCTCCCAAGTTTTATTCACCAGACTGTCTTTTGCCCTCCTGCACACATGCCAGAACCACCATAATCTGTTCACTTTGACCTTCTCTGCAGCTGGATATACTTGGCCTTCTGCTCTGATGTCCTCATTTCTTCATCTGTCCCACAGTATGCATCTTCATCTCCATCACCTTTAGCTTCCTCAACTGCACTGTCTTCACTGCCCAGGTTTCTGTACCATACAGACATACTGGTCACACCACTGTTTTGTACACCTTACTTTTCATCATCTTTGGCATTCTTCTGTCACACATTATCCCTGACACTGTGTCAGTTGGCTGCAGACCCTCTAATTCTATCTCTGACCTCCTCAGACTTCCTTTCTCTTCAACCACTCCTCCAAGATACATGAAGCTGTTAACTTGTTACACTATTTTCCTTTCTATCTCAGTTTTATAGCTTCTGATTTTCTCTATTTGTTGCCATTACAACTGCCTTTTCTATACTTCATCCACTGTGTCTTCAATTTAGCATTCTATTCCCCTGGCATTTGTTGAAGTTTCTATTCCGAGTCTGCTTGTAATGCCACATCATTTTCATAGAGCAGGTTTGCTAATCCGTTTTCTCCAACCTGCGGGTTAATATAGTCCATCAACAGCATGAACGGCAGTAGGCTTAGAAGGTGACCCCTGATGCTCTCTCACTGGGTCCGAACACTGTCTGTACTTGTGTCATTGGGTCTTTTCACATAGCCTGCACTAATTCCACCAGTGGTTACCGGACTTTGAAATATCACAAGACTTCTCAAATCAACTTTCCCAGGACCTTGTTATTTGCTTTCTTCAAGTCAAGGAAATGACCAGTTGGATTATTTTCTCATCTCTAGTTTCTTCTCCACTATCTGTCGCTGCAAACACTGGGTCAGTTGTGCTACATACTAATCTGAAGCCGAACTGCTCCTCTCCACTCTTGGTTTCTACTACTTTGCATATTCATTTATCAATTACTCTCACCAACACTTACAAGCAATGTGACAGAATTCTGATAACTCTGTATTGTTTGCAGTTGTTAACATCCCTTTTGTTCTTGTACACTGACACTAGAATGCTTATTCTCCAGTCATCTGGGATACTCCTTTTCTCCCCACAGTTACAAATATCCTCAGGGACCATTTCTGCTTAACTCAGACACAAAACAATTTGAAGGAAGTAAAAACATGAAAACAGATCTACACCAGCAATTAGTGAGGATGATTAACAGTATTTTACAGAAGAACGGGGAGAAAAATTGAGAAGCTGCATTTAACTAACTTGAGGTATTAAGAAAGAAGTGAAGGTGGCAAGTGAGAAAAAGCGAGTCTGAAGATCTAGAAAAAATTATCATGGTCAAAAGTAGTTTTTAGGGGGCAGAATACGCAAGGGAAAAGCATGACAGCTATGCATACAATGAAGAAAACGTTTGGGTTTGACATAATGGTTAAGTTGTTTAACTATGAACCTGAAAGGCAGATTAGACAGAATTTTAAAAAAGGGAGATACTTATAAAATCATATTTCCGATTCTCTGAATCCAAGTAATACTGGATTTGGTGCACTTAAGTAACAAAGGGGAAACACTTCCACAACAAGCTTGTCCTCCCTGCAAAAGCAGTTTTCTCAGTTTCTAACATGTTTTAAACTACTTCCAAGATTCTGCTTTAGACTTGTGTGTCACTGACTTGTTCTTCTCTTAAAATGTCCTACAACCATACCCAAGTGGCAGGGAAGACTGTTCCACAACTTCTGGTCTAACATTGTGAAGCCTACTTCATTTTGTAAAATTTATGCCAAATGAATCCAAGTTAGCTTTGTGATGAGCAGAAACTGTGGTAATGCATGTACAAATGAAAGTTTTCAAAAAGAAAACTTCTAACAGAAATTAAGTTCTTAGGGAGAAATGGAACATGTTAGACAATCAAGTGATACTTTCTTTCCTGGACCCCTGTCTAGCAGGACTACTGATGTGATCCCAGGGGTGAATTTCCCATCTCCCATCCAATTGTCAAGGTTCCTCTTGAAAAGGGCCATTGAGGTGCTCTGCCTGACATGTGTAGACAGCCTATTCCAGAGTATGGGGAGTCTCTGGGTCAGGAAACTATCCCTCCAATATGTTCTATTCATCGTGATGACAAGGCTAAGATCCCTGGAGTGTGTGGCTCAGAGGGATTGGGATTTCTTTAAGTGTAGCATGTCCAACAACTCTGGGTTTGACATGGCTTTGTATGTTAGGCAGAGATCGCCTCTAAATAGGCGATATGCGACAGAGTATAGTTGGAGTTTCTTTAGACAGTCAGCAAAAGGCATCTGCTTTAGGCCTGTGATTCTTTTTGTGAAGTATTTCTGCGGCCTTTCTAGTTGTTGCAGATGTCTTGTGAGGTACATACCAAACGGGGCATTGCATTCTATAATGGGTCTAATGAGGGATGAGTACAGAGGGACAATGACCTCCTTTTTTCTGGATGAAAAGCCCTTAGTGATGAGGTGTGCACGTAGAAGGATTTTCTAACTGTTGTGGCTATGTGGTTACCAAAGGTTAGACCACTGTCCACCTGTGTCCCTAGGTCTCATCACACTTTCGGTGTTTAGTGTACTGCCACCTATGTGGTAGTTCACAGGTATGCGTTTTTTCCCAAATGGGACAACTATACATTTTTTGGCAATTAGCTTGAGCCCATGGCTCTGGCACCAGGCATCTGTTTTGGTAAGGCCCTTTTGCAGTATATCCACATCACTTTGGGGATTCAGTAATGGCTCCCAGCTTGCAATCATCTGCGGACTTTGTAAACCAGAGTCCGTTAGTGTTGGCCTGTACTTCAGAGAAGTAGATGCCAAACAATAGTGGTTCCAGGACAGAAACCTGCAGTACACCACTTGTCACTTGTCTGGAGCTGGATTTGGAGTTGGCTACTTTTACAGTGTGTGTTCTGTCAGTAAGCTAGTTTGCAACCCATCAAGTGACGTAGGGATTAATGCCCAGCTTAGTAAGTTTATCTATGATTCCAGAGTGGAGAATAGTGTCGAAAGCCTTGGTGAGGTCCAAGTAGGCTGTGTGAACCACCTTACCCTCGTCCAGGGCTCTGGAGACTGATTCGAAGAAGTCAATCAGGTTCAGGAGGCAAGATCGGCCCTTCAAACCAAACTGGGTGGGGTCCAGTGTTTGAAGGTTGCCAATGTCTGTTTATAAGTCCCATGATAATATGTTCCATGGCCTTGCAGATCAGGCTCGTCAGACTGATGGGACGGTGGAGTGGGATGACTGTTGCTGTGCGCCACTCTGTGGGCACGAAGCCTGAGGTGAGGCTATGATTAAACATGACACATGGGTGAGGAGCCAGTTCATTTTAAAGTTCATACAGTACACAGCCGAGATGTCGTCTGGTCCCATGGATGCTGTATTCTTGGCTTTGGAGAGTGCGATTTTTACCTGAGTGGCTGTGATTACCAGAATTTGGCATTCTTTTGGTATTGAGATGGGCCCTTTAGGGGGTCACAGGGGGGTGAAGTTGGAACAGAATCTATCTGCCAGGATATTGGCAATATCCTTGAGATCAGTATATCTAATTCCACTCTGCTGTAGCTCAGAGCAGATCTGACATATTGCCATTTAGATTCTTGACATAGCTATAAAATGCCTTGTGGCTGTCAACCTTTGGCAATTTTGTTTTCGTAACTAGCTTTGGAAGATTTTATGAGGGATCTTAGCTTTCTACTGAGGCTGGTGAGGGAGTTTTCTGAATCCTGGGTTCTTCCTCTTTTCTGTAACAGTTTCTTCCTTCTGTTGTACAGCTCGTTTATGGTAGAGGATCACCAGATTGGCTTCCTTTTTTTTTTTTTTTTTTTTTTTTTTTAAGAGGACAGCGTCTTGCTTTTACTTGGGATGGCTCGGTCCATGCATGAGTGAATGTGCTCGTAGAGCACCTTAGTGTAGGATTCAGCAGTTGAACTTCCACGTCCCATCTGCATGGGTGTCATGAAGTTTGTTACTTCTGACTTGAGAAGCATGAAGTTGGCTTTGGAAAAGTTTTTTACGGAGGCTTCCTTAAAGGGGGTGAGGGTGGGATGTGGATGTCAAGGGTGATAAGCTTATGGTGTGATCTGATCAATGAGAGGGTGACCACTGATGTGGAGCATTGGTCTCCCATGTTGGTAATGACCAGGTCTAGAATATTGTTACCCCTGGTGGGGCTATGAATTAGTTGCTCTAGGGCATTGGAATTTATGAATTCCAAGAACCGTTGAGCAAAGGTGTTGGTACAGGAGTAGTTTTCCCAGTTAATGGCAGGGTAGTTGAAATCACAAAGTATTAGGGTGTTTGGTTGTATCTTAATATTTTCCAGTATGTTTAAAAAGGAGTAGTGAGAATCTTGGGACATGTTGGGGGATCTGTAGCAAGCTACAATTTGTACTGCAGTCTTACCTAATGTTAGTTGCACCTGGAGAATTTCAGATTCATTGTGTTGGGCAACCAGCCTGGAGGTGTGAATATCCTTGGTGAATATGGACACTCCTCCACCTTTAGTGTTTTGGTCCTGGTTTGGTGGCTGAAAAGTGTGGTTTGAGTTGTAGCTTGGTATTCCAGGGGTGCTCTCTGGAGCTTTGAGCCAGGTCTCAGTTACTGCACAGATATCGATGTTCTCCATTTTTAGGAGAGTCTCGAGAGAGTGCATCTTGAGGTTTAGACTTCTAGCATTGAGTAGCATTATCTTCAGATTTTGCTTGCTTGTACCCGTTACGGTGGTAGTTTTGTCCTTTGAATCTTGCCTAAAAAAGGCACTATAAAGGTGGCAAGAGCCTTAGCCAGTAACCTGAATCCCAGGGGCAACAGGTGCAAACCATCTCTTGCAAAGCATCATGGTTTGTTGATCATGTCGTCCCAGGCAGACAGATACTGAATCCCCTTTGAATGACACCAGAAGCTTAGCCAATTATTGAAGTCATTCACTTTGTCCTTATACTGTGGCATCATTCTGGGCGATGGCAGGATGCTAACTCAGGGCTAGGGTCATACCTGTCTGGGCTACATTATGCGAGAGCTCTTCCATGTCTCTTTTCATGTACTCCACGGAGGTACGTCTCAAGTCATTCACTCCAACATGGACAATGACAGAATCATATTTGTACCTGTTGTGGAGTGACTTGAGTGCATGTGTTATGTGGCAGATCCTGGCACCCGACAGGCAACTAACTAACTTTCTCCTTGTTCAGCCTGGTGAGTGGGACATCAGTGTGCCTGACTACACAGTCACCTATGACTAAAGTGTTGGGTACGTTGTCTTGCCTTAGGGGCTGCTGTTGGGTGGCACACTGGTGTTGTAAGCTATGTGATGTTTTGGTTGAGATTGGGGGTGGTGTTTGTTTGCGTTTCAGCTTCAGACATCCTTGTTGCTTGGGCAGGTTAATGTTAAGAGCCTCCGCATATGTGGGTTTTGTGTTGCTATGTGTGGGTTTTGAAGGACTATGTGTTGTTTGAGGTGTTGTGTGGGTGTTAACCTTCTCCTCTTGACTGTCTAGCACAATCTTGGCTGCAGAAAGCTTTGCTTCCAGTTTGGCTATGTAAGTGCATCTCTCGCAGGTTGTAGTGTTTGGTGGTAGAAGGAAAGGATTGTCTGTGTACATGAGGCAATTGCTGCATTGCCCAGTATGCCCAGATTCACCAGGTGGATAGGAGAAATCACAGGAAGCTGACCCTTGGACATGCCTGGTAAGGTGCTTTCTCTGTGTAGAAAGTACAGTTTTGTACCTACCATAAATGTAGATGTCCGAGAGGTATGCATTTGCAGTCCTAACAAATGGGTTGTCCTGGCCTCAGGCAGCCCTTCGGTCGGCCGGATTCCAAAGGCTGGGTCTGGCCTCGGCTGATGTCGCACTTCACCCGACGTCATAGCTGCAGTTCAGCGGGTATAAAGGCATCAGCCGACGCCATTTTCCTCAGTGTTTCTTGCCCCAGGTGCCAGGTGCCCTCTAGGAAGGCTAAATTTGGATAAATGCAAATGTTTCCAAACAATAGAGAGCAAATAGAAATAAACATGTATATACATATATACAAACAAATACACCATAATAGATTCCCCCAGCTAGCTACAAGATGGGCAAATACCCTAGGAGTACCACAGAGAGGAAGGAGGGTGGGTAATCCTGACTGCAGATGCATACCTCTCGGACATCTACATTTATGGTAGGTACAAAACTGTACTATGTCCTTCAAGGATGCATCTGCAGTCCTAACAAATGGGTAGAATACCATAGCCAAACTAGGGGAGGAGGCACTAAGGAGGCACTAAGAGTTTATGGTGTAGTTAAGATCCCTTGCAAAACAGCAGTGGCAAAACCTGCTCGGGATCTGGAGTATAAAGGTAGATTATAATGCTTGGCAAATGTATGCACGGAGCTCCAAGTAGCAGCCTTTAAAATGTCTTTGGTAGCCACTCCTCGTAAGAAAGCTGTAGTAGTGGCTGTAGCCCTTGTGGAGTGAGGTCTGATGTTTTCTGGAGTTGCCTTTCCATGAAAAGAGTAACAAAATCTAATGCAATTTCCTATCCATTTTGAGATTGTTTGCTTTGAAATTGCTTTTCCTTCCATTCCTGTTGCATATGCTACCAGAAGCTGGTCAGTTTTTCTATTGTTCTTGGTTCTGTCCAGGTAGTAGCACAATTGTCTGTGTACATCCAAGGTATGCAGCAATCTTTCCCCTGTTCTGCGGGTTGGGGAAGAATGTTGGTAGGTGTATTGCTTGGTTTAATGATACCCTGGAGACCACCTTTGGCATAAAGGTAGGATTAGTTCTCATGGACACTCTATCCTGATGGAAGATAAGGAAGGGCTGTACTGCCATTAATGCCTGTAATTCAGAAACCCTTCTAGCTGAAGTGATTGCAAGCAGGAATGCAGTTTTCCAAGATAAGTACTGTAATTCTGCTGTTGCTGCTGGTTCAAAAGGGGGGAGTGTCAACTTTTCTAACACAAAGTTCAAGTCCCATGTAGGCAATGGTGGTTTCCTTGGTGGCTTTACATTTTTAATTCCTCTGAGAAACTGCCTGAGTAGATGTTGAGAAAAGACTGGAGGATCCATGTTGTATTCTGCTGAAATTGCTGATGCATGAATCTTAATGGAGGAGTAAGACAGACCATTGTGGAAAAGCTCTGCTAAGTATTCCAGGATGTTAGCTATGTTTGCCAATGATGCATCTACTCCTTTTGTTGCACTCCAAATGAGATATCTTTTCCATTTTGCTGAATAAGTTTTCCTTGTTGAGGGTCTGCGAGCCTCCAAGATAATGTCTTTAACCCTTTGAGATAATTTTGGGTTATTTTTCCTTATGTAATGTTCCAAGCAGCTAGCTGCAGTGTTTTCAAGTTTGGATGCAGGATTTTGAAGTTGTTCTGTGTTAGCAGTAGAGGTAGTAGGGGTAGAGGCCATGCGTGTTCCCGGGACATACTCCTCAGTAGCGGGTACCAATGTTGCCTCGGCCAATCTGGAGCTATCAAGATGATCCTCGGGTGATCTTCTTTGATCTTCAGTAGCACTTTGTGCATCAAAGGAAGAGGTGGGAATGCATATGCTGTTAGGTTTTCCCAACTGAAGGATAGGGAGTCCACCTTCCAAGCAAGTGGGTGGTATGTCCTTGTGCAGAATCTTTTCAATTGGTGGTTGTGTGGGGATGCGAACAGGTCTATTTCTGGCAGTCCCCATTTCCTTGTGATGGTTTTGAAGATGTCTGGATGCAGCATCCATTCGTGGGCATCCGTGGTGGTTCTGCTTAAGATGTCTGCTAGTATATTTTCTTTTCCTGGCACAAATATGGCCTGGAGCTGAATGTTGAGGCTCAGGGCCACATTCCAGAGGTCCATTGCCATCCGGCATAGAGGATAGGAATGTGTGCCTCCCTGTTTGTTGATATATCACATAACTGTGGTGTTGTCCGTCCTTATCAGCGAATGACCCTGTTGAAGAAATGGTCTGAATGTCTGAATTGCCTGTTTTACTGCCAGCATCTCTTTTTGATTTATGTGTAGGTTCATCTGGTCTTGAGTCCATAAGCCTTGTATGCACTTGTCCACCATGTGTGCCCCCCCAACCGAGGTCTGAGGCGTCCGTGGTGATAGTCTGGCTTGGGTGAGGCCTGTGGAAGGGCAGTCCTTTGTTCAATTGACAGGCCTGGGCCCACCACTGGAATTCTTGCTTCAGGCATGGAATTATTGGAATTTGGGTTTCTAGGCTGTGCTTGTGCTGAGACCATAAATTCCTCAGGTACCATTGCAACTTCCTCATATGTAGTCTGGCATGTGGAATTAATATTATGCAGGATGCCATGTAACCCAGGGCTTGCAGGATTTTCCTTGCTGTAAGCTGGTTCTGCGTTGTTAATGCCATGAAATAGAGTGGTAGCTGCTTCTGTTTTTCTGCTGTGAGGAATGCCATCTGGTTTGATGTGTCCAGTTCTGCACCCAGGAAGGTTATCTTTTGGGATGGTATCAGCCTTGACTTTTTTGTGTTGACTGTGTATCCCAGGGCTTGCAGCAGGTGAATAACCTTTTCAAATCTTTTGTTAATTTGTCTTTGCTGTCCGCTTGTAACAGGCAGTCGTCCAGGTATGGATAAATTTGAATTCCCTGAAGCCTGCAATGAGCAATTACTGATGCCAGGCATTTCGTGAATACTCTGGGCAGTAGATAAGCCAAAAGGCAATGCTGAGAATTGATAATGCTCTGATCCTGCAAGAAATCTGAGGTATCTTCTGCAATTTGGTCGTATGGGGACGTGCAGGTATGCCTCCTTGAGATCCAGAGTCACCAGCCAAGACTCCTTGCCCAGCATGGGAAGATGTTGCTGTAGGGTCAGCATTTTGAATTTTGGAACAATGAGATATGTGTTTAGAGCGGACAGGTCGAGGATAGGTCTCCATTGGTTTTCCTTTCTTGGTACTAGGAAAAGCCTTGAATAAAATCCTTGTCCTTGTTCCATAGCCGGTACCTTTTCTATAGCTCTCATCCTTAGTAAGTGGTCTATTTGCTGTAGAGCGTTTGTCCTTTGGTTTGGAGGTAGGTTTGGCATTCCTCGCTTCCTTGGAAGAGTATGGAAGTGAAACCTGTAGCCTTTGTCTATTGTCTGTAAAATCCATATGTCTCCTGTAATGTAATGCAAATTTACTGAAAATAAGGCTAGCTTTCCGCCTAAGGGTGCTGCCAGTTGTTCCCTGGTAGGCGGTTTCAGAGCCAAGTCACTGTGATTGTCCTGTGGTAGTGGTAGTGGCTGGATCTGTGGCAGTAGTTCTCTGGCTGTTAGGCTGCCACTGACGTCCCCTGTAGGCACCTCTGGATTGACCTCTGCCTCTAGGGCGTCTATTTCTGCTTCTCTGTGCTCTGGTGGTGTCTGGAAAGGACCAATTCTTGGAAGGCCAGTTCCTACTAAACCTCGGAGGCTGGACCTGTAAGAAATCCTTGACTGTCTGGACAGATTTAGCTTTTTCTTCCACCTTCTTCAACACTTGCTGTGCAGGGGAACCAAACAAACTGTGCTTTTACATGGGAGCATCTAGAAGCTTTGACTTTACATGGTCTGGTAAGGATTGCTCTTTTAACCATGCATGCCTTCTGATCACTGTACCAGTCATAGCTGATCTAAAGGAAGCCTCCAGTGCATCATAGCCGCATTTTAAGGAATGATTACTGACCTGCTGATTGTTATGCACCAAATCCTGAAGGGACTTACGGTCTAAAGGTTCAGGCAAGGACAGTTTTTTAGTGAGCTGATAGAACAGAAATTCCTGATACTGAATCATGTGGAATTGACAGTTTAAGGCCCTAGCCGAAAGAGTAGCAGAAGTATATACTTTTTTACCCCATCTCTCCAATGCCCTAGATTCTCTTTTAGAGGGGAGGGGGTTTTTGGCAGAGGCAGCTGCTACAGCTTTGGGGCCCTGTGAAATAGTTTCAGGATCTGCAATAGGAGCCTTATACAAATGATAATGTGTGTCCGGAACCCTGTAGTATCTGTCGGGCTTAGCAGGGGCCGGAGGCAGTGAGTCAGGGGTAGTACAAGCATCATTAAATGCATCATCCACAACTGTAAGTACCGGAGGAATAGCTAAAGGCCTATGCTGTGGTAAATGTAAAAAGGTCCTAAGCCTTTTCCTAGAGTCTGAAAAATCCTGGCCCTGCCATTGAAATTGTTCCCTCATAGCATGCAAGGTTTCCCCAAAAGAAAATTCCTCAGGAGGAGAGGCAGAAGGTATGGAATCCTCTGCATCAGAGTCCTCATATGGAGAATAAGGGCCCACTGGAGGATTTGTATTTTCTGGATCATCAGAGGAATAATCTGAAGAAACTGGCTCAGGGGGCTCTGCTCTAAGCCTCTTCTCTGGAGGTGGGTGAGAGGCCCTGTCAGGGTGAGACTGGGTTCCCCTGATCAAAGAAATGAGATCCTCTGCTAGACTAAGCATTTGAGTACTAGAGCTAGGCCTGTGAAAGGGGGCTTTAGCAGGCATGGCCTTTGAAGATTTAGCTGCTTTAGCCCTGGCAAAAGCCTTAATTGACATGGATGCAGGGGGCCTAGCAGCTCCACGTGCAGGAGTAGATACATCTAAGGGGACAGTATCTGATAAATACTGAGAAACTGTAAGAGCAGGTGGATTTTCCGTAGCAGATTCAGCCATGCTGGAAGAGGCCTCGGTAGGAGGAGGCATGCTTTCGACCGAAGGAAGAACCGCGGACTCGGCTTCGGCCGAAACCGAGACACTCGCGGTTGGCTTAACCGCGGTTTCGGCCGAAACCGTGGACCGCGAGTGTCGGTCCTTTTCCTTACGTTTTTTAGCTAATTGTGAAGTTGGAGTCTCCGACGGCATGATATAAGCAAAAGCGGAGCCGAAAAACTCCTCCGCAAACTCCGACCGACGTCTAAGTGTTCGTCGGTTGAAGGAAGCACAGGCTAGACAAGCTGCTACGTCGTGGTCTGGGCCTAAACAAGGTAGGCAGTAAGAGTGGAAATCTTTATGAGGTATTTGTTTCCCACAAGTTAAACAGTTATTCACTTTTTCTGACATCGGCTGAGGCAAGAAAGAGTCCCCAACGGGGTACTTAGCTTTTTAGAAGTCTTCGGTAGTAGCAATCTCTGGTTCTGACCGACCGGCACTTGCGAACAGCTTCTGCTTGAGCCACGCGGCAAGAAAGACTGAGGAAAATGGCGTCGGCTGATGCCTTTATACCCGCTGAACTGCAGCTATGACGTCGGGTGAAGTGCGACATCAGCCGAGGCCAGACCCAGACTTTGGAATCCGGCCAACCGAAGGGCTGCCTGAGGCCAGGACAACCCATTTGTTAGGACTGCAGATGCATCCTTGAAGGACATCAAGAGCTGTTTTCCCTTACTTTTTTTGGCAAGGTACTTGCAATTGCAGGCTGTCTAGTGCCTATGACTATTTTCTCCTTACTACTACGGAGAGGTGAGTGCTTGTAACAAACTAAGGCTTCCTAGTGCTTTTTAGTGAGTTTTAGTGCAAGTGCTAGTCAGAGGTATACAGATTTTAGTGCTACTGCTGATAAACTAGCTACTTCTAAGGGAAAATTCGAAGAGCAGACTTTTGGGCACAGTTTAACCTTAGCCCTAATTTTAATACAGTACTTTGTCAGTAAACTCAAAGCACTTTATGTAAGGATAAGAGGTGACAAACTGGTACAGTACAGAGGCTGCAGAAAGAGCAGAGTAAGAGAGCACAATGTGTACTCTAGTTTTACAGATGAGCTCCATTTAACAGCAGTGGCTTCTGACTGCATCTCATGCTTACAGGAATGTCCAACTGCTGATTGCATCAAGGGACAGATATCCAACTATCAGTTAACAGCCCAAAGAACAGAGATCCTTCATTAAGAACACAGTAGGGATAACAACATTTAGGGCACACAATGCAAATTGAGCCTGTTGTGCATGCATTTTTAGGAGGCCTAGTAAAAATACACATACAGCTCCCAAACTTTGATCTAAATAATTTAATCAAAGATGATATAAATAATTGCTTGGTATTCTTCAATATTCTCAATGTCAAATCATTTGATTTTTTCTCATTTTATAATTGATGTAAGCAATTAAGCAGAATCTACATAAAAATGAACACCCTATCGACTAAGCGGTTAAATATTTACAATACAAGCATACAGGAGTTACAGCTGGTTTTGCAGGTAGGCAGACAGAAAACATTTAAAATTTCTGCACTCTTTTCCATTTAATTACTACGGTAAGCATCCTTCACAGTTCTGCAACTCTGTTGCACTTGACAACCATCTTTAAGCTACGATTAGCAACTTAACAAAATGGGTACTTTTTGGTTAACTATAAAATTAAGGTTAGACTGCTACAATTGCGAAGGTTGGGAGTTGCTTGTTACCTGTTGCTGAGCGAGTTGGACCTGGTAAAGCTGTTGCATGTACTGCTGATAGTGCTGTTCTTGAAGCTGGCGGATTAAAATCTGCTGCTGTTCAAAATTCCCAGGATACTGTTGGGCTGCATACTGCTGGAATTGGACCGCTGTCTGAGCATTCAAGGCAGCCATGATCTGTTGTCTAGTAAAAATTAAAAATACAAGTAGATTAAGAGTGAGTAACATTGAGAGATTAATTTCCCGAAAAGCAACAATTCAAACATAACACAGTAATTATTTACTGCAGATCAAACCCATTCATACTATCATCTGTTTATGTCTTAGTTAATTTCAAACACTTGTTTAATTTTCGATATGCAGAGCTGTTTTGCATACTTTACACCACTTCTGCTATTTTATTTGGCCATCCAAAAATTAAAATAACAGTAAAATGCTAGCTGTCACCCGCTCCAAGTATGTGCATCCAACATGATAGTGGGGGATGTTCTGGCTTTCCCCTTTAAGAATAATACGAATCTAAAACATTTATTATGTCAGAAAGAGTTATGCAATGATCAGGTTTAGTCCAATAGTGTGGGTACCTATCCATGCAGGACTTGTACGAGTTGTAAATATATTGCTGCAAAACAGGAGTTTGTCCATCCCTTGACTGGTAAAAGTTATGCAACAGACACACACACAGATAGACACAGACACACACAGACACAGACAGACACACACACACACACACACACACACACACACACACACAGACACACACACACACACACACACACACAGACAGACAGACACACACACACACACACACACACACACACACACACACACACACACACACACACACACACACAGACACACACAATTCCTAAAGAGGATCAGGTAATCAAATCTGTGATATACTTCCTGGATGTATTATGTGAAGTAAAAAAAATTAGTCTTAATAACACTTTCACAAAAAATACAATTTCCACAAGGAATGCTAACCCCTGGTTTAACACCCAACATATTTTCTTGTTGTGATTTCAATCTTGACCCATACACCAGTGGATTCCAGTTTTCATCAGATCTGTGCACTTCTTGTGGATATATATATATATATACACACACACATATATATATATATACATATATATATATATATATATATATATATATATATATATATATATATATATATATATATATACACACACACATATACACACACACACATTATATATATATATATATATATATATATATATATATATATAAATAAAATTGATTTAATTATTTTATTTATTTTACACTTGTTGACCGGGCTAGTCTAACTGGATATATGTCCATTTTCAGTAGAGGCCCGGGGAGATAAGCTCAGAGGAAACAAACAACATCACATATACAAAGATTAACGTATACAATGAACATTGCAGGTGCAGTACAGAGAATAATTAAAGAGGTCATTCGTTCATAACATAGTGCAAAATATACAGATACAATTAGCACAATACAAAATGTTGTTGCAATACATCATAAAGAAAAAGATGGCAGCTGAATTATACAATATATTAGTATGCAAGTAGTCATAAAGAAAAAGTAGGAGGTGAAATTATACAATATATTAGTAAAAGTATACAATATATTAGTAAAAGTAGTCTCCTTAATGAGATTCTGAATATGTAAGTAATAGTATAGAAGGGCAAGGTAAGCTGTTATTAAGAAAAGGAACTTGATTACTGAGAAGAGGAGGGTAGGTAGAACCAAGTAAGAAGAGCTAGTTGATCAGTCAGATTTAGTTCAGGGGCACAACCAGTGTGTTCTGAGGAAAAGTTTCAATTTGGTTTTAAAGCGTGATATAGAGGGAAGAGAGAAAAGTTCATTAGGAAGAAGGTTCCAGGATTTTCCAACAGTATTAGAGAAAAGAGAGTCCCCAGCCCTGCTGTTTGATTTACAAATATTTACAAGACGTTTATGTGATGATCAGAAGGTCTTTGGATTGTTGTAGGGGGCAATGACGGTAGACAGTATAGGGGTATTGGTAGGTTGGTAAAGGGTTTTATGGGCAATGGTCAGTTGGTGGAATTTAAGCTGATTTTGTAATTCAAGCCATCCTAGCTGCTTTAGATTAAAACATTGGTGGGTTCTGAAAGGGTTACCTGTAGCAAATCTGGCTATGTTATTGTAGGAGATTTCCATTTTATTAAGGTTGTTTTTACAGAGATTAGTATACATGGGTGAGGCACAGAGGAGAGTAGAAATTAGATGGGTGTGAGCAATAGGTATTCTAGCTGCAGGAGAGAGAAAGGATTTGATCCTGTAGAGAGAGCCTAGTTTTCTATTAACAGATTTTAGAGTACTGTTAATATGGGTGTCAAAGTTAAGGTTATCTATGGTGATACCTAGTAGTTTGGTAGTTGGATCTGGGGATATGAGAGTACCATTATTGGATGTTACTGTGAAGTCTATGGGGAGGGGACGTACAAGTAGGAATTAAAAGGAGGAGTTTAGTTTTTTGGGGGTTCAGAAGGAAACAGCACTGTGTAAACCACTGTTCAACTGTGTTAAACACATTTTGGGTACGGGAGTGAAGTTCAGATATAGATGTGGCTGAGCATGTAAGTGTGGAGTCATCTGCAAATTGGTATGCATGTAGCTTGGGGGATTGCTAGGTGAAGGTCGTTGATAAATATAGACAACAGGAGTGGTCCTAATATGGAACCTTGAGGAAAGTACAGTTTTGTACCTACCATAAATGTAGATGTCCGAGAGGTATGCATCTGCAGTCCTAACAAATGGGTTGTCCTGGCCTCAGGCAGCCCTTCGGTCGGCCGGATTCCAAAGTCTGGGTCTGGCCTCGGCTGATGTCGCACTCCACCCGACGTCATAGCTGCAGTACAGCGGGTATAAAGGCATCAGCCAACGCCATTTTCCTCAGTGTTTCTTGCCCCAGATGCCAGGAGCCCTCTAGGAAGGCTAAATTTGGATAAATGCAAATGTTTCCAAACAATAGAGAGCAAATAGAAATAAACATGTATATACATATATACAAACAAATACACCATAATAGATTCCCCCAGCTTAGCTACAAGATGGGCAAATACCCTAGGAGTACCACAGAGGGGAAGGAGGGTGGGTAATCCTGACTGCAGATGCATACCTCTCGGACATCTACATTTATGGTAGGTACAAAACTGTACTATGTACTTCAAGGATGCATCTGCAGTCCTAACAAATGGGTAGAATACCATAGCCAAACTGGGGGAGGAGGCACTAAGGAGGCACTAAGAGTTTATGGTGTAGTTAAGATCCCTTGCAAAACAGCAGTGGCAAAACCTGCTCGGGATCTGGAGTATAAGGGTAGATTATAATGCTTGGCAAATGTATGCACGGAGCTCCAAGTAGCAGCCTCTAAAATGTCTTTGGTAGCCACTCCTCATAAGAAAGCTGTAGTAGTGGCTGTAGCCCTTGTGGAGTGAGGTCTGATGTTTTCTGGAGTTGCCTTTCCATGAAAAGAGTAACAAAATCTAATGCAATTTCCTATCCATTTTGAGATTGTTTGTTTTGAAATTGCTTTTCCTTCCATTCCTGTTGCATATGCTACCAGAAGCTGGTCAGTTTTTCTATTGTTCTTGGTTCTGTCCAGGTAGTAGCGCAATTGTCTGTGTACATCCAAGGTATGCAGTAATCTTTCCCTCCTGTTCTGCGGGTTGGGGAAGAATGTTGGTAGGTGTATTGCTTGGTTTAATGATACCCTGGAGACCACCTTTGGCATAAAGGTAGGATTAGTTCTCATGGACACTCTATCCTGATGGAAGATAAGGAAGGGCTGTACTGCATTAATGCCTGTAATTCAGAAACCCTTCTAGCTGAAGTGATTGCAAGCAGGAATGCAGTTTTCCAAGATAAGAACTGTAATTCTGCTGTTGCTGCTGGTTCAAAAGGGGGGAGTGTCAACTTTTCTAACACAAAGTTCAAGTCCCATGTAGGCAATGGTGGTTTCCTTGGTGGCTTTACATTTTTAATTCCTCTGAGAAACTGCCTGAGTAGAGGTTGAGAAAAGACTGGAGGATCCATGTTGTATTCTGCTGAAATTGCTGATGCATGAATCTTAATGGAGGAGTAAGACAGACCATTGTGGAAAAGCTCTGCTAAGTATCCCAGGATGTTAGCTATGTTTGCCAATGATGCATCTACTCCTTTTGTTGCACTCCAAATGAGATATCTTTTCCATTTTGCTGAATAAGTTTTCCTTGTTGAAGGTCTGCGAGCCTCCAAGATAATGTCTTTAACCCTTTGAGATAAATCTGGGTTATTTTGCCTTATGTAATGTTCCAAGCAGCTAGCTGCAGTGTTTTCAAGTTTGGATGCAGGATTTTGAAGTTGTTCTGTGTTAGCAGTAGAGGTAGTAAGAGTAGAGGCCATGCGTGTTCCCGGGACATACTCCTCAGAAGCGGGTACCAATGTTGCCTCGGCCAGTCTGGAGCTATCAAGATGATCCTCGGGTGATCTTCTTTGATCTTCAGTAGCGCTTTGTGCATCAAAGGAAGAGGTGGGAATGCATATGCTGTCAGGTTTTCCCAACTGAAGGATAGGGAGTCCACCTTCCAAGCAAGTGGGTGGTATGTCCTTGTGCAGAATTTTTTCAATTGGTGGTTGTGTGGGGATGCAAACAGGTCTATTTCTGGCAGTCCCCATTTCCTTGTGATGATTTTGAAGATGTCTGGATGCAGCATCCATTTGTGGGCATCCGTGGTGGTTCTGCTTAAGATGTCTGCTAGTATATTTTCTTTTCCTGGCACAAATATGGCCTGGAGCTGAATGTTGAGGCTCAGGGCCACATTCCAGAGGTCCATTGCCATCCGGCATAGAGGATATGAATGTGTGCCTCCCTGTTTGTTGATATACCACATAACTGTGGTGTTGTCCGTCCTTATCAGCAAATGACCCTGTTGAAGAAATGGTCTGAATGTCTGAATTGCCTGTTTTACTGCCAGCATCTCTTTTTGATTTATGTGTAGGTTCATCTGGTCTTGAGTCCATAAGCCTTGTATGCACTTGTTTACCATGTGTGCCCCCCAACCGAGGTCTGAGGCGTCCGTGGTGATAGTCTGGCTTGGGTGAGGCCTGTGGAAGGGCAGTCCTTTGTTCAATTGACAGGCCTGGGCCCACCACTGGAATTCTTGCTTCAGGCATGGAATTATTGGAATTTGGGTTTCTAGGCTGTGCTTGTGCTGAGACCATAAATTCCTCAGGTACCATTGCAACTTCCTCATATGTAGTCTGGCATGTGGAATTAATATTATGCAGGATGCCATGTAACCCAGGGCTTGCAGGATTTTCCTTGCTGTAAGCTGGTTCTGCGTTGTTAATGCCATGAAATAGAGTGGTAGCTGCTTCTGTTTTTCTGCTGTGAGGAATGCCATCTGGTTTGATGAGTCCAGTTCTGCACCCAAGAAGGTTATCCTTTGGGATGGTATCAGCCTTGACTTTTTTGTGTTGACTGTGTACCCCAGGGCTTGCAGCAGGTGAATAACCTTTTTCAAATCTTTTGTTAATTTGTCTTTGCTGTCCGCTTGTAACAGGCAGTCGTCCAGCTATGGATAAATTTGAATTCCCTGAAGCCTGCAATGAGCAATTACTGATGCCAGGCATTTTGTGAATACTCTGGGCGCAGTAGATAAGCCAAAAGGCAATGCTGAGAATTGATAATGCTATGATCCTGCAAGAAATCTGAGGTATCTTCTGCAATTTGGTCGTATGGGGACGTGCAGGTATGCCTCCTTGAGATCCAGAGTCACCAGCCAAGACTCTTTGCCCAGCATGGGAAGAAGTTGCTGTAGGGTCAGCATTTTGAATTTGTCTCCTGTAATGTAATGCCAATTTACTGAAAATAAGGCTAGCTTTCCGCCTAAGGGTGCTTCCAGTTGTTCCCTGGTAGGCAGTTTCAGAGCCAGGTCACTGTGATTGTCCTGTGGAAGTGGTAGTGGCTGGATCTGTGGCAGTACTTCTCTGGCTGTTAGGCTGCCACTGACGTCCCCTGTAGGCACCTCTGGATTGACCTCTGCCTCTAGGGCGTCTATTTCTGCTTCTCAGTGCTCTGGTGGTGTCTGGAAAGGACCAATTCTTGGAAGGCCAGTTCCTACTAAACCTCGGAGGCTGGACCTGTAAGAAATCCTTGACTGTCTGGACAGATTTAGCTTTTTCTTCCACCTTCTTCAACACTTGCTGGGCAGGGGAACCAAACAAACTGTGCTTTTCCATGGGAGCATCTAGAAGCTTTGATTTTACATGGTCTGGTAAGGATTGCTCTTTTAACCATGCATGCCTTCTGATCACTGTACCAGTCATAGCTGATCTAAAGGAAGCCTCCAGTGCATCATAGCCGCATTTTAAGGAATGATTACTGACCTGCTGAGTGTTATGCACCAAATCCTGAAGGGACTTACGGTCTAAAGGCTCAGGCGAGGACAGTTTTTTAGTGAGCTGATCTAACAGAAATTCCCGATACTGAATCATGTGGAATTGACAGTTTAAGGCCCTAGCCGAAAGAGTAGCAGAAGTATAAACTTTTTTACCCCATCTCTCCAATGCCCTAGATTCTCTTTCAGAGGCAAGGGGGTTTTTGGCAGAGGCAGCTGCTACAGCTTTGGGGCCCTGTGAAATAGTTTCAGGATCTGCAATAGGAGCCTTATACAAATGATAATGTGTGTCCGGAACCCTGTAGTATCTGTCGGGCTTAGCAGGGGCCGGAGGCAGGAGTCAGGGGCAGTACAAGCATCATTAAATGCATCATCCACAACTGTAAGTACTGGAGGAATAGCTAAAGGCCTATGCTGTGGTAAATGTAAAAATGTCCTAAGCCTTTTCGTAGAGTCTGAAAAATCCTGGCCCTGCCATTGAAATTGTTCCCTCATAGCATGCAAGGTTTCCCCAAAAGAAAATTCCTCAGGAGGAGAGGCAGAAGGTATGTAATCCTCAGCATCAGAGTCCTCATATGGAGAATAAGGGCCTTCTGGAGGATTTGTATTTTCTGAATCATCAGAGGAGTAATCCGAATTAACTGGCTCAGGGGGCTCTGCTCTAGGCCTCTTCTCTGGAGGTGGGTGAGAGGCCCTGTCAGGGTGAGACTGGGTTCCCCTGATCAAAGAAATGAGATCCTCTGCTAGACTAAGCATTTGAGTACTAGAGCTAGGCCTGTGAGAGGGGGTTTAGCAGGCACGGCCTTTGAAGATTTAGCTGCTTTAGCCCTGGCAAAAACCTTAATTGACATGGATGCAGGGGGCCTAGCAGCTCCACGTGCAGGAGTAGATACATCTAAGGGGATAGTATCTGATAAATCCTGAGAAACTGTAAGAGTAGGTGGATTTTCCGTAGCAGATTCAGCCATGCTGGAAGAGGCCTCGGTAGAAGGAGGCATGCTTTCGGCCGAAGGAAGAACCGCGGACTCGGTTTCAGCCGAAACCGAGACACTCGCGGTTGGCTTAACCGCGGTTTCGGCCGAAACCGCGGACCGCGAGTGTCGGTCCTTTTCCTTACGCTTTTTAGCTAATTGTGAAGTCGGAGTCTCCGACGGCATGATATAAGCAAAAGCGGAGCCAAAAAACTCCTCTGCAAACTCCGACCGACGTCTAAGTGTCCGTCGGTTGAAGGAAGCACAGGCTAGACAAGCTGCTACGTCGTGGTCTGGGCCTAAACAAGGTAGGCAGTAAGAGTGGAAATCTTTATGAGGTATTTGTTTCCCACAAGTTAAACAATTATTCACTTTTTCTGACATCGGCTGAGGCAAGAAGGAGTCCCCAACGGGGTACTTACCTTTTTAGAAGTCTTTGGTAGTAGCAATCTCTGGTTCTGACAGACCGGCACTTGCGAACAGCTTCTGCTTCGGGCGCCACGCGGCAAGAAAGACTGAGGAAAATGGCGTCGGCTGATGCCTTTATACCCGCTGAACTGCAGCTATGATGTCGGGTGAAGTGCAACATCAGCCGAGGCCAGACCCAGACTTTGGAATCCGGCCAACCGAAGGGCTGCCTGAGGCCAGGACAACCCATTTGTTAGGACTGCAGATGCATCCTTGAAGGACATCACCAATGTTAACGGGCAGATGGGTACATAAAATGTTATGCCAAAATACAGCCTATTGTCTGTTATCTACATAGGACTGAAACCATTTTATAGCTAGTGTATCTAGTGACAGGGATTTGAGGATATTTATAAGTATCTGGTGATTTACCATATCGAATGCCTTAGACAGATCTATAAACAGTGCAGAGGAAAGCATATATATATATATATATATATATATATATATATATATATACACACACACACAGACACGCACACATTTTCAAAGCTTATAGAACAGGCAGCCAGATTCTACCATTTTCAAACCCCTCACAACTATACCTACAATTGCAAGACACATACATGACAATGAAACCAGCAAAAAAATATAAAGACTTACCTAAGCAAACTCAAATTACTAAAGACCATTATTAAACAGTATTCCAACTGTCTCTGTAGCCAGCTTGGTTGAACTGGGCATCCTGGGACAATGTAGCAATTGTCTTATATCCAATGACAACCACCTAGTGCTTATAAAATCTACGACAGTGTGTGAGAAATGTACTTATATAATGTTACGGGAGGCAAAACTCTTACACAAAGCCACTGCAAATTGCAAAATTGTCAGCACCACACATCACCCCACTAAACCAATCTCAAATACCTCAGACCAAATAGACCTACATATGCTGAGGCTCATGTAGAAGTAACCTACCTAAGCCACATAGTCCTTTTAAATGTAACTTAAGAAACAAGGACCCACAGCAAAGTACAGTTGTGTACACTTACCATAAATGTAGATGTTCGAGTGTATTCACTGTTGCAGTCATAACATTTGGGTAATCTGCTGGCAGGTTGCCCTCAGTCGGCCTGATTAACAAAGTCTTGGGTCCTGCGTCGGTTGCTGTCCCTTCTTCCATGAAGTCAGGTTGTCAGGGGTATAAAACATCCAGCCGATGCCATTACATCAGTTTTTCTTGCCCCAGATGTCAGGTGCCCCCCAAATGGGGAGCAAATAAAATTAAAAACACAAAAAAATATACTTCCAATCACAAAAGCAAATACACCAAAAGGGCTTATAAGCATAGTGAAAGAAAGTATAGGTATAGTCAGCGAAAAATAGGGGGCTGGAGGGAGGGTAACCAGGACTGCAACAGTGAATACACACGAACATCGACATTTATGGTAAGTGTACACAACTGCACTATGTTCTTCGTGTTTCACTGTTGCAGTTATTACATTTGGGTAGATTCCCAAAGCTATGGTAGGGTGGAGGAAATTATACAGCATTAGGACCAGCTATAAGGCCCTGCAGGACAGCAGTGGCAAAGCCAGCTCTAGATTTAGAGAAGAAAGGTAAATGGTAATGTTTGGTGAACGTATGAACTGAGTTCCAGGTACCAGCTTCTAGACTGTCTCTGGTAGGAACACCTCTGAGAAAGGATGCAGCCCTGGTGGAATGAGATTTGATCCCCTGGGGGATAGTTTTACCATGGTGCATATAGCAGAAACGAATACAATGGCTTATCCATTTGGAAATAGCCTACTTTGGAATAGCCCTTCCCTCTGCCCCTGCAGCAAATGCCACCAGGAGTTGTTCAGATTTTCTTTGAGATTTTGTCCTGTTTAGGTAAAACCTAAGTTGTCTGTGTACATCCAATGAATGCAGAATCTGCTCCCCCTTGTTCTGTGGATTGGGAAAGAAAGTTGGCAAATGAATGGTCTGATTAAGAGCCACACTGGATACCACCTTAGGCATGAAGGATGGATTGGTCCTGAGAGACACCCTGTCCGCATGAAAAAAGATGAAAGGCTCCGCTGCCATAAGAGCCTGCAATTCGGAAATCCTTCTAGCTGAAGTGACTGCTAAAAGGAAAGCTGTTTTCCAGGAGAGAAATTTTAAGTCTGCAGTAGCAGCTGGCTCGAAAGGAGGGAGAGTGAGTTTTTCCAATACAAAATTGAGGTCCCAGGCAGGGGTTGGAGCTCTCCTGGGTAGTCTTAAGTTGTTGGCCCTTCTGAGACACTGCTTTAGCAGAGGATGAGAGAAGAGGGGAGGTTCTGTGTTGTAATGAATTGTGATTGATTCCAGGCACAGAATCTTTTCCATTTGTCAGCATAAGATTTTCTAGTACTAGGCCTTCTTGCCTCCAAAATGACACCCATCACAGGTTTGCTGAGAGAAGCTAAGGGTGAATTTAGGTGATTAGTCACGCTGCAAGATTCAAAGTTTGGAGCTGAGTGTGCAGAATTTGGTTGTTCTGTTGAGACAGTAAGTAAGGTGCCTGAGGCAGGTGCCACAGTGGAAGGTGTGACACACTGCGCAGGAGTGGGTACCAGTGTTGGCGAGGCCAGTCTGGAGCAATCAAAATAATTTTTAGACAACAACACCGATAAATAATCATATAACAGCAACGACCAAAAGAACACCAGTGAGTAACAGCTCAACTTTCAAAAATTTAATAAGCAAAAATATCTCACTTCTCTTAGCGCCTCGGCCAACAGCCTTTACAGAGTAGAAAAACAGAATGCACATTCAAAGTGATATATATAGCAAAACTTCATCAATTAATACATTTAAACAATCAATGAATTATTCAATTATAAAATCTTTTGGTCGTTGCTGTCAAAATAATTTTTAGTTTGTCCTGTTTCACTTTTAGTAGAACTTTGGAGAGCAGAGGCAGAGGGGGAAAGGCATAGATTGATAGGTTTTTCCAGCTGAAGGATAGAGCGTCCACTTTCCAGGCTTTTTTATGATGAGTTCTTGTGCAGAATTTGTCCAACTGATAGTTCTGGGGTGAGGCAAAAAAATCTATGTCTGGACTCCCCCATTTGCATGTCAACATGTTGAAAATCCATGGTTCCAGTTTCCATTCGTGTGGGTCCATGAGATTTCTGCTTAGTTCGTCTACCAGAGTAGTCATGTTCCACAATGCCATGGTTAGTCTGCAAAGGGGGTAGGAGTGTGTACCCTCCCTGCTTGTTTATGTACCACATAACTGTGGTGTTGTCTGTCTTTATCATTAATTGTCCTGGATGAAGGTAGTCCTTGAAGGCTGTCAGTGCATTCTGTACAGCTAGCATTTCTTTTTGATTGATATGAAGGTGCATTTGATTTGGGCTCCATTTGCCCTGAATGCACTTCCCTGCCAGATGAGCCCCCCCAAGCATAGTCTGACGCATCTGTAGTTAGGGTTTGGGCAGCAGGGGGTGGAGTGAATGGCAGTCCCTTGTTTTGGTGGCAGGCTTCTGCCCACAATAGGAACTCTAGCTGCAGGCAAGGTATGACAGGAATCATTGTTTCCAGGCTGTGCCAGTGTTGACTCCATAAACTTTTTAAGTACCACTGAAGTTTCCTCATATGCAGTCTTGCATATGAAATTAGAAGAATGAAGGAGGCCATGAACCCCAAGGCTTGCAGAATTTGTCTTGCAGATAGCAGGGTTTTTGTGGCCACCTGTTTGAAGTAAGTTAACAAATGAATTTGCTTTTCTGGCATAAGGTAAGCCATCTGGGCAGATGTATTCAAGATTGCACCCAGGAATCTAATTTTTTGAGAGGGTACCAGTTGTGATTTCTTTTCGTTTATAGTGTACCCTAGACAAGTTAGAAAGTACAGTTTTGTACCTACCATAAATGTAGATGTCCAATAGGTATGCATCTGCAGTCATAACATATGGGTTGTCCTGCCTCAGGCAGCCCTTCGGTCAGCCGGATTCCAAAGTCTGGGTCTGGCCTCGGCTGATGTCGCACTTTCCCCGACGTCAGAGCGTCTGAGGTATAAAAGCATCAGCCGACGCCATTTTCCTCAGTGTTTCTTGCCCCAGATGCCAGGTGCCCTCTAGGAAGGCCAAATTTGGAGGAATGCAATAAATTCCAAACATTTTCCAAAATATATACATATATATACAAACAAATACACCATAATAGATCCCCCAGCTAGCTAAAGGAGGGGTAAGCACCCTAGGAATACCACAGAGGGGAAGGAGGGAGGGTAAACCTGACTGCAGATGCATACCTATCGGACATCTACATTTATGGTAGGTACAAAACTGTACTATGTCCTTCAAGGATGCATCTGCAGTCATAACATATGGGTAGAATACCATAGCCAATCTGGGGGAGGAGGTACTAAGAAAAGGATGGTGTAGTTAAGATACCCTGCAGGACTGCTGTAGCAAAACCTGCTCTGGATCTGGAGTATAAAGGTAAATTGTAACGTTTGGCAAATGTATGCACGGAGCTCCATGTAGCAGCTTCTAAAATGTCCTTGGTAGCCACCCCTCTTAGGAAGGCTGTATTGGTGGCTGTGGCCCTCGTGGAATGAGGCCTAATATTTGCAGGAACAGTCTTTCCATGAAAGGAGTAACAAAATCGAATGCAATTTCCTATCCACTTTGAAATTGTCTGTTTGGAAATTGCTTTTCCTTGTACCCCAGCAGCATATGCTACAAGGAGTTGGTCAGTCTTTCTGTAACTTTTAGTTCTGTCCAAGTAGTAGCGTAGCTGTCTGTGTATATCCAGAGTGTGTAGAAGTTTTTCCCCTTTATTTTGTGGATTTGGGAAGAATGTAGGCAAGTGAATGGCTTGGTTCAAGGATATCCTAGATACCACCTTTGGCATAAAAGTAGGATTGGTTCTCAATGAAACTCTGTCCTGATGGAAGATAAGAAATGGCTGTACTGCCATTAAAGCTTGTAGCTCAGATACTCTTCTTGCTGATGTTATGGCCAGAAGGAATGCAGTTTTCCAAGACAGAAAGTGTAGATCCACCGATGCTGCTGGTTCAAAGGGAGGAAGTGTTAGTTTTTCCAGCACAAAGTTGAGATCCCAAGTAGGTAAAGGTGGTTTCCTTGGAGGATTGATGTTTTTGATTCCTCTCAGAAACTGCCTGAGGAGAGGATGCGAGAAGATAGGTGGATCAACATTGTATTCTGCTGAAATTGCTGAGGCATGAATCTTAATGGAAGAATAGGACAGGCCATTGTGGAACAATTCTGCTAAGTATTCCAGAATATGTGGCATGCTCGCCACTGTCACATCTAAGCCTTTTGTTGTGTTCCAAATGAGAAATCTTTTCCATTTTGCTGAGTATGTCTTCCTTGTGGAAGGCGTGAGCTTCCATAATAATGTCCTTTACTCTCTGTGATAAGTTATTTTGAGGGGGGTTTATGGAATTTTCCAGGCAGTTAGCTGCAGTGTTTTCAAGTTGGGATGCATGATCTTGAAATTGTTCTGCGTCAGAAGAAGTGGCCATAGGGGGAGAGGCCACGGTTTCGTCTGTGACATGCTCCTCAATAGTGGGTACCAGTGCTGCCTTGGCCAGTCTGGAGCTATCAGAATCACTCTTGGCTGTTCTGCCCTGATCTTCAGTAAAACCTTGGACATTAATGGGAGAGGTGGGAAGGCATAGACTTCTAGAGCTTTCCAGCTGAAAGAGAGAGAGACCACCCTCCAAGCTTGTGGGTGGTATGTCCTTGAGCAGAATGTCTTCAGTTGATGATTGTGGGGCGAGGCGAACAGATCTATCTCCGGCTTTCCCCATGCTTGTGTTATGAGTAGAAAGATGTCTGGGTGCAGCATCCATTCGTGTGCATCCAAGGTAGTTCTGCTTAAACTGTCTGCCAGTGCATTTTCTTTCCCTGGTATGAACTGGGACTGTAGTTGGATATTGAGTTTCAAGCATAGTTCCCATAGATTCATGGCCAGCCTGCATAGAGGGTAGGAATGCGTGCCTCCTTGCTTGTTTATGTACCACAAGACTGTGGTGTTGTCTGTCCTTATTAACAGGTGGCCTTGATGGAGGAAAGGTTTGAAGGCCTCGATTGCGTGTATCACTGCCAGCATTTCCTTTTAGTTTATGTGCATGCGCAGCTGCCCTTGAGACCATAGGCCTTGGATACATTTGCCCTCCATGTGTGCTCCCCATCCTTGGTCTGAAGCATCCGTGGTGATGGTTTGTTTTGTTTTTGGTTTGTTGAAAGGCAACCCTCTGTTGGACTGGCAGGCTTGAGCCCACCACAGGAATTCCTTTTGAAGGCAAAGAATGATTGTTATCAAAGTTTCCAAACTGTGACTGTGCTGAGACCATACACTCCTTAGGTACCATTGCAATTTTCTCATATGCAGCCTGGCTTGTGGAATCAGAATTATGCAGGATGCCATGTAACCCAGGGCCTGCAGGATTTTCCTTGCAGTTAGCTGAGTTTGTCTTGTCAGATTCATGAAGTAATCCGGAAGTTGTTTTTGTTTTTCTTCTGTGAGAAAGGCCATTTGGGTGGTTGTGTCTAGATCTGCACCCAAAAAGGTTATCCTTTGGGATGGAACAAGTCTTGATTTTTGGATGTTGACTGTGTATCCCAAGGCCTGTAATAGGCGGATGGCATAGTCCAAGTCCTTTATCAAATTTTTCTTGTTGTCCGCTTGTATAAGGCAGTCATCCAGATATGGGTAGATTTGAATCCCCTGAAGTCTGCAGTGTGTAATTACTGATGCCAGGCATTTCGTGAATACTCTGGGTGCAGTAGATAAGCCAAAGGGCAATGCTGAGAATTGATAATGCTCTGATCCTGCAAGAAATCTGAGGTGTCTTCTGCAACTTTGCCGAATAGGGACATGCAGGTATGCCTCCTTGAGATCTAGAGTCACCAGCCAAGACTCCTTGCCCAGCATGGGAAGAAGTTGCTGTAGGGTCAGCATCTTGAACTTTGGCACAATGAGGTAAGTATTTAGTGCGGACAGGTCGAGAATAGGCCTCCATTGGTTTTCTTTTCTTGGAACAAGGAATAATCTGGAGTAAAATCCTTGGCCTTGTTCTGAAAGAGGTACCTTTTCTATGGCTTTCATTTGTATTAAGTTGTTGATCTGCTTTAAAGCCTCTGCCCTCTGATTTGGTGGCAGGTTTGGCATTCCGTTTCTTCTTGGCAAAGTGTGGAAGTGGAACCTGTATCCTTTGTCTATTATTTGCAGTGTCCATGTGTCCCTTGTAATGTAATGCCAGTTTTTTGAGAATAAAGAAAGCTTTCCGCCTAATGGTGCTTCTAATTGAGCCCTGGTCGGCGGAATCAAAGGAAAGTCATTGAGTCTGTCCAGGTGTAGTGGTTGTTGTTGCTGTTCCTGCACTACCTCTCTGGTTGGTAGGCTGCCACTGACGGCCTCTAGCTTGCCCTCTACCTCTGGGACGCCTGTTCCTGCCCCTTTGGGATCTGTCCGAGTCTGGAAAGGACCAATTCTTAGTAGGCCAGTTTCTGCTGAATCTTGGTGGTTGTATTTGCAGAAAGTCCTTAACTGTTTGCACAGATTTTGCCTTTTCTTCAAACTTCTTTAAGACCTCCTGAGCCGAGGAACCAAATAATTTTTGTTTTTCCATTGGAGCATCCAGGAGTTTAGCTTTAACATGGTCTGGTAAAGATTGTTCCTTCAACCAGGCATGCCTACGAATAACTGCCCCAGACATAGCTGACCTACATGAAGCTTCCAGTGCATCATAACCACACTGCAAAAAATGATTACTGACCTGCTGTGAGTTATGTACCAGATCGTGAAGGGATTTACGGTCAAGGGGTTCAGAAGAGGAAAGCTTCTTATGCAATTCATCTAACAAATACTCTTGGTACTGTATCATATGAAATTGACAATTTAATGCCCTCATGGAAAGAGTTGCAGAAGTATATACCCTTCTTTCCCCATCTCTCTAAAGCTCTAGACTCCCTTTCAGAAGGTAGAGGATTTTTGGCAGTGGCAGCTGCAACCCCTTTTGGGCCCTGAGAAATAGTATCTGGGTCTGCAGAATGGGCCTTGTACAGATGTAGATGAGAATCCGGGACCCTGTAGTATCTATCAGGTTTGGCAGGAGTCGGAGGGAGAGAATCAGGGGCTGCACTAACATCATTGTACACATCATCAATAACATTCAAAACAGGAGGTATAGCTAAGGGCCTATGCTGAAGTAAATGTAAAAGGGTCCTTAATCTCTTTCTAGAATCAGAAAATTCCTGACCCTGCCCATTGAAAATGTTCTCTCATAGAGTGTAGTGTCTCACCAAAGGAAAACTCTTCAGGAGGGGAGGCCGAAGGGATAGATTCTTCAGCATCAGAATCCTTGTAGGCCGAATAAGCCTCCTCCTGGTGATCTGACAACACAGATCCATCCATAGACTCATCTGAAGAGTGCTGGTCAGAGGGCTCAGTCCTGGGCCTTTTGTCTGGTGGTGGTTGAGAGCCCCTGTCCGGGTGAGGCTGAGAACCTCTAATTAAAGAGATAAGATCCTCTGCAAGGCTGAGGATCTGAGAACTAGAAGAAGGTCTCTGAGAGGTAGTCTTGGGAGGCAAAGCTTTAGCAAGTTTAGCAGCTTTAGCCCTGGAAAAAGCCTTAATGGACATGGAAGCAGGGGGTCTGGCTGCACCACGTGCAGGAGTAGACTTGTCCAAAGGAATGGTGTCGGACATTTCCTGGACACTGATTTCAGTAGGAAGCTCAGAAGCCGACTCAGCCGGGGCCTCCAGGGCCGCGGTGATCGGTTGAGTGGATTCGGTTAAAGGAAGTACCGAGGACTTGGTTTCGGCCGAAACCGCGGCCCACGACTGTCGGTCCTTGTCCTTCTGTTTTTTTCACCAAATGCGATGTCGGAGTCTCCGATGGCATCTTATATGCAAAATTAGCCCCAAAGAATTCCTCTGCAAACTCCGACCGACGTCTAAGAGTTCGTCGGTTGAAGGAAGCACAGGTGGAACAGGCCGAGACGTTGTGGTCTGGGCCTAAGCAAGGGAGGCAGTAAGAGTGGAAATCCTTATGAGGTATTTGTTTCCCACAAGTTAAACAATTATTTACTTTATCTGACATCGGCTGAGGCAAGAATGAGTCCCCAATGGGGTACTTAGCTTTTTCGAAGTCTTCGGTAGCTGAATCACAGGAGCTGACCGACCGGTACTTGCGAACTGCTTCTGCTTCGGGCACCACGTGGCAAGAAAGACTGGGGAAAATGGCGTTGGCTGATGCTTTTATACCCCAGACGCCCTGACGTCGGGGAAAGTGCGACATCAGCCGAGGCCAGACCCAGACTTTGGAATCCAGCCGACCGAAGGGCTGCCTGAGGCAGGACAACCCATATGTTATGACTGCAGATGCATCCTTGAAGGACATCCCTTTTTACAAACGCCAGATGTTTGAGAAGAATGTCCCTGTTTTCTGCCTGAATTAGACAGTCATCCAGGTATAGATTTATTTGAATATTTCTTTGCTTGCAAAATGCAATTACTGGAGCCAGGCACTTTGTGAAGACCCTGGGTGCAGTAGATAAGCCAAAGGGCAGTGCAGAGAACTGATAATGCAAGTAGCCTGCTTTGAAGTGGAGGTATCTTCTGCAAGATTCCCTGATTGGGATATGCAGGTAAGCCTCTTTAAAGTCTAGAGTTACCAACCAGGCATCTTTGCCTAGCATAGGAAGTAACTGTTGAAGAGTCAGCATCTTGAATTTTGGAATGTCCAGAAATGTGTTTAGAGTAGACAAGTCCAAAATTGGGCGCCATGATTTGTCTTTTCTGAGTACCAGGAAAAGTCTTGAATAGAAACCTTGTCCCTTTTCCTATTCTGGTAATGGTTGAATAGCCCCCATGCTCATGAGGGACAGTACTTGTTTCTGGGCCTCTGCCCACTGATTTGGGGGCAGGTCTGGCCATCCGTTTGGGATTGGCAACATGTGGAAATGAAATCTGTATCCCTGGGATACTATATTTAAAACCCATTTGTCCTGGGTAATAAGTTGCCAGTTTCTTGCATGAAGTGCCAGTTTTCCCCCCAAAGGGGTGGCTAAAAGGTAAGTGCTTGGTAAGTGTAAAGGGAAGTCATTGAGACTGCTTACCATAGGGAGGTGTCTTGCTGTTTCCAGATTTGGAGGAGGAAGCACCCCATTGTTTTGTTCTAAAAGTCCCTTATGGCTGAAATCTGGAGCCTTTGGAATGTCTGGGTTTGACTTGAGTGGCTATCGAAGGAACTGGAAAGGACCAGTTCTTAGTAGGCCGGTGCCTACTAAATCCTGGAGATTGCATTTGTAAGAAATATTTCACAGTTTGCATAGATTTAGCTTTATCTTCCATCTTTTTTAAAACTTCTTCAGCCTTATTACCAAACAGACGGTCCTGTTGTAAAGGAGCATCCAACAATTTTGCTTTAACATGATCAGGCAGAGTTTGCTCTTTGAGCCAAGCATGCCTTCTTAGCACAGACCAAGTTACAGCAGCCCTGCAAGAGGCCTCCAAAGAATCAAAACCACATTGCAAAGTATGTTTCCCAACTTGTTCAGCTGAATGCAATAGATCATGTAAATCTTTATTTTCCACACAGTCAGAAATTAACATCATTTTCTGTTTAAGCAGTCCCATGATATGCTGTTGATATTTAAGAATAAGAAATTGACAGTTTAAAGCCCTGATTGCCAAGGTTGCAAAAGTGTAAACCTTCTTACCCCATCTATCCAGTGCCCTGGAATCTCTATCAGAAGGGGTAGGATTTTTAGCAGTAGAAGCCTTAATGCCCTTGGGACCCTGAGAAATAGTCTCAGGATCTGCAGTAGGATTTTTGAAAAGGAATTTGTGAGAGTCAGGAACCCTGTAGTATCTGTCTGGCTTACAAGGAGCCGGAGGCAGAGAATCAGAAGCCATACTAGATTCTGAAAAAACATCATCAACAATATCTAGAACAGGAGGTATAGCCAAAGGCCTATGCTGAGGAAGAAGAAAAAAATCCCAGTCTCTTTTTTAGATTCAGAGAAATCCTGACGTTCCCAGTGAAAATGTTCCCTTAAGGTATGTAAAGTTTCCCCAAAAGAAAAATCCTCAGGGGGAGAAGCAGAAGGAATGGAATCTTCTGCATCAGAGTCCTTATAAGTAGCTATAGACAAATCCTGTTCATTAGAGGAGTCAGAAGAAATAGAATCCTGTTCAGAAGATTCATAATCAATGTCTTGCCTAGGCCTCTTAGAAGGGGGGGGGGGTTGGCTACCCCTGATCAGAGTAATTAAATCTTCAGCCATTTTGATCATTTGTTTTTTAGGCATAGGGCCTGCACATGTGGGCCCAGGCGTCATTTTTTTAGGCATAGGTCTAGATTTTGACCTTAGTTTTGAAAATGGCGTCGGTCTAATATACAAATCTGTAGGCCTGAAAACACCCTCAGAAGCCGGTGCCTGCACAGTGGCTCCGGACCCATCCAAGGTAGAGACATCCGCGGGTTCCATAACTGAAGCATCTCGTGGCAAACTGGACTCCGAATGGGTTTCAGTAGAGGCCTGCGAATCAGAAGTAGCGGGTATCAGGGGCTGCGAAAGTGCCTCACTGAGTACCTGCGAACTGGTGACTGGCTTAGGAGAAGTGTCATCATCAGTTTTGAACCTCGACGGCCTGTCTCTTTTTCTTTGCGTTTTTTAGGTATTCCAGTAGTCGGATTGCTAACCGACGACATTTCTAGATAATTAAAGCGCAAGCCAAAACATTTAGAAGCAAAAATGTACTGATGTTTAATAGTGCGTTGATTAAATTTAGCACAAAACCGACAGCAAGATACGTTGTGGTCAGGGCCTAGGCAAGGAATACAGTACAAATGAAAATCCTTATGAGGTATTTGCTTCCCACAAATAATGCAATTATTAACTTTTACTGACATCGGTAAGGAGCAAGAAAAAGTTTCCCCAACGGGGTACTTAGCTTTTTAGTTGAAGACTTCGGTTCTGAAACTCGAAAACGAAAATTTCAGGAGTCGGCCGACTGGCACTTGCGAACTGCTTCTGCTTCAGGTACCACGCGGCAAGAAAGACTGATGTAATGGCGCTGGCTGCATGTTTTATACCCCTGACGACCTGCCGTCATGGAAGAAGGGACAGCAACCGACGCAGGACCCAAGACTTTTTGTTAATCAGGCCAACTGAGGGCAACCTGCCAGCAGATTATCCAAATGTAATGACTGCAACAGTGAAACACGAAGAACATCCTCAAACATGTATCACAAGTAGCACCTACCAAAAAACAAACATCTATGAGTCAAACAGAGTCAGTCCAAAAACCCAAAAGGCAGACCACCAAATGTATAGTTATGTATGCTTAGCATACATGTAGATGTCCCAGTATATTCATTGTTGCAGTCCTAACTGGTGGGACATCCTGTCGTGGAAGTCCTTTGCTGGCACAACTACCGACGTCAAAACATCTGGATATAAAGGCAGATGGCCAGCTCCATAACCTCAATACTTTCCTGCCCCAAAAGTTATGAGCCCCCCCCCCCCCCCCCCGCAGGTCCCTAATGTCAGGGGCCTAAGCTGGG
This sequence comes from Protopterus annectens, assembly GCF_019279795.1. Taxonomy (NCBI): domain Eukaryota; kingdom Metazoa; phylum Chordata; order Ceratodontiformes; family Protopteridae; genus Protopterus; species Protopterus annectens. The sequence goes on along the minus strand of NC_056727.1, from coordinate 919,201,418 downwards.
AGACTCTAGATTATGTGCGAGGAGGAAGGAACAACACGGAACTAGAAAAAATAACCACCCCAATCCCATACACAAAAGGGGAAGAAGGGAGGGAAAGAAGACTGCAACAGTGAATACACTCAGACATCTACATTTATGGTAAGTGTACACAACTGTACTATGTTCTTCATGTTTGACTGATGCAGTCCTAACTGATGGGATAACTCCCAAAGCTGAAAGGCGGGTGGATGGAAAGATTAAGGACAGGAAACGATGCCTTGCAAGATGGCAGTAGCAAACCTCGCTCTGGACTTGGAAAAGTTTGGAAAATGATAATGTTTTGTAAAGGTATGCACAGAGGATCAAGTAGCAGCTTCCAAAATGTCCTTAGTGGCCACTCCTTTAAGAAAGGCAGCATAAATAGCAGTAGCCCTAGTGGAGTGTGTCCTCACAGGGTCTGGAGGCTTCTTACCATTATGGCAGTGCAAAATAAAATACAGTGGAAGATCCATTTGGAGATCGTTTAGAAACAGGTATTCCCCTTAGAGCTACAGGGGAAAAGCCACAAAAAGCTGGTCTGACTTTCTGACATTCTTGGTTCGATCCAAACAGCTTTGAGGATTAGGAAAGAATATAGGCAAGTGTATGGTCTTGTTTAAAGAAATTTCAGTCTCCCCCTTAGGAATAAATGAAGGATTTGTCCTAGGAGAAAACTCTGGGTGGAAAAGGATGAAAGGCTCCACATAAATAAGGGCCTGAAGCTTTGAAACCTTTCTGGCTGAAGTAATGGTCTGCAGAAAAGCTGTCTTGCAGGTCTATCTGTATAAGCAGCTGTGTCGAAAAGTGGGAGAGTGAGCTTCTCTAGAATGAAAATGAGGTCCAGTGTGGGAACAGGTTGTTTCCTCAGGGGCCTAATGTGAACAACCCCTCTCAGGAACTGTTTTCCCCTTCCCCTTCTCTCCTGAAAGAGATTAGGATAAGAAGATCATAGGTTGAAATAGCTGAAGCATAGATTTTTATAGCGGAATAAGATAGTCCTTTTTGACAGGAACAAAGGCATCTGAGCTTGCAGAGTGCTTTGTCCATTTTGTCTGCACCATACAGTGAATCGCTTCCATTTCGTAGAGGAAGACTTCCTAGTGCTAGATCTCCTGGCTTCTTTTATGCAGAGAAAAACTTCCTGATGCAGTTGCCACTCATGAAGGTCTTACAGTCTCCCGCTGAGGTGATCCACCAGCTGAACGGTTTCTTCTGGTACGTACTGTGCTATGAGATGCAGTCCTATGGAGCTTGCGGTTTCCTAAAGGTCCATGGATAGGTGACAAAGAGGGTAAGATTGAGCCCCCCCCCCCATTTATGTGCCAAATAACTATGGTACTGTCCGTCTTTACTAGGAGAACTCCTGGTTTCCATTGTTCTTTGAAGGCAATCAGGCCTTTTTGGACTGCCATCAATTCTTTTAGGTTATTGTGTTTGTTTTTGAATTGGGAATCCCATCTGCCCAAAGTCTGAAGTTGTTGTAGAGGGCTAGCCAGGCTATTTCCGAGGCATCTGTTGTCAGGACTTGGCCCAGATGGATGAACCTAAAGGGAAAACCCAGACTGAAGGAGCATGCTTGGGCTCACCATGCAAATTCTTATCTGAGACAAGGAAGATGTTTAACCTGAAGTTGCAGGATCAAGTGTGTTGGCACCACACATTTCTGAGGTCAAGCACCAGAGAATGTGATACCTGCATGTTGGCTTGAGATATATGGAGAATTCAGGGCTGATGTATCATTGACCACTGGACAGAGTGGGTCCACTGCAATACTCCCATGTAAAAGCTTGGTGAGGAAACAGCAAAATGAATGCAGCAATTGATCCCAAATGAAGAATCAGCCTTGCTGTGTGATTTGAAAAAGAGAGGACCTCAGAAGGTTAGTGATGGAGAGTATCTAAAGTTTGGAATTTTGGAAATTTGGGATGATGTGTCTAGGAGGCACCCTATGAACTCTACTGTCTATGTCGGTGTCAACTGACTTTTGTCTAAGTAGGCAGAAAGGACTGCACCATGACCATCTGGAATTTTGCCTTTTTCACAACCTGATTCAGGTAAATGATGTCCAAAGTGGACCTGAAGTCATCAGTGTTTTTAAGAACCAAAAAGAATCTTGAACAGATTCCCGGATCCTCACTGGTCTGGTAGGACCTTCTGGATGGCTTGCTTTTTTAGTAGCTTTGAAACCTTTGCTGCCGCTAATTTCATTTAACTTTGAGGAAAGTTGGGGATTTTCCTTTTGTTTTTTTGGAAGGAAAGCAAAGGAAATAGCACTGCCTCTGGTGATGACCTTCTGCACACAAGCATCTTTTTCCCCCCCTTTTTTTCTGCACCTAAAAAAATGCTGAGTGATGGCTAGCTAGGTGTGAAGATGCATAGATAAGTGCTCAACAACTGCCTCTAGAGTGCTGTGGTTGGGCAACCATTCAGAAACGATGGACAGGTTTCTTGGTAAAGGGACCTTGAAAGCCTTAATTATCTGGAGGCAGATGGTGTGACATCCACTGAAGTGTGTGTGTGTGGGAGGGATGACGGTCTGTCACCAGAAGAGTCCTGGGCAAAATTCTGGAATTTACAAAACCAAAACTTCTTTCCAGGATAAAGTCCTTTATGAGGGTAAGGGTGATGGAAAAAACTTACATCTTCAGCAGACAAATGTTTTGCCTTTCTGCTCACTTCTGGTGAGTGCATCTTTGACCTTCAGTCCAAACAGACGTGGACTTCTGAAGGGACCATTGTCAAAGAATGCCTTGAAGCTCTCTGCAGATGCATCAAGTCATGCCGCCGAACAGCAATGCTAGTAACTGCCTCTCTTAGCGTGCCATCAGCTGCTTTGGAAAGCAGTCACATTGACACACTGGACATCAATTAAAGGGTAGATGACTGCAATTCCTGGAAGATGCAAGAATTTAGTTGGGCTTTCTGTGATGGCTCCAACACTGGTTCCTTCTAAGCTCACTGAGAGACCTAATCAAAGAACTAGTCACTGGGCGGGACCAGCTAGGAGATAGATAATCCAGTCCCGAAAGCCTCAAGTAATACAGATTCCTCTTGGGCAGGAGCTTTGGTGGGCCAAGCCCCTCTTTATTTCATCAATTTGAGAATGTCTACAAAAGAGACATCTTCTAGAGGGGATCTTGGGGACCCTCCTCTCTTTCCTCATAGTCAGTATCTTCAGTAACTCACTCTTGAGGGGAGTACAGATATCTCCTCTTGCACATCTGTTTCCCATCACCTTCTCCAGTGGGAGGCTCAGGAGAAGGTTCAGAACTAGAGGGGGAAATCAAAAAGTGAGATCCCTCGGGGCTTATCAAGGTTGGCTGTCCCTGTCTGATTAGATGAACAGGACGAGGAGCAACAGTATCCAAGGTTGGCTGGGGCAGCACAGAGTGCATGGGAGAGACCTCCCATCCCTCTTAAAATGCATTGAAAGGTGAAGCCAAGACCCCCCTTAGGATATGAAGACCCCAAAGAAGGAATGTCCTTAGCCCCGATCTGGTTGCCCTTCAAAGTCAACACTGGAGCACAGCTGCCTAGGGCTGAAGTACCCAAGAGCAGAGACAACTCTAAAAAGCTCGGAGACAACCTCAACACTCGTACTTCAGCCCCAACTTCTCAGTTCAAAAGATCCTTCATGATCCGACAGTATAGGAGTCAAAAGGGCGAGAGACACTGTCAGACTTGAAGCTGACCAAGCTCTCAGCTCTGACAAAGTCCTCTCACGTGTATCCCTCAGAACCATGGGCTCTGGATCGGATGGGGAGACCAAGGAAGAAGAAACCAATAAGGGTGTTGTTGGAACCTGACCCCAAAACCCCAGTGGGGAGGCATGGGGAGGACCCCCATCTGAATCTGTACCATAAGAAATTTCCACACCAATCTACTGGCTTCTGAAAGGCTTCCTGATGACTGAAAGGACCTCACAGAAAATGCCACCTTGGGTAGCTTGGAAGATCAGTGGGTCAACCTCTCTTGAAGGATCAGAGAGTGGAGCTGAGGACTGGCTGGCTCTGGTGACAAACATGTTGGAGATGGTGATCTGGTCTGAACATGTTCTGTATTGTCACCGGATCAGAGTATCTGGGTGTTTGACGGTGGACCATAAGGGCCCAACAGGTCAGGGGATCTCTCTCGAGTTTTCCCCTTGTACTTCTCTTTTGCTTTTTCCTTTTCTTTGCTTCTATCTTTAGTGTTATTTTTACTCTTAGAGCTCTTAGGTTTGTCTCCTGGCTTCTTAGCTAAAACAGAAGCAGATGGCGAAGCTGACAAAGTCATATATCCAGCTTGCATTTAACAAGAGCTCTGGCTTCCAAGGAAGTGCAGGACTTGCATTTGGCTTCTAGGTGGTCTATCCCCAAACAAAAGACACACACACAATGTAAGTGGGTCTTGGGGGAAGATTTTGTGCCCGCAGGCACAACACTTTTTAAAGCCAGAGGCCTTGTCATTCATGACAGCAGACAGCAAAAACTTTTAACACTCAACACTAAAACAGACCAAAAGTCATAAATTAACCATGGTACCACAAAATAAAACACTACTATGTTATAAAAAAGAAAATCCTAGCATCACTATGCAGAAAGATAAATATAAACTTTTTTTTTAAGAGTAGGGGAGAAAGAACAGGAAGAAGTTTTTTGACACTCTAAATAGTGAAGGAAATTAGTAGACTACCTAATAAATCTATACGTCTAGGGGAAACCAGGGCAATAGCAGTAAAGGATAGAAAGATAGAAATAATTTTTACAAAATGTAGTTTGGAAATGGCCAAAAAAAACACTTATCTCTGGGATGAATGCTGAATCCTCAGGATCATGTCTTGACTGAAGAGGTGGCAAATGAGATCGGAGATATTGTAGGAACAAGAGAGAATTAAGGGTAGGGGAGAAGCCTTAGTCCTAGATTCAAGAACTTTAAAAAGGCACTGAGATCGATCTGACAACACATCCATTAAGTCAGATGGAAAAGACACTGGATCCACAGACATCATACTGATCACTGTTGCAGTACTCCAATACTGATGTGTTACCATGCAGGGGTAACTTGACATCCAGTCAGTGCATTAAAGCCAAAACCTTTCATACATGTTACATCCAGCATATGGCCTAAGATGATAGGCATGCAGGTACATAATCAGACGTAGGAGCGTATGTTCCTCAAACTGTCCAAGTTAGAACACCCTGGGGAAGCCTGCATATGCAGAGCAAAGAAAAAAAAAAAGCTCATCTAAAAGGAGGGGTAAAGGAACTGCTTGCCCCTCAGTCCACAGAGTGTACAGAGTTAAGTACAAACAGCAAAGGGGAAGAAGGAAGGGATGCAATATTGCAACAGTGATCAGTAGGACGTCCTTCCTTAGATCACTGTTGCAGTTTTCCAATACTGATGGGTGATTCCTGCAGCTTAAAAGCTGGACAGGGTGGATGGACTGGAGACAGAACATCTGTCTACCAATCCAAGGAGGACACACTTGGCAAACTAAGTTTGTTGATATTCTACATTACTGGGGACAACAGTCTGTGCAAATCTTGAGAGGTCTTGGGAGTCCAAAGGTATGAAAACACCTGAAGGGTTCAAGTAAGATCCCTCATTTCTTTGACAGTGATGTGCTTCCTCATCTGTTTGGTTCACCACTCTCACTGGACTGATGAGCAGGCTGTTCAGGCTCCCCAAGCCAGATCTGATGCATCCATGTGCAGTTCCAGGCTGGGAGTGGATGAGCAGAAGGGAAGGACTACATCTCAGAAATCCACCACAGTGACACTTTCTTCAGAAAGGGCAAGAGAAGAATTTGTAAATCCAGAGAATAACAGTTTTGAGACCAAAAATATTTCAAGTATCACTGGCTCTTTCTCATGTGTAGTTTGGCAAAAGGTACCATAGGAATGGTTGCTGTCACATACCCAGGAGTTCTTATAATCTCCCTTGCAGGAGTAGACTGAAGAGGGAGAAAGGAATGAAGAAGGTGGAGAGGGAATGAGTTTTTTCTTGGGGGGGGGGGGGGGGCTGTCATCTGTATCCCAGGAAAACCAGATCAAAGATTTGTGGATATTGAGGCTGAAACTCTCTCTCTTCAGGAGTGAGACTGTAAAACTGAAATGCTGACATAGGATGTCCTGACAGGTAGCCTGAGTTAGAAGGTTGTTCAGCTATGGCAAAATCTGTATTCCCTGGACTCTGCAAAAGCAAAGGCTAGGGTGAGACACTCTGTGAAGACCCTGGAATAAACATATGGGTAAAGCAGGGAATTGAATATGCAATTAAAATGCAGAGAACCCGAGGAATTTTATGCAGGAGGATTGAATGGGGATGTCTGGGTATGCATCCTTTAAATCTAGGGAAACCAGAAGGGCTTAATGATGAAAGGAAGAAGCATTTGCAGTGAAAGCATCTTGAAAGACTGTACCTCTAGAAAAGGTGTTGAGGTGGAATAAGTCCAGAATGGGTCGCAAGTACCCTTTTTTCAGGGGACCAGCAAGTCCTGAATAAAAGTTTTGGAATGGCCCAGCCAGAGCCCAGACTGAAATCCAATAGAAAATCTGTGGGGTGACCTGAAGAGGGCTGTGCACAAGAGATGCCCTCTCAATCTGACAGACTTGTAGTGCTTTTGCAAGGAAGAGTGGGCAAACCTACCCAAGAAGACTGAACGCTGTAATTAAATCAAGAGGTGCTTCAAGAAAGTATTAGTTTAAGGGTGTGCACACTTCTGCAACCAGCTTATTGTACATTTTTTATTTTTTATATTTTTTTTCCCTAACAGATTTGTTTTATTTTCAATTGAATTGTACAGGTTACAGGTCACATTAAAGGTAGGGAAAAGTTTTGAAAAGATTTACTGTGGTCTCATTTTTTTTATATCACAAAAACCTGACATTTTAACGGGTCTGTAAACTTTTTATATCCACTGTATGTGAGAAAAACTTGTTTAAAGTCCTGTATCATTCTACCCTTCTCTTGCAGAGTCTTGAAATGTTCTGCTGCAGGGCATCCAAATAAAAGATCCCTGTGCAGAGGGTAATCCAAAAGCTTGGCCTTGATACCGTCAGGGAGGGACTACACACAAAGCTAAACAAATTCTTTGATCCAGTAAGCAGCAGCCCTGAAAGAGGCCTCTGCAACATCATAGCTGCATTTAATGGAATGCCTAGCAGCTTGTGCAGCATGCCCCAGCAGGGAACTCACTTGCTGTTTAGTGTCAGAAGGTTTAAGGTTTGTCGTAGTCTTGTTTAATTCCCCTAAGATGGATAGGCATTTTGTCATTTGAGTCTGGTAATTTAAGGCTCTGAAGGCTAGAGTAGCAGAGATAAAGCGTTCTTACCATGCCTATCTACGGCCTTATTACCTCTGTCAGATGACAAAACATTTGCTGCTGGCAGAAGCTTAGTATACTTGTCTGTAGAAATAGAAAAAAATAACAAAAGGATCTGTTTCAGGTTTTTTGCGGAGAAACCTAAAGATTCTCACTTTAAATAACCTATCAGGCTTCTGGAATCAGGAGAAGTAGAAGTAAGTGCAAAGACATGTAGGAAAGCCTCGAAGACTGGAGGAACAGAAGGCATAGGAACCCCTACATCAGTACATTATAGTACCTTTTTGTACACCTGTCACCTGTTTGGATTCCCAATCAAAGTGTTCCAATATGTCTGTTACAGTTTGTTATAGTTTCTCCAAAGAAGATTTCCTCAATAGGGGAGTCAGGAGACAAGGTTGTGACGTCCAGCTATACCCCACCGGACTGCCACCAATAAAATGTGATGTCTGGCCAATACCTCACTGGACTGCCAACAAATAAATGTGATGTCCCTTACTATCCTGGGCCAGTAACGAAGGAGCTTCAACCCTCACTACTGACTCCAACATGAGACGGTCACTTAAACAGAAGTAATATTTCATAATTTTCCCCTAAGAGCACAACAGGAACACGCTCTATTTTCCTGGGACTGGACTATATACTTCCGTCCAACCCAAATATATTTTCTTGTTACACACTTCAGAGCAATTTGTCCCAGTTTAAAACCTCTAATACACTCGCACTCAAAGTAGATTTAAATCTCGCACATTCAAACACTTCTGGGAAAGCCTGACACGGACTTCCAACTGTGTCCCTTCCCTAAAATAATACGGTAATGGTGCCGCCAATCAGAGTGTCTTCATACCCTAAAAGGTGTTCAATTATGAAAAATTAAACATCACAATAAATGATAACTTTGATCATAAGCGACCAGACCTTTGAGGGGACCTGGGGAGTAGCAAACAGATAGAAGCACTCTCTAATATCTAAAGAAAAACACTGATTTACAGCTACAATGTAAAGTAATGAAAAAATGTAACAATAAGTAAAAATTATTTCAAGAATATAAATCAATAGCTTTCAATAAACACTGGACCTCAATCACCAGAAATAAACTGCAGGATAGGAGTCCATTATTCAAGAAAAACTCTTATCTTAAAAACTAAGCTTTCCTAGTCTAACTAAAGAACACTGTCCCGATCTAATCTAACACATAATATCAAGGCCAAGGCTTGCTTACAGCTTTTGGTGGGTTCTCTTTTCTTGGTGTCCACTGATTGCACAGCACTTGACAAATCTGCAGTCTCAACTTTCTAATTTCAAAATAACAACTGTTGGAAAAAGTTATTTTCCTGTCAATCAGCTGTTTAAATAATCACTTAGCAACCAGGAACACTCTAATGACATCACTCGCTGTTCAACTGATTCTCCACAGTTTGTACTTTAGAATGTCCCTCTCAAACATGCACAGTTAGAAATGTATCAAAACACTGAGATTCTCTAATCATTCTGTATATACAGGGAAATACTCAACATTTAAAAAGCTTATTTACACTTCATAATCAGAGATTCTGGCATACAATGCAAGTAAATTTGAAAATATACACAAATCTCCTGCCAGATATGCTAACACAGATGACAGTGCTTTCATTTTCTTCACACTGGCATCCTCATCATCAGAAGCAAGCTGACCAGGAGAATGGATTTGCAAACAGTACACCAAGAAATCTTCATCTGAATCACATTCCTCCACCTCCTGAGATGAAGATTCATGTAATCGCTTTTAAGGGGGAAGGGACAGAAAGGAATGGAGGGGATTTCAGAAGCAAAATGGCCTTGTATAGGCCCTGTGAGAATTCCGACCATTCTTTTTCCTGAGATGTCTGAACATGAAAAACATTTTATTTTCCTGTTTTTCTTAGGGGTGACATCTCCTTCATGAAGTGAGGTGGGTCACAACCCTGACAGACCTCAAAGTGGCAGGCACTTCTTCCCTAACAAAGACTTGAGGAATGCCTTCCGGTCCCTCTGAATTTATAACTCTTGGTTCCACATTCTCAACCATATCAGTATACGCAATCTTGTTACATGTGCAAGAGGCAGACACCATACAAGCCTCTGGTGGGGTTGCTATAGTGGACATCTGAGAAGGAGTCGGCTGTATTGTGGATTCCTGCAAAATCTCAATGGGTGGGTGTGTGTGTGCATGCGCACATGTGTCTGACTGGACAACAGATGGTTCAGGGCCAGCCTTCTTGACCTTCTGATTTGGTGCCAGTGGGATGTCCAAAGCAGAGGGTTCTGCCACTTTGATTTGTGCATAGTGCGCCACACACTGGGTTTGTACGTATGTACCTAATGAAAAATTCTGAGTAAGGAGGGTTTTTAGAACAAACCATTGGCAGATCTTTCAATTTCTATAAATGAGTTCAGTGCCTAGATAAAAATAAGCACTGGGAGTGGAGGTCATGATAGCCTATTTGCCTACCACAGTCACACTTCTATCCCTTAGCAAACAAATCTTTAAGAGGAAAAAAGCAAGAAAAAGAAGGTTCCTCAAAATTGTAGACAAAGACATAAGCCAACAACAACGTGGAGAACAGATTGACAGGAGAGAGAGATCCTGCGTTCGGACCGGTAACAAGACAGTCTAAGGATCTTATGCTCCTACATCTACTTATGTACCACTACACCATGGGCTTAGGTCACATGCAGAATATATGAGGTATGTTAGCTGGATGTCAAGTTACTTCAGCGATAAAACTCATCAGCATTACAATACCAAAAAGGTGATCTAACGAAGGACATTAGTACGTATACCCACCAAACAGGAGGTCCTCACTCCTCTTGTGACACTGTATGGGAAATATTTTCCACTTCGAGATGCAAGATTTTCTAATACTATTTTTTCTCACTTCCTGAAGTACCAGGAGAATATCCTCCAAAACATATGTATCTTAAAAGAATTAAGATTCTATCACCTAGAAAGTCAGGTTGAGAGCCTGAGGGCTGGGGTGAATCAGACAGCCCTTGTTCTGTGTAAATAAGTCCATTCTGTGGTGTAACGTGAAGTGATTAACCCTGGCCAGATGTAGAAGGGTGAACCAATGCTGCTTGGACCAAAACAAAGTCACTAGCAAGGTTTTAGGATTGCTCCTGTGATCTTCGAATGAAGGACATGGCATTAATCCTCCAGGCTTGGTGACGAGGGGTCCTGGATCAGAGCAGTTTGAATTGTCTGTTTTGGATGGAGGCAAAATGATCTATCTAAGGTATATCCAATTGTGGACTATGTCGAAAAAGACCTTTCTGCGGAAATCCATTTGTGGGGGGGGGGGGGTTTCTCTGCCTCTGTTGAGGTTAACCTGTGAGGCCACTGTCCCCTGACCACATGAAAACTGCCTGTAGGCACGCCTTTCTTCTTATGGCTATGTCCCACACCATCAGAGCTAGCCTGCTGGTAAGACCTGGTACCGCCTATTTTTAGATGTACCACATGACCAAGGTGTTGTCTGTAAACACTTGCCTGGGCCCCACAAGTGAGACAGCACCTCTAGGGCTTGCATGAGGACGTTCATTTCCTTCACAATCAGATTACTTGAGTTCTCTGGAGAACCACGGCTCTTGATTTGCTGTGGAGTCTGTTCACACATCCCAGGTCAGGTTGACTGAATCTGTATGTAGGTCCTGGTGGGTGTGGATGCTATGAAGCGTACTGCATTGAGATACACTTGAGACATCTACCATTGCAGCTCAGCTCCCACTTTAGAAAAGTCAAGAGGTGAATTTGGAAATCCAGGGGGGGGGTGACAGGGTTGAGACCAAAGGGACTTAATGTGTCACTGCATCTTTACCACGTGCAACATGGCATAAGGCACCATCAGAACTGTGGCTGCCATGTACCCTAAAGCTCTTAGAATCTCCCTTGCTGAGGTTGTAGACAAGGTGAGCAAAGACTGGAAGCAAATCAAAAGAGTGAGGACATTTTCTTGTGGGAGGAAAGCTGTCATTGACAGGGCATTCAGTCTGCAACCTATGAAAACTGTCTTGGGAGGGAGTCAGAGAAGGCTTCTGGAGGATGAGAGTGAATCCTAGTCTTTCCAGAACAGACACCACGAATTTGAGATGTAACATCAGAACTTCATTGGATGCAGCCTGAATAAGGAGGTTTCAAGAAAGAAAAAATGTTGTCTCCTCCTAGCTTATGCAGAAGGCGACAGTAGAGTGAGGCACTTTGTGAAGACTCTGGGAGCTGCAGACATGCCAAAATGTAAACCTGAGTACTGAATGTGTGATGAAGAGACAGAAAAGTTAAGAAATGTATTGCAGGCAGGGTGCTTAGGGATGTGCAGGTATGGATCCTTCAGGTCTAGGGTGACCAGAAATGCTTAAGGAAGGATGACAAGAAGTACAGTCTGGAGACAGAGCATCCTGAAGGATGGACCTTCCAAAAACTTCAGGACCTTCCAAAAAGGTTTCGAAATAAGACAAATCTAGGATAGGTCTCCATGTTCTCTCTTTCTAAGAAATGTATTGCAGGCAGGGTGCTTAGGGATGTGCAGGTATGGATCCTTCAGGTCTAGGGTGACCAGAAATGCTTAAGGAAGGATGACAATAAGTACAGTCTGGAGAGAGAGTATCCTGAAGGATGGACCTTCCAAAAAGGTTTCGAGATAAGACAAATCTAGGATAGGTCTCCATGTTCTCTCTTTCCTGGGGACAAGGAATAATTTTGAAACCTTTTCCCTAGTCCTGAGGATGAACTGTTTTTTTTAGTTCCCTGGGGAACAGTTACCGAATCAATGGAGGAATGAAGTAATTTACAGGGGGTGTAAGAATACCCTTGGAAATGGAAGCTCTTTCCAAGACATTCTGTAACTGTTCTGTGTGACGAACAAAACCCATTTGTCTGACACAATCTATTCCAAGGCTGGGAGGTAGAGACTGAACCTTAATGAGAAAGGAATGTGTGACTGAAGGTGGGAGGGAGTTGGTAGAAGACAGTCCATCAGAAGCAGAGTGGCCTGTAAAACAGGCTTTTCCAGGCTTGGAATCTTACCGAGTTTTCTCTTGAAATATTTTCTTAGTAAGTTTCTTACTTTTGAGTGGATTTTTGCTCCCTATGAACAAAGGTACTGGGTCTAGAATGATGGCTCCTTTGGTATTCTAAGGAATGATACAAGAAAAATCTGCTTACGGTCCTGAATGTCTGTACCTTGTTCCCTACAGCATTTTAAACAGTTCAGCAGCAAAAGGGTGGAAAAGGAGGTCCCAGTGAAAAGGGGAGTCCAGAAGCTTGGCTAAATGTCTTCTGGGATAGTCTGAAGTCAGAGCCAATTGAACTTGTGAATGGCTGAACCAAGGGCCTCAGCTCTAGAGGAGGCTTCTGTGGTGTCATAGCTGCATTTACTAGAGTGGCTGGCTACTTGGGTGGCATTACTAAGCATGAGAGACAACCTGAGATTTACGCTCAAAATCTTTAAATTCAGCCAGGGACTTATTCAGATTTCCCTAAATGGATAATAAATATTCAGTCATTTGTGTTTGGTAGTTTAGGGCTCTGAATGTCAGAGTGACAGAAGTGTAAACTTTTTTGCCATACTTGTCCATGACCCCACTATCTCTATCAGATGGAAGCTCAAAGGACGCAGGGATATGTTTGATAGGTGTATTCATAGAGCAACAACTATGGGATCTGCTACTGGATTTTTGTACAGGATTTCTATTTTTTCAGGTACCTTGTAAAACCAGTCTGGTTTCTTTGGTGCAGGTGGCTGTAAATCTGGATTAGAAAAAGTGGAAGGAAAAGCATCCAAAAAGGCTTCCAAGACTGGTGGCACAACTGAAAGCTTAGTGGGCCCCTACTTCCAATACTTCATAGTGCCTTTTATGTAATCTGAGACTTGTATAGTGTTCTACTCAAAATCCTGTATTATCTGCTGCATCATCCTGGAGATGGTTTCCCCAAAGGGAATTTCTTCCATTGAGGAGTCTGATGATGATGTATCATCATCTGAGGCCAGTTGTCCAAGAGAATGTATCTGGGAGGAATATTTAGTTATTCTTTTTATGTTTGTTTACCGGGACAGTCCAACTGGGTGTGCAACTCACACCCATTTTCAGCAGAGGCCTGGGGGGGGGGGGGGGGGAGTCCCACTAGTTACAGAGAAAATAATCTAAGAAACTACAATCTTAGGATGAGACAACAAAAAATAACTCCACAAAGAACACATAATATAAGAAAATACAAACGTAAGTCGAGACCTTCTAAAAAGTCCCATAAGTTACAAAAATAAATATGTAAAATAAGAAGAATACAAAACATATGATGAGATGATCAACTTTAGCTCCTTTGGTTAATAATAATCATAAATGTGATATAAAGAACATCATACAATTAGAGAAAGAACATCACACTTATGTGCAAAGAACATCATAATATTTAGAGAAACAAATATACGTCTTAGTGGTTTAAAAAAAAAGTAGAAGTAAGTGATTTAAGAGTAGCTTAGCAAATTCAAGAGCTGTTACATTCAAGATCTGTGAATAGGCCAGTGAGTCCTCATCTGAATCAGATTTTTCCTCCTCTGAGGGAGATCCATTCTGTCTTTTCAAATGTGGAGAGGCCGATGAAGGGGAAGAGAGAAAGGAAGGAGGCTTCATAGATAAGGTAGATAACATAGCTTTATATAAGCTTAGAGAAAAATCTAGTCACTCCTCCTCATGGAACACCTGTTGAGGAGAGACATGTTTAGTTTTCTGCTTCTTCATCTCCAGGATATCAGCTTTAACAACAGGGGTGCTGCAGTAAGAGACAAGGTACCTCTCATCTAACAAGGTACCTCTCATCTAACTAGGATCAGAAGCATGACCTCAGGTCCCTCCAAAATAATCATCCTGGATTCCCCCTTCTCTTCTGTAGCAGGAGGATATTTAGTCTCATAGGATGTGTCAGTAAAAGATGCCATATCGGTCTCCAGCAGGGTGCGGCAACAGGCATCTCAGTAGAGCTCAGGCATACCACAGATTCTTGTTGCATTTCAGTGGGTACATTAGTTAGACTGGGTAGCCGAAGCATCTGGTTTCAGTTTTTTTGAACTTCGTTTTGGGTGTTAGCAAGCCATCAGAGGCAGAGGATTCTTCCATTTCGGTAAGTGCAATGCTGTTAAGACACTGGGTCTTTAAATAGGTACTAAGGGAAGTTAACCTGGTATGAAAGGTCTTTGGGACAAACATTTGGCAAATTTTTATAACTATGATAACTATGTACAGCCCCTAACCAAAACAAATAGAGTGGAGTTCTTTATAAGGAATCTGCCTTCCACAGTTGCACTCCCTCTCTTAGCCAACACGAGCAAATCTTAAAGTCAAAAAAGTGAAGGGGGGTGGGGAGGGTTCACCAATGGGGCACTTATCTGACCAAGCTTTGGCAGTGGTGGCAGCACAACAATGTGGTATTCAGACGGATTTGAGCTAAGCTTCCACACTTGACCAGCTGCAAGACAGTCTGAGAATCCTATGCTCACATGTTCACTTACGTATTCCTGTTCTCATGGGCTGAGATCATACACTGGATGTACAGTGTGTCAAGAAGGTTATTTGACTTTGGTAGCCCAACTGGACATCAGGTTATCTTCAGAAGGATAACCCACGAGTAGTCTGTTTAAGTTAAATACAAATTTTAAATTTTATAAGGGCTAACATTTATTTGGCATTCCTAGAGTTTCTTGCTACTGCAAGTGAATTGTTTTAATTTTTTTATTCTGTGTGTAGCTTTGCTTTCTATGCGAGTGTGTTTTGGATATTAGAAAAGATCAGGAAAAGAACATGAGAAGGCAATCTACAAAAGAACAATGGGAGGACATCTATATGGTTACCAGTATAAAACAAAATCCAGAAGGTTTTCAATTTTGTTTGGCAGTTTTACATCCCAATAATACTTCAGAGAATTTTTCTCTGGTGGACAGCAAAGTGGTGTGATAGGACACACTGGGGTAACTAGGGATATGTTTTTTGGGAATATAACAAGTTGGCAGATTTTAAAAATATCCTGCAGAGTACATTGTCAGAAATGCTGGAAGAGTAAATCATTTTAACTGCAGAAATCGTTCTTTCAACCTGGGAGAGTGGATCTGAATTGCCCAGAGACGGTAAGGCTTTACTACATTTAATACTACTGGCTGCAAGAAAAATAGGCAATTACAAGAAAATGGAAATAAATTCCAAAACAACTGTAAATGAAGCACTGAATACTGTACAGGAGATAAAATAAAGTACAGTTGTGTAAGATCTTAACTTAGCAGTAGATACCTTACATCTCACTGTTGCAGTATTCTTTACACATGGGATATCCTGCAGAGGACAGCTGAACATCTGGCCAGTACACCAAATCTTTATCTCCTTTCAGGTGCTGTATGTTAGACATATGTTCTACATGCAAGACATAGGGTATATAAGTGATATACAAGCTTATAAAGCTCAAAACTGAACTGTCCCAGAAGAAAGTACAGTTGTGTAAAAATGTTACTGCCACAGTAGATGTTCTTTTCACTGCTGCAGTATTCATCACCTCTGGGAACTCCTGCCAAAGATATCCTAATATCTGGTCAGTATACCAAAGCCCTTACTACAAAGGAAGCATTGTACATCAAACGTATGCTCCCCGTGCAAATACCAAAGCCTTGACTACATAGGAAGCACTGTACATCAAACGTATGCTCCCTGTTCAAGCATAAGCCATAAAGGTGACGCATGTGCATTCCCAACTCAGAACTAAAGTGGCCCAGGAGAACATGTACATCTATAAATAGGAAAGGAGAGGAACCTCTCGCTCAGTATGCAAATACCACCCATGTAAAAGGAAGAGAAAAAGGGGCAGGAGGGAGGAAGTGAATTCTGCAACAGTGAAAAGAAAGACATCTATTGTTAGGGTAATATTTTATACAACTCTACTACATCCTTTCATATCACTGTTGCAGTATTCATCACCTCTGGAAAGAGTACAAAAGCTACAGTGATGGCAGCGAGGAGGAAGGCAAGGAGCAGCCCTCTACAAACCCATGCAATTTGGCCTTGGCAAAACTCTGGCCCTGGAAAATGCATCCAATTTGTAATGCCTTGTGAAAGTGTGAACCAAAGACCAAGTAGCAGCTTCAAGGATGGAGTTGGTGTCCAAACCTTTGAAAAAAAGCCCCCAAGAAAGCCACTGCTCTAGTGGAATGAGCCCTCACAGAAGGAGGAAACTGCCTACCATGCAAAGTACAACAAAAAGAAATGGCATTGGAAATACATTTCGAGATAGTTTGCTTACAAATTGCCAAACTCGATCTCTTGGTAAGAGAAGAAACAAAAAACTGAAACAGAATTATGAAAGGCTTTTGCTTTGTCTTGACAATATCTGAACTGTTTATGCAAATCCAAAGTATGAAGAACCTTCTCACAAGTAGACTGCAGAGGAGGGAAAAAGAAGGAAGCTGGACAGACTGTGACAACTTATTAACTACCTTGGGCATAAAAGAAAGATTTGTATGGAGAGACATCCTGTTTCTATGACAAAACAAAAAAGGAGGGATCACCATCAAGGCCTGCAGTTCAGAAACCCTTCTGGCACAGGTTAAAGCAACTGATAAAAGTCTACCAGAGCAATGTTACAAAGCAGCAACAGCAACAGGCTCAAAAGGAGCCCGAGTCAGCTTTTCATGGGCAAAATTAAGATACCAAGAAGGGGGGAATGGGATTTCTTGGGGGTCTAATATAAAGGGCGCATTTAAGAGACTGCTTGACTTCAAACGTAGAGGCCAGAGGAGGAGCAAATGGCTGAAGTGGGCTTTCACTAAACAATAAGCCAAGCCAGTATGCAGTAGTTTATACATACAGGAAAGAACCAAAGGGATTCCCAAAGAAAAGGAATCCTGGCAATGTCTGAGACATGGAACAGAAAATCTCCTCCATATGGACATATATGATTTCCGGGTATTGGGATTCTTGACCTCCTGCAGGACTCTAAGCATGTCCCCTGAAAACTGGTGTCAGAAAGAAATCCAAACTCCACTACCCAAAGAGTCAAATGAAGAGTGGACAGATAAGGGTGAAGGAGAGTTCCTTTGTTCTGTGTGAGAAGATCCATGCGGTAAGATAACTTTTCTGCCCTGGTCATATGGAATAAGAGAGGGAACCACTGCTGTCTGGGCCAAAAGAGAATTAGCAACAAGATTTTTGTAGAGTCTTTCTCAATTTCCTGAAAAACACTTAAAAGAACAGGCAGGGGAGGAAAGGCATACAACAACATTCCCTTTTAAGAGAAAAACATGGTGTCCACCTTCCAAACTAAAGGACTTGGAAGTCTGGAGCAGAACTGAGAGTTGCCTGTTCAGAGGGGAGGCAAAGAGATCTACTTGAGTAATACCCCACCGATGAACTATGACTAGAAACACATCCCTGTGAAGTATCCATTTGTGAGGCTGTGTCCTATTTGTTGCTGCACCACATGATGGTGGTGCTGTCAGTGTAAACCAGCAAGGGGCTCAGGACTAAGAGCACATGGAAAGCTTGAAGGGTCCAAATGAGAGCCCACATTTCCTTGATGTTGATGTGATCTGGCTTCTGGTGAAGTGACCAAAGGTCTTGCACTTTCAGGGTGCCTGAAGCGTCTCCCCACCTCAGCTCTGTGTCTGTGATGAGTTCCTGAGAAGGTCGAGGAGGGTGGAAAGGAGCACCTGGATTGAGACAGAGCAGCTGAATCCACAACTGAAATTTTAGTTTGAGACAAGGGAGCAAAGGAACTAGACAGTCCAGTGGGTGGAGGTGCTGAAGCCACACTGACTTTAGGTACCACTGATATTTCCTCACATGAAGACTGTCCCAGGGGGCCTGGAGATGGTGGAGGCCATGAACCCCAAAGCCCTGAGAAACTCCCTGGCTGAAAGAGAGGATGGCAAAGCAGGGACAGAAAATAACTTGTGAGGGACAATACCTTGGGGGCAGGAAGTGATGCCAGCACTGGAAAGTACAGTTGTGTACACTTACCATAAATGTAGATGTTCAAGTGTATTCACTGTTGCAGTCATCACACTTGGGTTATCTGCCTGCAGGTAGCCCTTAGTTGGCCCGAATACCAGAGTCTTGGGATTTCTGCGTTGGTTGCTGTTGACCCTTCCCTGACGTCAGGTCGTCAGGGGTATAAAACATGCAGCTGACACCATTACATCAGTTTTTCTTGCCCCAGATGTCAGGAGCTCCCCAAATAGGAAGCTATTACTTGGTGTGGAACACCTCCAGTAAAAAGTAAATACCCCTGCCATAAAAGATGGTCATAGGTAGAAAGGATATAGAAAACCAGGGTGGATGGAGGGAGGGAAATCAGGACTGCAACAGTGAATACACTCAAAACATCTACATTTATGGTAAGTGTACACAACTGCACTATGTTTTTCGTGTTTCACTGTTGCAGTCATCACACTTGGGTTGACTGCCAAAGCTGCGGAAGGGTGGAGGCAGTCAAGAGGTGTTAGGGATGGGTAGCAGGCCTTGTAAGACTGCTGTAGCAAATCCAGCTCTGAAGTGGTAATGTTTGGTGAAGGTGTGTACAGAACTCCAGGTTGCAGCTTCCAGGATGTCCCTGGTAGGGACTCCTCTGAGAAATGCTGTAGAGGTTGAAGTAGCTCTAGTGGAATGAGCTCTGATCCCCAGAGGGGTAGGTTTTCCGTGGTGCTTGTAGCAGAAATTGATGCAGTGTGCTATCCATTTGGAAATGGTTTGCTTTGAAATGGCCCTGCCCTCTGCCCCTGTAGCAAAGCTGATTAGCAGCTGGTCAGACTTTCTGAAAGGCTTAGTCCTGTCAAGGTAGAACCTGAGCTGTCTGTGCACATCCAAGGAGTGCAGGATCCTTTCTCCTTTATTCTGAGGATTAGGGAAAAAGGTTGGCAAATGGAAGGGTTGGTTTAGAGCCACATTGGATACCACCTTGGGCATAAAGGAAGGGTGAGTCCTGAGGGAAACCCTATCAGCATGGAAAATAATGAAGGGCTCCACCGCCATTAGTGCCTGTAACTCAGACACTCTTCTTGTTGAAGTAATAGCTAGAAGTAAGGCTGTTTTCCAAGAGAGGGATTTTAACTCTGCTGAAGCAGCAGGTTCAAAGGAGGGAAGTCTGAGCTTCTCCAGTATAAAGTTAAGGTCCCAGGTTGGGGTGGGAGCTCTCCTAGGGGGCTTTAAATTGTTAGCTCCTCTCAGGAACTGTTTGATGAGAGGGTGAGAAAAGAGGAGTCTCAGTATTATAATGAGCTGAGATGGCAGAGGCATGAATCTTAATGGATAAGGATAGGCCTCTGTGGAGCAGCTCTGCTAGGTAATCAAAGATATGAGGTAAGTTGGGCACAGCTGTGTCCTTTCCTTGAGACCGACTGCAAGAACAATATCTTTTTTCCATTTTTCAGCATAGGAATTCCTAGTACTAAGCCCTCTGGCCTCAAGGATGACGTCCAGCACCCGTTTGCCGAGGGATGCTGGTGGTGCATTTAGGGAATTACCCAGGCTGCAAGGTTTATGGTTTGCAGCTGTGGATGCAAAGTCTGTCCCTCCTGCTGAGACAGCAGGGAAGGTGTGTGATGCAGAATTTTCCTTGCAGATAACTGAGTCTTTGTGGCCAATAGTTTGAAGTAGGTTGTCAAGTAAACTTGTTTCTCTGGAGTGAGGAAAGCCATCTGGAAAGCCATCTGTGAAGTTGTGTTCAAGCTTGCTCACAGGAATACAATCTGTTGGCAGGGTAGTAATGGTGTACCCAAGAGAGGTTAGAAGTTTCTTTAAGAATGCCAGATGTTTTAATAACAAGTCCTGGCTTTCTGCCTGAATCAGACAATCATTCAAGTATGGGTATATTTGAATTTTTCTCTGCTGCAAAATGCAATGGCTGGAGCTAGACACTTTGTGAATACCCTGGGCGCAGTAGATAAGCCAAAGGGAAGTGCAGAGAACTGACAGTGCATGGAGCCTGCCCTGAAGAGTAGGTATTTCCTGCAAGATTCCCTTTATTGGAATGTGCAGGTAAGCTTCCTTTAAGTCTAAGGTTGCCAACCAGGCATCTTTGCCTAGCATAGGAAGCAGCTGTTGAAGCGTTAGCATTTTGAATTTTGAGATTACCAAAAAGGTATTTAGAATAGAGAGGTCCAGAATAGGACGCCAGGAGCTGTCTTTTTTCTGGGTACCAGGAAAAGTCTTGAATAAAAACCTTGTCCCCTTTCTTCTGCTGTGATAGGGTGAATAGCCCTGATACTTAGAAAATACAGAACCTACTGTTGGGCCTCTGCCCACTGATTTGGGGGTAGGTCTGGCCAACCATTTGGGGTTGGTAGGGTGTGGAAGTGGAATCTGTAACCTTGGGAAACTATATTCAAAACCCATTTGTGTTGGGTAATGAGTTCCCAGTTTTTTGCATGCAGGGCGAGCTTTCCTCCTAAGGGAGCAGGCAGTTGAGCAGGGCTTGGAAGGGTTAAGGTTAAGTCATTGTGACATTTTTCTGTAGGGGGGTGCCTTACTACTCCCTGCTTTGCAAGTGGGAGCCCCCCACTGCTTAGGCCTGTGTGTAGCCTGAGACTGTAACCTGGGTGGTCTGCTGTTCCCGGGTTTGGACTGAGAAGGCCTGGAAGAGACTGAAAAGGACCAATTCTTTGAAGACCAATGCCTACTAAATCTGGGAGGCTGTACTTGCAGGAAATCTTTAACAGTTTGCATAGACTTAGCTTTTTCCTCCATCTTTTTGAGGATTTCTTCCGCTTTGTTGCCAAACAGGCGGTCTTGGTTTAAGGGAGCATCCAGTAATTTAACTTTAACATGACCTGGCAAGTTTTGCTCCTTAAGCCAAGCATGCCTTCTAAGTACAGACCCAGTGACAGCAGCCCTGCAAAATGCTTCTAGAGAGTCAAAACCACATTGCAAAGTATGTTTACCAACTTGTTCTGCAGAATGCATTAAATCCTGTAATTCTTTGTGTTCAGCACAGCCAGGAATCAATATCATTTTCTGTTTAAGTAGCCCCATAATATGTTGCTGGTACTTTAACATATGAAACTGGCAATTCAAAGCCCTAATGGCCAAAGTAGCAGCAGTGTATACCTTCTTACCCCATCTGTCCAAGGCTCTAGAATCTCTATCAGAAGGGGTAGGATTTTTGGCAGCAGTAGCCTTAATGCCCTTTGGTCCTTGGGAAATGGTCTCTGGATCCGCAGTAGGATTCTTGAAGAGGAACTTTTGAGAGTCAGGTACTCTGTAATACCTGTCAGGTTTTCTGAGAGCTGGAGGTAAAGTGCCTGGGGAAAGGCTGGATTCCAAGAAAGCATCATCTACAATGGATAGCTAAAGGCCTGTGTTGAGGAAGGGCTAAGAATTACCTAAGCCTCTTTTTGGAGTCAGAGTAATCCTGGCTTTTCCAGCAGAAGTGCTCCCTAAGATTGTGCAAGGTTTCACCAAAAGAAAAATCTTCTGGAGGGGAAGCAGAGGGAATGGAATCCTCTGCATCAGAATCCTCATAGGTAGATAAGGGCAAATCCTGGCAATCAGAAGAAACAGAAATATCAGAATCCTGATCAGAAGAATCAGAATGAAAATCAGTTCTAGGTCTCTTAGAGGGGGAAGGCTGGCTCAGGGGGCTCTGCCCTAGGTCTCTTCTCTGGGGGCTGAGAGGCCCTGTCTGGGTGAGATTGAGATCCTCTAATTAAAGAAATTAAATCTTCTGCCAAGGAAAGCATTTGAGAACTAGAAGAGGGCCTGGATGTGGGGGGTTTAACAGGCACTGTTTTAGAAGTCTTGGCTGCTTTAGCCCTGGCGAAGGCCTTAATGGACATGGCAGCAGGAGGCCTAGCAGCACCACGTGCTGGGGTAGAGACATCCAAGGGAATGGTGTCTGATAAGTCAACCACCGTAGTGGGTAAAATTTCTGAGGTCGATTCAAGAGTTGTAGCAGGGGCCTCAGTTGTAAGAATAGGTTCAGCTGTACTTTGATCAGTTTTCTCGGTTTCAGCCGAAACCGAGACACTCGTGGTTTGCTTTACCGTGGTTTCGGCCGAAACCGCGGACCGCGAGTGTCGGTCTTTATCTTTGCGTTTTTTGGGGGTAGTCGGAGGATCCGACGGCATAATGTACGCAAAATCAGAACCGAAAAACTGTTCTGCAAACTCCGACCGACGCCTAAGCGTTCGTCGGTTGAAAGAGGCACAGGCCGAACAGGCTGCTACGTGGGCTGGGCCTAAACAAGGCAGACAGTAAGAGTGGAAATCTTTATGAGGTATTTGTTTCCCACAGGTTAAACAATTGTTAACTTTTTCTGACATCGGCTGAGGCAAGAAAGAGTCCCCAACGGGGTACTTAGCTTTAGAAGTCTTCGAAGTAGTATTCGGTAGAAGTAATCTCTGGATCCGACCGACCGGCACTTGCGAACAGCTTCTGCTTCGGGCGCCACGCGGCAAGAAAGACTGGGGAAAATGGCGTCGGCTGATGCTTTTATACCCGAAGACCAACAGAGATGACGTCGGGTGGAATGCGACATCAGCCGAAGCCGGACCCGGACTTTGGAATCCGGCCGACTGCAGGGCTGCCTGACGACAGGACAACCCACTTGTTATGACTGCAGATGCATCCATGAAGGACATCAGAAATATCAGAATCCTGATCAGAAGAATCAGAATGAAAATCAGTTCTAGGTCTCTTAGAGGGGGAAGGCTGGCTTCCTCTAATTAAAGTAATAAGGTCTTCAGCCATTCTAAGCATTTTTTTGGCATATGGGCCTGACCATGCAGTTTGGATGGCGGTTTTCTAGGTGTGGTGCGAGTTTTAGGCCTGGATGAAGAAGATGGCATCAGTTTAAAATGCAAGTCTGTAGGCCTGAATACACCCTCAGAAGCAGGTGCTTGCACAGAGGCTCTGGAACCATCCAAGGTAGAGACATCCGCAGGTTCCATAGTCGAAGAAGCATCTCGCGGCATACTGGACTCTGAATGGGTCTCAGTAGAGGCCTGCGAATCTGAAGTAGTGGGTATCAGAAAGCACCTGAATACCGGCGGACTGGCAACTAGCTTAACGGAAGCGTCGTCGGCAGTTTTGGACCTATGCGGTTTGTCTCCGTCTTTATCCTTATGTTTTTTCAGAAGATCGGTAGTCAGGTGGCTTAACGAAGCCATTTCGGAGTACAGATACCAAGTACCAAAATAATTTGCTGCAAATATAGCCCAACTTTGAATAGGTCGGGGGTTGAACAAAGCACAAAACCGACAGCGAGGGAAATCGTGGTCTGGGCCTAAGCAGGGAATGCAGTATGAATGAAAATCTTTATGACGTATTTGCTTTCCACAAGTAAGACAATTGTTAACTTTTACTGACATCAGTTGGAGCAAGAAAAAAGATCCCCAATGGGTTTTTTTTGAAGACCGGTTATGAAACTCGAAAATGAAAATTTCAGGAGTCAGCTGACCGGCACTTGCGAACTGCTTCTGCTTCGGGCACCACACGGCAAGAAAGATTGATGTAATGGCGTCGGCTGCATGTTTTATGCCCCTGACATCATGGAAGAAGAGACAGCATCCGACGCAGGAATCCAAGACTCTGGTATTCTGGCTGGCTGAAGGCTATCTGCAGGCAGATAACCCAAATGTGATGACTGCAACAGTGAAACACGAAGAACATCTGTAATATGTTCTTCGTGTTTCACTGTTGCAGTCCTGACAGCTGGGAAGATTCCCAAAGCTCAACTGAGGGTTGATGGAGATCAAGAAGAGGACAAGATCACCTGCAGGACTGCTGAGGCAAATCCTGCTCTGGATTTGGAGAAGGCTGGCAGGTGGTAATGTTTTGCTAAGATATGCACAGAAGAACAAGTGGCTGCTTCCTTAATGTCTTTGGTGGGGACCCTCTTAAATAAGGAAGGCTGTAAAAGAAGCTTCGGCCCTGGCAGAGTGAGATTTAACCAAATCTGTTTTTTTTTGCCATGATGGCTGTAGCAGAAGGAAATGCAGTGAGAGATCTGATCCAGGGGCGAAGGTGATGAACAGCTGATCAGATTTCCTGAAGGATTTTGTTCCATTCAGGTAGAAATGTAACATTCTGTGCACATCCTGGGAGTGTAGTAATCTTTCCCCCTTGTTCTGAGAATTGGGAAAGAAACTAGGTAGATGGATGGCTTGATTCAAAGACACATTGGTTACCACCTTAGGGATAAAGGAAGGGTTAGTCCTGAGGGAAACCTGTCTTTGTGGAAGATAATGAAAGGCTCTACTGCCATTAGAGCCTGCAACTCAGACTCTTCTAGCCGAGGTAATGGCTAAAAGAAGAGGAGTCTTCCAAGTGAGGAATTTTAAGTAGGCGTTAGCTGAAGGTTCAAAGGGGGCAAAGTTAATTTTTCCAGCACATAGTTAAGGTCCCATGGAGGTGTGGGTTTCCTCCCGGGAGGCCTAATGTAAATGAGGCCCCTTAGGAAGTGTTTCAAGAGGGGATGTGAGAAGATTGGGAGGAGAACAGGAAAGTGGGCAGAGATGGCTGAGGCATTCATCTTTATGAAGAAGTAGGATAGGGTCGTTATCTACTAGATTGGCTAGGTACTCCAGAATGGCTGAAATGTTAGCTGAGCTCAGCTCAAGGTGGTGCCTCTGGCACCAAGCAGGGAATCCATTTGGCTTCATAAGATTTCCTTGTGCTAGGCCCCCTGGATTCCTTCAGAATGCTTTGCACCTGCTGACTTGATTGGTGAAGCAGTTAGGTGCTGAGGGAAAATCCAAGCTGAAAGGTTCAGGATCTGCTGATTGAGGTGTACTATCCTCCCTTTGTCTTGGGTGAACAGGTCTACCCTATGCAGTAGCTGCCAAGGTTTTTGGCTGGTGAGCTGCAGGAGAAGGGGACACCAGTGTTGCCTGGGCCATTTTGGAGCTATCAGGATTGGTCCGTGGGCCCTCTTCTCTGATCTTTAGAAGGACTCAAAGCAGAAGGGGTAAGGGAGGGTAAGCGTAAATGAAGAGGTGAGTCCATGGGGAAGGAGAAGGCATCCTCTTTCCATGCTGATGCCCTTCTTGTCTAGGTATAGAATTTCTCCAGTTGAGCACTGTCCTTGTTGGCAAGGAAGTCCATCTGTGGTGTACCCCATTTTTATGTTAGGTTGTGGAAAATATCCCTCTGAAGGTGCCAGTACCCGTGGCAGATATTGTGCTAGGAGGTGGAGTCTCATGGAGTGTGTGCTGGGAGGTGGAGTCCCATGGAGTGTGTGCTGGGAGGTGGAGGTCCCATGGAGTGTGATGTCTCCCAGAGTTGCATGGCTAGATGGCACAGGGTGTGGGAGTGTGTGCCTTCTTCTCTGCTTATGTGGCATGTGACTGTGACGTTGTCTGTCTGCACTACCAGCACTCCTGGTATCTATGTTTCTTTGAAATCTAGTAATACCTTTAGAACTGTCATGAGTTCCTTCCAATTTGTGTGTCTCTTTTTGGTCTGTTGATCCCACGATCCAGGGGTTTGAAAATGTTGGGTATGGGCACCCCATGCAACGTCTGAGGCACACGTGGTGAGGATTTGGCCTAGAGGAGAGAATTTGAAAGGCAACTTTTGATTCTTGGTGCAAGCCTGTACCCACCATGAGCCTCCTGTCTGAGGCAAGGTATCAGGTGGATCTTGGTGTCTAGGGGCTGAGTGCTCTGGCACCACACATTCTTTAGATAACACTGAAGCTTATTCATGTGTAGCCTGGCTAGTGTCACCATGAGGACACAGGATGCCATGTACCCCAGAGCTCTGAGAAATTCTCTGACTGTAATGCACTGCTTTGCTCTGTAAGTTCTGGATGTAATTGGTCAAAAAATTGACCCTGTCTGGGGGGAGGAAGGCTTTTTGTAGGAGTCCAGGAGTGCCCCATGGAACACCATCTGTTTGGATGGCACAGTGATGGACTTCTTTAGGTTTAGAGTAAACTCCAAGGAGGTTAGAAGATCATGTGTCAATTTCAGGTATTTGAGGATCTGTTTCGAGTCTGATGCCTGTATTAGGCAATCATCCAAGTAGGGGTAAATCTGGACCCCTTTGTCCTGCAGTCAGCAATGGCAGGAGCTAGGCACTTTGTGAAAACCCTTGGTGCAGTAGACAGTCCAAAGGGCACAGCTGAAAAATGATAATGACTGGAGCTTGCTCTGAAGTGAAGAAAGCTTCTGTGTGACTGACATGGGGATGTGAAGGTAGGCATCTTTTAGGCCCAGTGACACCATGAATATCTGAAGGGCTAACATGAGCAGCAGTTTCTACAGAGTCAACATTTTGAATTTTGGTACCCTGAGGAAAAAAATTATGGTGGACAGATCCAGAATGGGATGCCAAGACTCCTCTTTTCTGGGAACCAGGAAGAGTCTTGGGTAAAATCACTTCCATTTATGATCTTCTGGAACCGATTCCACTGCTCCCTGGGAACAAAGGGTTTGAATTTGCTGTACAGCCAGCGTTTTTTTGATTTGGGGGTACATCTGGGTATCCTGAGGATTTTAATGGCTCTTTGAAAGTGAGTTTGTAGCCATGGGCAATAATATTTAGAACCCACTGATCTGAGGTAATATGGGTCCAGTTTTGATAGAAATGGCACAGTCTTCCACCTAGTTTTGGGGGGTTGGGGAGGGGGGGATGGAGGTGGAGTGTCATAATTGATTTCTGGCAGAGGCAGGTGTCTTAGAATTTCCTTGTTTGTGTGAGTCTGAGGTCCACTGCCTAGATCTTTGCTGCTGTGATCTATGGCTGGGGGTTCTGTCCCTCTGTGGCTTTCCCTGTTTGCTCCTATACTGGGTGGGAAAGGCCGAATGTTGGGCAAGAAAATTCCTGCTGAACCTGGGTGGTTGCACTTGCAGAAAGCCCTTAACTGTATACATAGATTTACCTTTTTCCTCCATCTTTTTTGAGGACTGCTTCAGCTTTTGCCCCCCCCCCCAAAAAAAAGCATTCTTTTGTTAAGGATGGCATCTAGGAGATTAGCTTTTACCTGTTTAGAGAGGGGTTGCTCCCTAAGCCAAGTGTGTCTCTTGATCACTGTGCCAGTGACAGCTGCCCTGCAGGAGGCTTTCATGGCATCATATCCACAGTGAAGAGTGTGTCTGCCACTTAAAAACTGGAATGGCACAGATCTAAAAGTTCCTTGGAGAGGTTTATATCCTCTAGGTCAGTCAGCTTTTGCTTTAGTTGGTCAAGAATTATTTGCTACTATTTGATCATATGAAATTGACAACTGAGGGCCCTCATAGTGAGGGTAGCAGAAGTCTATACTTTCCTTCTGAATCTATTAAGAGCCAAACTCTCTTTCAGTAAGTAAAGGGTTTCTAGAGATACTGGTCTTAGATCCTTTGGGGCCAACCACTTCAGGATCAGCAGTTAAATTTTTAAACAAATATTTATGAGAGTCCTAAGCCCTGTAGAAGTATTCAGGCTTTCTGGATGCAGGAAGGAGTGAGTCAGGATGTAAGGAAGCATTCTGAAATACATCTTCCACTACTTCCAGGACAGGTAAGATAGCTAAGGGTTTGTGCTCAGGTAGGTCTAAGAATTATTTTACTCTCTGTTTGGTCTGTAGGTATTCTTCTGTATCCCACTGTAAATGCTGTCTCATAGTATGAAGAGTCTCTCCAAAGTTGAGGTCTTAGGTGGAGATGCAGAGAGGACAATTTCCTCTGAATCTGATTCCTCATAAGAGAAATAAGCAGGTCCTTCCTCAGATGCACAGTCGTCTAAATCAGACTCTTCCTCTGAGTGCAGAGGGTCAGGGAGAAATTCAAGAAGGATGTCTCTTTTTCAAAAAACACAACAAAGTTTTGTTTTCACAAAATTTAGTAAGCACTTTCGTCTCCCAACACTGAGACTTCATCAGACTGAATCAATTGCTCTACAAAATGCATTTAACTAGATGAATACACATCACACGACTTGTCAGGCTAATACCTTAACCCTTTCCTTTTCAAATAAGCCACAAAATCTTCACGACATTTAACCTGACTTGCCATAAGTATTCAAGCCAACCTAGTTCTTCTTCTGCATTGAACATTGTTGCATAATCCCTTATTTCACCTAACACTAAAAATTTTAAATCTGAGAATTCCCATTTGTGCTCATACATTTTTTTGTTTTAATTTTCTGCTGGTTCGTCCTACATAAAATGCCCCACATGACCTGCAAATAATCAAATACACTACATACTTGGATTTGCATGTAAAATGTCCCTTGATATTAATTTTGTAGTTTATTGTGATTTCAGTAATACCATCATAAACTAAATCACATAAATTACAAGCTAAATTTTTGTGCATTCTTCCACTAACTGCCTTTTCATGTTTGACATTTAACTTATTCTGAAAGAAGTTTTTTAAACTTTTTCCTTTTTCATGCACAAACATAGGGCGTTCTTCTACTACTTTGTAAACCTCTTGGCAGCTTTTTAAGATCTTCCAATTATTATTTATAATCCATTTAATAGCTGCTGAGTCTACATTATTAGAAATTTGCATAGCTGTACTATAATCTTTATTTCCAGCCCTAGGAGTAGTAAAATGTACATTCTTTCTAACTGCACTAATTTCTTCTAGTCTCTTCTTCACTAAATCCTTTGGATACCCCTCTTGCTACAAATTTGTGGCATAAATTCTTGCTCTCTATTTCAAAATCTTCATCTTTTATAGTTAGCTAATTAACTCTTATTAGTTGTCCCTTTATCACATTTTATTTAGTTTTATTTGAATGCATACTGGTAAAATGCAAATATTTATTATTATACACATTCTTTTTGTTAATCTTTGAAAGTAACTTCCCATTTTCTTTAAATATTATTACATCTAAATATGCTATATTTAGCATATCAAAAGATGATGTAAACTGCAAAAAATGTACTAATACCATTAATACATGCTAAAAAAGTACTGAGAGAATCATCTCCCCTCCCCAATACAATAAACACATCATCAATAAAACAGTTGTACATTTTTATATTTTCAGTAAACTTCTTAACTAAAATATGCATTTTTTTTCCAAACATTCATGAAAATATTGGTATAACTGGGTGCCATTGCTGCGCCCATTGCCACACCATTGGTTTGATGCTAAATCACTTCATTGAACTTTAAGTATTTATAACTACGGATGACATCCAACATTTCCATCGATAGCCCTATTGTGTTAGTAGAAAATTGCTCAGAGGCCATTAATTCCATCTTAACCATTTCCATACCTTCCCCATTTAGAATTACAGTATACAAAGATTTTATATCTAAAGTGACCAATAAATCAGACTCTAACACATTCACTTTCATAATATTTTGAATAAAATCAAATGCGTCTCTAATATATGAATCACTCTTAGTAGCCACTTTTTGCAAATGCTTATCAAAGATAGAAATGGCTTCTATTTTCATACCTTCACTAGCCACATTTGGTCTCAAAGATGGATTTTCCAAGTCTTTATGAATTTTTGGTAAACCAAAAATTCTACTAAATTTAGGGGAGTCATTTCTAATATATTTCCTAATTTGTTCTGTGATTCTCCCTGTGTAAAACCATTCTTCAATCAAAGCATCAATAAATGCATACGATTTTTTAACTTTCAAAGGACATTTTTTCATAAAATGCAGTATCAGCCAACATTGTACACCTTTTTTGTTCACAGACAGCTCTATCTAATACGACCAAAGAATTCCCTTTGTCAGCTTTGCAAATTAACATATTTCATAATTAATTAGATCATAAAACATTTTGCATTCATGTGCTGTCATAATACTTATATTCACTTTGGTTGTCTAAATTCAATAATTTGCAATTCAGTTACAGTTAAAAAGATTTCAAGTTCCTTTCTTAGCGGTGGGTTGAAAGTGCTAGGTATAAAAACACATTACCACTGCTTTTATCAGTATTTTGATACAACAATTTAAAATTCAGGTTTCTAGTGAAGTCTCTTAGCTAATATCACTTTTTTTCACTCTTCCGGCTGTAAAAAAATTCCACCCCTTGCTTAAAACTCTGCACAAATTTTCATCCAATAATCTAGAAGATAAAGTAACTATTTTGAGACCACAGTCAACAAAATTCGAAATAGAACTGTCAGTACATGAAGTGAAAGGTAATTCCTCCACTTCTTCCATTGTTTTTTCCAAAAAAAAATTGTTTTGGCCACCTAAATTCGTTGCAGTTACTTCCACCCAAGTTCTGTTGCCATTCCGCCCTTTCTGATATACTTGTACACTCTGCATGTGCTGACTGTATTGAAAATTTGGATTAGCATTTCCTGAAGACTGTTTAGATCGATTATTTTCTTCAGAGTGTTGTTCACGTTGTGCTAGGCATTCAGACCTCCTGAGCCCTCCTTCCTCATCATCAGCTTGACTTTCCATGATGTCATTTCCTATATTGGATGGTGGCTCCTGATTCCCCACTTCTCTGGACTCTGTTGTCACTCTTACATATGCCACACCCTCTTCGTATTCCTTAAGGTCTCTTTGGAACTTTTTTATCTTACACTTTGATAAAAGTTCATTTCTTTAGTTAATTTGTCTTGAATTAAACAACACTTTGTGTCAAAACTGTCTACAGTCTATGAGCAAAAAAAAAAAAAAACTCACATTAACCTTGCAGTTTAGTTGATCAGTATTTTGTTTGCTCAAATTAGATAACATTTACACATACTGTAGCCCCACCTTTTGATTCAATTCCACTCATATCAATGAATTCCTTAGGGAACTCGTTACCATTAGGCATTTTAGGTATTCTAAGTCCTTTGGGAACTCTTTTCACTCAAAGACAACAGTCAAAATATAAAACATCCCATTGAAAATATTTTGATTAAATCTCTTTCCAGTTCCCTAAAAGACTCTGTTACATTAAACATGTAACTATTAGAGTTCACAAGATTGTTAGCAGCAAAAATGGGTCTGCAGGTGGGGTTAAACAACCAAACAGTACCTCACTGCTCCTTGATGGCAAGTTTTCATTCTTTTTTTCTAGTGAAAAAAGTTACCAAAGGACTAAGAATAACTAAAATGCCTAATGGCAACGAGTTACCTAAAGAGTTAATTGATAAATGGGTAGAACTGAATCAAAAGGTGGGGCTACAATATGTGGAAATGTTACCTAATTTGAACAAAGAACTGAGTAACTAAATTGCAAGATTAATGTGAGGTTTTTTTTTTCGCTCAAAGACAAACTGCAGACAATCTTGACACAAAGTTTTGTTTAATTCAAAACAAATTAACTTAATTAACTTTGATCAAAGTGTAAGATAAAAGTTCCAAAGAGACCTTAAGGAATAAGAAGAGAGTGTGGTGTATGTAAGAGTGACAACGGAGTCCAGAGAAGTGGGAATCAGGAGCCAACATCCAGTAGAGGAAATAACATCATGGAGAGGCAAGCTGATGATGAGGAGGGAGGGCTAAGGAGGTCTAAACATCTAGCGCAACGCAGACAACTCTCTGAAGAAAATAATTGATCTAAACAGTCTTCAGCAAATGCAAATCCAAATTTTCAATACAGTCAAACCATGCAGAGTGTACAAGTATATCAGAAAGGGCCGAATGGCAACAGAACTTGGGTGGAAGTAACTGCCACGAATTTACGTGGCCAAAAATTACAGTTTTGTACCTACCATAAATGTAGATGTTCGAGTGTATACACTGCTACAGTCATTACATTTGGGTTATTCTACCGTCAGGTGGTTCCCCAGTCGGCCTGAGTTCCAAAGTCTTGGTCCGGTGTCGGTTGCCGTCGCCTCCTCCCTGACATCAGTGCGACAGGGGTATATAAGATGCAGCCAATGCCATTTTCGTCAGTTTTTCTTGCCCCAGATGTCAGGTGCCCCCAAAAAGGTAGGCTATTCCAATTGCTAATAAAACATACATGAGAAAAGCAATCAACAACTTTCAGATACCAGCAAATACTCTCCATAGGTAGCAAAGGGTAGAAGACATAGGTACGTACCAGCAAGTAAGAGGGGAAGGAGGGAGGGTAACCTGGACTGCAGCAGTGTATACACTCGAACATCTACATTTATGGTAGGTACAAAACTGTACTATGTTCATCATGTTACACTGCTGCAGTCATTACACTTGGGTAGAATCCCAAAGCTGACGTAGGGTGGCTGGTACTATAAGGCATTAGGGGTGACTATAAGGCCCTGCAGCATTGCAGTGGTGAAGCCAGCTCTGGATTTAGAGTATAGAGGCAAATGGTAGTGCTTGGTGAAGGTATGTACAGAACTCCAAGTTGCTGCTTTCAAAATGTCCTTGGTAGTACTCCTCTGAGGTAGGCAGTTGAAGTGGCTGTTGCCCTGGTGGAGTGAGATATAATGCTGTTAAGTACACGTTTCCCATGGTGTGTATAGCAAAAACATATACAGTGTCCTATCCATTTTGAAATGGTCTGTTTTGAAATGGCTTTTCCCTGTGCTCCTGCAGCATATGCTACCAATAATTGCTCAGATTTTCTGAAAGCTTTGGTTCAAGTAGAAGCATAACTGCCTGTGTATGTCCAAAGAATGCAGTAGTCTCTCCCCTTTATTCTGTGGATTTGGATAAAAAGGTGGCAAGTGAATAGTTTGGTTTAGAGCCACACTTGATACCACCTTTGGCATAAACGTAGGGTTAGTTCTTAAAGACACCCTGTCCTGGTGGAAAATGATGAAAGGTTCCACTGCCATTACTGCCTGTTATTCTGAAACTCTTCATGCTGATGTTATTGCCGTGAGTAGAGCAGTTTTCCAAGAGATGTATTTTAAATCTGCTGTGTTAGCTGTCTCAAAAGGAGGTAAAGTTAATTTTTCCAACACAATGTTGAGGTTCCAAGTTGGAGTAGGTGCTCTACGGGGCGGTCTTATGTTTTAGCCCCTCTGAGGTACTGCTTTAGCAAAGGATTAGAGAAAATTTGTGGATCCGTGTTGTAATGAGCAGAGATGGCAGAGGCGTGGATCTTAATGGATGAAAAGGAGAGGCCTTTGTCCAGCATCTCAGTTAAATATTGTAGTATCTGAGGAATATTTGGGACAAGAGGGTCAAGGCTGTGAGCCTGGTTCCAGGCACAGAATCTCTTCCATTTATCCGTATAGGCTTTCCTGGTACTAGGCCTTCTGGCCTCCAGAATGACATCCATAACAGCTTTGGAGAGAGGCATTGCTTGCTTGACTAGGTAATCTTCCATGCAGCCAGGTTTAAAGTCTTTAGCTGGCTGTGAAGTATCTGATTGTTGTGCTGAGTCAGCAGCTGTGGGATCTGAGGCAAAATCCAGGGTGGTCCTTGTGCTAAGTTCTTCAAGATTGGGTACCAGTGCTGGCGTGGCCAGTCTGGTGCAATCAGGATCATCTTTGGCTCTTCCTGCCTGGCTTTGATGAGTACCTTTGGAAGGAGAGGCAGTGGTGGGAAAGCATATACTTGTAGGTTTTTCCACCTGAATGAGAGGGCATCCACTTTCCGTGCTTGTGGATGGTAAGTCCTTGTGCAGAATTTCTGTAGCTGGCAGTTCATTGGGGATGCAAACAGATCTATGTCCGGGCTCCACCATTTCTGTGTTATCATTCTGAATATTTGTGGATTCAATTCCCATTCGTGGGGATCCATGATGTTTCTGCTTAAGTCGTCTGCCAGTGTGTTTTTCTCTCCTGGCAGGAATTGTGCTTGCAGATGTATTTGATAGTTTAGAGCTGTGTTCCACAAGGTCATGGCTTGTCTGCAGAGGGGGTAAGAGTGAGTGCCCCCTTGCTTGTTTATGTACCACATAACTGTGGTGTTGTCTGTCTTTAATAGTAATTGTCCTGGATGTAGCAGGTCCTTGAAGGCTATTACGGCATTTTGTACAGCTAGCATCTCTTTTTGATTGATGTGAAGATGCCTTTCTTCTGCAGGCTACTTGCCCTGAACACATTTTCCTGCCATGTGTGCTCCCCCAAGCGTAATCCGATGCATCTGTTGTCAGTGTTTGCCTGGCTGTGGGTTGAGTAAAAGGCTGTCCCTTGTTGAGGTGACAAGCATGAGCCCACCATCGAAACTCCTGTTGTAGGCAAGGAATTAGTGGTATAACTGTTTCCAAACTTTGACAGTGTTGAGACCAGACACTCTTTAGGTACCATTGTAGCTTCCTCATATGCAGTGTGGCATATGGAATTAGTAGTATGCAAGATGCCATGTAACCCAAGGCCTGCAGAATTTTTCTTGCAGGGAGTTGGGTTCTTGTTGCCATCAATTGAAAATATTGAGTCAGATGTCCTTGCTTGTCTGGCGTGAGATAAGCCATCTGGGCCGTTGTATTTAAGCTGGCACCCAGGAATATTATCTCTTGTGAGAGCACTAGTTTTGACTTCTTTTCATTTACTGTGTACCCTAGGCAACTTAATAACTGTTTTACAAACGCCAGAGGCTTTAGAAGAATGTCCTTGCTCTCTGCTTGAATCA
The DNA here is from genome assembly GCF_019279795.1 of Protopterus annectens. Lineage (NCBI taxonomy): Eukaryota > Metazoa > Chordata > Ceratodontiformes > Protopteridae > Protopterus > Protopterus annectens. The sequence continues at coordinate 919,166,699 of NC_056727.1, read as the reverse complement.
GGCAGTCGTCCAGGTACGGATAAATTTGAATTCCTTTCTGTCTGCAAAATGCAATTACTGGTGCCATGCACTTTGTGAAGACCCTGGGCGCAGTAGATAAGCCAAAGGCCAGTGCAAAGAATTGATAGTGCATTGAACCAGCCATGAATCTGAGGTATCTTCTGCAGTTTTGTCTGATAGGGACATGCAGGTATGCCTCCTTGAGGTCCAATGTTACGAGCCAAGCTTTCTTGCCCAGCATGGGAAGAAGCTGCTGTAATGTCAATATTTTGAATTTTGGAACATCCAGGTAAGTGTTTAGGGAAGAAAGATCCAGAATGGGCCTCCAGGCTTTGTCCTTTCTGGGAACCAGAAAGAGTCTTGAGTAAAATCCTTGTCCTTGCTTCTGTGGTGGTACCTTTTGAATAGCTCTCATGTCCATGAGTGCTGTAATTTGTTTTTGAGCCTCTGCCCATTGATTTGGTGGCAAGTTTGGCATTCCTTTTAACCTTGGCAGAGTGTGAAAGTGGAACTTGTAACCTTGAGATACAATGTTGAGAACCCATTTGTCTTTGGTGATCATTTGCTAATTGTGATAGAAAAGTGCCAGTTTTCCACCCAAAGGGGCTGCCAAGAGAGAGCTGTTTGGCAGCTGTAGTGGAAAGTCATTGGGGCTGTTTTTTATAAGGTTGTGGCCTGTCTTCCCCTTCTTTCTGGCCTGATGCACCCCACTGTCAAGGCCTGCAAGAACCTTGTGGTTGACCTCTACCTCTTGGAAGTCTGTATCTTCCCCTTTGAGGTCTGTCTGAAACTGGTAAGGACCAATTCTTTGTTGGCCAATTTCTGCTAAATCAAGGAGGCTGAACCTGTAAGAAATCCTTCACCGTTTGCATAGATTTTGCCTTATCCTCCATTTTCTTTAATACCTCTTCTGCCTTAACTCCAAATAACACATCCTGCTGTAATGGTGCATCCAACAGTTTTGCTTTAACATGATCTGGTAATGTATGCTCTTTTAACCAAGCATGTCTTCTAATGACAGAACCTGTAACATCTGCTCTACAGGAGGCCTCTAAAGAATCAAAACCACATTGCAAAGTGTGTTTTCCCACTTGTTCAGCTGCATGCAATAAATCCTGCATTTCCTTTAAATTAGGAGGATCTGAATCTGGAAGCATTTTTTGTTTCAACTGAGACATCAAAAATTGATGATATTTTAACATGTGAAACTGGCAATTTAAGACCCTCATTGCTAAAGTTGCAGACGTATAAACTTTCTTCCCCCATCTGTCTAATGCTCTGGAATCTCTGTCAGAGGGGGACTGGATTCTTTGCTGATGAGGCCTTAACCCCTTTGGGTCCCTGAGAAATAGTTTCAGGGTCGGCAACAGGGCTTTTATAAAGAAATTTGTGTGAGTCAGGGACTCTATAGTATCTGTCAGGCTTAACTGGGGCTGGAGGTAAAGAATCAGGATTTAAGCTGGATTCAGTATACACATCATCCACAATATCTAACACTGGTGGAATAGCAAGGGGTCTGTGTTGAGGTAATAAAAGGAAGTCTCTGAGCCTTTTCTTGTATTCTGAGTAATCCTGGCCTTCCCAATGGAAATGCTCCCTCATGGTATGTAAAGTTTCCGCAAAGGAGTAATCCTCAGGCGGAGAGGCTGAAGGAATAGATTCCTCAGCATCAGAATCCTCATAAGGTGGTAAGGAATATCCTAGGTCTGAGGATGAATCTGAAGAGATGGATACCTGGTCGGATGAGTCATAATCTGCATCCAGTCTAAGCCTTTTATCAGGAGGGGGATGGGAACCGCTGATAGAGTAATTAGGTCTTCGGCCATTTTGAGCATTTGTTTCTTAGGCATGAAGGCCTGTCCTGGAGAATGCTGTGTTTGCTTCTTTGTTTTTAAAGTAGGTTTAGACTTAGCAGAAGATGTAATGCTTAACTGAGTAGGTCTGAAAACACCCTCAGAAGCTGCGGGTTGTTCAGCTACTCCGGATCCCTCTGAAGGGATAGTTTCGGTAGTCTGAATAACTTGTGTATCCGAAGGCCCAGCCATCTCCACGTGGGAGTCAGAGGCAGCCTGTGGTTCTACAGAAGAGGTCATCAGGGGCTGCAAAGGTGCCTCACTAAAAACCGGAGAACCAACGATTGGCCTAGAAGAGGCTTCCTTGTCAGTTTTGGGCCTCGGATGCCTATCCTTGTCTTTGCGCTTTTTATGTATTCCGGTTGTGGTAAGTTCCAACGGCATGGTATAATTGAATTTTCTGCCAAAATAATGTCGGGCAAAATCAAACTGACGTTTAATAGTGCGCTTGTTAAACCTAGCACAAACCCGACCACCAGTGACGTCGTGGTCTGGGCCTAGGCATGGGATACAATAAGAATGGAAATCCTGATGAGGTATTTGCTTCCCACAAGAAATACAGTTATTAACTTTTACTGACATTGGTCAGAGGCAATGAAAAGTTTCCCCAATGGGGTACCTAGCTTAGTAGAAGACTTTGGTTCTGGATTCGGAATGAAAATCTCAGGAGTCGGCCAACTGGCACTTGCCAACAGCTTTTGCTTCGGGCACCGTGCGGCAAGAAAGACTGACGAAAATGGCGTTGGCTGCATCTTATATACTCCTGTCGCACTGACGTCAGGGAGGAGGCGACAGCAACCGACATCGGACCAAGACTTTGGAACTCCTGCCGACTGGGGAATCGCCTGACGGCAGGATAACCCAAATGTAATGACTGCAGCAGTGTAACACGATGAACATCAAGCTTTTTCAGAAAAAAAACAATTGAAGTGGATGAATTAACTTTCACTTCAGGTACTGACAGTTCTATTTCTAATTTTGTTGACTGTCGTTTCAAAATAGTTAATTTGTCTTCTAGATTATTGGAAGCAAATTTGTGCAACATTGCTTAAGAGGTGGAATTTCGTTCCAGCTGCAACAGCGAAAAAATGATGGTATAAATTAACTAAGAGACTTTACTAGAAAGCTGAATTTTAAATTGTATCAAAATACAGACAAAAGCAGTGATCAAGTATTTTTTAGACCTAGCACTTTCAATCCACCGCTAAGAAAGGAACTTGAAATCTTTTTAACTGTAACTGAGTTGCAAATTATTAGACAACCAAAGTGAATACAAGTATTATAATATGACAGCGCATGAACGCAAAATGTTTTATGATCTAATTAATGATGAAAATATGTCAATTTGCAAAGCTGACAAAGGGAATTCTTTGATCGTATTAGATACAGCTGTCTATGAACAAAAAATGTGTACAATGTTGGTTGATGCTGCTTTTTATGAAAAACTGTCCTTTTTGAAAGTTAAAAAATCGTATGCATTTACTGATGCTTTGAAGATTGGTTTTACACAGGGAGAATCACATAGCAAATTATTAGAAATGACTCCCCTAAATTTAGCAGAATTTTTGGTTTACCAAAAATTCATAAAGACTTGGAAAATCATCTTTGAGACCAATTGTGGCTAGTGGAGGTATGAAAACAGAAGCCATTTCTATCTTTGTTGACAAACATTTGCAAAAAGTGGCTACTAACAGTGATTCATATATTAGAGATACATTTGATTTTACTCAAATTATTATGAAAGTGAATGTATTAGAGTCTGATTTACTGGTCACTATAGATATAAAATCTTTGTATACTGCAATTCCTAATGGGGAATGTATGGAAATGGTTAGGATGGAATTAATAGCGTCCAGGCAATTTTTTAGTAACACAATAGGGCTACTGATGGAAATGTTGGATGTCATCCTTAGTTATAACTTCAGGTTCAATTAAGTGATTTACCATCAAACCAATTGTGTGGCAATGGGCGCAGCAATGGTGCCCAGTTATGCCAATATTTTCATGAATGGTTGGGAAAAAAATGCACATTTTAGTTGAGAAGTTTACTGAAACTATAATAATGTACAAGGCATTTTATTGATGACGTATTTATTGTATGGAGGGGGGAGTTGTTTCTCTCAATACTTTAACATATATTAATAATATTAGTACATTAGTACATTTTTACAGTTTACCTCATCTTTTGATATGCTAAATATAACATATTTAGATGTAATAATATTAAAAGAAATTAGGAAGTTATTTTCAAGGATTAACAAAAAGAATGTGCATAATAATGCATATTTGCATTTTACCAGTATGCATTCAAAGAAAACTAACTAATGAGAGTTAATCAGCTAATTATGGAAGATGAAGATTTTGAAATAGAGAGCAAGAATTTATGCCACAATTTTGCAGCAAGAGGGTATCCAAAGGATTTAGTGAAGAAGAGACTAGAGGAAATTAGTGCAGTTAGAAAGAATGTAAATCTTACTACTCCTAGGGCTGGAAATAAAGATTATAGTACAGCTATGCAAATTTCTAATAATGTAGACTCAGCAGCTATTAATCGGATTATAAACAATAATTCGAAGATCTTAAAAAGCTGCCAAGAGGTTTACAAAGTAGTAGGAGAACGCCCTATGTTTGTGCAGAAAAAAGGAAAAAGTTTTAAAAGCTTCTTTCAGAATAAGTTAAATGTCAAACATGAAAAGGCATTTAGTGGATGAATGCACAACTGTTTAGCTTGTGATTTAGTTTATGACAGTATTAATGAAATCACAATAAATTACAAAATTAATATCAAGGGACATTTTACCTGCAAATCCAAATATGTAGTGTATTTGATTATTTGCAGGTCATGTGGGGGCATTTTATGTAGGACAAACCAGCAGAGAATTAAACAAAAGAATGTACGAACACAAACAAGCAGTTGAGATCAAAGATGAAAACAATGCTATAGGTAAGCACTGTAAAATAGGGAATTGTCAGATTTTAAATTTTTAGTGTTAGGTGAAATAAGGGATTATGCAACAATGTTTAATGCAGAAGAACTAGGTTGGCTTGAATACTTATGGCAAGTCAGGTTAAATGCATGCCACCCACCAGGGTTGAACAGCCGTGAAGATTTTGTGGCTTATTTAGAAAGAAAAAGAGTTAAGGGATTAGCCTGACAAGTCATGTGATGTGTATTGATTTATTTAAATGTATTTTGTAGAGCAATTGATTCAGTCTGGTGAAGTCTCAGTGTTGGGAGACTAAAACGCTTACTGAATTTGGTAAAAATAAAAGTTTGGTGTTTTTTATGGCCATTTTATTTAATTTATTTACAGTATTTTAAAATTCGGTTTACGTTTTGTTGCTGATGTCTCCTTTTCATTTCCTTGGGGTGATATCCCCTGAAGTCTATCTGGCCCTTACAATGTTAATGAGGTCTTCAACTAATATGATCAAATCCTGTTGGTGTCCCTAATATTGGGAGCCCATAGGCCTAGGCGAAGACCCTGACACAGTGCCTTTCTTTGGTATGGGTTTGGTCTAAGGTCTAGGCATGTCCGAAGCCATGGCGCCTGACTGTCTAGACTGCAGATTCACCAAAAAGGCCCTAAACCGAGAAGAAAAAAACACCACACAGCAGTAGAAGAGTCTTGGTTAGCAGTTGCTCGTCAAAATACACAGTTGGTCTTGGACCCAACCGAGGAGCTGAATATGTGCGCTGTAGAAGTCAAAGGGACCAAAGGCATGTCTGACACCAAATGGATCTTAACAGAGGCCTGGGTCGTAAGATCAAAGGTCAAAGGGACTGCGAAAGTGCTTCACCTTCTTCAACAATCAAAAGTCTAGTAGGTGAGTCAGATGGCAAGTGAGTGTTGTGGACCCAGGCTTTTGTTTCTTGTCTTTTCTGTGCTTAGGTACATTGAGCTTGGAATGATTGACAACGCCATAGTACGCGATTGCACAGATTCCTGCCTCAGAAAATGAGCTAAAAACTCAGATCTATGCCTAACAATTCTAGTGTTAAACCTAGCGCAGAAACTAAAGTTTGGGATGTCGTGGTCTGGGCATAAGCAAGCTACACAAAGTGTATGGAAATCATTGTATGGAATTTGTTTACCACAGCGGAGATGATTATTAACTTTATCGGACATGAGTCAAAGAAGAAAGAATAGGTTCCCCAACAGGGTACTTATCTTTCCTACAACACCTCCTCTCTGGTGTGGACCAACCAATGCCGTTGAAGTCTTCTTTGGGCTCTGCTAGCAAGAAAAGACTGAAGTGATGACGCAGGCTGGCTCCCTTTATACCCGAGCGTATTGACATCGGTTGATGCGCCCACCAGCCTGGGAGGCACAATAAGTTTCTCTGGTAGTCAGGCCGGCCAAGAGCTTTCACAGCAGGAAATCTCAACTGTCAGGACTGCAACAGTGAAACACGAAGAACATCTGAACAGTCCCTCTAGGCCCCCTGTAAATAATTAGCCATGGCTCCCCCTCAATGTCTGTGGTGGACGTTTGCAAGGCATCTGAGGATGTGCAAGAAGCAGGATCCAAGCCGGCTTCCGAAAAGGTCACGGTGGAAGAAACTGATGGCAATGCCGGACTATCCTCTGGGTTCGCACTCACCTTAAGTAAGATGTCCAGTGGAGGTCAGACAGCAGCAGACTCAGGCCTAGACTTCCTGGCCTTCTTCTTGAGTGGTGTCTGGACCTCGGGTCAAGCAGATTCTGCCATGATACCTTGGGCCAAAAGCTTGAGACATTGGCTCTCAAGATAAATGGAAAGTGAAGAAAGACAGCTAAGCAAAGTCTTGGTTACAAAAGCTTGACAGATGGAACACTTCAGTGTGGTTGAGAGATGCATCTAACCAAAACATATATCTATTAGAGCAGTCCTTATGGGGAATCTGCCTCCTACACTGACATTTCCCTTTCTTGGATAACACATAACCCACTGAGCAATGTAAGAAAAAGAAAAAAAAAACCCAAGTGGGTAGCTATCTGAAAGACTTCAGCTTGGTATAACCAGCAAAGTGAAGGGCGTTCAGACCAATGTATAAGACTGACAGCAATGAAGTTCTGAGTTGGGATTGTATGTACACCACCTTTATGCCCTATGCTTGTGCAGGGAGCATACATCTGACATAGAAATCTCTTTAGGTAACAAAAACTTTAGTATACTAATAGGATGTTGGGCTGTCCTTGGCAGGAGATCCCAGAGGTGATGAATACTGTAACAGTGAAAAGGAAGGACATCCAGAGCAAGCCAAGGGGAAAAGGTTGCCTATGCGCATCCAGGAAGGGGAAAAGCAAACAAGAATAAAAAAGGACTCTCAGTCAGAAGAAAAGCCACAGAAAAGAAACCCGTGAGAAGTAGGACATCTACTGTTACGGCAAGATTTTACACAACTGTACTATATCCTTCCTTATCGCTGCTGCAGTACTCTTCACAGATGGGAAAGTACAAAAGCTACTGGACATGATAGGTGGTGGAAGACACAGAGAAGCCTTCCAAAAACCCCTGCAAGATGGTCTGGCGAAAACTGCTCTGGCTCTAGAAATGACATTGAACTTGTATAGGACCAATTAGAAGCTTCTAAATGGATATATTATCCAAACCCTTGAAAAAAGCACCAGAACAGGCCACAGCCCTGGCATAATGAGCACAAACTGAAGAAAAAAGCTGTTTGTCATGAAAAGAATGTCTGTCAATTCTATGTTAATCCAAAGTGCAAAGGAACCGCTCACTATCATTCTGTGGAGAAGTAAAAGAAGAAAGATGAACAGTTTGATTTAAGGACAATTCATTAATCACCTTGGACATAAAAGAAGGACTGGTATGAAGAGACACCCTGTCCTTGTGAAAAAAAAGGCAGAAGTAAGGGTAACTAACAGTACAGTTTTCCATGTACAATACTGCAAGAAAGAGAAAGCTGCAGGTTCAAAAGGAAACCCAAGTTAATTTTTCAAAAACAAAATTAAGGTCCCAAGAAGGAGGAATAGGTTTTCTTGCAGGCCTAATATAAAGGACGCCCTTCAAAAACAGTTTGACTTCAAAACTAGAAGGCAGTGGTGGAGTTAGAAGCAAGAAAAGCAGAAATGGCTGACAAATGAGCTTTAATAGAGGAATATGTCAGGGCAGAAAGGAGCAATGCACACAAAGAAAGGACCATAGGAATACCTGCAGAAAAAGTTTCCAGATCATGGCTCAGACAGTAAATAGAAAAACCTCTTCTATTTTAGCAAAATAGGATTTTCTAGTAGTGAGTTCTCTAACATTCTGCAAAACCAAAAAAAAACGTTCTCAGGAAAATGGTGTCTGAAAGGCATCAAAACCCTATCAATCAAAGAGTCAAATAAAGGGTAGACAAGTGATAGTGAATGAGAAGATCCATCCTGTGAGGTAACTTGTAATGACTGTCTTTGGCCAGATGGAATAGAAGGGGGAAATTGATACTGTCTGGGCCAAAAGGGAGTCACCAGCAAGATTTTGGGTGTGTTCCACAAGATCTTGTGCAGGACTTTTGGCAATAAAGGAAGAGGAGGATAAATACAGAGAAATATCCCCTTCCAGGAAAAAGGCATGGCATTCACTTTCCAAGCCAGAGGACTTGGAACTCTCGAACATAACCTTGGAAGTTGTCTGTTCAAAGGGGAGGCTAAAAGACATACTTGAATCATACCTCAATGATGAGCAATGTCAAGGAACACCTCCCTGTGAAGCATTCATTTCTAAGGATCTGACTGGACCATGTTGGGGTGCCTACTACTAGATTTGGCTCTCAAACCATCTGAAGGGACAAGTGATGGTGGAGAGTAAAATCCCAAGCCTGTGGAGCCAGCCTGCAAAAGACATGACTTTGTACCTCCTTGCTTGTTGATATCACATGGCTGTGGTATTCTTTATAAAAACCCTAGATGGCCGGGGATGTAAAGGGAGTAGAACATGAAGAGCCAGAATAAGAGCTCTCATCTCCTTGACACTGATATGTTCTTCTATTTGTGGAGGAGTCCAAATCCCCTAGACCCAGACATTGTTGAAGGAGGCTGTCTAAACTTGATCCGAAGCATCTGTGTACATCTCCTGAGTAGGAAGAGGAACCTAAAGGACAAGCTGGGATTCACAGAGAGCTGATAAATCCAGCAGAGAAACTCGAGCTTGAGGCAATGTAATAGAGAAATGGGACAATCCAGAGGATGGAAATGCTGAAGCTAAATGGCTTTGAGGTACCACTGAAACGTCCTCATATGGACTCTAGCAAAAGGAACCTAAGGAAGGGTGGATGCCATGAACCCCAGATCCCTAAGGAATTTCTTTACAGTATGCACTGGAAGAGGAAGAAGGGACTGAAAGTAAGCTTTCAAGGACAGGACCTTGAAGGAGGCAGAAGAGCTATCGCTGGCACAATCTGTATCCAGCAGTCTAGAAAAACCTGATGTTGAGAAGACTTTTTGAGGTTCAAGGTGAACCCTAGACTTTGCAAAAGAAGTACTGTAAACTCAAGATCCTGAAGATGATGATGCTGGGAGGGAGCTTGAACCAATACGTGTTCTAAATAACAGCAAATCTGAATTCCCTAAAACCTGCAGAAGGCAACCACTGGGGCTACCACACTTGGTAAAAAACATCGGGGCCATACAGAGACCAAAAGGCAAAGCAGAGAATTGATAATGTGAGGAAGACAGAGAAGCATAGAACTTTCCTTTTTTTTTTTTTTCAAAATTTTTTATTAATTATATGAATAGCAAGACAATTAAAAGATTATACATAACAAGAAGGCATAAATGAACATATAACAATTTATCTAGTGATAACAACCTTCATGAGATTTTGATAAGTTATTTAGAAATAAAACATACACCATATGTACACTATATACAAGTTAGGCAACCTGAGAGAAAAAAAAAAAAAAAAAAAATATTTAATATTAACTATTTAATATGTTTAGAACCTTTTCTAACACAACCTTTGTAATAGCTTTTTTTTTTTGGACTTCCACCTAAGTATCTTTGAGCATCAATAAATTTAAAAGCCATTTTCTGGAAAGTAACCCATTTTAATTTAGAACGATCAATCCAATTTTGTATTATATAAAGTTTTAGTAATGAGCAAATAAAAATGATAACATGAATATTAACTTTTGAAAGATGAATCAATGGAATATGTAGAATAGCGAATTCCCACGTCAACGTGGATTTTTGATATCCCATTTTCTGCAGTCTGACTTTCAAAGATGTCCACAATCTGTGAGAAAAATGACAATACCATAGAATATGAAGGAGGTCTGCTTGGGGATGAGAACAGCATGAACACCAAAGGGGACTTATTTGGGTTAAATTTGTTTAATTTGATTGGGGTAAAGTAGGCATCATTATTAATCATTAATTGTGTGTATGCTAATTCTTTAAAAGGGATAAATTCCTTAGTGTGTCTAATAGCCAGGACTTTCTGAGATTCTGACAATTGGTAATTATAATTCAACCAAACATTAGATAAAAGACAGTTGTGGTCCATCATTAAAGAATTAATTAATTTATATGAGTTTGAGAGCATTTTATCAGATGATGAAAGTATTTTGATAATCGTGTTAAGGTTTTTCAATTGTGAGTCTATGGGGACCAGAGATACAAATTTGTTTTTAATTATTGCTCTTAGTTGTGTAAGAATTGGTGAGTAATTCCAGTTTACTTTCAATAACTTACGCCAGTCAGATAAAGGCAAGTCAAGATATTTCAAAACATCTCCTACTTTTAGATTTTTAATTAAAGGATAGTTTGTTAAGTTCAAAAGTTTATTGTCCAATAATATATTTGGGTTTAGATGAATTGGCTGAACATGGTGCGAGATCTTTTCTAGTTTACACATTTTGAGTAAGGTTTGGAAATCTCTAATCTTTTGTTTAAATAATGTAGATATATTTTTAATAAATAAACTATCCAGAGAGATAAAGGGAATAGCTTCAGGATTTAAATTATTAGAAATGACATAATTATACCATAATTTTATCCATAAAGAGTGATTTGGATAAGAAGTGTTATTGAATTTAGAGATAGTAAGAAGTTTATTGGATGAGACAATCAAATAATAGAGATAAAGATTAGGTAAACCCAAACCTCCCTTGTCCTTCGAAAATGCCAATCTAGAATAGGAAATTCTAACAGATTTAGGGAACCATATGAATTTTGCCAAAGCTTTATTTACAGACTCAAAAAATTTTTTTGAAATTATCTGATCAGATGATGAGAATTGGTAAAGAAATTTAGGCAGAATATTCATTTTAATAATGGCCACCCTTGAAAGAAATGAAAGGTTTAGATGCAAGAAGCATAGAACTTTCCTGAAGATGGTGAATAAGATTGTGAAGGTAAGTATCTTTCAAATCCAGAGACACCAAGAAAGCCTGGAGAGACAGCAAAGGGAAGAGAGACAGAAGAGACAGGATCCTAAAGGAAGGAACCTGCAGAAAGTTGTTGAGGAAATAAAGATCCAGAATAGGTCTCCCAGACCCCTCCTTTATCTGAAATGGAAACACTCAGGAATAAAAACCCTGTGGGCCCCTTTTTTTTGGGGGGGGGGTTTGAATGGTTCCCAGCAGCAAAAGATTTTGCAGAATAAAAGGAAAATAAAGTATCTGGCAAGCAGGAGGTTGGAGAAGACCAGAAAAGGGAGGAAGGGACTTCAAAACCATAAAATAACCCTTTTGGATAATGGAAAGCACAAAAAAGTCTGTGGTTATTTGCTGCCAAACAGGAAAGGACAGAGTTAACCTGAAGTAAACAGGAACCTGGCTGAGGGGAACATAAGCCCTAGCAAACCTAAGAGGCTCAGACTCCTACCTAGATTCAATAAAAATACCAGAGATTTCAACCTTAACTAGAGGTGGCTGAAAGTCAGATGGAAGCAAATTTGTCAGGGAAAAAAGGCTTTTGAATTTTATAACCATGAGACTATTTATCAGGAAAAAAAACTCTTGAAGGACCTTTTAACCCCAAGAAGGTTGCCTTGGCTGCCTTTGGACACAGGAAGACTTCCGAGAGTAATTCCTCTGGAACCTAGAGATAGGAGACAAAAATATTTGCTTCAGGTCCTGCATAAAGTACACTTGCATACGTTTACCATAAATGTAGACGTTCGAGTGTATTCACTGTTGTAGTCATCACACTTGGGTTATCCTGCCAGGGGAAGCCCTCAGTCGGACTGAATACCAGAGGCTTAGCATTTCTGCATCGGTTGCTGTCGCTCCAGGACTGATGTCAGGTCGCCAGTGGTATAAAAACAGGCAGCATATGCCATTACATCAGTTTTTCTTGCCCCAAATGTCAGAAGCCCCCAAATAGGGAGCTAGGTTATGGTGGAATAACACTACCAGTAGAAAGTAAATACCAAATAGCTCTGTAAGGAGTGAGGAAGTGAGACAGAGTGACAAAGGGGGATGAAGGGTGGGAAACCAGGACTGCAACAGTGTATACACTCAAACATCTACATTTATGGTAAGTGTACACAACTGTACTATGTTCTTCATGTTTCACTGTTGCAGTCATCACAACTGGGTTGATACCCAAAGCTGAAGGCAGTCAAGAAGAGTTGGGGCTGGTTAGTATGCCCTGCAGGACTGAGGTTGCAAAGCCTGCCCTGGATATGGAAAAGATAGGCAGGTGGCAATGCTTGGTGAAGGTATGAACAGAACTCCATGTTGCAGCCTCCAGAATGTCCCTGTTAGGGAGCCCTCTGAGAAAAACTGCAGAGGTGGAAGTTGCTCTAGTGGAATGTGTTCTGTACCCCCCGTGGGGGTGGTTTCCACTGGTGCTTGTAACAGAAATGGATACAGTGTGCTATCCATTTGGAAATGGTTTGTTTTGATATGGCCTTGCCTTCTGCCCCTACTGCAAAGCTGACTAGTAACTGGTCAGATTTCCTAAAGGGCTTAGTCCTATCTAGGTAGAATCTGAGCTGTCTGTGCACGTCTAAAGAGTGCAGGATCCTTTCTTCCTTATTATGAGGTTAAGGGAAAAAGGTGGGCAAATGAATAGATTTGTTGAGAGCCACACTGGACAGCACTTTAGGCATGAAATTTGGGTTAGTCCTGAGGGAGACCCTGTCAGCATGAAAAATGATGAAGGGTTCCACAGCCATGAGTGCTTTTTACTCAGGTACTCTTCTAGCTGAAGTGATGGCCAGAAGCAAGGCTGTTTTCCAAGAGAGAAATTTTAACTCTGCTGAAGCTGCAGGCTCAAAGTGGGGGAGAGTGAGCTTTTCCAACACAAAGTTAAGGGACCCAAGCAGGGAGTTGTTAGCCCCTCTAACGAACTGCTTGATGAGGGGGTGCAAAAAGAGGTGGCAGTGTGCTGTAATCAGCAGAGATGGCAGAGGCATAGATTTTAATAGAAGAGAAGGATAGATCCCTGTGAAGCAGGTCTGCTAGGTAATCCAGGATGAGAGGTAAGGATGGCTGTGTTGGTTCAGCTCCTTTATCCTGGATCCAGCAGCAATACCTTTTCCACTTGTCAGCTCAGAATTTTCTAGTGCTGGGTCATCTGGCTTCACGTACAATGTCCAGGACTTACTTGCTTATGGAGGAGAGGTCAAGGAATAAGCCAGGCTGCAATTGTGGATGCAAGAACTCTCCCTTCTGCTGGGTCAGGAGAGTTGGAATCTGAGGGAGGTGCCATGGAGGCAACGGTGACAGACTGCTCAGAAGTGGGTACCAGTGTTGGCATGGAAGGTCTGGGGCAGTCAGGATTGCCCTTGATCTTTCCTCCCTTATTTTGAGTAACACCCTTGTAAGAAGAGGTAGAGGGGGAAATGCATAGATCGAGAGGTTTACCCATTGAAAGGGTAGGGCATCCACTTTCCAGGCCTTGCTGTGAGGTTCCCTGGTACAGAATTTGCTGAGCTGGTGGTTGTTGTGGGAGGCAAATAGGTCCACCTTCAGGGTACCCCATTTCTGGATTATGAAGCTGAAGGTGTTGTGGATTTACTGCCACTCGTGTGGGTCTAGGAGAGTTCTGCTTAAGTTGTCTGCCAGAGAGTTTTAGCTGCCTGGCAGGAATTGTGCTAGCAGGTGAATCTGCATGGCTGAAGCCGTGTGCCAAAGGAACATGGCTAGCCTGCATAGTGGGTAAGAGCTGGTTCCTCCCTGTTTGTTGATGTACCACATCATTGTGGTGTTGTCTGTTTTGATTAGTAGAGGACCCGGAGAGAGTAGGGGTCTGAAAGCTGTCAGAGCATGCTGAACAGCTAGCATCTCTTTTTGGTTGATGTGCAGATGAATTTGATTTGGGCTCCAGTGGCCCTGAATGCACCTGGGTCTGTGGTTAGGGTCTGGGCGGTGTGGGGTTGTGAAAAGGGAAGTCCCTTGTTGTGGTTGCATGCTGCTACCCACCAAAGAAAATCTTTCCTTAGACAAGGTATCATAAGTATAATAGTTTCCAGGTCCTGAGAATGTTGACACCAAAGGCTTTCTAAGGACCATTGAAGTTTCCTCATATGCAGTCTGGCATATGGAATTTGTAGAATGCAGGAGGCACTGAACCCTAGAGCTTGCAGGATTTTCCTTGTGGATAACTAGGTTCTGGTGGCCAGTTGAGAGAAGTAGCCTATCAGATAGACTTGTTTTTCTGGAGTAAGGAATGAAATCTGGGATGCTGTGTCCAGGCTTGCTCCCAGGAATACAATTTTCTGACTGGGAACTAGTTTGGATTTCTTTTCATTTATAGTGTACCCCAGTAGGGTCAGTAGGTCTTTTACAAATGTCAGATGCTGCAAAAGCTTTTCCTGACTGCCTCCCGGAATCAGGCAGTCATCCAAGTAGGGGTAAATTTGAATATTTCTTTGCCTGCAAAAAGTAATGGCTGGAGCCAAGCATTTTGTGAAAACTCTGGGAGCAGTGGATAAGCCAAAGGGAAGTGCAGAGAAAGTACAGTTTTGTACCTACCACAAATGTAGATGTCCGATAGGTATGCATCTGCAGTCATCACATATGGGTTGTCCTGCCTCAGGCAGCCCTTCGGTCGGCCGGATTCCAAAGTCTGGGTCCGGGGTCGGCTGATGTCGCCCCTTCCCCGACGTCAGAGCGCCTGGGGTATAAAAGCGTCAGCCGACGCCATCTTCCTCAGTTTTTCTTGCCCCAGATGCCAGGTGCCCTCTAAGGAAGGCTAAATTTGGAGAAATGCAATAGATTCCAAACATGCACAGAAATATATACATATAAATATATATATATAAAAACAAATACACCATAATAGATAACCCCAGCTAGCTATGAGAGGGAGAAGTACCCAAGAAATACCACAGAGGGGAAGGAGGGAGGGTAAACCTGACTGCAGATGCATACCTATCGGACATCTAAATTTATGGTAGGTACAAAACTGTACTATGTCCTTCAAGGATGCATCTGCAGTCATCACATATGGGTAGAATACCATAGCCAATCTGGGGGTGGAGGATCTATGTAAAGGATGGTGTAGCTAAAATGCCCTGCAGGACTGCCGTAGTAAAGCCTGCTCTGGATCTGGAATATAAAGGTAAGTTGTAATGCTTGGAAAATGTATGCACGGAGCTCCATCTAGCAGCTTCTAAAATGTCCTTGGTAGCCACCCCTCTTAAGAAGGCTGTGGAGGTGGCTGTGGCTCTGGTCGAATGAGGTCTGTTAGCTGGCACAGTTTTTCCATGAAAGGAGTAACAAAAACGAATGCAATTCCCTATCCATTTAGAAATTGTCTGTTTTGAAATTGCTTTTCCTTGTGCACTAGCAGCATATGCTACCAACAGTTGGCCAGTTTTTCTGTAACTTTTAGTTCTGTCCAAGTAGTAGCGCAACTGTCTGTGTATGTCCAGGGTGTGCAGAAGCTTTTCCCCTTTGTTTTGAGGATTTTGAAAGAAGGTAGGCAGGTGAATAGCTTGGTTTAATGAGACCCTGGATACCACCTTTGGCATAAATGAAGGATTGGTTCTCAATGAGACTCTGTCTTGATGAAAAATAAGAAATGGCTGTACTGCCATGAGGGCCTGTAACTCAGATACTCTTCTTGCTGAGGTTATGGCCAGAAGGAAGGCAGTCTTCCAAGACAGGAACTGTAGTTCTGCAGATGCTGCTGGTTCAAAGGGAGGCAGTGTTAGTTTTTCCAACACGAAGTTAAGGTCCCAAGTAGCACTTGTGGTTTCCTTGGAGGATTGATGTTTTTAATTCCCCTTAGAAACTGTCTTAGGAGAGGATGAGAGAAGACAGGTGGATCAGTATTGTACTCTGCTGAAATTGCTGAAACATGAATTTTAATGGAAGAGTAAGACAGGCCATTGTGGAGCATTTCTGCCAAGTATTCCAGGATATGTGCCATGTTCATAACTTTCGCATCTAGGCCCTTTGTGGTGCTCCAAGTGTGAAAACTTTTCCATTTTGCTGAGTATGCCTTTCTTGTGGAAGGCCTGCGAGCTTCCATGATGATATCCTTCACTCTCTTGGATAGCTTATCCTGGGGATGAATCAAGGTATTTTCCAGGCTGTTAGTTGCAATGTTTTCAGGGTGGAATGCAGAGTTTTATAATTGTGCTGTGTCAGGAGAAGTGGCCATTGTGGAAGAGGCCATGGTTTCGTGCATGACATGCTCTTTAGCAATGGGTACCAGTGCTGTCTTGGCCAGTCGGGAGCTATCAGAATTACTCTTGGCTGCTCTGCCCTGATCTTCAGTAAGACCTTGGTCATTAATGGAAGAGGTGGGAATGCATACACTGTTAAAGCTCTCCAGCTGAAAGAGAGGGCGTCCACTTTCCATGCTTGTGGGTGGTATGTCCTTGAGCAGAATTTCTTCAGCTGATGATTGTGTGGGGAGGCAAAGAGGTCTATGTCCGGCCTCTCCCATGATTGTGTTATCTGAAGGAAGATGTCTGGGTGCAGCATCCATTCATGTGTATCCATGATGTTCCTGCTTAAGCTGTCCACCAATATATTGCCCTTTCCTGGCACAAACTGGGATTGCAGTTCTATATTGAGTGTCAAGAAAAGTTCCCATAGATTCATTGCCAGTCTGCAAAGAGGGTAGGAATGGGTGCCTCCTTGCTTGTTTATGTACCACATAACTGTGGTGTTGTCTGTCCTTATTAGCAGGTGGCCTTGATGTAGAAATAGCTTGAAGGCCTCGATTGCATGTATCACTGCCAGCATTTCCTTTTGGTTTATGTGCATGCGTAGCTCTTTTTGTGACCATAGCCCTTGAATGCACCTTCCCTCCATGTGCGCTCCCCATCCGTGGTCTGAAGCGTCCGTTGTAATGGTTTGGCTGGCTATTGGTTTGCTGAAGGGCAGACCCCTGCTTGACTGGCTTGCTTGAGCCCACCACAGAAATTCCCTTTGAAGGCATGGGATGAGTGGTATCAAAGTTTCCAAGCTGTGACTGTGCTGAGTCCATAAACTCCTTAGGTACCATTGTAGTTTCCTCATATGTAGCCTTGCTTGTGGAATCAGAAGAATGCAAGAAGCCATGTAACCCAGGGCCTGCAGGATTTTCCTTGCAGTCAGCTGAGTTTGTCTTGACAGATTTTTGAAGTAATCCGGTAGTTGACTTTGTTTTTCTTCTGTGAGGAAAGCCATTTGGGTGGTTGTGTCTAGATTCGCACCCAGAAAAGCTATTCTTCGGGATGGAACAAGTCTTGACTTGTGAATGTTGACTGCATATCCCAAGGCCTGAAGTAGGTGGATGGCATAATTCAAGTGTTTTACCAAAATTTGTTGGCTGTCCGCTTGTATAAGGCAGTCGTCCAGATATGGGTATATTTGCATCCCCTGAAGTCTGCAGTGTGCAATTACTGATGCCAGGCATTTCGTGAATACTCTGGGTGCAGTAGATAAGCCAAAGGGCAATGCTGAGAACTGATAATGCTCTGAACCTGCAAGAAATCTGAGGTGTCTTCTGCAACTTTGTCTGATAGGGACATGCAGGTATGCCTCCTTGAGGTCCAGAGTTACCAGCAAAGACCCCTTGCCCAGCATGGGAAGGAGTTGCTGTAGAGTCAGCATTTTGAATTTTGGCACAATGAGATAAGTATTCAGTGTGGACAAGTTGAGAATAGGCCTCCATTGCTTTTCTTTTCTTGGAACAAGGAATAATCTGGAATAAAATCCTTGGCCTTGTTCTGAGAGAGGAACCTTTTCTATAGCTTTCATTTGCATTAAGTTGGAGATTTGTTTCAAAGCCTCTGCCCTTTGATTTGGTGGCAGGTCTGGCATGCCTTTTCTTTTTGGTAATGTGTGGAAATGGAACCTGTATCCTTTGTCTATTATTTGTAGTGTCCATTTGTCCCTTGTAATACTGTGTATTGTAATGCACTTCATGAATGTAATTTATGATGCATTTTGCACTCTTCAGTTGGATAAATGTTGTTCTATATGATTTTTTATTATATATTATATATTTTTTAATTGTATAGTTTATACATTTTTATGAGTGTGTGGTTTAGCTTTGCATCTCAGCCTACTCATCAATTAATTAATTAATTAATTTTGGTGCCTAAACTGCTATATAAGGAATTTTTTAGAATTATTCAAGGTTCTGATGAAATCTGTGTCAGCAGATGAAAGCGCTTAACCTTTACTGTCAGTGGATTTATGTGGTGATTTTATGTGTTTCGTGTGGATTCGTGTTATTAAAGAGTTGAACTGTTAACATCTTGAGCAGCGTTCTTCTTGGGTTCCCAGTCATTTGGAGTTATTTTTGGTTCATTTTGGCTTTTATACATTCCTTGGTTATTCGTCGTGATGGCTGAAGTTCCTGAGATCACGCCAGCTCAGTCCGACAGAGAGGAGCTTGTCTCTTTAAGGGCGGAGGTCACGTCTCTGCAAGCCGACGTTGCTAAACTTTTAGACATGGTAAGCAAGCTTGCGACGCTTACTAGCACTAACAAAGTACAGATTCTAACCAACAACAACGGACCGGATGATTTTGCAGAGGCAAACGACCTTAATATGGGCAGACAAGGAATTGAAACCAATTCTAACACCTTATCGGATATCCCCAACCCTCAACCCCACCATTCGAATTGTATTGCAACTGATGGGGTGGCTCTCACTCAGTCACAGCAGCTCAATTTAAATGAAGTAGCCGTGGCGGAAAATCACTTGAATATTTCTTTGGAAGCAGACTATACTTTCGACTTCAGTCTGTTCCATCTTGATGAGGAATCGCGAAAAACAGGGACTAGACCCAAAAGGAAGGACGTTGGAAAAACTTATTCTACGGTGGTAAACCACCATACGACACAGAAAGGTACTGTTAAGCATAATAGCAATAAAAAAGTCAGATCAAGTCCTATGGACAAACATAATGTGCAGAACAGAAAGAGGAACTGTTCAGTCAACGATGACAATTGTTTTAAACATTCTAACATTGATAATTTTATAAATAGAGATGTTGTTTTTAAACATAATGAACGTGGTTTTGAATTGTATAGAACTGACACTAATTATGAGGAAGATGGAGTTAAACAAAAGATTTATACATTGGGTAAGAAGCTGTTACAGGCAAAAAGTATTAGAATTGACAACGCTTACCTGCAGCAATGCATTAATTTGGGCATTACACCTAAAGGGTTAAGGTTTTTTAAATTACCCTTAGGTTTAGAGTATACTGAAGATATTATGCATGAATTTAATAATATGTTTGATCAATTTGGTTTAATGTTTATGGAGAAACTTATTAAATGTAATGGAGACAAAATGACACGTATTACTAATGAAATTGATTTACTTAATGAAGAAATTTTACAAGACAAGCACTTTGAACAATGGTATGATTTATACCACAAACAATTTAATTCAGTAGAGAACAGGGCGACAGTTATTTTTAACAGAAAGAATAGCAAGATAGACAGGGATTTGATGTTGTACAAACAACGGAGAGCATATATATGGCCTCAAAGTAGAAATTATGCAACTAGATTAAATAAGGGATATGAAAGAGTTGAGAAGGGACGTAAAGACACTTGGCTAATTGAGGATGATGAAAATTTTCAAGGGGGACGGTTCCACCCGGCACCCAAAACTTACAGAAGGAGGTTTTAGTACAAGGTAACACCCCGTTTACAGATCTCAATTGTCAGGAGACCATAGACCTTCAGACCACCACCGAGGATCTAACATCATGCCCGGGTGTTGTATCTGAACACAATTTTAGTGGTTTACATTCTTACAAGGGTTTGAAGGTATATAACTACACCGACACACCCATTACTGATGATTTCTGTACTTTATTTTGTAAGGGTATGAAGTTTATACCTACAACCAAGTTCAACATATTCGACACTATAAAGGAGACAAAACTTTTTTGTAGAAGAATGAACTTGGCTATACAATATAAAGACACTAATCAAGATGATATTAAGGTGCTACATGAGGGTGATCAATGTGAACAATTGAAGAAAAAAAGTGCTTACGTTCCAGGATATCACCCGATAGTAGCACAATATGAAAAACTTGTTGCACATGACATGTATTGGTTACAACACCGAATTAAGAGGAACATCCAACAACCCCCTATAGTCTTCCAGGACAACATAACCATGTTAGAAAGAGAATGTTTAAATAAGGTCATAGGCAATAAGGATCTTAGGGTCATGAAGCCAGACAAGGGGGGTGGGATTGTGTTATTCAATACTGCCAATTACAACCAAGAAATTATGAATATATTACATCAATCTGGCAATTATGAAGAAGTGTCCCTGAATCAGGTGAATATTGGTTACAAACGTATTGACCTTGCCATTGAGGAATACCTACTTGACAATAGGATTACAAATGAGATTTATGAATTTATTAGAGTGGAATTCCCCAAGATGGCTTCGATTATAGGGATTCCCAAAATACACAAAAATATCACAAAACCCCCCTTTAGACCAATAATTTCAGGCTCTAAGTCAAAAACTTATAACTTAGGGGTTACAATAGATAGATGGACTAAACAAGTGTATAATAATGTTGGACATCTTACTAAAGATTCTTGGAATTTTTTGAGCAAATTGACCCCTATGATTTGGCATAAAGGGCTGATCTTCATAACAATTGATGTAGTCGACCTTTTCTCCAGTATTCCCAAGGAGAAAGGGTTGGATTATTTCTTTAACAGTTTAAAGAGATTTTCGGGGTTAAGCTCTGAAAGAATTAACTTAATAGTTGACATGATGGGTTTGGTCCTTGACCATAATTATCTACAATTCCAGGGGGAACTGTTCAGGCAGAGCAGAGGGGTAGCTATGGGGGCATCCTGTGCCCCAGTCTTTGCAAACCTGGTGATGCTTGAATGGGAAACATTGTTTATATTTCCTAGTGTATATTACAAATATATAACATATTACACTAGGTACTTGGATGATTTGTTTGTTCTCTGGAATGGACCAGTTCAATTGATACAGGAATTTATTGAGTATTTGAATAATACAACTGACTTCCTAAAATTCACATATAATGTGGAATTTGAAGGTATTGCCTATTTAGATACATATGTCTACACTACGGAAACTGAATTTCAGTCTAAGATTTTTAGGAAAAAGACATTCTCGAATGATTATTTATTTTATGATAGCTGTCATCCACCTCACATTTTTAAAAATGTTTTTAAGGGCCAATGCATACGTGCAGCCCGAATGTCATCCAACAGGGAAACCATGGAAAGTGAGTTAAATTTTACATATAAAATGTTTTCCAACAGGGGGTACCCTGATGATTTGATCAAACCTATACAGAGAAATGTTATGAAAGAATGGGGTAATAAATATCCCCCTTTACTAGGAAGACCCTTCATTTTGAAAGAGAAGAAAAATGAATTAGGAGGTTGTATTTGTGTACTCACGTATGGCCCTTATGTCGATGTTTTGAAAGAGATTATGTTGAAACATTGGAATCTCTTCAAAACATCAGATGATATTTGCAACATTGTTGGACAAGCACCTAAATTTGTTTACAAAACTTCTTCAAATATTAAAAAGATCTTGGAAAGGAGAAAGGATTATAACAGAGATGTTGTAGGAACTAAATAGACTAGGAAATGTGGTTTTTGTAAGCAATGCAAGTTTATCAATGAAACTAAGGTTATAAAGTTAAAAAACATCACTGCCAACAGTATATACAGCAAGGGGGGAATTGTAACACCTCCAGAATAGTATATATTGCCACCTGTGTAGCATGTGATGCTTACTACATTGGAAAGATGGAAAGGAAATTCAAGACTAGAATATATGAGCATACATATAAAATAAGGAAACAGGATTCCAACAATGCTTTAAGTAGACATATTCTAGATAAAGGTACTGAACATTCTTTCCTTTTCAGTATCATCAACATCATAGATCACACATCTACAGCAGGTAACTGGAAATGCTTCTTAGCACTTTTAGAAAGCAAATGGCAAATACTATGTGATGCCACCACAAAACCAGGTCTAAATGACCACATCAGTATCAAACCCTTCCTTATTTTGGACAGTTGAATTTATGTTCACATCCATATTCCTGGGTATTTTGATCCCTAGATTACATTTTCATTTTTATTTCATCTCGTGTATATATATATTTACTATCACAATACATTTATACATACTCACAATACACTTATACATACACACACCTATATACTTATACACATATATTTTAACAATCATTACATTTTTATATCCTACATTCTATGTTTGATATTCAATGTTCAACAATCCATATTTAATATTTAATAATTAATATTTAATATTTTTAACATTTATTTTATTCTCATTATATATTTATATTCATTTATATTACATTTTTACATACTATGTACATAATGATGTACCCTGTCTAATTTAGGTATATTCTTTCATTAGATCTTTCATTTGATACGTCAATAGATTCTATTAGACAATTCTAGTAGACACTTTTATTAGACATTTGAATGACATTCAGATGAACTTCAGTTCAGTTATCTTCAGTTATCTATTTATAGCCCACATGCACTTCATGAATGTATTTTATGATGCATTTTGCACTCTTCAGTTGGATAAATGTTGTTCTATATGATTTTTTATTATATATTATATATTTTTTAATTGTATAGTTTATACATTTTTAGGAGTGTGTGGTTTAGCTTTGCATCTCAGCCTACTCATCAATTAATTAATTAATTAATTTTGGCGCCTAAACTGCTATATAAGGAATTTTTTAGAATTATTCAAGGTTCTGATGAAATCTGTGTCAGCAGATGAAAGCGCTTAACCTTTACTGTCAGTGGATTTATGTGGTGATTTTATGTGTTTCGTGTGGATTCGTGTTATTAAAGAGTTGAACTGTTAACATCTTGAGCAGCGTTCTTCTTGGGTTCCCAGTCATTTGGAGTTATTTTTGGTTCGTTTTGGCTTTTATACATTCCTTGTAATACTGTGCCAATTTTCTGAGAATAAGGAAAGCTTTCCGCCCAAAGGTGCTTCCAACTGAGCCCTGGTTGGCGGTATCAAAGTAAAGTCATTGAGTCTGTCCTTGTGCAGCAGTTGTAGGCCCTGCACTACCTCTCTGGTTGGGAGGCTGCCATTTACGTCCTCTGTAGGAGCCTCTAGCTTGCCCTCTACCTCTGGCACGCCTGTTCTTGCCTCTCTGAAATCTCTCTGTGTCTGGAAATGACCAATTCTTGGAAGGCCAATTTCTGCTGAATCTTGGTGGTTGGACTTGCAGAAAATCTTTGACTGTTTGTACAGATTTTGCCTTTTCTTCAAATTTCTTTAAGACCTCCAGAGCAGTGGAGCCAAATAACTTTTGCTTTTCCAGTGGAGCATCCAGTAGCTTTGCTTTAACATGGTCTGGCAGAGATTGCTCCTTCAGCCAAGCATGCCTGCGTATGACTGCACCTGTCATAGCTGACCTACATGAAGCTTCCAATGAATCATGACCACACTGCAAGAAATGGTTGCTAACCTGTTGAGAGTTATGTACCAGATCCTGAAGTGATTGCGATCTAGGGGTTCAGGTGAAGACAGTTTTTTATGCAATTCATCTAACAAATACTCTTGGTACTGTATCATATGAAATTGACAATTTAAAGCCCTCATAGAAAGGGTAGCAGAAGTATACACTTTTTTACCCCATCGCTCTAAAGCCCTGGACTCCCTTTCAGAGGGGAGTGGATTTTTTGTAGTGGCGGCTGTAACCCCTTTAGGGCCCTGGGAAAGGGTTTCTGGATCAGCAGAGTGGGCCTTGTAAAGGAAAAAGATGTGATTCTGGGACCCTGTAGTACCTATCGGGTTTGGCAGGAGCCGGAGGGAGAGTGTCAGGGGTTGTGCTAGACTCAGAGTACACATCATCAATGACATTCAAAACAGGGGGAATAGCCAAAGGTCTATGCTGAGGCAAATGCAAGAAGGTCCTTAATCTCTTTCTGGAATCAAGAGAATTCCTGGCCCTGCCATTGGAAATGCTCTCTCATAGAGTTTCCCCAAAGGACAGCTCTTCAGGAGGGGAGGCCAAAGGGATAGATTCCTCTGCATCAGAATCCTCGTAGGCCGAAAAAGCCTCCTCCTGGTAGTCCGAGAGAGTAGAGCCATCAGAGGCCTCATCTGAGGAGTGGGGATCAGAGGGCTCAACCCTGGGCCTTTTTTCTGTAGGAGGTTGAGAGCCCCTGTCCGGATGAGGCTGTGAGCCCCTAATTAATGAAATAAGGTCCTCTGCTAGACTAAGGATCTGTGAACCTGTAGTGGGTCCCTGAGGGATAACTCTGGGGGGCAAAGATTTTGAGTGTTTAGCAGCTTTAGCCCTAGAGAATGCCTTTATGGACATGGATGCAGGAGGCCTGGCTGCACCACGTGCTGGTGTAGTTTTGTCTAGAGGAATGGTGTCGGAAGGTTCCAGGACACTAGTTTCTAATGGAGATTCAATAACCGATACAGTAGGGGCCTCCGGGGCCGAGGTTGTCGGTTGTACGGTTTCGGTGGTCGGAAGTACCAAGGACTCTGTTTCAGCCGAGACCGAGACACTCGCGGTAGGCCTGGCCGTGGTTTCAGCCGAAACCGCGGCCCGCGTGTGTCGGTCCTTCCGTTTCTTTGTTAAATGTGAAGTCGGAGTCTCCGACGGCATATTGTAAGCAAAACTAGCCCCAAAAAATTCCTCTGCAAACTCCGCCCGACGTCTAAGAGTGCGTCGGTTGAAGGAAGCACAGGCTGAACAGGCCGAGACGTCGTGGTCTGGGCCTAGGCAGGGGAGGCAGTAAGAGTGGAAATCCTTATGTGGTATTTGTTTCCCACAAGTTAAGCAATTATTAATTTTATCTGACATCGGCTGAGGCAAGAAAGAGTCCTCAACGGGGTACTTAGCTTTTGAAGTCTTCGGTTTAGCTGAATTACAGGAGCTGGCCGACCGGCACCATGCGGCAAGAAAGACTGAGGAAGATGGCGTCGGCGGACACTTTTATACCCCAGGCGCTCTGATGTCGGGGAAGGGGTGACATCAGCCGACGCCGGACCCAGACTTTGGAATCTGGCCGACCGAAGGGCTGCCTGAGGCAGGACAACCCATATGTGATGACTGCAGATGCATCCTTGAAGGACATCTGATAATGCATAGATCCTGCCCTGAAAAGTACAGTTTTGTACCTACCATAAATGTAGATGTTCGAGTGTACACCCTGCTGCAGTCATCACACTTGGGTTATCCTGTCGACAGGCGGTCCCGCAGTCGGCCGGAATTACAAAGTCTTGGTCCAGCGTCGGTTGCTGTCGCTTCTTCCCTGACGTCTGTGCGCCAGGGGTATATATAATGCATCCGACACCATTTTCTTCAGTTTTTCTTGCCCCAGATGTCAGGTGCCCCCAAGAAGGTGGTCAGTAATTAGTACCAAATTAAGTATATTTTGCACAAACACAAAATCCCTCCAGCTATAAGCAAATACATCAGGAAGGTATTGTAGAGATTTAGCCAGTTAGATCAGAGGGGATGGAGGGAGGGTAACCTGGACTGCAGCAGGGTGTACACTCGAACATCTACATTTATGGTAGGTACAAAACTGTACTATGTTCATCGTGTTACCCTGCTGCAGTCATCACACTTGGATAGAATCCCAAAGCTAAGGATGGGTGGAGGAGTCATAGAGGGTTAGAGGAGGCTAGAAGGCCTTGCAGAACTGCAGTGGCGAAGCCAGCCCTAGTCTTAGAGTAAAGTGGTAAGTGATAGTGTTTGGTAAAGGTGTGTACTGAACTCCAAGTTGCAGCTTCCAAAATCTCCTTGGTTGGAACCCCCCTGAGGAAGGCTATAGATGTAGCTGTTGCCCTGGTAGAGTGGGGCCTAATGGTAGCAGGAACTGGTTTTCCATGATGGGTATAGCAAAAACAAATGCAATGTCCTATCCATTTGGAAACTGTTTGTTTTGATATAGCCTTCCCTTGTGAAGCTGTAGCATAGGATACAAAGAGCTGGTCAGATTTTCTGAAAGCCTTAGTTTTATCCAAGTAGTAACGAAGTTGCATGTGAATGTCTAAGGAATGCAAGAGTCTTTTTCCTTTGTTCTGTGGATTTGGGAAGAAGGTAGGTAAGTGGATGGTTTGATTTAAAGCCACAGTGGAGACCACCTTAGGCATGAAGGAAGGATTAGTTCGTAGAGAAACTCTGTCTTGATGGAAAATGAGGAAAGGTTCCACTGCCATTAGTGCCTGCAGCTCTGAGACTCTTTTAGCTGAAGTTATTGGTAGCAGCAGGGCACTCTTCCATGATAGGAACTGTAGATCTGCATAGAAAGCTGGTTCAAAGGGAGGTAGCGTACATTTTTCCAGAACAAAATTGAGTTCCCATGTTGGTGTAGGTGCTCTCCTGGGGGGGGCCTAATGTTTTTTGCCCCTCTGAGGAACTGCCTTAGAAGTGGATGCGAAAATAAGGGTGGATCCGTGTTATAGTGGGCTGAAATAGCTGATGCATGGATTTTAATGGAAGAAAAAGAAAGTCCTTTGTGCAACATCTCAGTTAAATACTGTAGAATGAGAGGCATCTGAGGCTGAATTGTGTTTTGGCCTTTAGCTTGGTTCCAAGCACAAAACCTTTTCCATTTGTCCGAATAGGCCTTCCTGGTGCTGGGCCTCCTAGCTTCCAGAATAACATCCATAACTGCTTGGGAAAGAGGAGCTGGCTGGATGCTTAGGTGATTTGCCATGCAGCCAGATTTAAGGTTTTGAGCTGGCTGTGAAGAATCTGATTGTTTCGCTGTGTGAGCAAATGGGTAATTTGTGGTAAAATCCAAGGTGGGCCCTGGGCCATATTCCTCAATAGTGGGTACCAGTGCTGGCGTGGCCAGTCTGGGGCTATGAGTATCAGTCGTGGTCTCTCCTTTCTGACTTTCAGAAGAACCTTTGTGAGGAGAGGCAATGGAGGGAAGGCATATACTGTCAGGTTTTTCCAACTGAATGAGAGTGCGTCCACTTTCCATGCTTGATGGTGAAGTGTCCTTATATAAAATTTCGTTAGTTGATAGTTTTGAGGACTGGCAAACAGGTCTATGTCTGGAAGGCCCCATTTTTGAGTTATCATTGCAAATACTTGTGGATCCAGTTTCCACTCGTGGGGATCCATGATGTTTCTGCTGAGGTCATCTGCCAATGTGTTCTTCTTTCCTGGCAGGAATTGAGCTTGTAGCTGAACTTGGTAAGCCAAAGCTGTGTTCCACAAGGTCATTGCTTGCCTGCATAGAGGGTAGGAGTGTGTACCCCCTTGTTTGTTTATGTACCACATTACTGTGGTGTTGTCCGTCCTTATTGTAAGTTGTCCTGGATGTAATAGATTCTTGAAGGCTGTCAGAGCATTCTGTACAGCTAGCATCTCTTTTTGATTGATGTGCAGATTCCTTTGATGATCTGCAGTCCATACGCCTTGAACGCACTGTCCTGCCATGTGCGCCCCCCAGGTGTAGTCCGATGCATCTGTTGTCATAGTTTGCCTGGCTGGGGGCAAGGTGAATGGCTGACCCTTGTTGAGGTGACATGCCTGTGACCACCATAGAAACTCCTGTTGTAGGCAGGGAATGAGAGATATCATTGTGTCCAAGCTGTGGCTGTGTTGAGACCATACGCTTTTTAGGTACCACTGTAATTTCCTCATATGCAGCTTTGCAAATGGTATTAGTAGTATGCAAGATGCCATGAAGCCCAAAGCCTGCAGAATTTTTCTTGCAGGTAGTTGGGTCTTTGTTGCCATTGTTTTGAAATATTGAGTCAGTTGTAGTCGTTTATCTGGCGTCAGATAAGCCTTCTGGACCGTTGTATTCAAGCTGGCACCCAGGAATGTCATATTTTGTGAGGGTACTAGTTTTGATTTCTTTTCGTTTACTGTGTACCCCAGGCAACTTAGAAGATGTTTTAGAAAAGCCAGATGTTGTAAGAGGATGTCCTTGCTTTCCGCTTGGATGAGGCAGTCGTCCAGGTATGGGTATATTTGAATTCCTCTTTGTCTGCAGTATGCAATTACTGGTGCCAGGCATTTTGTGAAGACCCTGGGCACAGTAGATAAGCCAAAGGGCAGTGCAGAGAATTGGTAATGGGTTGAACCTGCAATGAAATGGAGGTATCTTCTGCAACTTTGTCTGATAGGGACATGCAGGTATGCCTCCTTGAGGTCCAACGTTACTAGCCATGCTTCCTTGCCCAACATGGGAGGAAGCTGCTGTAGTGTTACCATCTTGAATTTGGGTACTTGTAAGAAGGTGTTTAGAATTAAAAGGTCCAGAATTGGTTTCCAGGCATTGTCCTTTCTGGGAACTAGAAAGAGTCTTGAGTAAAATCCTTGGCCTTGCTCTCGAGTAGGTACCAGTTGAATGGCTCTCATGTCCATGAGAGCTGTAATTTGTTTCTGTGCCTCTGCCCATTGATTTTGTGGCAGGTTTGGCATTCCTCTTTTCATTGGCAAGGTGCGAAAATGGAATCTGTATCTTCATGAAATTATGTCTAGGACCCATTTGTCCTTTGTGACAATGTGCCAGTTGTCTGAAAAAAGTGCGTGTTTTCCTCCCAAGGGGGCTGCCAAGAGAGTGTTGCTTGGCCAGATAAGGTGCAAGTCATTGAGTTTGCCTTCTGGTAGTTTGGGACCTGTCTTCTCCTCCCTTCTGTGTTGCAGTGCCCCATTGGCGAGGTTTGTACTGGGCTTGTGGTTGTCCTCTGCCTCTTGGACGTCTGTATTTACTCCTCTGTGGTCTGTCAGTAGCTGGAAAGGACCAATTTTTTGTTGGCCAATTTTTGCTGAAGTGAGGGGGCTGTACCTGTAGGAAATTTTTGACTGTCTGCATAGATTTTGCCTTATCCTCCATTTTCTTTAAGACTTCTTCTGCTTTAAGTCCAAAAAACATCCTGCTGTAAGGGAGCATCTAGAAGCTTTGCTTTAACATGATCAGGCAGAGTTTGTTCCTTTAACCAAGCATGCCTACGTATAACAGACCCAGTGACAGCTGCTCTGCAGGAAGCCTCCAAAGAATCAAACCCATATTGTAAAGTATGTTTGCCCACCTGTTCAGTTGCATGCAACAGATCCTGGATTTCTTTCCATTCAGACTGTTGAGGGAGTGTGCTCATTCTTTGTTTTAACCGAGAGATAAGAAATTGCTGATATTTTAGCATGTGAAATTGGCAATTTAGTGCCCTCATAGCTAGAGTGGCTGAGGTGTAAACCTTTTTCCCCCCACCTGTCTAGTGCTCTGGAGTCCCTTTAAGAGGGTACAGGATTTTTTGCCATAGAAACCTTAGCCCCGTTGGGACCCTGGGAGATGGTATCTGGATCAGCAACAGGGCCTTTATAAAGAAATTTGTGGGAATCAGGCACTCTATAGTATCTGTCAAGTTTGGCCAGAGCAGGAGGCAGAGAGACTGGTTTCAAATTGGATTCTAAGTAAACATCATCTACAATGTCTAAAACTGGGGGGATGGCAAGAGGTCTGTGCTGGGGGAGTAAAAGAAACTCTCTGAGCCTTTTCTTTGAGTCAGAGTAGTCCTGACCTTCCCATGAAAATGTTCCCTCATAGTGTGTAAAGTTTCCCCAAAGGAGTAGTTTTCAGGAGGGGAAGCTGAGGGAATGGAATCCTCAGCATCAGAATCTTCATAAGGGGAGAAGGAGTAATCTTGGTCCTCTGAGGAGCCTGAGGAAATGGACACTTGTTCAGAGGATGCATAATCTTCCTCTTGTCTAGGCCTTTTGTCAGGAGGGGGTTGGGAACCTCTGATTAAAGAGATCAAATCTTCAGCCATTTTGAGCATCTGTTTCTTAGGCATGGGGCCTTGAACAGGAGACTGAAGTGCAGTCTTTTTACGTTTAATAGGAATCTTCGTCTTAGGATATGTTTTAATGGTGAGCGTCGTCGGTCTGAAGACGCCTTCAGAAACCGAAGGTGTTTCTGCAGCACCGACATCTTTTTCAGCAGTGTTGTCGGTAGGGGCTGAACAAAATGGCTGCGTCGGCCTGGTACTTTCTGCCAAAAGTTCCGAAGCAGTCTCGGGTTCCAGATCTGCGGTAGTCAGGGGCTGCGTCGGAGCCTCACTGAAGACCGGTGAACCGGAGACCAGACCAGCCAAGGCCTCGGTGTCTGGCTTGGGTCTAGGCTGCCTGTACTTATCCTTGCGTTTTTTGTGCATGCCGGTAGTCGGTTGCTCCGACGGCATAGTATAGTTAAATTTTCTACCGAAGTAGTGTTGTGCGAAATCAAAACGTCTTTTTATAGTACGCTTATTAAATCAAGCACAAAAATGACAACTAATGACGTCATGGTCTGGGCCTAGGCAAGGTATGCAGTAAAAATGAAAATCCTTATGAGTTATTTGCTTCCCACAAGAAATACAATTGTTAAATTTTTCTGACATCGGTCTGAGGCAAGAAAAGTTTCCCCAACGGGATACTTAGCTTTATTGAAGACTTCGGTCTGAAATTTGAGTTCGAAAATCTCAGGAGTCGGCCGACCGGCACTTGCGAACTGCTTCT
Organism: Protopterus annectens; assembly: GCF_019279795.1. Lineage (NCBI taxonomy): Eukaryota > Metazoa > Chordata > Ceratodontiformes > Protopteridae > Protopterus > Protopterus annectens. Next base: position 919,135,933 of record NC_056727.1, on the reverse strand, counting down.
GCTTCGGGCACCGTGCGGCAAGAAAGACTGAAGAAAATGGCGTTGGATGCATTATATATACCCCTGGAGCACTGACGTCAGGGAAGAAGCGACAGCAACCGACGCCAGACCAAGACTTTGGAATTCCGACCGACTGCGGGACCGCCTGATGACAGGATAACCCAAGTGTGATGACTGCAGCAGGGTAACGCGATGAACATCGTAGATATTTCCTACAAGAGTCGCTGATTGGGATGTGCAGCTAGGCCTCTTTTAGGTCTAGAGTGGCTAACCAGGCATCTTTGGATAGCATAGGAAGAAGATGCTGGAGGGCGAGCATTTTGAATTTTGGTACCACCAAGAAGGTGTTTAGAATGGAAAGATCTTGGACTGGGTGCCAGGTGCCCTCTTTTCTGGGTACCAGGTAAAAGTCTGGAATAGAAACCTTGGCCTATCTGGTCTGCAGGAACAGGCTGAATTGCCCTCATGGAGAGCAGGGAATGAACTCGGTTTTGTGCCTCTGCCCACTGGTTTAGAGGAAGATCTGGGAATCCTTTTGGGGTTGGCAGTGTGTGGAAATAAAATTTGTACCCCTGGGACAATATGTTGAGGACCCACTGATCGTTTGTGATGGAGGCCCATTTTTTTGCATAGGATGCAACTTTTCCTCCTGAGGCACAAGCAGGTGGGAAGAGGTAAGAGGTGATTTGAAGAGTCACTGTGAATTCTTTCCAAAAGGGGGTTGTTTAGCACTCCCTGTTTTAGAAGTGGAGGTACTCCATTGCTTAGATCTCTGTATTCCATGGGCCTGCTGTCTGGGGGGATCTGCTTCCCCTAGGTCTAGTCTGAGCCGGCCTAGAGGGGGCTGGAAAGGACCAGTGTTTTCAGGGATAATGCCTACTGAATCTCAGAGGCTGGACTTGCAAAAGTCTAACTGTCTGCATAGATTTAGCTTTTTCTTCCATTTCTTTTAAAATCTCTTCTGCTTTGGTGCCAAACAGATCGTCTTTGTTCAGTGGTGCGTCCAATAATTTTGATTCAACATGGTCTGGCAAGGTCTGTTCCTTAAGCCAAACATACCTTCTAAGTACAGAACCTGTGACTGCTGCCCTGCAGGATGCTTCTAGGGCATTAAAGCCACACTGCAGGGTATGCTTAGTAACCTGGCTTGCAGAATGCATAAGCTCCTGTAATTCTTTACTTTCTGCACAGTCTGGAAAGGTAGACAATTTTTTGTTTAATAAGTTCCATAGTATGTTGCTGGTATTTCAGCATGTGGAACTGACAATTTAATGCTCTAATGGCAAGAATTGCAGAGGTGTATACTTTTTTTACCCAATCTGTCTAAAGCTTGGGAATCCCTGTCTGAAGGAGTGGATTCTTAGCTGTGGTTGCTTTTATTCCTTTAGGTCCTTGGAAGATAACCTCTGGGTCAGCAATAGGATTTTTGAAAAGAAATTTGTGAGTCAGGGACTCTGTAATACCGGTCAGGTTTCCTGGGAGCAGGAGGTAGAGTGTCAGGAGTTAAACTGGACTCCGTGAAAACATAATCCACATCTAGAAGAGGAGGAATAGCCAAGGGTCTATGTTGTGGTAAATCAAAAAATTCCCTGAGTCTCTTTTTGCACTGAGGATAATCCTGGCATTACCAATGGAAATGCTCTCTCAAGGTATGTAGGGTTTCACCAAAAGAAAAATCATCTGGAGGAGAGGCAGAAGGAATGCATTCCTCTGCATCTGAATCCTGATAAGCAGATAAGGGCATGTCTTCATAATCAGAAACCTCAGAGCTGTCGGACTCTTGGTCAGATAAAGCTGCTGGGGACAAGTCGCTTTTTCTTTTAGGAGGGGTAGGCTGGGTTCCCCTAAACAGCATGATAAGGTCTTCCACCATTTTAAGAATTTGAGATTGAGGCATGGAAGCAGGTGCTTGAGCTTGGGTTGTCGTTTTTTTAGGCGTAGTTTGTACCCCGGGCCTTAGAACCTCTGTAGTTTTAGAAAGAACTGAAGACGTGAAAGAAGTCATTGGCTTGTGTCGAATATTGGTAGTGTGAAGAACTTCCTCAGAAGCTGGTGCCTGCACAGCGGCTCCAGACCCATCCAAGGTAGAGACAGCCACAGGTTCCGTAGTCAAAGAAGAGTCTCGTGGCATACTGGAATCCGAACGGGTCTCGGTAGCAGCTTGCAAATCCACAGAAGCGGGCATCAGGGGCTGCGAAAGCGCCTCACTGAGTACCAGCGAGCTGGCAACTAGCTTAAGGGAAGCATCGTCAGCAGCTTTTATACCTGTGCGGTCTGTCTCTGTCTTTATCCTTATGTTTTTTTCGGAAGATCGGTAGTTGGATGGCTTGCCGAAGCCATTTGAGAATATGGAGATCGAGAGCTAAAGTATTTAGCTACGATAAGGGTCCAATGACGTACAGTTCTGGCATTGAACAAAGCAAAAAACCGAGAGCGAGGAACTTTGTGGTCTGGGCCTAAAAGTACAGTTGTGTACACTTACCATAAATGTAGATGTTCGAGTGTATTCACTGTTGCAGTCATTACATTTGGGTAATCTGCTGGCAGGTTGCCCTCAGTCGGCCTGAATTCCAAAGTCTTGGGTCCTGCGTCGGTTGAGGTCTCCTCTTCCATGACGTCAGGTCGTCAGGGGTATAAAACATGCAGCTGATGCCATTTTCTTTAGTTTTTCTTACCCCCGATGTCAGGTGCCCCCAAAAGGTAGCAAAAAAAAAAATATATATCTATATATATATATATATATATATATATATATATATATATATATATATATATACACACACACATACATACATACATACACACACACACACATGCATCAATAGAAACTTTACCTTCATCTACAAGTAAATACACCACATAGGTTGTAGAAGACAGAGAAGGAAAGATAAACTCCAGAATGACAGGAGGATGGCGGGAGGGTAACCTGGACTGCAACAGTGAATACACTCGAACATCTACATTTATGGTAAGTGTACACAATTGTACTATGTTCTTCGTGTTTCACTGTTGCAGTCATTACATTTGGGTAGAATCCCAAAGCTATGGTTGGGAGGCTGGAGCTAAACAGCATTAGGAGTGGCTATAAGGCCATGCAGAACTGCAGTGGCAAAGCCTGTCCTGGATTTAGAGTAGAGAGGCAAATGATAATGCTTTGTAAAGGTGTGAACAGAACTCCAAGTAGCAGCCTCTAGAATGTCTTTGGTTGGTACTCCTCTGAGAAAGGCTGCTGAAGTAGCTGCAGCTCTGGTGGAATGAGACCTAATGCCCTTGGGCACAGGTTTACTATGGTGTAAGTAGCAGAAACGGATGCAGTGGCTTATCCACTTTGAAATTGTCTGCTTTGAAATAGCCTTGCCTTCTGATCCTGCAGCATATGTCACTAGTAATTGCTCAGTTTTTCTTAGAGCTTTAGTCCTGCTTAAGTAGAATCTTAGCTGTCTGTGTACGTCCAAGGAATGCAGAATTCTCTCCCCCTTGTTCTGTGGATTTGGATAAAAGGTTGGCAGATGAATTGTTTGGTTAAGAGACACACTGGAAACCACCTTAGGCATAAAAGTAGGATTTGTCCTCAGAGATACCCTGTCTGGCTAAAATATGATAAAAGGCTCTACAGCCATGGGGGCCTGTATCTCTGAAACTCTTCTTGCTGAAGTAATTGCTAGTAGCAGACCTGTTTTCCATGATAAGAACTTTATATCAGCAGTAGCAGCTGGTTGAAATGGAGGCAGGGTGAGCTTTTCCAACACATAATTGAGGTCCCATGCAGGCAATGGTGATCTTCTAGAAGGCCTTAAATATTTTTGGCTCCTCTAAGATACTGCTTTAGTAAAGGATGAGAAAAAATTGGTGGCTCTGTATTGTAATGAACCGAAATGGCAGAGGCATGGATTTTAATTGATGAGAAAGATAGGCCTTTGTCAAGCATCTCAGTTACGTATTGCAATATCTGAGAAATATTTGGTTCTGCTGTATCATTTTCTTGTGCTTGATTCCAAGCACAGAATCTCTTCCATTTGTCAGCATAAGATTTTCTAGTACTAGGCCTTCTGGCTTCCAAAATGACATCCATCACAGCTTTACTGAGGGGTGTTGTTTGTATGACTACACGATCAGCCATGCTGCCAGGTTCAGAGTCTGTAGTTGATTGTGCAAGATCTGATTGTTTTGCTGGGATAGTAGTTGTGGTCTTTGAGGCAAGGTCCAGGCTGGGTATTGAGGCAAATTCCTTAGGATTGGGTACCAGTATTGGCGGGGCCAGTCCAGGGCAATTAGTATCATCTTTGGTTTCTCTTGTCTGACTTTTAGGAGGATCTTGGGGAGAAGAGGCAGAGGAGGAAAGGCGTAAACTGTTTTTTCCAACTGAAGGATAGGGCGTCCACTTTCCATGCTTGTCTGTGAGAAGTCCTAGTGCAAAATCTTTTCAACTGATAATTTTGAGGAGAGGCAAATAGATCTATGTCTGGGCTCCTCCATTTCTCTGTTATCATGCTGAAGACTTGTGGATTTAGTTTCCACTCATGAGGATCCATAAGGTTTCTGCTTAAATCGTCTGCCAGAGTGTTTTGTTTTTCTGGCAGGAATTGATCTTGAAGATGTATTTGGTAGGTCAAAGCTGTGTCCCACAGTGCCATGGCTAATCCAAAGGGGGTATGTGTGCGTGCCCCCTTGCTTGTTTATATACCACATAACTGTGGTGTTGTCCGTCTTCATCAGTAGTTGTCCTGGATAAAGTAATTCCTTGAAGGCTGTTAGGGCATTTGAACAGCTAGCATCTCTTTCTGGTTGATATTTAGATGCATTTGTTTTGGTGACCATATGCCCTGAATGCATCTTCCTGCCATGTGGGCCCCCCAGGCATAACCTGATGCGTCTGTTGTTATGGTTTGGCTGGCAGGGGGTAGAGTGAATGGCCATCCCGTGTTTTGGTGACATGCCTTTGCCCACCACAGAAACTCCTGTTGCAGGCAGGGAATGAGGAGAATCATTGTTTCCAGACTGTGAGAATGTTGACTCCATAAACATTTTAGGTACCATTGAAGTTTCCTCATATGCAGTTTTGCATATGGAATCAGTAGGATGCAGGATGCCATGAAGCCCAGAGCCTGAAGACTGGGTTTTTGTTGCCATCAGTTTGAAGTGAGTAGTCAGTTGCCTTTGCTTGTCTGGCGTGAGGTAAGCCATCTGGGCAGTTGTATTCAAGCTTGCACCCAGGAATGGTATATTTTGAGAGGGTACCAGTTGTGATTTCTTTTCGTTTATTGTGTACCCTAGGCATGTTAGAAACCTTCTTACAAACGCCAGGTGTCGAAGAAGAATGTCCTTGTTCTCTGCTTGAATGAGACAGTCATCCAAGTAAGGATATATTTGTATACTTCTTTGTCTGCAAAATGCAATTATTGGTGGCAAGCACTTTATAAAGACCCTGTGCGCAGTAGATAAGTCAAAGGGCAGTGCAGAGAATTGGTAATGCATTAAGCCAGCCTTGAATCGGAGGTATCTTCTGCACGATTGTCTTATTGGGACATGCAGGTATGCCTCTTTTAGGTCTAAAGTCACCAGCCAAGCATTCTTGCACAGCATGGGCAGAAGCTGCTGCAAAGTCAGCATTTTGAATTTTGGAATGTTCAGGTATGTGTTCAAAATCGCTAAATCCAGTATTGGCTGCCAGGCCTTGTTCTTTCTGGGTACCAAAAACAGTCTTGAGTAAATACCTTGTCCTTTTTCCTGTTCTGGTACTGTCTGAATGGCCCCCATATCCATGTGGGATGTAACCTGTTTCTGTGCCTCTGCCCATTGATTTTTTGGTAGATCTGGCCAACCATTTGCCATTGGCAGAGTGTGGAAATGGAATCTGTATCCCTGTGATACGATGTTTAGTACCCACTTGTCCTGGGTTATTAACTGCCAGTTTTGAGCAAAAGTGCTAATTTTCCCCCTATGGGTGCTGCCAAAAGATAAGTGCTTGGTGGAGGCAGAGGGAAGTCATTGGGATTGCTTTCTGTAGGTTTGCGCTTTATCTCCTCCAGATTTGGAGGTGGAAACGCCCCATTGCTTTGACCTGTATGAATCTTGCGCCTGGTATATGGAACCCTTAGGGCATCTGGATTTGCCTCTGAGCTCTGTCTGACACAGGAAAGGACCTATTTTTTGTAGGCCAGTGTCTACTGAATCTTAGTGGCTGCACTTGTAAGAAGTCTTTAATAGTTTGCATAGACTTAGCTTTGTCTTCCATTTTCTTTAAAACCTCTTCTGCCTTAATACCAAAAGTACAGTTTTGTACCTACCATAAATGTAGATGTTCGAGTGTTCACACTGCTGCAGTCATTACACTTCGGTTATCCTGCCATCAGGAAGTCCCGCAGTCGGCCAGAGTTCCAAAGTCTTGGTCCGGCATTGGTTGCTGTCGCTTCTTTCCTGACGTCAGTGCGCCAGGAGTATATAAGATGCATCCGACGCCATTTTCTTCAGTTTTCTTGCCCCAGATGTCAGGTGCCCCAAGTAGGTAGGCAATACATATTGCTAATAAAAAAATATACGTATAAAATGAAAACAATACCTTCAGTTACAAGCAAATACACCACAAAGGTTGTATAGGATCGAAAGGTATAGATAAAGTCCAGCTAGTTCGGAGGGGATGGAGGGAGGGTAATCGACTGCAGCAGTGTGAGCACTCGAACATCTACATTTATGGTAGGTATAAAACTGTACTATGTTCATCGTGTTACACTGTTGCAGTCATTACACTTGGATAGAATCCCAAAGCTAAGGTTGGGTGGCTGGTCTATAAAGAGTTAGGATTGGCTATGAGGCCCTGCAGAATTGCAGTGGCAAATCCTGCTCTGGATTTAGAGTAAAGAGGCAGGTGGTAATGCTTGGTAAAGGTGTGCACTGAACTCCAAGTTGCAGCCTCCAAAATTTCCTTGTTTGTTGAAGTGGCTGTTGCCCTGGTGGAATGTGGCCTAATGTTATCTGGGACTGATTTCCCATGCTGTGTGTAGCAGTAACGAATACAGTGTCCTATCCATTTGGATATACTCTGCTTTGAGATAGCCTTGCCCTGTGACCCTGCAGCATATGCTACTAACAGTTGCTCAGTTTTCCTGAAAGCTTTTGTTTTGTCCAAGTAGAAGCGTAGCTGCCTGTGTATGTCCAAAGAATGTAGAAGTTTCTCCCCTTTATTCTGGGGTTTGGATAAAAAGTTGGCAAATGGATGGTTTGGTTAAGAGCCACACTAGATATCACCTTTGGCATAAAGGTAGGGTTTTGTCCTTAAAGAAACCCTGTCCTGATGAAAAATTATAAAAGGTTCCACTGCCATTAATGTCTGTAGCTCTGAGACTCTTCGTGCTGAAGTTACTGCCAGGAGCAGAGCTGTTTTCCATGATAAAAATTTTAGATCAGCTATATTGGCTGGCTCAAAAGGTGGTAGGGTCAGTTTTTCCAAAACGAAATTGAGGTCCCAAGTTGGTCTTGGTGCTCTCAGGGGCAGTCTTATGTTTTTAGCCCCTCTGAGGTACTGCTTTAGCAAGGGATGAGAGAATAAAGGAGGATCCGTGTTGTAATGTGCTGAAATGACAGAGGCGTGGATCTTAATTGATGAGAAGGATAGGCCTCTGTCCAGCATCTCAGTTAAGTATTGTAAAATCTGAGGAATGTTTGGAACAAGAGGGTCTAGGCTTTGAGCCTGGTTCCAGGTGCAGAATCTCTTCCATTTTTCTGAGTAAGCTTTCCTGGTGCTAGGCCTCCAAAACTGATTTAGAGAGAAGTGTTGCTTGTTTGACTAATGTATCTGCCATGCAGCCAGGTTTAGGGTTTTGAGCTGACCGTGCAGGATCTGATTGTTTTGTTGAGTCAGAAGGAGTGGAATTTGAGGCAAAATCCATGGTGGGCCTTGAGCCAAGTTCCTTAAGATAGGGTACCAGTGCTGGCGTGGCCAGTCTGGAGCAATCAGGATCATCTGTGTTTTTTCTTGTCTGGCTTTTAGGAGTACCTTTGAAAGGAGAGGCAGTGGCGGGAAGGCATAAACTTTTAGGTTTTTCCAGCTGAAGAAAAGAGCATCCACTTTCCATGCTTGTTTGTGACAAGTCCTTGTGCAGAATGTTTGTAGTTGGCAATTCAGTGGGGAGGCAAAAAGATCTATGTCTGGGCATCCCCATTTTTGCGTTACCATGCTGAAGATTTGTGGATTCAATTTCCATTCGTGAAGGTCCATGATATTTCTGCTTAGATCGTCTGCCAGAGTATTTTTCTTTCCTGGCAGGAATTGTGCTTGCAGGTGAACCTGATACGTTAGAGCTGTGTTCCACAAGGTCATGGCTTGCCTGAATAGGGGATAAGAATGAGTGCCCCCTTGCTTGTTTATGTACCACATTACTGTGGTGTTGTCTATCTTTAGTAATAATTGTCCTGGATGCAGAAGGTCCTTGAAAGCTGTTAGGGCATTTTGAACAGCCAACATCTCTTTTTGATTGATGTGAAGATGCATCTGGTCTGTGGTCCACTTGCCCTGAATGCATTTTCCTGCCATGTGTGCTCCCCAGGCATAATCCAAAGCATCTGTTTTTAGAGGTTTGCCTGGCTGTGGGTTGGGTAAAAGGCTGACCCTTGTTTAGGTGACACGCCTGTGCCCACCATCGAAACTCCTGTTTTAGGCAGGGAATCATTGGTATTACTGCTTCTAAACTGTGAGAGTGTTGAGTCCAAACACTTTTTAGGTACCATTGTAATTTCCTCATATGCAGTCTGTCATATGGTATTAGTAGTATGCAGGATGACATGAATCCCAGGGCCTGCAGAATTTTTCTTGCAGGGAGATGGGACTTTTTTGCCAGTAATTGAAAATATTGAGTTAGTTGAACTTGTGTGTCTGGCGTGAGGTAAGCCATCTGGGCCGTTGTATTTAAGCTGGCACCCAGGAATGTAATCTGTTGTGAGGGCACTAGTTTTGACTTCTTTTCGTTTATTGTGTACCCTAGAGAAATTAGCAACCTTTTTACAAATGCCAGATGCTGCAGAAGAATGTCCTTTGTCTCTGCTTGAATGAGGCAGTCGTCCAGGTATGGATATATTTGAATTCCTTTTTGTCTGCAAAATGCAATTACTGGTGCCAGGCACTTTGTGAAGACCCTGCGCGCAGTAGATAAGCCAAAGGGCAGTGCAGAGAATTGGTAGTGCATTGTACCAACTTTGAATCTGAGGTATCTTCTGCAATTTTGTCTGATAGGGAGATGCAGGTATGCCTCTGAGGTCCAGAGTAACAAGCCAAGCCTTCTTGCCCAGCATGGGTAGAAGCTGCTGTAATGTCAACATTTTGAATTTTGGAATATCCAGGTAAGTATTCAGAATTGAAAGGTCTAGTATGGGCCTCTAGGCCTTGTCCTTTCTGGGGACCAGGAAGAGTCTTGAGTAAAATCCTTGTTCCTGTTGTGGTACTTTTTGAATAGCTCTCATGTCCATGAGGGCTGAAATTTGTTTTTGTGCCTCTGCCCATTGATTTTGTGGCAGGTCTGGCATTCCTTTTAGCCTTGGTAAAGTATGAAAGTGGAACCTGTAACCTTGAGACACAATATTCAGAACCCATTTGTCTTGGGTGATTGCCAGTTTTGAGAAAAAGTGCTAGTTTTCCCCCTAAGGGGGCTTCCAAAAGGGACGTGCTTGGCGTATGAAGGGGGAAGTCATTGTGACTGTTTCCTGTAAGGTTAAGACTTGTCCTCACCTCCTTTTGGGGTTGAGGTGCCCCACTGCCGTTGTCTGTTTGAGCCTTGGGGTTGAGATCTGCCTCTTGGGCGTCTGTATCTGTCTCTCTGTGGCCTGTCTGACACTGGAAAGGAACAATTCTTTGTTGGCCAATTTCTGTAAACCGAGGTGGCTGTACCTGTAAGAAATCCTTGACTGTTTGCATAGGTTTAGCTTTATCCTCCATTTTCTTTAACACCTCTTCTCCCTTAACACCAAACAATCAAGGTATCATGCTGTAAAGGAGCATCCAATAATTTTGCCTTAACATGATCAGGTAAACTTTGTTCTTTTAACCAAGCATGTCTTCGAATCACAGAACCTGTAACTGCGGCTCTACAAGAGGCCTCTAAAGAATCAAAACCACATTGCAGAGTATGTTTTCCCACCTGTTCAACTGCATGCAATACATCCTGCATTTCTTTACAATCAGGAGCTTCTGAGCTTGCAAGCATTTTCTGTTTTAACTGAGCCATTAAATATTGTTGGTACTTAAGCAAGTGAAACTGGCAATATAAAGCTCTTACTGCTAAAGTTGCAGAAGTGTATACTTTCTTCCCCCATCTATCCAAAGCTCTGGAATCTCTGTCAGACGGTACTGGATTTTTTGCAATGGAAGCCTTACCCCTTTTGGACCCTGGGAAATAGTTTCTGGATCAGCAGAAGGGTTTTTGTAAAGAAACTTGTGAGCGTCAGGGACTCTATAATACCTATCAGGCTTGGCTGGAACAGGGGGTAAAGAATCAGGAGATAAGCTGGATTCAGAGAACACATCATCCACAATATCTAGCACAGGCGGAATAGCCAGGGGCCTGTGCTGAGGCAATAAAAGGAAATCCCTGAGCCTTTTCTTGGATTCTGAGTAATCCTGACTTTCCCAATGGAAATGCTCCCTCATGGTATGTAAAGTTTCACCAAAAGAATAATCCTCAGGAGGAGAGGCTGAAGTGATAGATTCTTCAGCATCAAAGTCCTCATAGGGGGGTAGAGAGTATCCCTGGTCTGAAGAGGAATCAGAGGAAATAGAAACCTGATCAGAGGAACCATAGTCTGTATCCTGCCTAGGCCTTTTCTCAGGAGGGGGATGGGAACCCCTGATTAGAGTAATGAGGTCTTTGGCCATTTTAAGCATCTGTTTCTTAGGCATGGAGGACTGTCCAGGAGAATGCTGTATTTGTTTCTTTGTCTTTAATGGTACCTTTGTCTTGGCTGTTGTTTTAATGGTAAGTTGTGAAGGTCTGAAAACACCCTCAGAAGCCGATGCCTGCTCAGTGGCTCCGGACCCATCTGAGGGATTAGTTTCCGTAGGCCCAATACCTTGAGTTTCCAGAGGCCTAGTTGTCTCCACGTGGGAGGGAGGCCTAGTTGTCTCCATGTGGGAGTCGGAAGTGGCCTGTGGCTCTGAGGTAGCGGGTGTCAGGGGCTGCGAAAGCACCTCACTGAGAACCGGCGACTGGCATAGAAGAGGTTTTGTCATCGGTTTTGGACCTCGGATGCCTGTCTTTATCCTTGTCTTTATGTTTTTTCGGTATTGAGGTCGTTGGTTGATCCGACGGCATAGTATAACTGAACCTTCGGCCAAAGTAGTGCAAAGCAAAATCAAAATGTCTTTTTATAGTGCGTTTGTTACATCTAGCACAAAACCGACAAATAGTGACGTCGTGATCAGGGCCTAGGCATGGAATACAGTAAGAGTGGAAGTCCTTATGAGGTATTTGCTTCCCACAAGAAATACAATTATTAACTTTTTCTGACATCGGTCTGAGGCAAGAAAAAGTTTCAACGGGTACTTAGCTTTATTGAAGACTTCGGATCTGAAATTCGACTTCGAAAATCTCAGGAGTTGGCCGACCAGCACTTGCGAACTGCTTCTGCTTCGGGCACTGTGCGGCAAGAAAGACTGAAGAAAATGGCGTCGGATGCATCTTCTATACCCCTGGTGCACTGACGTCAGGGAAGAAGCGACAGCAACTGACGCCGGACCAAGACTTTGGAACTCTGGCCGACTGTGGGACCGCCTGACGGCAGGACAACCCAAGTGTAATGACTGCAGCAGTGTAACACGATGAACATCAGAGAATCATGCTGTAAAGGTGCATCTAGCACTTTAGTTTTAACATGATCAGGCAAATTTTTTGTTCCTTTAACCAGGCATGCCTCCTAATCACAGATCCAATAACTGCGGCCCTACAGGAGGCCTCTAAGGAAACAAAACCACAATGCAAAGTATGCTTTCCAACTTGTTCAGCTGCATGCAATAATTCCTGCAATTTTTTGTTTTCTGCACATTCTGAAATCAACATAATTTTCTGTTTCAGCAATCCCATAACATGTTGTTGGTACTTAAGCATATGAAATTGACAGTTTAAGTCCCTGACTGCCAAGGTTGCAGATGTATAAACCTTTTTTCCCCATCTGTCCAGTGCCCTTGAATCTCTGTCAGAGGGGGTAGGATTTTTTGCTGTTGAGACCTCAACTCCCTTTGGACCCTGTGAAATAGTTTCAGGATCAGCAGCAGGGTTTCTAAATAAAAATTTATGTGAGTCAGGGACCCTGTAATATCTGTCAGGCTTACTGGGAGCCGGAGGTAAGGAGTCAGGGGTCAAGCTTGACTCCGAAAACACATCATCCACAATGTCTAAAACAGGGGAATGGCTAAAGGCCTGTGCTGAGGGAGAAGAAGGAAATACCCGAGTCTCTTTTTTGATTCTGAGAAGTCTTGACTCTCTCAGTGAAAATGCTCCCTCAAAGTATGCAAGGTTTCTCCAAATGAATAATCCTCAGGAGAAGATGCAGATTGAATAGACTCCTCAACATCAGAATCCTCATAGGGAGGTATAGATAATTCCTGATCAGAAGAGGAATCAGAAGAAATAGAAACCTGATCTGAAGATTCATAATCAGTGTCTTGCCTAGGCCTCTTATCAGGAGGGGGGATGGGTACCCCTGATCAAGGTAATAAGATCTTCAGCCATTTTGATCATCTGTTTTTTAGGCATAGAGGCCTGTGTACATGGCTCATGCGTCAGTTTTTTAGTTTTAGAAGTTGCTTTTGTCTTCGGTTTTGCAGCTGTCATTGGTTTGATATACAAATGTTGAGGTCTGAACACACTCTCAGAAGCCAGTGCCTGCTCAGCGGCTCCACACCCATCCGAGGGAGATACATCCGTCGGTCCAATACCTTGAGTATCTTGCGGCATGCTGGACTCCACATGGGTGCAGGTAGAGGCCTGCGACTCGAAGGTAGCGGGTATCAGGGGCTGCAAAAGCGCCTCACTGATTACCGGCGAACTGGCGACTGGCTTAGGAGAAGCTTTGTCGGTTTTGGATCTCGACTGCCTTTCTCTGTCCTTTTCTTTGCGTTTTTTATGTACTCCGGTAGTCAGATTGCTATCTGACGACATTTCTGGGTAGCTAAATCTATTTTCAAAATACTTTGATGCAAAAATATACCGACGCTTAATAGTGCGTTGGTTAAATCTAGCACAAAACCGACAGCCAGGCACGTTGTGATCAGGGCCTAGGCAAGGAATATAGTATAAATGGAAATCCTTATGAAGTATTTGCATCCCACAAGTAATACAATTATTAACTTTTTCTGACATCGGTAAAAAGCAAGAAAAAAGTTTCCCCAACGGGGTACTTAGCTTTAGTGAAGACTTCGGTTCTGAAACTCAAACTCGAATATTTCAGTAGTCGGCCGACCGGCACTTGCAAAATGCTTCTGCTTCGGGCACCACGCGGCAAGAAAGACTGAAGAAAATGGCGTCGGCTGCATGTTTTATACCCCTGACGACCTGACGTCACGGTAGAGGAGACAGCAACCGACGCAGGACCCAAGACTTTGGAATTCAGGCCAACTGAGGGCAACCTGCCAGCAGATTACCCAAATGACTGCAACAGTGAAACATGAAGAACATCAGGTGACGCAGTAAGAATGGAAATCTCGGTGTGGTATTTGCTTTCCACGAGCGAGACAATTTACTTTTTCTGACATCGGTTAGAGCAAGAAAAAAAGATCCCCAATGGGGTACTTAGCTTTAGAAGACTTCAACTTCAATTTCGAAAATGAAAAATCAGGTATCGGCCAACCGTAACTTGTGCAAACTGCTTCTGCTTTGGGCGCCTCGGCAAGAAAGACTGATGTAATGGTGTCGGCTGCCTGTTTTTATATCACTGATGACCTGATGTCAGTCCTGGAGTGACAGCAACAGACACAGAAATACTAAGCCTCTGGTATTCAGGCAGACCGAGTGCTACTCCTGGCAGGCTAACCCAAGTGTGATGACTGCAACAGTGAAACACGAAGAATATCTTTCCCTTTATCTTGAAAGGTCTTAAACAGCTCAGATGCAGCAGAGCCAGAGATTTTGGTTATCTAAAGGAGAGCCTGTAAGAGTAACCAGGGGTAGCTTCTCATCACAGACCCTGCAGCAGCTGCCCTAGATCAGCAGCATCATAAATACACTTGATAGAATGATGAGCCACTAGAGAAGCAGTGCCCAAGAAGGAATTGTTTAAAGACTTTGCCACATAATAAGGCAAATCAGTCAGAATCACCCCCCCCCCCCAGTCTGAGAGAAAAGAGCCAACACAAACCCAGTCATACGGGTCTGGAAGTTAATGGCCCTGAAAGCTAAAGTGACAAAAGTACACAATTTCTTCCTATATCAGTCCACAGCATGACAGCCCTTGCCTGAAGGTAAAAGCTTAGAAGAGGACAGTAATTTAGACAGCTTATCAGTAGCTAAGGAAATCACAGCTAGATCAGAAAAAGGGCTTTTATATAAAATTTTTGATCTTCAAGTACTCTACAGAACCTGTCAGGCTTCCCCTGGAGCAGGGAGTTGGGAATCAGAGGTTTGGAAAGAGAAAGCTTCCAACAAAGCATCCAACATAGGGGGGACTGCTGAAGGATGGGGTGAATCTATCTGCAAGTGCTCTAAGTACCACTTTTGGACATCACAAATTTGGGAACAATCCATTTAAAATTACCATAGTACCCCAAAAGATAAGTCTTCCATAGGGGAATCTGGAGAAAGGGATTCTCTTACTCAGACTCTAAGGCAAGAGGTGACTAGAGTTGGGAAGAGTCAGTCAAGAACTCTTCCCTCGAATCTGAATCTAACACTTCATCACAGGACCCAGACTCCATATGCCATTTAGGAGTAGTACAGGACCATGGAACAGAAGAAGGTACAAACAAGCCTTGAGGAGGCTTTAAAGACATAGGACTATTAAAAAAGTCCAGTGTGACATCCTTACATTCTTTATGTGGATCCTTTGCTACAGTAGCCACATGCCTGGTTTTCCATTTCTTTTACAGGGGACCATTAGTCCTAGCAAACCTAACAGGCTCCGACCCCTACCTAGATTCAATAAAAGTACCAGGGACTTCCTCTCTAACTAGTATCTGTGAATCCCCTTAGGCTTCTCCAATATAAGCAGCCATGGCTCCTCCTTCACATCTGTAGCACACGTAGGCACAGCCTCAGAGGATGATCAAATCGACCTCCAACTGGGTCACACAAGAGGTAGCTGCAACTGGTACTGGACAGTCTTCTAGTTCTTCATCCAACCCAATGGAGACATTCAGAGGAGTGTGGACAGCAGTGTGCTGCTTTTTAAGTGAGAGCAGAATGCCAGGGCAGGCACACTTAGAAGCCATGATACCCTGGCCAAAAGTTTCAAATGCCAGTTCTCCAAATAAATACAAAGGGGCAACAGATGACTGCCAAGAGTCTTTGGATTAAACATCTTATAAATCTCGCACTGGGGATGACAGTGAGAAGTGCCCCCTCCAAAAAAAAGCACTTGTGTCTATCGTTATGGGAAATCTGCTTCCCGCATTCACATTTTCCCTTCATGGATGACATAAAAAAGGAAGGGAAAGACTCAAACAGGGCACTTATATTGTCAGTGTAGCTGACCCAACTTGGCAAATGACATGTAGACCAAATTCATAAAAACATTCAAATGGCAGCAACGTTGTTCTGGGGAACAGATGCTACTACATAATTTATGTACCCTATGGCTTGGATGTAGAACATATATCTGATGTACGGCACCTGGAAGGAGATAAGGCTTTAGTATGCTGGCCAAATATGCCACTTGTAAAGAATACTGCAACAGTGATAAGATCTTCAGAAAAGGAAGAAGCCAGCTACATAGAAATTTGTGGGAACAATGCATGCAGAAGAACATTCAGAAGGAAGAGTGACGTTTAAGGAAAGGCATGAACTGAGCAACTTATGTAATGTTGTGAGGAATTGTTAAAAAGAAAACATATGCATAATGCATGAAAATAAAAAGTTATGACTTATTTTCTGTTTTGTTACTGTATGTATGCCTATGTAAGAAGTTAATAAAGTTGTTTAAAAATACATTCAGAATAGTTTCCACAGGTCACGTATCTTTGGTATAAAGAACAGCCAGGAATAAAATAATTTCTCTTACTCTTCTAAAGGGACTCTCTCTAATATACATTAAGAGAGAAGCTGACTAGGTATTGAAGTTCCATTCGGATCTAGTCTAATGGCACCTGGAGGCATCAGCATAAAATCAAGGCTTGCCTTAAATTCCAGTTTATAGGCCTCTGATACAGTCTCGCTTACCCACCTGCTGGTATTCACATTAAAGTAGTTCTGCTTGAAATGAAATAGCCTGCCTTCCCAAGAGGTGATGTGAGAGAGGGAAGGAAGGCAGAGGAAGGAGGAAAATTAGAGGGTTGGGAACATAACCAGTACTAGCCATTTTAGTCTTTCACCCTACTCTGCTGTCTAAATCTGCCCATGCCACTTCTGCAGAGCTATTCAAACTTGTGAGCCATTTTTTGTCTACATTTGTCTGCTTCAGTTTGCTCGAAGAGGCAGGTGAAACAGTTGTTTTGTTAACACCATAGTTTTGCCCTTTTTCCTTCTTAATTCTTTCAAAAGCTCTCATGAAGGAGAGCAAAACAACAGAACTTCACCCAAAAGGCTATCTCATAACTGTCCATTTACATCCTCTGGTATGGTCTGCAACGTCACCAGTTAGGCACGCCTTCTAATCACAGTACCAGTTGCTGTTACTCTGCTACAAGCATCCTTTGCATCACAACATTTTTATGATGTTTACTGCCTTAAAGGCTGTATCAGTCAGTCTGCATACCCATTCCTTTAGGGAATCATCTACAATCTCGGGAGCCATGTCTTCTATCTGCCTGAGGATGGTGCTGTGATATTTAATGACTTGCCCCTGGGAATGGGCAACCTTGAATGAGAAAACTGGAAGAGGTATACACCTTCTTCCCAAATGATCAAAGAACCTATCCTCTTAATCACTTGGGAGCATTCTGAGTCCAGATGCCAGCTTACTCCCTCCCTAGCAGCTTCTACTTATCAAAAAGTTGGATCCACCACAGCATTCTTGTACAGGTATTGTATGCCTCTTGAACCCTTTTAGAAGTAGGCAGTTGGGAGTCTGACTTTCAGGATACAAACTCAAAGGTGTCCTCAAAAGTTTGGAAAATTGGAAAATACAATTATGGCTTCAAAATCCACTAACTCAACAAATCTAAATATATTTTCCTTGGATATGAAACTTCACTGAAGCTCCTTGTTTAACATTTCTCCACTGAAGTTTAAGATCGCTCCCACAGAAACATCCTTCAAAGGGAAGTACAAAGAAAAGACCATCATAACTCATAGACAAGGATTCTGTGAGGATTAAGTGTGGTCCTTCCCCTCTAATTTAGAGTCAAAAATATTACAGAGAATTCTCTTCTCTGAAAAAGGTCAAAAGGGGTGAGAGATTCTCCAGAAAAGAAGGGCTGTGGGGTATCCTCTGACAACCTGCCATGTCCTAGTCAGGTTTTTTTTTTTTTTTTTTTTTAGGACAGCCAGCCATGTAGCCAATGTCTCAGCACTGGGCATCTAGCAGACTCCAATGGAAAGAGACAATACCTCCAAATGGGGGAATTATTGCTAAGAATTTCACAAGAAGGTTACACTTTTGAATTTCCCGAACTGACATTTTAGTTATGAGACGTACAATAAGAATGGACTATGCACCAACAGCTTAAACCACAGTTACATTGTTTTTGTCTACCACATTTATCCTTTATTGTTTTACTCTAGAATCATAGTTTCCCAGGAGATACTCCAAATGCTGCTTCTCTTCTTTAATTTCAGTCAATACCTTGCATCTCCAGTGCTAAAAAAGTACAGTTGTGTACACTTACCATAAATGTAGATGTTCGAGTGTATTCAATGTTGCAGTCATAACTTTTGGGTTATCTGCTTGCAGTAGCCCTCAGTCGGCCTGATTAACAAAGTCTTGGGTCCAGCATCAGTTGCTGTCCCTTCTTCCATGACGTCAGGTCATCACGGGTATAAAACATGCAGCCGACGCCATTACATCAGTTTTTCTTGCCCCAGATGTCAGGTGCCCCCTTAATGGGAAGCAATTAAATCTATAAATATACAAGGTTATACCTCCAACAAAAAAGCAAATACACCAAAAAGCTTTTGAAGATAGCAAAGGAAAGTAGAAAGAACAGGGCTGGAGGGAGGGCAACCAGGATTGCAACAATGAATACACTTGAACATCTACATTTATTAAGTGTACACAACTGTACTATGTCCTTCGTCTTTCACTGTTGCAGTCATCACTTTTGGGCAGATTCCCAAAGCTAAGGATGGGAGGAGGAATTTAAATTGAATTAGGACTAGCTAAAAGGCCCTGCAAGACTGCAGTGGGAAAGCCAGCTTTGGATTTAATGAAAAATGGCAGATGGTAATGCTTGGTGAAAGTAGGTACAGAACTCCAGGTAGCAGCTTCTAGGATTGTTCCTGGTAGGGACGCCTCTGAGAAAGACTGTAGAGGTAGATGCAGCCCTGGTAGAGTGGGGTCTGATCCCCTGTGGGATAGGTTTTCCATGGTGTTTGTAGCAGAAATGAATGCAATGGCCTATTCATTTGGAAATGGTTTGCTTTGAAATAGCCTTCCCCTCTGCCCCTGCAGCAAATGCCACCAGCAGTTGATCAGATTTCCTTTGAGGTTTAGTTCTGTCCAAGTAGAATCTAAGTTGTCTGTGCACATCTAAGGAGTGCAGAATCTGTTCCCTTTTGTTCTGTGGATTAGGAAAAAAGGTTGGCAAATGTATGGACTGATTAAGGACCACAATGGATACCACCTTGGGCATGAAGGAGGGATTGGTCCTGAGGGACACCCGGTCCGCATGAAAGATGATGAACGGCTCCACTGCCATGAGGGCCTGTAATTCAGATACCCTTCTTGCTGAAGTGATTGCTAAAAGGAAAGCTGTTTTCCAAGAAAGGAATTTTAAGTCAGCAGTGGCAGCTGGCTTGAATGGAGGAAGGGTGAGCTTTTCCAATACAAAGTTGAGGTCCCAGGTTAGAGTTGGAGCTCTCCTGGGTGGTCATAGATTTTTCGCCCCTCTGAGGAACTGCTTAAGCACTGGATGAGAGAGAAGAGGGGTGGTTCTGTGTTATAATGAGATGAGATGGCTGAGGCATGCATTTTGACGGAGGAGAAAGATAGGCCCTTATGAAGCATCTCAGTTAAGTATTGTAAAATCTGAGGTAAATTGGGCACTGTTGTGCTCATCCCTTGAGACTGGTTCCAGGCACAGAATCTTTTCCATTTTTCAGTGTAAGACTTTCTAGTACTAGGCCTCCTTGCCTCTAAAATGATATCTATCACTGGTTTACTGAGGGATGGTAGAGGAGAAATTATGTAATTAGCCAGGCTGCTAGATTCAGTGTTTGAAGCGGAGGGTGCAGAATTTGGTTCTTCTGCTGAGACAATAGAGTAGGAGTCTGAGACAGGTGCCATGGGGCCCACAGTGACACACTGCGCAAGAGGGGGTACCAGTGTTGGCGTGGCCAGTCTTGTGCAATCAAAATCGCCCTTGGTTTATCTCGTTTAATCTTTAGTAGTACTTTGGAGAGCAGATGCAGAGGACGAAAGGCATAAACTGCTGAAGGACAGAGCATCCACTTTCCAAGCTTGTTTGTGGGGAGTCCTTGTGCAGAATTTGTCCAACTGATAGTTTTGGGGGGAGGCAAAGAGGTCTATATCTGGGCTCCCCTATTTGCTTGTCAACATGTTGAAAACCCTTGGTTCCACTTTTCCACTCGTGGGTCCATGAGGTTTCTGCTTAGTTCGTCTGCCAGTGTATTTAGTTTTCCTGGCAGGAATTGAGCTTGTAAATGTACTTGACAGCTCAGGGCTGTGTTCCACAATGCAATAGCTAGTCTGCAGAGGGGGGTAAGAATGTGTACCCCCCTGCTTGTTTATGTATCACATATCAGTGGTGTTGTCCGTCATTATCATTAATTGTCCTGGAAGAATGTGGTCCTTGAAGGCTGTCAGAGCATTCTGTACAGCTAACATTTCTTTTTGATTGATATGCAGGTGCACTTGACTTGGGTTCCATTTGCCCTGAATGCACTTCCCTGCCAGGTGGGCCCCCATGAGCAGTCTGATGCATCTGCTAAGGTTTGGGCGGCAGGGGGTAGTGTGAATGGTAGTCCCCTGTTTTGGTGGCAGGCCTCTGCCCACCAAAGGAACTCTAGGCGTAGGCAAGGTATGATAGGAATCATTGCTTCTAGATCCTGTGAATGTTGACACCATAGGCTTTTGAGATACCATTGTAGTTTCCTCATATGCAGCCTTGCATACGGAATGAAAAGAATGCTGGAGGCCATGAACCCCAAGGCTTGCAGTACTTGTCTTGCAGATAACTGGGTTTTTGTTGCCACTTGTTTGAAGTAGGTTGTCAAATGAATCCGTTTCTCTGGCATGTGGAAAGCCATCTGGAAAGTTGTATTCAAGCTTGCTCCCAGGAATATAATTTGTTGACAGGGTACCAGGTGTGATTTCTTTTCATTTATGGTGTACCCCAGACAAGTCGGTACCCCTTGAACAAAGGCCAGATGATTCAAAAGTATGTCCTGGCTTTCTGCCTGAATTAGACATCCAGATATGGGTATATTTTAATATTTCTTTGCCTGCAGAATGCAATGACTGGAGCTAGGCACTTTGTGAATACCCTGGGCGCAGTAGATAAGCCAAAGGGCAGTGCAGAGAACTGACAGTGCATGTAGCCTGCTTTGAAGAGTAGGTATTTTCTGCAAGACTCCCTGATAGGGATGTGCAGGTATGCTTCTAGTGTTGCCAACCATGCATCTTTGCCTAGCACAGGAAGCAGCTGGTGAAGAGTCAGCATCTTGAATTTTGGAATCACCAGAAAGGTATTTAGAGTAGAAAGGTCCAGGATAGGATGCCATGTATTGCCTTTTCTGGGTACCAGGAAAAGTCTCGAATAGAACCCTTGTCCCTTTTCCTCTTCTGGTACCAAATTAATAGCCCCCACGCTTAAGATAGAGAATACTTGATTTTGAACCTCCGCCCACTGATTTAGGGGTAGATCTGGCCACCCACTTGGTGTTGGTAAGGTGTGGAAGTGAAATCTGTATCCTTGGGACACTATACTTAAAACCCATTTGTCCTGGGTAATGAGTTCCCAGTTTTTGGCCTGCAGACCAATCTTTCCGCCTAAAGGAGCATTCAGTTGGGAAGTGCTTGGAAGTTTTAGAAGCAAGTCACTGAGACTGTTTTCCATGGGGGGGAGTCTTACTACTCCCTGATTTGGGTGCAGAAACCCCCCACTGCTTAGTCTTGTGTGTCCCCTGGGACTGAAACCTGGGGTTTCTGCTATGTCTGGGTTTGGCTTGCGAACACCTTGAAGAGGCTGGAAAGGACCAATTCTTAGAGGGCCAGTGCCTACTAAATCTAGGAGGCTGAACTTGTAAGAAATCTTTAACAGTCTGCATAGATTTAGCTTTATCTTCCATCTTTTTAAGAACTTCTTCAGCCTTGTTGCCAAACAGGCGGTCCTGATTTAAGGGAGCATCCAACAATTTAGCTTTAACATGATCAGGTAAAGATTGCTCCTTAAGCCAAGCATGCCTTCTGAGCACAGAACCAGTAACAGCAGCCCTGCAAGAGGCCTCTAAAGAATCAAATCCACATTGCAAAGTTTGTTTTCCAACCTGTTCAACAGAATGCATTAAATCCTGTAATTTTTATTTTTCGCACAGTCAGGAATCATCATTTTCTGTTTAAGCAATCCAATAACATGTTGTTGACACTTTAACATATGAAACTGGCAGTTTAAAGCCTTAATGGCCAAGGTTGCAGAAGTGTAAACCTTCTTACCCCATCTATCTAACACCCTGGAGTCTCTATCAGAAGGGGTAGGATTTGTAGCAGTAGAAGCCTTAATGCCCTTGGGCCCCTGTGAAATGGTCTCTGGATCCGCAATAGAATTTTTAAAAAGGAAATTATGTGAATCAGGAACCCTGTAATATCTGTCAGGTTTTCTGGGAGCAGGAGGCAGAGAATCAGGGGCCAAACTAGATTCCGAAAAAGCATCATCAACAATGTCTAGTACAGGAAGAATAGCTAAAGGCCTATGCTGAGGCAGGAAGAAATCCCTAAGCCTCTTTTCTGAATCAGAAAAATCCTGGCTTTCCCAGTGGAAATGCTCCCTTAGAGTATGTAAGGTTTTACCAAAAGAAAAATCCTCTGGAGGGGAAAGAGGAAACAGTCTCCTCTGCATCAGAATCCTCATAAGTAGATAAGGGCAAATCCAGATCATCAGAAGAATCAGAAAAATCAAAATCCTGGTCAGAAGATTCATAAACAACTTCAGTCCTAGATATCTTAGAAGGGAGAGGTTGGGGAGAGGCTGGCTTCCCCTGATTAGAGTTATAAGATCTTCAGCCATTCTTATCATTTGTTTTTTAGGCACAGAGGTCTGAGCGTGCGGCCTGGGCATCAGTTTTTTAGGCATGGTTTGAGATTTGGGCCTAAAAGAAGAAGGAAATGTCAGTTTAATATGCAAGTCCGTAGACCTGAATACACCCTCAGAAGCTGGTGCCTGCACAGTGGCTCTGGACCCATCCAAGGTAGAGACATCCGCAGGTTCCATAGATGAAGCATCTCATGGCATACCGGACTCCGAATGGGTCTCAGTAGAGGCCTGCGAATCAGAAGTAGTGGGTATCAGGGGCTGTGAACGCACCTCACTGAGTACCGGCGAACTGGCAACTGGCTTAGAAGCGTCGTCGGCAGTTTTGGACCTCGGCAGCCTGTCTCTGTCTTTATCCTTGCATTTTTTCGGAATCCCGGTAGTCGGATGGCTAACCGATGACATTTCTGGATAATTAAACTGAGAACGGAAATATTTAGAGCCAAAAATATATCGACGATGGATAGTCCACTGATTAATAAAGCACAAAATCGACAGCACAGTACATTGTGGTCAGGGCCTAGGCAAGGAATACAGTACGAATGAAAATCTTTATGAGGTATTTGCTTTCCACAAGTAATGCAATTATTAACTTTTAATGACATCGGTAAGAAACAAGAAAAAGTTTCCCCAACAGGGTACTTAGCTTTAGTTGAAGACTTCGGTTCTGAAACTCGAAAATGAAAATTTCAGGAGTTGGCCGACCGGCACTTGTGAACTGCTTCTGCTTCGGGCACCGCATGGCAAGAAAGACTGATGTAATGGCGTTGGCTGCATGTTTTATACCCCTTACGACCTGACGTCATGGAAGAAGGGACAGCAACCGACGCAGGACCCAAGACTTTGTTAATCAGGCCGAATGAGGGCTACTGCAAGCAGATAACACAAAAGTGATGACTGCAACAGTGAAACACGAAGAACATCACATTTGTATCTTCATCCATCCATCCACAATCCCTTTTCCCATTTTTGCACATGGGGTCAGGGAGTCACTTCAACAGTGAGAATCATCTAGAGCCACTGCAAGGTGGCTAGTCCTGCCGTGTTCTTCCAGACAGTACACTCACATGCTTACTCACAACTATGGCCAATTTAGGGTGTCCAATCCACGTCTTTGGAATATGGGAGGAAACCCATGTAAACACAGGGAGGATATGCAGACTCTGCACAAAAGGCACCCCAGTCCAGAATCAAACCGATGAACCTCTTTCTGTGAGGAGACTATGCTTATTTGTTGCTACAACAGCATAATTTATGCAATGACACTGCAGATATAGCTGCCTGGGAATTAAGGAATCCACAGCTCAAGATAAAGTACAGTTTTGTACCTACCATAAATGTAGATGTCCGAGAGATATGCATCTGCAGTCCTAACATATGGGTTGTCCTGCCTCAGGCAGCCCTTCGGTCGGCCGGATTCCAAAGTCTGGGTCTGGCCTCGGCTGATGTCGCACTTCACCCGACGTCATAGCTGCTGCGAATTGGGTATAAAGGCATCAGCCAACGCCATTTTCCTCAGTGTTTCTTGCCCCAGATGCCAGGTGCCTTCTAGGAAGGCTAAATTTGGATAAATGCAAATGATTCCAAACAGTAGAGAGCAAACAAAAATAACATGTATATACATATATACAACAAATACACCATAACAGATTCCCCCAGCTAGCTACAAGATGGGCAAATACCCTAGGAGTACCACAGAGGGGAAGGAGGGTGGGTAATCCTGACTGCAAATGCATACCTCTCGGACATCTACATTTATGGTAGGTACAAAACTGTACTATGTCCTTCAAGGATGCATCTGCAGTCCTAACATATGGGTAGAATACCATAGCCAAACTGGGGGAGGAGGCACTAAAATGATTATGGTGTAGTTAAGATCCATTGCAAAACAGCAGTTGCAAAACCTGCTCGGGATCTGGAGTATAAAGGTAGATTATAATGCTTGGCAAATGTATGCACAGAGCTCCAAGTAGCAGCCTCTAGAATGTCTTTGGTAGCCACTCCTCATAAGAAAGCTGTAGTAGTGGCTGTAGCTCTTGTGGAGTGAGGCCTGATGTTTTCTGGAGTTGTCTTTCCATGAAAAGAGTAACAAAATCTAATGCAATTTCCTATCCATTTTGAGATTGTCTGTTTTGAAATTGCTTTTCCTTCCATTCCTGTTGCATATGCTACCAGAAGCTGGTCAGTTTTTGTATTGTTCTTGGTTCTGTCCAGATAGTAGCGCAACTGTCTGTGCACATCCAAGGTATGTAGTAGTCTTTCCCCTCTGTTCTGTGGGTTGGGGAAGAATGTTGGTAGATGCATTGCTTGGTTCAATGATACCCTGGAGACCACCTTCGGCATAAAAGTAGGGTTGGTTCTCAAGGATACTCTATCCTGGTGGAAGATAAGGAAGGGCTGTACTGCCATTAATGCCTGTAATTCAGAAACCCTTCTTGCTGAAGTGATTGCAAGCAGGAAAGCAGTTTTCCAAGATAAGAACTGTTACTCTGCTGTTGCTGCTGGCTCGAAAGGGGGAAGTGTTAACTTTTCCAGGACAAAGTTGAGATCCCATGTAGGCAAAGGTGGCTTCCTTGGAGGCTTTACATTTTTAATTCCTCTCAGAAACTGCCTGAGTAGAGGATGAGAGAAGACTGGAGGATCCATGTTGTATTTTGCTGAAATTGCTGATGCATGAATCTTAATGGAGGAGTAAGACAGGCCATTGTGGAAAAGGTCTGCTAAGTATTCCAGGATGTTAGCTATGTTTGGTAATGATACACTTTCTCCTTTTGCTGTACTCCAAATGAGGTATCTTTTCCATTTGGCTGAGTAAGTTTTCCTTGTGGAGGGTCTGCGAGCCTCCAGTATAATGTCTTTAACCCTCTGGGATAAATCTGGGTTATTTTGTTTTATATAATATTCCAGGCGGACAGCTGTAGTGTTTTCAAGTTTGGATGTAGGATCTTGAAGTTGTTCTGTGTTAGCAGTAAAGGAACTAGAGGAAGAGGCCATGCATGTGACCGAGCCATACTCCTCAGTAGCGGGTACCAATGCTGCCTCGGCCAGTCTGGAGCTATCAGGATGATCCTTGGTCGATCTTCTTTGATCTTCAGCAGCACTTTGTGCATCAAAGGAAGAGGTGGGAATGCATATGCTGTCAGGTTTTCCCAACTGAAAGAGAGGGAGTCCACCTTCCAAGCTAGTGGGTGGGGTGTCCTTGTGCAGAATTTCCTCAATTGGTGGTTGTGTGGGGATGCGAACAGGTCTATTTCTGGTAGTCCCCATTTCTTTGTAATGGATTTGAAGATGTTTGGATGCAGCATCCATTCGTGGGCATCCGTGGTAGTTCTGCTTAAGGTGTCTGCTAGTATATTTTCTTTTCCTGGCACAAATATGGCCTGTAGCTGAATGTTGAGGTTCAGGGCTACATTCCACAGGTCCATTGCCATCCGGCATAGAGGATATGAATGTGTGCCTCCTTGTTTGTTGATATACCACATGACTGTGGTGTTGTCTGTCCTTATCAGCAAATGACCCTGTTGAAGAAACGGTCTGAATGTCTGGATTGCCTGTTTGACTGCCAGCATCTCTTTTTGATTTATGTGTAGGTTCAGCTGGTCTTGTGTCCATAGGCCTTGTATACACTTGTCCACCATGTGCGCCCCCCAGCCTAGGTCCGAGGCGTCTGTGGTGATAGTCTGGCTTGGGTGAGGTTTGTGGAAGGGCAGTCCTCTGTTCAACAGACAGGCCTGAGCCCACCACAGGAATTCTTGCTTCAGGCATGGAATTATTGGAATCTGAACTTTTAGGCTGTGCTTGTGTTGAGACCATATATTCCTTAGGTACCATTGCAACTTCCTCATATGCAGCCTGGAATGTGGAACCAATATTATGCAGGATGCCATGTAACCCAGGGCTTGCAGGACTTTCCTTGCTGTAAGCTGGTTCTGTGTTGTCAATGCCCTGAAATAGAGTGGTAGTTGCTTTTGTTTTTCTGATGTGAGAAAAGCCATCTGATTTGAAGTGTCCAATTCTGCACCCAAGAATGTTATCCTCTGGGATGATAACAGTCTTGACTTTTTCATGCTGACTGTGAATCCCAGGGCTAGTAGTAGTTGTATAACTTTTTCCAAATCTTGTGTTAATTTGGTCTTGTTGTCCGCTTGTATCAGGCAGTCGTCCAGGTATGGATAAATCTGAATTCCCTGAAGCCTGCAATGAGCAATTACTGATGCCAGGCATTTCGTGAATACTCTGGGCGTAGTAGATAAGCCAAAGGGCAATGCTGAGAATTGATAATGCTCTGATCCTGCAAGAAATCTGAGGTATCTTCTGCAATCTGGTCGTATAGGGACGTGCAGGTATGCCTCCTTGAGATCTAGAGTCACCAGCCAAGACTCCTTGCCCAGCATGGGAAGAAGTTGCTGTAGGGTCAGCATTTTGAATTTTGGAACAATGAGATATGTGTTCAGAGCGGACAGGTCGAGAATAGGCCTCCATTGGTTTTCTTTTCTTGGTACCAGGAAAAGTCTGGAGTAAAATCCTTGCCCTTGTTCCATAGGTGGTACCTTTTCTATAGCTCTCATTCTTAGTAAGTGGTTGATTTGTCCTAGAGCGTTTGTTCTTTGGTTTGGTGGAAGGTTTGGCATTCCTCTCTTTTTTGGTAGAGTGTGGAAGTGAAACCTGTAGCCTTTGTCTATTGCCTGTAAAATCCATTTGTCTCCTGTAATGTAATGCCAGTTTACGGAAAATAAGGCTAGCTTCCCACCTAAGGGTGCTTCCAATTGTTCCCTGGTAGGCGGTATCAGAGCCAAGTCATTGTGTCTGTCCTGTTGAAGTGGTAGTAGCTGGATCTGTGGCAGTACTTCTCTGGTTGTTAGGCTGCCACTGACGTCCCCTGTAGGCCCCTCTGGATTGACCTCTGCCTCTTGGGCGCCTATTTCGGCCTCTCTGTGCTCTGGAGGTGTCTGGAAAGGACCAAGTCTTCGTAGGCCAATTTCTACTAAACCTCGGAGGTTGGACCTGTATGAAATCCTTGACTGTTTGAACAGATTTTGCTTTTTCTTCCACCTTCTTTAGCACTTGCTGTGCAGGGGAGCCAAACAAACTTTGTTTCTCCATGAGAGCATCTAGGAGCCTTGACTTGACATGGTCTGGTAAGGTTTGCTCTTTTAACCATGCATGCCTTCTGATCACGGTTCCAGTCATGGCTGACCTAAAGGAAGCCTCCAGTGCATCATAGCCGCATTTTAAAGAATGATTACTGACCTGCTGAGTGTTATGTACCAAATCCTGAAGGGACTTACGGTCTATTGGTTCAGGAGAGGACAGTTTTTTATTTAGCTGGTCTAACAAAAATTCCTGATACTGGATCATGTGGAATTGGCAGTTTAAGGCCCTAGCCGAAAGAGTAGCAGAAGTATAAACTTTTTTACCCCATCTCTCTAATGCTCTAGATTCTCTTTCAGAGGGAGGGTTTTGGCAGAGGCAGCTGCTACAGCTTTGGGGCCCTGAGAAATGGTTTCAGGATCTGCAATAGGAGCCTTATACAAGTGAAAGTGTGTGTCCGGGACCCTGTAATATCTGTCGGGTTTGGCAGGGGCCGGGGGAAGAGAGTCAGGAGCAGTACAGGCATCATTAAATGCATCATCCACAATTGTTAGTACTGGAGGAATGGCTAATGGCCTATGCTGTGGTAAATGTAAAAAGGTCCTAAGCCTTTTCCTTGAATCTGAGAAATCCTGGCCCTGCCATTGAAAATGCTCTCTCATAGCATGTAAGGTTTCCCCAAAAGAAAATTCCTCAGGAGGAGAGGCAGAAGGAATGGAGTCTTCTGCATCAGAATCCTCATATGGAGAATAAGGGCCTTCTGGAGGATTTGAATTTTCTGACTCATCCGAGGAGTAGTCAGTAGAAACTGGTTCGGGGGGCTCTGCTCTAGGCCTTTTCTCTGGAGGGGGTTGAGAGGCCCTGTCTGGGTGAGGTTGGGATCCCCTGATCAAGGAAATGAGATCTTCAGCCAGGCTAAGCATTTGGGAACTAGAAGTAGGCCTGTGTGGGGTTTTAGCAGGCAAGGCCTTCGAAGATTTAGCTGCTTTAGCCCTAGAAAAAGCCTTGATGGACATAGAGGCAGGGGGCCTAGCAGCTCCACGTGCAGGAGTAGATATGTCTAAAGGAATAGTATCTGATAAATCCTGGGTGCCTGCTACAGCAGGAGAAATTTCGGTGGCAGATTCAGCCATGCTGTGTGAGGCCTCGGCTGTCGGAGGTATGCTTTCGGCCGAAGGAAGAACCGAGGACTCGGTTTCAGCCAAAACAGAGACACTCGCGGTAGGCTTAACCGTGGTTTCAGCCGAAACCACGGACCACGAGTGTCGGTCCTTTTCCTTACGCTTTTTAGCTAATTGCGAAGTCGGAGTCTCCGACGGCATTTTGTAAGCAAAAGCGGGACCAAAAAACTCCTCCGCAAACTCCGACCGACGTCTAAGTGTCCGTCGGTTGAAGGAAGCACAGGCTAGACAAGCTGATACGTCGTGGTCTGGGCCTAAGCAAGGAAGGCAGTAAGAGTAGAAATCCTTATGAGGTATTTGTTTCCCACAAGTTAAACAATTATTTACTTTTTCTGACATCGGCTGAGGCAAGAAAGAGTCCCCAACGGGGTACTTAGCTTTTTAGAAGTCTTCGGTAGTAGAAATCTCTGGATCTGACCGACCGGCACTTGCGAACAGCTTCTGCTTTGGGCACCGCGCGGCAAGAAAGACTGAGGAAAATGGCGTCGGCTGATGCCTTTATACCCAATTCGCAGCAGCTATGACGTCGGGTGAAGTGCGACATCAGCAGAGGCCAGACCCAGACTTTGGAATCCGGCCGACCGAAGGGCTGCCTGAGGCAGGACAACCCATATGTTAGGACTGCAGATGCATCCTTGAAGGACATCCCTGGGATACACTTTAACCTTCACAAGTTCAACTGCAGCTGACAGATCACAATACCAGTAGTAAAAGAATGACAATCAAAAAACAGATAAAAACTGTCTGCTTTCACCACTTCATGCCCAGTGGGGAAAACTGCTATACTCCACTGTTCAACCTTCAGCCATAATCAAAATGGCAGTTTATCTCTTGCCTCTTAGCTGGTACTTACAGTCAGTCAGTTACAATTGTTAGACCACTCTACTATGTTGTTGGCAGCAATAGTTTTCTGCACTCTATATGTTTATCATTGCTAAAGATGTTACTTCTGAATTTTTTTTCTCCAACTCCATTATTCAAAGGCTTACTTCTGTTGTTCCATGCGGAATCTCTCTTCTTCTACCCTTCTTCTTTCCTCTTCTTCTCTTCGCCTCATCTCTTCTTCCTCCTGTCTACGTTTCTCTTCCTCCTGTCGTAACCGTTCACGTTCCTCTTCTTCCCTGCGTAGCCTTTCTTCCTCCTCTTTCCTTTATTAAACAGAAAGAATGAAAAAAAAAAGTTAATCCAAAAAACATAAACATGGTGATGCTCTAACTTTATGGGATTTCCCAAACAAAGTAAAAGGAAATACTTTTCTGCACTGACTGCTTTCTAAATATACTACAAACTTTGCAGAGATCTGCATGGTGAACACCTTTTATACACACAGAATGCAATCACCTTCAGCTGTTTGGCTCACCTTTTTTCTCTCTCTAATTTTCTCCTCATAAAAAGGCATATATCATACACAAAGATGATCCTTACTTATTCTAACATATAACAATGCATTTTCAGTAAGTGTAAACCACTTAATCTTTACATTACCTGACTTTGAATACAAGTAGTGCTACTTTAAGTGAAAACATTACATAATCCTTCCCCATTCTCCCACTGCCTACTCATTCCTTGTCCTCCTAAATCCAGCAGATGTAATGTTAGCTTACCCAGTCATCCATCAGGTTACTAGAGTCATGTATATGTGTATATATAGACATAGACATAAATAAATATGTTAATACTTATATTGGATATAATCTCTCCCGCTATGCGTAGGGACATTAGGAATAATATATAATTATCGACCACGCGATGGGTAAGGTCAGTCTATAACCACATGAGATGTTACTTCAAGCACAAAAAGGGAAAATGACTAGACTTAAAATGGCCCATAAGGGCAGCTAGCCTAGCATTTACTTATGAACCTATGTATACAATGCTCTCCTGCTAAATTGTGTGTGCAGCAATGCCTTCTCTGTTAACTGTACCAATGTGTACTGCACCAGTCTCTGTACTATTATACTTCTCTTGGAACTTTTGCAAAGTAACCCAGCTTAGGACAAAAATATGGACAGTTCGGATAAGTGCTTTACCTAGTGAACAAATTCAAATACAATTTAAATGTGGAGAGTGCTGCTGTAACTCAATATTAATTTGGTAATGCCGGTAGAGTGCTGGCATTTTAATGATGAAGAAAATATCACTTCCTTCATGTTTAACAAAGATGAACTACTTTAAAATAAAATATAATATGGAACAGAGTACAAAAACTGTTCAGGTTGAAAATGTCTAACAGTGGTTTGTATACACATTTGTACAATAAAAGCTACACTGTATTGAAAAAAAATCTAAGCTTCTTCGAGAAGTACTTAACATTCCAATCAAAGGCTGCATTACCCATGAAAACAAGCTGAGTAGCCTTAGTATGCTTCAATGCAATACTTGTGGTGGTTGCCACACTTTTAAACAGAACTAATGACATTTTGAAAAATAAATTAATTTACTTCCTGGCAGAATTTACTTACTCTGTGGCTTGAGTTGCAAATGCAAACTAATCAAAGAACAGTAAAAATATGCAAAAAATGTTCAAATGGATAAGTAACTAGCTAATTCACAAACTGATGTACTAGGCACACAGCACCACCTATGCGGGTACACACATTCACAGTACATTACTTGCTGATGTGGGGTGTGGGTGCATGTTGGCGGCAACAAGTAAATGAAGTTCACTAATAAAATTACATTTTCTTTTAAAAGGTCAAAACATTCTTAAATGATTTTTTTAAAACTTTTACTGTATAACAATGTATGACTTACCTGTGTAGGTAATGCAGGTTTGTTTAACCAAACCAGCTATTGTTAAAATATTCATTTTTTTTGATAAGCAACAAGAGCCAAATAAAATCCACATTTACTTAAACTAAAAACTTAAAAACAAAACCTGACAGTAAGGTATTGTAAAAAAAAAAAAAAAAAAAAAAAAAAAAGCTGAACAAATACTATATGTAATACATTTTCTTTGTACATTGTTTTCTATAATCTCCTGAAAAATGGGTAAAAGTGTGGAAAAAGGCATTTTCTGTATTTTGTACTTGCTGTTTTTTCACAAATAAGTTCTTACAAAATAAACCAAAAATGTTCCCATTGTTCCAAAAAAAAAAAGAGGGTGGGGGGTTGGGGTCAGATACATTACTGTGCAATGCAGGGCTAAGGAACACGTTTTCTGTGTTGTGACTAAATCATCACACA
This sequence comes from Protopterus annectens, assembly GCF_019279795.1. Lineage (NCBI taxonomy): Eukaryota > Metazoa > Chordata > Ceratodontiformes > Protopteridae > Protopterus > Protopterus annectens. The sequence goes on along the minus strand of NC_056727.1, from coordinate 919,103,917 downwards.
ACTTCTTTCAACACACCTTAAACAAGCTTTCCACATATTCACACAATACCAGATCCCCATATAAGGGGATCATTATATCAAACATGCATTTTGTCAACAGGTAGTAGAAGAGTCGCTACTCGACAAAAAACACTGTATGTCAAACTATGCAACAGTCAATTCGCACTTAGTTGACTGCAGCACAGTTTTGGGTTTCTGCCTTTGGTCATAGTTGTGAGACTGGAGTCACACACACACACACACACACACACTGCATATATAACTATATATATATATTTATACACACGTTTACATATATAAATATACAAGCACACACAGATCTATCAAGGGGGTGTGATGGTGGAGCCCCCAAGCTGGAAGTGGGGGGGGGGGGGGCAAACATCCTAATATAAAACTCTGAATGCATGTTTTGTTTGTGCGGGTGTATATGATTGTGTGTGGAAGCTGTTTGTTAGGTAGTATGTGCTGGAAGGTGTGGTGTGTGTGTGTGTGTGTGTGTGTGTGTGTGTGTGTGTGTGTGTGTGTGTGTGTGTGTGACTATGGTGTGTTAGGAAATTTTAGTTTGCATTTACTAAACCACAACAGGATACTTGCTATGCTTCCTTTTGTGATCAACTATGTGTTTCATGATGGGATTTTTGGTGGTGGGTGTGCTCAACAGCTCAGACCATACAGAGACAGAAACAGACTAAGAAAATGTGTAGTATTTTACAGACACACACACTTGTTTTCTTGTGTCACATACCTTTTCTACTGTTTCAGCTGTGTTTTTCAGCCTTTCTTGAAAACTGCTCCATGCTATTCCCTTTGAAAACATATACACAGGAATACCATATACTAAACTTGTATCTGGCAATACAATTTACTAAAATCTGCAGCAAAAATCATTCTTTTCATCCAGGTAACAACCAGTTTCCCTGGCAGGCTATTTATTGTGCTATCTTTTTCATTTGTGGTGTTAGGATATTTTCTAATTTTGGCTTCCCTTAAAAAATCCACTTGATAATTTTCCCATCTTTAATATGAGTATTACATACCTCTCAAATGTACAGATTTTAGCAGAATGTCCATATTTTTGCCTCATATTTTTTGGTCTGCTCTTCATAACATTTGTGGTTTCCTGGCAAATAACCGAGGACCGAAGTAACTAAATAATGGCTTACATTTGAGTTTCAGACTTCATATCCTTCAGAAAATGCACGCCAACACAAATCTTATGATTCTGACAAGTTTCTAAGTTTATAAGAGCAATATTTAAAATCTGTCCCTATTTTTGGGTCTTTGCCCTCCCCGTTTATTTTAGGCTTTGTCCAGACTTCTTGCCCTAAGAGGCTGAGAGATATGATAACATAAACAATAATGACTGCAACAATTTTTTTCAGTTATACACACTGCCTGTATTTAGGCTCTCCTCTTGACTGTAGAGCACTTTGTTTTCTGAAGCTTGCAATTTAAAAAACAGCAATAAAGACTAGGCAGCACAGGACTCCCTTTTAGAAGTGCAAGACCCAACAAGGTGAGAACAGACACCCTGAAAAATAAACTGCACTCCAAATACAAAAAAGTACAGTTTTGTACCTACCATAAATGTAGATGTTCGAAGATCCACATTGCTGCAGTCCTTACACTTGGGTAGTCCGCTGTCCTCGGTCGGCCCGAATATCAAAGTATAAGGCTGACGTCGGTCAAGGCGCATTTGACTGACATCAGGACGTCAGGGTACAAATGCGCATGACCGACGTCATATCCTCAGTCTTTTCTTGCCCCAGATGTCAGAAGACCCTAAAAATAAAGGTCAAAAACCAAAAGACAGCAAACCAACCACCAACCTTCCTAGCACCAGACATATGTACAATATATACAATAAACAATATACACCCAATTGACCACCCAACCCACACAACCGCCTCCAACAACAGAGGGGAAGGAGGGAGGGTAAATTGGACTGCAGCAATGTGGATCTTCGAACATCTACATTTATGGTAGGTACAAAAAGTACAGTTTTGTACCTACCATAAATGTAGATGTTCGAGGATCCACATTGCTGCAGTCCTTACTATTGGGTAGTCCGCTGTCCAGTCGGCCCGAATACCAGAGTATATGGCTGACGTCGGTCAGGGCGCATTAGACTGACGTCAGTACGTCAGGGTACTAATGCGCATGACCGACGTCATATCCTCAGTCTTTTCTTGCCCCAGATGTCAGAAGACCCGAAAAAGACAAGGCCCAAAATACCTGCACCAAAATTATGTACAATATATACAAAAATATATACAAAAATATCAACATATAACCTCACCTACACAACCACCCCTAAACACAGAGGGAAGGAGGGAGGTAAATTGGACTGCAGCAATGTGGATCCTCGAACATCTACATTTATGGTAGGTACAAAACTGTACTATGTTCTTCGTTCCACATTGCTGCAGTCCTTACTATTGGGTAGAATCCCAAAGCAGAGGTAAGGGAGGCTGGCAAATCATAAAGAAGTAGGAGCTGACAACATGCCCTGCAAAACAGCTGTGGCAAAACCAGCCCTAGACTTAGAGTAGATAGGAAGGTGATAATGCTTAGAGAAAGTATGCACTGAACTCCAAGTAGCTGCCTCCAAAATATCCTTAGTTGCCACCCCCCTTAGAAATGCTGTTGAAGTGGCAGTAGCCCTAGTGGAATGAGGCCTAATCCCAGCTGGAATCTCCTTGCCATGATGGGAATAACAAAATGCAATGCAAAACCCAATCCACCTAGAAATAGTTTGTTTTGACACAGGCTTGCCCTGCGAACTCAAAGCAAAGGAAACAAACAACTGCTGAGACTGCCTAAAATCCTTAGTCCTGCTCAAATAATAACGCAATTGCCTGTGTACATCTAAAGTGTGCAAAATCTTTTCCCCTTTATTTTGGGGTCTGCATAAAAGTAGGCAAATGAATAGTTTGGTTTAAAGCCACACTAGAAACCACCTTAGGCATAAAGGAAGGATTAGTACGTAATGATACCCTATCCTTATGGAAAATCAAAAAGGGCTCTACTGCCATAAGGGCCTGCAACTCAGACACCCTTCTTGCAGAAGTAATAGCCAACAGAAAAGCAGTCTTCCATGACAAGTATTTCAATTCAGCAGTAGCCGCAGGCTCAAAAGGTTGTAGAGTAAGTTTTTCCAACACAAAATTGAGATCCCAAGCAGGAGTAGGAGCTCTACGTGGGGTCTTATATTCTTTGCCCCTCTAAGAAACTGCTTGAACAAAGGATGCGAAAACAATGGTGGGTCACAATCATAGTGAGCTGAAATTGCTGCAGCATGAATCTTAATGGAAGAGAAGGACAAACCTTTGTCCAATAACTCAGTAAGATATTGAAGAGCCACACTCAAATTAGGCTCAGAAACCTCCAAATTCTTTGCTGTACTCCAAAATAAAAATCTCTTCCATTTTTCTGCGTACACCTTCCTTGTACTAGGTCTTCTAGCTTCCATAATCACATTTAAAACTTGTTGAGGAAGTTGAGACCTGCTGTGTTTCAACACAGAATATGCCAGGCTGTTAGATGGAGAGAGTGAAGCTTGACATTGAGCAGATGACCGTCCTTCTGAGATAACAGATGAGGAATCAAAGGTAAAGGCCATGGAGGCTTCCTTACCAGACTCCTTAGTAGTGGGTACCAGTGTTGTCGAGGCCAATCTGGAGCTATCAAAATCATCCTTGGCTTGTCTTGTCTGACTTTTAATAGCACCTTTGGAAGAAGAGGCAGAGGTGGAAAGGCATACACATGAAGGTTTTTCCAACTGAAAGACAGAGCATCCACTTTCCAAGCTGTGCGATGAAACCCCTTTGTGCAAAACTTTGGCAGCTGGTGGTTTAGTGGAGAAGCGAACAGATCTATGTCTGGAGTTCCCCATGACACTGTCAAATTCTGAAATACATGAAGATCCAGTTTCCACTCGTGGGGATCCATGATTTGTCTGCTTAACACATCTGCTAAGGAGTTCTGTGCTCCTGGCAGAAACCTTGCCTGAAGAGTTAGTTGCAAGCTTAACGCAGTCTCCCATAAAATCATTGCTTGCCTGCATAGAGGATAAGAATGTGTTCCCCTTGCTTGTTGATGTACCACATGACAGTTGTGTTGTCTGTTAGAATCAACACCTGCCCTGGAAGAAGTAACTCCTTGAAAGCCATTAATGCAAACTGGACTGCTAACATCTCCTTCATGTTGATATGTAGATGCTGTAGTCTGGCAGGCCACTTGTCTTGTATCCACTTTCCATTTAGATGAGCTCCCCAAGCAATGTCCGAGGCATCTGTCGTTAAAATCTGACTCGCCTCTGGCCGGGTCACAGAGAGTCCCTTGTTTAGGTGACATTCCTGAGCCCACCACAAAAATTCTTATTGAAGGCAAGGTATTATTTGAATGACAGTGTCCAAATCCTGGCAGTGCTGTGTCCATACATTTTTGAGATACCATTGTAGCTTCCTCATATGCAGTTTGGCATTGGGAAGCACCAGAATACAAGATGCCATGAACCCTAATGCTTGAAGGACTGTCCTTGCAGTCAGCACGGACTGATGAGATAGTTGATGGAAGTAAAGTGATAGACTCTTTTGTTTGTCCGGGGTTAAAAGGCCATCTGGGCTGCTGTATTCAGTCTCACACCCAGAAAGCACATGTCTTGAGAGGGTACTAGACTGGACTTTATTTCGTTCACAGAATACCCTAGGCATCTTAGCACTGCTATAACATATTCCAGATGCTGTAGAAGGTCTTCCTTTTCTTGAGCCAGAATCAGGCAGTCGTCCAAGTAAGGATAGATTTGAATTCCTTGTAGCCTGAAGTAAGCTATCACTGGAGCCAGAACCTTTGTGAATACTCTGGGCAGTAGATAAGCCAAAGGGCAATGCAGAGAACTGATAATGAGAATTTCCAGCTCGAAACCGCAGATACTTCCTGCAACTTAGCCTTATAGGCACATGAAGGTAAGCTTCCTTGAGATCTAAAGTTACCATCCAGTGATCTTTGCCCAGCAGAGGTAAAAGCTGTTGTAACGTCAACATCTTGAACTTGGGAATGTCCAGATAAGTGTTGAGGAGAGATAAATCCAAAATTGGTCTCCACGTGTTCCCCTTCTTTGGTACTAGGAACAGGCGAGAATAAAATCCTAGGCCCCTTTCTGATACAGGGACTGGCTGAATGGCCCCCATCTGGAGTAACTGAGAAATTTGCTTGTGAGCCTCTTTTCTTTGTGGAGGAGGAACGTCTGGCATGCCTTTGAAAGGGGCAATGTATGGAAATAAAACCTGTAACCGTGGTGAATGATATCCAACACCCATCTGTCTTGAGTAATTAAATCCCAATTTTCTTTGAAAAGAGACAGTCTTCCTCCCAAAGGAGCTGCCAGGCGAGAATCTACTGGCAGCTGAAAAGGCAGGTCATTGGGTCTGTTTACGAAAGGACTGACCCCTGCCCTCACCAGAAGTCTGAGCAGGTGAATTCCTGTTCTAGGCCTAAAAGAACCTTGAGCTCTGCCCCTACCACGTCTAGACCTACCCCTAGACTGGGTATCATAAGCAGGATATGTCCACCCCTTAGCAGGCCAATTTCTACTAAACTTCGGTGGCTGCACCTGCAAAAAATCTTTAACAGTTTGCATAGACTTAGCTTTGTCCTCCATTTTCTTTAAAACTGCTTCCACAGGCGAACCAAACAACACATCAGACTGTAAAGGAGCATCCAAAATCCTTGTCTTAACATGCTCAGCTAAATTCTGATCCCTCAACCAGGCATGCCTGCGAAGAACAGAACTAGTGGCAGCCACCCTCGAGGAGGCCTGTACAGCATCAAAACCACATTGCTAAGAATGCTTACCCACTTGCTCAGACACATGAACCAAATCCAGCAACTCTTTACACTCAATACCTTCCGCCAAAGCATCCACCTTAGATTTCAATTGTGAAAGGAGATAATTTTGATATTTTAGCATGTGAAACTGACAATTCAACGCTCTCATGGCTAGAGTGGAAGAAGTATACACTTTCTTTCCCCACCTATCCAAAGCCCTTGCCTCTTTATCAGTGGGAACAGGATTTTTAACCACAGAGGCCTTAACACCTTTAGGCCCCTGAGAAACAGTTTCTGGGTCCGCCCTAGGACTCTTAAACAAATACTTATGAGCTTCGGGCACCCTATAGTACCTATCAGGTTTAACAGGAGCAGGAGGCAAAGAATCAGGGTTCAGGGAAGCCTCTGCAAAAACATCTTCCACCACATTCAACACAGGAGGTATAGCTAAGGGCCTATGCTGGGGTAAAAACAAGAATTCCCTAAGCCTTTTCCTGGAATCAGAGTAATCCTGGCCTTCCCATTTAAAGTGCTCCCTCATGGAATGCAGAGTCTCTGAAAATGAGAAATCCTCAGGAGGAGAAGCTGTAGGAGTGGAATCATCCACATCAGAATCAGAATAAGGAGGATACTCCTGCAAATCTTCCGCAGAAGACTCAGAGGCCTCTGAACACTGTTCAAAACTATCAAACTCCGGTTCCACCCTAGGCCTCTTATCAGGAGGGGGCATAGAACCTCTAATCATAGTAATCAAATCTTCTGCCATTTTAAGCATATGTTTCTTAGGTACAGAACCGGAAATGCTAGGAGAAGCCCCCCCTGAAGCTGAACTTGGCCTACCTCTAAAAGAAGTTTTGGCAACAGAAGGAGAGGCTCTAACTACCTTGGGAAGAGAGGGAAGAACAGTTACCTGAGAAGCCCCCTCAGCCTGGCCTACCTCCTGAGAAGGCACATCCTGTAACAGTAAAGTTTCTGCCTGAGACTCCATAGAAACTCCTGGCAAAACCTCCGGCTCCACTGAGCCTTCTAAAGAACCGACGTCCGGGACTGCCGGTTCATCAACCCTAGGCTTCGCTGTTTTGTCCTTGCGCTTCTTGAAGCGCGCCGGAGCATCCGACGGCATTTTATAATTGCAACGCTTCCCAAACACTAACCTGGCACAGTCTAACCTCCTCTTAATAGTGCGTTTGTTAAACCTAGCACAAGAGCGGCATCCAACAACGTCGTGCTCAGGCCCTAAACAAGGTATACACAAGGTATGGTAATCCCTATGAGGTATCTGTTTCCCACAAGAAATACAGTTATTCACTTTTACTGACATCCGGTTAAATACTGAGGCAAGAAAAAACCAAAATGTTCCCAACGGGTACTTAGCCAACTCTGATTCGGTCTGAAACTCCGGTTTCGGAAATATTTCAGAACGCCAACCTGCACTCGCAAAACTGCTTCTGCATCGGACCATGCGGCAAAAAAGACTGAGGATATGACGACGGTCATGCGCATTAGTACCCTGACGTACTGACGTCAGTCTAATGCGCCCTGACCGACGTCAGCCATATACTCTGGTATTCGGGCCGACTGGACAGCGGACTACCCAATAGTAAGGACTGCAGCAATGTGGAACGAAGAACATCTGTACTATGTTCTTCATCTCACATTGCTGCAGTCCTTACACTTGGGTAGAATCCCAAAGCAGAGGAAAGGGAGGATGGCCAAATTATAAGGAAGCAGGAGCTGCCAAAATGCCCTGCAAAACAGCAGTGGCAAAACCAGCCCTGGATTTAGAGTAAAGTGGTAGGTGATAATGCCTGGAAAAAGTATGCACTGAACTCCAAGTAGCTGCCTCCAAAATATCCTTAGTTGCCACCCCTCTTAAAAAAGCTGTTGAAGTGGCAGTAGCCCTGGTGGAATGAGGCCTAATCCCAGCTGGAACTTCCTTGCCATGATGGGAATAACAGAAAGCAATGCAAAACCCAATCCACTTAGAAATAGTTTGTTTTGACACAGGCTTGCCCTGAGAACTCAAAGCAAAAGAAACAAATAACTGCTGAGACTGCCTGAACCCTTTAGTTCTGTCCAAATAATAACGCAACTGCCTGTGTACATCTAAAGTGTGCAAAATCTTTTCCCCATTATTTTGGGGATTTGCATAAAAGGTAGGCAAATGAATAGTTTGGTTTAAAGCCACACTAGAAACCACTTTAGGCATAAAGGAAGGATTAGTCCGTAAAGATACCCTATCCTTATGGAAAATCAAGAAAGGCTCAACTGCCATAAGGGCCTGCAACTCAGAAACCCTTCTTGCAGAGGTAATAGCCAACAAAAAAGCAGTCTTCCATGATAAAAACTTTAATTCAGCAGTAGCTGCAGGCTCAAAAGGTTGTAGAGTGAGTTTCTCCAACACAAAATTGAGATCCCAAGCAGGAGTAGGAGCTGTTGTGGGGTCTTATATTCTTTGCCCCTCTAAGAAATTGCTTGAACAAAGGATGAGAAAACAATGGTGGGTCACAATCATAGTGAGCCGAAATTGCTGCAGCATGAACCTTAATAGAAGAGAAGGACAAACCCTTGTCCAGTAACTCAGTAAGATATTGAAGAGCCACACTTAAATTAGGCTCAGAAACATCAAAATCCTTTGCTGCACTCCAAAATAAAAATCTCTTCCATTTTTCTGCGTACACTTTCCTTGTACTAGGCCTTCTAGCTTCCAAAATAACATTCAAAACTTGTTGTGGAAGTGGAGGCCCACTATGGTTCAAAACAGAATATGCCAGGCTGTTAGGTGCAGAGAGTGAAGCTTGACATTGAGCAGATGACTGTCCTCCTGAGACAACAGGTGTGGAATCGAAGGCAAAGGCCATGGAGGCTTCCGTACCAGGCTCCTCAGTAATGGGTACCAATGCTGTCGAGGCCAATCTGGAGCTATTAAAATCATCCTTGGCTTGTCTTGTCTGGCTTTTAGTAGTACCTTTGGGAGGAGAGGCAGAGGCGGAAAGGCATACACATGAAGATTGCTCCAATTGAAAGAAAGAGCATCCACTCTCCAAGCTGTTGGATGAAACCTTTTTGTGCAAAACTTTGGCAGCTGGTGGTTTAGTGGGGAAGCGAACAGATCTATGTCTGGAGTACCCCATGACACTGTCAATTTCTGAAATACATGAGGATCCAATTTCCACTCGTGGGGATCCATTATTTGTCTGCTCAACACATCTGCTAAGGAGTTCTGTGCTCCCGGCAGAAACCTTGCCTGAAGATTTAGCTGTAAAGTGAGAGCAGTCTCCCACAAAATCATCGCTTGCCTGCATAGAGGATAGGAATGTGTTCCGCCTTGCTTGTTGATGTACCACATGACAGTAGTGTTGTCTGTTAGAATCAACACCTGCCCTGGAAGAAGTAAATCCTTGAAGGCTATTAATGCAAACTGGACTGCTAACATCTCCTTCAAGTTGATATGTAGATGTTGTAGTCTGGCAGGCCACTTGTCTTGTATCCACTTTCCATTCAGATGAGCTCCCCAAGCTTTGTCTGAGGCATCTGTCGTTAGAATCTGACTCGCCTCTGGCCGGGTCACAGAGAGTCCCTTGTTTAGGTGACATTCCTGAGCCCACCACAAAAATTCCTTTTGAATGCAAGGTATTATTGGAATGACAGTGTCCAAATCCTGGCAGTGCTGTGTCCATACATTTTTGAGATACCATTGTAGCTTCCTCATATGCAGTTTGGCATTGGGAAGCACCAGAATACAAGATGCCATGAACCCTAAGGCTTGAAGGACTGTCCTTGCAGTCAGCCCGGACTGATGAGACAACTGATGAAAGTAAAGGGAAAGATTATTTTGTTTGTCCGGGGTCAAAAGGCCATCTGGGATGCTGTATTCAGTCTCACACCCAGAAAGCACATGTCTTGAGAGGGTACTAGACTGGACTTTATTTCGTTCACAGAATACCCCAGGCATCTTAGCACTGCTATCACATAATCCAAATGATGAAGAAGCTCGTCCCTTCCTTGAGCCAGAATTAGGCAATCGTCCAGATAAGGATAAATCTGTATTCCTTTTAACCTGAGGAAAGCTATCACTGGAGCCAGAACCTTCGTGAACACTCTGGGCGCAGTAGATAAGCCAAAGGGCAATGCAGAGAACTGATAATGAGAAGTCCCAGCTCGAAAACGCAGACACTTCCTGCAACTCAGTCTGATAGGAACATGAAGATAAGCCTCCTTGAGATCTAAAGTTACCATCCAATGATCTTTGCCCAGCAGAGGTAAAAGCTGCTGTAGCGTCAACATTTTGAACTTGGGAATGTCCAGGTAAGTGTTGAGGATAGATAAGTCCAAAATTGGTCTCCACGTGTTCCCTTTCTTTGGTACGAGGAACAGGCGAGAATAAAATCCTAGGCCCACTTCTGGCATAGGGACCGGCTGAATGGCCCCTAGTTGGAGTAACAGAGAAATTTGCTTGTGAGCCTCTATTCTTTGTGTAGGAGGAACGTCTGGCATGCCTTTGAAAGGAGGTAAGGTATGGAAATAAAACCTGTAACCGTGGTGTACGATATCCAATACCCATCTGTCTTGGGTAATTAAACTCCAATTTTCTTTGAAAAGTGCCAACCTTCCTCCCAAAGGGGCAGCCAGACGAGAAGGCTCTGGCAGCTGAAAAGGTAGGTCATTGGGTCTGTTTACGAAAGGACTGACCCCTGCCCTCACCTGAAGACTGTGCAGGAGAACTCCCTGTACGAGGCCTGAAAGAACCCTGAGCTCTGCCCCTACCACGTCTAGATCTACCCCTAGACTGGGAATCATAAGAAGGATACATCCACCCCTTAGTAGGCTAATTTCTACTAAACTTTGGAGGCTGAACCTGCAAAAAATCTTTAACAGTCTGCATAGACTTAGCCTTGTCTTCCATTTTCTTTAAAACTGTCTCAACAGGAGAACCAAACAACACATTTATTTTATTATTTATTTATTTTATTTTACATTTGTTAACCGGGCTGGTCTAACTGGATATATTTCCATTTTCAGTAGAGGCCCGGGGAGAAAAGCTCCACATAAAGACAAAGAGGTATAACAATAACAGATTACACTCACATAGGACGTTGACAATGAAAATAATCACATCAGATCAGAAAATAATCACATCAGATTGTAAAGGAGCATCTAAAATCCTTGTTTTAACATGGTCAGACAAATTCTGATCCCTCAGCCAGGCGTGCCTGCGAAGAACTGACCCAGTGGCAGCCACCCTAGACGAGGCCTGTACAGCATCAAAACCACATTGCAAAGAATGCTTACCCACCTGTTCAGAAACATGTACTAAATCTTGCAATTCTTTACAATCAATACCTTCCGCCAGAGCATCAACCTTTGACTTCAATTGTGAAAGGAGATAGTTTTGGTATTTTAACATGTGAAACTGGCAATTCAAAGCCCTCATAGCTAGAGTGGAAGAAGTATAAACTTTCTTTCCCCATCTGTCCAAAGCTTTGGCCTCTTTGTCTGAAGGAACCGGATTCTTGACAACAGATGCCTTAACACCTTTAGGGCCCTGACTAACAGTTTCTGGGTCTGCCCTAGGACTCTTAAAAAGATACTTATGAGCTTCAGGCACCCTGTAATATCTATCAGGTTTAACAGGAGCAGGAGGCAAAGAATCAGGATTAAGTGAAGCCTCTGCAAAACATCTTCCACCACATCTAAAACAGGAGGTATAGCCAAAGGCCTATGCTGGGGCAAAACAAAAATTCCCTAAGCCTTTTCCTGGAATCAGAGAAGTCCTGGCCTTCCCACTTAAAATGCTCCCTCATAGAATGAAGAGTTTCTGAAAAGAAAAATCCTCAGGAGGAGAAGCAGAAGGAGTAGAATCATCCACATCAGAGTCAGAATAAGGAGAATACTCCTGCAAGTCTTCAGTCAAGACTCTGAAACATCCGAAGCCTGCTCAAAACTCCCTGGCTCAGGCTCCACCCTAGGTCTCTTATCAGGAGGGGCAAAGAACCCTAATCAAAGTAATCAAATCTTCTGCCATTTTAAGCATATGCTTCTTGGGCACAGTTCCTGAAGAACTAGGGGTGACACCAACTGAAGCTAAACCTGGCCTGCCCTGGGAGAAGCCTTGGCAACAGAAGGAGAGGGCCTAACCACCTTAGGAAGGGAGGGGAGTAAAGTAACCTGAGAAGCCCCTTCAGCCTGACCTGCCTCCTGAGAGGCCACATCCTGCAATAACAAAGTCTCTCCCTGGGAACCCAAAGAAATCTCCGGTGGAACCACCGGCTCCACCGACACCTCTAAAGAACCGGCGTCCGGTACAGATGGTTCTTCCAGCCTAGGCTTAACTGCTTTGTCCTTGCGCTTCTTTGAAGAAGCGGGCGTCGGAGCATCCGACGGCATTTTATAATTGCACCGCTTCCCAAAGACTAACCTGGCACAATCCAACCTTCTCTTTATAGTGCGTTTATTAAATCTAGCACAAGAGCGACAGCCAACAACGTCGTGCTCAGGCCCTAAACAAGGAATACACAAAGTATGATAATCTCTATGCGGTATCTGTTTCCCACAAGAAATGCAATTATTCACTTTTTCTGACATCCGGTAAACCACTGAGGCAAGAAAAAACTAAAATATTCCCCAACGGGGTACTTAGCCAACTTTGACTCGGTCTGAAACTTCGAAAACGAAAAATCTCAGAACGCCAACCGGCACTTGCAATGCTGCTTCTGCATCGGACCATGCGGCAAAAAAGACTGAGGATATGACGTCGGTCATGCGCATTTGTACCCTGACGTCCTGATGTCAGTCAAATGCGCCTTGACCGACGTCAGCCTTATACTTTGATATTCGGGCCGACCGAGGACAGCGGACTACCCAAGTGTAAGGACTGCAGCAATGTGAGATGAAGAACATCAGTGACTTGTGACACTCACTGGATGACCTTTGTTTCCCTGCACTCCTGTCATAGGAGTGGCATCAACCACACCCCTGCTAGTTTTACAACTCTGTGATCACAGTACTTAGGAGTAAAAATAGGTTCACTGGTAAGGCACTAGGCTAGCTACCCTTTCAGGCCATTTTAAGCCTAGCCATTTTCCCTTCAGGTGCTTGAATTAACCTATACCATTTGGTATTAAATTGGCCTTACTCATCCCATGGTCAATAAAGTACAGTTGTGTAAAATCTTACCATAACAGTAGATGTCCTTCCCTTCACTATTCCAGTGTTTCTTACTCTATGAGATCCCTTGCCAAGGGTAGCCTGATGTCTGTCCAATATATCAGTCTTAGGATTACTAGTACATCATATATCAAACTTATGCTCCCCGTTCATGGAGTAGGGCGAAAGGTAACATACAGACGTGCCTACCTCAGAACTGAAAAGCCCCAAGAGGAGAGTACAGTTGTATAAAATCTTACCATAAGAGATGGAGTCCTTTTCTTCACTGCTGCAGTATTCTTTGCAAAAGGGATCTCCTGCCAAGGGTAGCTCGACGTCCAGCCAGTATACTAAAGTCTTTAAGTTGTAATAGGGACAATGTACAGCACACATATGCTCCCCGCTCATGGCGTAGGGCATAAAAGTGACATACGGATGCACCATCCTCAGAACTGAAAAGCCCCAGGAGGAACGACAGTCTAAGTTGACAAAGAGGGAACATGTATATCTAGATAGAGAAAAGGAAAAAGAGGAGGGAGGGAGGGAGTGAACACTACAACAGTGAAGTGAAGGACTTATCACTATTGCTGTAGTATTCTTTATAATAGGGACAGTAAAAAAGCTCAGGAAGAAAGTTGGGGAGTGGAAGGGCCCACAGAGCCCTCAAGAAAACAATGCAGGACAGCCATGGCAAATCTGGCTGTAGCCCTAGAAACAACATCCAACTTATAGTGCTTGATAAAAGTATGCACAGAAGTCCAAGTAGCTTACTCAAGAATAGAATTAGTATCCAAACCTTTGAAAAAAAACCCACCAGCAGAAGCCACAGCCCTGGTAGAATGTGCCTTAACAGAAGAAGGAAGGCTTTTCCTGTGAAAGGAATAACAAAAGGAAATGGCTTTAGATATCCAGGAAGAAATGGTTTGCTTGGAAACAGCCAAACCTAAAGACGTAGGAGGAAAAGAAAAGTACAGTTTTGTACCTACCATAAATGTAGATGTTCGAGTGTTCACCCTGCTGCAGTTATCACACTTGGGTTATCTGCCGTCAGGCGGTCCCCGCAGTCAGCCCGAATTCCAAAGTCTTGGTCCAGCGTCGGTTGCTGTCGCTTCTTCCCTGACAGTGCGCCAGGGGTATATAAGAGGCATCCGATGCCATTTTCTTCAGTTTTTCTTGCCCCAGATGTCAGGTGCCCCCAATAGGTAGGCTATATATATATATATATATATATATATATATATATATATATATATATATATATATATATATATATATATATATATATGTAGCTATATAAAAATAAAACAATACCTTCAGGCACAAGCAAATACACCACAGAGGTTGTACATGAAAGAGTGGTATAGATAAGTTCAGCTAGTTCAGAGGGGATGGAGGGAGGGTAACCTGGACTGCAGCAGGATGAACACTCGAACATCTACATTTATGGTAGGTACAAAACTGTACTATGTTCATCGTGTTACCCTGCTGCAGTCATCACACTTGGGTTGAATCCCAAAGCTAAGGATGGGTGGTGGAGTTAAACAGGGTTAGAAGAAGCTAGTAGGCCCTGCAGAACTGCAGTGGCAAAACCAGCTCTAGTCTTAGAATATAGAGGTAAGTGATAGTGTTTGGTGAAGGTATGCACTGAGCTCCAAGTTGCAGCTTCCAGAATATCCTTGGTTGGCATTCCACTGAGAAAGGCTGCTGATGTAGCTGTAGCCCTGGTGGAGTGGGACCTAATGTTAGCAGGTACCGGTTTCCCATGATGCGTGTAGCAAAAACATATGCAATGCCCTATCCATTTAGAAATGGTCTGTTTTGAAATAGCTTTTCCTTGTGATCCTGCAGCATAGGCTACAGAGTGTTGGTCAGATTTTCTGAAAGCCCTAGTTTTATCCAAGTAGTAACGTAATTGTCTGTGAATGTCCAAAGAGTGCAGGAGTCTTCCTCCTTTGTTCTGGGGATTTGGGAGGAAGGTGGGCAAATGAATGGTTTGGTTTAGGGCCACACTGGATACCACCTTTGGCATAAAGGAAGGGTTAGTTCGTAGAGAGACTCTGTCTTGATGAAAAATGAGGAAAGGCTCCACTGCCATTAGTGCCTGTAGCTCTGAGACTCTTCTAGCTGAGGTTATTGCTAGTAGCAGGGCAGTTTTCCATGAAAGAAATTTTAAATCAGCTGAAAAAGCTGGTTCAAAGGGCGGCAGTGTAAGCTTTTCCAGAACAAAGTTGAGATCCCAAGTAGGTGTGGGTGCTCTCCTGGGCGGTCTTATGTTCTTAGCCCCACTGAGGCACTGTCTTAGGAGTGGATGTGAGAATAAAGGAGGATCCATGTTGTAATGAGCTGAAATTGCTGAGGCGTGGATCTTAATAGATGAAAAGGAAAGTCCTTTGTGCAACATCTCAGTTAAATGTTATGGAATGTTTGGATCAAGGGGATTTTGACCTTTAGCCCGGTTCCAGGCGCAAAATCTTTTCCATTTGTCTGAATAGGTTTTCCTGGTGCTGGTCCTCCTGGCCTCCAGAATGACATCCATAACAGCTTTGGATAGAGGCGTTGGCTGGTTGTTTAGGTAATTTGCCATGCAGCCATGTTTAAAGTCTTGAGCTGGCTGTGTAGAATCTGACTGTCTCGCTGGGTGAGCAGGTGAGGAATTTGTGGTAAAATCCATGGTGGACCGTGGGCCATGTTCCTTAGAAATGGATACCAATGGCCAGTCTGGTGCAATGAGCATCATTTGTGGCCTCTCTAATCTGACTCTCAGCAGTAACTTTGCGAGAAGAGGCAGTGGGGGAAAGACATACACTGTTAATGTTTTCCAACTGAATGAGAGGGCATCCACTTTCCAAGCTTGTGGATGGAATGTCCTTGTGCAAAATTTTTGAAGTTGGTAGTTTTGGGGGCTGGCAAAAAGATCTATGTCTGGGCGTCCCCATTTTTGAGCTATCATTGCAAATACTTGTGGATCTAGTTTCCACTCGTGTGGATCCATGATATTTCTGCTTAGGTCGTCTGCCAATGTGTTTTTCTTTTCTGGCAGGAACTGTGCTTGTAATTGAACCTGGTAAGACAGTGCTGTGTTCCACAAGGTCATTGCTTGCCTGCAGAGAGGGTGGTATTGTCCGTCTTTATTATTAGTTGTCCTGGGTGTAAGAGGTCCTTGAAAGCTGTTAGGGCATGCTGTACTGCTAGCATTTCTTTTTGATTGATATGCAGACTTCTTTGATCTGTAGTCCATTTGCCCTGAATGTACTGTCCTGCCATGTGAGCTCCCCAGGCATAGTTCGATGCATCTGTTGTCATAGTTTGCCTGGCTGTGGGTAAGGTGAAAGGCTGACCCTTGTTGAGGTGACATGCATGTGCCCACCATAGAAACTCCTGTTGAAGGCAGGGAATGAGTGGTATCATTGTTTCCAAGTTGTGGCTGTGCTGAGTTCATACGCTTTTCAGGTACCATTGTAATTTCCTCATATGCAGTTTTGCAAATTGTACTAGTAGTATGCAAGATGCCATGAATTCCAAGGCCTGCAGAATTTTTCTTGCAGGGAGTTGGGTCTTTGTTGCCATTATTTTGAAATATTGAGTCAGCTGTTGTTGCTTGTCTGGCGTGAGATAAGCCATCTGGGCCGTTGTATTCAAGCTGGCACCCAGGAATATTATGTTTTGTGAGGGCACTAGTTTTGATTTCTTTTCGTTTACTGTGTACCCTAGGCAACTTAGAAGGTGTTTGACAAATGCCAGATGCTTTAAAAGAATGTCCTTGCTTTCTGCTTGAATAAGGCAGTCATCCAGGTATGGGTATACTTGAAATCCTCTTTGTCTGCAGTATGCAATTACTGGTGCCAGGCATTTTGTGAAGACCCTGGGCGCAGTAGATAAGCCAAAGGGCAGTGCAGAGAATTGATAATGCATTGAACCTGCAATGAAGTGGAGGTATCTTCTGCAATTTTGTCTGATAGGGACATGCAGGTATGCTTCCTTGAGGTCCAATGTTACTACCCAAGCATTCTTGCCCAGCATGGGAAGAAGCTGCTATAGTGTTAGCATCTTGAATTTTGGTACTTGCAGATAGGTGCTCAGAATTGAAAGATCCAGAATGGGTCTCCATTGCTTTGTCTTTTCTTGGGATTAGGAAGAGTCTTGAGTAAAATCCTTGTCCTTGCTCCTGTGTAGGTACCTGTTGAATGGCTTTCATGTCCATGAGAGCTGTAATTGGTTTTTGTGCCTCTGCCCATTGATTTGGTGGCAGGTATGACATTCCTTTCATCCTTGGCAAGGTATGAAAGTGGAATCTGTATCCCTGTGAGACAAAGTTTAGGACCCATTTGTCTTTTGTGATGATGTGCCAGCTGTCTGCAAAAAATGCTAATTTTCCTCCCAAGGGAGCTGCCAGGAGAGATTTGCTTGGTAGTTTGAAGACTGAGTCATTGTGTTTGTCTTCTGCTAGCTTGGGGCCTGTCTTCTCCTCCTTTCTGGGTAGCAGTACCACAATGGCGAGGTTTGTAAGGGCCTTGTGACTGACCTCTGCCCCTTGGGTGTCTGTATTTGCCTCTCTGTGATCTGTCAGAAGCTGGAAAGGACCAGTTTTTCATTGTCCAATTTCTGCTGAAACGAAGGGGTTGTACCTGCAAAAAATCCTTGACCGTCTGCATAGACTTTGCCTTATCCTCCATTTTCTTTAAAACCTCTTCTGCTTTGACACCAAATAATACATCCTGCTGTAAATCCAATAATTTTGCTTTATCATGATCTGGAAGGGTTTGTTCTTTTAACCAAGCATGTCTACGTATGACAGAGCCAGTAACAGCTGCTCTACAGGAAGCTTCCAATGAATCAAATCCACATTGTAAAGTATGTTTGCCCACCTGTTTGGCTGCATGCAACAGATCCTGCATTTCCTTGAATTCAGACTGTTCAGTATGTGTGCTCATTTTTTGTTTTAATTGAGACAATAGGAATTGCTGATATTTCAGCATGTGAAAATGACAATTTAATGCTCTCATAGCCAGAGTTGCTGAGGTGTATATTTTCTTTCTCCATCTATCTAGGGCTCTGGAATCCCTTTCAGAGGGCACAGGATTTTTAGCCATAGAAGCTTTAGGCCCCTTGGGACCCTGGGAAATTGTTTCTGGGTCAGCCAGAGGGCTTTTATAAAGGAATTTGTGTGAATCAGGTACTCTGTAGTATCTGTCTGGTTTGGCTGGAGCAGGAGGTAGAGAGTCTGGATTTAGACTAGATTCTAAGTAAACATCATCCACAATATCTAAAACTGGAGGGATAGCAAGTGGTCTGTGCTGGGGTAGTAAAATGAACTCTCGGAGTCTTTTCTTAGAATCAGAGTAGTCCTGGCCTTCCCAGTGGAAATGCTCCCTCATGGTATGTAAAGTTTCCCCAAAGGAGTAGTCTTCAGGGGGAGATGCTGAGGGAATAGAGTCTTCAGCATCAGAGTCCTCATAAGGGGGCAATAGTGTAATCCTGTTCCGCAGAAGAATCTGAGGAAATTGAAACCCAGTCAGAAGCATAATCCTCCTCTTGTCTTGGTCTTTTATCTGGTGGGGGATGGGAACCCCTGATTAGGGTAATCAAATCTTCAGCCATCTTAATCATCTGTTTCTTAGGCATGGGGCCTTGAACTGCAGACTGATGTACAGTCTTTTTTGGTTTTAAAGGAGTTTTAAGCTTAGCATAAGATTTAATGGTGAGTGTAGTCGGTCTGAAGACACCTTCTGTAACTGAAGGTGTTTCCACTGCACCGGGGTCTCCTTCTGCTCCGGTGTCAGAAGGGCCTAATAAGGATGGCTGCGTCGGCCTAGTACACTCCGCTTGAGAATCCGCAGCTGTCTGGGTTTCCAATTCTGCGGTAGCCAGGGGCTGCATAGGCGCCTCACTGAAAACCGGAAAACCGGCAACAGGCCCAGCAGGCTTGTCCCTAGGCTGCCTGGCCTTATCCTTGCGTTTTTTTATGCATGCCGGTCGTCGGCTGCTCCGACGGCATGATATAATTAAATTTCCTACCAAAGTAATGTCGTGCGAATAGTTCATTTATTAAACCTAGCACAAAACCGACAACCTGTGACGTCTAGGCCTAGGCAAGTAATACAATAAGAATGGAAGTCCTTATGAGGTATTTGCTTCCCACAAGAAATGCAATTGTTAACTTTTTCTGACATCGGAGTGAGGCAAGAAAAGGTTCCCCAACTGGGTACTTAGCTTTATTGAAGACTTCGAACTGAAATTCGAATAGAAAATCTCAGGTGTCGGCCGACTGGCACTTGCGAACTGCTTCTGCTTCGGGCACCGCGCTGCAAGAAAGACTGAAGAAAATGGCGTCGGATGCCTCATATACCCCTGGCGCAATGACATCAGGGAAGAAGCGACAGCAACCGATGCCGGACCAAGACTTTGGAATTCGGGCCGACTGTGGGACCGCCTGATGGCAGGATAACCCAAGTGTGATGACTGCAGCAGGGTAACACGATGAACATCAAAAAGCTGCTCAGACTTACAAATTACCTTAGTTTCATCCAAATATTATTGGAGTTGTCTATGCAAATCCAGAAAGTGTGAAGAACCTTCTCAATAGCAGACTGTGGAGAAGGGAAAAAAAAGTGGGCAAATTAATAGACTGAATAAGAGACAACTGATTAACCACCTTGGGCATAAAAGGAGGATTAGTACAAACAGACACCTTGAGGTAAGGGCCAAAAGAAGAACAGTCTTCTAAGAGCAATGCTGTAAGGAAGCTGAAGCTACAGACTCTAAAGGAGCTGGAGTCAATTTTTCCAAAACAAAATTAAGGTCCTAGGAAGGAGGAATAGGCTTCGGGAGGGGGGGGGGCTAATGTGAGGTAAGCCTATAAAAAATTGTTTGACCTCGAATCTAGAAGCCAAAGGGGGAGTCAAAGGCAGATAAGCAGAAGTAGCGGATAGGTGGGCTTTAATCGAAGAGTATGCCAACCCAGCATTCAGCAATTCACACAGATAAGACAGAACCAAAGGAAATTCCACAGTAAGTGGATGTAGGTAACGAGAAAGACACCAGACAGAAAATATATTCCATTTAGATAAAGAAGATTTTCTGGTAGTGGGTTTCCTGGCCTCCTGCAGGACTTGAAGCACATCCTCAGAAAAAAAAGGTGCCTAAAAGGGATCAGAACCCTATCACCCACAATGTCAGTTGAAGAGTGGACAGGTGGGGATGGATGACAGACCCCTTGCCTTGTATGAGTAGGTCCACCTTGTGAGGTAACTTGTGATGATTGCCCTTGGCTAGGTGCAGAAGAACAGGGAACCAATGCTGTTTGGGCCAAAAGGGAATCACCATCAAGATTTTGGGAGAATCTTGTTCTATCTTGAACAGGACCCCTGGAATAAGATGAAGGGGGGCCATAAAGAAACATCCCCTTCCAAGAAAAACAGAGGGCGTCCACTTTCCAAATCAGAAGACATGGGACACTGGTGCAAAAGAGAGGAAGTTGTCTGTTCAGAGGAGACGCAAGAAGATCAACCTGAGAAGTACCCCATTGGTGAACAATGTCCAGAAACACATCTCTGTGAAGCATTCATTTCTGAGTCTGTGTTTTGTACCTGCTCAGAAAGTCTTCCACAAAATTCTGTTCTGAAAGAATATAGGCAGCCTGAAGAGTCACCTGATACTGGACAGCTAGATCTAAAACCTGAAAGCTAGTCTGTACAAAAGACAAGCCATGCACCACCTTGTTTGTTGATGTACCACATCACTGTGGTGTTACCTGTAAAGATTTTGAGAGACCCTCGAAGGAAGAGTATGGAAGGCCTAAAGAGGAAGAAGGAGACCTCTCATCTCCTCGATGTTGATATGGTCTACCCTCTGACAAAGGGACCAAAGGCCCTGAACCTTTAGAGGGCCGAAAAAAAGCTCCCCAGCCCATATCTGAGGTGTCCGAAAAGAGTTCCTGAGAGAGGACTGGGGGCTGAAATTGAAGCCCTGGATTGAAGGACAGCTGATGAATCCATCACTGAAGTTCTAGCTTGAGGCATGGAAGAAGAGTAATTGGAAAGCCCAAAGGATGAGAATGTTGAAGCCAGACTGACTTTAGGAACCACTGTAGCCTTCTTATATGAAACCTGACTAGAGGAAGCATAGCAAATGTGGAGGCCATGTACTCCAGAGGACTCAGAAACTCCGTGGCTGTAGCTGAGACCAGGGGAAGAAGTAAATGAAGAAAAAGCAATCAGAGACAAAGCCCTGGGAGGTGGCAGGGATGCCAGCAAACATAGGGATGGTCTGGAGCCTGCATCAGAGAAAAACACGATCCTGATAAAGGAGTCAGGAAGGATTTTTGGCAATTTGCTGTAAACCCTAGGATTTGCAAGAGGCAAATAGCATAATGGAGATGTTGAAGCAGGGTCTCTGGAGCGGAAGCCTGAATAAACAGGTCATCCAGGTAAGGAAAGATTTGTATTACTCTCATCCTGCAAAAAGTAATCACAAGAGTGAGGCATTTGGTGAAGACCCTTGGGGCATTAGAGAAGCCAAACTGCATAGCAGAGAAAGTACAGTTGTGTACATTTGCCATAATGTAGATGTTTGAGTGTATTCACTGTTGCAGTCATCACCTATGGGTTATACCTGCTATGGTAGCCCTCAGCAGGCCCAAGTACCAGAGTCAATGTTTTTCTCGCTGCTGTCGCTTGTTGACTGACGTCAGGTTAGCAGTTCTATAAAACAAAGCAGCCGACGCCATTACATCAGTTTTTCTTGACCTAACCAGTCAGAAGCCGCAGGAAAAATGGTAAAGTCATCCTAGTGGCTAAAACCCACTGTAAGAAGCTTATGTCTCCCTAAGGAAAGAGGATATAAGGGGAAGGAGGGAGGGAAAGCAGGACTGCAACAGTGAATACACGAACATCTACATTTACGGTAAGTGTACACAAAGTACAGTTGTGTACACTTACCATAAATGTAGATGTTCGAGTGTATTCTCTGTTGCAATCATCACATTTGGGTTATCTGCCTGTAGGTAGCCCTCAGTTGGCCTGAATACCAGAGTCTTGGGATTTCTGCGTCGGATGCTGTCACTTCTTCCATGACGTCAGGTCGTCAGGGGTATAAAACATGCAGCCGACGCCATTACATCAGTTTTTCTTGCTCCAGATGTCAGGTGCCCCCAAAAATAGGAAGCAATTACATGATATGGATCACCCCCAGCAAAAAGCAAATACACATGATATAAGAAATGCCAAACAACAAAGACAGGTAGAAGTAAAGATAGGTCAGGGGGATGGAGGCAGGGTAACCAGGAATGCAACAGTGAATACACTTCAACATCTACATTTATGTTAAGTGCACACAACTGTACTATATTCTTCGTGTTTCACTGTTGCAGTCATCACATTTGGGTTGATTACCAAAGCTAAGGAAGGGTGGAGGTAGCTAAGAAGCATTTGGGCTGGCAATCAGGCCCTGTAAAAACTGCTGTGCTGAATCCAGCTCTGGATTTAGAAAAGATAGGTAAGTGGTAATGCTTGGTGAAAGTGTGTACAGAGCTCCAAGTTGCAGCTTCCAGGATGTCCCTGGTAGGGACTCCCCTGAGGAATACTGTAGAAGATGATGTAGCCCTAGTGGAATGTGTTCTGATCCCCTGTGGGATAGGTTTCCCATGGTGCAGTTTGCTTTGAAATGGCCTTTCCCTCTGCCCCTACAGCAAAGCTGACTAGCAGCTGGTCAGACTTTCTGAAAGGCTTAGTTCTGTCCAGATAGAACCTGAGCTGCCTGTGCACGTCCAGGGAGTGCAGGATCCTTTCCCCTTTATTCTGAGGAGTAGGGGAAAAAAGTAGGCAAATGAATGGATTGGTTTAAAGCCACACTAGATACCACCTTGGGCATAAATGAAGGGTTAGCCCTGACGGAGACCCTGTCCGCATGGAAGATAATGAAGGGTTCCACGGCCATAAGGGCCTGCAATTCAGACACTCTTCTTGCTGAAGTGATGGCTAGACGTAAAGCTGTTTCCATGAGAGGAATTTTAACTCAGTTGTGGCAGCAGGTTCAAAGGTCGGAAGGGTGAGCTTTTCCAATACAAAGTTAAGGACCCAGGCAGGAGTGGGAGCTCTCCTGGGGGGGGGGGTTCTTAAATTCATGGCTCCTCTCAGGAACTGTTTGAGCAGAGGATGAGAAAAAAGCGGTGGCTCAGTATTATAATGAGCTGAGATGGCAGAGGCATGGATCTTAACTGAAGAGAAGGATAGGTCTTTGTGGAGCATTTCTGCTAAGTAATCTAGTACATGAGGTAAGTTGGGCACAGTTGTGTCCATTCCCTGAGACTGGCTCCAGGAGCAGCATCGTTTCCACTTTTCCGAATAGGATTTTCTCGTACTAGGCCTCCTTGCCTCAAGAATGACATCCAGCACCTGCTTATTAAGAGTTGCTGGAGAAGAATTCAGTGGATGAGCCAGGCTGCTAGGTTCAGGGTCTGTAGCTGAGGGTGCAGAATCTGGCCTGCCTGCTGGGTCAGCAGGGAGGGAGTCTGAGGCGGATGCCATGCTGGCAGCACTATCAGGCTGCACAAAAGAGGGTACCACTGCTGGCATGGCCAGTCTGGTGCAATCAGGATAGTTCTTGGCTTGTCCTGTTTGATCTTTAGTAGAACCTTCGAGACGAGGGGCGGGGGGGGGGGGGCATAGATGGAGAGTTTTTCCCAGGTGAAGGACAGGGCATCCACTTTCCAGGCTTGGCTGTGGGGAGTTCTGGTGCAATATTTGCTCAATTGATAGTTCTGAGGGGAAGCAAAAAGGTCCACCTCTGGTGTTCCCCACCTGTGTCTCAAAAGCTTGAATATTTTGGGTTCCAGTTTTCACTCGTGTGGGTCAAAGAGATTTCTGCTTAAGTCGTCTGCCAGTGAATTTAGTTTGCCCGTCAGGAATTGAGCTTGCAGGTGCACTTGGCTGCTCAAGACTGTGTTCCACAGAACCATGGCTAATTTGGGGATTGGGTAGGAATGGGTTCCTCCCTGCTTGTTTATGTACCACATAACTGTGGTGTTGTCTGTCTTTACCAATAGTTGTCCTGGAAGAATAAGGTCTTTGAAGGCTGTCAGAGCATTCTGTACAGCTAACATTTCTTTTTGATTGATATGCAGGTGCATTTGCTTTGGGTTCCACTTGCCCTGAATGCATTGCCCTGCCATGTGAGCCCCCCCCCCATGCATAGTCTGATGCATCTGTTGTTAGGGTTTGGGTGGCAGGGGGTGGAGTGAAAGGAAGTCCCTTGTTGTGGTTGCAGGCCTCTGCTCACCAAAGGAACTCTGTCCTTAAGCAAGGAATGACAGGAATCATGGTTTCCAGGTCCTGAGAATGTTGACACCAAAGACTTTTTAGGTACCACTGAAGTTTTTTCATATGCAGTCTTGCGTATGGAATTAATAGAATACAAGAGGCCATGAACCCCATGGCTTGAAGTATTTTTCTTGCGGCTAGCTGGGTTTTGGTGGCCAGTAGATTGAAGTAGTTTGTCAAATAAATTTGTTTCTCTGGAGTGAGGAATGCCATCTGGGAAGTTGTGTTCAAGCTTGCTCCCAGGAATACAATCTGTTGGCTGGGTACCAGCTGTGATTTCTTTTCGTTGATGGTGTACCCCACTTGAAGTTAGAAATCTCTTTACAAGTGCCACGTGCTGTAGTAGCAAGTCCTGACTGTCCGCCTGAATCAGGCAATCATCCAAGTATGGGTAAATCTGAATGCTTTTCTGCCTGCAATATGCAATGGCTGGAGCTAGGCACTTTGTGAATACCCTGGGCGAAGTAGATAAGCCAAAGGGAAGTGCAGAGAACTGATAGTGCATAGAGCCTGCTCTGAAGCGTAGGTATTTCCTGCAAGATTCCCTTATGAGGATGTGTAAACAGGCTTCTTTTAAGTCTAGGGTTGCTAGCCAAGAGTCCTTGGCTAGCATAGGAAGCAGCTGTTGGAGAGTTAGCATTTTGAATTTTGGAACCACTAGAAAGGGGTTGAGGATAGACGACAGATCCAGGATAGGACGCCACGAGTTTTCTTTTCTGGGAACCAGAAATGGTCTATAATAAAACCCTTGTCCCCTTTGTTCTGCTGGGACAGGTTGAATGGCCTTGATGCTGAGAAGAGAAAGTACTTGTTTTTTGGGCCTCTGCCACTGGTTTGGGAGGAGGTCTGGCCATCCGCTTAGGGATGGGAGTAAGGGGAAGTAGAATCTGTATCCCTGGGAAACAATGTTTAAGATCCAGCTGTCTTGGGTAATGTATTCCCAGTTATTGGCATGCAGGGCAAGTTTCCCTCCTAAAGGTGCAAGGTTTGAAGAGGTAAGGATAAGTCATTGTGCCATTTTACCATAGGATGGTGGCTTACTACTCCCTGTTTTGGACGTGGGAGCACTCCATTGCTTAGATCTGTGCATAACCTGAGACTGAAGTCTTGGTGGTCTGCTGCCCCTGGGCTTGGACTGAGAAGGCCTGGAAGGGACTGGAAAACCAGTTTTTTGAAGGCCAATGCCTACTGAATCTAGGTGGCTGTACTTGTAAGAAATCTTCTAACAGTTTACATAGATTTAGCTTTCTCCTCCATTCTTTTGAGGACTTATTCTGCCTTACTACCAAATAAACGCTCTTGGTTTAATGGTGCATCCAGTAATTGTGCTTTGACATGATTTGGCAAGTTTTGTTCCTTAAGCCAAGCGTGCCTTCTAAGAACAAACCCAGTGACAGCAGCCCTGCAAGATGAGTCTAAGGCATCAAACCACACATTGCAAAGTATGTTTACTAACTTGATTAGCAGAATGCATTAACTCTTGTAAATCTTTGTGTTCTGCACAGTCAGGAATCAACATAATTGTCTGTTTAATCTCCATAATATGCTGCTGAAACTTTAACTTATGAAACTGGCAATTTAAGGCCCTAATGGCAAAAGTAGCAGAGGTGTATACCTCCTTACCCCATCTGTCTAAAGCTCTAGAATCCCTGTCCAAAGAGGTAGGATTTTTGGCAGATGTAGCCTTAATGCCTTTAGGTACCTGGGAAATGGTCTCGGGATCCGCAGTAGGATTCTTAAAAAGGAATTTGTGAGAGTCAGGTACTCTATAGCACCTGTCAGGTTTCCTGGCAGCTGGAGGCAAAGTATCAGGGGTAAGGCTGGATTCCCAGAAGACATCATCTACAATTTCCAGAACAGGAGGGATAGCTAAAGGCCTGTGCTGAGGCAAGTTTAAAAATTCCCTGAGTTTCTTTTTGGACTGAGAGTAGTCCTGGCTCTCCCAACGGAAATGCTCTCTAGGGGTATGCAGGATTTCACCAAAAGAAAAATCTTCTGGAGGGGAAGCAGAGGGAATGGAATCCTCTGCAACAGAATCCTCGTAGGTAGATAAGGGTATGTCCTGGTAATCAGAAGGATCAGAGCTATCAGAGTCCTGATCAAAAGAATCAGAAGGAAAATCAGTTCTTGGTTTCTTTGAGGGGGAAGGCTGACTTCCCCTAATTAAGGTAATGAGGTCTTCAGGCATTCTAAGCATTTCTTTTTGTGGCATGTGGGCCTGAGAATTCACTTTGGTCGTCAGTTTCCTAGGCGTAGTGCGAACTCTAGGCTTGAGAAATGCTATATTTTTGGTTTGAAATGAAGTCGGCGGTTTAATATGCAAATCAGAAGGTCTGAATACACCCTCAGAAGCTGGTGCCTGCACAGCGGCTCCGGACCCATCCGAGGTAGAGACATCCGCAAGTTCCACATTCGAAGTAGCATCTCGCAGCATCTCCGACTGGGTCTCAGTAGAGGCCTGCAAATCTGTAGAAGCGGGTATCAGGGGCTGCAAAAGCACCTCACTGTGTATCGGTGGACTGGCGACTAGCTTAAAGGTAGCATCGTCGGCAGTTTTGGACCTATGCAGTCTGTCTCTGTCTTTATCCTTGCATTTTTTCAGAAGATCGCTAGTCGGGTGGCTTATCGAAGCCATTTCAGAGTACAGAGATTGAGAGCAAAAGAATTTAGCTACACAAATTGCCCAACGGCGAACAGTTCGGGCGTTGAAAAAGGCACAAAGCCGACAGCGGGGGATGTAGTGGTCTGGGCCTAAATAGGTGACACAGTAAGGATGAAAATCTCTGTGAGGTATTTGCTTTCTACAGGCAAGACCATTATTCATTTTTTTCTGACATCAGTTAGAACAAGAAAAAAGGATCCCCAACGGGGTAATTACCTTTTAGAAGGCTTCAGGTCTGAAACTCAAACAACAAAAATTTCAGGAGGCGGCCGACCAGTTCTAGCGAACTGCTTCTGCTTCTGGCACCGCACGGCAAGAAAGACTGATGTAATGGAGTCGGCTGCATGTTTTATACCCCTGACGACCTGACGTCATGGAAGAAGTGACAGCATCTGACGTAGAAATCCCAAAACTCTGGTATTCAGGCCGACTGAGGGCTACCTGCAGGCAGATAACCCAAATGTGATGACTGCAGCAGTGAAACAGGAAGAACATCTGTACTATGTTCTTCATGTTTCACTGTTGCAGTCATCACCTGTGGGAGGATTCCCAAAGTTGAGGAGAGGGGTGGTAGGATTAGTAAGAGACCTAGGCCTGGGCCAGCATACCCTGCAGAACTGCAGAGGCAAACTCTGCCCTAGCCTTAGAGAAAAGAGGTAGGTCGTAATGCTTTGTAAAGGTATGGACAAAAGTCCAGGTGGCAGCTTCCAAGATGCCCCTGGTGGGAACTCCTCTGAGGAATGCTGTGTAAGTGGAGACTGCCCTAGTGGAATGGGTACGAATAGAGTTAGGTGGTGGTTTCCCATGTAATCTGTAGCAGAAATGGATACAATGTGATATCCATCTGGAAATGGTTTGCTTGGAAATGAGCTTCTCCTCTGCTCCTGGAGCAAAACTGACAGGAAGTTGGTCTGTTTTCCTAAAGGGTTTAATACGGTCCAGGTAGTATCTGAGCAGCCTGTGCATGTCTAGTGAGTGCAGAGTCCCCCCCCCCGGCCATTTTGAGGGTTAGGAAAGAAGGTGGGTAGATGTATGGCCTGGTTGAGGGTCACATTAGATACCACCTTGGGCATAAGGGAGGGGTTCGTCCTCAGGGAGACCCTGTCTGCATGGAAAGCATTGAAGGGCTCAATGGCCATCAGTGCCTGAGGTTCTGAAACCTTTCTGGCTGAGGTGATAGCTAGTAGGAAAGCAGTCTTCCAGGAGAGGTAACTCTGTTTTGCTGAAGCAGCAGGTTCAAAGGGTGGTAAGGTTAGTTTTTCCAAAACATAATTCAGGTGGTCCCAAGGCTGGCATGGGTGGCCTTCTGGGAGGTCTTATATTAAAAGCCCCTCTGAGGAATTGTTTAATCAAGGGATGTGAGAGCAAGGGCTTATCTGTATCAAAATGAGCTGAAATGGCTGAAGTGTGGATTTTAATAGAAGAGAAGGAGAGGCCACTATTGAGAAACTCCGCTAGGTAGTCCAAGATAATAGGGATGGAAGGTTGTGAGGAACTGCCCCCTCTGGTCTGGCTCCAGGAGCAGAATCTTTTCCATATCCCTGTGTAAGATGTTCTGGTGCTGGGTCTTCTGGCCTCTGTGATAATGTCTAGGATCTGTTTGCTTAACAGGGGCCCCCTGTTTGCCTTTAGAGTATTAGCCAAGCTGACAGTTTGAGAGTCTGCGAGTCTGGGTGCCACCCCCCCCCACCTGAGTCAAGAGGTCTGAGATCAGGGGAAGCTGCCTGGGAGGCTGTAATGTCAGGCTGCGCAGGAAGGGGTACCAATGTTGCCTGGGCCAATCTGGAGCAATGAGGATGGCCTTTGGTCTCTCCTCCCTTATCTTGATCATTACCTTGGGAATGAGAGGCAGAGGAGGGAAAGTGTACACAAAGAGGGAGTTCCAGGGGAAGGTCAAGGCATCCACCTTCCACGTTAGGTGATGATCTCCCTGGTACAGAACATTTTCAGCTGGTGGTTGAGGTGCGAAGCAAAGAGATCCACCTCCGGAGTTCCCCACTCCTGAGTGACTTGCAAAAAGATTTTTCTGTGGAGCTGCCATTCGTGGAGGTCCAGTAGGTTTCTGCTTAAGAGGTCTGCCAGGGTGTTGTTGATCCCTGGGCTATTAGGTGTAATCCCAAGGAGGAGGCTGTCAGCAAGAGGATCATGGCTAGCCTGCACAGAGGGTACAATTGGGTCCCTCCCAGTTTGCTGATGTCCCACATTACTGTGGTGTTGTCTGTTTTGATAAGCAGAACCCCTGGCCTGAGATGGGGTTTGAAGGATGTCATAGCCTTTTGTACTGCCATCATTTCCTTCTGGTTAGTGTGTAAGGGAAGGTGCTCGGCATCACAAAGACCTTGGGTGCACCTGTCTGCTAGGTGAGCGGCCCAAGCAATGTCTGAGGCGTCGGTGGTGAAGGTCTGCCCGGTTAGGCGGAGGATGAAGGGAAGACCCTTGTTCTTGGCACAGGCCCCTGCCCACCAGAGAAACTTGGCCCTTATATAGGTGATCAGAGGGAGAGAGGTCTGTAGAGGCCAAGAGTGCTGACCTAAAGGTTCTTTAGATACCACTGAAGTTTTCTCATGTGAAGCCTGGCCAGATGAATTAGGAGGATGCAAGATGCCATGTACCCCAAGGCTTGCAGGAACTTCCTCGCAGTGAGGTGACCTTTGGAAGCCAGCTGGGTAAAGTAGAGAAGCAGGAAGCTCTGCTTTTCTGGAGATAGGAAGGCCATGCCATTTGGGATGTAGTGTCCAGCAGTGCTCCCAAGAAAATGATCTTCCTGGAGGGTGTTTGCTTTGATTTCTTCTCATTGATGGTGAACCCTAAGGAGGTTAGGAGGGTTTTGACAAAGAGGAGATCCTGGAGCAGCTTTTCTTTGCACCCTGCCTGAAAGAGGCAGTTGTCTAGATAAGCGTAAATCTGTATATTTCTCTGTCTGCAAAATGCTATGGCTGAGGCTAAGCATTTGGTGAATACCCAGGGAGCACTAGATAAGCCAACTGAAAGTGTTCTGAGCATGCTCTAAATTGCAGGAATTTCCTGCAGGATTCTCTTATGGGGATGTGGAGGTAGGCATCTTTTAGGTCTAGGGTCACTAACCAGCCATTTTTTGTCAGCAGAAGCAGCAGCTGCTGCAAAGTTAGCATTTTGACTTTGGGGGCCACCAGGGAGGTGTTCAGAATGGATAGATCCAGGATGGGGTGCCAAGTGCCCTCTTTTCTGGGAACAAAAAATAGTCTGGAATAAAAAAATAGTCTGGAATAAAATCCTTTGCCTGTTTGGTCTGAGGGGACAGGTTCTACTGCCTCTTGGGATATGAGAGTTTGGACTTGTTTCAGTGCTTCTGCCCACTGATTTAGAGGCAAGTCTGGGTACCCTCTTGGAAATGGGAGATTGTCGAAAGAGAATTTGTATCCTTGAAAAAATATCTTTAAGACTCATTGGTCCTTTGTAACAGAAAGCCAATTTTCTTTGCAGAGGGAGAGCCTTCCTCCTAGCTTTCCATGAGTGAAAGGAGGGCAGAGGGAGGAGAGGGAGTAATTGAGAGTTTATGCCATAGAGGGATGGCTTAGAACTCCCTGCTTTTGGGTGGAAGTGGCCCACTGTTTGTCTCTTTGCTGTCCCTGGGATACGGGCCTGGGTCGTCTGTCACTGCACTGCTTACTTTGCCCCTGTCTGCTAGGTACAGGAAAGGACCAGTGTTTAGAGGGAAACTTCCTGCTGAACCTAGGAGGTTGTACATGAAAGAAATCTTTTACTGTTTGCATAGATTTTGCTTTGTCTTCCATCTTTTTACGCACCTCTTCTGCTTTTACTCCAAAGAAGCAGTCCTTATCCAAGGGTGCATCAATTAATTTAGACTTGACATGATCAGGGAGAGGTTGTTCCTTCAACCATGCATGTCTCCTAATGACAGATTCTGACACTGCTGCCCTGCTTGAGGCTTCTAGGGTGTCATATCCACAGTGCAATGAGTGTTTGGCCACTTGAGAAGTAGAGTGCAGTAAATCTGCTAACTCTTTTGAATTGGCACAGTCAAGAAAGGTTTAAATTTTATGCTTTAGTAGTTCCGAAGCGTGTTGATGATATTTTAACATATGGAACTGACAGTTGAGTGCTCTGATATCTAAGGGTGCAGAGGTGTATACTTTTTTACCCCATCTGTCCAGAGCTTTGGAATCCTTATCAGAAGGAATAGGATTCTTAGCAGAGCTAGCCTTAGCTCCTTTAGGTCCCTGTGTAATGACTTCCGGGTCTGCAGCAGGATTTCTGTACAGGTATTTGTGAAAATCCAGTACTCTGTAATACCTGTCAGGTTTACTGGGAGCAGGTGGGAGGGCGTTAGGGGCTAAGCTGGATTCATGGAAAACATCATCCATCACCTCTAAGACAGGGGCTGGTGGCCAAGGGTCTGTGCTGGGACAGGTCTAGAAACTCTCTTAGTATTTCCTTAGACTGAGGGAAGTCCTGGGATTCCCAGTGGAAATGTTCCCTGAGGGTGTGAAGGGTTTCCCCAAAGGACAAGTCTTTTGGTGGGGAGGCAGAAGGAATGGATTCCTCTGCATCTGAATCCTCATAAGCAGTCAGAGGTTGTTGTTCCTCTTCAAAATCTGAATAATCAGATTTCTCAGAATCCTGTTCTGTAAGTATTTCAGAAGAAGGGTGTCTTTTCCTTTTAGAAGTTGTGGCCTGACTGCCCCTGATAAGGGAGATAAGATCCTCCACCATTTTAAGCATTTGGGCTCGGAGTGGGGGAGCAGGAGTAAGATGGTGGCTAGAGGTAGATTTTCTAGGAGTGGCCTGGCTTCTAGGCCTAAGAGTATCCATCGGTCTGACAGAAACAGTAGTCAGATGAGAAGACGTTGTTTTTTTGTCTAGATTCAGTAGTGCGAAAGACCTCCTCAGAAGCCAGTGCCTGCGTCTCGGCTCTGGACCCAACCGAGGCAGAAACAACCAAAGGCTCGGAATATGAAGATTTCTGCGGCATACCAGACTCTGAAAGGGTCTCTGTAGAGGCCTGCGTAGATATCTTATTAAGCATCAGCGGTAGAGTCGTCAGAAGGCTTAGCCTTGTGTAGTCTGTCTCTATCTTTATCTCTACTTTTTTCAGACTGTCTACAGATTTTTGGCTGAAGGATTGCGAAGATGGAAGATAAAAATACGTGTCTACAATAAGAGCTCCACGATGAATGGTTCTCGCGTTAATGAGGGCACAGAACTGGCAACGGGGAACATTGTGGTCTGAGCTTAAACAACTGATGCAGTTTGAATGAAGTATTGGTGTGGGATCTGCTTTCTACAGGCGAGACAATTGTTAACTTTTTCGGACATCAGTTAGTGCAAGAAAAAAGGATCCCCAATGGGGTACTTAGCTTTAGATGTTTTCAGTTGTAATTCAAACTCTTGTAGCGACCGATCGGCACACTTGCGAATTGGAGGTTTCTGAGTTGCAGCAGTCTGAGTAGACTTAGCAGGAGGAGCCCTTCTAGAACTCTTTTTACCTTTGGGAAGAGGGCAAGACTATATATGTACAAAGGCAGGCTTGGAAGGATAATTCCTCTGAAACTGAGTAACGGGGGAAACAAAATATGTTTCAATTCCTGCAAAGCCTTACCTTGCTCTTGAAAGAACTTAAAAAGCTCAGCAGCAGCAGATCAAAAGAGATTTTTATTGTCAAGGGGAGCATTCATCAATTTAACCTTAACATCATCAGGGAAAAGCTGGAGGTGAAGCCAAGAATAACGTCTTAACACAGAACCAAAGGTAGCAGTGCGCAGAAGAAGCATCAGCTGCATCATAACTACATTTAATAGTTTCATAGATTAGTACTAGTTTAACTGCCCTTGTGGACCACAGTTAATTACCCCATGTGAGAATCAAACCCTGCACCTTGTGTTTTTAAGGTAAACACTTTAATCATTACACCAACCTCCCTCCATGAATAATCACCTCTGCCAAATCTCAAACCCGGGCCCCTGTTAACTACAGCATAGTGCATTAGCCCACTAAGCCACTCCACTCTTAAAACTTCAGCCCTGCCAAGTCTTGAACCCAGGACCCTGTCAACTGCAACACAGTGCATTAGCCCACTAGGCCATAACAGAATGACGAGCCACTTGAGAAGAGGATCCCAACAAAGAAAGGGCCGAAGCTTTCCCTTCAGAATCAAGAAGGTCAGAAACAACCTGAAAAGCCTGAACGAGAAGAGCTAAAACATACCTGGTCATATAGGTCTGGTAGTTAATAGCCCTAAAAGCCAAGGAAGCAGCAGTGTACACCTTTTTGCCCAGTCTTTCAATGGTCCTACTGTCCTTGTCAGAAGGAAGTAATTTAGTGAAAGGCAAAAGTTTGGAAGGTTTGTCTGAAGAAACAGTAATAACAGAATGATATTAGAAGGACATTTGTGAGAAATTTACAATCATCAGACACCTTATAAAAACCTATCATTTTTTTTAGGAAGTGGGGGCTGGGAATCAACAGCCTGAGAAGCTAATGAAAAAGTATGCAACAAGGCAGCAAGAACAAGAGTGACAGCAGAAGGCTTAGAAGACTCCATCTAGAGGATTTCATAATACCTCCTCTGGACATCAGAAACCTGGGTACAGTCCCATTTAAAGAAGTCCATCTGCAACACAGTATCTCCAAAGGAAAGTTCTTCAAAAGGGGAGTCTGGACTAATGGAGTCTTCTTCTTCAGAGCCACATTCTAATGGAGAAGGATTCTACGAAGTACAGGCTAAAGACTCTTCTTCAGAGTCCAATTCTTCCACAGAAGAGTCCTGCTCCCTATTTCTCTTAAGAGGAGTAGACGACCCCCCCCCCAGGGGGGGAGGAACAGAAACACCCTGGAGAGGCTTCAAGGCTTTGAGTGCATTAAACAACCCTTCCACTCACACTGAGGATCCTTAGGAGCAGAGGAAATGTGCTTAGTTTTCTGCTTCTTTTTCAAAGGGACATCAGCCCTAAAGATCTTTGGAGGTTCAGATCCTTGACAACACTCAATAGTAGGAATCTCCTCTCTAACAAGAATCTTCGGATATGATCAGCTGCAGTCCCCCTCAGCATCTGTAACAGATGTCTGCAGAGCATCCAAGGACATGTGAGGAACCAGATCCATGCCAGCCTCTGAAAAGGTCATGGCAGAGGAATCCGACGGAATGATTAAATGATCATCTGGGCTTTCACCAGCCTCAATACAGACATCTGAAGGCGGCAGAACAACAGCCTACTCAGACCTAACTTTTTAGTCTTCTGCTTGGCAGACAGCTGACCCTCATGTCGGGACAATTCCACCATTGCACCTTGCATCAACAACTTAAGATGCTGGTTCTCAAGGCAAGTAGGCAAAAAGGAGAGATGATTAAGAAGAGTCTTACTGAGAAATGCTTGACAAATCGGGCATGACTTATAGCTATGAAAAGAGTCCAAGTAAAACAAACACTGCTTGTGACAGTCTTTATGGGGAACCTGTCACCCACACCGACATTTTCTCTTTCTGGATGACATGTAACCTCCACACCAAGTAAAGAAAACAAAGATAAGAAGCAAAACCCCAATGGGGCACTTATCTGAACTGGCTTGGTAACCAGCAGGCGAAGGAGCGTTCAAACCAATGATCAAAGATGGCATTCAGATTTGTGGCAAAGTTCTGAGGCAGGGATGCCATACATCACATTTATGCTCTACGCCATGACTGAGGAGCAATACGTGTTATGTACAATATACTAGTAATCGGGTCTATATTACATAGTCGAAGTTCCATAACTTCGACTGACATATGTTCAAACACATATGCCCGAAGTTATGGAACTTCGACTATCAATAAAAAAAATAAAAACAACAGGAAAAAGAAAATAAAAGAGAATATGCTGGGGGGCAAGCCCCCCTGCACCGCCACACCCTCTGCTCTTTAAATATACCAACTCCGCGGTTGCGTTACAGTGCAGATCTCGGAGTTGGTATATTTAAAGAGTGGGGGGTGTGGGGGGTGCAGGGGGGGACTTGCCCTCCAGCATATGCCCTTTTATTTTATTTTCTGTTCTTTTTTTATGTTTTTATGGCTAGTTGAAGTTCTGTAACTTCGGACATATGAGTTCGAACATAAGTCAGTCGAAGTTACAGAACTTTTAGTTATGTACTTACCATAACGATAGATGTATGTGATCCATCTCGCCTACATTCATAACTGATGGGCTCGGAGCCGAGAATCGGCTCCGACTTGGTCGATACACTAGCACGAAGTCTCTCACTGGCTGGGCCAACCCCTTATCCCAGGATGCACCACGCTCAAACCCCCAGATCTTGTTTGCCCCACAACAACTCATCCATATGTACCAATCCGACTGCACAACAGTGTTTCCTCCAGATCCAACAGGTAGGGGGAAAGAGGGTGGGTACGTAAGAATGTAGGAGAGATGGATCACATACATCTATCGTTATGGTAAGTACATAACTAAAAGATGTAATGTGATCCTATCTCGCCTACATTCATAACTGATGGGACAGCGTCCCTAGCACCTAGATCCCGGGAGGCTCACTGGAAAACACTCCTGAGCACTGTGGAACCAAAGGACGCCCGACCCCTAGACGCCACGTCCAGTTTGTAATGAGAAATAAATATATGTGGAGAAGCCCAAGTGGCCGCTGCACATACCTCATCCACAGACAGTCTGGCGTGGAAGGCCACGGAAGTTGCCATAGCCCTAGTAGAATGTGCTCTAACTGGAAATGGAAGGTCCCTTCCTGTTGATGCGTAAATAAATGAAACACAATCCCTAATCCACCTAACGATAGTGGTCTTTAGTTACTGCTTTGCCAATCCTGTTATCCGCAAAGGCCACAAACTGGTCTGATTTCCTCTGCTGCTGTGTCCTATCTAAGTAAAACCTCAGTTGTCTATGCACATCCAACTGATGAAGTCTGTATTCTGCCTTGTTGGAAAATTTCGGAAAGAAAACTGGTAGCTCTATAGATTGCTGCAGACACAGAGCAGAAGAAACCTTAGGAAGAAATGACGGATTTAATCTTAGAGATACCCCATCCGTATGAAAGATCAGATAAGGAGGCTTGATAGAAAGGGCTTGAAGCTCCGAAACCCTTCTGGCTGAAGTAATAGCTACCAAGAAGGCAGTCTTCCAAGATAAGAATTTTTGCTCCCAAGTGGCCGCCGGCTCGAAGGGATGAGACGTCAAGGCTCCTAGAACCACATTCAAATCCCATGGCAAAACAGGTTGCGACACCGGGGGGCGAAGCAACCAAGCTCCCTTGAGAAAGGCCTTACACAACTTATGACTCATGAGTGAAGGCTCAAAGGCAACATGATAATTAGAAATCGCTGCCAATTGGACTTTAAGCGTGGAGACAGCGGAACCCTGTCTAAAAAGAGTTGCCAAAAAATCTAATACTGCCGACACCGGGGCTGTCAGAGGGTCAAGGTTGTGCCGCTGGGCCCAAATGGCAAACCTTTTCCATTTATTAGAATATATCTCCTTAGTGGAAGCTCTGTGGGAAGAAGACAGAATCTGGACCACCTCAGGCGAAAGGATATGCTGTCTGACTAAGGTCGGAAGTGGAGCAGCCAAGCCGCTAGCTTGAGAGTTCGCAGTGATGGATGGGCCTGACCCGACTGAAGAGTCAGGAGGTCTGGAACTGGGTCCAGAATCCAAGGACCCCCCACTGCATACTTCCGAAGGAAGGGAAACCAAACTTGCCTGGGCCAGTGTGGTGCGATCAAAATCATGCTGCTTCCCAAGCAGATCGCCTTCTGAATCACCTCTGGTAGTAGAGGGACCGGAGGGAAGGCACAGAGCAGACCGGGGGGCCAACTGTGGACTAGAGCGTCCCTGGGCGACTCCCCTTGGGGGGGGGGATCAGGGAGAAGAAATTACTGCACTTTGCATTCCAGGCGCCAGCCAAAAGGTCGCAGCAGGGAACCCCCCCACGTGGAGAAGATCCGAGCCGCTATTCGGTCGTTCAGAGACCACTCGTGAGGCATCAGAATAACTCTGCTCAGCCTGTCTGCTATCACATTGGACTTCCCCGGAATGTGCGTTGCCACTAGAAATCTCTGGGAAGCGATCGCCCAATTCCACACTCTCATGGCTTCTCTGCAAAGAGGATAAGACCTGGTTCCTCCCTGCTTGTTCAGGTACCATACCACCGCCATATTGCCTGAGACGATTGCGATGGTACCCTTGGGAAGAGAGCTGTGAAGTGCCTGCAACGCTAGAAGCACTGCCCTCATTTCCAGAACATTGATATGCAAGTGGGTTTCGTGATCTTGCCATGTGCCTTGAACCGTCCTGCCCAGATAATGCCCCCCCCCACCCTATCTGGGAGGCGTCCGTGGTCACTGTGGCAATGGGGGAGGGGGGAGAAGAATCTCCCCTGGTTCAGGTTGGAGGAGAGGAGCCACCAACGAAGATCTCACCGGCACGTTTCCAAGATGAGAATCGGGTACGACAATGGCAGCTCTTGGTATGACCACTGGGTCGATAGGAGCCATTGAAGAATTCGCATGTGCAATCTTGCCAGAGGGACCAGAAGAATGGAGGCCGCCATCGATCCCAAAAGCTGAAGGACCATCCTGGCTGGGGCTTTCCGTCGGGGCAATAAGGCTAGGACTTGGTCCTGTAGTATCTTTATCCTCTCTGTTGGAAGGAATGCTCGCATCTCTACAGAGTCTAGCTCTGCGCCTATAAAGGCAACACACTGTGATGGCAGCAATACAGACTGTTACCAGTTGAATGTAATTCCCAATAGATGTCCCAACTCGATGGTAGCACTCACGGCTAGAGTAAGAAGATGCCTGGTGGGGGAGGTGAGGAGCCAGTCGTCTAGATACGGAAACACCTGGAATCCCAGATGTCTCAGGTGAGCCGTCACAACTGCCAGACATTTGGTAAACACCCTGGGGGCTGTGGTGAGACCAAAGGGCAGGGCCTGGAACTGGAAATGATGGAAGCGTAAATGTATCCTGGACACTCTGTTTATCTTGATGTGATAATAGGCATCCTTGAGATCGATGGAGCACATCCATACTCCTTTTTCCAGCAATGGGAAAATGGATTGCAACGTGACCATCTGGAACTTGGACTTCTTTACGAAGTGGTTTAGGCGGCTGAGATCCAGAATGGGTCTCAAGTCCCCTGTTCTTTTCGGCACCAAAAATAACCTTGAGTAAGTTCCTAATCCGGTCTGGTCTGCGGGGACTGGCTGAATGACTCCCTTTCCGAGCAGCTTTGCAACCTCTATAGCTGCTTGATCCCGTTGACTGGGTGGCACGACCGGAATTTTCCTTGACGGTGGAGGGGGACGTATAAAGGGGATGGTGTAACCTCCGGCGATGATACGAAGCACCCACTGATCCTGAGTGATGGAAACCCAGGCCCTTGGATGCTCCGAGAATCGACCACCGACTGACTCCAGAGACGCACAGTCGGGCAAGTCCCTCAGGGATGCTGGAAGGAGGAACCACGAAAGGATTCGCGGTCTCCTGAGCTGCGGGGGCCTCCGCCGCCTCTAGGGCGACGTCTTCCAGAATAATTCCCCCCCCTCTGCTTCTGGAAGGGGGGGTCACTCTGATGGGCAGGGAAATACTTTTGTGACTTTCTGAACCACATCTTTCCTCCCCTCTGAGCCTTGGGATAAGGTCAAGAGGGAAGTGAAAAACAGGCCCCAACGGCAGACAAAGTCTTACCCTCCTGCTCACATCTAGTGAGTGTGTATTTTACCTTGGGTCCAAAGAGAGAGGACCCATCGAATGGAGCGTCTGTGAAGGAAGACTTGAACGCCTCCGCAAAGTGACACAAGCGCATCCAGGCTTGCCTCCTAAGGGCTACGCCCAAACTCGCTGCCCTACCCGCCCCTTCGGCTGCATACGATATGAGCCTCACGGACGAGTTTATGATCGACGAAAGGGTAGACAGCTGGGTGTTGACAGACTGCGCCAACACCTCAGGCACGTTACCTGACAGGGTATCTCTCAACTCCTTTATGAGATCCCTTTGAAGCCTCATAAAGTGACATAAATAATTCAGTGACTGCAGGGTAAAGGCCGCTGAAGTCAGGGTACGCTTCCCATACCTATCCATGCTCCTGGACTCCTTGTGAGGAGGATGGATAGACGTAGATGCCTCTTCCACATCCTGCTGGGTGGCAGATGCCACCACCATAGCATCAACCGGAACTCCCTTGGTTAGAAACTCCTTGCCAGGGGGTGCAGATAAAAACTTGTTGGGGTGAGAAGGAACTGGCTCCACAGAATCAGGGTGTTCCCACACCCTTCAACAAATAAGGTCCAGTAACTCATCGAAGGGTGAAGACACCCAGGAGGCAGAGGGTTGGGCTCCGAAGGCCTTGAGGAAGACCGACTCCTCTGCGGAAGGGGTTTTGGATGGCCAGTGGCCCCTCTGTCTCAAGATCTCCAGGATGTTGGAGAACGAGACATCGTCAGAGGACGACTTAGGGGACCCTTCCGCATCATCAAGGTCGGTATCCGAGGTGACAGACTCATCTGGGGAGTCTATGTGCTTCCTCTTGCACAACTTTTTCCTGGGGGGCTCTTCAGGCACGGACTCTGAAGGCCCCTCGGAGAACAGGGGTCCACACAAGGAGAAATACTCAGGCCTAGGAGCCGCGCTGTCCAAAGACAGGGGGGCACCAGAAGGTCTAGTCGCCATGTCTAGGGAAGGAGTCGCAGATTCAGGTGAAGTCACTAGAGACTTGGCCAGTGCGCTCCTCATAGCCTTGAAGGCGGGCCCACCAGAATCTGAAGAAAGGCCTGTCTCCGAGACCATGACCGGGGTCGGGGTTCCCCTAGCCGAGGCGCCAAGTGGGAGACTTGGGGCTGAAACCAGAAGCCCTGACAAATCCCCTTCGGGCCCGGCTGAGGACACCCGAGAACCGAAACCTCTGGGAGGCACAGAAAGGGTTGGAGCCGAAGTTGGTGCCAACAGACTAGCAGTGGGTCTCGGAACAGACTCAATGACTTCACCTGACTCTACGAACTCCTGCTCCGATGACACCAAGGTTGTCGGAGGAGGAAGAAACGGTATCGAAAGGCTGGCTCTGGGGCCGACTGGGCCGGAGCCGAAAATAATTTGGATAAGACAGGTGACTAGAGGAGCCTCTGGACCACCCTATCTAAATCCGAATCTGAAAGCCTGGAGGAAACAGAAGGGGGCCGAGAAACTTTTTCTATCAGCTCCGATACAAAACTAGGAGGCCGGCTCTGAATCGGCTCCAAAAGAATCGGAGCCGAAGCAGACTCAACCAGAACCAAGACCCCTTTCGGCACCGATGGTTCAGGAGCTGAAGAAACCGACCCCAGAGCAGAACCACTCTCCTCCGGCTCCAAGACCAATGGAGCCGAGGAAGGAGACCCAGATTTAGATCCTCTATCCTGCGGCTCCGTGATCAGTGGAGCCGAGGAAGGGGACAGAGTACCTGATCTCTCATCCCGAGACTCCAAGACTAGTGGAGCCGAGGATGAAGACAAAGATTTAGCTCTTTTTGCAAGCGGCTCCGACGGACTTGTCGGAACCAAAGACTTCTTTTCCTTCAATTTTGAGGTGGGA
Organism: Protopterus annectens; assembly: GCF_019279795.1. Classification (NCBI taxonomy): domain Eukaryota; kingdom Metazoa; phylum Chordata; order Ceratodontiformes; family Protopteridae; genus Protopterus; species Protopterus annectens. The sequence continues at coordinate 919,063,404 of NC_056727.1, read as the reverse complement.
GAAGAAGACAAAGCTTCCTCGAAGGTTGGCTTGATCAAACCCTTCAGGATAAGTAGTAGTACACGAGAGGAGAAAGCATGGCAAACACTACAAGATTCTTGCAAGTGTTTAGTCCCTAGACAATAAACACAGATGGCGTGGCCATCTGTCAACGACATCTTGTAACTGCATTTTGTACATTTTTTAAAGCCCGATGGCCTATGTTCCTTTTCTTTGCCAGACATACTAACACTCTAAACACACTCAACACACAAGGAGGGAAGGGAGGGGAGAGCTCTAACTTAAACGCTCACCAACAAGAAATAGGGCAAAGGCCCTCTAACTTAAACGGGCCTAGCCCGCCAAACAGAAGGAATCACCACAACAATCCAAAAAACAAACACAGTCAATCACAAGGGTACTAAACAACAAGATAGCTATTAAAATAGCTGTTTGGGTATAAAAATTTAAGCTAACTTCAAAAAAATGATCTAAAGGCCAAAATAGAAGGGTACTTAGCCACAGCCAAGTCGAGACCACGTCGTTACTCTAGGAGCGGCAAACGAGATCTGGGGGTTTGAGCGTGGTGCATCCTGGGATAAGGGGTTGGCCCAGCCAATGAGAGACTTCGTGCTAGTGTATCGGCCGAGTCGGAGCCGATTCTCGGCTCCGAGCCCATCAGTTATGAATGTAGGCGAGATAGGATCACATTACATCTTAAGACTATGTAATATAGACCCTAGTAATCCTAAGGCTTTGGTATACTGGACCGACATTGGGCTACCCCTTGGCAGAGGGTTCCCTAGAGTGAGGAATAGTGCAACAGTGATATGAAAGGACATCTGTATATTACCCCTAATGAGAATAACTGAGATCATACCATAGATAATTTGAGGAACCCATGCATGGGATAAAGCATTTAGAAGCTGCCTCTATCCATTAGTTGTACAGGAGCAGTCCTGGGGTTTCCTATCTGTAGATAAAAGGTGCGCTTCAATATGGACAGGAATGAGCTTTGCTTTACATGGATGAGGAGTCTGTTCCAAAGCAGTGGAATCCTCTGTGAGAAATACATGTCTCTCTAAACCATTCTGTTGATGTTGCAGAAGAGGTTTAGACCCCTAGACTGAGTATTTTTGATGCTACTTGACTTGCTGATGTGCAGTAAATCCAGGACTACTGAGTCAGAGGATTCCTTGAAGACTACTTGGAGATGCCTCACCCTTGGATCTAGAGTCCATTCCTCTCATTCATACATGTATTTCCACACGTCTGAGGACTGCAGTTATGGTCCTTCGACTTTCAACAGGAACCTGCAGCACAGTGGTTAGCACTGGCTCCTTGGCTTAGTTCCTTCACCTCTGTACGTCCTCCTTCTATCTGCATGGGTTTTTGCAAGATGTGCAAGCCCAAGTTTCTACTACATTCTAGGACATGTCAAAAGGTGAACAGGTGGGTCCTCTAAATTGCCTGTAGGTAAGCATGCAGTGCGAGACTGAATGTGGTCACATCCAGTCCACAGATTGATTTCACTGCCTTATGTCCACTATGTGCTAGGAGAGGTTCCAGCTCAAATGACACCCTGAATAAGATAAAATAGGTATTGGAAATTAATGATGGTGCCACTAAAAACTATGCCCTAAACATTAAACATTAAGCACTACCAAGTTTGCATATTAAAATCAGGAAAAGGATGCCTCTCCTCGCAATCATAATCATACGCATATGGCCACTTCCAGGATTTTTGCTTTACCAGTACATAAGGAACGTTCTGACATAACTGAACATTCCTGTGGACCTATTATAGATATATACCCATGACAGGACATGTCCATTGGCAGATTAGTGAGCTTAGAATTACTGAGGTCAAGCTTTCCAAAAGTTACTGAAACTGAATTAAAATTACTGCAACTTTCTGGAAATGCTCATGAGCATACAAATATGGGTGCCTGCTTAATTTACCTTTTTGTAATCCTTCATTTATTACATTTCTGTATCATCAGTATATAATCACACACATACAATACAATCTTAAAATGCTCAAATTAGACAGTGTATAAAGAAAATGTAATGACTGGTACACCATCAGTATACTTACCACAGAATTTTGATCAAGACAGTAATTTCAACCGCAGTACAAACGTAAACCCTCATTCAAAGGAGGTTCTCTAAATTTATGTATCCATTATTAATGATAAAATATAATTTTGAAAATGATACAAGGTGTATTCAAATCTTAAGTACAATATAAGCAAAAAATAATAAAGGAAAAGATGTTCCATAATTCTTGTCTATTAATATGCTGTGTCTGGCTGGTATCAAGCAAACAGTGTATATCAAACTGACAGGTGCATTCTGTTAATACATTCCAAAGGCAATTAATTTTAGCCTTCCAGTTTCTTTAACTCACAGATCCAGTAAGGGTAGTCATTTCTGTTTACAGGCATCTCTAGTCTATGCCATTCAACCCAGTGTAAGGTTAAGAAAAGCTATACATTTTAATTACTTTATAAATTCCCACAAAAAAGAGCCATGTGTTAGCAAGTGATTTTCAAAGTTACACTACAGTGACTTCTGATACATGTACTACAGTATATTTTATAGAAATTACAAATCTTATACCACAAACATTTTCCGCAATTCTTCTTTCACTCCTCTCTAGCTATTCAGCACATCAGCAGTATTTATGTCAGCAATAGCTAATGCAGTTTTACATTTCCACTACCTAGTTCCTGAATTTTAACAAGTGTCTATCAAATTTACTAATCCCTGTTTTTTTTTTATTTTTTGGATAATTCCATTATCTGTCATATTCTAAAATCATTAGGAGTGTAACATTCATCACTGTCGTGCCAAACACTTTTCAAAACATCCTTGCACCTTTCTGTATTAAACCCTCTGACGGTACCAAAATATACGCTCTCTTCTCATATAAGACCCTGTAAAACAAAGCCCCATCATGTAGATCAGACTGAAGGAAATAAAAGTTATGTACCATAGCACTGCAGCTTCATGATGCACATCCATCTGTCACACACAGAACTTGCTAGGCACCTTTAAAACTCTAAGCTTTAAATCTCCTCCCCTAGCTCAACTAATGCACCACATCTCTTCTTCTCACCTTATCAAGTTTGTACAAAAAAAAAAATACACTTCAGAAAACTCAAAGAAGGCCTCAAGGCAGCCTGCGCCAGTGGCGTATAGGGCTAAAGCCATGACTATGGCCCGGGCAATATTAGTTCGATTAATGGCTTTAAATACTGGCAGTACACAAAGGGAGGGTTGGCATGTCCATCTTGGGGAGGAGGGTGCATGTGCTTGGACGCCACATTGCGGTTGACCATTGCTGTCTACAGGGATGGAGGAAAGGCTTTGGCCAAGTCTCTTGGAAGCAAAGACAATACTCCTCATTGCCCTTTGTACACCACCACTGGAATGGTACGACCATGCACAGGGGCAGGATTAGGCATTAGAAGAAAAAGTACAGTTGTGTAAGTAAACCTTGTCATAACAGTAGATATTAGAACAGATCACTATTGCAGCAGCATACAGCTATATGGGACATGTTATGCCAAGGACTGGACATCTGATCTGCTAATAAAAGCATTTAGGCACCTTCCATGTGCACCATACATCTAAGGCAGCACAAGGACATGGTGGTATAAAAGAAGACATACAAGTACCAAAAATCAGAGCTTTTTTTGCCTCTCACAAACAGAGGCTGTAATACATAATCATAAGGACCAAGGTTCAAAATTTGAAAATTATCTGCAAAGAGAAAAAAAAAACGAAAGGAAAAATGGGAACCCCACCCTGGCCAGCGGTGAGGGACGGGAAAAAAAAAACATGATCCGACAGGGAATAAAATGGAAAAATATGAAGGTTCTATGTCAGCTCATATACCTTTCTCTTGATTGTATTAAGCTACTCATCCTGAATGTATGAAAGATATCTCCAGTGTAACCCACCCTAAGTTGTAAAAGCCTCTCAGTTTCGATATTGCAAATTGTTTTCAGCGATACAAGATTGTAATATTTGTATAGGTTTGTACACTAGTCTACTGTATTTCCAAGTCCATAGGAATTGTATAATTGAAACTAAACACCTTATTGTAACCTTTCTAATTGTTTTTGGAGCTTTTCTCCCGAGGACTCCATTGAAAACGGGTTCTTTTGGCCCAATGGACTATCCTGGTAAACCAACTGTAAATAAATAAATGAGAAAGGGGATGGTGGGAGGATATTAGCACTGCAATAGTGATCTATTCGAACATCTACTATTATGTTAAGTTTACTTACACAACTATACTACATTCATCATTAAATTATTGTTGCAGTAGCATGAAGCTATAAGAGATGCTTGTCAATGCCTAGACAGACAAGGAGGAGGAGGAGGAGGAGGAGCAGGAAGGGTCAGAGACCCCAGGAGATTAGACCTAGCAAATCTGGATCTGGCCCTGGATAACAATCAGTCTTGTAAAGCTTAGTGAAAACCATGGAATTTTGATCAAACTTTAAAGAGTTATAGAGTCTACCACCTTACAAAATGCCCCAGAAAAAGCCAAAAGTTTGGTAAAGTGACCTTCCTGGGAGGGGAGTGTCTTTTTATGGTGAGAGTAACAAAAATGAACGGAGTTTGCTAACCTTAAGAATTGTCTGTTTTGACACTGGTTGTCCTTTTTTCTCTCCATAAAAAATGAAGAGCGAATCAGAAACTTTAGCATTTGCAGAACAGAGTGTATGGGCTGTCTTTAAGAAGCACATCAAGGACTAAACGTGCATATATAAATAGGAGGCATGTGCTATACTCAGCGCCATTTTGAAAGTGCAGCCAGACAGTGAACATGTAAAAATTAATTTAGCTAGTTTGTATACAAGTTACCTAAGCTACAGTTAAGAAGCTTCAATCGCGATGTGTTTGTAAACAATAAAGCTGCTTGAATAGAACCCACAAAGACTCGTCTATTACATCCTGACTAGACGAGCGACACGGTATCAGCACTGGGAATCCAGAGACTGACATTCAGCGCCATGAGGTGCAGAGATAACAGTGAAGGCAAACTAAGAGAAACGAGCATGAAAAACAGCCAGAAAAGAACCAAAGGTAACAAAAGCTTGCATGAACAGTTTATTTTAGAAAAAAGATAAAACAGAGCATTACAAAGGCACAAATCACATTATTAAACAAGCAAGAGGCACAAAAGGTTTACTAATTAAATGAAATATTTAAGATATTTGATGAAACGATCAGACAAGTAAAATGAGTGTGCTTAAAGCAAAATGGGCATGTTTAGAGTAAAACGAGCACAAGAAAAATACAATGGGCAAGAAAACAGATTAAATGAACAAAACAAATATAATAAGGGTAAAAAGAAAAAGGGCACATTAAGCATAAATAAAGCAAGGCGACTGCGTGTTTTTTGGCAAAGTGCTGTGTTTTGGCATAACTACAACTTTGTATTGCATCAAGGGCATAACTAGAGTTATTCAAAGTATCTCAAAGTGTGTAAAAGTGCTTGCAGTGTGTGCTTATTACTGTGCATGCATTCCGAAGAGTTTGTTGTGCAAAGTGCAACTATTTTATAAAGTACAATCAAAATACAGCCATTTCAAAAGGTTTCTTGTGCTGGGTGTGTCTATTTGCAAAGTGCCGCGATTACAGAGCGTTTCTTGCACTGTAAAGAATTATCTAGCAAAGTACCACCATTTTGGGGAAGTTTCAGTAGGCCGTGTACTGTTTATTCGCAAAAGTGTAGTTAGTTTGAAATGTTTCTTCTGCTCAGCTTCTTCTGCCCAGTTCATTCACACAGTGCAGTTATTTGAAATGTTTCTTACACTGATAAGAGGTGATTTCTTGTAGTACAGCAATTTCAAGAGTGTTACAGTGTCCCAGACACTTGTTATGCAAAGTTCAGTTATTCAGAGGCTTGTTGTGCCATTGGGCAACGTTACAAATACTGGCATAAAGTTCTGGCTTACGTGTATGTGTGTGTGTGTGTGTGTGTGTGTGTGTGTGTGTGTGTGTGTGTTCGTACATATTTGCAAAACCACTGATAAAGTACTTTCTTCTTGCTCAGTATGCAATAATACTAAACCGCATTTGCAAAGAGAACCACTTCAGCTAAGTCAAGTTCCTGAACTACCTTAGTCAACAGCAACGACTGACATATTCGAGTGGAACAATCAGCATTACTTAATATTGGTAGACTCTTATTTGAACTGGTTTGAGATTGCTTTACTACCTAATCTAACATTGACTACTGTTATTACTAAGTTGAAAATGTAATTTCTCAGTCCACGGTAGTCCACACCAAGTTATTTCTGACAATGGTATTAATTTACTAGTCAGTTATTTCAGAAATTTACAAGTAATGGGACTTTGTACATGTTACTAGTAGTCAGGGTTGCCAGATTTCCGATTGGACAGGGAGGGACAAAGTGAAGACCAAAAAAAAAAAAAAAAGTCTTTCATACATAAATGAATGACAAGGACTGCATGCAGTCGCTGTTTTTAATGAGATGTATTACTCAAACTAAATATGCAAATAAGTACATACAATACAGTTATTATGCATTACAACATTACAAACAGTCACATATTCATTAGATACCTTCTAAACATTTTAGTTAAATTCTAATTATAAACATGTATAATCAAACCACATAAATGTCATTTATATACATAATAGTCACACAGTAACAATAATAATAACAACAGTACACTTTGAACATTTGCAGGAATCACAGTTATTATGCATTGCAAACAGTGACATATTCATTAGATACCTTGTAAACATTGTAGTTGCATTCTAATTATAAACATGTATAATCAAACCACATACATGGAATTAACTACATATACATAATAGTCACACAGTAACAATAATAATATGCAAATGTAGAACACAAGTGAACCAGAACAAAACGGCTACTTCAGTCACTGTTTTCACAGAATCAAAATCAGTCCAGGATAAAGCAAAACTTCTTCTTTATTCCACAAGACAGAGAACAACGAAATGAGCGCTTTCACGTATTCATCATACGCTTCATCAGATTTCAATATACATTAAAGCAGCTCAGTTTAAATAGTATATTACATCCCTTAATTAATGCAATTACCTTGCTAATTAAAAACACCTGTCTCTATCAAACAGTATAACTAACTCTTAAAGTCACAATGGATCTATACTTAATCCAATAGATCAGTTTTCCTCTGTTCTGCAGTATTATTTATCAGAGTATACATATGTATAAAATACTTATATATCAGATGTATATAAGTAAGTAAATCAACAGTATGTAGTCATATTAGATTAAATAGAATACAATAAAATAAGACCAATAAACAGTAAGATAAAACAGCATATATAAACCAAAAGGAAAGAAAAAGAATAAAACAGTCTAGCAAAAGTATGCATCAGTAAACCTCGAAGTATTTCTTTGCATAACTAGCCCTTATCCCAAGTCAGAAGCCTCATTAACTGACACTTTGATTTATCTACTTCCTATATATTTTGCATAACCAATAATATATACATATCAATTCTTGTCTGTCAATTGATACAAAAAGTAATAATAAATAAATCAATAAATAGATAAACAAATAGACAAATAAATATATAAGTAGATGCTTATATGTAAAAAACGATATATTATTATAATAAAGTGCATAGTGCTCTATATTGTTCCTTACTAGGATACATATCATGGCAGGTCCAGATTGCCCTCTATCACTTCAACTTCTTACTTTATGTCTTATGAATGTATATTAGTGCCTGACAGACATGTATATATTGGCCCATATACAAACCAATAGATATATAGACCAATAAATATATAGATGAATCAATAAACAAATAAATAGATAAATATATAAATGAATATATAAATGAATAAATAGATAACTGCACATATTAACATAACTATTATTACATAAAGTGCTGAGTGCTCCATATCATTTCCTACATTTATTGCTAAATATGCCATTAGACCATTATGCATAGAAGTAGATCTTTTTTTATGGATCCAACAAACTGCTTCTAAGCTATTAGATCATATCTTATAGCACATCTAGTGTATGAAATAACATAATATATAAATATGATAATATAAACTAATCAATTGCCAATAGCCCTGTAAACATGTATACATTCAATATAAAATATTAACATGATATCTTATATAAATATATATAAAAATATATGATATATATATGTATAAATATGTATAAATACCTATATATATAAATAAATAAGAAAATGTATGAAAGATATATGTACAAAATATTACATTTATTGTATTATTAATGCTACAATGTGAATGTAGATATAATTCTGTATGAAAAATATACATACAAAATATTAAATTTATTGTATCATTGATGCTACAATGTGAATGTAGATATAATTCATTAAATATCACAACATAGAGTCCATAGGAGAATATGTATATATAACATCAACCCATAAAAACAAATGAGTGAATTTCCTGTATATCATCACACATAATCTACAATGACCAAAATATGCAAACCAACCTATCTAACCTTCATACTGATCTTATCTTAACATTGCAAAGAGAACCACTTCAGCTAAGTCAAGTTCCTGAACTACCTTAGTCAACAGCAACGACTGACATATTCGAGTGGAACAATCAGCATTACTTAATATTGGTAGACTCTTATTTGAACTGGTTTGAGATTGCTTTACTACCTAATCTAACATTGACTACTGTTATTACTAAGTTGAAAATGTAATTTCTCAGTCCACGGTAGTCCACACCAAGTTATTTCTGACAATGGTATTAATTTACTAGTCAGTTATTTCAGAAATTTACAAGTAATGGGACTTTGTACATGTTACTAGTAGTCAGGGTTGCCAGACTTCCGATTGGACAGGGAGGGACAAAGTGAAGACCAAAAAAAAAAAAAAAGTCTTTCATACATAAATGAATGACAAGGACTGCATGCAGTCGCTGTTTTTAATGAGATGTATTACTCAAACTAAATATGCAAATAAGTACATACAATACAGTTATTATGCATTACAACATTACAAACAGTCACATATTCATTAGATACATTCTAAACATTTTAGTTAAATTCTAATTATAAACATGTATAATCAAACCACATAAATGTCATTTATATACACAATAGTCACACAGTAACAATAATAATAACAATAGTACACTTTGAACATTTGCAGGAATCACAGTTATTATGCATTGCAAACAGTGACATATTCATTAGATACCTTGTAAACATTGTAGTTGCATTCTAATTATAAACATGTATAATCAAACCACATACATGGAATTAACTACATATACATAATAGTCACACAGTAACAATAATAATAGCAATAGTACACTTTGAACATTTGCAGGAATCACAGTTATTATGCATTGCAAACAGTCACATATTCATTAGATACCTTGTAAACATTGTAGTTGCATTCTAATTATAAACATGTATAATCAAACCATATATATGCAAATAACTACATATACAGAATACTCGCACAATAATAATGACAGCAATAACAGCAATACAGTAGTCCACCTTTGAATGAATATTTTGATTTAAATCCACAAAGTTATATAATAACAGCTTTATTACAAGTACTTTTCACAGCTTTTAGCTTGTTTCAAAATATATTCACCATCTTTAGTCGATAAAAATTTTCTAAAGTCTTTACAAGTGTAATTAAAATTTTGTTTAACCATTAATTCAGCTTCCACAGTCTTTAACAACAATCTGTTTCTCTCCTTTCTCCAGGCTGCACTCATTAGACTAAATATTCTCTCACAAATTGCATTGGAATGTGGAATTGAGAGTATGTGGGCCACGATTTTGTACAAATTACTGCAAGCAGGATGATCTTTAAAAAATATTATCCATTTCTCATCTATTGTTTTTTTCTCATTTGCTTCAGTCATACTCAGTACAAACTTGTTTAATAAACAGACATCTTCATATAGAAGGTCAGTATTGCAAGTAATATTAAATAATTTTGTTAATTCTTCAATTGACGGGAATTCGATTTTTACATTTGGTTTTAAGGATAAGACATTAATGCATTGAAATTTGTTACTTTCAAAGTCAAACCATTTCTGTAGGTATTTTACCGCTGTGTCAAAAACTGTCTGTGCGTCATTTTTGAAACGTTTTTTTTTTTTTATGTCATCACTGCATTTTAGTAACATTGTTCTAGCAATGCTTCCATAAAAGGCATCATTTTTTTTTTGACTGAGTGACTGCAATACGCCGTTCATTATTTCAAAAACATCAATTATTAAAACATCATTGCTTTGAAGTTTTGTTAACTCATTCTGAATAATACTGCATGCATTTGCAACAAACCCCAGGTATGCTAATGCTAATTCATCACTGAAAAACAATTCAAGAATTTCAGATTTGGATTTTTGACTCAGAAAGTACAATCATATTGGCTCAAAATTTTTTATTAACTGCTCAATTATGGCATCAAAGTGAGCCATCGAGTCGGCACATGGCATAACATTTCAGACCACTCTACTTCTAGCCATTCGAATAATTCTTTCAGTTGTACGACTCTTTTTGCTGACTAACTAAATTCATTATAAATTTTTATAACGATCGACTCTATATCAAAAGTTAAAGTTTGTGCAGCTTTTTTAGCAGTATTATGTAGTATGTGACAATTACATCCAATTCCAATTATATTTGAATTAAGGTCTTTTAATTCTGTAAAGACGCTTTGTTTTTTACCAAAATTGACATTAGCATTGTCGGCGCAGAAAGCTGTTACATTTTGTATTTTTAAATTATTATCTTTTAAAGCCGTTGTTATAGAATCTGCTATACTAACTGATGTCTCGCTTTCCAGTGAGTAGAAGGTTAATAATTTTGTTTGAATGCCCTGTTCTTTGTGAAAATACCGAACAATTAATGGGAAGGTTTTTATATTGCCTTTATTTGACGCGTCAGTACTCACAGAAAATGGCTGGTCATCTTGCAATTCTTTCAAAATAATTCTTTTTGATTCAGATGCAAGCACACGTGTAATAATTTTTGTTGCTTTAGTTCTACCACAACAATATTTTCTTGATATTGTTGAATCTGGGAACAAACAAGAAAAGAGCAATCCTGTACAGTCACTGGAAATGTAACTGTGTGAATGCTTCACAGTCTGAAAACAAAAGGCTGTTTCTGCAGCAATAATATCATCTTCTTCCTTTGAATTTTTTGTCATGAAAAATGTTGTTATTTTGGTGGACGTCGAAGCTGATGAAATATTGTTGGTGTGCGCAGTAGACTTCATATGTCGTTTGATGTCATTTTCACCACCATGTCCAATTGAAAATGACGTATTATTGCACATCGAGCATATAGCATATCCTTCTCGTCCTTCTCGTTACCAGGAATATTTTTTCATCCAATCAGTGTTGAATTTCACAAGCCTTTTTATTTTCTTTGAAGGAGTATTATCAACATCTTCGGAAGTACACATCTATAGAATGATGAAAAGTTTTTACATGTTAAGATATTTTTAATAGAATGTAGAAATCAACTATGAACAAGCAAGAAATACCAGGCTGGGTGTTGTAAACTCAACAAAAAAGTTGTAAAATAACACCACTAAGAACAGAGACAGAGTCCGACTCCAAGTTGATTTCACTTTTTAGTGGAGTTAAACTGCAATAGTCGCTATTCGATGTTTCTTAATGTAAAACTGGTTTTGAGAGCTCAAGTGTAGTACCAGATGCTTTACAACAAAAGACAGAACTCCTGCAGTAAGATGATCCTTAGAAATAAGTTCATAGACTTCTGCATAGAAAACCTTTGCAAAACCCAAAAGCTTTTGCAGTATCAGAGGAGGTTAGGATGTACCGACGGTACCTCACCAGATTTGTATAACTGGAGCTGTAAACACCCTAGAGGTTTCCAACAAAGAGAATTCTACATTTAAAATCTCTAAGCTACCAGAAAAGACTAAAAGCACTGTCTCCCTGGCCTTGAGTGTCTTACAGACTCTTCAGAGGAAATCAATACCTTGCCTTCCACACAGTCAGGCGACCCAGCAGTCAAAGACCTTTTGTACCTTCACAAATCAAACAATCAAAAAAATATCAGAACATCAGATCTAAACCAGCTTTAACAGAGCAGTAACACAAGGTGGAGAGACAAATTAGTTACTCAGAATTTTCAAAACCTCTGGAATAGACTCTCTCTTCAGATAACTCAGTTTAACACACCACCTTCTTTCAAATGGGACCTGGATAATTGAATAAGTATTCATAAATTCAACCTAGGCATGACTGGCACAAGACAGCCCTCCTCGAAAAGGGGGTTACACAACTTACAACAATCTACGGTGGGGAACTGGCATAATGGTGCAAGAGTAAGACTCAGTAGCCTTAAACTTCTTGTGATAACATTAAATGCACTTAAATGGGGAAGACATCCCTGATCAGTATCAGCAAGAAACTTTATTCTCTTGTAAAATCATCCAAGGCTAGCTTCAAAAGAAAAATTGCCATGGACTCCAAAGATAACCACAAGGCATTCTTTAGCTATGTCAAGAATCTAAGTGGCAATTCTCAGATTTTCTCAGAGTTGGTGCCGAGAAATACACTGAACCGACCGATATAGCCAACATCTTGGCATACAGGTTCAGTGCAAACTTCACCCCCCTCTCACCCCCAAAAGGGCCCATAACTATACCAGAAGAATGCAGTGCCCATGAAATCACAGACACTCAGGTTAAAACAGCCCTCTCCAAAGCCAAAAACACAGCATCAATGGGACCGGATGGTGTCCCAGGCTGCGTCCCCTCCTATCCTACACAAGCTCAAAGATGAACTAACCTCTCATCTAAACACACTGTTTAAACTCAGCCTCTCCACAGGCTGCATGCCCACAGAGTGGTGCACAGCAATGGTTATTCCGCTCCACAAAAGTTGGAGCCACTCACAACAGAACCTGGGAACTATCGCCCTATAAGCCTGACTAGCTTGGTATGCAAAGCTATGGAGTGCATCATCATGGATCTCAGTAACAGAGACATTGGGAACCTCCAAACACTGGATCCTACCTATTTTGGCTTTGTTAAAGGCAGATCATGCCTCCTAAACCTGGTGGACTTCTTTGAGACGGTTACCAAGGCTATAGATGAGGGAAGGGTGGTCCACACAGCCTACCTAGAGCTCACAAAGGCTTTTGACACCATTCCCCACTCAGGTATTTTATAGACAAGCTCACCAGCCTGAACATAAACCCCTGGAGCTAGGTCTGACTCTAAAGCGGTTACAAGTGGCATTCCCCAGATCCTTAGGACCCCTCCTGTTCAGCATATACTTCTCAGAGGTACAGCCTACTGTTCACTTGTCTCGAGGTGTATTCAGATTTAATGAAGATGGATACACCTCCATCTTTGGTTCTTTCACACTTGTTTTGGGTTCTGAATGTGTGAATGGAATTGTAGCCTTGTATGGCTGGGGTGCTCTCTGACTTTAAACCAAGACCTGAGCTGACCTTTTGTATAAAGTGTATAAAGGCCTGTTGCACTTGCATTGCTACTTTGTACTAGTTTTTGGACCTTTGGCATCAGACAAAAACCTTCAGATGACCGTAGTTTATCTGCCAGATCTATCACTTACACTGTCACACTATTATACAATTTGTTCTCCAGCTCCACTCCAGCCAGGCAAAATTGTACATAACATTACCAAATGCATTGCTAATGTCTAAGTAGGCTAAATACAGCATTGCTTTTCTGGTGGTAAACCGTGTAATGTCCTAATTTCCAGACAATGAACAATGAACTATGTTTATTCTGGCATAAGTTAACCGTTCTGTCCCAAATTCATGTTTCATGCTTCATTTTATACCGTATATCAACAACTTACAGTCTTACACCTTTTAGTAATGATGAATCACATGTGAACTGTCAGGTCACTACTTTTTAGCTTCTGTCTTGCTCTTGCACTCACTAAAGAACTCCATTTGCCATTACCTTCTGGATGGAATAATATCAAGTTGAAACTTATTTTTTTTCCTCTTTTCAAATTACACTTCTTAGTTACACTTACACATCATACATGGCACTGCATAGCATTCCAAATATTCACTAACTAACTACTCTGCCCACATTCCTTCCGTAACTCAGTATTGCTGGCCTGGCCTGGCCCACCCCATTTCCACATCCCTGTACCAACAGCAAAGTAATAGTCTGTTACTTAGTTATGTGAGTCAGTGTGAGAGGGATAACTAGTCTAGACTGCAAACAAACAGACAAAAAATTGAAAGTTCTAAGCATACTTTACATAGCAATAGCATATGATAGATCTACATCTACTTGATAGCCTACTGTCCAGCATATTGGAAATATATGACAGCAGAGTAAGTTACAACAAGTATAAACAGCGTAAACAGCGTAAAGAAATAAATATCTTTGGTAGCATTTTTTTGTGTGTGTGGCTGGCAGACGGGCCCCTGCCTGGCCTGCTGCAGAAATGGAGCTGCTGCTGCAGTAATCTGTGTCCAGTAAATAGAAGACAATGATTAAGAAAGGACAAGAGAAGGACCTGGAAACTAATTATTTTATTCACTGAAGTATAGTTACATTGTGTACTGATGAGACTGAGAGACAAGTTAAACCAAAGACAAAACCAAAGACAAAACATTGAATTCTGTACAAAAGGTTGAATGAAAACCCTTGCGTTTCTGACTATATAATTACGTTTCAGCAATGGCTAGGTTTGTATAACGTGCTTACACCGTAGCACTAGCATCTAATTGGAGATGACAGGTGACAGCTATATTTATTATATTCACTTTCTCATTTTACTGTTGAAATGATCTGATCTAGTCACCATTCACCTTACATTATTTTGTTTTCACCGTTGTTAAAAAACACCGTGTGTTGTGGAGTAAAAGTAAGCCTAATACAGAACACTACAGTCACAACATGAAGTACTACTGCCAATGCGCAGCTCAATAATATTAACTCAACTCACTGTGAATTTTGTGAAAGTGTAGCTCACTCACTCGTCGACTCGTCGTAGTTGCAACTTGCTAGTAGTAGTAGCACATTGGCATCGATCATTCGCAGTCGCAGACTCGTCGCATGACACAGCAGAGCAGTCGCAGTCAGAAGAGCCCTTATCACGCCCACCCACGCACAGGATGATGAAAAAAAGGGTACGTATATACGTACAAGACAAGCGCACAGCCACTGGCATACAGGAAGTCACACACACTTCTTCGTCGCCAATTCGCCGTCGGGATTTGTACAGCTTAAACGGGACCCGGGATTTCTGTGGTGATCTCGGGATAATCCCGCTGAAATAGGGACGTCTGGCAACCCTGCTAGTAGTCCAGAATATCCACAGTCAAATGGATTAGCTGAATGTGCAGTGCAGAGTGCAAAGCAATTACCTGAAAGGTCAAAGCGAGATAATATCAATGCCTTTTTGAATTTACTTAATCTCAGAAACATACCCCATGATGATATACTTGGCTCGCCTGCTCGAAGACTTCTATCCAGGCAAACCAGAACAACACTGCCTATTAGTTCTAGTTTGAGGCGTAAAGCTAAAAATAACAGAACCATCAGAGCCCAATTATTCAGGAAGTGTTCTCTCCAGAAGTCCAGTTATGCTAAACTGAGCAGGTTTCTTCGTTCATTAAAAGAAGGAGAGAGAGTGAGGATACAAATGGTGAAAGGTTTTGACCAGATTGGTCAAGTAACAGGTATATGTACTGAGCTTTGATCCTTCTTCGTAGAATCTGAGGGTGTGGAGTACAGGAGAAATCACAGACAACCTGTACCAGAACAGTTATGCAGCATTATTCCTGTGATACACACTCAAGACCTCAAAGCAATCCAGGCAATGTTCCTGTTCCAGAATGCGTCTTACCTTCTACTTCCACTCCTGAGGATGTTCCCGATATTCCTAAGGTTGGATATTCAGCAGAGACAGTTGCAGTTGCTAAGTCAAATTCAGTTTTATGTCACATGGTTTGGTCATACTTCTAGACCTAGTGTGAAATACACAGCGACCTGGACATAAATGTATATTTGTACCTACTTCTGTATAATTGCATGACAAAGCTATTTGTATCGTTTGCATGTCAACTGATATTCTCAGCATTACATGATCTATTTCTCAGTGGGAGGAAAATGAGAAGGGGTTGAATCGCCATTAGAGCTTTCAAATCAGCTGATCACCTAGACAAAATCAGAGCGGTGAGTAAACATTTTTTCATATCAAGAACTGCAAGTCAACCTGAAAAGATGGTTTAAAAGGTGAAAGAATGAGTTCTTTCAAGACAAAGTTGAAATCCCAAGGAGGAGAAACTTGTTTTTGAGGTGGTCGGATATCCAAAACCCCTTTCAAAAACTGTTTTACCTGAAACAAGGAAGAAAAGAGGAGATTTAAAGTTAGACAAGCACAAACAGCTGAAAGATGAATTTTAATAAATGATAAGAAAGGCCTGAATTAAGCAATTCACACAGACAATGAGGAACCATACGGGTCTCTTCAGTGGATGGGTCCTGGTTTCTCTTGTGGTACTAATCAGAAAATGTCTTCCATTTGACTAAATAAAAGATTTTCTAGTAGCAAGTTTTTTGGCCTCATTCAACACCTCAGGGAAAAGGTGCTCAAGCCTGATCAAAATACTACTATCCAAGTACTCAGATGCAAATTCTGCAAGCTGGGGTGGATCAATCATCCCTTGTCCTATGTGAGTAGATCCATTCTACAGTGATATTTGTGGTAACTGCTCTTGTCCATTTTGATGAGAAGGAAGAACCAATGCTGACTTAGTCAAAAGGGAGCTGCCACAGTATGACTGCTGGAAAATCCATATGGATGTGTAAAGGAACTCTGGTTGTCAGAGGAAAGGGAGAAAAGGCATAGGGGTGCACTCCCATCCATGAAAAAGAAAAGGCATGGTCTTCCTGGACTACCTACAAGGGGTCCTGGAGCAGAATTTCTTCAGAGATCTGGTGTGAATGGAGGAGGTAAATGGATCAAGTTGGGGAGATACCCTCAGAATGATGGCCTTCTGGAAGTCCTCTGGGTACAAAGTTCATTCATGGGGTCTCTCCTAGATCTGCTCAATGTGTCTGCCACTGTCTTCTGCTCTGATAGAATGTAAGTAGCCCAGAAAGAAGGACTGTGCTGAGTTGCAGTTTCCCAGTCTACCATGGCTAGTCTACAAATGGATGTGATCCTCCCTTGTTTATTTTGCACCACATCACAATGTTGTTGTCTGTGATAGCCAGTAGTATTCACGTAGTCCACAGATGACTCATGGTCATTAATGCATTTATCAAGGCCATTGTTTTCATGTTTATGTGTTTTTTTTTTTCTTGAAGTGATGGTCACAAACCCCTTCTACTTTGGATAATGCCTTCCAAGCAAAGTCTGATGCATCCATTGTTACGGACTCAGTATGGGTGGGAGGGACATATGCAGACCTGAATTCAACAAATTTTGATTCACCCATGATAAGAGTTCCTTCTTGACTAATTTCAGAACAGGGATAGGATGGTAGGGATACGCAGACCTGAATTCAACAAATTTTGATTCACCCATGATAAGAGTTCCTTCTTGACTAATTCCAGAACAGGGATAGGATGGGGATGCTGGTGTAGAGTTCACACCGACTTGAGAAACCACTGAACTTTTCTCATGTGCAGTCAGTCCTGTAGAAGCATCAGGACAGCAGAAGCCATTTATGACAAATTCTGAGGCGATTCTTTGCTTTGGTCAAAATTTGGTGTGCAAACTCTAGGAATTAGTGATAGTAGAATGTATCTATTTCTAGGGGAAGATTAGCCATCCATAAGAGATGTGTCAGGTAGGCATCGTACAAATGTCAACTTATGAGATGGAATGTGAGAAAATTTCTTCAAGCTGAGATGAAAATTTGGGTTTTGAAATAGATTCATGGTAAAAAGAAGATATCTTTAAGCATTCTAAAATCTGCTACATAAAACAAACATCCAAGTATGTATAGTCCATGTAACCTGCAAAAGCAACTACGAGAGCTAAATATTTTGTGAATACTGTTAGGGCCACGGAAAGTCCAAATGATAAGGAAGTGAACTGGAAATGTAAACCAGATACAGAAAATAAGGTCTGTACTCTCTGTGAATAAGAAAATGGTGACAGGTATCTATCTCTGATATTCACAGTTACTTTAGAGCAGACTGAATGGATGAGGTGAAACAGAGTCTGAAGGGTCAGTATTTTGAATTCTGAAACCCTTATGCATAGACTGAGAAGAGACTGTTGCAACACTAGCCTCAATATTCCCTCTTTTCATATATCAGAAATATTCTTTCTTGGGATTTTGGAACTGGTTCCAGGATACCTGGCGATAAGTGAGAAAGCATGTGAGGAAAAAGATGAGTTTAATTCTCTGGACATGAAGGAATCCCCTAGGTTTGGAGGAAAGGACTTCCAGAACCATCTGTTCCCAGTCTGAATGATCTGCAGTACCTAGTGATCTGTTGTGATTTGTTTCCAAAGGGGAAAAATAGAGAGTAAGACTGTGCTAACTTAGGAGGATGGCCAGGGTGGGGAGGGAAAGGATTTGGACAAGTACACGGTCATAAATTTCTCTTGCTATGGGATGAAGTCTGGGATCCACTCTTGTTTTTCTTTGTATCTGCTTGTCACCTTTTCTTATATTAATGTATTCTAGATTTTTGCTGGGACTGTTTGAAGGATTTCCTGAAAAAGGGCATAGGGCTAGAGGGTTAATTCCTCCCATACTTTGGAATGGGTGATTGAAATATTTGCTGGACCTCTTGAATGGGTTTTCCCCTTCATCCAACTGTTTTTAGACCAGCTGAAGAAGTGGAAACAACTTCTTTATTCAGGGCAGCATTAAGGATCCAGGCCTTTACATCCTTGGGGACAGTTTGCAATCTAATCCAAACATATCTGTGCATAACAAGTCCCATGGCAACTGTCTAGGAAACCGTATCAGCTGTGTGTTTGGTTACCTGAGAAACTGAAGAAATCATCTTGAATAGGGAACACTTTTCCCTAGAAGAAGGTAAAGTAGCAATATTGTTCATACCTGCAATTAATTGCTCTAAAGGCTAAGATAGAGGATGTAGAGACATTTTCCCCGCATCTATTTTCATCCTTATCAGAGGAAAATGGTTGGAAGTAGTTAAACGCTTAGAACTAGAGTCCTTGGCCAAGGAAACAACTGCAGATCTGCAAGAGTTACAAAACAGAAACTTGTGAGTTTAAGGTACCTTATAAAGCATATCAGGCTTTTTGGGTACAGGAAGTTGACTAGCAGAATGAAATGCTGAAAAACATCTTCAAGAGCTCCAATGACAGGAAGGATGGCAAGAGGTTTTCAGGTATCTACATGAATGAGGCCATAATACCTCTTTTGGGTATCTGAGATTTCTATTTATTTCCACTGGAAGAGGTCCATCCTAAAAACTGGAACAGAAAATGGTCCTCTACAGAGGAATCAGAGAAAATATTCTCCTCAGCCTCCGATTCCAAAGTGACAGGAGAGAAGACCTGCAAAACAAAATCTAGCTCTAGCTCTCCCCCTTTCTGACTGATAGGGAATCACTGTGTGAGGAAGAGGGAGACCTTTTTCTTTTCAAATGGGAGGTGACTGGAAAAGAAGACAAGAAAAATTGAAAGGCTTTAAAAAAATCCCTTTGCAAAAGAATACTCCTCCTTAGTTTCTTTAGCAAATGGAGTAGATGGCAGAGGAAGGTGCATTATCTTTTGAGTTTTTTTTTCTCAGAGTATCTAATCTGATAGACTTGGAAGTATCGGATGTTCACACTTCCATAACTAGGCCAACTACCTCTTCCATAACCAGTAATTGAGGGATTCCATTTAGCCCTTCCTAAAGTTCAATGTGCGGTTCTCCCTGTTCAGCTGCATCCAGACACTGTTCTGAGGATGTGCCAGGTTTCAGACTCTTAGCAGCATCTTTGGGGGGGGGGGGTGCAGACGCATGTGATAAACGGTCTGAGGATTCCAACAAGGCCACAGCAGTCTCATCCAGTGGAGAAAGGTTGAAGGTAGAACAGCTTTGTAAGCCTCACACAGACTTTTCTCTTTTCTGGTATCAGAAGGAGGACGTCTGCGGAACCTGATCCGATATCCACTGATGAACAGATAAGAGCATTGCGACTGATTCCACAGAAATACACTAAAGCTGATAAGTCAACTTCAAATAGTCTTGGGAGTAAAAGACAGGCAAATCTTACAGAACCAGATCATGAGTCACTCCTAGACAAAACAAGAAGGCTGTGAGGGAATCTTTATATGGAACTTGTCCTTTTCTCCTATAACGTAAGAATTGTTTTCCTCAAAAGTTTTATTCAAAATAAAAGAAAGGTCCCCAGAAGGGTCTGCAAAAAGATGATACAAGCTGACCACCAAAACACAGGAGATGCAGCATAGATGATGTTTTACTGAAATCTTCATCGGCAAGAAAGTTCTGATTTTTGACTCCCATACCTCTTCTCTTATACCAGAAAGTTCTTGTGCTGCCTCGAATGTACTGTTCACATGGAATGTGCCCAGCTATTTTAGAATACAGGCTGGATGTCCGATCTTTGGCAGAACACATTATGCTACTGCTACAGTCATTTAATTATGATCATCACCTCAGCAGCAATGTGAACACAGTTGGACAGTAACCTAAGCTACATAAGTAAATTTTGATCACCAGGTAGCTACAGTTGTGAGGAAATCCTACTTTGTGGCTCACCTTGTAAGTAAAGGCATGGCATCAAGTTCAACGGAAGACATAGTTCCATTGTACTCAGCCCTCATCAGGCCAATAATCAAGTACAAAGCTCCCTTCTGCATATACCTAACCAAGTGCTTACACCAACTTGAGTGGCCCCTGAAGTTTTTCACTAAAAAAAAAAAAAAAAAAAAAAAAAAAAAAAAAAGTGTAAGACCAATTTCTTATGCAGACCGACTGAATATGCTTTATATGTTTGGTACAATCTTCTTGCATTTCCCATGCTAAAAAAAACAAAAAAAAAACAATGCAATGTGAGGGCCACACAGACAGAATGAACTTAAATGTATTTTTGCACCAGTCTGTTGGATGCAAAAGAGACACAGCATTTATCTTTTCTGATACTTTTTGTTATAATCGAATAGATGTTGAACATCTAAGCAACGAGGCAAATACTTTCCCTGGTTGATGTACTGATGAAAGGATATAGGAATATGGATTCATTTTTGTTGCCAACTTTGGCAAAAAGCAGTGGAGGTAACTGCCACAAGGAAAAAGGGTCTTTTGAGACTCACATTTAAGATTTCTTTAGTGGTGGAATCTAACCAAGGCAGCATCAAATTTTCTAGAATGCTGCAAGTCCCATGAAGAAACAGGTTCTCTGAAGGGAGGTCTAGGAAAGAAAGGAATCTCCTCTCAAAAATATTTTCCAAATTTTTAAAGTTGCCAGATACGGCATGTCCACTGTTCATTTCTTGGTGAAAGCTAGAATGGCTGCCAAATGTACTTCTGACTGTAAAGCAGCCAGAACACTGACTAAAGATATTAGCTAAAAGGACTGCACAACTGCCAGAAATGAGAAGTTATGTACCTACCATAACGTTCCATGTTAGTTGTCTTCTCTCGCCTTCTTTCTTGCTTGATGGGTTCGGAGCCGATCCTCGGCTCCAACTCGGCACTTTGCTAAGCTCGAGAGTCACTTTTACCAGCTCGAGGCAGCCCCATATCCCATGATGCAAGGCGGTAAGTACCCAGATCTCGTTTGTTGTCTATAGGCAATCACACCTAGCATAAAAAACTTCCCAAAAGGAAGAGAGAAAGGCAGAAAAAGCCTGAAGGATGGGTAAGGAAGACCAGAAAAATATGGTCTTGAGAAGCATTCTTCCATATAGGGAGAAAGAAGGTCTGTCCAGGCCCGGGGGAAGGAGGGAGGGTCGCAAGAAAGAAGGCGAGAGAAGACAACTAACATGGAACGTTATGGTAGGTACATAACTTCTCAATGTTAAGTTGTCAATCTCGCCTTCATTCTTGCTTGATGGGACCGCGTCCCTAGTACCTCTATCCTGGGTGGCTCAATGGAACAGACTCTTGAGAACTGTAGAGCCAAAACTGGCTCTATCCCTGGAGGCCAAATCCAATTTGTAGGGAGAAACAAAGGTATGAGGAGTGGCCCAAGTGGCTGCTGCACAAATAGTGTCTAACGGAAGTCTAGCCTGAAAGGCTGTGGAAGTGGCTAAGCTTCTAGTTGAATGCGCTTTAGGTTTCGAGCACAGCTGTTTTCCCCTGAGCTGATAGATTTCAGAGATGACAGAAGAAAGCCATCTAGATAAGGTCACTTTTGATACAGGAAGGCCTTTTTTGTTATCAGCATAAGAAATAAAAAGCTGATCGGATTTCCTGAATTGTTTTGTTCTGTCCAGATATCTGAGTTGGCGGTGAACATCAAGATAATGTAATTTTTGTTCCGATCTGTTTGAGTAATTTGGGAAAAATACAGGAAGGTCAATAGACTGATTCAAATTACTCTTTGAGGCGACCTTAGGCAAAAAGGTCGGATTCGTTCTCAAGGATACCCTGTCCCTGTGGAAGACCAAATAAGGGGGACGAACAGAGAGAGCATGAAGTTCAGACACTCTCCTAGCTGAGGTAATAGCAACCAGGAAGAGTGTTTTCCATGAAAGAAATTTCAGGGAACATGAAACAGCTGGCTCGAAGGGAGGAAGAATCAAGGATGTCAGCACTAAATTTAGGTCCCATTGAGGAGGAGGACTCCTGACTGGAGGTTTCAGGAGAAAGATTCCTTTTAAGAAGGCTTTACAAAGCCTGTGGGACATAATATTGTGATCTGCGAACCCGACATGAAAGTTCGAGATAGCAGCCAACTGAACTTTGACCGTGGAAGAAGAAGAGCCCGCGTGAAAAATTTCCGCTAAGAAATCCAAAACTGCTTGAACTGAAGCAGTAAAGGGATCAATATTTTTAGCTTTTGCCCAACAAGAAAAACGTTTCCATTTGCTGGTATAAATCCTTCTAGTAGAGGATTTTAGGGAAGCCACTATGATATCCCTAACAGGATTAGAGATCATAGGAAGCCTGGCTAAGGAAGGAGGTTGAGAGAAGGGATAGACCGATGCAGCTGACCCGATTGGTAAATCAGAAGGTCTGGTACTGGGTCCAGATGCCACGGCTGCACCAAAAGGTGACGATGGAGGAACGGAAACCAAATTTGTCGAGGCCAATAGGGAGCAATGAGAATCATTTTGGCTCTCAAAATGGTGGCTTTCTGGAGAACTTGTGGAATCAGTGGAAAGGGAGGAAAGGCATAAAGAAGTCCCTGGGGCCAATCCTGGGTTAGAGCGTCTCTGGGGGGATGGCCTGGCAGTGGGAAGAGAGAAAAGAAGTCTGGGCATTTGCTGTTTTGGGGAGTAGCAAAAAGATCGCAACATGGGCGGCCCCATTCTAGAAAAATCTCCTCCACTATAGATTGTTTGAGAGACCACTCGTGAGGCATGAGAAAAGCTCTGCTCAATCTGTCCGCTAGAATGTTGGTTTTCCCAGGGATATGCATTGCTACCAGAAACCGATGAGAGGAGATCGCCCATTGCCAAAGTCTGAGAGCTTCTCGACACAAGGGGTAGGACTTGGTTCCGCCCTGTTTGTTGATATACCATACTACAGACATGTTGTCTGTGTGAACTGCAATTGTTCTCAAGGGAAGAAAGTCGTTGAGGGCTTGCAATGTTAAAAGCACTGCTCTCATCTCTAGGACATTTATGTGCAGGTGGTATTCGAACAGTTGCCACGTCCCATGAACCATCCTGCCCTGATAATGACCCCCCCACCCGATCAGGGAGGCGTCCGTAGTGACAGTGGCTACCGGGGCCGGGGGTACAAAGGGTCTGCCTTGGTGAATCTGGGGAGAAGTAATCCACCACGAAAGATGATTCCTGCAAATTTGTGTCACCAGGATTTGGTGACGCATTGGAAGTTGTTGGTACGACCACTGAGTGAACAACATCCACTGAAGCAGACGCATGTAGAAGCGGGCCAGGGGAAGAAGGGTAATGGCCGCAGCCATGAGGCCCAGGACCTTCAGAACCATTCTGGCTTGCACTTTTTTGCTGGCAAGGATGATCCTCACGTGACTTTGTATATCTGAGATTCTTTGGTCTGTGAGGGTTGCTGACATCCGAACAGTGTTTAAGTTTGCGCCTATGAAAGTAATAGACTGGCAGGGCAATAAGGAGGATTTTTCGTAGTTGATCGAAATTCCCAACTGAGTGCAGAGATTTAGTGTATAATCCCTGGCTTGAAGAAGTTGATGCCTGGTGGTGGCTGAAAGGAGCCAGTTGTCGAGATACGGAAACACCTGGAATCCTTGACGTCTCAGGTGAGCCGTGACCACTGCCATATGTTTGGTGAACACTCTAGGGGCTGTGGTGAGACCAAAGGGCAGGGCTCTGAATTGGAAATGACTGGACCCCAGCCGAAAGCGGAGAAACCTTCTTGAGCGTCTGTGAATTTTTATATGGTAGTACGCGTCCTGAAGATCTATTGAGCACATCCAGTTGTCCTTCTCTAGGAAGGGCAAAATTGACTGAAGTGTGACCATTCGAAATCTTGTCTTCCTCACAGACTTGTTGAGTCTGCTGAGATCCAATATTGGTCTCCAGTCTCCCGTTTTTTTGGGGACCAAAAAGTATCTTGAGTAGATTCCGGGCTCTGAATGGTCTTTTGTAACTGGCTGAATGGCTCTTTTTTGTAGAAGCTTTAACACTTCTAACTCTGCAATTTCCCTTAGACCGGGTGGTACATCTGGAAGGGAATTTGGGAGAGAGAAGGGACTTTCCTCGAAAGGAATTCTGTAACCCTCGGATATAATCGACTGTACCCATCTGTCTTGAGTGAGGGAACGCCAGGCTTCTGGGTACAGCGATAGTCTTCCCCCGACTGCCTCCAAGGAAGGACAGTTGGGCAACATCTCAGGGATGCTGGAAGGGCTTGTCAGAGAGAGGCTCTCTGCTTCCCTGGTTTTGTGGACCCCCTCTGCCTCTAGAGCGGCGTCTGTTGTTATTACCCCCTCTGCCTCTAGGGGTAAACTGACCACGTGTATCCGGCGTGACTCCTTGGGATTTACGGAACCACATCTTTCCACCCTTCTGTCCTTTGGGGTAAGGTCTAGAAGGGGTGGAAAAACGGACCCCTATGGCAGAAAGAGTCTTGCCGTCCTGTTCACACCTGATCAATGTATCCTTCACTTGAGGGCCAAACAAAGCTGACCCATCAAAGGGAGAGTTTGTGAAGGACGCCTTAAAGGGATCTGCAAAATTACAGAGCCGCATCCAGGATTGACGTCTAAGAGCCACTCCTGTACCTGCAGCTCTACTCGCTCCATCTGCTGCATATGATATCAGTCGCATGGAGGAGTTAGCTATAGAATTAAGGATTCCTAGCTGAGAAGCAATTTTCTCTTGAGTCCCTGCAGCCGTAGGATCCTGTACTACTTCACCTAGTTCCTTAAAGATGTCCCTTTGGAGTCTGGTGAAGTGACATAAGTAGTTCAGCGAGCGCATAGCAAAGGTCGCTGAAGAAAAAATCCGCTTACCATACCTGTCCATGGTCCTAGAATCTTTGTTAGGAGGATGGACTGGTACGGAAGGATCTGAAAGTTCCTTCTTCGTGGCAGCAGCCACCACCATGGCATCAACAGGGACACCTTTCGTAAGGAATTGCTTTTCCGAAGGGGCAGTAATAAATTTAGACGGCCTCCTGGGAACTGGCTCTACAGAGTCAGGAGCAGCCCAAGCCTTTCAAGCAATAACTTCCATAAGGGGGTCGAAAGGCGGAGACACCCAGGAGGTGGAGGGCCGAGATCCAAACGCCTCTAGGTATACCGACTCATCCTCAGAGGGATTTGTGGAGGGCCAGTTTCCCTTCTGTTTTAGGAGTTCTAGGATGTCTGAAAAGGAGACATCCTCAGAGGGGGATCTTGGGGATCCCTCCGACTCATCTAAGTCGGTATCTGAAGTGATAGACTCAGGGGAGTCTAGGTGTTTCCTCTTACAAGTCCTCTTGCGCGGAGGATCTCCTGACTGATCAGGAGAATCCTCGGAAGAGGGGGTTATTCCCAGTGGGGAAACCTGAGGCAGTGGATCTCTGGGTCCGGGAGCAAGAGAGATGGAAGAGACATCGACAGGCACTGTAGAGGGAGGAGCTAAGGGAATGGACTGCTGGCTGAGCCCAGTGGCCAGCACACTCTTCATCACCTCGAAGGCCCCCCTCCCAGGGAGGTCCGAGAGAACCCGTTCCGAAGAAACCGGGACTCCAGGGCCCACTGAAAGGGAAGGCTCCGAGGCAGATGTAGGAGCCGAGCTAACCAAGGCCGAGGCTCCAAGGGGAAGAGCGGGGTCGGACAAGGGTCCGATGCCACTCACCCCCTCGGAGGAGACCAGGGAAGCCCGACCACAGAATCCCTCCAAGGAAGGTCTCGAAGAGGAGATAAGAGTAGATGCTGAGGGTGCAGAAGGGGGGGGTATCCGCCCCTCAGCCATAGCAGTAACTATCCCCGAAGACTCCAGCTCCAAACTCTGAGGTAGAGTTGAAGGAGGAACTTGAAGAGGGTGTGGACTAATAGTCGTCTGTTGAGATGGACTATGCAGAATCTGGGCCAGTGCCTGTGATTTCAATAATCTACTTACCACCCTCTCTAAATCATGGTCTGAAAGCCTGGACGACCTAGATGATTGGCTCCGATGGCTCCACTCCGAGAGGAGAGGTGAGGCCGGAGCCGAGAGTATCGGTTCCAAGGAAGGGGACCTGGACCTCTTTCTCGACGGAACCATCGGAGCCGAGGAACCCATAGATCCAGACGGAGCCGAGGACTTTTCGGCTCCGAATGAAAGTCTCGATGCATCGGCTCCAGCCGGAGCCGATACAGATGTAACAGTAATGGTGTCGGAGCCGGTCGGCGCCGACACCGAAGCCTGAGCCACATGGTGGTCCGAGCCAGTCGGAGCCGACACCGATGTGACCATAACAGTATCGGCACCAATAGCCATCGGTGCCGAAGATTTTTGCAAGACAGGATCGGCTCCAGCCAGAGCCGATCTCGACTCCGAAGGAGTCGGAGCCGAGGCCACCGGCTTAGATACAGAAGCCTGGGTCTTGGAAGACTTAGAAGTCTTGCTCGGAGCCGACTTAGCCGGAGAGCCCTCCGGTTTAAGAAGACCCCTTAAAATCAATTTATTTCTCCTCTCCTGCAGGACTCTCTGGCTAACGGAATGACAAATTGCACAGGAGTCCTGCAGGTGGAGAGGTCCCAGGCAATACAAACAAGAAGTGTGACCGTCTGTCAGAGACATCTTCTGACAGCACGAGTCACACTTCTTAAAGCCTGAGACCCTTTCTTTGGACATAGTTGCACACAAACAGTACACAACCACACAGTCCCAAACAGACAACTAAGTTATCCCAAAATATAATAACTTAACCTCTCACACACACACACCCTGACAGGGGGGGGGGGGATGGGAGGGAATGAAGGCCTGACTAAAAGAAGGGGAAGGAAAAATAATTTTAGTCAGAAAAGGGCTTAAAAATGAATAAATTAGAAGGTATTCTAAAGAAAAGTGAAGAAAATTAAATTTTAGGGGCAAAAAGTAGTTAAACTCTAACACTTACCAGGAGCTGGCAAAAGGAGGACCTCATCAGCGAAGCGGCAAACGAGATCTGGGTACTTACCGCCTTACATCATGGGATATGGGGCTGCCTCGAGCTGGTAAAAGTGACTCTCGAGCTTAGCAAAGTGCCGAGTCGGAGCCGAGGATCGGCTCCGAACCCATCAAGCAAGAATGAAGGCGAGATTGACAACTTAACATGTACAGTTTTGTACCTACCATAAATGTAGATGTTCGAGTGTTCACCCTGCTGCAGTCATCAGGCGGTCCCCGCAGTCAGCCCGAATTCCAAAGTCTTGGTCCGGCGTCGGTTGCTGTCGCTTCTTCCCTGACGTCAGTGCGTCAGGGGTATATAAGAGGCATCCGACGACATTTTCTTCAGTTTTTCTTGCCCCACATGTCAGGTGCCCCCAAAACGTAGGCTATATATATATATATATATATATATATATATATATATATATATATGTGTGTGTCTGTGTTTATATATATATATATATATATATAATATATATATGGCTATATAAAAATAAAACAAAACCCTTAGGTACAAGCAAATACACCACAGAGGTAGTATAGGATAAAGTGGTAGAGATAAGTTCAGCTAGTGTAGAGTGGATGGAGGGAGGGTAACCTGGACTGCAGCAGGGTGAACCCTCCAACATCTACATTTATGGTAGGTACAAAACTGTACTATGTTCATCGTGTTACCCTGCTGCAGTCATCACACTTGGGTAGAATCCCAAAGCTAAGAAGGGGAGGTGGAGTCAAACAGGGTTAGAAGAGGCTAGTAGGCCCTGCGAAACTGCAGTGGCAAAACCAGCTCTAGTCTTAGAGTAAAGAGGTAAGTGATAGTGTTTGGTGAAGGAGTGCACTGAACTCCAAGTAGCAGCTTCCAGAATATCCTTGGTTGGCACTCCCCTGAGAAAGGCTGCTGATGTAGCTGTAGCCCTGGTGGAGTGGGACCTAATGTTAGCAGGTACTGGTTTCCCATGATGTGTGTAGCAGAAACGTATGCAATGTCCTATCCATTTAGAAATGGTCTGTTTTGAGATAGCTTTTCCTTGTGATCCTGTAGCATAGGCTACAAAGAGCTGGTCAGTTTTTCTGAAAGCCTTAGTTTTATCCAAGTAGTAACGTAATTGCCTGTGAATGTCCAAAGAGTGCAGGAGTCTTTCTCCTTTGTTCTGGGGATTTGGGAAGAAGGTGGGCAAGTGAATGGTTTGGTTTAGGGCCACACTGGATACCACCTTTGGCATAAAGGAAGGATTAGTTCATAGAGAAACTCTGTCTTGATGAAAAATGAGGAAAGGTTCCACTGCCATTAGTGCCTGTAGCTCTGAGACTCTTCTAGCTGAGGTTATTGCTAGTAGTAGGGCAGTTTTCCATGAAAAAAATTTTAAATCAGGTGAAAAAGCTGGTTCAAAGGGCGGCAGTGTCAGTTTTTCCAGGACAAAGTTGAGATCCCAAAGTAGGTGTTTGAGCTCTTCTTGGCGGTCTTAAGTTCTTAGCCCCTCTGAGGTACTGTCTTAGGAGTGGATGTGAAAATAAAGGAGGATCCGTGCTGTAATGAGCTGAAATTGCTGAGGCGTGGATCTTAATAGATGAAAAGGAAAGTCCTTTGTGTAACATCTCAGTTAAATATTGTAATATGTGAGGAATGTTCAGCTCCAGGGGATTTAGGCCTTTAGCCTGGTTCCAGGAGCAAAATCTTTTCCATTTGTCTGTATAGGTTTTCCTGGTGCTGGGCCTCCTAGCCTCCATAATGACATCCATAACAGCATTGGATAAAGGTATTGGCTGGTTGTTGCCATGCAGCCAGGTTTAAAGTCTTGAGCTGGCTGTGTAGAATCAGATTGTCTCGCTGGGTGAGCAGGTGAGAAATTTTTAGCAAAATCCATGGTGGGCCATGGGCCATGGTCCTTAAAATTGGATACCAATGTTAGCGTGGCCAATCTGGTGCAACAAGAATCATTTGTGGTCTCTCTAATCTGACTTTCAGCAGTACCTTTGCTAGAAGAGGCAGTGGAGGGAAGGCATACACTGTTAAAGTTTTCCAACTGAATGAGAGAGCGTCCACTTTCCAAGCTAGTGGATGGAAGGTCGTTGTGCAAAATTTTTGAAGTTGGTGGTTGTGGGGGCTTGCAAACAGATCTATGTCTGGGGGTCCCCATTTTTGAGCTATCATTGTAAATACTTGTGGATCTAGTTTCCATTCGTGTGGATCCATGATGTTTCTGCTTAGGTCGTTTGCCAATGTGTTTTTCTTTCCTGGCAGGAATTGTGCTTGTAACTGAACCTGGTAAGACAGTGCAGTGTTCCACAAGGTCACTGCTTGCCTGCATAGAGGGTAGGAATGTGTGCCCCCTTGCTGCCCCCTTGCTTGTTTATGTACCACATAACTGTGGTGTTGTCTGTCCTTATTAGTAGTTGTCCTGGGTGTAGAAGGTCCTTGAAAGCTGTTAGGGCATTCTGCACTGTTAGCATTTCTTTTTGATTGATATGCAAGTGTCTCTGATCTGTAGTCCATTTGCCCTGAATGCACTGTCCTGCCATGTGTGCTCCCCAGGCATAGTCCGATGCATCTGTTGTCATAGTTTGCCTGGCTGTGGGTAAGGTGAGAGGCTGATCCTTGTTGAGGTGACATGCCTGTGCCCACCATAGAAACTCCTGTTGAAGGCAGGGAATGAGTGGAATCATTGTTTCCAAGCTGTGGCTGTGCTGAGTCCATACACTTTTCAGGTACCATTGTAATTTCCTCATATGCAGTTTTGCAAATGGTATTAGTAAAATGCAAGATGCCATGAATCCCAAGGCCTGCAGAATTTTTCTTGCAGGGAGTTGGGTCTTTGTTGCCATTATTTTGAAATATTGAAACAGTTGTTGTTTGTCTGGCGTGAGATAAGCCATCTGGGCCATTGTAGTCAAGCTGGCACCCAGGAATGTTATGTTTTGTGAGGGCACTAGTTTTGATTTCTTTTCGTGTACTGTGTACCCTAGGCAACTTAGAAGGTGTTTGACAAATGCCAGATGCTGTAAAAGAATGTCCTTGCTTTCTGCTTGAATAAGACAGTCGTCCAGGTATGGGTATATTTGAATTCCTCTTTGTCTGCAGTATGCAATTTCTGGTGCCAGGCATTTTGTGAAGACCCTGGGTGCAGTAGATAAGCCAAAGGGCAGTGCAGAGAATTGATAATGCGTTGAACCTGCAATGAAGTGGAGGTATCTTCTGCAATTTTGTCTGATAGGGACATGCAGGTATGCCTCCTTGAGGTCCAAAGTGACTAGCCAAGCATTCTTGCCCAGCATGGGAAGAAGCTGCTGTAGTGTTAGCATCTTGAATTTTGGTACTTGCAGATAGTTGTTCAGAACTGAAAGATCCAGAATGGGTCTCCATGCTTTGTCCTTTCTTGGAACTACGAAGTCTTGAGTAAAATCCTTGTCTCTGCTCCTGTGTAGGTACCTGTTGAATGGCTCTCATGTTCATGAGAGCTGTAATTTGTTTTTGTGCCTCTGCCTATTGATTTGGTGGCAGGTGTGGCATTCCTTTGATCCTTGGTAAGGTATGAAAGTGGAATCTGTATCCTTGAGAGACAATGTTTAGAACCCATTTGTCTTTTGTGATGATGTGCCAGTTGTCTGCAAAAAATGCTAGTTTTCCTCCCAAGGGTGTTGCCAGGAGAGATTTGCTTGGTAGTTTGAGGATAGAGTCATTGTGTCTGCCTTCTGTTAGCTTTGGGCCTGTCTTCTCCTTTCTGGGTAGCAGAACCCCATTGGCGAGATTTGTAAGGGCCCTGTGACTGACCTCTGCCCCTTGGGCGTCTGTATTTGCCCCTCTGTAATCTGTCTGAAGCTGGAAAGGACCAATTTTTTGTTGGCCAATTTCTGCTGAAGCAAGGGGGTTGTACCTGCAAGAAATCCTTGACCGTTTGCATAGATTTAGCCTTATCCTCCATTTTATTTAAAACCTCTTCTGCTTTGACACCAAATAATAC
Source organism: Protopterus annectens (assembly GCF_019279795.1). Lineage (NCBI taxonomy): Eukaryota > Metazoa > Chordata > Ceratodontiformes > Protopteridae > Protopterus > Protopterus annectens. The sequence continues at coordinate 919,031,735 of NC_056727.1, read as the reverse complement.
ATCCTGTTGTAAAGGTGCATCTAATAATTTTTCTTTAACATGGTCAGGGAGGGTTTGCTCTTTTAACCAAGCATGTCTAAGAATGACTGAGCCAGTAACAGCTGCTCTGCAGGAAGCTTCCAATGAATCAAATCCGCATTGTAAAGTATGCTTGCCCACCTGTTCTGCTGCATGCAACAGATCCTGCATTTCCTTGAACTCAGGCTGTTCTGAGTGTGTACTCATTTTTTGTTTTAACTGAGACATCAGGAACTGTTGATATTTCAACATGTGAAACTGGCAATTTAATGCTCTCATAGCCAGAGTTGCAGAGGTGTATATTTTCTTTCCCCATCTATCTAAGGCTCTGGAATCTCTTTCAGAGGGCACAGGATTTTTAGCCATAGAAGCCTTTGCTCCCTTAGGACCCTGGGATATGGTTTCTGGGTCAGCTACAGGGCTTTTATAAAGGAATTTATGTGAGTCAGGTACTCTGTAGTATCTGTCTGGTTTGGCTGGAGCAGGAGGTAGCGAGTCTGGATTTAAACCAGACTCCAAGTAGACATCATCCACAATATCTAAAACAGGAGGAATAGCAAGGGGTCTGTGCTGGGGTAATAGAAGGAGCTCTCGGAGCCTTTTCTTAGAATCCGAGTAATCCTGGCCTTCCCAGTGGAAATGTTCCCTCATGGTATGTAATGTTTCCCCAAAGGAGTAGTCTTCAGGGGGAGATGCTGAGGGAATACAATCTTCAGCATCAGAATCCTCATAAGGTGGAAAAGTGTAATCTTGTTCCTCAGAAGAATCTGAGGAGAGAGAAACCTGGTCAGAGGATGCATAATCCTCCTCTTGTCTTGGTCTTTTATCAGGAGGGGGATGGGAACCCCTGATAAGGGTATTTAAATCTTCAGCCATCTTAATCATCTGTTTCTTAGGCATGGGGCCTTGACCTGTAGACTGATGAACAGTTTTCTTAGGTTTTAAAGGAGTTTTAAGTTTAGCATAAGATTTAATGGTGAGTGTAGTCGGTCTGAAGACACCTTCTTCAACCAAAGGTGTTTTTTCTGCACCGGTGTCTAAATCTGCTCTGGTGTCAGTAGATGGCTGCGTCGGCCTAGTAGACTCCGCGTGGGAGTCGGCAGCTGTCTGGGGTTCCAGCTCTGCGGTTGTCAGGGGCTGCTTAGGCACCTCACTGAAAACCGGAGAACGGGCACAGGCCCAGCTGAGGCCTCGGGGTCTGGCTTACTCCTAGGCTGCCTGTCCTTATCCTTGCATTTTTTATGAATTGCAGTCATCGGCTGCTCCGACGGCATGATATAATTGAATTTCCTACCAAAGTAATGCCGTGCGAAGTCAAAACGGCGTTTGATAGTGCGTTTATTAAATCTAGAGCAAAACCGACAACCTGTGACGTCATGGTCTGGGCCGAGGCAAGGAATACAATAGGAATGGAAGTCCTTATGAGGTATTTGCTTCCCACAAGAAATGCAATTGTTAACTTTTTCTGACATCGGACTGAGGCAAGAAAATGTTCCCCAACGTGGTACTTAGCTTTATTGAAGACTTCGGACTGAAATTCAAATTGAAAATCTCAGGTGTCGGCCGACCGGCACTTGCGAACTGCTTCTACTTCGGGCACCGCGCGACAAGAAAGACTGAAGAAAATGGCGTTGGATGCCTCTTATATACCCCTGACGCACTGACGTCATGGAAGAAGCGACAGCAACCGATGCCGGACCAAGAATTTGGAATTCGGGCCAACTGCGGGACCGCCTGACGGCAGGATAACCCAAGTGTGATGACTGCAGCAGGGTAACATGATGACCATCTGGAAATGCAAAAGGATTTAGACCATAAAAAAAAATAATAATAAAACTACTTCTGTATATTTTCTGGAGGATGCTTTCTGGCACATTTTAAGGTTAAGAATCACCAAAAGGTTAGGATGGATCCCTGTGCAGTTAATTCTGGAAAACTGGAGGCCTTGACAAAGCTTGTCTGAGGGGCAACACAGGCATTATTCATTCATTTTGATTTTACGCTGAAATTTCTTTAGAAGGGGACCCTGAGGCCACTGCTGGACCAAAACATATCAGGAAGCCTGCACTGCAGGGGAATTAGAGAAAAGTATCTGCTACGTTTGCAGTTGTTTGGAGATGGAGGAGGCCCTGTACAGCCTGCAACATTTATTTATTTACTGTTTACTGGGAAAAGTCCAACCGGGCACAAGTCCCATTTTCAGCAGAGGCCCGGGGAGAAATGCTCCATTTTACAGAATGATTAGAAGGCAGTCATACATATACTAGTAATGATATGACAGATAAATAATACATGTACATACAAACAGTAGTAAATGCACATACATAAAATAGTAAATGAACATACATAGAATAATAATGATGTTATAGTTAAAACAAGAACAGAATAAAATATTACATGGTATCAAGCTTATAAGAGTTTAGTTAATTTTAAATGGAATCACCTGTAAACAGATACTGAGTAGAAAACAGTAAAGTAATTACAGAATGAAGAAGCTTACAAATTATGAAGGAGTACAGAGAAAGTCCAGGTAAAAGGGAGACAGACAGTAGTACTGAGGGATGGATGAGAGTCAGAGATTGTGAAGTAGCAGCAAGGTGGTGACAGTAAAGGTTTGGAGGTTATCCAAGAATGTCATATGTACAGAACTGGCAACTGAATAGGCAGGACTTTAGTCGAGTTTTAAATGATTTTAAGGAGTGTTGATGTGAACATCAGAAAGATCACACACATTTTCAGGACAATTATGTGCAGACAGGCCTCTTGTGATTAGGTTCCCTGGACCATATGCCTAAAAAAATGACCCCACCTTACCCTATGGCAGATGAATCTACAGTCACAGTCACAGTGGGATTTTGTAGTGTTCAGTGAAATTCTTAAGAAGATGAACAGCTGCAGTAAGTCGTAATTGCTCAAACTAGAAATTCCCTTGTTGTGGCTGCTAACAGCTAGTTATTAAAATAATGCAAAACTTGCGTTCCCTTCAGACTGATATACACTGCTACAGGTGCTATGCATTTGGTGAACTTTCTTAGGGCTGTGCAACGTCAAACAGGAGGGCTCAGAACTGACGGCAATTGAGTCAGACCCAGAAGAGCGAGAATACCATGGATGCACTGGCCATCTTTACATGCAGAGAGAGATCCTGGAGATCTAAACAGCACATCCAGTTCATCATGGGGAGAAAAGTACAGTTGTGTACCTACCATAAATGTAGATATTCGAGTGTATTCACTGTTGCAGTCATTACACTTGGGGTTATCCTGCTGGCATGCGACCCGCAGTCGGCCCGAGTACCAAAGTCTTAGTCTGGCGTCAGTTGCTCTCGCCTCTTCCCTGACGTCAGTGCGCTAGGGGTATAAAAGTTGCAACCAATGCCATTTTCTTCAGTTTTTCTTGCCCCAGATGTCAGGTGCCCCCAGATAGGAAGGCTGGAAAGATAAAATTATGCCCAAAAAACATGCATATATTACTATAAACATTTCCTTCAACTACAAGCAAATACACCACATAGGTAGTATAGAGATGAGAAGTACAACAAAAGTCCCAGCAATGAAAAAAGGGGGATGGTGGGTGGGTAACCTGGACTGCAACAGTGAATACACTCGAACATTTACATTTATGGTAGGTACACAACTGTACTATGTTCGTGTTTCACTGTTGCAGTCATTACACTTGGGTAGAATCCCAAAGCTGAGGTTGGGTGGCTGGGTCTAAATTAGATTTGGAGAGGCTACCAAGCCCTGCAGAACTGCAGTGGCAAAGCCTGCTCCGGATTTAGAGTAGAGAGGTAAGTGGTAGTGCTTGCTTCTTGCTGAAGTTATTGCTAGGAGCAGAGCAGTTTTCTATGACAAGAATTTTAGATCAGCTGTGCTGGCTGGTTCAAAAGGAGGCAGTGTGAGTTATTCTAAAACAAAATTGAAGTCCCAAGTAGCTACTGGTGCTCTCCTTGGGGGTCTTATAATATTTTTTGCCCCTCTGAGGTACTGTCGTAGTAGAGGATGTGAAAAAATAGGAGGTTCCGTATAGTAATGAGCTGAAATGGCTGAGGCATGGATTTTAATAGATGAGAAAGATAAGCCTTTGTCCAGCATCTCAATTAGGTATTGTAAAATCTGAGGTATATTAGGGACAAGTGGTTCGAGCCCTTGTGCCTGGTTCCAAGCACAGAATCTCTTCCATTTTTCTGCATAAGATTTCCTAGTGTTGGGCCTCCTGGCTTCTAAAATGACATCCATAACAGCTTTAGGGAGAGGTGCAGTCTGAGTGGCTACATTATCTGCCATGCTGCCAGGTTTAAGGTTCTGAGTTGACTGTGCAGAATCTGACTGTTTTGTTGTGTCAGAAGATGAGGAATTTGAGGTAGTTTCCAAGCTGGGCCTTGAGACAAACTCTTTAGGATTTGGTACCAGTGCTGGCGTGGCCAGTCTGGGGCAATCAGGATCATTTTTGGCCTTTCTTGTCCGACTTTTAGTAGCACCTTGGTAAGAAGAGGCATCGGAGGGAAGGCATAGACTGTCAGACCTTTCCAGCTGAATGATAGAGCATCCATGGATAGCCCACTGCATACGCTTTTGTTACTCATTTCATGGAAAAACAGTACCTACAAGCATGAGATCTCACTCCACAAGGGCCACAGCTACCTCTGCAGCTTTCCTCAGGGGGGTTCCTACCAAGGATATTTTGGAAGCAGCCACTTGGAGTTCTGTGCACACTTTCTCCAAGCACTACCACCTTCCACTATACTCTAAATCTAGAGCGGGCTTTGCCACAGCAGTCTTGCAGGGCATCCTTGCTCCTCCTAGTTCCACTTAGTGCCTGCCACCCCTTTTTAGCTTTGGGATTCTACCCATCTGTTATGACTGCAGCTGTATGCACGATGAACATAGTACAGTTTTGTACCTACCATAAATGTAGATGTTCGAGTGCTAATACAGCTGCATTCCAGGTTTCCCTCCCTCCATCCCCTCTTGGGACAGGCCTTATGACAAACACCTCCTCATACAACCTGATTGGGGTATTCTTTATGGTGTATTTGCTTGCAAACTACTGTTTTTTGATTATATTACATTGCATTATTACATGAGTTTATGTTTTGCCTTCCATCTGGGGGCACCTGACATCTGGGGCAAGAAAAACTGAAGAAAATGGCGTCGGATGGTTCTTTTATACCCCTGCCGCACTGACGTCAGGGAAGAAGCGACGACAACCAACGCCGGACCTAGACTTTGGAATTCGGCCGACCGAGGGACCGCCTGACGGCAGGATAACCCATCTGTTATGACTGCAGCTGTATGCACGATGAACATCTGTGGTATTGTCCGTCTTTATTAATAGTTGTTCTGGATGTATTAGGTCCTTGAAAGCTGTCAGGGCATTCTGTACAGCTAGCATCTCTTTTTGATTGATGTGAAGATGCATTTGTTCCTTGGGCCATGTGCCCTGAATACATTTTCCTGCCATATGTGCCCCCAGGCATAATCCAATGCATCCGTTGTTATTGTCTGCCTAGCTGTGGGTAAGGTGAAAGGCTGTCCCTTGTTGTGGTGACAGGCCTGGGACCACCATCAAAACTCCTGTTGTAGGCAGGGAATTAAAGTTATGATGGTCTCCAGACTGTGACAATGTTGAGTCCAAACAATTTTTAGATACCATTATAGTTTCCTCATATGCAGTTTTGCATATGGAATTAGTAGAATATAGGATGCCATGAAGCCCAGGGCCTGCAGAATTTTTCTTGCAGGGAGCAGGATTTTTGTTGCCATCATTTGAAAGTAATGAGTCAGTTGCCTTTGTTTGTCTGGCGTGAGATAAGCCATCTGGGCAGTTGTATTTAAGCTTGCACCCAGGAACATTATCTCTTGAGAGGGCACTAGTTTTGATTTCTTTTCGTTTACTGTGTACCCTAGGCAAATTAGCAATCTTTTTACAAATGCCAGATGCTTTAGAAGAATGTCCTTGCTCTCTGCTTGAATAAGGCAGTTGTCCAAGTAGGGATATATTTGAATTCCTTTTTGTCTGCAAAATGCAATTACTGGTGCCAGGTATTCTGTGAAGACCCTGGGCGCAATAGATAAGCCAAAGGGCAGTGCAGAGAATTGGTAATGCATTGAGCCTGCTATGAATCTGAGGTATCTTCTGTAAGACTGTCTGATTGGGACATGCAGGTATGCCTCCCTGAGGTCCAAAGTAACTAGCCAAGCCTTCTTGTCCAGCATGGGCAGAAGTTGCTGTAGTGTTAACATTTTGAATTTTGGAATATCCAGGAAAGTATTTAGGATCGACAGGTCCAGTATTGGCCTCCAGGTTTTGTCCTTTCTGGGTACTAAGAAAAGTCTCGAGTAAAATCATTGTCCCTGTTCTTGCTGTGGAACTTTATGAATAGCTCCCATGACCATAAGAGCAGCAATCTGTTTTTGTGCCTCTGCCCATTGGTTTTGTGGCAGGTCTGGCATACCTTTTGGTTTTGGAAGCGGAACCTGTAACCCTGAGAAACAATATTCAGCACCCATTGGCCCTGGGTGATCATGTGCCAATTTTATGAGAAAAGTGCTAGCTTTCCCCCTAGGGGTGCTGCCAAAAGGTAAGTGCTTGGCATTTGTAGAGGGAAGTCATTGGGACTGTTTTCTATAAGGTTGAGATTTGTCTTCCCCAGGGCACGTGGGCTGAAGCACCCCATTGTTTAGGTCTGTAGGAGCCTTGGGGCTGAGATCTGCCTCTTTGTGGCCTATCTGACGCTGGAAAGGACCAATTTTTTGAAGGCCAGTTTCTGCTAAATCTAGGTGGTTGAACCTGCAAGAAATCTTTCACTGTCTGCAATGACTTTGCTTTATCCTCCAAACACCTCTTCTGCCTTAACACCAAAGTATCATGCTGTAATGGAGCATCCAATAATTTTACTTTAACATGGTCAAGTAAACATTGTTCTTTCAACCAAGCATGTCTTCGAATAACAGAGCCTGTAACTGCGGCTCTACAAGAAGCCTCTAATGAATCAAAACCACATTGCAGAGTATGCTTTCCCACTTGTTCAACTGCATGCAATAAATCCTGCATTTCCTTACTGTCAGGACTTTCTGTATTTGAAACCATTTTCTGTTTTAACAATGACATGAGGTACTGTTGATATTTAAGCATGTGAAACTGACAGTTTAAAGCTCTTACAGTTAAAGCAGCAGAAGTGTAAACTTTTTTCCCCCCATCTGTCCAGAGCTCTGGAATCCCTATCCGAGGGGACAGAATTTTTAGCAGTGGAAGCCTTAACCCCTTTAAGACCCTGAGAAATTGTTTCTGGGTCTGCAGGGGGGGTTTTGTAAAGAAATTTATGAGAGTCAGGGACCCTGTAGTACTGGTCTGGCTCGACTGGTGCAGGGGTAAAGAATCAGGAGACAGACTGGATTCAGAAAAACATCATCAACAATATCAAGTACAGGGGGGATAGCCAGGGGCCTGTGCTGAGGCAATAAAATGAAGTCTCTGAGCCTTTTTTTGGATTCTGAATAATCCTGGCTCTCCCAATGGAAGTGCTCCCTCATGGTGTGCAGGGTTTCCCCAAAAGAATAATCCTCAGGCGGAGAGGCTGAAGGTATGGACTCTTCTGCATCGGAGTCCTCATAGGGAGGGAGAGAATATCCCTGATCAGAAGAGGAATCAGAGGAAATGGAAACCTGGTCAGAGGAATCATAGTCAGTGTCTTGCCTACGCCTTTTGTCAGGAGGGGGATGGGAACCCCTGATTAAAGTAATTAGGTCTTCGGCCATTTTAAGCATCTGTTTCTTAAGCATGGATGACTGTTCTGGAGAATGCTGTACTTGTTTCCTTGTCTTTAATGGTGTTTTTGACTTTGCCTTTGCTGCTCTACTGGGCTTAATTTTAAGCTGTGAAGGTCTGAAAACACCCTTAGAAGCCGATGCCTGCTCAGCGGCTCTGGACCCATCTGAGGGAATAGTTTCCGTAGGCCCAATACCTTGAGTTTCCATAGGCCTCGGTGTTTCCACTTGACTGTCGGTTATGGCCTGTGGCGCTGAGGTAGTGGGTGTCAGGGGCTGCGAAAGCGCCTCACTGAGGACTGGTGACTGGCCTAGAAGATGTTTGTCCTCTTCCACAGGCACCACTTCAGCGAGGAAAATGCTGTGGTGGCTTGTCCAATCCTGCTATGAACTTCATCTGTTGATGCCAACTTCTTCTGGACCAGCAAACCCAGATACTTGAATTCTTGTGTTTGTTCGATCTGAACTCCCCTGAGGTGGATGGTGGCTTGTGAACCAGTAGTGACCATCACTTTGGTCTTGTCCATATTTATCCATAACCACAAGATTGGACAAAGTCATAGAGGATATATGAGGCCTCAGCATCACTGTATGCAAAAATGGTGCTGTCACTGGCAAACGTCAGGTCAGTCATAGAATGGGTTTCATTGTACTGGACTTCGCTCCTGCCCTCAAACACTCTCCTCATGATGGCATCCACAACTATTTTGAACAGCAGTGGAGAGACCATATCCCCTTGACCGACCCCAGTCTGGATGGTGAGCTTTTCAGACAGTTCATTCTGAATGCGCACCTGGCTGGTTGAACAATTGTACAATGTTTAAAAGGAGTCTGATGATTTTCTTTGGCTCATGCTTAGTCTCCAGTTTCTTCTACAGGACAGGCCAGCAGATACAGTCAAATGCGGACTTGAAATCGATAAATATGATAACTGTATGTTGTCCACACCGGATTCTTTCCTCCATTACCTGACAGATGGCAAAGATTTGATTGCAGCATCCTATGTTTGGTCTGAATCTGGCCTGTTCTTCCCTGCTGGCTCGCTTGCAGTGTTTCTGCGGCCTGGATTGCATGATCTTCATAAAGACTTTGCTGATGATGGAGAGCAGGCTGATGCCACAGTAGTTCTTGCATTCCCTGTTGTCCCCCTTCTTGTGGATGGGTATGATGACGGCCTTCCCAATCCCTAAGAGCCACACTCTCCAGGGATCTAAACCTTGTCATCGCAATAAACAAAACATACTGGAGGGATAGGTTCCTGACCCAGAGATTCCCCAGACTCTGGAATAGACTGCCCATACATGTCAAGCAGAGCGCCTCTTTGGCCCTCTTCAAAAGGAACCTTGATGACTGGATGGAAGAAAGGAAATTCACCCCGGGGATCACATCAGTCGTCCTGCTAGACAGGGGTCTAGGGAAGTAAATAGTGTGGGAAGAAATAGCCAGGGAATTGTTATGGCTAGGCTTGTATAGGTCCTAGGGTCGCTAGCCTAGTACCAACCTATGAACCTATGGATGGTATCTGTTCCACAACCCTAAGCAGCTCTATCAGTGCATGGAGTTGGTGGATCAGGATATTGTCTCCATCTTTTAACTGCTTCCACAGTGACCCTTTCCTACTCCTGGCACATTGCTGTTCTCAGTGGTCTGATAGCTGATGTTACCTCTTTGACTGTTGGCTTTGTATCACTTACTGAGGCCTCAGGGAGATCGATGGGCAGCAGACAGACTATTGGTCCATGAGGTGGGTCATGACTGTAAAGACCTTGAAAGAATTCTCTCCAATGTTTCAGGCATTCAAAAAGTGAGTGCATGAATGTCCCATCTGCTGTTTTGATGTTGCCGCTGGTGGATTTGGTCTTCCCACTCAAATGTTTGAGGGTGCTGTACAGGGTGCGGTACTTGTGCCCAAATGCGGTCTCCTCAAGGTATGCTGCCACCTCGCTCAAATATGCTTCCCTTTCTGCTTTAAGCCTCTGGCGAACTTCTTGATTGAGTTATCGGTATCATTCACAGTTCACCAGCTTCGTCTGCTTCTGTTCGGCTATGAGATCCAAGCACTCAACAGATATCCATGGATGCATTCAACAGTGGATGGGTGGGCATAGTGATTTGGTGCATTCCATGAAGGAGTCTGATAACTGCTTTTCTGCCTCATTTACGACCCCTATTTGGGCCAGTGCTGAAAACTGGTTTGACAGTGCAGTCTAGAATCCCTGTTTGTGGGCGGGGGCCATCAGTTTCTTCCAGTCCAACATGGCTGGCATAGGTGACTTGCGCTCTGCATGCTCTAAGCGAAGCTGCAAAATGGCATGGAAGAGGTAATGACTGGAGCCACAGTCAGGTCCTCGCATGGCACAGATTTCCTTGAGCGATGATTAAAAACAAGAGTTGACCAGGATGTAGCCTAATATGGCTGAGTCCTTGCTGAATGGGTTTTGCCATGTGAGCTTGTGTTTGTGAGAATGCTGGAAATGGCTATTTCCCACAATGGGATTGTTTGCAGCAAAGGACATAAGGCGCAGGCCATTATTCATGTTCCCATGGCCAAATCTATCTATTGTTCCTTCCAAACCCAACCTGTCCTCGCCAATGTGGACATCGAAGTCTCACGCCAAGATGATCATCTCAGTCTGTGGGATTGGATCCAGCATGCATTAGAACTGGTTGTAGAAGTTAATCTTGGCTGTGTCCAGATGCATCTCGGTTGGTGCGCATACAGACAGAATATGGGTCTTGATGTTACCATCAATGGTGAGCACTGCCAGGCAGTTCAACACTGGTTGGAAAGCGACTATACTTCTTGCAGCATGGCTATCCACCATAAACTCAATGCCAGCCTCTCTTGCAATGCCAGAGTAGTATACAGTCATCGTTTCATTGGCTGCACATGGCTGGATGGTAAATTTTTCAGATCCAGTGAGATGTAACTCTGACACAGCAGCGGTCAGGATTTTGTATTTCATGAGATCCTTGACATTGATTTCCTTTTGGCCGACATGGTGGCCGGTTGTTCCACATGGCAATATGGGTTTCCAATTTCAGTGAAATTAATTTCCTTTGGCCAGTAGCCCACTTCTCACCAGCACCCTGGGTCCACAATGCTGGTGCATCAGCTGCCCCCAATGTGGAAGCATGAGTGAATTAATTTGTTCGAATTTCCATGTGGTATCTTGCCTGGTGTCCCTGGCTTTCCAGTTCCGGTCACTGTGGCAGGGTAACCACCCTCCTCCTTTTGCAGCTAGGCTTGGGATCATCTTTGGCAGAGTCTCTCTCAATACTAGCCAAGTGTAATGTTTTTCTGACCTGCTTTTAAAAAATCATGTGTGACAAGCATTCATTTTAAACCATGAAGTCCAGAACTTAAAGTCACAGTGGGGAGCTGTACATTACAGCAACCTGTGATAGCTTTACATACCAATTCTGATATTGCTGTACTACTGAGTAAGAGGAATACGTCAAGAGACTGCCAAGGTTTAGTATGAATTCACTAAACTGTACTCTTCTGACTATACTGTTTGCAGTTACGCTATGCAGAATAAATAAAGGAAATAAAGAACTGCACAATTAAGATGAGCTTTTTGATGAGTTTATAAAAAGTAAACACAATGAGGGTCTTGCCTTACCAGCCTCATCACAACCACACACAAAAAAGTAACAACCTTATTGTTTCCCAGTGATCGGGGACTGAAAGCTTTGACAGTAACTGAATATTGTTAATTGTGTTCACCAGAGGGAATGAAAAAAGGCTGCATAAAGTAAAATGAAACCAAGAGCAGGGCTGATGATGATGTGGTAAATGGGAGTTATCAGGACAAGCTTCTTTCAGTCAGAATTTTAGACTCTCGGATTGTCCCTTTAACTAATTTCAGACACACCATGAAAAGGGCAAGTGTGCCCTGAGGGAGAATCCTGGGGTCATACTTGCCGCATTTTGAGTCCAGAGTCCTTTTCTTTGTCCAATGTCAGAGAAATGGAATAAATCTGAATCAAACAATCAAATGCTTAGAGCTGAAGGACTAATAAAGCTCTTAGCTCTAGTGATCACCAGAACTGTCAAAAGCAACTTGAATAGCCTTAAAAAAAAAGTTATGTACTCACCATAACGTTCCATCTGAGTATTTGTACTTCATTTTTCTTCAACCTGTGGGAATATGGATCCGAGCTGATAAAACTTCCTAGCATCAGATCCGAGCTCCAGACTCCTCCATTTACCCATAATACACCTCCACTGCCTTCCATCCCCAGATCAAGTTTGCAGAACTTATACTTAGAACCCGACCTGATAACATATGTTTGACCTATTCTACAGCCTGTAGGCTGAACATGTGTCAAGGTCCAGGAGAAGGAGGGAGGGACGGTTGAAGACAAATGAAATATAACTACTCAGATGAAACGTTATGGTGAGTACATAACTTCTTTATCTGAAGTAGTTGATTTCATTTGGTCTTCAACCTGTGGGCAGAGTTCCCCAGCTACTAAACTCCTGGAAGGCGCTCATGGAAGGATATTCCAGAGCACTGCGGAGCCAAAGGATGTTCTCCTTCTAGATGTCAAATTCAATTTGTAATGGGAAATAAATGTATGAGATGAGAACCAAGTAGCTGCAGAGCAAAAATCATCCAAAGACACCCTAGACCAGAAAGCTGCAGACGTAGCATGGACCTAGTGGAATGAGCTGTAACCTGACCTGGGGGAGACATGCCTTTGTCCTTATAGACCTGCAGGATGCATGAAGAAATCCATCTAGCTATAGTGACCTTGGAAATAGGTTTGCCCAAAAAGGGTCTATAGAATGAAACCAACAATTAATCAGATTTACGAAATTTTGTTGTCTTGTGTAAATGGAATCGTAACTGTCTATTAACATCCAACATGTGTAGTTTGTATTCCATCCTGTTGGTAAAATTGGGAAAGAACACAGGCAAATTTATAATCTGATTGATATTGACTTGTGACGCCACCTTAGGAAGAAATGATGGGTTGGTTTGAAGGGAAAAGTACAGTTTTGTACCTACCATAAATGTAGATGTTCGAGTGTTCACACTGCTGCAGTCATTACACTTGGGTTATCCTGCCGTCAGGCGGTCCCGCAGTCGGCCAGAGTTCCAAAGTCTTGGTCCGGCGTCAGTTGCTGCCGCTTATTCCCTGACGTCAGTGCGCCAGGGGTATATAAGATGCATCCAACGCCTTTTTCTTCAGTTTTTCTTGCCCCAGATGTCAGGTGCCCCCAAGTAGGTAGGCAATACATATTGGTAATAAAACATATAGAAGAAATAAAAACAATACCTTCAGTTACAAGCAAATACACCACAAAGGTTGTACAGGATAGAAAGGTATAGATAAGTCCAGCTAGGACAGAGGGGATGGAGGGAGGGTAACCTGGACTGCAGCCGTGTGAACACTCGAACATCTACATTTATGGTAAGTACAAAATTGTACTATGTTCATCGTGTTACACTGCTGCAGTCATCACACTTTGGTTGAATCCCAAAGCTAAGGCTGGGCGGTTGGTACTAAATAGGGTTTGGAGAAGCTAGTAGTCCCTGCAGAACTGCAGTGGCAAAGCCAGCTCTGGTTTTTGAGTATAGAGGTAGGTGGTAGTGCTTGGTGAAGGTGTGCATTGAACTCCAAGTTGCAGCCTCCAAAATATCCTTGGTTGGAACCCCTCTGAGGAAGGCTGCTGATGCTGTAGCCCTGGTGGAATGGGGTCTAATGTTACCAGGCACAGGTTTCCCATGGTGTGTGCAGCAGAAACGGATGCAATGTCCTATCCATTTTGAAATGGTCTGTTTTGAGAAAGCCTTTCCTTGTGTTCCTGCAGCATAGGATACAAAGAGCTGGTCAGATTTTCTGAAAGCCTTAGTTTTATCCAAGTAGAAACGTAACTGCCTGTGAATGTCCAAAGAGTGTAGGAGCCTTTCCCCTTTATTCTGGTGGTTTGGATAAAAGGTGGGCAAATTAATGGTTTGGTTTAGAGCCACACTGGATACCACCTTTGGCATAAAGGAAGGGTTAGTACATAGAGAAACTCTGTCTTGATGAAAAATGATGAAAGGCTCCACTGCCATTAGTGCCTGTAGCTCTGAGTGCTGAAGTTATTGCTAGCAGCAGGGCAGTTTTCCATGATCGAAATTGTAAATTAGCTGTAAAAGCTGGTTCAAAGGGTGGTACTGTAAGTTTTTCCAAAACAAAATTGAGATCCCAAGTTGGTGTTGGTGCTCTCCGGGGCAGTTTTATGTTCTTAGCCCCTCTGAGGTACTGTCTTAGTAATGGATGTGAAAATATAGGAGGATCTGTGTTGTAATGAGCTGAAATAGCTGAAGCGTGGATCTTAATAGATGAAAAGGCAAGGCCTTTGTGCAACATCTCGGTTAAATATTGCAGAATTTGAGGAATATTTGGGACAAGAGGATTTTGGCCTTTCGCCTGGTTCCAGGTGCAGAATCTTTTCCATTTGTCTGAGTAGGTTTTCCTGGTGCTGGGCCTCCTGGCCTCCAGAATGACATCCATAACAGTTTTAGAGAGAAGTGTTGACTGGTTGTTTAGGCAATCTGCCATGCAGCCAGATTTAAAGTCTTGAGCTGGCTGTGTAGAATCTGAATGTTTTGCTGAGTCAGCAGGTGAGGAATTTGAGGTAAAATCCATGGTGGGCCTTGAGCCATGTTCCTTAGTATTGGATACCAGTGTTGGCGTGGCCAATCTGGAGCAATGAGTATCATTTGTGGCCTCTCTAATCTATCTTTCAGCAGCAACTTTGCCAGAAGAGGCAGTGGAGGAAAGGCATGCACTGTTAATGTTTTCCAACTGAATGAGAGGCCGTCCACTTTCCAAGCTAGTGTGTGGTATGCCCTTGTGCAAAATTTCCGTAGTTGGTAGTTTTGGGGGGAGGCAAAGGGGGGAGGCAAACAGATCTATGTCTGGGCTGCCCCATTTTTGAGTTATCATTGTGAATACTTGTGGGTTTAGTTTCCACTCGTGAGGATCCATGATATTTCTGCTTAGTTCGTCTGCCAATGTGTTTTTCTTTCCTGGCAGGAATTGTGTTTGCAGTTGAACTTGTTAGGTCAGTGCTGTGTTCCACAAGGTCATTGGTTGCCTGCATAGGGGGTAGGAATGTGTGCCCCCTTGTTTGTTTATGTACTACATCACTGTGGTGTTGTCCGTCTTTATTAGGAGTTGTCCTGGATGTAGGAGGTCCTTGAAAGCTGTTAGGGCATTTTGAACAGCTAGCATCTCTTTTTCATTGATGTGGAGATGCATTTGATCTGCAGACCATTTGCCCTGAATACACTGTCCTGCCATGTGTGCTCCCCAGGCGTAATCCGATGCATCTGTTGTTATTGTTTGCCTGGCTGTGGGTAAGGTAAAAGTCTGACCCTTGTCGAGGTGACATGCCTGAGCCCACCATAGAAACTCCTGTTGAAGGCAGGGAATGGGTGGTATTATTGTTTCCAAGCTGTGGCTGTGTTGAGTCCATATGCTTTTCAGGTACCATTATAATTTCCTCATATGCAGTTTGGCATATGGTATTAGTAGTATGCAAGATGCCATGAATCCCAAGGCCTGCAGAATTTTTCTTGCAGGGAGTTGAGTCTTTGTTGCCATCATTTTGAAGTACTGAGTCGGTTGTCTTTGCTTGTCTGGTGTGAGATGAGCCATCTGGGCCATTGTGTTTAAGCTGGCACCCAGGAATATTATGTCTTGTGAGGGCGCTAGCTTTGACTTCTTTTCGTTTACTGCATACCCTAGGCAACTTAGTAGGTTTTTTACAAACACCAGATGTTTTAAAAGAATGTCCTTGCTTTCTACTTGAATAAGACAGTCGTCCAGGTATGGATATATTTGAATTCCTCTTTGTCTGCAGTATGCAATTACTGGTGCCAGGCATTTTGTGAAGACCTTGGGCGCAGTAGATAAGCCAAAGGGCAGTGCAGAGAATTGGTAATGAGTTGAACCTGCTATAAATCGGAGGTATCTTCTGCAATTCTGTCTGATAGGGACATGCAGGTATGCCTCCTTGAGGTCCAACGTTACTAGCCAAGCCTTCTTGCCCAGCATGGGAAGAATTTGCTGTAGTGTTAGCATCTTGCATTTGGGTACTTCCAGGTATGTGTTTAGAATTGAAAGGTCCAGAATGGGTCTCCAGGCTTTGTCCTTTCGAGGAACCAGAAAGAGTCGTGAGTAAAATCCTTGCCCTTGCTCCTGTGCAGGAACCTGTTGAATGGCTCTCATGTCCATGAGTGCTGTAATTTGTCTTTGAGCCTCTGCCCATTGATTTGGTGGCAGGTTTGGCATTCCTTTTATCCTTGGTAAAGTGTGAAAGTGGAACCTGTATCCTTGAGAAACAATATTTAGGACCCATTTGTCTTTTGTGATGACGCGCCAGTTGCCTGCAAAAAGTGCAAGTTTTCCTCCAAAGGGAGCTGCCAAGAGGGATTTGCTTGGCAGTCTGAGGGGTAAGTCATTGTGTTTGTCTTCTGGTAGTTTGGGACCTGTCGTCTCCTCCTTTCTGGGTTGTGGCACCCCATTGTCGAGGCTTGCAAGAGCCTTGTGGCTGACCTCTGCCCCTTGGGTGTCTGTATTTGCCCCTCTGTGGTCTGTCAGAAGTTGGAAAGGACCAGTTTTTGGTTGGCCAATTTCTGCTGAAACGAGGGAGTTGAAACTGTAAAAACTCCTTGACCGTCTGCATAGATTTTGCCTTATCCTCCATTTTCTTTAAAACCTCTTCTGCTTTTACACCAAATAAAACATCCTGCTGTAAAGGTGCATCCAATAACTTTGCTTTAACATGATCAGGTAAAGTTTGTTCTTTTAACCAAGCATGCCTACGAATGACAGACCCAGTTACTACTGCTCTACAAGAAGCTTCCAATGAATCAAATCCACATTGCAAAGTATGCTTTCCCACTTGTTCAGCTGCATGCAATAAATCTTGCATTTCCTTGTAATCGGGCTGCTCTGTACGTGTGATCATTTTTTGTTTTAATTGAGACATCAAATATTGTTGATATTTCAGCATGTGAAACTGGCAATTTAAGGCCCTCATAGCTAGCGTAGCTGAGGTATATACTTTCTTTCCCCATCTGTCTAGTGCTCTAGAATCCCTTTCAGAGGGTACAGGATTTTTAACAATAGAGGCCTTAACACTTTGGGACACTGGGAAATTGTTTCTGGGCCAGCAACAGGGCTTTTGTATAGGAATTTGTGAGAGTCAGGGACTCGGTAGTATCTGTCTGGTTTGGCGGGCGCAGGAGGTAATGAATCTGGGTTAAGGTTAGATTGTGAATAAACATCATCCACAATGTCTAACATGGGTGGAATAGCAAGGGGTCTGTGCTGGGGTAGTAAAAGGAACTCTCGGAGCCTTTTCTTAGAATCACAGTAATCCTGGCCTTCCCAGTGGAAATGTTCCCTCATGGTATGTAAAGTTTCCCCAAAAGAGTAGTCTTCTGGGGGAGATGCTGAAAGAATAGACTCTTCAGCATCAGAGTCTTCATAAGGGGGAAAAGAGTATTCCTGTTTCTCATAAGAATCTGAGGAAATGGAGACCTGGTCAGACGAAGCGTAGTCCTCCTCCTGTCTAGGCCTTTTGTCAGGAGGAGGATGGGAACCCCTGATTAGGGTAATTAAGTCTTCAGCCATCTTAAGCATCTGTTTCTTAGGCATGGGGCCTTGTACTGGAGACTGCTGTACAGGCTTCCTTACTTTTAAAGGAGTTTTCAGCTTTGCATAGGATTTAATAGCAAGTGTAGTCGGTCTGAAGACAACCTCAGCAACTGAAGGCGTTTCAATTGCACCAGAATCCCCTACAGCCATGGAGTCAGAAGTGCCTAAAGATAAAGGCTCTGGAGGCCTAGCAATCTCCACTTGGGAGTCGGATGCAGCCTGGGGTTCTAAATCAGCGGTTGTCAGCGCCACACTGAAAACCGGAGAACCGGCGACTGGCCTAGCAGAGGCCTCGGAGTCTGGTTTGGGTCTCGGCTGCCTGTCCTTATCTTTGCATTTTTTATGCATCCCGGTCGTCAGTTGCTCCGACGGCATGGTATAATTAAATTTTCTACCAAAATAATGTCGGACGAAATCAAACCAACGTTTAATAGTTCATTTGTTAAACCTAGCACAAAATCGACACCTGTGACGTTGTGGTCTGGGCCTAGGCAAGGAATACAATAAGAATGAAAATCCTTATGAGGTATTTGCTTCCCACAAGAAATGCAATTACTAACTTTTTCTGACATCGGTCTGAGGCAAGAAAAGGTTCCCCAATGGGGTACTTAGCTTTATTGAAGACTTCGGTCTGAAATTCGATTTGACAATCTCAGGAGTCGCCCGACTGGCACTTGCGAACTGCTTCTGCTTGGGGCACCGCACGGCAAGAAAGACTGAAGAAAATGGAGTCGGATGCATCTTATATACCCCTGACGCACTGACATCAGGGAAGAAGAGACAGCAACCAACGCTGGACCAAGACTTTGGAACTCTGGCCGACTGCGGGACCGCCTGACGGCAGGATAACCCAAGTGTGATGACTGCAGCAGTGTAACACGATGAATATCTCTATCTTTATGAAAAATCATGTACGGGAATTTTATGGACAAGGCCTGTAGTTCTGAAACCCTTCTAGCAGAGGTAATCGCCACTAGAAAAGCTGTTTTCCATGATAGAAATTTTAGATCTGCAGTTGCAGCAGGCTCGAAAGGCAGAGCGACCAGAGCATGGAGAACCATAGAAAGGTCCCATGGGGGGACAGGATCTTTGACTGGGGGGGGGGGGCGTAGCAAAAAAGTGCCTTTAATAAAGGCTTTACACAGTCTAGAAAATGCCAAGGATGCAGAATTCTCACCCACATGAAAATGAGAAATGGCAGCCAACTGAACTTTGACAGTAGAAGAATTAGCTCCATGCTGGAAAATATCAGATAGAAAATCAAGAATGGTGAAATAGGAGCCGTAAAAGGATCTAAACTCCTCTGAGAGGCCCAGAAAGAAAAACGTTTCCTTTTGCTGCGATAAATCGTTCTGGTAGAAGACTTATGAGCAGCTACCAAAATAGACTTAACTGATGAGGAAAGTCCGGGAGTCCTAGCAATCACGGGAACTGGAGCAGCCAAGCTGTGAGCTTCAGGCTGTCCAGACTCGGATGAGGCACCATCGATGGGTGTGAAATCAGATCCTGAATGGATTCTAGGATCCAACGTAGAGCCAGAACGTGAGACCAAAGGAAGGGAAACCATACCTGGCGAGGCATGAATGGGGAAATGAGGATCACCTTTGCTCCCCAGTCGACAAGCTTTCTGCGGAAACTTCGGGATGAGAGGAACTGGCGGGTACGCATACAGAAGACCGGGAGGCCAAGCGTGAACTAGAGTATCTCTGGCGGACAGCCCCGGCAGGGGGTTCAGAGTGAAAAACCTGCTGCACTTCTCGTTGGAAGGAAAGGAGAAGAGATCGCAGACCCCCCTCGGCCTCTGGGCCGACGTTCATTCTGTCCCCCTATGCCACTAGGGGAAGAAGAGCCCCAAGTGTCCTGGGAATACTGAGACTTCCGGAACCACATCTTCTTTTGCACTCTCTGGTTCCGGGAAAAGGACCTTTGAGGGTTAGAGAAGTGGATCCCAACGGCAGACAATGCCTTCCCATCCTTCTCACTCTGGACTAGTGTCTCCTTGACGGTCTTACTGAAAAGAGTCGAGTCAACATAAGGAGCATTAGCAAAGGATGCCTTAAAAGGTTTGGTGAATTGGCACAACCTGAGCCAGGCATTACGCCTCATGGACATGCCAGACCCAGCCGCCCTAGCCGCTCCTGCCGTAGCATGGGAGAGGAGTCGCATGGACATATTTGATACTGCTCTCAGCGTGGTCATTTAGGCGGTGAACAAAGCCTTGTCCTCCTGCGACATGGACTTGGGTGGAGACTCCCCCAGCTCCTTCACTAGGTCACGATGGAGTCTCGTGACATGGGCCAAGTATTTCAGCACCCTTATTAAAAAGGTAGCTGAAGCATACACCAGCTTCCCTAGGTGGTCCATCATCCGTGACTCTCGGTCAGGAGGGTGGACCGAGGAACTTTCCTGAGATAGTTCCCTCTTCGTGGCTGCTGCTACCACCATGGCGTCCACTGGGGAGCTCTTGTTCCAGGAAGGCCTGTCAACAGGGGGACTCAAAACCTTATCGGGGAGCTTGGGGATTGGCTCCATGGTATCTGGTTCCTTCCATGCCTGTGAGGTGATCAAATCCACTAAATGATCCATGGGAGGGGACACCCAAGACATAGACGGGCCCATGCCGAAAGCCTCCAGAAACCCAGACTCGTCAAAGGAGGGCTTGGGGGCAGACCAAACTCCCCTTTGGTGCAGGATCTCCATGATGTCTCCAAAGGAGACATCATCGGGAGGTGTTCTTGGGGAGCCCTCCCCATCATCTAAATCTGTGTCCTCGGTTAGGGACTCGGGGGAGTCCAAAGTGCCTCCTCTTGCCCGTATGCTTGCAAGGCACATCTCCCGTGGGGTTCTCCGGGGAGTGATCGCAAGCCATTTGTTCCTCTGAGGGAACCGTCTGGGGCTCTTTGGGCACAAGGCTATCCCTATGGTAAGACAAAGTGGACCATAGACAGAGCAGAGGGGGCAGTCAGGGGCCTCAATCCGATGGAGAGGACCCGTTCTAACACATCAAATGCCGAAGAAGAGCAGACCTCCTGGGAAGCTAATAAGGAGGCTGGTCTCCCCGGATGTGAAGTGAGAATCGGAACTGGACCTGAAGTGGACTGTTCCACTCCCTCAGATCAGACAACCAAGCCCCGGCTCCAAGAACAGCTTGGATCCAAACTGGTCGGCTTCGAGATACTCCAGGCAGCTGTCGGCGTCAAGGATGCAAGGACCATCGGCACCGAACCCCTGACCAAGGCCAACCTCGGAACAGAGAACTCTGAAGCCAAAGGTCGGATTGGGGAAGGAGAAATGGGCTGAAAAAGGGAAGTGAGCTCCCCCCTCCTGAGGGAGTGGGGGCTGGCAAGACCCTATCTAGATCTGTGTACGGAAAAAAGAACCTCATCATCTTTATCCAGATCCATGTCCTATAAAGAACGGGTCGACCGAGGGTCTACGGACTCTGACCTGGCCAGTCGGGGAACTGAGGCCCGGGAGACTGAACGTGCCTCCTCCAGCTTTGGGGAGAACCTCGAAGACTGGAGCCAAGGGGAGTCATGGGTCCGTGCAAACTTGCTTGGAGACGAGAGGTCCGGGGACCTCTTCCTCTTTTCCTTCGTCTTCGACTCTCTCTCTCCCCCTCTCCTCTGCTCCGCTACCATAGGCTTAGATGCAGGAGTTTGAGTCCCAGCCTGGGAGGGAGGGGAAGCCAGAGGGAGAGAAGCAGGAGAGGCAGCCACAGCATCCACTGTGACTGAAGCCAAGGAAGGAGGATCAGTGGCAGGCAGAAAACCTTTGAGGGCCAACTTGGACTTTCTATCCTTCAAAGCTCGGGGGTTGAACCCCCGCACAAATGGAGCACTCCACATTAAGGTGGGCCACACCTAAGCACAACACACACAGAGTGGCCATCCGCTGGGGAGAGCTTATGGCCACACTCTGTGCAGCACTTAAAGATAAGCTTTTCAGCCATACTATCAAACAAGTAGCCTTAAAAAAGAAAGAGACAGACCAAAAACTTTTTTTCTTTACACTAATAACACACCCACTCACCACACTAGACTGACTAAAGGGGGGGGCACCACAGACAAAAGTACAGTTTTGTACCTACCATAAATGTAGATGGCCGATAGGTATGCATCTGCAGTCATCACATATGGGTTGTCCTGCCTCAGGCAGCCCTTCGGTTGGCCGGATTCCAAAGTCTGGGTCCGGCGTCGGATGATGTCGCAGTTTCCCTGACGTCAGAGCGCCTGGGGTATAAAAGCATCAGCCGACGCCATCTTCCTCAGTTTTTCTTGCCCCAGATGCCAGGTGCCCTCTAAGGAAGGCTACATTTGGAGAGATGCATTTAAAAATCCAAACCTGCACAGTAATATAAAAACAAATACACCATAATAGATCCCCCCAGCTAGCTATAAGAGGGGTAAGTACCCAAGAAATACCACAGAGGGGAAGGAGGGATGGTAAACCTGACTGCAGATGCATACCTATCGGACATCTACATTTATGGTAGGTACAAAACTGTACTATGTCCTTCAAGGATGCATCTGCAGTCATCACATATGGGTAGAATACCACAGCCAATCTGGGGGTGGAGGACCTATGTAAAGGATGGTGTAGCTAAAATACCCTGCAGGACTGCCGTAGCAAAGCCTACTCTGGATCTGGAATATAAAGGTAAATTTTAATGCTTGGCAAATGTATGCACGGAGCTCCATGTAGCAGCTTCTAAAATGTCCTTGGTAGCCACCCCTCTTAAGAAAGCTGTGGAGGTGGCTGTGGCTCTCGTGGAATGAGGTCTAATGTTAGCTGGCACAGTTTTACCATGAAAGGAGTAACAAAAACAAATGCAATTCCCTATCCATTTTGAAATTGTCTGTTTGGAAATTGCTTTTCCTTGTGTACCAGCAGCATATGCTACCAACAGCTGGTCAGTTTTTCTGTAACTTTTAATTCTGTCCAAGTAGTAGCGCAACTGTCTGTGTATGTCCAGGGTGTGCAAAAGTTTCTCTCCTTTGTTTTGTGGATTTGGAAAGAAGATAGGCAAGTGAATAGCTTGGTTTAATGAAACCCTGGATACCACCTTTGGCATAAATGTAGGATTGGTTCTCAATGAAACTCTGTCCTGATGAAAAATAAGAAATGGCTGTACTGCCATTAGGGCCTGTAACTCAGATACTCTTCTTGCTGAGGTTATGGCCAGAAGGAAGGCAGTCTTCCAAGACAGGAACTGTATCTGCAGATGCTGCTGGTTCAAAGGGAGGCAGTGTTAGTTTTTCCAACACAAAGTTAAGGTCCCAAGCAGGTAGAGGTGGTTTCCTTGGAGGATTGATGTTTTTGATTCCTCTTAGAAACTGTCTTAGGAGAGGATGAGAGAAGACAGGTGGATCAGTGTTGTACTCTGCTGAAATTGCTGAAGCATGAATTTTAATGGAAGAGTAAGAGAGACCATTGTGGAACATTTCTGCCAAATATTCCAGGATATGTGCCATGTTCATCACTGTCGCATCTAGGCCCTTTGTGGTGTTCCAAATGTGAAATCTTTTCCATTTTGCTGAATATGCCTTCCTTGTGGAAGGCCGGCGAGCTTCCATAATAATATCTTTCACTCTCTGGGATAGCTTACCCTGAGGAGGAGTCAAGGTATTTTCCAGGCTGTTAGTTGCAAGGTTTTCAGGTTGGAATGCAGAGTTTTGTAATTGTGCTGTGTCAGTAGAAGTGGCCATAGAGGAAGAGGCCATGGTTTTGTACGTGAAAAGCTCTTTAACAGTGGGTACCAGTGCTGTCTTGGCCAGTCCGGAGCTATCAGAATCACTTTTGGCTGCTCTGTTCTGATCTTCAGTAAAACCTTGGTCATTAATGGGAGAGGTGGAAATGCACACACTGTTAGAGTTCTCCAGCTGAAAGAGAGGGTGTCCACTTTCCATGCTTGTGGGTGGTATGTCCTTGAGCAGAACTTCTTCAGTTGATGATTGTGGGGGGAGGCAAACAGATCTATGTCCGGCCTCCCCCATGATTGCGTTATCTGTAGAAAGATGTCTGGGTGCAGCATCCATTCGTGTGCATCCATGATATTTCTGCTTAAGCTGTCCGCCAGTATATTGTCTTTCCCTGGCACAAACTGGGACTGCAGCTGTATATTGAGTTTCAAGGAAAGTTCCCATAGATTCATTGCTAGTCTGCAAAGAGGGTAGGAATGGGTGCCTCCTTGCTTGTTTATGTACCACATAACTGTGGTGTTGTCTGTCCTTATTAGTAGGTGGCCTTGATGCAGAAAGAGTTTGAAGGCCTCGACTGCATGTATCACTGCCAGCATTTCCTTTTGGTTTATGTGCATGCGTAGCTCCTTTTGTGACCATAGTCCTTGAATACATCTGCCCTCCATGTGTGCTCCCCAACCGTGGTCTGAAGCATCCGTTGTAATGGTTTGGCTGGCTCTTGGCTTGCTGAAGGGCAGCCCCCTGTTCGACTGGCTGGCTTGAGCCCACCACAGAAATTCCTTTTGGAGGCATGGAATGAGTGAGATCAAAGTTTCTAAGCTGTGACTGTGCTGAGTCCATAAACTCCTTGGGTACCATTGTAATTTTCTCATATGCAGCCTTGCTTGTGGAATCAGAAGAATGCATGATACCATGTAACCCAGGGCCTGCAGGATTTTCCTTGCAGTCAGCTGAGTTTGTCTTGTTAGATTCTTGAAGTAATCCGGTAGTTGTCTTTGTTTTTCTTCTGTGAGAAAGGCCATTTGGGTGGTTGTGTCTAGATCCGCACCCAGAAAAGTTATTCTTTGGGATGGAACAAGTCTTGATTTGTGAATGTTGACTGTATATCCCAAGGCCTGCAGTAGGTGGATGGCATAATTCAAGTCCTTTACCAAAGTTTGTTGGCTGTCCGCTTATATAAGGCAGTCATCCAGATATGGGTATATTTGAATCCTCTGAAGTCTGCAGTGTGCAATTACTGATGCCAGGCATTTCGTGAATACTCTGGGCGCAGTAGATAAGCCAAAGGGCAATGCTGAGAATTGATAATGCTCTGACCCTGCAAGAAATCTGAGGTGTCTTCTGCAACTTTGTCTGATAGGGACATGCAGGTATGCCTCCTTGAGGTCTAGAGTCACCAGCCAAGACCCCTTCCCAGCATGGGAAGGAGTTGCTGTAGAGTCAGCATTTTGAATTTTGGCACAATGAGATAAGTATTCAGTGCGGACAAGTCGAGAATAGGCCTCCATTGATTTTCTTTTCTTGGAACAAGGAATAGTCTGGAATAAAATCCTTGGCCTTGTTCTGAAAGAGGAACCTTTTCTATAGCTTTCATTGGTATTAAGTTGGAGATTTGTTTCAAAGCCTCTGCCCTTTGATTTGGTGGCAGGTCTGGCATGCCTTTTCTTTTTGGTAATGTGTGAAAATGGAACCTGTATCCTTTGTCTATTACTTGCAGTGTCCATTTGTCCCTTGTAATGCTGTGCCAATTTTTTGAGAATAAAGAAAGCTTTCCGCCCAAAGGTGCTTCTAATTGAGCCCTGGTTGGCGGAGTCAAAGTAAAGTCATTGAGTCTGTCCTTGTGCAGCAGTTGTAGGTCCCGCTCTACCTCTCTGGTTGGGAGGCTGCCATTGACGGCCTCTGTAGGAGCCTCTAGCTTGCCCTCTACCCCTGGCACGCCTGTTCCTGCCTCTCTGAAATCTTTCTGTGTCCGGAAAGGACCAATTCTTGGTAGGCCAATTTCTGCTGAATCTTGGAGGTTGGACTTGTAGAAAATCTTTGACTGTTTGTACAGATTTTGCCTTTTCCTCAAATTGCTTTAAGACCTCTTGAGCAGTGGAACCAAATAACTTTTGCTTTTCCAGTGGAGCATCCAGAAGCTTAGCTTTAACATGGTCTGGCAGAGATTGCTCCTTCAGCCAAGCATGCCTACGTATGACTGCACCTGTCATAGCTGACCTACATGAAGCTTCCAATGCATCATAACCACACTGCAATAAATGGTTGCTAACCTGCTGGGAGTTATGTACCAGATCCTGAAGGGATTTGCGATCAAGGGATTCAGATCAAGACAGTTTCTTATGCAATTCATCTAACAAATACTCTTGGTACTTATGAAATTGACAATTTAATGCCCTCATAGAGAGAGTAGGAGAAGTATACACTTTTTTACCCCATCTCTCTAAAGCCCTGGACTCCTTTTCAGAGGGGAGTGGGTTTTTAGTAGTGGCAGCTGCAACCCCTTTAGGGCCCTGGGAAATAGTTTCTGGATCAGCAGAGTGGGCCTTGTAAAGAAAATTATGAGAGTCCGGGACCCTGTAGTACCTATCAGGTTTGACAGGGGCCGGAGGAAGAGTGTCAGGGGTTATACTAGACTCAAGAGTACACATCATCAATGACATTCAAAACTGGAGGAATAGCCAAAGGTCTATGCTGAGGTAAATGTAGAAAGGTTCTTAATCTTTTCCTGGAATCAGAGAATTCCTGGCCCTGCCATTTGAAATGCTCTCTAATAGAGTGAAGGGTCTCCCCGAAGGAAAGTTCTTCAGGAGGGGAGGCCGAGGGGATAGATTCCTCTGCATCAGAATCCTCGTAGGCCGAAAAAGCCTCCTCCTGGTAGTCCGAGTGAGCAGAGCCATCAGAGGCCTCCTCTGAGGAGTGGGGATCAGAGGGCTCAACCCTGGGCCTTTTGTCTAGAGGGGGTTGAGAGCCCCTGATTAAGGAGATAAGGTCCTCTGCCAAAGTTAGGATCTGTGAACTAGAAGTGGGTCCCTGAGGAATAACCCTGGGAGGCATAGCTTTTGAGTGTTTAGCAGCTTTAGCCCTGGTGAATGCCTTTATGGGCATGGATGCAAGAGGCCTGGCTGCACCACGTGCTGGTGTAGTTTTGTCTAGAGGAATGGTGTCGGAAGTTTCCAAGGCACCAGTTTCTGAAGGAAATTCAATAAGCGACTCAGCAGGGACCTCCGGGGCCGAGGTTGTCGGTTGAGCGGTTTCGGGGTTCGGAATTACCAAGGACTCGGTTTCAGCAGAGGCACTCGCGGTAGGCCTAGCCGTGGTTTCAGCCGAAACCGCGGCCCGCTTGTGTCAGTCCTTGTCTTTCCGTTTCTTTGTTAAATGCGAAGTCGGGGTCTCCGACGGCATTTTGTATGAAAAACTAGCCCCAAAAAACTCCTCTGCGAACTCCGCCCAACGTCTAAGAGTGCGTCGGTTGAAGGAAGCACAGGCTGAACAGGCCGAGACGTCGTGGTCTGGGCCTAAGCAGGGGAGGCAGTAAGAGTGGAAATCCTTATGAGGTATTTGTTTCCCACAAGTTAAACAATTATTAACTTTATCTGACATCGGCTGAGGCAAGAAAGAGTCCCCAACAGGGTACTTAGCTTTTGAAGTCTTCGGTTAGCTGAATTACAGGAGCTGGCCGACCGGCACTTGCGAACTGCTTCTGCTTCGGGCACCACGCGGCAAGAAAGACTGAGGAAGATGGCGTCGGCTGATGCTTTTATACCCCAGGCGCTCTGACGTCGGGGAAACTGCGACATCAGCCGACGCCGGACCCAGACTTTGGAATCCGGCCGACCGAAGGGCTGCCTGAGGCAGGACAACCTATATGTGATGACTGCAGATGCATCCTTGAAGGACATCTACTCTAAACTAACTACAACTACAAACCTACACTCGACACCAAAGCGGTGGGAGGGGAGAAAGGGTACTTATACTAACATGATACGGCTAAAAGTAACAGAAAATGACGTTTTACAAATTGCAGCAACCGAGATCTGGGGATGGAAGGCAGTGGAGGTGTATTATGGGTAAGGGGAGGAGTCTGGGAGCTATGCTAGTAACTTTTGCCGGCTCGAATCCAAGACGGAGCCGTATTCCCACAGGTTGAAGACCAAATGAAGTAAACTACTTCAGATGCTATGTTAAAATTTTATTTTTTTATTTTATTTATTTATTTAACATTTGTTGACCGGGAATGTCCGACTAGGTTCCACAGAGCCTGTTTTCAGGGGAGGCCCAGGGAGAAATGCTTAAGATGCATGTCTTTGGAAAAAAAGTGACACTGTTGCTAAAAAAAAAAAAAAAAAAAAAAAAAAAAAAAAAAAAAAAGCAACATGGCTGGCAATGTGTAAGGAATGAGTGCATACAACTTAGTTAATTCCTGCAAACTAAATCTCTAAAAACTATTCAAAATTGTAAAATTTGACCTGAAAAGTCAAACAGTATGGCTTTAGATGAAAATGAAGAAACCTCAAAAACCACTGCAAAGTGAGCATGGGAGCACCTCTCAATGACACTTGTAAACTGACAGGCAAGAAATGGAGAAAGGAAAGGGCAGTGCACTTCTGAAGTTAGGGGAGGAGTTTTAGTGCCTGGAATAGCCTTTCAGATGTCAAGTGACTGCTGCCTGCAGTTAATCAATCCTACTGTTAAGGTGGACAGACTGGTTTGTTTAAGAGCACCCTGCTGCGATATACACAGTGTATGCAGACATATCCTGGAAAAAGTACAGTTTTGTACCTACCATAAATGTAGATGTCCGATAGATATGCAACTGCAGTCATAACATATGGGTTGTCCTGCCTCAGGCAGCCCTCGGTCGGCCGGATTCCAAAGTCTGAGTCCGACGTCGGCTGATGTCGTATTTCTCTCCGACGTCAGAGCGGCTGGAGTATATAAGCATCAGCCGACGCCATCTTCTTCAGTGTTTCTTGCCCCAGATGCCAGGTGCCCTCCAAGGAAGGCTGTAATCAAATTGGTAGAAAAAACAGATTTCCAGACAAATAAACAAGCAATAAACAGATACACCATAACAGATATCCCCAGCTAAGGGTAACAGGGATAGGAGTGGACCCAAGGCATAGAGGGGAAGGAGGGAGGAAAACCGACTGCAGTTGCATATCTATCGGACATCTACATTTATGGTAGGTACAAAACTGTACTATGTCCTTCAAGAATGCAACTGCAGTCATAACATATGGGTTGAATACCATAGCTTAGTTGGGGGAGGTGGAATGCTCTAAGAAAAGGATGGTGTAGCTATCAATCCCTGCAGGACTACAGAAGCAAAGCCTGCTCTGGATCTGGAATATAGAGGAAGGTTGTAGTGTTTGGAAAATGTATGCACGGAGCTCCATGTAGCAGCTTTTAGAATGTCTTTTGTAGGCACCCCTCTTAAGAATGCTGTTGAGGTGGCTGTAGCTCTGGTGGAGGGTGGTCTGACATTGGCTGGTACACTCTTTCCATGGAAGGAATAACAGAATCTGATGCAATGTCCAATCCATTTAGAAATAGTCTGTTTGGAAATTGCTTTTCCTTGTACTCTAGGGGCGTAAGCTACAAAAAGCTGATCAGACTTCCTACTGGTCTTGGTTCTGTCCAGGTAGTAGCGAAGTTGTCTGTGAATGTCCAAGGTATGCAACAGTCTTTCCCCTTTGTTCTCAGGGTTGGGAAAGAAAGTAGGCAGGTGAATCGCTTGATTTAAAGAAACCTTAGATACCACTTTTGGCATAAAGGTATGGTTGGTTCATAAGGAGACCCTGTCTCTGTGAAAGATTATGAACGGTGGTATTGCCATTAGGGCCTGTAGTTCCGAAACCCTTCTTGCTGAGGTAGTTGCCAACAGGAAAGCTGTCTTCCATGAGAGAAACTGTAAGTCCACAGAAGCTGCTGGCTCAAAGGGAGGTAGCGTCAGTTTTTCTAGGACAAAGTTGAGGTCCCAAGCTGGTACTGGAGCCCTTCTTGGTGGCTTTATATTGATTCCCCTAAGGAATTGCCTTAACAAAGGATGTGAAAACACAGGTGGATCAGTGTTATACCTAGCTGAAATAGCTGAAGCATGTATTTTTATGGAAGAATATGAGAGTCCATTCTGTAGCATCTCTGCCAAATATTCCAGAATGAGAGGAATGTTCAATAATGATGCATCATGACCCTTGCTGGTATTCCAAATGCTGAATCTCTTCCATTTTGCTGAGTAAACCTTTCTGGTGGATGGACTTCGGGCTTCTGTTAGTATCCTCTGAACTTCCTTGGAGAGAGATAGATTGAGGTTATTCATGGGATCTCCCAAGCTGTTAGCTGCAGCGTCTGAATGTTGGGATGTACTGTCTTGAAGTTGTGTTGAGTCAAAAGCTGGGGCCATTGGGGAAGGGCCCACTTTTTGTTGTGACATATGCTCCGTAGAAGTGGGTACCAGTGCTGTCTTGGCCAGTCTGGAGCTATCAGGATCCCCTTGGGCTTCTCTGCTTTGATCTTTAGTAATAATGTGGTCATCAGTGGCAGAGGTGGGAATGCATAGATTTTTAGGAAGTTCCAGTTGAATGAGAATCTGTTTTCCATGCTTGTGGATGATATGTCCTTGAACAGACCTTTTGTAGATGATGATTGTGGTGGGAGGCAAATAGGTCTACTTCTGGCCTGCCCCATGTCGAGGTGAGTCGTAAGAAGATTTCTGGGTGTAACCTCCACTCGTGGGGGTCTAGAAAATTCCTGCTTAGGCTGTCCACCAACACATTGTCTTTGCCTGGAACAAACTGGGATTGCAACTGTATGTTTAGGCTCAGTGATTTTTCCCAAAGATTGATTGTCAGTCTGCAAAGGGAGTAAGAATGGGTGCCCCCCTGCTTGTTTATGTACCACATCACAGTGGTGTTGTCTGTCCGTATTAGCAGGTGGCCTTGCTGAAGTTGTTGTCGAAAGGCCTCGATGGCATGCATTACTGCCAGCATTTCTTTTTGGTTGATATGCAGATGTGTTTCCTTTGGAGTCCATTGTCCTTGAATACATCTGCCCTCCATGTGCGCCTCCCATTCAAGGTCTGAGGCGTCTGTGGTCATGGTCTGTGTTATCTGAGGTTTTTTTGAATGACATACCTGTGTTTGCCTGGCTTACCGAGGCCCACCATAGAAATTCCTTCTGCAGGCATGGAATGAGCGGTATGGTTGTCTCTAGGTTGTTGCTGTGCTGAGACCATAAGTTTTTTAGGTACCATTGTAGCTTTCTCATGTATAGTCTTGCTAATGGAACCAGGAGAATGCAGGATGCCATGTAACCCAGGGCCTGTAGGAATCTCCTTGCAGTCATCTGGGTGAGCTTTGCCAAACCTTTGAAATAATGAGTTAACTTCTTTTATTGGTCTTCTGTCAGGTAAGCCATTTGAGAGGCTGTGTCTAGTTTGGCTCCTAAGAAGGTCATTTGCTGGGATGGCTGAAGTCTTGACTTTTGGAAGTTGACTGTGTATCCCAGAGCCTGTAGCAATTGTATGACATAATTCAAGTTTTTTGTCAAAATCAGATTGTCGTCCGCTTGTATGAGGCAGTCGTCCAGGTACGGGTAAATTTGGATCCCCTGGAGCCTGCAATGAGCAATTACTGAAGCCAGGCATTTCGTGAATACTCTGGGCGCAGTAGATAAGCCAAATGGCAATGCTGAGAATTGATAATGCTCTGGCCCTGCAAGAAATCTGAGGTATCTTCTGCAGCTGTGTCTGATAGGGACATGCAGGTATGCCTCCTTGAGGTCCAGAGTAATCAGCCAAGACCCCTTGCCCAGCATGGGAAGGAGTTGCTGTAGAGTCAGCATTTTGAATTTTGGTACTATGAGAAAAGTGTTTAATGCGGACAAATCCAGTATTGGTCTCCACTGAGTTTCTTTTCTTGGAACAAGGAACAGTCTTGAGTAAAAATCCTGGCCTTGTTCTTGTTGTGGAACTTTTTCTATTGTTTTGATCTGAGCAAGCAGAGAAATTTGCTTGACAGCCTCTGCCCTCTGGTTTTGTGGTAGGTTTGGCATGCCTTGTTTTCTTGGTAAGGTATGAAAGTGGAACCTGTAACCTTGGTCTATAATGTCCAAAATCCATTTGTCCTTTGTCAATCTGTGCCAATTGTCTGAAAACAGAGATAATTTTCCGCCCAAAGGAGCTTCTGTTTGCTCCTTGGTCAGCGGAAGTAGAGGAAAGTCATTGAGATTGTCCCTGAGGGGCAGGAGAAACCCCTGCGTCACTTCTTTGGTTTGTTGGTTGCCATTGTCGTACCCTGTAGGAACCTCTGTATTGCCCTCTTCCTCGGCCACGCCTGTTTTTACCCCTTTGAAATCTTTCAGGATTAGGAAAGGACCAGTTTTAGAAGGCCAATTTCTGCTGAATCTGGGAGGCTGAACCTGGAGGAAATCTTTGACTGTCTGAACTGACTTGGCTTTTTCCTCAATGGACTTTAACACATCTTTAGCATTAGCACCAAAAAGCTTGTTCTTTTCCAAGGGTGCATCAAGAAGTTTTGCCTTAACATGATCTGGTAGAGGTTGTTCTTTTAACCATGCATGTCTACGAATGACCGCCCCTGTCATAGCTGCCCTACATGAAGCTTCCAATGCATCATATCCACACTGCAGAAAGTGATTACTAACTTGCTGAGAATTATGTACAGCCTCCTGCAAAGATTTCCTATCTAAAGGTTCAGGAGAGGCCAATGTTTACTGTAAGTCATCTAACAGGTAATCCTGATATTGAAACATATGAAAGAGACAATTGAGAGCTCTCATAGATAAAGTAGTGGAGGTGTAGACCTTCTTCCCCCATCTCTCTAATGACCTAGCTTCCCTGTTGGAAGGTAAGGGATTTTTGGAGGTGGTAGCTGAAACCCCTTTCGGTCCCTGTGAAATTGTTTCTAAATCAACAGCATGGGCCCTAAAGAAATGAGAATGTGTTTCTGGGACCCTATAGTATCTGTCAGGCTTGGCAGGAGCAGGAGGAAGACTATCAGGGGTAACACTGGAGTCAGAGTATAGATCATCCAAAACATCAAGCACAGGAGATATAGCTAAGGGCCTGTGTTGGGGCTTTTTAAGGAAGGTTCGAAGGCGCTTTCTGGATTCAGAAAATTCCTGGCCTTGCCACTTAAAATGTTCCCTCATGGAATGCAGAACTTCCCCAAAAGAAATATCCTCAGGAGGGGAGGCCGAGGGGATGGAATCCTCTGCATCCGGGTCCTCATAGGTCTGGAAGGGCTCTTCCTGGCTATCAGAGTGAACAGAGTCCTCAGAATCTTCATCTGGAGGGAGAGGGTCAGAGGGTTCAACCCGGGGCCTCTTATCAGAAGGAGGCTGGGATCCTCTCTCTGGATGGGCCTGGGAACCTCTGATCATGGAAATTAAGTCTGCAGCCATAGTCATGATTTGTGATTCAGGAGTAGGTTGAGGTAAGGCTTTAGCAGTAAGGTGCTTGGTCTTGCTGGCTGCCTTAGCACGTGTGAAGGCCTTGATAGACATGGACATGAGAGGCCTAGCAGCTCCACGTGCAGGAGTGACCTTATCCACAGCAATGGTCTCGGGCATTTCCTCGGTTTCAGTATCCGGAGGAAAATCAATAACTGGCGTCGGTGTGATCTCCGGTATCGGTAATGCGGTGTCTTCGGTTCGGAGCGGTGAAATAACCGCCTCAGAGGGAACCGGGGCACTCGCGGTAGGTTTTGGCGTGGTGTCGGTGGAAGACGCGGGCCGAGGATGTCGGTCCCGGTCTTTTCATTTCTTGGGAGTCGGCGATGTTGGTAGTTCGGACGGCATTGTATAATCGAATTTTTCACCGAAAAAGTCTTCAGCGAACTCCGCCCGGTGCCTGAGAGTGTGCTTATTGAAGCGAGCACAGGCGGCACAGGCCGAGACGTCGTGGTCTGGGCCAAGGCAAGGAAGGCAGCAAGAGTGGAAATCCTTATGAGGTATTTGTTTACCACAAGACAAACAATTATTTACTTTTTCAGTAATTTCTGACATCGGCTGAGGCAAGAAAAGCAACGGGGTACTTAGCTTTTTTGATGACTTCGGATTCGAAGAATACAGGAGCTGACCGACCGGCACTTGCGAACTGCTTCTGCTTCGGGCACCGCGCGGCAAGAAAGACTGAAGAAGATGGCGTCGGCTGATGCTTATATACTCCAGCCGCTCTGACGTCGGAGAGAAATGCGACATCAGCCGACGTCGGACCCGGACTTTGGAATCCGGCCGACCGAGGGCTGCCTGAGGCAGGACAACCCATATGTTATGACTGCAGTTGCATTCTTGAAGGACATCATTTTATGCTTCTTGGATTTAGTGTCATATTTTTAGTAAAGGGCATAAACATTCCCAAATCAGAGACCGATTTTCCTACCAGGAAGAATGAATAGAATATAAGCACAGACAAAGGAATAAGAGTGTGTTAAGTGAAATACCAGCTCTGACAGGGTTTTAACTGAGAAATTGTTGTTAAAAAAAGATAATTAATAAGGCTAACACATGCTGCATGATTACTTAAAAAGAATCAGAGAAGGTTAGAAAAGACTGGGAAGTGAGACTGTAAAGGCAATATACAAAAGAACAATGGGAGGATATTTTTATGGTTTCCAAATATTCAACAAAGTCAGAAGATTTAGGATTTTTGCTTATAAGTGTTTGCATAGGTATAGTTTATATCCCAAGCAGAACTGAGATATTTTTCAAGTAGACAGTAAATTGTAAGGGGAAAGACAGAGGAAATAGAAATATGTTTTCTGGTAATGTACTGAGTTGACAGATTTTAGAAATTCCATACAGTGTGTTTTGTCAGAAATTTGGGAGATCTAATTGTTAAAACTAAGGAAATTATTATTTTGAGCTGGGGTACATGATCTGGATTGCCTAGACAAAGCAAGACCTTATTCAGTTTAAAGTTATTGACTGCCAAAAAAGTGATTACTACAAAATGTCAAGCAAAATCTAAACCATGTGTAACAAGCTTTTTGGTGCTAATGCTAAAGATGTGTTAAAGTCCTTTGAGGAAAAAGCCAAGTCAGTTCAGATAAAAAAACTGGAGGTGGGACATTTACATAAAGGAAGGAACAGACTATCCAAATATAAATGTAATTTGTGGAAATAACAAAAGCAGCATGATGTTTAGGAGTCAGATTTAAGGGAAAAGCCGGGATTGAGCAATGTAAGCAATGCTGGAGTGAATGATAATTTTAAAAAGAAAACATAGAAGTATAAGCCATGAAAATGAAAAATGTTATGGTTTGTTTTCTTTTCTACTGCTGAATGTGTACCTGTGTCACTGTCTATAATGTTAGAATTTAAGAAAATTGTTGAAATAAAAATACAGAAACCAAAACCAAAATTCTGTCCAATTTGATTCCAAGTACCATGCAAGAAGTCACATCTCAACTGCTCCAAATATAATTAGTTTTTCTCTTTCCACAGCTTTAAACTCTTTTAAGGTCTGATTGGCTTGTTTCAACATTTAAGGGAACTAATTTCTCCTCCCTAACATAACAAAAAAGAAATGGTCTCAGTCTTCCTTGCTGCTTTCTCAAACTAGTCAAGTACTTCTATTTAGTTTTACAAGGCTTTTCAGTAGTAAATATAGAACTGTTATAACTGGACTGTTTCACAGTATACACATCGGCCCGGTACTTGCTGCAGTCCACCCATTTTCTTTTTCAAACAGCAGCTTGTCTGAGGATACAATGGAGTTTTTATAATCCAAAAATAAAATCTATCAAAATAGTTTTAACTTGCTTCAAAGACTAAACAATGAAAAGGACTGAAATATGCAAAGCAGCAGAAGCAGCACAAAAATTCAGCGCTTAATGTTCTCTAGTTTAACTCCAATCTTACCATCTTCACTCTCTTAAAAATCCAATTTTAACCCCTTCGTAGCCATTTGATTAGCAGCTCAGGTGCTTGGTGGTGCAGACGGGAAGGAGAGGCTTGTCTATCCTGGAGATGGGGGGGGGGGGGTCCCACGCTGTTTTGCATGCCACTGCTCCTGGATACAATTCCAATTGGAGGATAGGGATGGTGTCAATGGGCATGGGTCAGTAGTGGGGTTGGGTGGGGCTACCCAAGCCTGAAAGGGTAAGTCCATGACAGTCACGCACTGGACAGCATATATTGCTACAGTGACAGATCACTCACATCACCACCCAAGTGGAGGGAATTAACACTATTCATGTAAAAATGCTTTCACAGCCGTAATGTCAGTAAGTGTACAAACTTCCAGATGACTGTCTGGATGATAACTCTAGAAGGCTTCCATTCTAGGAGATCTGAGGGAAGATTCCCCACAACTACAGAATTAATTTCCTCAAGTCCAATGGGACTGCAGGAAGAGGGGGAAAGCACACAGCCAAAAAAAGATTTCAACCTTTTCATAATACATCAGAGTCCACTCATTTTCCCAAGTCCACAAACACTAATGGGGAATCAGCACCATGCCAGAGAAACGTTTATTGCGATCTGGTACCTCGGCTTTTCGCCTTCAAATGGATCACAAATACTCAGTGCTGTTAACAGTTATTTATACAGATTTATTCAAAGTTAATCAGCACCAATTAATCAATTATAACATTTGTAAATAAATTTAAAGTGCTCTACCAACATTTTGTCCTACAAATCTAGCGCATATATATGAAAAATATTGACATCAACATCTTCAAGAATAATATTATGTTCTAAATGTAAATATTTATAAAATAGTATAACAAAAAATATATCAAAAAGAGTTATAACAAAATATACATGGGAGAAAAAGAATTAGATTACTACCAAATGCTTCAGATAAAAGTGACCAATGTTACACTTTAAATATTGTCCTATAAATTGTTGTATAGTTAATCATGTAAAATGACTCAAAAAAATATTGATATAAATATTAGTATAAATATTAGTATAAATATTAGTATAAATCAATATGAGTAAGAATCAAAAATGATGAAATATAATCTGTATAATCAAATGGATCAACTCTAAATGAATCTAAATGTATCTAAGCTGACTAAACAGAATTAATAAATATTAAATACTTAATTCTAAGTTTAATCCATGTGGCTTCAATGGGTTAAATTTAAGAATCATCCTGGTCTCTAGTTCGAGTAACTTATGAACTAATAGTCCCCCATTTTCACAATTAAAGGGTTTTCCCAACACACAAAATATCAAACTACTAGAGTCACTCTTATGTTTCTCCAAAAAATGTTTGGCCACCGGACTATATTCATTTTTATTCCTAATATCTTTTATATGTTCTAAAACTCGAACTCGAACCATCCTTTTTGTTTGACCTATATACCATATATTGGGACATGAACAACCCAATAAATAAACCACTCCTGTTGATTTACAGTTGAAGGTATGTCTAGCTTTAAAAGACACTCCATTAATATTGGTTATGTTGACAATCCTGCTGCAAACACTACACTGACCACAAGAAAAGGTGCCTTCAATGTTATCATTAGCAAACTTTTCGCTGTTATTAAAAGAATTACAATTCAATAGCTCCTTTAAATTTTTTCCTCTTCTAAAAGAAAAAATTATATGTTTAGGAAATATTGCACCTATATTTTCATCCTCACAAATCAAATACCAGTATTTTCTTATGATATTACACACCTCATTGGATAAAGGGGAATATTTAGTAACAAAAAATAAATTGGATTCACTAATCTTTGTGTCATCTTTATTTCTTCTCCTTGATGTAGTATTATTTCTTTTTTCTATAGTTAATGGACTTCGTCTTCCTTGTCTAATTTTATAATGTTCATGTTCTAAGTGGTCTCCAATTCCTAGTATTTTATTTTTTGAAAATAACAAATGATCATGACTATAGCCTCTCTTAAGTAACCTGGCTTCAACCTTACTTAATTCAAAATATCTTTCATTAACATCACTAGTGTGATTATAAATCCTTTGAAATTCACCAGAAGGAAGAGACCAAATTAAATGTTCCGGATGCATACTTTCTGCATGTAAAAACATATTTACAGAAGTTGCTTTCCTATAAGGTCTATATCCTATTTTGCCATCTTCATGAAATAAAGTTATATCTAGAAAATTAATCCTATTTCTATCAATCTCATAAGAAAATTTTAAACCATGATCATTATTATTTAATTCTTCAAAAAATTCAAGAAATTCAAAAATCTCACCACTACATATTAGTATAAGGTCATCAATGAACCGCTTATAAAATATTACATTTTTTTGATAGAAAGAAGTTAGATGAATGTATAACTTCTCAAAAAAATCCATGTAAAGGATGGCATATGAGGGCGCAAAGGCAGCCCCCATAGCCGTCCCTTTAATTTGGAGAAAAAAATCTTTATTGAAACAAAAATAGTTATGAGAAAGACAAAATTCCAATAATTGTATCAAAAATGAGGTTCTAGGACCATCTCCCAACATGGTTTGAACAGCTTCAAGTCCCCACCTTTTATTAATATTGGTA
Organism: Protopterus annectens; assembly: GCF_019279795.1. Lineage (NCBI taxonomy): Eukaryota > Metazoa > Chordata > Ceratodontiformes > Protopteridae > Protopterus > Protopterus annectens. Next base: position 918,994,086 of record NC_056727.1, on the reverse strand, counting down.
TATAATGCCTTCACATCTACTCATTTTCCCATCCAGTCGCTCAAATACTTGACATGGGAAGCTATCCCAAATGAAAGGTATGTACTCACCATAATGCTAGATCCATATTGTCTTTCTCCGTCTGGTTCAACCAGTGGGTTACCGGATCAGACTCTGAACCGAGACCAGCCATATCTCAAAGACTTCAGCTGGCCGAGCTCCATCTCCTCTACCCATAATGCCTCGCTCACCCAGAGAACATCAGCTTGAGTCTGCCCCTCAACTGACAAAACCCCAATCTAAAATTACAACAAGGTACCCACAAACATGGTAAAGCAGTCTCCCAGACTCAGTCCTCATTTGAAAAGAACCATGCCACACAGACAGGCAAGGGGCAGGGTGGAGGGAAGATTGAACCAAAGACAACACACATCTAGCACTATAGTGAGTGTATAACTTTCGTATCCTATGTTGTCTTGTCTGTCTGGATTCAACACCCACATAATACATAGGAGGTTCTAAGGAAGAATATTACACAATATGGTAGAATCAGAGGAATCCCTGGATCTCTACTGAATGTTCAGCTTGTAGTGGGACACAAAGGCATGGGGGCCCACCCAAACAGCAGCACACAAATCATCCAATGAAGCTCTAAAGAAAAAGGGAGTGAAAGCAGTCATAGCTCGGGAAGAATGACCTTTTGGTTTGTGATGCAAGGACTTTCTCTTCAAAATGTAAGCAAAAACAATGCAATCCGACAACCACCTGGACAGCATAACCTTAGAAACAGGCTGACCCAACTGAAACTTGGAGAAAGAGATAAATACTTGTATAAACTTCCTGAAAGATTTTGTCCTATCCAGATAAAATCTCAACTGTCTATGTATATCAAGACAATACAACAAATATTCACCTTTTAAGAGAAATCAGGAAAAACACAAGAAGGTGAATGGCTTGATTCAAGTTATTCTTAGTAGCTACCTTGGGGAGAAAGGAGAGATCTGTATGAAGAGACACCCTATGCTTATGGAAAACCAAATATGACAGGACATGAGTGCCTGCAACTCAGATGCACATATGGCAAAAGAGACAACTACCAAAAACAATGTTTTCCAAGATAAAAGCTTCAAATCAATGGTAGCAGCAAGTTCAAATGGGTGACCCATCAGCATCTGTAACACGAATGGCATTTCCCATGCTGGACCAGGGTCCCAAAGAGGAGGACGTAGCAGAAAAGTATCCCTATGGAAGACCTTCAAAATCTTTAAAGCAGCCACAGGCACATTATCCCTGTCAATATGACAGATGGAAATAGCTGCCAATTGCACTTCAATTGTAGAATAACTGGAACAAGAGTTATACCCACAAGAAAATCCAGGCCTGCCTCAAAACCCCAAGAATCAGCCCAAACAGCAAAATGTTTCCTCTTGCTAGCATACATCTTCCACATAGACATCTTCTGGGAGGAGGACAAGACATGCACCATACTGTTGGAAAGCTTGGGATATCTGTGCATCAGGGAAACTGGAGGAACCATGGGGTTAGGTTTAGATTCTCAACACTAGGTGGATCTAGACTGTCAGGAGAGGAGATTCAGAAGGGGATGTGTCACCCATGGGGGGGTGCTTCAAAAGAGACCAAAGAAAGGGAAACCAAACCTGATGAGGCCAGAAGTGGGCAATGAGGACTACAGTCACTAGCAGGCAGCTTTCTGAAGAAACTTTATGATTAAAGGAGCCAAACAGTAAGCATATAAGAGACATGGGGGCCAAGCATAAAGAACAGCATCCCTGGCAGACTGACTCTGAGGAGGGACTAAGGAGTGACAGCTGTCACACTTTGTGTTGAACACGGATGCAAACAGGTCACAACACAGACTGCCCCGGCTCCAAAAGATCCAAGCTGCAACTCTCAGATTCAGAGGCCACTCATGAGGAAGGAGGGTGTTCTTGCTTAAAAGTTATATCAAATTGTTTCAACCGGATATGCTTTGCAGTCAGAAAAAGCCGAAACAAAATCGCCCACTGCCAGACCCTCATGGGCTCCTGACTACCAAATGAAAGGCATATTGTCTGCCTGGACTGAGATCACACCCTTGGGGAGAATGTACTGAAAAGTCTGCAATGCCAGGAGGACTGCCCTCATCTTCAAGATACTGATGTGAAGACTGGCCTTGGAAGAGAACCAGGTCCCCTGAACTGTCCTCTCCTCAAAATGCGGCCCAACCCAGAAGGGATGCATCAGTCATGACCATGCCTGTGGGGGGAGGGTACAAATGGTCTCCTATTTAATACTAAGTGAGACTCCAGAGTCACCTTCTGACCTGATATCGACATACACTCCTCAGAATTATACGAAAGTCCATGGGATGTGTTGCACAAAAACAATGTGCTGACAAAGGTCCATTGCAGAGCCCTCATATGATATTTGGCTAGAGGGACAAGACTGAGGGAAGCCACCATGTGCACTAACAGCTTCAGAAGAGTGTCCGGAGTATTTCTGTAAGAAAGCAAAAATACTGTCTGAGACTGAAGACTCAAAATTCTGGATGCTGCAGATTTGCAATCTAAGAAAAGTAAAGCTATGTACCTAACATAAATGTAGATGTTCGAGTGTCTTCACTGTTGCAGTCATTACACTTGGGTTATCCTGCTGGCACGCGACCCGTAGTCGGCCAGAGTTCCAAAGTCTTGGTCCAGCATCGGTTGCTGTCGCCTCTTCCCTGACGTCAGTGCGCCAGGGGTATAAAAGTTGCAACCGACTCCATTTTCTTCAGTTTTTCTTGCCCCAGATGTCAGGTGCCCCCAGATATGAAAGCTGTAAATGTAAAAATATGCCAAACAACCATGCATATATTACTATAAACATTTCCTTCTTCTAAAAGCAAATACACCACAAAGGTTGTACAAGTTGAGAAGTACAGAATAGTCCCAGCAAAGGGGGGGATGGTGGGTGGGTAACCAGGACTGCAACAGTGAAGACACTCGAACATATACATTTATGGTAGGTACACAACTGTACTATGTTCATCGTGTTTCACTGTTACAGTCATTACACATTGGTAGAATCCCAAAGCTGAGGTAGGGTGGCTGGGTCTAGATTGGATTTGGCGAGGCTAACAAACCCTGCAGAACTGCAGTAGCAAAGCCTGCTCTGGATTTGGAGTAGAGCGGTAGGTGGTAGTGCTTGGTAAATGTGTGCACTGAGCTTCAGGTTGCAACTTCTAATATGTCTTTGGTTGGTACCCCTCTGAGGAAAGCTGCTGAAGTGGCTGCTGCTCTGGTAGAATGAGGCCTAATGCCCTTAGGCACAGATTTGCCATGTTGTGCATAACAGAAGTGGATGCAGTGCCCTATCCATTTGGAGATTGTCTGCTTTGTAATAGGTTTTCCTTGTGATCCTGCAGCATATGCTACAAACAGTTGCTCAGTTTTTCTGACAGCTTTTGTTAGGGACAGATTTGCCATGTTGTGCATAACAGAAGTGAATGCAGTGTCCTATCCATTTGGAGATTGTCTGCTTTGTAATAGGTTTTCCTTGTCATCATGCAGCATATGCTACAAACAGTTGCTCAGTTTTTCTGAAAGCTTTTGTTTTGTCCAAGTAAAATCATAACTGCCTGTGTATATCCAAAGAGTGCAGAAGTCTTTCCCCTTTGTTCTGGGGATTTGGGTAGAAAGTAGGCAAATGAATAGTTTGGTTCAAGGCCACATTGGAGACCACTTTTGGCATGAATGTTGGGTTTCTCCTTGGAGAAACCCTGTCCTGGTTAAAAATGAGGAAAGGTTCCACAGTCACCAATGCCTGTAACTCTGAAACTTCTTGCTGAAGTTATTGCTAGGAGCACAGCAGTTTTCCATGACAAGAATTTTAGATCAGCTGTGCTGGCTGGTTCAAATGGAGGCAGTGTTAGTTTTTCTAAAACAAAATTAAGGTCCCAAGTAGGTACTTTTGCTCTCCTAGTGGGTCTTACATTCTTTGCCCCTCTGAGGTACTGTCGTAGTAGAGGATGTGAAAAAATAGGAAGATCCGTATTGTAATGAGCTGAAATGGCAGAGGCATGTATTTTAATAGAAGAAAAATATAGCCCTTTGTCCAACATCTCAGTCAGGTATTGCAAAATCTGAGGCATATTAGGGACCAGTGGGTCGAGCCCTTGTGCCTGGTTCCGAACACAGAATCTCTTCCATTTTTCTGCATAAGATTTCCTAGTGCTGGGTCTCCTGGCTTCCAAAATTACATCCATAACAGCTTTAGAGAGAGGTGCAGTCTGAGTGGCTACATTATCTGCCATGCTGCCAGGTTTAAGGTTCTGAGCTGACTGTGCAGAATCTGATTGTTTTGCTGTGCCAGAAGATGAGGGATTTGAGGTAGAGGCCAAGGTGGGCCTTGGGACAAAATCTATAGGATTGGGTACCAGTGCTGGCGTGGCCAGTCTGGTGCAATCGGGATCAATTTTGGCCTCTCTTGTCTGACTTTTAGAAGCACCTTGGTGAGAAGAGGCATAGGAGGGAAGGCATAGAATGTCAGGTTTTTCCAGCTGAAAGATAGAGCATCCACTTTCCATGCTTGAGAGTGATAAGTCCTTGTGCAAAATTTCTGAAATTGGCAATTGTGAGGGGAGGCAAAAAGATCTATGTCTGGGCGTCCCCACTCCCTTGTTATCATGCTGAACACTTGTGGATTTAGCGTCCATTCGTGAGGATCCATGAGATTTCTGCTGAGTTCGCCTGCCGGTGTATTTTTTGTTCCTGGCAGGAATTGTGCTTGCAGATGTACCTGGTAGGTCAGTGCTGTGTTCCACAAAGTCATGGCTTGTCTGCATAGGGGGTAGGAATGTGTGCCCCCTTGCTTGTTTATGTACCACATAATTGTGGTATTGTCCGTCTTTATTAATAATTGTCCTGGATGTATTAGGTCCTTGAAGGCTGTCAGGGCATTCTGTACCGCTAGCATCTCTTTTTGATTGATATGAAGATGCATTTGTTCCTTGGGCCACATGCCCTGAATACATTTTCCTGCCATATGTGCTCCTCAGGCATAATCCGATGCATCCGTTGTTATTTGTCTGCCTGGCTGTAGGTAAGGTGAAAGGCTGTCCCTTGTTGTGGTGACAGGCCTGGGACCACCATCGAAACACCTGTTGTAGGCAGGGAATCAAGGTTATGATTGTCTCTAGGCTGTGACAATGCTGAGTCCAAACACTTTTTAGATACCATTGTAGTTTCCTCATATGCAGTTTGGCATATGGAATTAGTAGAATGCAAGATGCCATGAAACCCGAGATCTGCAGAATTTTTCTTGCAGGAAGCTGGGTCTTTGTTGCCATCATTTGAAAGTACTGAGTCAGTTGCCTTTGTTTGTCTGGCGTGAGATAAGCCATCTGGACAGTTGCAGTTAAGCTTGCACCCAGGAATATTATCTCTTGAGAGGGCACTATTTTTGGTTTCTTTTCGGTTACTGTGTACCCTAGGCAAATTAGCAATCTTTTTACAAACGCCAGGTGCTTTAGAAGAATGTCCTTGCTCTCTGCTTGAATAAGGCAGTCGTCCAAGTAGGGATATATTTGAATTCCCTTTTGTCTGCAAAATGCAATTACTGGTGCCAGGCATTTTGTGAAGACCCTGGGCGCAGTAGATAAGCCAAAGGGCAGTGCAGAGAATTGATAATGCATTGAGCCTGCTATAAATCTGAGGTATCTTCTGCACGATTGTCTGACTGGGACGTGCAGGTATGCCTCCTTGAGATCCAAAGTAACTAGCCAAGCCTCTTTGCCCAGCATGGGCAGTTGTTGTTGTAGTGTTAACATTTTGAATTTTGGAACATCCAGGAAAGTATTTAGGATTGACAGGTCCAGTATTGGTCTCCTGGCTTTGTCTTTTCTGGGTACTAGGAAAAGTCGTGAGTAAAATCCTTGGCCTTGTTCTTCTTGTGGAACTTTTTGAATAGCTCCTATATCCATAAGAGCAGTAATCTGTTTTTGTGCCTCTGCCCATTGGTTTTGTGGCAGGTTTGACATACCTTTTGGTTTTGGAAGCGTGTGGAAGTGGAACCTGTACCCTTGAAAAACTATATTCAACACCCATTGGTCTTGGGTGATCATGTGCCATTTTTTTGAGAAAAGTGCTAGCTTTCCCCCTGGGTTGCTGTCAATTGGTAAGAGCTTAGCATTTGCAGAGGGAGGTCATTGTGACTGTTTCCTATAAGGTTGTGATTTGTCTTCTCTTCCTTTGGGGGCTGAAGCACCCCATTGTTTAGGTCTGTAGGAGCCTTGGGGCTGAGATCTGCCTCTTGGGCGTCTGTATCGGCCTCTTTGTGGCCTGTCTGACACTGGAAAGGACCAATATTTTGAAGGCCAGTTTCTGCTAAATCTAGGTGGTTGAACCTGTAAGAAATCTTTCACAGTTTGCATTGACTTTGCTTTATCCTCCATTTTCTTTAACACCTCCACTGCCTTAACACCAAACAAAGTATCATGCTGTAGTGGCACATCCAATAATTTTACTTTAACGTGGTCTGGTAAACTTTGTTCTTTCAACCAAGCACGTCTTTGAATAACTGAGCCTGTAACTGTGGCTCTACAAGAAGCCTCTAATGAATCAAAACCACATTGCAGAGTATGCTTTCCCACTTGTTCAACTGCATGCAATAAATCCTGCATTTCTTTACTGTCATTACCTTCTATATTTGTAACCATTTTTTGCTTTAACAGTGACATGAGATACTGTTGATATTTAAGCATGTGAAACTGACAGTTTAAAGCTCTTACAGCTTAAGTAGCAGAAGTGTAAACTTTTTTTCCCCCATCTGTCCAGAGCTCTGGAATCCCTATCTGAGGGGACAAGATTTTTGGCAGTGGAAGCTTTAACCCCTTTAGGACCCTGAGAAATAGTTTCTGGGTCTGCAGCGGGTTTTTTGTAAAGAAATTTATGAGAGTCAGGGACCCTGTAGTACCTGTCTGGCTTTACTGGTGCAGGGGGTAAAGAATCAGGAGACAGACTGGATTCAGAAAAAACATCATCTACAATATCAAGCACAGGGGGGATAGCTAGGGGCCTGTGCTGAGACAATAAAAAGGAAATCTCTGAGCCTTTTCTTGGATTCCGAGTAATCCTGGCTCTCCCAATGGAAATGCTCCCTCATGGTGTGCAGGGTTTCCCCAAAAGAGTAATCCTCAGGTGGTGAGGCTGAAGGAATGGACTCTAAGATCAGAGTCCTCATAGGGAGGGAGAGAAAAGCCCTGGTCAGAAGAAGAATCAGAAGAAATGGAAACCTGATCAGAGGAATCATAATCAGTGTCTTGCCTAGGCATTTTGTCAGGAGTGGGATGGGAGCCCCTGATTAAAGTAATAAGGTCTTCAGCCATTTTACGTATCTGTTTCTTTGGCATGGATGACTGTTCTGGAGAATGCTGCACTTGTTTCCTTGTCTTTAATGGTGTTTTTGACTTTGCCTTTGCTGCTGTAGTAGCTTTAATTGTAAGCTGTGAAGGTCTGAAAACACCCTCAGAAGCCGGTGCCTGCTCAGCGGCTCTGGACCCATCTGAGGGTATATTTTCCGTAGGCCCAATACCTTGAGTTTCCACAGGCCTCAGTGTTTCCATGTGGCTCTCGGTAATGGCCTGTGGCTCTGAGGTAGCGGGTGTCAGGGGCTGCGAAAGCACCTCACTGAGAACCGGTGAACCGGCGACTGGCCTAGAAGAGGCTTCGTCGGTTTTGGACCTCGGATGCCTGTCTTTCTTTGTCTTTATACATTCTGGTAGTCGGTTGTTCCGACGGCATTATATAATTAAATCTTCGTCCAAAATAATGCAAAGTAAAATCAAACCGACATTTAATAGTGCGTTTATTGAATCTAGCACAAAACCGACAAAGTACAGCTTTGTACCTACCATAAATGTAGATGTCCGATAGGTATGCATTTGCAGTCATCACATATGGGTTGTCCTGCCTCAGGCAGCCCTTCGGTCGGCCGGATTCCAAAGTCTGGGTCCGGCGTCGGCTGATGTCGCCCTTTCCTCGACGTCAGAGCGCCTGGGGTATAAAAGCGTCAGCCGACGCCATCTTCTTCAGTTTTTCTTGCCCCAGATGCCAGGTGCCCTCTAAGGAAGGCTAAATTTGGAAAAATGCAATAAATTCCAAACATGCACAGAAATATATATATATATATATATATATATATATACACACAAAACAAATACACCATAATAGATAACCCCAGCTAGCTATGAGAGGGATAAGTACCCAATAAATAACAAAGAGGGGAAGGAGGGAGGGTAAACCTAACTGCAGATGCATACCTATCGGACATCTACATTTATGGTAGGTACAAAAAGTACAGTTTTGTACCTACCATAAATGTAGATGTCCGATAGGTATGCATCTGCAGTCATAACATATGGGTTGTCCTGCCTCAGGCAGCCCTTCGGTCGGCCGGATTTCAAAGTCTGGGTCTGGCCTCCGCTGATGTCGCACTTTCCCCGACGTCAGAACGTCTGGGGTATAAAGGCATCAGCCGACGCCATTTTCCTCAGTGTTTCTTGCCCCAGATGCCAGGAGCCCTCTAGGAAGGCTAAATTTGGATAAATGCTGAAAAGTTCCAAACAGTAGCAAATTATATACATATATATACAAATAAACAAATACACCATAATAGATTCCCCCAGCTAGCTGAAAGAGGGGTAAGCACCCTAGGAATACCACAGAGGGGAAGGAGGGTGGGTAATCCTGACTGCAGATGCATACCTATCGGACATCTACATTTATGGTAGGTACAAAACTGTACTATGTCCTTCAAGGATGCATCTGCAGTCATAACATATGGATAGAATACCATAGCCAAACTGGGGGAGGAGGTACTAAGAAAAGGATGGTGTAGTTAAGATCCCCTGCAGAACTGCAGATGCAAACCCTGCTCGGGATCTGGAGTATAAAGGTAGATTGTAATGCTTGGCAAATGTATGCACGGAGCTCCAAGTAGCAGCTTCTAAAATGTCCTTGGTAGCCACCCCTCGTAGGAAAGCTGTAGTGGTGGCTGTGGCCCTTGTGGAATGAGGCCTGATATTTTCAGGAGCTGTCTTTCCATGAAAGGAGTAGCAAAAGCGAATGCAGTTTCCTATCCATTTAGAAATTGTCTGTTTGGAAATTGCTCTTCCTTGCACCCCAGTTGCATATGCTACAAAAAGTTGGTCAGTTTTTCTGTTGGTTTTAGTTCTGTCCAGATAGTAGCGTAGTTGTCTGTGTATATCCAAGGTGTGCAAAAGTTTTTCTCCTTTGTTCTGTGGGTTAGGGAAGAAAGGCAAATGAATAGCTTGGTTCAAGGATACCCTGGATACCACCTTTGGCATGAAAGTAGGATTGGTTCTCAGTGACACTCTATCCTGGTGGAAAATAAGAAAAGGCTGCACTGCCATTAATGCCTGTAACTCGGATACTCTTCTTGCTGAAGTGATTGCCAGAAGAAAAGCAGTTTTCCAAGATAAAAACTGTAGGTCTGCTGATGCTGCTGGTTCAAAAGGGGGTAGTGTCAATTTTTCCAGCACAAAATTGAGATCCCATGCAGGTAGAGGGGGTCTCCTTGGAGGTTTAACATTTTTGATCCCTCCCAAAAATTGTCTGAGCAGAGGGTGAGAGAAGATAGGTGGATCCATATTGTATTCTGCTGAAATTGCTGAAGCATGAATCTTAATGGAAGAATAAGACAGGCCATTGTGGAACAATTCTGCTAAGTACTCTAGGATGTGTGCTAGGTTTGCCACTGTGACATCTGTGCCCTTGGATGTGCTCCAAATGAGAAATCTCTTCCATTTAGCTGAGTATGTCTTCCTTGTGGAAGGTCTGCGAGCCTCCAGGATAATGTCCTTCTCCTTCTGTGATAAAACAGTTTGGTTTTAAGGAATTTTCCAGGCAGTTAGTTGCAATGTTTTCAAGTTTGGATGCAGGGTCTTGAAATTGTTCTGTGTTAGAAGAAGAGGCCATAGGGGAAGAGGCCATGAGTTCGCCTGAGACATGCTTCTCAGTAGCGGATACCAGTGTTGTCTTGGCCAGTCCGGAGCTATTAGTATCACCTTTGGCTGTTCCTCCCTGATCTTCAGTAGAACCTTGTACATCAATGGGAGAGGTGGAAAGGCATATACTGTTAGGGCATTCCAGCTGAAAGAGAGAGAGTCCACCCTCCAGGCTTGGGGGTGGTATGTCCTTGAGCAGAATTTCTTCAGTTGGTGGTTGAGTGGGGAGGCGAACAGGTCTATCTCTGGCATTCCCCATTTCTTTGTTATGTTTTTGAAGATGTCTGGATGCAGCATCCATTCGTGAGCATCTGTGGTAGTTCTGCTTAAGCTGTCTACTAGTGAATTCTCTTTTCCTGGTATGAATTTGGCCTGCAGCTGGATATTGAGATTCAGGCCTAGGTTCCACAGATTCATTGCCATCCGGCATAGAGGGTAGGAATGTGTGCCTCCTTGCTTGTTTATGTACCACATGACCGTGGTGTTGTCTGTCCTTATTAACAGATGTCCTTGCTGGAGGAATGGTTTGAATGCCTCGATTGCATGCCTCACTGCCAGCATTTCCTTTTGGTTTATGTGCATGCTTAGCTGCCCTTGAGGCCATAGGCCTTGGATGCATTTATCCTCCATGTGTGCTCCCCATCCTCGGTCTGAGGCGTCCGTGGTGATGGTCTGCCTTGTTTTTGGTTTGTTGAAAGGCAAACCTCTGTTGGACTGGCAGGCCTGAGCCCACCACAGGAATTCCTTTTGAAGGCATGGAATGATTGGTATCATGGTTTCTAGACTGTGACTGTGTTGAGACCATACATTCCTTAGGTACCATTGTAATTTTCTCATATGCAGCCTGGCATGTGGAATCAAGATTATGCAGGATGCCATGTAACCCAGGGCCTGCAGGACTTTCCTTGCAGTAAGCTGAGTTTGTCTTGTCAAAATCATGAAGTAATCTCAAAGTTGATTTTGTTTTTCTTCTGTGAGAAAAGCCATCTGAGTGATTGTGTCCAGATCTGCACCCAAAAAGGTTATCCTTTGGGATCGCACTAGTCTTGACTTTTGGATGTTGACTGTGTATCCCAAGGCCTGCAGCAGGTGTATGACATAGGCAAAGTCCTTTAACAATGTTTTCTTGTTGTCCGCTTGTATTAGGCAGTCGTCCAGGTATGGATAAATTTGAATTCCCTGAAGTCTGCAATGTGCAATTACTGATGCCAGGCATTTCGTGAATACTCTGGGCGCAGTAGATAAGCCAAAGGGCAATGCTGAGAATTGATAATGCTCTGATCCTGCAAGAAATCTGAGGTGTCTTCTGCAATCTGGTCGGATAGGGACGTGCAGGTATGCCTCCTTGAGATCTAGAGTCACCAGCCAAGACTCCTTGCCCAGCATGGGAAGAAGTTGCTGCAGGGTCAGCATTTTGAATTTTGGCACAATGAGATATGTGTTCAGTGCGGACAGGTCGAGAATAGGCCTCCATTGGTTTTCTTTTCTTGGTACCAGGAATAATCTGGAGTAAAATCCTTGGCCTTGTTCTATAGATGGTACCCTTTCTATAGCTTTCATCTGAAGTAAATTGCTGATTTGTCTTAAAGCCTCTGCCTTCTGGTTTGGTGGAAGGTTTGGCATTCCGTCCTTTTTTGGCAAAGTGTGGAAGTAAAACCTGTATCCTTTGTCTATTGTTTGCAATGTCCATGTATCCTTTGTAATGCAATGCCAGTTTTTCGAGAATAAAGCCAGCTTTCCGCCCAAGGGAGCTTCCAGTTGATCCCTGGTAGGCGGAATCAGAGTCAAGTCATTGGGTCTGTCCTGTGGTAGTGGTTGTAGTTGTAGCTGTGGCACTACTCCTCTGGTTGGCAGGCTGCCACTGACGGCCCCTGTAGGCACCCTTTGATTGACCTCTGCCTCTAGGGCGTCTGTTCCTGCCCCTCTGTGCTCTGGAGGTGTTTGGAAAGGACCAATTATTTGTAGGCCAGTTTCTGCTGAACCTCGGAGGTTGGACCTGCAGGAATTCCTTTACTGTTTGCACAGATTTTGCTTTTTCTTCCACCTTCTTTAGAATCTCCTGTGCAGGGGAGCCAAATAAATTTTGTTTCTCCATTGGAGCATCAAGGAGTTTAGCTTTGACATGGTCTGGCAAAGATTGCTCCTTCAGCCAGGCATGCCTACGAATTACTGCCCCAGTCATAGCTGATCTAAATGAAGCCTCCAGTGCATCATAGCCACATTTTAAGAAATGATTACTGACCTGCTGAGAGTTGTGTACCAAATCCTGAAGGGATTTACGGTCTAAAGGTTCAGGAGAAGAAAGCTTCTTATTCAGCTGATCTAACAAAAATTCTTGGTACTGTATCATATGGAATTGACAGTTTAATGCCCTGGCAGAAAGAGTACCAGATGTATAAACCTTTTTTCCCCATCTCTCTAATGCTCTAGACTCTCTTTCAGAGGGTAGGGGATTTTTGGCAGTAGCAGCTGCAACCCCTTTAGGGCCCTGAGAAATAGTTTCTGGGTCTGCATCATGGGCTTTATACAGGTGGAAGTGAGAATCCGGGACCCTGTAATATCTGTCAGGTTTGGCAGGGGCCGGGGGAAGAGAATCAGGTGCAGTACTGACATCATTGTAGACATCATCAATTACAGTTAGAACAGGTGGTATGGCTAAGGGCCTATGCTGGGGCAAATGCAAAAAGGTCCTTAATCTTTTTCTAGAATCAGAGAAATCCTGACCCTGCCATTGAAAGTGCTCCCTCATGGAGTGTAAAGTCTCCCCAAAGGAAAATTCTTCAGGTGGGGAGGCCGAAGGAATAGAATCTTCTGCATCTGAATCCTCATAAGGCGAGTAGGCCCCTTCCTGATGGTCTGACAAATCAGATCCATCCGTGGAGTAATCTGAGGAGAGAGGTTCAGAGGGATCAGTCCTGGGCCTTTTGTCTGGAGGTGGTTGGGAGGCCCTGTCTGGGTGAGGTTGGGAGCCCCTAATTAAGGATATAAAGTCCTCAGCAAGACTGAGAATCTGAATACTAGAGGAAGGCCTCTGGGAAGTAGATTTGGCAGGCAAAGCTTTTGAAAGTTTGGCAACTTTAGCCCTGGAAAAGGCCTTAATAGACATAGAAGCTGGGGGCCTAGCTGCCCCACGTGCAGGGGTAGAAATGTCCAAAGGTATGGTGTCGGACAATTCTTGAGCACTGGCTTCGGTAGGGAGTTCTGAAGCCGACTCAGCCGGGGCCTCTCTGGCCTCGGTGGTCGGAGGTATGGTTTCGGTAGGAGTAATAACCGTGGACTCGGTTTCAGCCGAAACCAAGACACTCGCGGTAGACCTAGCTGTGGTTTCAGCCGAAACTGCGGGCCGCGAGTGTCGGTCCTTTTCCTTGCGTTTTTTGACCATATGCGAAGTCGGAGTCTCCGACGGCATTTTATAAGCAAAAGCGGTTCCAAAAAATTCCTCGGCAAACTCCGATCGACGTCTAAGAGTCCGTCGGTTGAAGGAGGCACAGGCTAAACAAGCTGATACGTCGTGGTCTGGGCCTAAGCAAGGAAGGCAGTAAGAATGGAAATCCTTATGAGGTATTTGTTTCCCACAAGTTAAACAATTATTTACTTTGTCTGACATCGGCTGAGGCAAGAAAGAGTCCCCAACGGGGTACTTAGCTTTTTTCGTAGTCTTCGGTAGCTGAAATCTCTGGATCTGACCGACCGGCACTTGCGAACAGCTTCTGCTTCGGGCACCGCGCGGCAAGAAAGACTGAGGAAAATGGCGTCGGCTGATGCCTTTATACCCCAGAAGTTCTGACGTCGGGGAAAGTGCGACATCAGCCGAGGCCAGACCCAGACTTTGGAATCCGGCCGACCGAAGGGCTGCCTGAGGCAGGACAACCCACATGTTATGACTGCAGATGCATCCTTGAAGGATATCTGTACTATGTCCTTCAAGGATGCATCTGCAGTCATCACATATGGGTAGAATACCATAGCCAATCTGGGGGTGGAGGATCTATGTAAAGGATGGTGTAGCTAAAATGCCCTGCAGGACTGCCGTAGCAAAGCCTGCTCTGGATCTGGAATATAAAGGTAAATTGTAATGCTTGGAAAATGTATGCACGGAGCTCCATGTAGCAGCTTCTAGAATGTCCTTGGTAGCCACCCCTCTTAAGAAGGCTGTGGAGGTGGCTGTGGCTCTGGTGGAATGAGGTCTAATGTTAATGGCACAGTTTTTCCATGAAAGGAGTAACAAAAACGAATGCAATTCCCTATCCATTTTGAAATTGTCTGTTTGGAAATTGCTTTTCCTTGTGTACCAGCAGCATATGTTACAAACAGCTGGTCAGTTTTTCTATAACTTTTAGTTCTGTCCAAGTAGTAGCGCAACTGCCTGTGTATGTCCAGGGTGTGCAGAAGTTTTTCCCCTTTGTTTTGTGGATTTGGAAAGAAGGTAGGCAGGTGAATAGCTTGGTTTAATGAGACCCTGGATACCACCTTTGGCTAAATGAAGGATTGGTTCTCAATGAAACTCTGTCCTGATGAAAAATAAGAAATGGTTGTACTGCCATGAGGGCCTGTAACTCAGATACTCTTCTTGCTGAGGTCATGGCCAGAAGGAAGGCAGTCTTCCAAGACAGGAACTGTGGTTCTGCAGATGCTGCTGGTTCAAAGGGAGGCAGAGTTAGTTTTTCCAACACGTAATTAAGGTCCCAAGTAGGTACTGGTGGTTTCCTTGGAGGATTGATGTTTTTAATTCCTCTTAGAAACTGTCTTAGGAGAGGATGAGAGAAGACAGGTGGATCAGTATTATACTCTGCTGAAATTGCTGAAGCATGAATTTTAATGGAAGAGTAAGACAGGCCATTGTGCAGCATTTCTGCCAAGTATTCCAGAATATGTGCCATGTTCATCACTGTCGGATCTAGGCCCTTTGTGGTGTTCCAAGTGTGAAATCTTTTCCATTTTGCTGAATATGCCATTCTTGTGGAAGGCTGGTGAGCTGCCATGATGATATCCTTCACTCTCTTGGATAGCTTATCCTGTGGAGGAGTCAAGGTATTTTCCAGGCTGTTAGTTGCAAGGTTTTCAGGTTGGAATGCAGTCTTGTAATTGTGCTGTGTCAGGAGAAGTGGACATTGTGGAAGAGGCCATGGTTTTGTGCGTGACATGCTCTTTAACAGTGGGTACCAGTGCTGCCTTGGCCAGTCCGGAGCTATCAGAATCACTTTTGGCTGCTCTGTCCTGATCTTCAGTAAGACCTTGGTCATTAATGGAAGAGGTGGAAAAGCATACACTGTTAGAGTTCTCCAGATGAAAGAGAGAGCGTCCACTTTCCATGCTTGTGGGTGGTATGTCCTTGAGCAGAATTTCTTCAGTTGGTGATTGTGGGGGGAGGCAAAGAGATCTATGTCCGGCCTCCCCCATGTTTGTGTTATCTGAAGGAAGATGTCTGGGTGCAGCATCCATTCGTGTGCATCCATTATGTTTCTGCTTAAGCTGTCCGCCAGTACATTGTCCTTTCCTGGCACAAACTGGGATTGTAGCTCTATATTGAGTTTCAAGGAAAGTTCCCATAGATTCATTGCCAGTCTGCAAAGAGGGTAGGAATGGGTGCCTCCTTGCTTGTTTATGTACCACATAACTGTGGTGTTGTCTGTCCTTATTAGCAGGTGGCCTTGATGCAGAAAGAGTCTGAAGTCCTCGATTGCATGTATCACTGCCAGCATTTCCTTTTGGTTTATGTGCATGCATAGCTCTTTTTGTGACCATAGTCCTTGAATGCATCTGCCCTCCATGTGCGCTCCCCATCCATGGTCTGAAGCGTCCGTTGTAATGGTTTGGCTGGCTATTGGTTTGCTGAAGGGCAGACCCCTGTTTGACTGGCTTGCTTAGGCCCACCACAGAAATTCCTTTTGAAGGCATGGAATGAGTGGTATCAAAGTTTCCAAGCTGTGACTGTGCTGTGTCCATAAACTCCTTAGGTACCATTGTAGTTTCCTCATATGTAGCCTTGCTTGTGGAATCAGAAGAATGCAAAAAGCCATGTAACCCAGGGCCTGCAGGATTTTCCTTGCAGTCAGCTGAGTTTGTCTTGACAGATTTTTGAAGTAATCCGGCAGTTGACTTTGTTTTTCTTCTGTGAGGAAAGCCATTTGGGTGGTTGTGTCTAGATTTGCACCCAGAAAAGTTATTCTTTGGGATGGAACAAGTCTTGACTTGTGAATGTTGACTGTATATCCCAAGGCCTGAAGTAGGTGGATGGCATAATTCAAGTGTTTTGCCAAAGTTTGTTGACTGTCCACTTGTATAAGGCAGTCGTCCAGATATGGGTATATTTGAATCCCCTGAAGTCTGCAGCGTGCAATTACTGATGCCAGGCATTTCGTGAATACTCCGGGCACAGTAGATAAGCCAAAGGGCAATGCTGAGAATTGATAATGCTCTGAACCTGCAAGAAATCTGAGCTGTCTTCTGCAACTTTGTCTGATAGGGACATGCAGGTATGCCTCCTTGAGGTCTAGAGTTACCAGCCAAGACCCCTTGCCCAGCATGGGAAGGAGTTGCTGTAGAGTCAGCATTTTGAATTTTGGCACAATGACATAAGTATTCAGTGCGGACAAGTCTTGAATAGGCCTCCATTGCTTTTCTTTTCTTGGGACAAGGAATAGTCTGGAATAAAATCCTTGGCCCTGTTCTGAGAGAGGAACCTTTTCTATAGCTTTCATTTGCATTAAGTTGGAGATTTGTTTCAAAGCCTCTGCCCTTTGATTTGGTGGCAGGTCTGGCATGCCTTTTCTTTTTGGTAATGTGTGAAAATGGAACCTGTATCCTTTGTCTATTATTTGTAGTGTCTATTTGTCTCTTGTAATACTGTGCCAATTTTCTGAGAATAAAGAAAGCTTTCCGCCCAAAGGTGCTTCCAATTGAGCCCTGCTTGGTGGTGTCAAAGTAAAGTCATTGAGTCTGTCCTTGTGCAGCAGCTGTAGGTCCTGCACTACCTCTCTGGCTGGGAGGCTGCCATTGACATCCTCTGTAGGAGCCTCTAGCTTGCCCTCTACCTCTGGCATGCCTGTTCTTGCCTCTCTGAAATCTCTCTGTGTCTGGAAAGGACCAATTTTTGGAAGGCCAATTTCTGCTGAATCTTGGTGGTTGGACTTGGAGAAAATGTTTGAATGTTTGTACAGATTTTGCCTTTTCTTCAAATTTCTTTAAGACCTCCTGAGCAGTGGAACCAAATAACCTTTGTTTCTCCAGTGGAGCATCAAGTAGCTTTGCTTTAACATGGTCTGGCAGAGACTGTTCCTAACATGGTCTGGCAGAGACTGTTCCTTCAGCCAAGCATGCCTACGTATGACTGCACCTGTCATAGCTGACCTACATGAAGCTTCCAATGCATCATAACCACACTGCAAGAAATGGATGCTAACCTGTTGGGAGTTATGTACCAGATCCTGAAGTGATTTGCGATCTAGGGGTTCAGGTGAAGACAGTTTTTTATGCAATTCATCTAATAAATACTCTTGGTACTGTATCATATGGAATTGACAATTTAAAGCCCTCATAGAAAGAGTAGCAGAGGTATACACTTTTTTACCCCATCTCTCTAAAGGCCTGGACTCCCTTTCAGAGGGGAGTGGATTTTTGGAAGTGGCAGCTGCAACCCCTTTAGGGCCCTGTGAAATGGTTTCTGGATCAGCAGAGTGGGCCTTATAAAGGAAAAGATGAGAGTCCGGGACCCTGTAGTACCTATCGGGTTTGACAGGAGCCGGAGGAAGAGTGTCAGGGGTTGTGCTAGACTCAAAGTACACATTATCAATGACATTCAAAACAGGAGGAATAGCCAAAGGTCTATGCTGAGGCAAATGCAAGAAAGTCCTTAATCTCTTCCTGGAATCAGAAAATTCCTGGCTCTGCCATTGGAAATGCTCTCTCATAGTGTGTAGTGTCTCCCCGAATGACAGCTCTTCAGGAGGGGAGGCCGAGGGGATGGATTCCTTTGCATCAGAATCCTCGTAGGCCGAAAAAACCTCCTCCTGGTGGTCCGAGAGAGTAGAGCCATCAGAGGCCTCATCTGATGAGTGGGGATCAGAGGGCTCAACCCTGGGCCTTTTATCTGGAGGAGGTTGAGAGCCCCTGTCCGGATGAGGTTGTGAGCCCTTAATCAAGGAAATAAGGTCCTCTGCTAAACTTGGGATCTGTGAACCTGTGGTGGGGGTCCCTGAGGAATAACCCTGGAAGGCAAAGTTTTTGAGTGTTTAGCAGCTTTAGCCCTAGAGAAAGCCTTTATGGACATGGATGCAGGAGGCCTGGCTGCACCACGTGCTGGTGTAGTCTTGTCTAGAAGAATGGTGTCGGAAGGTTCCAAGACACCAGTTTCTGTTGGAGATTCAATAACAGACTCCATAGGGGCCTCCGGGGCCGAGGTTGTTGGTTGAGCGGTATCTGTAGTCGGAAGTACCAAAGACTCAGTTTCAGCCGAGACCGAGACACTCGCGGTAAGCCTGGCCAGAGTTTCAGCCGAAACCGTGGCCCGCGTGTGTCGGTCCTTGTCCTTCTGTTTCTTTGTTAAATGTGAAGTCGGAGTCTCCGACGGCATACTGTAAGCAAAACTAGCCCCAAAAAATTCCTCTGCAAACTCCGCCCGACGTCTAAGAGTGCGTCGGTTGAAGGAAGCACAGGCTGAACAGGCAGAGACGTCGTGGTCTGGGCCTAGGCAAGGGAGACAGTAAGAGTGGAAATCCTTATGAGGTATTTATTTCCCACAAGTTAAGCAATTATTAATTTTATCTGACATCGGCTGAGGCAAGAAAGAGTCCCCAACGGGGTACTTAGCTTTTGAAGTCTTCGGTAGCTGAATTACAGGAGCTGGCCGACCGGCACTTGCGAACTGCTTCTGCTTCGGGCACCATGCGGCAAGAAAGACGGAGGAAGATGGCGTCGGCTGACGCTTTTATACCCCAGGCGCTCTGACGTCGGGGAAAGGGCAACATCAGCCGACGCCGGACCCAGACTTTGGAATCTGGCCAACCGAAGGACTGCCTGAGGCAGGACAACCCATATGTGATGACTGCAGATGCATCCTTGAAGGACATCTAGTAATGTCGTGGTCAGGGCCTAGGCAAGGAATGCAGTAAGAGTGAAAGTCCTTATGAGGTAACTTGCTTCCCAGAAGAAATACAATTATTAACTTTTACTGACATCGGTCTGGAGCAAGAAAAATTTTCCCCAACGGGGTACTTAGCTTTACTGAAGACTTCAGGTCTGAAATTCAATTTTGAAAATCTCAGGAGTAGGCCGACCGGCACTTGTGAAAAAGAAGTTATGTACCTACCATAACGTTCCATGTTAGCTGTCTTCTTCTCATCTTCTTTCTTGCTGGTTGGGTTTGGAGCCAATCCTCGGCTCCGACTCGGCCATCTTCAAAAGCTCGAGAGCTGCTTACTGGCTTGAGGCCCCCCTATATCCCATGATGCCTGGCGCTAGATACCCAGACCTCGTTTGGTAAGTCTAACTGCAGACATAATAATAAAGGAATCCTATCCTAGAATGCATAACTCCTACTGGAGAGACTACTAGTCAGAAAGGAATGGCCAGAGAAGACTCAGCCAGCGAAAAATCAAGAACTCTTCTCGGTCCACTAGGATAGGGGGATGTAGGGTGGGACTCAAAAAAGGCGGCGAGAAGAAGACAACTAACATGGAACGTTATGGTAGGTACATAACTTCTTTATGTTAAGTTGTCTATCTCGCCTTCATTCTTGCTGGTTGGGACAGCGTCCCTAGCACCTAAAATTCTGGGTGGCTCATCGGAAAAGCCTCTTCAGAACAGTGGAACCAAAATCAGCTCTGCTCCTGGAAACCAAATCCAACTTGTAATGCAAAATGAAAGTTATGTGGGTTGGCCCATGTAGCCGCAGCACAAATAGATTCCATTTGCAACCTAGCCTGAAAGGCCACGGAAGTAGCTAAAGCTCTGGTGGAATGACCTTTAGGTTTAACTGGCAAATCTTTACTCCTCAGTTGATATATGAATGGGATGATAGAAGTCAACCACCTGGGTAAGGTTACCTTGGAGACCAGAAGATCTTGTTTACCTACTGCACAAGACAGGAAAAGTTGATCTGATTTTCTAATGTCCTTGATTCTATGCAAATAAAAGCGTAGCTGCCTGTGAACATCTAACTGATACAACTTACATTCTGCCCTGTTGGAGTGGTTAGGGAAAAACACAGGAAGGTCTATGGACTGATTCAAGTTACTCTCTGAAGAGATCTTAGGAAGGAAGGACGGATTAGTCTAAGAGCAACCTTGTCATTGTGGAACACGAGGTATGGGGGACAGATAGAAAGAGCCTGTAGTTCCAAAACTCTTCTGGTTGAAGTAATAGCTACCAGAAAAAGGGTTTTCCAAGATAAGAACTTCAACGAACAAGAAGCTGCAGGTTCGAAAGGGGGCAAAATTAGAGAAGCTAAAATCAAATTTAGATCCCACGGTGGTGGAGGATCTCTCACTGGGGGCCTGAACAGAGTGGTTCCTTTGAGAAAAGCTTTACACAGCTTATGAGACATGATACTGTTTTCCGACAGGCCAATGTGAAAATCTGAAATTGCAGCTAACTGAACTCTAATTGTAGCGAAAGTGGACCCAGCATGGAAGAGTTCCTCAAGAAATTCCAAAATGTAGTGTTCAGGGGCTGAAAAGGGGTCTATACTTTTAGCCTCTGACAAGGAAGAAAAACGTTTCCACTTACTAGCGTAAGTTTTTCTAGTCGCAGACTTGTGTGATGACAAAATGATTTCGCGAACAGAGGGGGAGATATCTGGAAGCCTGGCTAAAGTTGGAAGTGGAGCAACCAAGCCGTGAGCTGGAGAGAGCATAGGGATTGGTGCAGCCTGCCCGATTGATGAATCAGGAGGTCTGGAACTAGGTCCAGAGTCCAAGGCTGCTCGAGAAGATAGTGATGCAGGAACTGGAATCATATTTGTCAAGGCCAGTAAGGAGCAATGAGGATCATTTTGCAACCCAATATGGTAGCTTTCTGAATTAGCTTTGGGATTAGGGGAAAAGGAGGGAATGCATAAAGAAGTCCCTGAGGCCAATCGTGGACTAGAGGGTCTCTGCGGGAATGCCCGGGAAGTGGAAGGAGAGAGAAGAAATTGTTGCACTTGCTGTTGAAGGGAGTTGCAAAAAGGTTGCAGCAAGGCTGGCCCCATTTGCGCAACTACCTGGTTTAGAGACCACTCGTGAGGCATGAGAATTGCTCTGCTCAGTCTGTCTGCTATGATGTTGGACCTCCCAGGGATGTGCATTGCAATCAGAAACCGTTGGGAAGAGATCGCCCACTGCCAGAGTCTGAGTGCTTCTCGACATAGGGGGTAGGACCTGGTTCCGCCCTGCTTGTTGATGTACCACACTACAGACATATTGTCTGTTTGAATTGCAATGGTCCCGGTAGGAAGAGAGTCCTGAAGAGCCTGCAACGCTAAGAGCACGGCCCTCATCTCCAAGACATTTATGTGCAGATGGTACTCGTGAGGTTGCCAGGTGCCTTGGACTGTTCTGTCCTGATAATGCCCCCCCCCCACCCAATCAGGGAGGCGTCCGTGGTCACTGTAGCAACTGGAGGGGGGAGAACAAATGGTCTGCCATGGAGCACTGATGTGGAGACCATCCACCACGCAAGGTGCTTCTTGCATGCTTGTGTGATCATAATCATGTAAGACATGGGAAGCTGCTGGAAGGACCACTGGGTGAAAAGAAGCCACTGGAGAATCCTCATGTGAAAACGAGCTAGAGGGACAAGTATGATTGCTGCTGCCATGAGACCCAGAGTTTGAAGGACAAACCTGACTTGAATTCTTTTGCATGCTAATAAAACCTTCACATGCTGATGAATCAGTAACACCCTGTCTGGTGGGAGGCTCGCTAACATGTCTTTGGTATTTAAATTTGCGCCTATTTTCAAAGATGGCCGCCATTCTATAAGCACTGCAGTTCTTCAGCTCTCCAAATACCAGAGAAAAAAATCAACCCTGTGGAGTTATACTCGGAGTTAATATGCTAATTGGCAGCAATTACTAAACTACTAGAAGTCATTTTTGTTTCTGAGAAAGAAAAATCGGGGAAAAATACTTGGTGATAGCAGGATTGGAACTGATTGTCAGTTTGACTCTGAACAGAGCACCAAACAAAGGACTGAGCTATCTCACAGCTGAAACTCTTCCTCTGGAAATAAATCTATTTGCAGCATTTCACAATGTCAAAAGAAGACAAAAATATGGAAACTACAACTACCAAAACTAAACTGTCAGCATTGCAATCGCCGGAGAAAGAATCTATAATAAAGAGACAGAAAACAATTAAACAGCAGGAGACTGCAAAAGCAGGGGTAACAAGTAAACCTGATCAACCGGTCACCATGGAAGAAATTAAAACAGCACTGTTACCTATACAGGAAGCCTTAAAAGACTTAACATCTCAAATGCTTACATTTAGTGACACATGTAATCGGATGCTGGAAAGAATGGAGAAAGCGGAAACCAGAATAGCTGAAAATGAAGACAAAATAATAATGCTCACTAAAAGAACGGATTCTCATGGGGCAGACATTCAAATGATGCAAAACAAAATTCTGGATTTGGAAGCAAGATCCAGACGCAACAATATAATTATCAGAGGGATCCCAGAATCAATTCAATATAATGATCTGAACACTTCCATTGCACAAATATTTGAAATACTGCTCAAGGACTCTGAGGGTGTTAAACAGATTGTCATAGAAAGGGCGCATAGAGCATTCAGGGACTCACAAGCTTCAAATACACCTAGACCTGTTTATGTCAAAATATTGAACTATCAAGATGTGAGCAAAATACTGTTAACCATAAAAAAAACTGGTGGATCTATAATGTGGCAAAATAATAAAATTTCCATAGCACAGGACTTACCAACACAAATAAGACAATCTAGGCAAATGCTGGCTCCTTACTGTAAGTTTCTGATTGATAAAAGTATTAGATTTCAAATGAAATATCCCAATATTTTAATCTTTACAGTGGATGGCATTAAATATTCAGTAAGCACGAAAAAAGAAGCAAGACCTACCTTTTTGAAGCTTTTTAAGGCTCTGCCACCTTTGGAAGTGTGAACAGTTCATCCAGGATTTCTTCAGCAACAGCTAGAATGGGACTCTTCATCTACGACGATCCGAGGCTTTAAAATCCTTTGTGTGTTCTTTTTCTTTCACCAGGCCTTGGGAATTACTTTTTTATCTTCTTATCTCGTTGTTCCAGCTTGAACACAAAGTTTTCACGAAGTTTTATGGCTTTAGCAAGCGCTAGCAAGCCACGAGGCAACAGGAAGTCCTTCGGAGGAAGCAGGGGGACCGATTTAAGTGCTGTGCAGCCAGGAGGTCCGTCCGCGAATTGGTTACCCCGTCGCAAACGCGAAGGGAAGAAACGAGGCTCCCCTAACAGGATTAACAGCTGGGAAGAAGAAAGAACTGGTGGATATGTAAAACAAAGCTTTTTGGACTTATTTATAGGATAAAGGACTTCAGCAGCTGTATGAAGATATAGCTGTACAGGTAAATGCTGTGTGAATGCTCTGGTTAATATAGAAGGGAATTGCAATGTATAGTGGCAGAATAAGGTACTGTAGTTTTTATTCTTTTTTTTTTTTCTTCTCTTTCTCCTTTTTCTTTTGTCTTCCTCTTTTCTTCCTTTAGGTAGGTTATATCACTTGCAATTAGATAATTGTATAAGTATGCTTAGATTAATATGATAAATAGAAATAATAAAGAACATAAAAGAATGTGTCTCTAAATGTGTAAATCAATACATTTTCCTTCTTTTTTTTTCTTTTCTGTTATGTTGTCTTTCTGCTCTTTTAATTTATTTGCTCTTTTATATATTTTTGTCTTTATATGGAAAATCCAAAAAACACATAAATAGGTGTGGTATAAGGGTACAACTAGTTACTATAAGTGAATGTGCAATTATAGTTTTATTGTTGAGTGCATTGTTTACCAAGTGTTAGCAGGTCATTATGTAAGATTGCTTTGGAGGAATACAGCTAACTAAAACAGTCAGATCAGTGAAACAAAATTGGATGCAGGATTATTGTGAAATGTTAAACAAATGTGTGTTTTCTATGTCAATAGATACTTAATATTGTATAGGACAAGAAATTAAAATGTTTTTATGCTATTGCTGAATATAAATATTGATAGAAGTTAGGTACACTAGAATTTCACAGAACAATTAGTATATGTGTATATCCATAGAAAATATGTCCAGAGCTGTAGGTAGTTGTAAGCAGTGTTTAGTAGGGAATGTTTGGATTAAGCTTTGTAGATGTAGAAGTAGTTGTTGTAGGTTTTTTGCATGTGGATTTATTGTTAAGTAGTAGAGTTAGTAGGTTAGCTACTCAGAGGGTTTCAAGTAATGTGAAAAACCTATGTTCATCCTGGTCTAAGTTTGTCAAAAAATATTAGATATCAAAGTACATTTTTAAGAAGCTTTAAATGTGGATAATAGAATCTTGGAATGTCAAAGGACTCCAGAACATGAAAAAAAGAAAGCTATTTTTGCATTTGTTTCTCCAATCAACAGCAGGTTTTATTTTATTACAAGAAACGCATTTGACCAATGACCAGTGGGAGGCAATGAAAGATAAGAAATGGATTAGGAAGATTGTGGCGGTGGAAGGGACAACGAACAGTGCAGGGGTGGCAATTATAATCAAGAATCACTTTCAAGGAGGAATTTTGGATGTGAAAATGGATCAAAAGGGAGGATGGTGTTTGGTGATTCTCACATCCAACTTTTATGATAAACCTATAGTACTTATGTGTATATATGCCCCTACTGTTAATCAGCATAATTTTATAACTTCAATTTACTCCATTTTACAGTCATATAATAACTGTTATATAGTGATGGGAGGTGACTGGAACTCATATCAAGATGCCAAATTAGATAAGTTAGGTTCATCTAAAGCTTTTAATAAGCAGGCAATGGTAGCATTGAAGGAACTTAAAACTGATTTCAAACTGTATGAACCTTTTAAGCATACACACTTACAAATAAAAGCAGAAAATTTTACTTTTTATTCAAGCTGCCATAAAATGTGGTCGAGAATTGACTTTTTTCTAATCTCAGAGGTATTGATTTCTGCTGACCCTAGTGTTTCTAATCAAGCTAGACAACTCTCAGATCACTCTAAGATTACTTTAACCCTAAATAGTAATAATATGAATAATAAGAGGCATTGAGGGTACAATTGGTCCTTAAATCCATATTTATTGACTGAGGAGGATATATTAAAAGAAGGTAAGGAGACACTCAAACAGTTACTGCATAATATTCCCCAAAATAGACACCCCATGGATATAGAATGGGCTACAACTAAAGCGCAATTAAGAGGACTATTTATTCAGAAAGCTACGTACTATAAAAAAATGCAAAATAGGGAACAATTTGACTTGGAAACCCAAAATAGACACCCCATGGATATAGAATGGGCTACAACTAAAGCGCAATTAAGAGGACTATTTATTCAGAAAGCTACGTACTATAAAAAAATGCAAAATAGGGAACAATTTGACTTGGAAACCAAAATTCAATTATTGGACCAGGAATTGATGAGGAACTATAATAAACAGACATAAATTGTTTATTAAGATGTCAGAAAGAGCTGTTTCTACTTCATAATAGAAAATTAACATTCTATGAACAAAGAAACTTAGTAAAATACGCAAATCACATTCAAACTCCCTCCAAAGCGTTAGCTCGTATTATTAATCAGACAAAATCAACACAAGTAATTACTGAAATAAATTATAACAATAAAACACATACTGATAAGGCAGATATTATGAATACTTTTGAATCAATCTTTAACCAGATCTATGGTGATCAGCAGGCACTTTTGCAAGATAAAGATAGGAAAGATTTTCTACAGAAAATTACTTTCCCCAATATTGATAAGGACTTCTATAAAGAGTTAATTAAACCGATTACAGTGGAGGAGGTTTTAGAGGTAATCAAGAAGCTGAGGCCTCATAAAGCCCCAGGGCCAGATGGTCTGACCTCGGAATTCTACAAATCTTTTAGTGAGATTCTGAGTAGAGTACTCCCACAGATTTTTAATTATATAATTCTGAATAGAATTAATGATCCCCATTTTAATGCCTCAAGGACAATCCTGATATTGAAGGAGAAAAGTGATTCCAAAAATCCAGATAACCACAGGCCCATATCACTCCTGAATATAGACATGAAAATCATGACATCCATTCTGGCAAATAGACTGAAAAAGGTAATAAATTTAATAATATCAGAGGAACAGGCGGGGTTTATAGATGGGAGACAGACCACTGACAATACATTAACGCTCCACACATTAATTTCTTATGCGAAGCATAAAAATCTTAATATGTATGCCCTAATAATTGACGCACAGAAAGCATTCGACAGAGTTAATTTGGTATATTTATTTGACATGCTGCCATATTTTAATATACCTCAGGAGTTTATTTTAACGCTAAGGAAATTATACAACAATGCATATACAAATTTATTCATAAATCACAAATGCTCTAAAAGGATACAAATCAAAAATGGTACCCGACAGGGCTGCCCATTATCTCCTATTTTATTTAATCTGTATTTGGAGCCGTTATTTTTACACATTAAGCAAAATGTCTTCTATAATTCTCCAGTACTTTATGGGATAAAGATTAGGATGGCTGCCTTCGCAGATGATCTAAATATATACGGCACCACACCTGTTTCTGATACCGAGAAAATATTAACAGCAATAGAAAACTTTGAGAAAATCTCCAATTATAAGCTAAATTTCAAAAAAAACAAAATATTCCCACTAAAAACACCCACACCCTTTTCATTGTTACCACTGATAGGACAAGTAATGACGGAAGAAAGGATAAAATATCTGGGGATTGTATTTTTAACTAAAAATAGAGATTTCTTTATGAATAACGTGAAGTCAACTTGGGATCAATTAACATTGGATCTAAAAAGATGGAGTAAATTGAAGTTGCCATTGATGGCAAGAGCCGCAATTATAAAAATGAATGTTCTTCCCAGAATCTTATATATCTTTAGAGCTGCACAACTCAGAATTACGAAAAAATTTTTTAAACAGTTTCATATAGGACTGGGGAAATTTCTTTGGGAACCCAGGAAGACGAGGATATCATATGATAAATTGATGGCTCCAAAAAACAAGGGGGGGCTTGATCTACCGGATTTTGAAACTTACTATTTAGTGATTCATGCTAACAGGATTTTAAGGGCGGCTTACTTTGATAGTGATAGCAGGAAATTGACACCCAAATGGGTGCTCCTAACTTATAGGCATGTAAGGGGAGTGTGAATCAACAGTAAAGCACTACCCTTTTTAAATAACCGAACACTTAGTAAATACGATTTAATGGAGCATGTTAAGAACTATGTAACATCAATTCAAACTCTTTTCACTTCTTTAAACTTACTAAAGTATATGATGCTTTTTCAACCTTTCCATGGGAACCCAAATTTAACAATTGGTAGTCAACTGATAGATTTAAAGAAATTCCCCCTAATAAAGGATTTAACCGTACTTGATTTATACCCTTTCCTGGGGGTAGCAGTACATGATATTTTAAAGGAGATGAATCTTCCCATTTCTTATTTAATTATCGTGAGGCAACTAAAAGATCTGGCTATAAATTATTTTAATAACTCCGAAATTAAAGAAGAAGACTTAAATATATCTCGTAATCTGTGGGAAGCGCTATTACAGGACAGAAAATATATAACCACTTCATATAAATTGATAAAAGAGAGGAAATACAATAAATACATTCTCTTATCGAATTACTGGAAGGAGAAATTAATATTGGTAGACGACAGTAAGATATTGGAGGCATTTAGTTTAACATTAAAGTCAGTATCCCTTCAAAAATTGGTATTTACCCAACTGATGATATTTAATAATGCCTACTATACTCGTCTCACTCTTCACAAATTTGATTCGAAGAATTCACCCAAATGCCCACAATGCTTGGATCAGACAGCGGACTTGTTACACATGTTCTGGAGTTGTAAGTGCATTTATAAATTGTGGAATTCATTAAAACTGCAGCTACACAAAATGGGCTACCAAAACTCAACACTCTCTCGGGAATTTATGATCTTTCATATTCCCCCGGAGAATTTAGATAAATCAAGTAGGATCGTAATTATGAATATTTGCTTATTAATGAAATTGTATATAGCCTCAAATTGGCTTAACCCGGCCCAGACATCGTGGGAAAATTTCAGATTGTTAGCGATAAGACATATTTTAGCGCATAAATTGTTAATCAGTGACCACAAGTAAAGCATAAACAGTAAAAAAATATGGGAGCAAATTTTCAACATTGTGTTGGCCTAGAGGTTCCTATCCACTTTCTCTCAGGACATATAGTAATAATACAGAATCAATCTTAGATTAGGTATAGGTTGTAAGGATAATACAGATTGTTGGCTTTGGTTTTTTGTTGTTTTTTTTTCTTGTTAGTGCTGTATTTACTGTTAATATATGATGTAAACATACAATGTGGATGTAACCATTGGAAGCAATCATGTACATATTGTATATATTGTGTGGATTTGTAATATTGTTTTGAAAAATAATAAAAAAAAAGGATTATTGAAAAAAAAAAATTTGCGCTTATAAAGGTGATAGATTGACAGGGCGACAATGCAGACTTTTCGAAATTTACTGTGATACCTAGCCTGGAGCAAGTGTCGATAGTGCAGTCTCTGGCTCGCAGAAGGTGATGTCTGGTGGTAGCAGTGAGGAGCCAGTCGTCGAGATATGGAAACACCTGGAATCCTTGCCGTCTCAGGTGAGCGGTAACTACTGTCATACATTTGGTGGGGGCTGTGGTGAGACCAAAGGGCAGAGCTCTGAACTGATAATGGCTGGCTCCCAGCCGGAAGCGAAGGAATCTTCTGGAGCATCTGTCCATTTTGATGTGGTAGTACGCATCCTGAAGCTCTATAGAGCACATTCAATTGTCCTGACCCAGGAAGGGCAAAATGGACTGTAGCGTGACCATACGGAACTTCGTTCTTTGTATAAACCTGTTCAGTCTGCTGAGATCCAGAATGGGTCTCCAGTCCCCTGTCTTTTTTGGTACCAAAAAGAACCTTGAGTAAATTCCGGATCCTTGTTGGTCTGCTTGGACTTGCAGGATGGCCCTTTTTCTTAGCAGTTTTGAGACTTCTTGCACAGCTTGGTCCCTTAGATTGGGTGGAATGTCTGGAAGGGACTTGTTTGACCTTAAAGGGGTGCAAACAAAGGGAATTCTGCAGCCTCCGGATATGACTGACTGTACCCATTTGTCTTGTGTTATGTCTTGCCAGGCTCTTGGGTACAGTGATAATCTTCCCCCGACTGCCTCCAGAGGTGGGCAGCTGGGCAACCCTTCAGGGATGCTGGAAGGGCTTCTCAGAGCTGCAGATTCTCTGCAGCTCTGATTTTGCGTACCCCCTCTGCCACGAGGGTGGCATCTGTTACTGTTCCCTCCTCTGCCCCTGGATGGGAACTCACCCAGAGTGTCTGGCAAGGCTCCCTGGGATTTCCGGAACCACATCTTTCCACTCTTCTGATCCTTGGGATATGGTCTGGAAGGAGTGGAAAAACGGACTCCTACGGCAGAGAGAGTCTTGCCTTCCTGCTCACACCTAAGTAAGGGTATCTTTCACCTGTGATCCAAAGAGAGAGGAACCATCGAAAGGAGTGCTGGTGAAAGACGCTCTGAAAGTTACATATCCGCATCCAAGTGTGCCTCCTTAGGGCCACGCCTGTGCCTACGGCTCTACTCGCACCATCGGCTGTATACGAAATGAGCCTCATGGAGGAGTTTACCACTGAATTAAGAGTCGCCAGCTGGGAGGCTGCCTTAGCCTGGGCCCCCTCAGCTGATGGATCTTGGAGGGTATCTCCAAGCTCTTTCAGGAGATCCCTCTGAAGACGGGTAAAGTGGCACAGGTAATTCAGGGACCACATGGAAAAGGTCGCTGAAGAGAACATCCGCTTCCCATATCTGTCCATCGTCCTGGACTCCTTGTTAGGGGGATGGACAGATGAAGTTTCAGCCAACTCCTACAATGTGGCCGCTGCTACCACCATGGCATCAACGGGGACACCTTTGGTCAAGAACCGTTTGTCCTGCGGTGCAGTAATGAATTTGGTAGGTCTTCTAGGGATCGGTTCCACTGTGTCTGGAGCCGTCCACGCCTTCCGAGCCACCACAGACATCAGTGGGTCGAAAGGCGGAGACACCCAGGAGGTGTAAGGTCGGGATCCAAATGCGTCCAGGAATACCGACTCATCCTCGGAAGGGCTTAGGGCAGTCCAGTTCACCCTCTGACTAAGCATCTCAAGGATGTCTGAGAAGGAGATATCTTCAGAGGGGGATCTTGGGGACCCTTCAGACTCCTCTCTAAGAAGGTATCCGATGTGACAGACTCGGGGGGAGTCAACATGCTTCCTCTTGCATTTCCTCTTGCGAGGTGGCTCCTCTGAATGATCAGGGGAGGCCTCGAAAGAGGAGGATACACCCAAGGGGGTGTCCTGGAGCATTGGATCCCCATGCTTGGGGTCTGGAAGAGGGGCAGAGGCTGACGCAGGCACCCTAGGGGGAGGAGCCGATGGGGTCGATCGTGGGACTGACTCGGGGGCCAGTAAACTCATCACCTCAAAGGCGTCCCTGCCCGGACGCAGAGAGGGCTCCGGTTCCGAAGAAACCAGAACCCCTCCCCGCACCGAGGGGGATGGCTCCGAGGCAGATGTGGGAGCTGAGCTCACCTGAGCCGAAGCCCCAAGGGGGAGAGCGGGGTCGGACAAGGGTCCGATGCCACTTGCCCCCTCGGAGCCGATGAGGGAGTCTTGGCAGCCAGATCCCTCCACGGAAGGTACCATGGCAGGGATCGGAGCCGATGACGGAACCAAAGGAGAGGGTATCGGAGCCGACGGTTCCACGACTCGAACCCCAACGAACTCCGGCTCCGAGCTCAAAGGATGAGTTGGAGAAGGAATATCTACAGCTGTGGACGGAGCCGACACCTGATGAGGGGGGGATGGATAACATTTTGGTTAGGGCCTGCGATTTTAACAGCCTGACCACTCTTTCCAAGTCATGGTCCGAAAGTCTAGAGGACGGAGAAGAGTGGGATGAGCGATGACTATGCTGTGATTGGAGCAGAGGCAACTTCGGAGCTGAACGTATCCACTCCAGAGAAGGAGACCTGGATCTTTTCCGACTCTCAGACAGCTGCGAAGAACGTGTCGGAGCCGACTGGGAGGGAAGGACATCGGTTCCAGCCGGAGCCGAGATAGACTGTATGGCTTCACCCAACGACGGCTCCGAACTGGGAGCCGAAGGTTTAGGTGGCCTGGAAGATTTCACGGGCTGAGCTTTCGCCGGTGAATCTCAGGATCAATTTGTTTTTGCGCTCCTGCAGGACTCTTGGACCGAAAGCATGGCAAATCGAGCAAGAGTCCTGCAGGTGCACGGCGCCCAGACAATAAACACAGGAAGTGTGACCATCTGTCAGAGACATCTTCTGACAGCATGAGTCACACTTCTTGAATTTGGACAGTTTAGGATCCTTGGACATCCTGGAGGAAAACCAAGGACAAGAAACACACACAGAAAAGGTTAAAGTAACTAGCCACTAAGAATCACACTACAGTTACCACAACCAAACTACAAGTACTACTACAAACAAAACTATATTTAACTATCACTAAACACTAACAGTGATAATAAAAGATTTTATATATATATATATATATATATATATATATATATATATATATATATATATATATATATATATATATAGAGGAGATAGAGAGAAAAAGGTAATCCTCTAACTCAAATGGAAAACCTTTCTGAGGTAAGGAAAGGGAGAGAAGGGGGGAGGGGAAACTAACTTAAACAAGTTTCTTTGGGAGAAGTAATCAGGATCTAAAGAAAACTAGCCACAATACAACAGTCTAATCTAACAACTAAATCTACACTAAAACTAGCAGTTTTGACAAGAAAAATACAATAATAACAAAGTTTATACGACCTGAGCCAGTAGAACAACCTCGCAGCAGAAGTGGCAAACGAGATCTGGGTATCTAGCGCCAGGCATCATGGGATATAGGGGGGCCTCGAGCCAGTAAGCAGCTCTCGAGCTTTTGAAGATGGCCGAGTCGGAGCCGAGGATCGGCTCCGAACCTAACCAGCAAGAATGAAGGTGAGATAGACAACTTAACATCTGCTTTTGCTTCGGGCACCGCGCAGCAAGAAAGACTGAAGAAAATGGCATTGGTTGCAACTTTTATACCCCTGGCGCACTGACGTCAGGAAAGAGGCGACAGCAACCAATGCCGGACCAAGACTTTGGAACTCGGGCCGACTACGGGTTGCCTGCCAGCAGGATAACCCAAGTGTAATGACTGCAACAGTGAAACACGAATATCTGTGTCCAAGTGACAACCTATGAATTCTAGTGCATGAACTGGCTGAAGACTGTTTCTGGTAACTGACTGTGATCCCCATGGAACTTCACAGCTGCAGTAAGATATTCATGACCCTGGCAAAGTATGCTCTTGTAGAAAGGGTTGGGAGCCAATCATCCACATAAGAAAAGGCCTGAAACCCCTGCATCCGATTGTCAGGCTGCTATGACTGCCATGCATTTGGTGAACACCCGAAGGGTAGTGGTAAGACCACATATCAGAGCTCTGAATTTTTAATGATCGGTTCCCAGCTAGAAGCTCAGAAACCACCTGGAATAGCTGTTTATCTTCATATGATGATAGGCATCCTTGAAGCTGACACAGCACATCCAGTCATCCTTCCTGAGCAGAGGTAAAATGGACTGCAACCTGACCATCTGGAACTTAGTCTGTTTTACAAAGGGATTGAGCTTGCTCAAATCTATGATTAGTCTGATGTCCCTGTTCTTTGGAACCAAAGAGAATCCTGAGTAGACCTCATTAGTCTTGTGGGAACTCTTGGAAGACTCAATCTGTCAGCAGCTTCTGAATCTCAACAGCTGCTCCCTGTCTTTGATGGGATGGAAAGTCGGGATATCAGAGTGATTCAAATTTGGAAGTTCTCAAAATCGAATTGAATAGCCTCTGGATAATAATCAATACCAACGGGTACAAAGTGATGGCCTACCAAGCTTTCTGGTATAGATCCAAATGACCCCTGACTGCCAGAGCAGGGCAGACGGGCAACCCTTCATGATTGCTGAAAAGGCCCTCAAAAGAAAGCCCCATGGAATCCCTGATTCTGCAGACCATCCCTGCCTCATGTGCGGCATCCACTTTGGTTACCTCATCTGCTGTGGGGGGGGGGGGGCTCGGGAGGAGCATCTTGAAAAGACTGCTGTGGCTTCCAAAAGAAAAGATGCTTTCCCCCTTTTTGGTTAGTACAGCTGAGAGACAGAGAAACATACACTAATGACAGACATCTTTCTATCTTTCTCACGCCTGGTCAATGTGTCTAACTTTTGGGTCAAACAGTGAGGAGCTGTCAAAGGAAACATTAGTAAAAGACACCTTAAAGCAATCTGCAGTGTTACACAATCTCATCCAAATATGGCAACACATAGCAATGCAAATGTCAGTGGATTGGGAAGTTCCATCAGGTGCATTGGTTAGCAACCTCATGAAAATGTTGGCTATTCATTGCAAAGTAGACAAATGATCCTCTGGACACACTTCCAACATTGTGCCCCCTATGAAGTCTAATCAAGAGGGCTAAATAATTATGTGATTTCAGCATGAATGTAGCTGAGGCATAACAGTGCTTCACATAAAGGTCCAATGCCAGAGATTCCCTATTTAGGGGATGGACCAAGGAACTCTCTTCCGAACTGTCTTTCTTGGTGGCTGCCTCTGCCATCATAGCATCCAGAGCAAGAACCCTTACTCCAGTGTACCCAGTCTTTAGGAGGTGCAAGTATTATATCAGCCTTGTTTGGAATCACTATTACAGTACTGGGCTCATTCCACAGCCTCTGATACACCAGGTCAGTCAGTGTGTTTGAAGAGGGAACCACCCAGGACATGGATGGACCCACCCTGAAGGCCTCAAGAAGTACAAACTCCTCTGGAGATGGGTCTATTCTAGTCCACCTCTGGAGCTGGTGAAGAAGCTCCAAAAGATTGTCAAAGGAGGCATTGTCAGAGTTGGGTGGGGATATGGGGGAACCTTCTCCTTTCTAGAGGTCAGTATCCTATGTGATGGACTCCTCAGGTGGGTCCAGGTGCTTCCTCTCTTGTGCAGTCTGTTACTCAAGACTTCTCGCCCCAGAAATTCTGGGGACAGGACCGAAGAGACAGGAGTCTCGGGGGGGGGGGGGCAGCCTGGCAGCACACTGAGGAATGTCACAAGTGTCTATGTTAGAGAAGGGGGTGGCACTGTTGTATTCAACCATGCCCCGACCCGACTGGAGAACATCCTTACTATGACATCAAAAGCCAAAACCAAAGTGGGTCAACCAGAGCCACAGGACCTTGGCACTGAAGACCCCAAGGAAGTTCTGGACTCCAGCAGAGCTATGGCATGCCCCATTGCCGAGACAGGAGACGAGCTATCGAATGTGGATGCCCTGAATGGAAGGGATAACCCCAAAGTTGGAATCATCAAACCCAACTGACAGACACCCGCCTCAATGATTCTGCCCCAAGGTCTGTTAGGCTCCGACATGATCACAGTTGAGAAGACCAAGGCAGGAGACCGAGCAGCAACTGACCAAGCCATTAGCTCTGACCTGCTAGAAGCGAAGCATCCTCCTCAAATAGAAAGGGACTGGGGACACTCAATGCCAGAGAAGGTGCCTTCTCCAAAATTGGCACCGAAGGGTACTGGCTCTGAGCTTTTGAAGCTAATGAAGCCAAAAGCGTGAAGAGATCCAAGGGCCCTGGTACCACTGGATCTGGCAGACCAGAAGGTAAAGCAGAGGAAGGAGCCAAAGTGGAACACTTACAGTCCCCCTTTAGCAGACTTGGGGTCCTTGAATCTGGCCTGATGAGTGCAATCCTGCTTATCTCCCTTGCTATAAGGCTCAGAACTTCCCAAAAGGAGGAGGCCCTTCAACACCAACTTTGACCTCTTTTCATTTATGGCCTGAGTGTGGAAACCTTTGCAAATGGAGCAAGGTGACTCCAGATAGACTGCTCTAAGGTAGTACATGCATTTATCATGAGTGATTTGCAAAAGGCAACTTATGACCACATTCTACACGTTCTGAACCCCTTCGGATACATAACAAAACCTAAACACACACATACCAACAAAATAAAGTATGACACAAAAACTCAACTACTCCTCTAAAATAGGCACAAACTACTAACGGTAACTGTCAAGGAACACACAAAACACTCTAGGTGGGGAAAAGCCTGAAAACTAAGATGGGGTTGGAGGTTAAAATAATGGTCAAAGTGCTTGCCTCAAAAAAACAAGGCACAGGGTTTGATTCTCATCTTTGAAAGGGAAATTGGCTAGGCTTAAATTTGCCCACAGAGGCAATTAGCCTAGTACTTACCCATGAACCCTAACCAACTCTACCTAAAAACTACTTAAAACTATCACCTAAACCTAAACAAGGACACACTAAAAGGATACAGGATGAGGGAGCAAAAGCACACGAAAAATGAGCCAAAAAGGTTACACTACAGAGGAGCAATGACTATAGCTGCAGTCCAGGAATGGCAGCAAACTACATCCGAGTTTCTCTAGGTGAGTGAGGCATTATGGATGGAGGAGTTGGACCTTAACCGGCTGTAGTCTTGAAGAGTTGGCCAGAGTCGGATCCAATAACTCTAACAAGTTGAATTCAGATGGAAAAGACAACAATGGATCTTTTGTTTCTTCCTTTGTGTTGGTGTATAACATCGCCACTGCTCTGCTCTTAATCTCCTTAATCCTGTACCTGAAAAAAGCACAAAACTTCTCCAGGATTTGAGAAAAGAATATTCAAGTCTTGTTCAGGTCTTGTCAAATACACCAGTACATCAGCAGCAAACACCAGATATTTTCACCTCTTTACTCCCTTATCTTGTACCTCCTGATAATACACTTCCTAGAACAGGGAAAATGAAAGATTTGATCTAAGTGAGTGTTGTTCTCCCCTTCCCTCAAAAACTGCAAAGAAGGGCAAATATTCATATAAATTGCTTAAAACAATCAATTCACTGTCTTAATAAAGTGGTGCAAATTGCTTTAATACTGCTGCTATCTATGAAGATGGGAAAGTTAAGTAAGCTCAAAAGACTGGGGCACACCATAGGTATGGAGGTCAGCATGACATACAATTTCTAACAGACTGAGAAGCAGAGAACTAAAAATACCATAAATGTAAATGTTTGAGTGTATTCACTGTTGCAATTCTGAC
Organism: Protopterus annectens; assembly: GCF_019279795.1. Taxonomy (NCBI): domain Eukaryota; kingdom Metazoa; phylum Chordata; order Ceratodontiformes; family Protopteridae; genus Protopterus; species Protopterus annectens. Next base: position 918,957,664 of record NC_056727.1, on the reverse strand, counting down.
TTGTGGGATTTCCTGCCATGAAAGTCCTTGGCCGGACTTACTATCAGAGAAAACCTTTCCCCTCCCAAGCTGGCTGACACCCTGACCAACGTTAGTATTTTCAGGTATAAAGTGAGCCAGCCTGCATCATACCAGTATTTTCCTGTCCTATTCAAGAAGGAGCCCTAAGTGAACAGGAGGGAATTAATGAAGAGGACCCTAACAGCTAAGTAGCAAAGGGTGGCAACCCTTGGCTGGATTAGTTGGTTATTAGTAGGCTACCTCATATGTTAAAGGGACAGGAGGGAGGGAACGAAGACTGCAACAATGAATACACTTAAACATCCACATTTATGGCAAGTGTATACAACTGTACTATGTTCTTCATGTTTCGCTGCTGCAGTCCTGACTTGTGGGAAGACTCCCAAAGCTGAATTGAGGGAGGAAGGAGATTGCGGACAGGAAAGGATGCCTTGCACGATGGCAGTGGCAAATCCTGCTCTACACTTAGAAAAGGCTACCAAGTGGTAGTACTTTGTGAAAGTACGTACAGATGACCAGGTGGCTACATTCAAGAAGTCCTTAGTAAGGACCCCCTTCAAAAAAGCTGCAGAGATAGCTGTGGCCCTAGTGGAGTGCTACCTAATCATTTCAGGGGCCTTTTTGCCATGATGACTGTAGCAGAAAGAAATGCAGTGGGAGAACCATTTAAAGATGGTCTGTTTAGAAGTTGGCTTCCTCATAAAGTCAGAGTCAAAGGTAATAAACAGCTGGTCAGATTTTCTTACGGCTTTTGTTCTGTCCAGATAAAAGCAGAGCTGCCTGTGCACATTCAAGGAATGAAGTATTCTTTCCCCTTTGTTCTGATGGTTGGGGAAGACCGCAGGCAGATGAATGGCTTGGTTTAGAGAAGTACCAGTGACCACCTTGGGCATGAAAGGTAGATTAGTTTTGAGGGAAACCCTGTCTTGGTGGAAGACAATAAATGGTTCCACTGCCATGAGGGCCTAAAAACTCAAGATACCCTCCTGGCTGAGGTGATGAAAAAGTACAGTTTTGTACCTACCATAAATGTAGATGTTCGAGTGTATACCCTGCTGCAGTCATCACACTTGGGTTATCCTGTCGTGAGGCGGTCCCGCAGTCGGCCTGAATTCCAAAGTCTTGGTCCGGCGTCGGCTGCTGTCACTTCTTCCCTGACGTCAGTGGGCCAGGGGTATATAAGAGGCATCCAACGCCATTTTCTTCAGTTTTTCTTGCCCCAGATGTCAGGTGCCCCCCCCAAAAGGTGGTCAGTAGATAGTACCAATAATAAAAGTTTAGCACAAACTAAACATCCCTCCAGCTATAAGCAAATACACCACAAAGGTTGTATCAGATTTTAAGGTATTGAAAGGTTTCAGTTAGGTCAGAGGGGATGGAGGGAGGGCAACCTGGACTGCAGCAGGGTATGCACTCATTCGAACATCTACATTTATGGTAGGTACAAAACTGTACTATGTTCATCGTGTTACCCTGCTGCAGTCATCACACTTGGGTTGAATCCTAAAGCTAAGGATGGGAGGTGGAGTCAAACAGGGTTAGAGGAGGCTAGAAGGCCCTGCAAAACTGCAGTGACGAAGCCAGCTCTAGACTTAGAATAAAGTGGTAAGTGATAGTGTTTGGTGAAGGTGTGTACTGAACTCCAAATTGCAGCTTCCAGAATATCCTTGGTTGGCACCCCCCTGAGGAAGGCTGTAGATGCAGCTGCTGCCCTGGTGGAGTGGGGCCTTATGCTAGCAGGAACTGGTTTTCCATGATGGGTGTAGCAAAAACATATGCAATGTCCTATCCATTTGGAAATGGTCTGTTTTGAGATAGCCTTTCCTTGTGATGCTGTAGCATAGGATACAAAAAGCTGGTCAGATTTTCTGAAAACCTTAGTTTTATCCAAGTAGTAACGTAGTTGCCTGAGAATGTCCAAGGAGTGCAGGAGTCTTTCTCCTTTGTTCTGTGGATTTGGGAAGAAGGTGGGTAAATGGATGGTTTGATTTAGAGCCACACTGGATACCACCTTAGGCATAAAGGAGGGGTTAGTTCGTAGAGAAACTCTGTCTTGATGAAAAATGAGGAAAGGCTCTACTGTCATTAGTGCCTGTAGCTCTGAGACTCTTCTAGCTGAAGTAATTGCTAGCAGCAGGGCAGTCTTCCATGACAAACTGTAAATCAGCTGAGAAAGCTGGCTCAAAAGGTGGCAGCGTAAGTTTTTCCAAAACAAAGTTGAGGTCCCAAGTTGGTGTTGGTGCTGTCCTGGGAGGCCTAATGTTTTTGGCCCCTCTGAGGTACTGCCTTAGAAGTGGATGTGAAAATAAGGGAGGATCCATGTTGTAGTGAGCTGAAATAGCTGAGGCGTGGATTTTAATAGATGAAAAAGAAAGTCCTTTGTGTAACATCTCAATTAAATATTGTAGAATCTGAGGTATGACCGGCTCAAGGGTATTTTGGCCTTTAGCTTGGTCCCAGGCACAAAATCTTTTCCATTTGTCTGAGTAGGCTTTCCTGGTGCTGGGCCTCCTGGCCTCCAGAATGACATCCATAACAGCTTGTGAAAGAGGAGCTGGCTGGTTGCTTAGGTGATTTGCCATGCAGTCAAATTTAAGGTTTTGAGCTGGCTGTGTAGAATCTGACTGTCTTGCTGTGTGAGCAGATGAGGAATTTGTGGTAAAATCCATGGTGGGCCGTGGGCCATGTTCCTTAGTAGTGGGTACCAGTGCTGGTGTGGCCAGTCTGGGGCAATGAGTATCATTCGGGGTCTCTCCATCCTGACTTTCAGCAGCACCTTTGTGAGAAGGGGCAATGGAGGAAAGGCATATACTGTCAGCATTTTCCAAATGAATGAGAGTGCGTCCACTTTCCAAGCTTGATGGTGAAATGTCCTGGTGCAAAATTTTGATAGCTGATAGTTTTGGGGTTGGCAAACAGGTCTATGTCTGGGCGCCCCCATTTTTGAGTTATCATTGCAAATACTTGTGGATCCAGTTTCCACTCGTGGGGATCCATGATGTTCCTGCTTAGGTCGTCTGCCAATGTGTTCTTTTTTCCTGGCAGGAATTGAGCTTGTAATTGAACTTGGTAAGCCAGTGCTGTGTTCCACAAGGTCATTGCTTGCCTGCATAGAGGGTAGGAGTGTGTACCCCCTTGCTTGTTTATGTACCACATTACTGTGGTGTTGTATGTCCTTATTATAAGCTTTCCTAGATGTAAGAGGGCCTTGAAGGCTGTCAGAGAATTCTGTACAGCTAGCATTTCTTTTTGATTGATGTGCAGACTTCTTTGATCTGCAGTCCACATGCCTTGAATGCACTGTCCTGCCATGTGTGCCCCCCAGGCATAGTCCGATGCATCTGTTGTCATAGTTTGCCTGGCTGGGGGGTAAGGTGAAAGGCTGACTCTTGTTGAGGTGACATGCCTGTGACCACCATAGAAACTCCTGTTGAAGGCAGGGAATGAGAGATATCATTGTTTCCAAGCTGTGGCTGTGTTGAGTCCATACGCTTTTCAGGTACCATTGTAATTTCCTCATATGCAGTTTTGCAAATGGTATTAGTAGTATGCAAGATGCCATGAAGCCCAAGGCCTGCAGAATTTTTCTTGCAGGGAGTTGGGTCTTTGTTGCCATTATTTTGAAGTATTGAGTTAGTTGTAGTTGTTTGTCTGGCATCAGATAAGCCATCTGGGCCGTTGTATTCAAGCTGGCACCCAGGAATGTCATATTTTGTGAGGGCACCAGTTTTGATTTCTTTTCGTTTACTGTGTACCCTAGGCAACTTAGAAGGTGTTTTACAAAAGCCAGACGTTGTAAGAGAATGTCTGCTTGGATGAGGCAGTCGTCCATGTATGGGTATATTTGAATTCCTCTTTGTCTGCAGTATGCAATTACTGGTGCCAGGCATTTTGTGAAAACCCTGGGCGCAGCAGATAAGCCAAATGGCAATGCAGACAATTGGTAATGGGTTGAACCTGCAATGAAACTGAGGTATCTTCTGCAATTTTGTCTGACAGGGACATGCAGGTATGCCTCCTTGCCTCCTTGAGGTCCAACGTTACTAGCCAAGCTTTCTTGCCCAACATGGGAAGAAGCTGCTGTAGTGTTAGCATCTTGAATTTGGGTACTTGCAAGAAGGTGTTTAGAATCGAAAGGTCCAGAATGGGTCTCCAAGCCTTGTCCTTTCTGGGGACTAGAAAGAGCCTTGAGTAAAATCCTTGGCCTTGCTCCTGTGTAGGTACCAGTTGAATGGCTCATGTCCATGAGAGCTGTAATTTGTTTTTGTGCCTCTATCCATTGATTTTGTGGCAGGTTTGGCATTCCTTTTATCCTTGGCAAGGTGTGGAAATGGAATCTGTATCCCTGTGAGATAATGTCTAGGACCCATTTGTCCTTTGTGATGATGCGCCAGTTGTCTGCAAAAAGTGCTAATTTTCCTCCCAAGGGAGCTGCCAAGAGAGCTTTGCTTGGCAGTTTGAGGTTCAAGTCATTGTGTTTGTCTTCTAGTAGTTTGGGACCTGTCTTCTCCTCCCTTCTGTGCTGCAGTGCCCCATTGGCGAGGTTTGTAAGGGATTTGTGCTTGGCCTCTGCCCCTTGGGCGTCTGTATTTACCCCTCTGTGGGTCTGTCAGAAGCTGGAAAGGACCATTTTTTTGTTGGCCAATTTCTGCTGAAGCATGGGGGCTGTACCTGTAAGAAATCTTGGACCGTCTGCATAGATTTTGCCTTATCCTCCATTTTCTTTAAAACCTCTTCTGCTTTAACTCCAAATAAGACATCCTGCTGTAAGGGTGCATCTAGTAACTTTGCTTTAACATTATCAGGCAGAGATTGTTCCTTTAACCAAGCATGCCTACGTATAACAGACCCAGTAACAGCTGCTCTACAGGAAGCTTCCAAGGAATCAAATCCACATTGTAAAGTATGTTTGCCCACCTGTTCAGCTGCATGCAACAGATCCTGCATTTCCTTGAATTCAGACTGTTGAGGGTGCGTGCTCATCTTTTGTTTTATTTGAGACATTAGGAATTGCTGGTATTTCAGCATGTGAAATTGACAATTTAGTGCTCGCATAGCTAGAGTAACTGAGGTGTAAACCTTCTTCCCTCACCTATCTAGTGCTCTGGAGTCCCTTTCAGAGGGTACAGGATTTTTAGCCATAGAAGCCTTAGCCCCTTTGGGACCCTGGGAGATTGTCTCTGGGTCAGCAACAGGGCTTTTGTAAAGGAATTTGTGTGAGTCAGGCACTCCACCATATCTGTCTGGTTTGGCTGGAGCAGGAGGCAGAGAATCTGGATTTAGACTAGATTCTAAGTAAACATCATCCACAATGTCTAAAACTGGAGGGATAGCAAGTGGTCTGTGCTGGGGGAGTAAAAGAAACTCTCGGAGCCTTTTCTTTGAGTCAGAGTAGTCCTGACCTTCCCAGTGGAAATGTTCCCTCATGGTATGCAAGGTTTCCCCAAAGGAATAGTCTTCAGGGGGAGAAGCTGAGGGAATGGAATCTTCAGCATCAGAATCTTCAAAAGGGGGAAAGGAGTAATCCTGTTCCTCAGAGGAGCCTGAGAAAATAGACACTTGATCAGAGGAGGCATAATCCTCCTCTTGTCTAGGCCTTTTGTCTGGGGGGGGATTGGGAACCCCTGATTAAAGAAATCAAATCTTCAGCCATTTTAAGCATCTGTTTCTTAGGCATGGGGCCTTGAAATGGAGACTGATGTGCAGTCTTTTTTTGGTTTTAGAGGAGTCTTAAGCTTAGCATAAGATACAGATGCCACTCATGGGTCCATTAGGTTTCTGCTGAGGTGATCTGCTAGAGCATTTTCAACCCGAGGAAGGTATTGTGCCTTGAGGTGCAAGCCCGAGAGAGAGTGCAGTTTCCCAGATTTGCATCCAAGGGCAGCACAGGGGATAAGAATGTGTGCTTCACTGTTTATGTACTACATGACTGCGGTATTCTCTGTTTTTTACTAATAGGACAACTGGTTCCCATTTTTCTTTGGAGGCTATCAGGCCTTTTTGCACTTCCATAAGTTTTTTCCAACTGATGTGTCTGTCCTTGAACTGAATTCTCCCACTTCCCTTGGGATTGGAGTTTTTGAAAATGGGCCCCCAGGCTTTCTCTGAGGCATCCGTGGTGACAACTTGGCCCTGTGGTGTGAAACTGAAGGGAAGGCCCAAAATTTGGGTACAAGCCTGTACCCACCTTGCAAACTCCTGTTTTAGTCAAGGGATCAGTTGTATCTTGGTTTCAAGGGACTGACAGCTCTGGCACCATACATTTTCGAGGTACCACTGAAGCTTCCTCATGTGCAGCCTGACCAGGAGAACCATGAGATTACATGAGGTCATATATCCCAGTGCTTGGAGAAACTCTATTGCTGGGATACAATTTCTTTGCTGGATTTTTTGGAAGCAGTTTGTCAGAGAGGAAACTATCTGGAGGGAGGAAGGCCTTCTCAAGTGAAGTGTTCAGGAGTGCCACCAGAAAAACTATCCTTCTGGTTGCTGCAGTGTTGGATTTCTGGAGATTTATTGTGAATCCCAAGGAGGACAGGGTGTCTTGGGTGAATTTCAGGTCCCTGAGGAATTTTGACAAATCTGTGACCTTTATCCGACAGTTGTCCAGGTAGTGGTATATTTGGACACCCTCTGGTCCTGCAGAAAGCAACTGTGGGTGCTAGACACTTTTTGAAACCCTTGGAGCAGTAGATCAGACAAAGGGCAGAGCTGAAAATTGATAGTGACTGGAGCCTGGCCTGAAGCAAAGATAGCTTCTGTGAGACTTTTGAATTGGAATGCGCAGATAGGCATCTTTTAGGTCTAGTGAGACCATGAAGACCTGAGGGGTTATCATAGCTAGCAGTTTTTGAAGAGTCAACATTTTGAACTTTGGAACCAAAAGAAACAGGTTGAGGTTGGACAGGTCCAAGACTGGGCACCAAGAGCCCTCCTTCCTGAGAACCAGGAATAGCCTGGAGTAGAAAACTTTTCTTTTTTGATTTTCTGGAACTGGTTCCACAACTCTCTGAGAACACAAGATTTGATTTTAGGCCAGGGCCTCTGACCTTTGATTTTGTGGAACACCTGGATAGCTTGAGTATTTTAAAGGCTCTTTGAGGGTGAGTTTGTAACCATATGAAATAATGTGCAGAACCTATTTGACTGAAGTAATATGGGTTCAACTTTGTTTGAAGAGTGACAGCCTTCCTCCTAGTCTTGGGGAGGGGGGCAGGTTGGATGAGTCATAGCTGCTCTTTGGCAGGGGCTTGGGACCCAGAAATCCCTTGCCTAGGGGCCTCTGAAGTCCACTGCCTGCTTCTTTGCAGCTGTTGCTGCTGCCTATGGGTCCTATCCCACTGTGGGGTCTTCTGTCTACCCCTAGACTGGGAGGGAAATGACCAGTGTTTAGTTGGAAAGTTCCTACTAAACTTAGGAGGCTGTACCTGGAGGAAGTCCTTCACAGTTTGCTTAGGCTTTGCTTTGTCCTCAATCTTTTTGAGAATGCCTCTGCCTCAGGGCCAAAGAGAACATTTCTGTCAAGGGGGGCATCCAGTAGGGTTGATTAAACATGGTATGGGAGAGATTGTTCCCCAAGCCATGCATGCCATCTAATAAATGAGCCCATGGCAGCTGCCCTGCAAGAAGCTTCCATGGCATCATAACCACAGTGTAATGAAAAGAGGCGACAGCAACCGACGCCGTACCTAGACTTTTGAATTCTGCCTGACTGAGGGTAGCCTGCCAGCAGGATAACCCAAGAGTAATGACTGCACCAGTGAAACATGATGAACATCCACAGTGTAATGAATGTTTAGCTACCCGAGCACTGGAATGATAGATATCTAGGAGCTCTTTGGAAAGGTTCTACCCTCTACTGAGGTGACCTTGTGTCTGACCTAATCTAAAATGGTTTGCCGATACTTGATCATATAAAATTGACAGTTGAGGGCCTTCATAGTAAGGTGGCGGATGTATATACCTTTTTCCCAAAACTATCAAGGGCCCTACTTTCTTTATCTGTAGATAAACGGCTCCTGGATGAACTGGCTTTAGCCCCTTTGGGCCCTGGGGTGACCACCTCAGGGTAAACCACAAGATTTAAAAAAAAATATCTGTGGGAGTCTTGTACCCTACACAGCCTGTCTGATTTATGTAAGGCAGGGAGAAGGGAATCAGGATTTAAGGAGGAATCATGGAAAACATCTTCCACTATCTCTAAAATGGGTGGAATAGCCGTAGTTTGTGGTAATGTGTGTTCAGGTAAATCCAGGAACTCTGTAACTCTCTTCTATGACTGGGGACAATCTTGTGCCTTGCACTGAAAATGCTGTCTCACAGCATGGACCGTCTCTCCAAAGTTGAAATCCTCTGGTGGTGGTGGTGGGGGGGGGGGCAGAGGGTAGGTTCTCCTCTGAATCAGACTCTTCATAGAGTGTATAGGAGAGGGCCTCATCCAGCCCAGACTCCTCTAGGTCTGAATCTTCCTCTGATTGAAAAGGAAAGTACAGTTTTGTACCTACCATAAATGTAGATGCTCGAGTGTTCACCCTGCTGCAGTCATCACACTTGGGTTATCCTGTCGTCAGGCGGTCCCGCAGTCGGCCGGATTTCCAAAGTCTTGGTCCGACGTCGGTTGCTGTCGCCTCATCCCTGACGTCAGTGCGCCAGGGGTACATATATTGCAACCGACGCCATTTTCTTCAGTTTTTCTTGCCCCAGATGTCAGGTGCCCACAAAAGGGTGATCAGAATTAGTACCAAATGGTGTGAACACTGCACAAACACAAAATCCCTTCAGCTATAAGCAAATACATCAGTAAGGCATAGCACAGATTTAGCCAGTAGATCAGAGGGGATGGAGGGAGGGTAACCTGGACTGCAGCAGGGTGAACACTTGAACATCTACATTTATGGTAGGTACAAAACTGCACTATGTTCATCGTGTTACCCTGCTGCAGTCATCACACTTGGGTTGAATCCCAAAGCTAAGGTAGGGGGGAGGTATCATAGAGGGTTAGTGGAGGCAATGAGGCCCTGCAGAACTGCAGTGGCGAAGCCCGCCCTGGACTTAGAGTAAAGAGGTAAGTGATAGTGTTTGGTGAAGGTTTGTACAGAACTCCAAGTTGCAGCTTCTAAAATTTCCTTAGTAGGAACCCCCCTTAGAAAGGCTGTAGAGGTAGCTGTTGCCCTGGTAGAGTGGGATCTAATGGTAGGAGGAACTGGTTTCCCATGATGAGTATAACAGAACCGTATGCAATGGCCTATCCATTTCGAAATGGTTTGCTTGGATATAGCCCTCCCTTGAGAAGCTGTAGCATAGGATACAAAGAGCTGGTCAGTTTTTCTGAAAGCCTTAGTTTTACCCAAGTAGTAACGAAGCTGTCTGTGAATGTCCAAGGAATGCAGGAGTCTCTCACCTTTGTTCTGTGGATTGGGGAAGAAAGTGGGTAGGTGGATGGTTTGATTTAAAGCTACACTGGAAACCACCTTAGGCATAAAGGAAGGATTAGTTTGTAGAGACACTCTGTCTTGATGAAAAATGAGGAAAGGTTCCACTGCCATTAGTGCCTGTAATTCTGAGACTCTCCTAGCTGAAGTTATTGCCAGGAGCAGGGCAGTCTTCCAAGATAGGAACTGAAGGTCTGCAGAGAAAGCTGGTTCAAAGGGAGGTAACATTAGTTTTTCCAGAACAAAGTTGAGGTCCCATGTTGGTGTAGGAGCTCTTCTAGGTGGTCTAATGTTTTTTGCCCCTCTGAGGAACTGCCTTAGAAGAGGAGTTGAAAATAAAGGTGGATTTGTGTCGTAGTGAGCTGAAATAGCTGAAGCATGGATTTTAATTGAGGAAAAGGAAAGTCCTTTGTGCAACATCTCAGCTAAATACTGTAGAATGTGAGGCACGTGAGGTTGAGTTGTGTCTTGGCCTTTAGCTTGGTTCCAGGCACAAAACCTTTTCCATTTGTCCGAGTAAGCCTTCCTGGTGCTTGGCCTCCTGGCTTCCAGAATGACATCCAGAACTGCTTGTGAAAGAGGAGCTGGTTGGATGTTTAATAGATTTGCCATGCAGCCAGATTTAAGGTTTTGAGCTGGCTGTGTAGAATCTGTTTGTTTTGTTGAGTGAGCAAATGGGGTATTTGAGGCAATATCCATGGTGGGCTGTGAGCCATATTCTTCAATAGCGGGTACCAGTGCTGGCGTGGCCAGTCTGGGGCTATGAGAATCAGTCGTGGTTTCTCCTTTTTGACCTTCTAAAGAACCTTTGTGAGAAGAGGTAATGGAGGAAAGGCATATGCTGTCAGGTTTTTCCAACTGAAGGAGAGAGTGTCCACTTTCCAAGCTTGATGGTGGAATGTCCTTGTACAAAATTATTCAGTTGGTAGTTTTGAGGACTGGCAAACAGGTCTATATTTGGAAGGCCCCATTTTTGAGTTATCATTGTAAATATTTGTGGGTCTAGTTTCCACTTGTGGGGATCTTTGATGTTTCTGCTTAGGTCGTCTGCCAATGTGTTTTTCTGTCCTGGCAGGAATTGAGCTCGTAACTGGGCTTGGTAGGCCAGAGCTGTGTTTCATAAGATCATTGCTTGCCTGCAAAGAGGGTAGGAACGTGTGCCCCTTTGTTTGTTTATGTACCACATTACTGTGGTGTTGTCCATCTTTATTGCAAGTTGTCCTAGATGTAGTAGATCCTTGAAGGCTGTCAGAGCTTTCTGTACAGCTAGCATCTCTTTTTGATTTATGTGCAGTTTTCTTTGTTCTGCAGTCCATAGGCCTTGAATGCATTGTCCTGCCATGTGTGCCCCCCATGCATAGTCTGAAGCATCTGTTGTGATAGTTTGCCTGGTTTGGGGCAAGGTGAAAGGCTGACCCTTGTTGAGGTGACATGCCTGTGACCACCATAGAAATTCCTGTTGAAGGCAGGGAATGAGAGATATCATTGTGTCCAAGCTGTGGCTGTGTTGAGACCATACGCTTTTTAGGTACCACTGTAATTTCCTCATATGCAGTTTTGCAAATGGTATTATCAGAATGCAAGATGCCATGAAGCCCAAAGCCTGCAGAATTTTTCTTGCAGTTAATTGGGTCTTTGTTGCCATTGTCTTGAAATATTGAGTCAGTTGTAGATGCTTGTCTGGTATAAGATAAGCCTTCTGGGCCGTTGTGTCCAAGCTGGCACCCAGGAATGTCATTTTTTGTGAGGGTACTAGTTTTGACTTCTTTTCGTTTACTGTGTACCCCAGACAATTTAGTAGATGCTTCACAAAAGCCAGATGATGTAAGAGAATGTCTTTGCTTTCTGCTTGCATGAGGCAGTCATCCAGGTATGGATATACTTGAATTCCTCTTTGTCTGCAGTATGCAATTACTGGTGCCAGGCATTTTGTGAAAACTCTGGGCGCAGTAGATAAGCCAAAGGGCAGTGCAGAGAATTAATAATGGGTTGAACCTGCAATGAAACGGAGGTATCTTCTGCAACTTTGTCTGATAGGGACATGCAGATATGCCTCCTTGAGGTCCAACGATACTAGCCATGCTTCCTTGCCCAACATGGGAAGTAGCTGCTGTAGTGTTAGCATCTTGAATTTGGGAACTTGTAGGTAAGTGTTTAGAATTGAAAGGTCTAGAATTGGTCTCCAAGCATTGTCCTTTCTGGGTACTAGAAAGAAACATGAGTAAAATCCTTGGCCTTGCTCTCGAGCCGGTACCCGTTGAATGGCTCTCATGGCCATGAGAGCTGTAATTTGTTTTTGTGCCTCTGCCCATTGATTTTGTGGCAGGTTTGGCATTCCTCTTTTCATTGGCAAGGTGTGAAAGTGGAATTTGTATCCTCATAAAATTATGTCTAGGACCCATTTGTCCTTTGTGACCATGTGCCAGTTGTCTGCAAAAAGTGCTAGTTTTCCCCCTAAGGGGGCTGTCAAAAGAGTTTTGCATGGCCAGCTGAGGTGCAAGTCATTGAGTTTGCCTTCTGGTGGGTTGAGACCTGTCTTCTCCTCCCTTCTGGGTTGTAGTGCCCCATTGGCGAGGTTTATACTGGGCTTGTGGTTGTCCTCTGCCCCTTGGGCACCTGTATTTACCCCTCTGAGGTATGTCAGTGGCTGGAAAGGACCAATTTTTTGTTGGCCAGTTTCTGCTGAAGTGAGGGGGCTGTACTTGTAGAAAATCTTTGACTGTCTGCATTGATTTTGCCTTATCTTCCATTTTCTTTAAAACTTCTGCTTTAACTCCAAAAAAAACATCCTGCTGTAAGGGAGCATCTAGTAGTTTTGCTTTAACATGATCAGGTAGACTTTGTTCCTTTAGCTAAGCATGCCTACATATAACCGATCCAGTGACAGCTGCTCTGCAGGAAGCCTCCAAAGAATCAAACCCACATTGTAAGGTATGTTTGCCCACCTGCTCAGTGGCGTGCAACAAATCCTGTACTTCTTTCAATTCAGATTGTTGGGGGAGGGAGGTTATCTTTTGTTTTAACTGAGAGATTAGAAATTGATGATACTTAAGCATATGAAATTGACAATTTAGTGCCCTCATAGCTAATGTGGCTGAGGTGTAAACCTTTTTCCCCCACCTGTCTAGTGCTCTGGAATCCCTCTCAGAAGTTACTGGGTTTTTAGCCATGGAAGCCTTAGCCCCCTTGGGACCCTGGGAGATAGTTTCTGGGTCAGCTACTGGGCTTTTGTAAAGAAATTTGTGGGAATCAGGTACTCTGTAGTATCTGTCAGGCTTAGCCGGAGCAGGAGGAAGAGAGTCTGGGTTGACACTGGATTCTAAATAGACATCATCCACAATGTCCAAAACAGGTGGGATGGCTAGAGGTCTGTGTTGGGGGAGTAAAAGAAACTCTCTGAGCCTTTTCTTGGAATCAGAGTAGTCCTGACCTTCCCAGTGAAAATGTTCCCTCATAGTGTGTAAAGTTTCCCCAAAAGAGTAGTCTTCAGGAGGGGAAGCTGAGGGAATAGAATCCTCAGCATCAGAATCTTCATAAGGAGAGAAGAAATAGTCTTGGTCCTCAGAGGAATCCGAAGAAATAGACAGTTGCTCAAAGGAAGCAGAATCTTCCTCTTGTCTAGGCCTTTTGTCAGGAGGGGGCTGAGAACCCCTGATAAGAGAAATCAAATCTTCAGCCATTTTGAGCATCTGTTTCTTAGGCATAGGACATTGAACAGGAGACTGAAGTGTAGTCTTTTTAGATTTAGAAGGAGTTTTCTACTTAGAAAACGTTTTGACTGTGAGAGCCGTCGGTCTGAAAACGCCTTCAGAAACCGATGGCGTTTCAGAAGCACCGACATCCTTAGAAGGTAAATAGTCAGAAAGGCCTGAAGTAAAAGGCTGCGTCGGCCTAGTACATTCCGTCAAAGTATCTGTAGCGGTCTTGGGTTCCAGAACTGCGGTAGTCAGGGGCTGCGTCGGAGCCTCACTGAGAACCGGAGACCAGATCAACCGAGGCCTCGGAATCTGGCTTAGGCCTGGGCTGTCGTAGCTCCGATGGCATGTTATAGTTACATTTTCTACCAAAATAGTGTTGTGCGAAATCAAATCGTATTTTAATAGTACGCTTATTAAACCTAGCACAAAATCGACAAGAAGTGACGTCGTGATCAGGGCCTAGGCAAGGTATGCAGTAAGAATGAAAATCCTTATGAGGTATTTGCTTCCCACAAGAAATGCAATTGTTAACTTTTTCTGACATCGGTCTGAGGCAAGAAAAGTTTCCCCAACAGGGTACTTAGCTTTATAGAAGACTTCGGTCTGAAATTCGAATTCGACAATCTCAGGAGTCGGCCGACCGGCACTTGCGAACTGCTTCTGCTTCAGGCACCACGCGGCAAGAAAGACTGAAGAAAATGGCGTCGGTTGCAATATATGTACCCCTGGCGCACTGACGTCAGGGATGAGGCGACAGCAACCGACGTCGGACCAAGTCTTTGGAAATCCGTCCGACTGCGGGACCGCCTGACGACAGGATAACCCAAGTGTGATGACTGCAGCAGGGTAACACGATGAACATCTGGGAAAACTTCAGAAGGCGCATCCCTTTTCCTTTTCCCTGGTGGGGCATCCCCCTTGGCCTGTCTTGACCTAACAGTAGAAATCAGTCCTCAGCTAGTCTTATCAAACCCTGTTGGGATCCCTGTAAAAAGGAACCAACAGGCCTAGACAAAAGCCCAGTCACAGTACCTTTTTTGGGGTGTCTTTGGCCTTGGCCTAAGGGTGTCTAACAACCTGGGGCCTGTCTCTTGAGAGTGGTGAGGAAGCACCAGTGTAGGTCGATGCCTTGTTTGGACATCACTGGTAGGAAAATGCACTTTGGAACCCAAGGGCTGTTGAGCAACCTTGGACCCGACTGACAAGCCATATGGAAGAGCTAGCGAAGAAGTAGATGGGACAGATTGCATATTGGACTCTGAATGGGTCTCTAAAGAGGCCTGCGTCACAGACACTGAAGGGGAGCTGCAAAAGCACCTCACCTTCTTCAACAGTCAAAAGCCTAGAAGGAGAGGCAAATGCAAATGGTTGTTATCTGAAGACCTAAGCTTTTGTTTCTTTTCTTTATCTTTCTTATACTTAGGAATGCTGTCAGACGTGAATGAGAAGATTCTTGACTAAGGAATCTCGCTAAAAACTCAGCCCTACACCTAATAGTCCTAGTGTTAAAATGATCACAAAAACGGCAACTTGGGACGTTATGTTCTTGACCTAAAAACAGGGAACACAAAGGGAGTGAAAGTGTCTATGTGGGATTTGCTTACCACAACCGACAAAATTACTTACTTTACAAACTTAAAAAAACTACTCACACAGGAGTGTTCAGAAACCGACAACAATTACAAACTGAAAAACACCACAAGAGAATGCTTCACGGAAGAGCTTTGACGCAACAAACAAATACTAAGCGCTTTCACCCATTCTGATGAAGCCCAGGAAATAGAGTGGGTGGAAGCGTAGTATTTGTTTGTTACGTCAATAAAGCTCTTCTGTGAAGCATTCTCTTGTGGCAATTTTCAGTTTGTCATTGTTGACAATTATTTACTTTACCTGACATGACAAAGGAAAAGAATGGATAGCCTCAATGGGGTACTTACCTTTCAGACGACTTCTCTTTGGTGAGGACCGACTGATGCACCTGGACACTGCTTCGGGCTCCGATGGCAAGAAAAGACTGATATCATGATGCAGGCTGTCTCCCTTTATACCAGAGTGTACTGACCTTGTTCAGGGTGTCAGCCAGCCTGGGAAGGGAAAAAGAGTCTTCTCTGGTAGTTGGCCTGGCCAAAGGCTTTCACAGCAAATCCCACAAATCAAGACTGCAAAAGTGAAATATGAAGAACATCTAAAGAAAGGGAAGTAACTTTGTCTCCTCACACAGAAATGCTAATGGATGTACATCACAGAGAAAAGCTAACAGATGTACATCAAAACTTTGGGAGACCATACAGCATTTAGCTGCAGCAGAAATAAAATTATATCTACATCTAGCATGTAAAAATTTGGCTTTCTTAAATTTGAAGAAGGGAAAGAGTGTTTGTGCATTCATGAGTTATAAACTGGCAGACTGGACAGGTAGACAAAAAGAACTTGAGAGGATACAGACTCTATACTTCCAAGGCTGAAGCTTAAATTTCCTAGACCAGTGTTGATTTGTTTGCCATCATTAGACCAGTGTTGATTTGTCTGCCGTCATTTGCCTTAAGGGAGACTATTTCATATTCTCTGTGGATCCCTGGCAATATAATATAACTGTGGATAAAAATGGATTCTGTATGACATGGACTTCTCTGAAGAAACACAGCATAAATAAGCGGCCTTCCAGCTTGCTGATACAATGGAAGTATAAAATGTTTTACTTTGTACAGTTGAAGGTATTTATTTAAGATTTTCTCTTTACCCCCTAATCCCACATTGCACAGCCTCAGGCTGTTCTCCCTGGCTTCTGAGCTCGGTTATTCCTGAATATCATGGACGTGGCCTGAAGCTTGATGCAGTATCTACTTTGGAGGGCTTTTTAATGTTTTCTATTGATTTTCGCATTCATTTTAAACAAAATAATTAAGATCTGGAGGGTAAAGCGTAAGCTCATTAAAGTTAGAATTTAATGTATATGCCCAAGACATAAAACATGTTTTACATTTAACATATAAAACAAGGAACCAACAAAGAGCTGGCAGGCTAATGCTGATATCAACAGCTATGAAAAGAAATCTGTGGGCTCATCAAGTCATATTGAGCTTAAATTAACTATATACTTATAATGCACACAGCAAAACAAATCAGGATATTACGAAACAGAAAGGATTTTGGCAAAGGAACTCAAGCTGGTTGTAATTTTTGTTTCACACATCAACATAAACAGGTTCTCTGTAATAAGCAACACTGGGGAGAAAGAGGTAACGGCATACATTCAGTACTGTGAATGTTTCCATGGGAGACAGAGGGCTAGGGGTGTTCTTAAAACTGTAAGTGTGTTGACTTTGGAACTTCATAAAATGTTACCTGAACTGTCTGGTGAAGTTGCTTGCACTGAAAGATGGAATAAGGGCACTAGGTTACAGATTTAAAAGGTGTAATTGTTAGGGTAAATGGATGCTTAGTGGTCATGCAATAAATGAACAATCAAGAGAGATGAAGACATTAAATCTGTGCATTGAAGAAGACTTACAAGATTACATAGGGTTCACAGTGCTACTGAACCCAGAATGGTAGTGAAATTGAACTCACTTTCAAGATACAAGTTTTTGTTTACTACTGTAAATGTTTAACTGGCTTGCTTGATGGTTTTATCACCCTTAAATGGAAACCATGTTTAAAAAAGGAATAAGGGTAAACATTTTGAAAATACAGGCTACATGCAAATTTTGTAATTCTGGAGTTAATAATAGTAATGGGCACTAAAGGGAATTAAGTTTCAACACAATCATTGCCAACAGAAGGCAACTATGTAGTTGCGAACAGATGGAATAATAAAAAAGGCCATCTTTAAGGGTTTAATACTATGTCTGCACTCCAGGTACGTAAAGCCATGGGAGATTTTTTCATCGTTCAAAGCAGCAGCTAGTGGGTAGGTGAGTGTAGAATGCATGCTCTACAGACTTTGTTTAGGGTGAAGTCTATGAAAAATAACATTTTACTACTTTTGGAATGTTATGCTGAAGCAAATGTTGAATTTTTTTTTTTTTTGTGGAGGTGCTGAACATCGCACGGGGGATAAAATAATATAATAGTATACAGGCAGTCTTTACTGATCTGGGAATAAGGTCAACTTTTATCCCGTCGCTACCTGGCAAAGGATCCTGTCTAGTTGGCTTTTCAGATCACCTGGAAGTTAGCACCGAAGCAAGAAAATTACACAGCTATAGCTACATACTTTACTTTTTGTTGGGATTAAATTCTTGGGACTGATGGGCTATTATGACAACAAAGGGGGGTAATGATGGTGGCATACAAGTATTAAAAAATTAAGGAAATCTAGATTACTTATAAAAATCTTTACAGATTAATAAAAGCAGATGAAAGACATTAGAAGGAAATCAGATGTTTTAACAGCTAGAACAAGAGTTTAAACTGAATGACAGGGAAAGTACAGTTGTGTACACTTACCATAAATGTAGATGTTCGAGTGTATTCACTGTTGCAGTCATCACATTTGGGTTATCAGCCTGCAGGTAGCCCTCAGCCAGCCTGAATACCAGTCTTCGGATTTCTGCATTGGATGCTGTTGCTTCTTCCATGACGTCAGGTCATCAGGGGTATAAAACATGCAGCCAACGCCATTACATCAGTTTTTCTTGCCCCAGATGTCAGGTGCCCCCACAAAAGGAAGCAATTATATTTTTTATTTTTATTTTATTTACATTTGTTGACCGGGCTAGTCTAGCTGGATACATATCCCTTTTCAGTAGAGGCCCGAGGAGAAAAGCTCCAACATGAGTGATTTAATACATTCAAAATATTCTAAGAATGACTAGTTTCACATTACATAATAAGACATAAGAAAAAAAAAAATTAATAAATTGTGAACAATGTCAGGTTTCATTAGAGTAGAAGTAAGAAATAAACAAGTCTTTATGCTTTAGTAGGGTTCATGTGAAGTCAATCAAATCTAAAGCATTAGAACAATAGCAAAACTATTTAGTAGTGTTGTTCATAAGATCTAGAGTAATTAAGGAAGCAGGAGAAAAAGAAATAGGGGAGGGGAGAGAAGAAAAGTAGATTCAATCAGGCTTTGAGCAAGGGCAAAGCCAATGTATTTTAAGGTGGTCTCTAAGGTGTTTTTTAAATATTAGAGAGGATGAGAGTGAGGTGAGTGTATTAGGAAGTTTGTTCCAGATTCTACCCACAACACTGGAGAAGAAAGAATCGCCGGCTTTGTTATTAGAAGGGTTGCTGGCAATAAGTAGCTTATTAGCTGAGCGTAGTGTTGAAAGATTTTTATAAGGGGAGATCAGGTTAGTGAGGATGGGAGTATTAGTAGGGTGGTTATTAGTAGGGTGGTGCAGGATTTTTTGTGCAATCACAAGTTGATTGTATTGTAGATGATTTTTTGAGTTTTTGAAGGAGTTTGCAGATAAAGGAGGTTGGTACAGGTTGCAAATGAAGGGAGGGAACGGGACTGTTAGTGAGTAGTGTAGGACTGGGGGTCATGGGAACTAAAGTTTGAGCTAAAGTTTGAATAGCTTCAATGAAGTAATTGTTAAAGGCATTAGCTATTTGCAGAGGATTACTACTGGGAATAGAGCAGGGGGAAGGAGTTGTGGCATGTCCTGGTTTGAGAAGTTTATTAATGCCAGACCAGAATTTTTTAGGATTATTAGAGTGTGAAATTTGCAGGTGAGAGTAGTAGTTTTTTTTATCTGAGATTATATCCTTTTTGACAGCATTTCTTAGTTGTTTAAAGTATATATGATCTACAGAGCTTTTAGAGGTTCTCCATCTTGCCCATATTTTGTTTCGTAGAAACATTTTTTCTTTGGTTTGTTTTGTGAGCCAGGGGGCTATTTTTGTCCTGATTCTGGAGGAGCAAAAAGGAGCATGGTTATTTAGAATTTGAAGGAAAGTAGAATTAAAGTAAGAGATTGCTTCCTCTATATTAAGTAGTTTTAGAGATGACCAGTTACATGCTTTTAGTTCATTAATAAAGTTCTCAGCTGGGAAATGTTTTTTAGAACGATAGGTGACAAAATTGTTCTTTTTTGGGTTATATTTCTTTTGTTTAGTGATAAAGGTTAACATGATCACTAATGTCGTCAGGGAGAGATCCTACCTTATAGGTATCTGGGTGACTATTTATAAGGATCCAGTCAAGAGTAATTTCTTTGTTACTTGGTTTGTGGATCCTAGTGGGGAAGTTTATTATTTGATTGAAACCAAATAGATTAATATGGGTGTTAGGGGTGGGGGAATTACATAAGGTCCAGTCTATATTAAAATTGCCTAATACAATTGTTTCCTGTGGTAAGTGGGTAAAAAGGCTATTGAGAATGTTTTCAAGGGTGCTAATATTGTTTCCTGGAGGGATGTAAGAGCAGATTATATAGATTGCTTTAGAGCTGTTCATTTGGAGTTTGATAGTAAGGGTCTCAGCATTGGTATTTAAGGGTAGTGATACATCATAGAGTGAAACCAGAAGATCAGATTTGAACAAGATAGCTACACCGCCACCTTTTTTTGATGTACGGTCACATCTTAGGACATTATATCCAGGCTACACCGCCACCTTTTTTTGATGTACGGTCACATCTTAGGACATTATATCCAGGAGGGGTTATTTCTAGGTCATGAGTAGAAGGTTTTAGCCAAGTTTCTGTAAGGCAAAGGGTATCAAATGGATAAACCTGAAGGAGAGCATGCAATTGACTAATTTTGTTGTTAATGCTACGAGTATTAAGATGTGCTATACTGAGGGAGTTCTGAGTTATTAAAGAAGAGGTGGCATTATTAAATGATGGATTCTGTAGAATGGTATTTGGTGGGGATGGGTCAGGATTGGGATGAATATCTCCACCTGTTAGAATGTTTATGGTTTGAATGGATGAAATCTTTAAGTATTTATAGTACTTGGGTAGGGTAAGCTTATTGGGGAGGTAAGAAACATGGGTGTGGTATGGAACACCCCCAGCAAAAAGCAAATACACATGATATAATATATGCCAAACAAGGAGGAAAGGTAAACGTCAAGAGAAGTCAGGGGGCTGGATGGAGGATAACCAGGACTGCAACAGTGAACACACATGAACATCTACATTTATGGTAAGTGTACACAACTGTACTATGTTCTTCATGTTTCACTGTTGCAGCCATCACATTTGGGTTGATTCCCAAAGCTAAGGAAGGGTGGAGGTAGTTAAAGAGCATTAGGGCTAGCAATAAGGCCCTGTAAGACTGCTGTGGCAAATCCAGTTCTGGATTTAGAAAAGATAGGCAGGTGGTAATGCTTGCTGAAAGTATGTACAGAGCTCCAGGTTGCACCTTCCAGGATGTCCCTGGTAGGGACTCCACTGAGAAATGCAGTACAGGTAGATGCAGCCCTGGTGGAATGTGTTCTTATCCCCTGTGGTGTAGGTTTTCCATGGTGTTTGTAGCAGAAATGGATGCAATGTGCTATCCATTTGGAAATGGTTTGCTTTGAAATGGCCTTCCCCTCTGCCCCTACAACAAAGCTAACTAGCAACTGGTCCGATTTCCTGAGAGGCTTAGTCCTGTCCAAATAGAATCTAAGCTGTTTGTGTACGTCCAAAGAATGCAGTATCCTTTCCCCTTTATTCAGAAGATTAGGGAAAAAAGTAGGCAAATGAATGGACTGGTTTAGAGCCACACTAGACACCACCTTGGGCATAAAGGACGGATTAGCCCTGAGGGAAACCCTGTCCGCATGGAAGATAATGAAGGGTTCCACTGCCACGAGGGCCTGCAGTTCAGACACTCTTCTTGCTTAAGTGATGGCTAGAAGTACAGCTGTTTTCCAAGAAAGGAATTTCAACTCTGCTGTAGCAGCTGGTTCAAAGGGGGGGGGGGTGAGTTTTTCCAATACAAAGGTAAGGTCCCAGGCTGGAGTGGGAGCCTTCCTGGGGGGAAGGGTCTTAAATGTTTGGCCCCTCTAAGGAATTGTTTTAGCAGGGGATGAGAGAAGAGGGGTGGCTCAGTATTATAATGTGCTGATATGGCAGAGGCATGAATCTTAATTGAAGAGAAAGATAGGCCCTTGTGGAGTATTTCTGTTAGGTAATCTAGAATATGAGGTAAGCTAGGCACAGTTATGCCCATCCCTGAGCCTGGTTCCAGGAACTGTATCTTTTCCACTTTTCTGAATAGGATTTTCTAGTACTAGGCCTCCTTGCCTCAAGAATGACATCCAGCACCTGCTTACTGAGGGTTGCTGGAGGTGAGGTCAGGGAATTGGCCAGGCTGCCAGATTCAGGGTTTGAAGCTAAGGGTGCAGAATCTGGCCCACCTGCTGGGACAGCAGGGAAGGTGTCTGAGGCAGGTGCCAAGGTTGCAGCACTGTCAGACTGCGCAAATGGGGGTACCACTGCTGGCGTGGCCAGTCTGGTGCAATCAGTATTGTCCTTGGCTTGTCCTGTTTGATCTTTAGTAGAACCTTTGAGAGGAGAGGCAGAGGGGGGAAGGCATAAACTATGAGGCTTTCCTAGGTAAAGGACATGGCATCCACTTTCCAAGCTAGTCTGGTGCAATCAGTATTGTCCTTGGCTTGTCCTGTTTGATCTTTAGTAGAACCTTTGAGAGGAGAGGCAGAGGGGGAAAGGCATAAACTGAAAGGCTTTCCCCAGGTAAAGAACATGGCATCCACTTTCCAAGCGTGACTGTGGGGAGTTCTGGTGCAGAATTTGTTCAATTGGTAGTTCTGAGGGTAGGCAAACAGGTACACCTCTGGTGTCCCCAATTTGTTCCTCAAAAGCTTGAACATTTTGGGTCCCATTTTCCTTTTGTGTGGGTCCATGAGATTTCTGCTCAAGTTGTCTGCCATTGAATTTAGTTTTTCTGGCAGGAACTGAGCTTGTAGGTTCACTTGGAAGCTCAAGGCTGTGTTCCATAGAGCCATGGCTAGTCTGCAGAGTGGGTAGGACAACTGTTAATATTTTCTGACATCGGTTAGAGCAAGAAAAAAGGATCCCCAACAGGGTACTTATCTTTTTGAAGACTTCAGGTCTGAAACTCGAAAACGAAAATTTCAGGAGTCGGCCAACCGGCATTTGCGAACTGCTTCTGCTTCGGGCACCCACACGGCAAGAAAGACTGATGTAATGGCTTCGGCTACATGTTTTATACCCCTGATGACCCGACGTCATGGAAGAAACAACAGCATCAGATGCAGAAATCCAAACACTCTGGTATTCAGGCTGGCTGAGACCTACCTGCGGGCAGAAAACCCAACAGTGAAACACGAAGATCATCACGAAAAACTGTTGCGTTTGGGGTATAGTCAAGGGGGTTATTTGAGTTACCCTGGCAGTAGGTGAACAAGGGTAGTTACTGTGGATTCTAAGGGATTTTAGTACCAAATTAAAGAAATAGAAGCAGAAAGGTATGGATATCATGTGATGTGTAAGGGGTTTTAAACAGACAGACAGTGGCAATGCCTATTTACCTTGAAAGCACTGGGAATGCTGAGATGGCTAGAACACTGATGGAATGGATTTCATTTAGTAAAGACTTAATTCAATGGGCTGGAGAAGGAATACAACACTCAGGAGGGAAGAAAATCAGACAAGTCCCAGGGGAGATCAGGTTCTCACACTAGGGAGACTCAAGGCAAATTCTAACCATTTCATGAGTATGGTCAATGTGTACACAGAAACAGAGTTTGCAAGGGAAGATGATAACCAATAATTGCTACTCATATAGATTTTTTATGTGTTCTAGAATAGTTAAGTGTGAATATGTGACCCTATTCAAACAAAATCTTGATCGCTGGATGGCAAATCACAATTTCAACCCTTGGTCTGGCATCCATGTCTCTGATGGACACAGGTCAACAGTAAGTAAATTAACAACTAACACCCCCCCCCCCAACCCTTGGCTATCTCCTTGCTAACATACAGGTGTCCAAGAAACTTAGGGAAAAAATTGGGTTGGATTGCATAGCTAGGCTTGTAAAGACCTTGGTCGTCATTAGCTTAGTTAAAACCTATGAACCTGTGAAACCACGGATAAGTACTTTCCTACTGTCTCTGCAGCCAGCTTGTTGGAAAAGGGCATTCTGAGACAATATAGCAGCTGTCTAATGTTTACTGACAACGACCTAATTCTTAAACAATTGGATAAAGTATATGAGAGATGTAATAAAGAAGTTATGTACTCACCATAACGTTCCATCTGAGTAGATACTTCATTTGTCTGCAACCTGTGGGAGTCGGATCCGACCTCGGATCCGAACCGGCAGCTTTCCAAGCTTCAAGATCCGAGCTCCTAGCTCCTCCCCCCTACCCATAATCCCTTACCACTAACCACATTACCTCAGATCGGTTATTTTGCCCTATAAGCTAAAGACGGAGAAGAAATTCTCCAAAGGACAATACCTTACCGAGGTTCGGGGGATGGCAGGGGGGGGGTCGGTTGCAGACAAATAAAGTATCTACTCAGATGGAACGTTATGGTGAGTACATAACTTCTTTATCTGAAGTAGTTACTTCATTTGATCTGCAACCTGTGGGACAGAGTCCCCAGCTTACCTCAAGGCCCTGGGTGGTCCCTACGGAAGGATATTCCGAAGCACCGCGGAGTCAAAGGAAGCCCTACTTCTGGAGATCATGTCCAGCTTGTAATGAGAAATGAACGTATGGGAAGAAGACCAGGTAGCTGCTGAACAGATATCGTCTACCGGAACTCTAGACCAAAAAGCTGTTGAGGTAGCCACAGATCTAGTAGAATGTGCCCGAACTACAACCGGAGCTGGCTTGCCAGCTGAAATGTATGCTTGTCTGATACACTGAGAGATCCAATTTGCTACTGTCACTTTAGAAATTGGTTTGCCCATGGCTGATTTAGCATAAGAAACAAACAACTGGTCTGACTTACGGAAATCTTTAGTCCTATGCAAGTAAAAACGTAGTTGTCTGTGCACATCCAATTTGTGCAATATGTATTCACCTTTGTTTTGGAAACTAGGAAAGAAAACAGGGAGGTTAATAGATTGATTAATGTTAGTCTCTGTGGCTACCTTAGGCAGAAAAGAAGGATTAGTCCTGAGGGCCACCCTATCTTTGTGAAAAATAAGGTATGGATACTTAATGCACAAAGCTTGTAACTCTGATACCCGCTTGGCCGAGGTAATAGCAACCAAGAAGGCCGTTTTCCAAGATAAGAATTTTAAAGGCACTGAGGCCGGTTCGAAAGGTGGTCCTGTTAAAGCTTGTAAGACCAAGGTAAGATCCCATGGAGGCATAGCCAGCTTAATGGGAGGCTTTAAGAGAAACACGCCTTTTAGGAAGGCTTTGCATATCTTAGCTGACGCCAAAGAATTTACGCCATCCCCCACATGATAATGAGAGATGGCTGCAAGTTGGACTTTAATGGTGGACGCACTAACTCCCTGCTTAAAAAGGAGGGATAGGAAATCCAGGATAGTGGGAATAGGAACCGTAAAGTGGTCTAATTCCTTATCCTTTGCCCAGATGGAAAAACGTTTCCATTTACTGTTGTAGAGCTTTCTGGTGGATGGCTTATGAGCTGCCACCAGAATAGCCTTAACCGGGAATGAGATACCGGGAGTCCTAGCCATTAACGGAACTGGATCAACCAGGCCGTGAGCCTGAGGTTGACCAGGTTCGGAGTGTGGCATCTCGTCGGATGTGAGATTAGGTCTGGTCTGGGATCCAGAATCCATGGGGGGGGGGGCCACACTGTGAGACTGCAGAAAAGGGAACCAGACTTGTCGAGGCCAGAATGGGGCAATGAGAATCACTCTGCTCCCCAACCGACAGGCTTTCTGGATGAATTTCATCATCAGAGGAAGAGGAGGATACGCATAAAGGAGACCGGGCGGCCAAGCATGAACCAGAGTGTCCCTGGGGGCTTCCCCTCTGGGGGGAACTATCGCGAAGTAATCGCTGCATTTTGAGTTTAGGGGTGAGGAAAAAGGTCGCAGCGAGGTTGACCCCATTTGAGGAATATCTGCTTCGCGACAGAGGGATTCAGAGACCACTCATAAGGGCTGAGAAATACCCGACTTAAGTTGTCCGTTAATATGTTGGCCCGCCCCGGAATGTGCGTTGCTATCAGAAAGCGGTTGGTGGAAATAGCCCATTCCCACACTCTCATGGCTTCTCGACACAGGGGGTAAGACCTGGTCCCTCCCTGTTTATGTACCAGACAACGGACATGTTGTCCATCTGGATTGCAATAGTCCCCAGAGGTAGAAGGTGATGGAGAGCTTGCAACGCCAACAGCACTGCCCTCATCTCTAGGACGTTGATATGCAATGCAGTCTCTAGAGAAGCCAACGTGCCTTGGACGGACTTGCCTGCGTAATGCCCACCCCACCCGAGGCAGGAAGCGTCCGTGGTCACCATGGCTTTGACTGGGGGAATCACAAAGGGCCTCCCTTCTTTGAGTTCCTGAGTCTGCAACCACCAAAGTAGGGAGTCCTTGCATGCTCTGCTCAGGGGAATCGGCATGTCCAAGGGATGGACCGATAGAGACCATTGGACCTGGAGAGTCCATTGTAGCATTCACATTCGCAGACGGGCATGGAGAGAAAGGCCGATCACTGCCGACATAGATCCTAACGCCCTCAGGACTAATTCTGCTGGAGGAGCGGGGCTCTGAAGAATGTCCAAGACTTGGCAAGACAAACTGTTTAGCCTGACCGATGTCAGAACCACTCTGGAGATTCGAGTATCCAACCTGGCCCCTATGAATTCTAGGGCTTGAGTGGGGCACAGGCAGGATTTCTTTAGATTCATTGAAATGCCCAAATGACCAAACAGAGATAAGGCGTAAACTCTCGCTGTAACCAGTAGATGCTTGTTGGGGGCGGTGAGGAGCCAGTCATCCAGGTAAGGGAACACCTGAATGCCCTGGAGTATCAGGTGGGCTGTAACCACTGCCATGACTTTGGTAAACACTCAGGGGGCTGAGGTTAGGCCAAATGGAAGAACCCTGAACTGATAATGACTGGCTCCTAGCCGGAAGCGGAGGAACCTCCTGGATCGTCTGTCCATTAGTATGTGGTAGTACGCATCCTTGAGGTCCAACGAGCACATCCAGTCGTTCTCCTGCAGAAGGGGGAGAATAGATTGGAGAGTGACCATCCGGAACTTTTCCTTGGGTATGAATAGGTTCAGGGACGAAAGGCCTAGAATGGGTCTGAGGTCCCCCGTTTTCTTTGGCACCAAGAAGAACCTTGAGTAATAACTCGATCCGGACTGATCTGGGGGGACAGGCTGGATGGCTCTTTTTCTTAGCAACTCTGAAATTTCTTGAGAAGCGGACTTTTGATGGGGTGGAACATCGGGGAGATGCTTGGGCTTGGGGGGGGATTGCAAGAACGGTATTGTGTAACCTCTGGATATTATCCGGAGAACCCATCGATCGTTTGTAATGGACTCCCAGTTTGATAGGTGCTCCGATAATCGCCCCCGACTGCCTCCAGAGAGGGACAGTCGGGCAAGCCCTCAGGGCTGTTGCGCGGGTTCCTCTGAGAAAGGTTCTCTAGACCCGAAGTTACGCGGGCCCCCTCTGCCTCTGGGCCGGCGTCCACCTTGTCCTCCTCTGCCTCTAGAGGACGAGTTGTCCGCAGCAGGACGTGATTGCTGAGATTTATGGAACCACAGCTTCTTTTGCCCCCTCTGATTCCTGGAGAAGGATCTTTGGGGGTTAGAGAAGCGGACTCCGACGGCCGACAGCGTCTTCCCATCCTTCTCGCTTTGGACTAGCGTGTCGCGAACCGATGAGCCAAATAAGGCTGAACCATCGTAAGGGGTGTTCGCGAAGGACGCCTTGAAGGGATCCGTGAAGTCACAAAGGCGGAGCCAGGAGTGCCGTCGCAAGACTACTCCCGCTCCGCTAGCTCTAGCGGCTCCTTCAGTGGCATGGGAAAAAAGCCGCATAGATGTATTTGATATGGACTTTAGAGTGGCCATTCAAGTCTCAAAAACCTTTTTGTCTGGGACCGACATGGACTCCGGAGGGGCTGCAGCGTATTCTTTAATTAAGTCACGCTGTAGCCTGATAGTGTGTGCCATGTAGTTCAGCGACCTTATGGCAAAGGTTGCTGAAGCAAACATATGCTTCCCAATACGGTCCAAAGCCCGGGACTCCTTGTCCGGCGGATGGACCAAGGAACTTTCCTGGGCCAGTTCCTTCTTAGTGGCAGCCGCCACCAACATAGCATCAACCGGCGCGCCTTTGGACCAAGAAGGTCTATCAGAAGAAGGGCTGAGGACCTTATCCGGGCATCTAGGGATAGGCTCCACGGTGTCGGGCTCCTTCCAAGCCCTGGTGGTAATTAGGTCCACCAAGGGGTCGGCTGGGGGGGACACCCAGGAGGTAGATGGGCCTGCCTCAAAGGCCTCCAGAAATACAAATTCGTCCAGGGAGGGCTTTTGGGCGGACCACCCCCCTCTTATACACAGCATTTCCATGATGTCTCCAAATGAGACATCTTCAGGGGGTGACCTTGGGGAAAGTACAGTTTTGTACCTACCATAAATGTAGATGTCCGATAGGAATGCATCTGCAGTCCTTACAAATGGGTTGTCCTGTCGTCAGGCAGCCCTTCTTTCGGCCGGATTCCAAAGTCTGGGTCTGGCCTCGGCTGGTGTCGCACTTCACCCGACGTCATAGCTGCAGTTATTCGGGTATAAAGGCATCAGCCGACGCCATTTTCCTCAGTGTTTCTTGCCCCAGATGCCAGGTGCCCTCTAGGAAGGCTAAATTTGGATAAATGCAAATGATTCCAAATAGTAGAGAGCAAACAAAAAATAAGCATGTATGTACATATATATACAAACAAATACACCATAATAGATTCCCCCAGCTAGCTACAAGATGGGCAAATACCCTAGGAGTACCACAGAGGGGAAGGAGGGTGGGTAATCCTGACTGCAGATGCATTCCTATCGGACATCTACATTTATGGTAGGGACAAAACTGTACTATGTCCTTCAAGGATGCATCTGCAGTCCTTACAAATGGGTAGAATACCATAGCCAAACTGGGGGAGGAGGAGAAAAGAAATTATGGTGTAGTTAAGATCCCTTGCAAAACAGCAGTGGCAAAACCTGCTCTGGATCTAGAGTATAAAGGTAAATTATAATGCTTGGCAAATGTATGCACGGAGCTCCAAGTAGCAGCCTCTAAAATGTCTTTGGTAGCCACTCCTCGTAGAAAAGCTGTGGTAGTGGCTGTAGCCCTTGTAGAGTGAGGCCTGATGTTTTCTGGAGTTTTCTTCCCATGGTAGGAGTAACAAAATCTAATGCAATTTCCTATCCACTTAGAGATTGTCTGTTTTGAAATTGCTTTTCCTTCCATTCCTGTTGCATATGCTACCAGCAGCTGGTCAGTTTTTCTATTGCCCTTGGTCCTGTCCAGGTAGTAGCGTAATTGTCTATGCACATCCAAGGTATGCAACAGTCTTTCTCCCCTGTTCTGTGGGTTGGGGAAGAATGTAGGTAGGTGGATAGCCTGATTCAAAGATACTTTGGAGACCACCTTAGGCATAAAAGCAGGATTTGTTCTCATGGACACACTATCTTGATGGAAGATCAGGAAGGGCTGTACTGCCATTAATGCCTGTAGCTCAGATACCCTTCTTGCTGAAGTGATTGCCAGTAGGAAAGCAGTTTTCCATGATAAGTATTGTAATTCTGCTGTTGCTGCTGGTTCAAAAGGAGGGAGTGTCATTTTTTCTAGTACAAAGTTCAAGTCCCATGCTGGCAATGGTGGCTTCCTAGGTGGTTTTACATTTTTAATTCCTCTCAGAAACTGCCTGAGCAGAGGATGTGAGAAGACTGGAGGATCCAAGTCGTATTCTGCTGAAATAGCTGATGCATGAATCTTAATGGAAGAATAGGACAGGCCTTTGTGGAAGAGCTCTGCCAAGTATTCTAGGATGTTGGCTATGTTTACCAGCGACACATTCTCTCCTTTTGCATTACTCCAAATGGAATATCTTTTCCATTTTGCTGAATAATTTTTCCTTGTTGAGGGTCTGCGAGACTCCAATATAATGTCTTTAACCCTTTGGGATAAATTTGGGTTATTTGTTCTTATGCAATGTTCCAGGCAGTTAGCTGCAGTGTTTTCAGGTTTGGATGCAGGGTGTTGTAGTTGTTCTGTGTTAACAGCAAGGGAACAAGGGGTAGGGGCCATATTTGTTCCCGAGACATGCTCCTCAGTAATGGGTACCAATGTTGTCTTGGCCAGTCTGGAGCTATCAGAATGATCCTTGGACGGTCCTCTTTGATTTTCAATAGCACCTTGTGCATCAAAGGAAGTGGTGGGAATGCATATGCTGTCAGGTTTTTCCAACTGAAGGATAGGGAGTCCACCTTCCAAGCAAGTGGGTGGTACGTCCTTGTGCAGAATTTCTTTAGCTGGTGATTGCGTGGGGATGCAAATAAGTCTATTAGTGGGAGTCCCCATTTTCTTGTAATGGTTTTGAAGATGTCCGGATGCAGCATCCATTCGTGGGCATCCGTGGTAGTCCTGCTTAGTATGTCTGCTAGAATGTTTTCTTTTCCTGGTACAAAAATTGCTTGTAACTGAATGTTGTAACTCAGGGCCACATTCCAGAGGTCCATTGCCATCCGGCATAGAGGGTACGAATGTGTGCCTCCCTGTTTGTTGATGTACCACATAACTGTGGTGTTGTCTGTCCTTATCAACAGTTGACCTTGTCAAAAAAATGGTCTGAATGTCTGAATTGCCAGTTTTACTGCCAGCATTTCCTTTTGATTTATGTGTAGGTGCAGCTGGTCTTGAGTCCATAAACCTTGTATGCACTTGTCCAGCATGTGGGCCCCCCAACCGAGGTCTGAGGCGTCCGTGGTAATGGTTTGGCTTGGTTGAGTGTTGTGAAGGGCAATCCTTTGTTTGATTGACAGGCCTGAGCCCACCATTGGAATTCTTGCTTCAGGCATGGAATTATTGGAATCTGGGTTTCTAGGCTGTGCTTGTGCTGAGACCATAAATTCCTTAGGTACCACTGTAACTTTCTCATATGCAGTCTGGCATGTGGAACCAATATTATGCAGGATGCCATGAAACCCAAGGCTTGCAGGACTTTTCTTGCTGTTAGATGGTTCTGCTTTGTTAATGCCAAGAAGTATAGAGGGAGTTGCTCCTGTTTTTCCACTGTTAGGAATGCCATTTGTTTCGATGTGTCCAGCTCTGCACCCAAGAAGGTTATCCTTTGGGATGGTATCAGCCTTGACTTTTTTATATTGACTGTGTATCCCAGTGCTTGTAGCAGGTAAATGACCCTTTTCAAGTCTTCTGCTAACTTGTTTTTGTTGTCCGCTTGTATCAGGCAGTCGTCCAGGTAAGGGTAGATTTGGATTCCCTGAAGCCTGCAATGAGCAATTACTGATGCCAGGCATTTCGTGAACACTCTGGGCGCAGTAGATAAGCCAAAGGGCAATGCTGAGAATTGATAATGCTCTGATCCTGCAAGAAATCTGAGGTATCTTCTGCAATTTGGTCGTATGGGGACGTGCAGGTATGCCTCCTTGAGATCTAGAGTTACCAGCCAAGACTCCTTGCCCAGCATGGGAAGAAGCTGCTGTAGGGTCAGCATTTTGAATTTTGGAACAATGAGGAATGTGTTTAAAGCGGACAGGTCGAGAATAGGTCTCCATTTGCTTTCTTTTCTTGGTACCAGGAAGAGTCTGGAGTAAAATCCCTGTCCTTGCTCCATAGATGGTACCTTTTCCACAGCTCTCATTCTTAATAATTGAGTTATTTGTTTTAGAGCTTCGGCCTTTTGATTTGGAGGTAGGTTTGGCATTCCTCTCTTCCCTGGTAGAGTATGGAAGTGAAACCTGTAACCTTGGTCTATTGTCTGCAAAATCCACTTGTCTCTTGTGATGTAATGCCAGTTTACTGAAAATAAAGCTAGCTTCCCGCCCAAGGGTGTTTCTAGTTGTTCCCTGGTAGGCGGTGCTAGAGCCAAGTCACTGTGATTGTCCTGTAGTAGTGGTGGTGGCCGTGTCTGTGGCTGCACCTCGCTGGTTATTGCCCTGCCACTGGCGTCCCCTGTAGGCACCCCCGAATTGACTTCTGCCTCTTGAACACCTATTCCTGCCTCTCTGGGCTCTGGAGGAGTCTGGAAAGGACCAATTCTTGGAGGGCCAATTCCTGCTAAACCTTGGAGGTTGGACCTGTAAGTAATCTTTCACTGTTTGGACAGATTTTGCCTTCTCTTCCATCTTCTTCAGCACCTGTTGTGCAGGAGAGCCAAACAAATTGATCTTGTCCATGGGAGCATCTAGTAATTTTGATTTAACATGGTCTGGTAAGGCCTGCTCTTTTAACCATGCATGCCTTCTGATAACTGTGCCAGTCATGGCTGATCTAAAGGAAGCCCCCAGTGCATCATAGCCACATTTTAAGGAATGGTTACTGACTTGCTGAATGTTATGTACCATTTCCTGAACAGATTTTTTGTCTAATGGTTCATCCGAGGACAGCTTTTTGGTTAACTGGTCTAGCATAAATTCTTGATACTGGATCATGTGGAATTGACAGTTCAATGCTCTAGCTGAAAGAGTAGCAGAAGTGTAAACTTTTTTACCCCATCTCTCTAAGGACCTGGATTCCCTTTCAGAGGGGAGGTTTTTTTTTGCAGAGGTAGCTGCTACAGCCTTAGGACCCTGGGAGATAGTCTCAGGATCTGCAAAAGGAGCTTTATACAAATGGTAATGTGTGTCCGGGACCCTGTAGTACCTATCGGGCTTAGCAGGGGCCGGAGGTAGTGAATCAGGAGCAGTACAAGCATCATTAAATGCATCATCTACAACAGGGAGAACTGGAGGTATGGCTAAAGGCCTATGTTGTGGTAAATGCAGAAAAGTTCTAAGCCTCTTTCTAGAGTCTGAAAACTCCTGGCCCTGCCACTGAAATTGTTCCCTCATAGTATGTAAGGTTTCCCCAAAGGAAAATTCCTCAGGCGGAGAGGCAGAAGGAATGGACCCTTCAGCATCAGAGTCTTCATAAGGGGAGAAAGAAGCCTCTGGAGGGTTTGTATTATCTGAATCATCAGAGGAATCATCTGTAGAAACTGGCTCAGGGGGCTCTGCTCTAGGCCTCTTCTCTGGAGGTGGGTGAGAGGCCCTGTCTGGGTGAGATTGGGATCCCCGGATTAAAGAAATGAGATCCTCTGCTAGACTAAGCATTTGTGAACTAGAGCTAGGCCTGTGAGAGGGGGTCTTAGCAGGCACAGATTTAGTAGTTTTAGCTGCTTTAGCCCTGGCAAAAGCCTTAATGGACATGGATGCAGGAGGCCTAGCAGCTCCACGTGCAGGGGTAGAGATATCCAAGGGGATAGTGTCAGATAATTCCTGAGAGACTGCAGGAGCAGGAGGGATTTCAGAAGCCGATTCCACGAGGTTGGAAGAGGCCTCGGTAGGAGGTAAGTTTTCGGCTGAAGGAAGAACCGCTTGCTCGGTTTCAGCCGAAACCGAGACACTCGCGGTTGGCCTAACCGCGGTTTCGTCCGAAACCGCAGACCGCGAGTGTCGGTCCTTTTCCTTGCGCTTTTTAGATATTTGCATAGTCGGAGGATCCGACGGCATAATGTAAGCAAAATCGAGCGAAAAACTCCTCAGCAAATTCCGACCCGGCGTCGCGTCGTCGGTTAAAAAGCACAGGCTAGACAAGCTGCTACGTCGTGGTCTGGGCCTAAACAAGGTAAGCAGTAAGAGTGGAAATCTTTATGAGGTATTTGTTTCCCACAAGTTAAACAGTTATTCACTTTTTCTGACATCGGCTGTGGCAAGAAAGAGTCCCCAACGGGGTACTTAGCTTTTTAGAAGTCTTCGGTAGTAGTAGAAGTATTCGGTAGTAGTAATCTCTGGTTCTGACCGACCGGCACTTGCGAACAGCTTCTGCTTGAGCCGCGGCAAGAAAGACTGAGGAAAATGGCGTCGGCTGATGCCTTTATACCCGAATAACTGCAGCTATGACGTCGGGTGAAGTGCGACACCAGCCGAGGCCAGACCCAGACTTTGGAATCCAGCCGACCGAAGGGCTGCCTGACGACAGGACAACCCATTTGTAAGGACTGCAGATGCATCCTTGAAGGACATCCCTCCGTATCCTCCAAATCTGTATCCGTGGTAATGGACTCGGGAGAGTCCAGGTGCCTCCTTTTGCACTGGTGCTTCCGAGGCACCTCTTCGGTGGGGCTGTCCGAAGAGGGCTCGTCCACCGGTTGGTGTTCCTCCCTAGGAACTAAATGGAGGCTTTGGGCAGGCTGTCCAGATGGATGAATGATCGAAGACAGACCCTGATACAGTGGGGGTACGGGTGGATCCGAAGGCCCGGTCGGGGACCTGGATGACCTCGACAGTACCCTCTCCACCACCTCAAAAGCCGAGGGAGATTCACTATCACCAGCCTGAGAAAGCAACCTCCTCGGCTCCGAGGAAAGGATCGGGGTCGGAGCTGAAGCAATCGGATCCGAGGCAGTGGTGCGCTCCGGCCCCATCGGCGCCAAAGACACAACCACTCCCTCGGATCCGATGCTCAACCCTCGGCCCCGAGAGCTTGGATCCGACAAGCTCGAAGGTATAGTCGGTGAAGACACTATCCCTGTCGGCGCCGACGTATCCCCGGATCTGAAAGGGCCTGGATCCGAAAACTCAGAGACCCGATAACGGGTCGGAGAAGGAGCGATCGGGGTGAAAATGGGGGCTGCACTCCCTCCCAAAGGGGGTGGGAGGCAAGAGCATCCCCATCTGCATCTGGGTCTGTAAAAATCTTCGCATCATCCGCTCCATGTCTGCTTCGGAGATGCTTCTAGTGGACCGCGAAGAGGTAGTCGAAGCAGGCCGGGAAGGCCGCCTCGAAGACCTTGAGGGAGACCTATCCTCCTCCTCCGGCTCCAGAGAAAAAGAAGGAGAATGGAGCCGAGAGGGCAAGGATCCGGAGACCCTCTCAGGGGACTTCAAAATCTTTTCAGGCGGAGCCGAGGGATGAGACTCGGCCCACCTCTTTGAAGTATGACCCTCTTTCTCCCTATGTTTCTTCTTCTCCCTGTGGGAAGAAGACCCAGACTCCGCAGAGCTAGTACCCGATAAGGGAGGTTGAGTCCCGGGTACAGCTGAGGGAGTAACTGGAGCCGAAGCTACCGGGGTAGCTTGGACCCGGCTGGGAGAGGAAGAAGAAACCAATTCCTGAGGGAGTTTTCCCGCCAGGATCAGCTTGTTCTTCATGTCCCTAAGTGCCCGAGGGTTGAAGGCCACACAAATCTGGCAGGCCTCCGACAAATGTGCTGCCCCCAGACATAAAACACACTGAGTGTGACCATCAGCTGGGGAAAGCTTGTGGCCACACTCAGTACACTTCGAAAATATAGCCATAGACTCAGCCATAATTCTCTCACACACACACCCAAACACTAAGGGGGGGAGGAGGAGAGACAAAATTAAACTAAGGGAAAAAGTTTTTTTTTTTTTTTTTTTTTTTTTTTTTTTTTTTTTTTTAAGTGGGTTTGATAGGGTTTGACGCTAAAACAACACACACAATTTAAACTAGCTTAATATTAGAAAAAAAGGAACAATCTCACCAGGCCAGGAGCTCTTCACTAAGAAGCAACTGTCTTTAGCCGCGGCAAAAAACGATCTGAGGTAATGTGGTTAGTGGTAAGGGATTATGGGTAGGGGGGAGGAGCTAGGAGCTCGGATCTTGAAGCTTGGAAAGCTGCCGGGTCGGATCAGACTCCCACAGGTTGCAGATCAAATGAAGTAACTACCTCAGATTATACATTATCACTAGAGGCATGGTTCTTACATACAGCCACACCAATTGATAAACAGGTTGCCAGAAAAACACAACACTATATTCTACCTATCCTACTAAAGGCTAAGCACATAGACTCATATGGGGCTTATAAATCTACCCAAACCTCAAAGGCTTCCTAGATGCAGCTGTAACAATAAAGATCCTCAAAACCCTACAAACATTCAACTAAGGCAACATCCATCATGACACACACAGCTTCAAATAATGGTGTCTCAACTCATAAACCCATAAGGCAAACCTCCACACAAACATGTTCTAGTTACAGGTGTTTCCACCATGAGGTTCAGAGATGTTCACTCACTAAGCTGAGCAATGGGAGGGTCATGGTCAGCTATCTCACTAAGCTGAGCAATAGCACAGTCATGGTCAGATATCTATCGGGCCAGGACATGCCAGATCATGCATGCACTCAGACCACTGAATCACAAGTTCCCATATGACTCTGCTATTGTTTATGTGAATGCAAATGACCTGAGGCATACATGATGGCACTCTCAAACTGTACGTCCCAGGTTGGTATGAGCCCAGCACTGAGCAGTATTCTACCTTGTCCAAGGATGATGCTGCAATATGAGAAGATAACTAACAATTGGCTTAACTTTTTGGTGTTATTCAAAGGAAGTACAATATTTGCCAGCTTGAGAGGATAACGTCAACAGATCACACTTCTTCTCTAGGGATGGTCTGCAGCTGTCTCCTTTAGGCTTTCAAATAGTGGCTGAAACTTTGCCCACCCCAAAGTGCCTTTTTTTTAGGCAATGCCAACCTGATAAACTTTCCAACATAGCAAAACCAATACAGAATATTCTAAACATACTACAGTTCAATGCCAGGAGTCTAAACAAAAACATCCACTCCCTGCAAGCTCTCTTCAACTTCGGTGTAATTAAAGAGATGGTTTAAAGCCACAGAAGGCACCTCTGTAGTGCAAGGCTATAATGCCTTCCATACATTTAGAACTACTGTTGCACAGGAAGAGACAAAAAAATACAGTTGTGTACAATTACCATAAATGTAGATGTTCAAGTGTATTCACTGTCGCAGTCATTACATTTGGGTAATCCTGCTGGCAGGCTGCCCTCAGTCGGCCTGAATTCCAAAGTCCTGGGTCCTGCATCAGCTGCTGTCGTCCCTTCCCTGATGTCAGGTCGTCAGGGGTATAAAAGATGCGGCCGAAGCCATTTTCTTTAGTTTTTCTTGCCCCAGATGTCAGGTGCCCCCTAAAAGGGTAGCCAAAATTTTTATATATATATATATATATATATATATATATATATATATATATATATATATATATATATATATATATACATACATAAATACATACATGCACCAATATAAACTTTACCTTCCTCTACCAGCAAATACACCACATAGGTTGTATAAATCAGAGAAGGAAAGATAGGTTCCATCAGAAGAAAAAGGGGGAAGGCGGGTGGGTAACCTGGACTGCAACAGTGAATACACTCTAACATCTACATTTATGGTAAGTGTACACAAAGTACAGTTTTGTACCTACCATAAATGTAGATGTCCAATAGGTATGCATCTGCAGTCATCACATATGGGTTGTCCTGCCTCAGGCAGCCCTTCGGTCGGCCGAATTCCAAAGTCTGGGTCCAGCGTCGGTTGATGTCGCACTTTCCCCGAGGTCAGAGTGTCTGGGGTATAAAAGCATCAGCCGACGCCATCTTCCTCAGTTTTTCTTGCCCCAGATGCCAGGTGCCCTCTAAGGAAGGCTAAATTTGGAGAGATGCATTTAAAAATCCAAACATGCACAGTAATATAAAAACAAATACACCATAATAGATCCCCCCAGCTAGCTATAAGAGGGGTAAGCACCCAAGAAATACCACAGAGGGGAAGGAGGGAGGGTAAACCTGACTGCAGATGCATACCTATCGGACATCTACATTTATGGTAGGTACAAAACTGTACTATGTCCTTCAAGGATGCATCTGCAGTCATCACATATGGGTAGAATACCATAGCCAATCTGGGGGTGGAGGAACTATGAAAAGGATGGTGTAGCTAAAATACCCTGCAGGACTGCCGTAGCAAAGCCTGCTCTGGATCTGGAATATAAAGGTAAATTGTAATGCTTGGCAAATGTATGCACGGAGCTCCATGTAGCAGCCTCTAAAATGTCCTTGGTAGCCACCCCTCTTAGGAAGGCTGTGGAGGTGGCTGTGGCTCTCATGGAATGAGGTCTAATGTTAGCTGGTACAGTTTTTCCATGAAAGGAGTAACAAAAACGAATGCAATTCCCTATCCATTATGAAATTGTCTGTTTGGAAATTGCTTTTCCTTGTGCACCAGCAGCATATGCTACAAAGAGCTGGTCAATCTTTTTGTAGCTTTTAGTTCTGTCCAAGTAGTAGCGCAACTGTCTGTGTATGTCCAGGGTGTGCAGAAGTTTCTCCCCTTTGTTTTGTGGATTTGGAAAGAAGGTAGGCAAGTGAATAGCTTGGTTCAATGACACCCTGGATACCACCTTTGGCATAAATGTAGGATTGGTTCTCAATGAAACTCTGTCCTGATGAAAAATAAGAAATGGCTGCACTGCCATTAGGGCCTGTAACTCATACTCTTCTTGCTGAGGTTATGGCCAGAAGGAAGGCAGTCTTCCAAGACAGGAACTGTAGATCTGCAGATGCTGCTGGTTCAAAGGGAGGCAGTGTTAGTTTTTCCAACACGAAGTTAAGGTCCCAAGTAGGTAGAGGTGGTTTCCTTGGAGGATTGATGTTTTTTATTCCTCTTAGAAACTGTCTTAGGAGAGGATGAGAGAAGACAGGTGGATCAGTATTGTATTCGGCTGAAGCATGAATCTTAATGGAAGAGTAAGACAAACCATTGTGGAACATTTCTGCCAAATATTCCAAGATATGTGCCATGTTCATCACTGTTGCATCTTGGCCCTTTGTTGTGTTCCAAATGTGAAATCTTTTCCATTTTGCTGAATATGTCTTTCTTGTGGAAGGCAGTGAGCTTCCATAATGATATCCTTCACTCTCTGGGATAGCTTATCCTGAGGAGGAGTCAAGGTATTTTCCAGGCTGTTAGTTGCAAGGTTTTCAGGTTGGAATGCAGAGTTTTGAAATTGTTCTGTGTCAGTAGAAGAGGCCATAGAGGAAGAGGCCATGGTTTCGTATGTGACATGGTCTTTAACAGTGGGTACCAGTGCTGTCTTGGCCAGTCCGGAGCTATCAGAATCACTTTTGGCTGCTCTGTTCTGATCTTCAGTAAAACCTTGGTCATTAATGGGAGAGGTGGAAATGCATACACTGTTAGAGCTCTCCAGCTGAAAGAGAGGGCGTCCACTTTCCATGCTTGTGGGTGGTATGTCCTTGTGCAGAATTTCTTCAGTTGATGATTGTGGGGGGAGGCAAATAGATCTATGTCCGGCCTTTCCCATGACTGTGTTATGAGTAGGAAGATGTCTGGGTGCAGCATCCATTCGTGTGCATCCAAGATATTTCTGCTTAGGCTGTCCGCCAGTATATTGTCTTTCCCTGGCACAAACTGGGACTGCAGCTGTATATTGAGTTTCAAGGAAAGTTCCCATAGATTCATTGCCAGTCTGCAAAGAGGGTAGGAATGGGTGCCTCCTTGCTTGTTTATGTACCACATAACTGTGGTGTTGTCTGTCCTTATTAGTAGGAGGCCTTGATGCAGAAAAGGTTTGAAGGCCTCGATTGCATGGATCACTGCCAGCATTTCCTTTTGGTTTATGTGCATGCGTAGCTCCCTTTGTGACCATAGTCCTTGGATACATCTGCCCTCCATGTGTGCTCCCCAACCTTGGTCTGAAGCGTCCGTAGTAATTGTTTGGCTGGCTCTTGGCTTGCTGAAGGGCAGCCCCCTGTTCGACTGGCAGGCTTGAGCCCACCACAGAAATTCCTTTTGGAGGCATGAAATGAGTGGGATCAAAGTTTCTAAGCTGTGACTGTGCTGAGTCCATAAACTCCTTAGGTACCATTATAGTTTTCTCATATGCAGCCTTGCTTGTGGAATCAGAAGACTGCAAGATGCCATGTAACCCTGGGCCTGCAGGATTTTCCTTGCAGTCAGCTGAGTTTGCCTTGTCAGATTCTTGAAGTAATCCGGTAGTTGTCTTTGTTTTTCTTCTGTGAGAAAGGCCATTTGGGTGGTTGTGTGTAGATCCGCACCCAGAAAAGTTATTCTTTGGGATGGAACAAGTCTTGATTTGTGAATGTTGACTGTGTATCCCAAGGCCTGTAGTAGGTGGATGGCATAATCCAAGTCCTTTAACAAAGTTTGTTGGCTGTCCGCTTGTATAAGGCAGTCGTCCAGATATGGGTATATTTGAATCCCCTGAAGTCTGCAGAGTGCAATCACTGATGCCAGGCATTTCGTGAATACTCTGGGCGCAGTGGATAAGCCAAAGGGCAATGCTGAGAATTGATAATGCTCTGACCCTGCAAGAAATCTGAGGTGTCTTCTGCAACTTTGTCTGATAGGGACATGCAGGTATGCCTCCTTGAGGTCTAGAGTCACCAGCCAGGACCCCTTGCCCAGCATGGGAAGGAGTTGCTGTAAAGTCAGCATTTTGAATTTTGGCACAATGAGATAAGTATTCACTGCGGACAAGTCGAGAATAGGCCTCCATTGATTTTCTTTTCTTGGAACAAGGAATAGTCTGGAATAAAATCCTTGTCCTTGTTCTGAAAGAGGAACCTTTTCTATAGCCTTCATTTGTATTAAGTTGGAGATTTGTTTCAAAGTCTCTGCCCTTTGATTTGGTGGCAGGTCTGGCAAGCCTTTTCTTTTTGGCAGTGTGTGGAAATGGAACCTGTATCCTTTGTCTATTATTTGCAGTGTCCATGTGTTCCTTGTAATGCTGTGCCAATTTTTTGAGAATAAAGAAAGCTTTCCGCCCAAAGGTGCTTCTAATTGAGCCCTGGTTGGCGGAGTCAAAGCTAAGTCATTGAGTCTGTCCTTGTGTAGTAGTTGCAGGTCCTGCACTACCTCTCTGGTTGGGAGGCTGCCATTGACGGCCTCTGTAGGAGCCTCTAGCTTGACCTCTACCTCTGGCCCGCCTGTTTCTGCCTCTCTGAAATCTTTCTGAGTCCGGAAAGGACCAATTCTTGGTAGGCCAATTTCTGCTGAATCTTGGTGGTTGGACTTGCAGAAAATCTTTGACTGTTTGCACAGATTTTGCCTTTTCTTCAAATTTCTTTAAGATCTCTTGAGCCGTGGAACCAAATAATTTTGGCTTTTCCAGAGGAGCATCCAGAAGCTTAGCTTTAACATGGTCTGGCAGAGATTGTTCCTTCAGCCAAGCATGCCTACGTATGACTGCACCTGTCATAGCGGACCTTCATGAAGCTTCCAATGCATCATAACCACACTGCAAGAAATGGTTACTAACCTGCTGGGAGTTATGTACCAGATCCTGAAGGGATTTGCGATCAAGGGGTTCAGATGAAGACAGTTTCTTATGCAATTCATCTAACAAATACTCTTGGTACTGTATCATATGAAATTGACAATTTAATGCCCTCATGGAAAGAGTTGCAGAAGTATACACTTTTTTACCATATCTCTCTAAAGCTCTGGACTCCCTTTCAGAGGATAGAGGATTTCTAGCAGTGACAGCTGCAACCCCTTTAGGGCCCTGGGAAATAGTTTCTGGATCAGCATAGTGGGCCTTGTACAGGTGAAGATGCGAGTCCGGGACCCTGTAGTATCTATCAGGTTTGGCAGGAGCCGGAGGGAGAGAATCAGGGGCTGTACTAGAGTCAGAGTACACATCATCAATGACATTTAAAACAGGAGGTATAGCTAAAGGTCTATGCTGAGGCAAATGTAAAAAGGTCCTTAATCTTTTCCTGGAATCAGAGAATTCCTGACCCTGCCATTGAAAATGCTCTCTCATAGAGTGTAGTGTCTCTCCAAAGGAAAACTCTTCAGGAGGGGAGGCCGAGGGAATAGATTCTTCAGCATCAGAATCCTCGTAGGCCAAATAAGCCTCCTCCTGGTGGTCTGAGAGAGCACAGCCATCAGAGGCCTCATCTGATGAGTGGGGATCAGAGGGCTCAACCCTGG
This sequence comes from Protopterus annectens, assembly GCF_019279795.1. Taxonomy (NCBI): domain Eukaryota; kingdom Metazoa; phylum Chordata; order Ceratodontiformes; family Protopteridae; genus Protopterus; species Protopterus annectens. The sequence continues at coordinate 918,916,614 of NC_056727.1, read as the reverse complement.
GCCTTTTGTGTGGAGGTGGTTGTGAGCCCCTGTCCGGGTGAGGTTGAGAGCCCCTAATTACGGAGATAAGATCCTCTGCTAAACTTAGAATCTGTGAACCAGTGGAAGATCCCTGAGGGGTAACCTTGGGAGGCAAAGCTTTTGAGAGATTAGCAGCTTTAGCCCTAGAGAATGCTTTAATAGACATGGATGCAGGAGGCCTGGCTGCACCACATGCTGGAGTAGATTTGTCTAAAGGAATGGTGTCGGAAGGTTCCAGGACACCAGTTTCAGTAGGTAATTCAATAACCGACTCGGCCGGGGCCTCCAGGGCCGAGGTAGTCGGTTGCGTGGTTTCGGTAATCGGAGGTACCAAGGACTCGGTTTCAGCCGAGACACTCGCGGTAGGTCTGGCCGTGGTTTCAGCCAAAACCTCGGTCCGCGTGTGTCGAACCTTGTCCTTCTGTTTCTTAACTAAATGTGAAGTCGGAGTCTCCGACGGCATCTTGTAAGCAAAACTAGCCCCAAAGAATTCCTCTGCAAACTCTGACCGACGTCTAAGCGTTCGTCGGTTGAAGGAAGCACAGGCTGAACAGGCCGAGACGTCGTGGTCTGGGCCTAGACAGGGGAGGCAGTAAGAGTGGAAATCCTTATGAGGTATTTGTTTCCCACAGGTTAAGCAATTATTAACTTTATCTGACATTGGCTGAGGCAAGAAAGAGTCCCCAACGGGGTACTTAGCTTTTTGAAGTCTTCGGTAGCTGAATTACAGGAGCTGGCCGACCGGCACTTGCGAACTGCTTTTGCTTCGGGCACCACGCGGCAAGAAAGACTGGGGAAGATGGCGTCGGCTGATGATTTTATACCCCAGACGCTCTGACGTCGGGGAAAGTGCGACATCAACAGACGCCGGACTCAGACTTTGGAATCCGGTCGACCGAAGGGCTGCCTGAGGCAGGACAACCCATATGTGATGACTGCAGATGCATCCTTGAAGGACATCTGTACTATGTTCTTCGTGTTTCACTGTTGCAGTCATTACATTTGTGTAGAGTCCCAAAGCTATGGATGGGAGGCTGGAGCTAAATAGCATTAGGAGCGGCTATGAGGCCCTGCAGAACTGCAGTGGCAAAGCCTGCCCTGGATTTAGAGTAGAGTGGCAGATGATAGTGCTTTGTAAAGGTGTGCACTGAACTCCAAGTAGCAGCCTCTAAAATGTACTCCTCTGAGAAAGGCTGCTGAAGTGGCTGCAGCTCTGGTTGAATGTAGCCTAATGCCCTTAGGCACTGGCTTGCCATGGTGTAAGTAGCAGAAACGAATGCAGTGGCCTATCCACTTTTGAAACAGTCTGCTTTGAGATAGCCTTTCGTTGTGATCCTGCAGCATATGCCACTAGTAATTGCTCTGTCTTTCTGAAAACTTTGGTTCTGTCCAAGTAGAATCCAAGTTGTCTGTGTACATCCAAATAATGCAGAATTCTCTCCCCCTTGTTCTGTGGATTTGGATAAAAATTTGGCAGGTGAATAGTTTGGGTAAGAGCCACACTGGACACCACCTTAGGCATAAATGTTGGGTTTGTCCTCAGAGAGACCCTGTCTGGATAAAAAATGATAAAAGGTTCCACAGCCATGAGTACCTGTAGCTCTGAAACTCATCTTGTAGAAGTTATTGCTAGGAGCAGAGCTGTTTTCCAAGATAAAAACTTTATATCAGCAGTAGCAGCTGGCTCAAAAGGAGGCAGGGTGAGTTTTTCCAAGACATAGTTGAGGTCCTATGCAGGCATTGATGATCTCCTTGGAGGCCTTAAATGTTTGGCTCCTCTGAGGTACTGTTTTAATAAGGGATGAGAAAAGATTGGTGGCTCTGTATTGTAATGAGCTGAAATGGCAGAGGCATAAATTTTAATAGATGAAAAAGATAGGCCTTTATACAGCATCTCAGTTAAGTACTGCAAAATCTGAGGAATATTTGGCTGTATCAGTTCCTTGTGCCTGGTTCCAAGCACAGAATCTCTTCCATTTTCCAGCATAAGATTTTCTAGTACTAGGCCTTCTGGCCTCCAAAATGACATCCATCACAGCTTTACCGAGAGGTGTGTTTTGTATGACTACATTATCCGCCATGGTGCCAGGTTTAAAGTCCAGAGTTGGCTGTGCAGGATCTGATTGTTTTGCTAGGACAGTAGATGAGGTATCTGAGGTAAGGTCCAAGCTGGGCATTGAGACAAGGTCTTTAGGATTGGAATCCAGTACTGGCGGGGCCAGTCTGGGGCAATCAGTATCATTTTTGGCTTCTCCTGTCTGACCTTTAGGAGTACCTTGGGGAGGAAAGGCAGTGAGGGAAAGGCATATACTGATAGGTTTTTTCCAGCTGAAAGATAGGGTGTTCACTTTCCATGCTTGTCTGTGATAAGTCCTTGTGCAGAATCTTTTTAGTTGGTAGTTGTGAGGGGAGGCAAATAGATCTATGTCTCGGCATAGAACAGTTGTGTACATTTACCATAAATGTAGATGTTCGAGTGTATTCACTGTTGCAGTCATTACACTTGGGTTATCCTGCTGGCAGGCTACCCTCAGTTGGCCTGAATTCCAAAGTCTAGGTCCGGCGTCGGTTGCTGTCGCCTCTTCCCTGACGTCAGTGCGCCAGGGGTATAAAAGATGCAGCCGACGCCATTTTCTTCAATTTTTCTTGTCCCAGATGTCAGGTGCCCCCCAAAGGGTAGGCTAAAAATATGCCAATAAAACATGCAAGCACCAAAATATATATAATACCTTCATCTATAAGCAAATACACCACATAGGTTGTATAGGTTAGAGAAGAGCAGATAAACTGCAGCAAAGATATGGGGGATGGTGGGTGGGTAACCTGGACTGCAACAGTGAATACACTCGAACATCTACATTTATTGTAAGTGTACACAAAGTACAGTTTTGTACCTACCATAAATGTAGATGTCCGATAGGTATGCATCTGCAGTCCTAACATATGGGTTGTCCTGCCTCAGGCAGCCCTTCGGTCGGCCGGATTCCAAAGTCTGGGTCTGGCCTCGGCTGATGTCGCACTTCACCCGACGTCATAGCTGCTGGGGTATAAAGGCATCAGCCGACGCCATTTTCCTCAGTGTTTCTTGCCCCAGATGCCAGGTGCCCTCTACGAAGGCTAAATTTGGATAAATGCAAATAATTCCAAACAGTAGAGATAAAAAAAAAAAAAAAATATATATATATATATATATATATATATATATATATATATATATATATATTACACATATATACAAATACACCATAATAAATTCCCCCAGCTAGCTAAAAGAGGGGTAAGTACCCTAGGAATACCACAGAGGGGAAGGAGGGTGGGTAATCCTGAATGCAGATGCATACCTATCGGACATCTACATTTATGGTAGGTACAAAACTGTACTATGTCCTTCAAGGATGCATCTGCAGTCCTAACATATGGGTAGAATACCATAGCCAAACTGGGGGAGGAGGCACTAAGATAAAGATGGTGTAGTCAAGATCCCTTGCAAAACAACAGTTGCAAAACTGGAGTATAAAGGAAGATTATAATGCTTGGCAAATGTATGCACGGAGCTCCAAGTAGCAGCTTCTAAAATGTCTTTGGTAGCCACCCCTCGTAGGAAAGCTGTAGTGGTGGCTGTAGCTCTTGTGGAGTGAGGTCTGATATTTTCAGGAGTTGTCTTTCCATGAAAAGAGTAGCAAAATCTAATGCAATTTCCTATCCATTTTGAGATTGTCTGTTTTGAAATTGCTTTTCCTTGCATTCCTGTTTCATATGCTACCAGAAGCTGGTCAGTTTTTCTGTTGGTCTTAGTTCTGTCCAGATAGTAGCATAATTGTCTGTGCACATCCAAGGTATGTAGTAGTCTTTCCCCCCTGTTCTGTGGGTTGGGGAAGAATGTAGGCAAATGAATCGCTTGGTTCAATGATACTCTGGAGACCACTTTTGGCATAAAAGTAGGGTTAGTTCTCAGAGACACTCTATCCTGATGGAAGATAAGGAAGGGCTGAACTGCCATTAATGCCTGTAACTCAGATACCCTTCTTGCTGAAGTGATCGCTAGCAGGAAAGCAGTTTTCCAAGATAAGAACTGTAAGTCTGCTGTTGCTACTGGTTCAAAAGGGGGAAGTGTTAACTTCTCCAGCACAAAGTTAAGATCCCATGTAGGTAAATGTGGTTTCCTTGGAGGCTTTACATTTTTGATTCCTCTCAAGAACTGCCTGAGTAGAGGATGAGAGAAGACAGGAGGATCCATGTTGTATTCTGCTGAAATTGCTGATGCATGAATCTTAATGGAGGAGTAGGACAGGCCATTGTGGAACAGTTCTGCTAAGTATTCCAGGATGTGTGCTATGTTTGCCAATGAGACATTTTCTCCCTTTGCTGCACTCCAAATGAGGTATCTTTTCCATTTGGCTGAATAAGTTTTCCTTGTGGAGGGTCTGCGTGCCTCCAGGATAATGTCCTTAACCCTCTGAGATAAATCTGTTTTATTTTGTTTTATGCAATATTCCAAGCAGCTAGCTGCAGTGTTTTCAAGTTTGGATGTAGGATCTTGTAGTTGTTCTGTGTTAGAAGTAAGGGACATAGAGGTAGCGGCCATGCGTGTGTTCGAGACATGCTTCTCAGTAGAGGGTACCAATGTTGCCTTGGCCAGTCTGGAGCTATGAGGATTACCCTTGGCTGATCCTCTTTGATCTTCAGTAGGACTTTGTACATCAAAGGAAGAGGTGGGAATGCATATGCTGTCAGGTTTTTCCAGCTGAAGGAAAGGGAGTCCACCCTCCAGGCAAGTGGGCGGTATGCTCTTGTGCAGAATTTCTTCAATTGGTGGTTGTGTGGGGAGGCGAACAGGTCTATCTCTGGCAGTCCCCATTTCTTTGTTATGGCTTTGAAGATATCTGGATGCAGCATCCATTCGTGAGCATCCGTGGTAGTTCTGCTTAAGGTGTCTGCTAGTGAATTTTCTTTTCCTGGTACAAATCTGGCCTGTAGTTGAATGTTGAGATTCAGGGCCACATTCCACAGGTCCATTGCCATCCGGCATAGAGGATATGAGTGTGTACCTCCCTGTTTGTTGATGTACCACATGACTGTGGTATTGTCCGTCCTTATCAGCCGGTGACCTTGTTGAAGGAGTGGTCTGAATGCCTGGATTGCATGTTTCACTGCCAGCATCTCCTTTAGATTTATGTGTAGATTCAGCTGGTCTTGGGTCCATAGGCCTTGTATACACTTGTCCACTATGTGTGCCCCCCAGCCTAGGTCTGAGGCGTCCGTGGTGATGGTTTGGCTTGGATGTGGTTTGTGGAAAGGCAATCCTCTGTTCAACTGACAGGCCTGAGCCCACCACAGGAATTCTTGTTTCAGGCATGGAATTATTGGAATCTGTGCTTCTAGACTGTGCTTGTGTTGAGACCATACATTCCTTAGGTACCATTGCAACTTTCTCATATGCAGCCTGGCATGCGGAATCAATATTATGCAGGATGGCATGTAACCCAGGGCTTGCAGGACTTTCCTTGCAGTAAGCTGAGTTTGTGTTGTTAATGTCCTGAAATAGACTGGTAGTTGCTTTTGTTTTTCTTCTGTGAGAAAAGCCATCTGAGTTGATGTATCCAGTTCTGCACCCAAAAATGTTACCTTTGGGATGGTACTAGTCTTGACTTTTGCATGTTGACTGTGTATCCCAAGGCTTGCAACAGTTGTATGACATTTTCCAAATCTTTTGTCAATTTTGCCTTGTTGTCCGCTTGTATTAGGCAGTCATCCAGGTATGGGTAAATTTGAATTCCCTGAAGCCTGCAATGAGCAATTACTGATGCCAGGCATTTCGTGAATACTCTGGGAGCAGTAGATAAGCCAAAGGGCAATGCTGAGAATTGATAATGCTCTGATCCTGCAAGAAATCTGAGGTGTCTTCTGCAATCTGGTCGTATAGGGACGTGCAGGTATGCCTCCTTGAGATCTAGAGTCACCAGCCAAGACTCCTTGCCCAGCATGGGAAGAAGTTGCTGGAGGGTCAGCATTTTGAATTTTGGAACAATGAGGTATGTGTTCAGTGCGGACAAGTCGAGAATAGGTCTCCATTGTTTTTCTTTTCTTGGTACAAGGAAAAGCCTGGAGTAAAATCCTTGACCTTGTTCCATAGGTGGTACCTTTTCTATAGCTCTCATCCTTAGTAAGTTGTTGATTTGTCTTTGAGCCTCTGTTTTTTGGCTTGGTGGTAGGTTTGGCATTCCTCTCTTTTTTGGTAGAGTGTGGAAGTGAAACCTGTAGCCCTTGTCTATTGTTTGTAAAGTCCATTTGTCTCCTGTAATGCAATGCCAGTTGTCGGAAAATAAGGCTAGCTTTCCAAGGGTGCTTCCAGTTGCTCCCTGGTAGGCGGAACCAGAGCCAAGTCATTGTGTCTGTCCTGTGGAAGTGGTTGTAGTTGAACCTGTGGCAGCACTTCTCTGGTTGGCAGGTTGCCACTGACGTCCCCTGTAGGCACCCCTAGATTGACCTCTGCCTCTTGGGCATCTATTTCTGCCTCTCTGTGCTCTGGAGGTGTCTGGAAAGGACCAATTCTTCGAAGGCCAATTTCTGCTAAACCTCGGAGGTTGGACCTGTAAGAAATCCTTGACTGTTTGGACAGATTTTGCTTTTTCTTCCACTTTCTTTAGAACCTCCTGTGCAGGGGAGCCAAACAAACTTTGTTTCTCCATAGGAGCATCTTGGAGTTTTGACTTAACATGGTCTGGTAAGGATTGTTCTTTTAACCAGGCATGCCTTTGAATCACTGCTCCAGTCATAGCTGATCTAAAGGAAGCCTCCAGTGCATCATAGCCACATTTTAAGAAATGGTTACTGACCTGCTGATAGTTATGTACCAAATCCTGAAGGGACTTGCGGTCTATAGGTTCAGGAGAGGACAGTTTTTTATTTAGCTGGTCTAACAAAAATTCCTGGTACTGAATCATGTGAAATTGACAGTTTAAGGCCCTGGCCAAAAGAGTAGCAGAAGTATAAACCTTTTTAACCCCATCTCTCTAATCCTCTAGATTCCCTTTCAGAGGGAAGAGGGTTTTTGGCAGAGGCAGCTGCCACACCTTTAGGGCCCTGTGAAATGGTTTCAGGGTTTGCAACAGGAGTCTTATACAAGTGGTAGTGTGTGTCCGGGACCCTGTAATATCTGTCAGGCTTGGCAGAGGCTGAAGAAGAGAATCAGGGGCAGTACAGGCATCATTATATGCATCATCAACAACTGTTAGTACTGGAGGAATGGCTAAAGGCCTATGCTGTGGTAAGTGTAAAAAAGTCCTTAGCCTTTTCCTTGAATCTGAAAAATCCTGGCCCTGCCATTGGAAGTATTCCCTCATAGCATGTAGGGTTTCCCCAAAAGAAAATTCTTCAGGAGGAGAAGAAGAAGGAATGGAGTCTTCTGCATCAGAATCCTCATAAGGAGAATACGGGCCTTCCTGATGGTCTGAAATATCTGAGTCATCCGAGGAATAGTCTGTAGAGACAGGTTCCGGGGGTTCAGTCCTAGACCTTTTATCTGGAGGGGGTTGAGAGGCCCTGTCTGGGTGAGGTTGGGATCCCCTGATCAAAGAAATAAGATCCTCAGCCAGGCTGAGTATTTGGGAACTAGAGGTAGGCCTGTGTGAGGGAGTTTTAGCAGGTAAGGCCTTAGAAGATTTAGCTGCTTTAGCCCTGGAAAAGGCCTTGATAGACATAGAAGCAGGGGGTCTAGCAGCCCCACGTGCAGGGGTAGATATGTCTAAAGGAATAGTGTCTGACAAATCCTGGGTGCCTGCTTCTGTAGCAGTAATTTCAGTAGCAGATTCAGCCATGCTCTGTGAGGCCTCGGCTATTGGAGGCATGCTTTCGGCCGAAGGAAGAACCGAGGACTCGGTTTCAGCCGAAACCGAGACACTCGCGGTTGGCCTAACCGTGGTTTCAGCCGAAACCGCGGACCGCGAGTGTCGGTCCTTTTCCTTGCGCTTTTTAGCTAATTGTGTAGTTGGAATCTCCGACGGCATTTTGTATGCAAAAGCGTGACCAAAAAACTCCTCTGCAAACTCCGACCGACGTCTAAGCGTCCGTCGGTTAAAGGAAGCACAGGCTAGACAAGCTGATACGTCGTGGTCTGGGCCTAAGCAAGGAAGGCAGTAAGAGTGGAAATCCTTATGAGGTATTTGTTTCCCACAAGTTAAACAATTATTTACTTTGTCTGACATCGGCTGAGGCAAGAAAGAGTCCCCAATGGGGTACTTAGCTTTTTAGAAGTCTTCGGTAGTAGGAATCTCTGGATCTGACCGACCGGCACTTGCGAACAGCTTCTGCTTCGGGCACCGCGCGGCAAGAAAGACTGAGGAAAATGGCGTCGGCTGATGCCTTTATACCCCAGCAGCTATGACGTCGGGTGAAGTGCGACATCAGCCGAGGCCAGACCCAGACTTTGGAATCCGGCCGACCGAAGGGCTGCCTGAGGCAGGACAACCCATATGTTAGGACTGCAGATGCATCCTTGAAGGACATCTGTACTATGTTCTTCGTGTTTCACTGTTGCAGTCATTACACTTGGGTTAAATCCCAAAGCTAAGATTGGGAGGCTGGAGCTAAATAGCATTAGGAGCGGCTATGAGGCCCTGCAGAACTGCAGTGGCAAAGCCTGACCTTGATTTAGATTAAAGTGGTATATTATAGTGCTTTGTAAAGGTGTGCACTGAACTCCAGGTTGCAGCCTCTAAAATGTCTTTGGTTGGTACTCCCCTGAGGAAGGCTGCTGAAGTGGCTGCTGCTCTGGTTGAATGTGGCCTAATGCCCTTAGGCACTGGCTTGCCATGTTGTAAATAGCAGAAACAGATGCAGTGGCCTATCCACTTTGAAATAGTCTGCTTTGAGATAGCCTTTCCTTGTGATCCTGCAGCATATGCCACTAGTAGTAGCTCTGTCTTTCTGAAAGCTTTGGTTCTGTTCAGGTAGAAGCGTAGCTGTCTGTGTATGTCCAAAGAATGCAGAATTCTCTCCCCCTTATTCTGTGGGTTTGGATAAAAAGTAGGCAGATGAATAGTTTGGTTAAGGGCCACACTTGTACCTTAAGGCATAAATGTTGGGTTTGTCCTCAGAGAAACAGATGCAGTGGCCTATCCACTTTGAAATAGTCTGCTTTGAGATAGCCTTTCCTTGTGATCCTGCAGCATATGCCACTAGTAGTAGCTCTGTCTTTCTGAAAGCTTTGGTTCTGTTCAGGTAGAAGCGTAGCTGTCTGTGTATGTCCAAAGAATGCAGAATTCTCTCCCCCTTATTCTGTGGGTTTGGATAAAAAGTAGGCAGATGAATAGTTTGGTTAAGGGCCACACTTGTACCTTAGGCATAAATGTTGGGTTTGTCCTCAGAGAAACCCTGTCTGGATAAAAAATGATAAAAGGTTCCACAGCCATGAGTGCCTGTAGCTCTAAGACTCATCTTGCAGAGGTTATTGCTAGGAGCAGAGCTGTCTTCCAAGATAAAAACTTTATATCAACTGTAGCGGCTGGCTCAAAAGGAGGCAGGGTGAGTTTTTCCAAAACATGATTGAGGTCCCATGCAGGTATTGGTGATCTCCTTGCAGGCCTTAAGTTTTTGACTCCTCTGAGGTACTGCCTTAACAGCGGATGAGAAAAGATTGGTGGCTCTGTATTGTAATGAGTCGAAATGGCATAGGCATGAATTTTGATTGATGAAAAGGATAGGTCTTTGTCCATATCTCAGTTAAGTATTGCAAAATCTGAAGAATATTTGGTACAGCTGTGTCTATTCCTTGTGTCTGGTTCCAAGCACAGAATCTCTTCCATTTTCCAGTGTAAGATTTTCTGGTACTAGGTCTTTTGGCCTCCGAAATTACATCCATTACAGCTTTAGTGAGAGGCGCGTTTTGTATTACTGCATTATCCGCCATGCTGCCAGATTTAAGGTCTTTAACTGGCTGTGCAGGATCTGATTGCTTTGTTGGGATAGTGGATGAGGTATTTGAGGCAAGGTCCAAGCCGGGCATTGAGACAAGTTCCTTAGGATTAGGTACTAGTGCTGGCGGGGCCAGTCTGGGGCAATCAGTATCATCTTTGGCTGCTCTTGTCTGACCTTTAAGAGTACCTTGGGGAGGAGAGGCATATACTGCTAAGCTTTTCCAGCTGAAAGAGAGGGCGTCCACTTTCCATGCTTGTCTGTGATGAGTCCTTGTGCAGAATCTTTTTAGTTGGTAGTTGTGAGGAGAGGCAAATAGATCTATATCCGGGCATCCCCATTTCATTGATATCATGCTGAAGACTTGTGCATCCAATTTCCACTTGTGGGAATCCATGAGGTTTCTGCTTAATTCATCTGCCAGAGTATTTATCTTTCCTGGCAGGAATTGTGCCTGCAGATGTACCTGGTAAGTCAAAGCTGTGTCCCACAGAGTCATAGCTAGTCTGCAAAGGGGGTAAGAATGAGTGCCTCCCTGCTTGTTTATATACCACATGACCGTGGTGTTGTCTGTCTTTATCAGTAGTTGTCCCGGATGAAGTAGGTCCTTGAAGGTTGTCAGGGGTCCTTGAAGGTTGTCAGGGCATTCTGGACAGCTAGCACCTCTTTTTGATTGATATGTATATGCACATGTTCCTCAACCCAAATGCATCTACATATCAATCAAAATGAGATGCTAGCTGTTCAGAATGCCCTGACAGCCTTCAAGGACCTACTTCATCTGGGACAACTACTGATAAAGACAGACAACACCACGGTCATGTGGTATATAAACAAGCATGGGGGAACGCATTCTTACCCCCTTTGCAGACTAGCATGACTTTGTGGGACACAGCATTAACTTACTAAGTACATCTGTAGGTACAATTCCTGCCAGGAAGGAAAAATACTCTGGCAGACGAACTAAGCAGAAACCTTATGGATCCCCACGAGTGGCAACTGGATCCACAAGTCTTCAGCATGATAACAAAGAAATGGGGATGTTCTTCGTGTTTCACTGTTGCAGTCATTACACTTGGGTTATCCTGCTGGCAGGCTACCCTCAGTCAGCCTGAATTCCAAAGTCTAGGTCCGGTGTCGGTTGCTGTCGCCTCTTCCCTGATGTCAGTGCACCAGGGGTATAAAAGATGCAGCAGACACCATTTTCTTCTGTGTTTCTTGCCGTGCGGTGCCCGAAGCATAAGCAGTTCGCAAGTGCCGGTCGGCCAACTCCTGAGATTTTCGTGTTCGAATTTCAGATCCAAAGTCTTCATTAAAAGCTAAGTACCCCGTTGGGGAAACTTTTTTCTTGCTCCAGACCTATGTCAGAAAAGGTTAATAATTGTATTACTTGTGGGAAGCAAATACCTCATAAGGACTTTCATTCTTACTGTATCCCTTGCCTAGGCCCTGACCACGATGTTGCTAGTTGTCGGTTTTGTGCTAGATTTAATCAACGCACTATTAAGCGTCGGTACGATTTTGCATTACACTATTTTGGCAGAAAATTTAATTATACCATGTCGTCTGATATCCATCCGACTACTGCAATTCACAAGAAACGCAAAGAAGAAGAGAAGGACAGGCATCCGAGGTCCAAAACCGATGATGAGGCTTCTTCTAAGCTAGTCGCCGGTTCTCAGTGAGGCACCTTCGCAGCCCCTGACGCCCGTTACTTTAGACCCGCAGGCCACTACCGACTTCCACGTGGAGTCGCCCAGGCCGCTGGAAGGTCAAAGTACTGGACCTTCGGAAACTATTCCCTCAGATGGGTCCGGCGCCACTGAGCAGGCAGCGGCTTCTGAGAGTGTTTTCAGACCAACTCAATTATACATTAAAACCACTTCAGCTTCAAAGGCAAAGACTAAAGCACCCTTAAAGACAAAGAAACAAATACAACAGCCTCATGAACAGGCCTCCATGTCCAAAAAACAGATGCTCAAAATGGCCGAAGACTTAATTACTTTGATCAGGGGTTCCCATCCCCCTCCTGATAAAAGGCCTAGGCAAGAGACAGAATATGAATCTTCAGATCAGGTTTCCATTTCATCTGATTCCTCTTTTGATCAGGAATACTCTCTTCCTCCGTATGAGGATTCTGCTGCTGAAGAATCTATCCCTTCAGCCTCTCCTCCTGAGGATTACTCTTTTGAGGAAACCTTGCATACCATGAGGGAGCATTTCCACTGGGAGAGCCAAGATTTTTCAGAATCTAAGAAAAGGCTCAGAGACTTCCTTTTACTACTACAACACAAGCCCTAGCTATTCCACCTGTGTTAGACATTGCTGATGATGTATTTTCAGAGTCCAGTCTGACCCCTGACTCCTTACCTCCAGGTTTTTTTTATATATCTTCCTGCCATGTGGGCCCCCCAGGCATAATCTGATGCGTCCGTTGTTAGTGTCTGCCTGGCTGAGGGTAATGTGAATGGCTGTCCCTTGTTTTGGTGACAAGCCTTTGCCCACCATCGAAACTCCTGTTGTAGGTTAGGGAATGAGAGTAATCATTGTTTCCAGGCTGTGGCAATGTTGATTCCAAACACTTTTTAGGTACCATTGAAGTTTCCTCATATGCAGACTTGCATATGGAATTAGTAGGATGCATGATGCCATGAAGCCCAAAGCCTGCAGAATTTTTCTTGCAGATAACTGGGCCTTTGTTGCCAACATTTTGAAATAGGCAGTCAGTTGCCTTTGTTTGTCTGGCGTGAGATAAGCCATTTCTGGGCAGTTGTATTTAAGCTTGCACCCAGGAATATTATCTCTTGAGAGGGTACTAGTTTTGATTTCTTTTCGTTGACTGTGTACCCTAGGCATGTTAGAAGTCTTTTCACAAATGCCAGATGCTGTAGAAGAATGTCCTTGTTCTCTGCTTGAATTAGACAGTCGTCCAAGTAAGGATATATTTGTATTCCTCTTTGTCTGCAGAATGCAATTACTGGTGCCAGGCACCTTGTAAAGACCCTGGGCGCAGTAGATATGCCAAAGGGCAGTGCAGAGAATTGGTAATGCATTGAGCCAGCCTTGAATCTGAGGTATCTTCTGCATAACTGTCTGATTGGGACATGCAGGTATGCCTCTTTTAGGTCTAGTCACCAGCCAAGCGTTCTTGCCCAGAATGGACAGAAGCTGCTGCAAAGTCATCATCTTGAATTTTGGTATATCCAGGAATGTGTTCAGAATAGATAGATCCCGTTATTGGTCTCCAGGTCTCGTCCTTTCTGGGTACCAAGAACAGTCTTGAGTAAAATCCTTGTCCCTGCTCTTGCTCTGGTACTTGTTGAATGGTCCCCATGTTCATGAGGGATGAGACTTGTTTTTGTGTCTCTGCCCATTGATTTTTTGGCAGATCTGGCCAGCAGTTTGCCTTAGGCAGGCTATGGAAATGGAACTTGTACCCTTGTGACACGATACTTAGAAAGTACAGTTGTGTGCCTACCATAGATGTAGATGTTAGAGTGTATTCACTGTTGTAGTCATTACAATTGGGTTATCCTGCTGGCAGGCTACCCGCAGTCGGCCTGAATTCCAAAGTCTAGGTCCGGTGTCGGTTGCTGTCGCCTCCTCCCTGACGTCAGTGCGCCAGGGGTATAAAAGATGCAGCCGACACCATTTTCTTCAGTGTTTCTTGCCCCAGATGTCAGGTGTCCAAAAAAGGGAAGGCTAAAAATATGTCAAAAAAGCATATATGCACCAAAGTAAATCATTCTTTCCTCTACCAGCAAATACACCACACAGGTTGGATAGAATAGAGAAGTACAGATAAGTTTTCGCTCTCCCCCTTATTCTGTGGGTTTGGATAAAAAGTAGGCAGATGAATAGTTTGCACAAAAATCCACAAATTACAAGACGATAAACTGTTGAAAATAGCCGACCAGGTCACAATAAGAGCAATGCTTCAAAAATAAAAGTTAAACTGACAATTTAATGAACCAAGCGTAAAATCAAGTACACGCTTTCGGCAAGGACCTTGTCCCACCTTCATCAGACAAACAAGTGTTCCCACCTTCATCAGACAAACAAGTGTTCCCACCTTCATCAGACAAACAATATTAATAGAATGTTATGCTTCAATATACATGCCTATTTTAATTTTATTTAATTAAAAATGTAATAAAATATGTAGTGATATAATATCTATACATATTTTATATGGATTTTAAATATGTAAGTTATATTCTAACATCTAATTTTCCATTGACAACATGCATAGACATTTAAATAATGTATATGTGAATATATGAATGTAAGGAGGTTTATTCCTACATCTTTAAGATGTTAATGGTAGGTGGATACATTTTAGAGGTTCTCATGACAACGTATAATTAAGTGAAATGCATTTTAAAATGATTGGATATTTTAAAGGTTTGTGGATATAAATATTGTTAACTGGAATTGTTACACTTGTTTGTCTGATGAAGGTGGGACAAGGTCCTTGCCGAAAGCGTGTACTTGATTTTACGCTCACTTTATACTTGGTTCATTAAATTGTCAGTTTAACTTTTATAGATGAATAGTTTGGTTAAGGGCCACACTGGACACTACCTTAGGCATAAATGTCGGGTTTGTCCTCAGAGAAATCCTGTCTGGATAAAAAATGATAAAAGGTTCCACAGCCATGAGTGCCTGTAGCTCTGAGACTCGTCTTGCAGAGGTTATTGCTAGGAGCAAAGCTGTTTTCCAAGATAAAAACTTTATATCAACTGTAGTGGCTGGCTCAAAAGGAGGCAGGGTGAGTTTTTCCAAAACATAATTGAGGTCCCATGCAGGTATTGGTGATCTCCTTGCAGGCCTTAAGTATTTGACTCCTCTGAGGTACTGCCTTAACAGCGGATGAGAAAAGATTGGTGGCTCTGTATTGTAATGAGCCGAAATGGCAGAGGCATGAATTTTTATTGATGAAAAGGATAGGCCTTTGTCCAGCATCTCAGTTAAGTATTGCAAAATCTGAGGAATATTTGGTGCAGCTATGTCAATTCCTTGTGCCTGGTTCCAAGCACAGAATCTCTTCCACTTCCCAGAGTAAAATTTTCTGGTACTAGGTCTTCTGGCCTCCAAAATGACATCCATTACAGCTTTAGTGAGAGGCGCATTTTGTATTACTACATTATCCGCCATGCTGCCAGATTTAAGGTCTTTAATTGGCTGTGCAGGATCTGATTGTTTTGATGGGATAGTAGATGAGGTATCTGAGGCAAGGTCCAAGCCGGGCATTGAGACAAGTTCCTTAGGAATGGGCTTGGGCTTTTTTTCTGGCAAACCGTGTGCCCTTGGCAGGGTATGAAAGCAAAACTTGTAGCCTTGTGACACTATGTTCAAGACCCATTTGTCCTGGGTTATTATGTGCCAATTTTGATGAAAAAGTGCTAGCTTTCCCCCTAAAGGTGCTGCCAGAAGATAAGTGCTTGGCGCAGGCAGGGGGAAGTCATTGGGACTGTTTCCTGTATGGCTGTGATTTGTCTTCTCCGCTTTTGGAGGTAGAAGCACCCCGTTGTTTAGACCTGTATGTGCCTTGAGGCTGGGACCTGCCTCTAGGGTGTCTGTATCTGCCCCTTTGTGGCCTGTCTGACACTGGAAAGGACCAATTCTTTGTAGCCCAGTGTCTGCTAAGTCTTGGAGGCTGTACTTGTAAGAAATTCTTGACTGTTTGCATAGATTTTGCTTTGTCCTCCATTTTCTTCAACACCTCCTCTGCTTTAACACCAAACAAGGTATCATGCTGTAATGCAGCATCTAATAATTTTGCTTTAACATGATCAGGCAGATTCTGTTCCTTTAACCAAGCATGCCTCCTGATGACAGAACCCGTAACAGCGTCCCTGCAGGAGGCCTCCAGAGAATCAAAACCACATTGCAAAGTATGCTTTCCAACTTGTTCAGCTGCATGCAATAAATCCTGCATTTCTTTGTTTTCTGCACATTCAGAATTTATCAACATTTTCTGGTTAAGCAGTAACATAATATATTGCTGATATTTAAGCATATGAAACTGACAATTTAAAGCCCTTATACCCAAGGTAGCAGAAGTGTAAATCTTTTTTCCCCATCTGTCCAGTGCCCTAGAATCCCTGTCAGAGGGGGTAGGGTTTTTTGCAGTGGAAGCCTTGACCCCTTTGGGACCCTGAGAGAGTTTCTGGGTCAACAGCAAGGTTTTTAAAAATGAATTTATGTGAATCAGGAACCCTGTAGCATCTGTCTGGCTTAACAGGAGCTGGAGGCAAGAAGTCAGGAGTCAGACTGGATTCTGAAAAAACATCATCTACAATGTCTAACACAGGAGGAATAGCAAGTGGCCTGTGCTGAGGCAGTAAAGGGAAGTCTCTGAGCCTTTTCTTAGATTCTGAATAATTTTGGCTCTCCCAGTGAAAATGCTCCCTCATGGTATGCAGAGTTTCCCCAAAAGAATAATCCTCAGGAGGAGAACCTGAAGGGATAGATTGTTCAGCATCAGAATCCTCATAGGGAGGAAGAGAGTATTCCTGATCAGAAGAGGAATCAGATGAAATGGAAACCTGATCTGAAGATTCATATTCTGTCTCTTGCCTAGGCCTCTTATCAGGAGAGGAATGGGAACCCCTGATCAAAGTAATTAGGTCTTCGGACATTTTAAGTATCTGTTTTTTAGGCATGGAGGCCTGTCCATGGGGCTGTTGTACTCGCATCTTTGTCTTTAAAGGTGCTTTAGTCTTTGCCTTTGAAGCTGAAGTCATTTTTACATATAATTGTGTTGGCCTGAAAACACCCTCAGAAGCCGATGCCTGCTCAGTGGCTCCGGACCCATCTGAGGGAATAGTTTTCGAGGTTCCAATACCTTGAGTTTCCAGCGGCCTAGTCGGCTCCACGTGGGAGTCGGTAGCGGCCTGCGGCTCTAAAGTAGCAGGCGTCAGGGGCTGCGAAGTGCCTCACTGAGAACCGGCGACTGGCCTAGAAGAAGCCTGGTCAGTTTTGGACCTCAGATGCTTATCCTTTTCTTTTTCCTTGCATTTCTTGTGAATTGCCGTAGTCGGATGGCTATCCGACCACATTGTGTAATTAAATCTTCTGCCAAAATAGTGAAATGCAAAATCATACCGACGCTTAATAATGCGTTGGTTAAATCTAGCACAGAACCTACAATTAGCAAAGTCGTGGTCAGGGCCTAGGCAAGGAATACAGTAGGAATGAAAGTCCTTATGAGGTATTTGCTTCCCACAAGAAATACAATTATTAACTTTTTCTGACATCGGTCGGGAGCAAGACAATAGTTTCTCCAACGGGGTACTTAGCTTTTAATGAAGACTTCGGATCTGAAATTCGAGCACGAATATCTCAGGAGTCGGCCGACCGGCACTTGTGAACTGCTTTTGCTTCAGGCACCACGTGGCAAGAAAGACAGCAGAAAATGGCGTCAGCTGCATCTTTTATACCCCTGGCGCACTGACATCAGGGCGGAGGCGACAGCAACCGACACCAGACCTAGACTTTGGAATTCAGGCTGACTGCGGGTAGCCTGCCAGCAGGATAACCCAATTGTAATGACTACAACAGTGAAACACGATGAACATCCCACTTGTCCTGGGTTATAATGTGCCAATTTTGAGAAAAAAGTGCTAGTTTTACCCCTAAGGGTGCTGCCAGCAGGTAAGTGTTTGGTGCTGGCAGGGGGAAGTCAATGGGACTGTTTCCTGTATGGTTGTGATTTGTCTTCTCCAACTTTGGAGGTAGAAGCACCCCACTGCTTTGACCTGTAGGAACCTTGTACCTGGGATGTGCCTCTAGGGCATCTGGATCTGCCCCTTTGAGGTCTGTCTGACACAGGAAAGGACAGATTCTTTGTAGGCCAGTGTCTGCTAAACCTAGGTGGTTGTACTTGTAAAAAATCTTTGACAGTTTGCATAGATTTAGCTTTGTCCTCCATTTTCTTTAACACCTCCTCTGCCTTAACACCAAACAAAGTATCATGCTGTAAAGGTGCATCTAATAATTTAACCTTGGCATGATCACGCAGATTTTGTTCCTTTAACCAAGCATGCCTCCTAATTACAGAACCTGTAACTGCGGCTCTGCAGGAGGCCTCCAAAGAATCAAAACCACATTGCAAAGTATGCTTTCCAACTTGTTCAGCTGCATGCAATAAATCCTGCATTTCCTTGTTTTCTGCACATTCAGAGTTTAATAACATTTTCTGTTTAAGCAATGCCATGACATGTTGCTGATATTTAAGCATATGAAACTGACAGTTTACGGCCCTTATAGCCAAGGTAGCAGATGTGTAAATCTTTTTTCCGCATCTATCCAGTGCCCTAGAATCTCTGTCAGAGGGGGGTAGGGTTTTTTGCAGCAGAAACCTTAACTCCTTTGGGACCCTGTGAAATAGTTTCTGAGTCTGCAGCAGGGTTTTTAAAAAGGAATTTATGAGAGTCAGGGACACAGTAATATCTGTCAGGCTTAACAGGAGCTGGAAGTAAGGAGTCAGGGGTAAGACTAGACTCCGAAAACACATCTACAATATCTAACACAGGTGGGATGGCTAGTGGCCCGTGTTGGGGTAGTAAAAGGAAATCCCTGAGCCTCTTTTTAGATTCTGAAAAATCTTGGCTCTCCCAGTGGAAATGCTCCCTCATGGTATGCAAGGTTTCCCCAAAGGAATAGTCCTCTGGAGGAGAAGCTGAAGGTATGGATTCTTCAGCATCAGACTCCTCATAGGGGGGAAGAGAATATTCCTGATCAGAAGAGGAATCAGAAGAAATAGAAACCTGATCTGAAGATTCATAGTCAGTCTCTTGCCTAGGCCTCTTATCAGGAGGGGGGATGGGAACCCCTGATCAAAGGTAAGTCTTCGGCCGTTTTGAGCATCTGTTTTTTGAGCATAGAGGCCTGTCCACATGGCTCTTGAGTTTGTTTCTTTGCTTTAGAAGGTGCTTTAGTCTTCGCCTTTGAAGCTGAGGTTGGTTTAATGCAAAGATGTTTAGGTCTGAATACACCCTCAGAAGCCGGTGCTTGCTCAGTGGCTCCGGACCCATCTGAAGGAATATTATCTGAGGCTCCAATACCTTGAGTTTCCAGCAGCATGGCTGACTCCACGTGGGAGTTGGTAGCAGCCTGTGACTCTAAAGTAGCGGGCGTCAGGGGCTGCGAAAGCACCTCACGGAGAACAGGTGAACCAGCGACTGGCTAAGGAGAAGCTTCGTCATCGGTTTTGGGCCTCGGTTGTCTCTCTCTCTCCTTTTCTTTGCGTTTTTTTGTGAACTCCGGTAGTCAGATGGCTATCCGATGACATTTCTGGATAATTAAACCAGCATCCAAAATAATTTAAAGCAAAATCATACAGACGCTTAATAGTGCATTGGTTAAATCTAGCACAAAACCGACAACCAGCAATGTTGTGATCAGGGCCTAGGCAAGGAATACAGTAAGAATGAAAGTCCTTATAAGGTATTTGCTTTCCACAAGAAATACAATTATTAACTTTTTTTACATCGGTCTGGAGCAAAAAAAGTTTCCCCAATGGGGTTCTTAACTTCATTGAAGACTTTGGATATGAAACTCGAACACGAAAATCTCAGGAGTCGGCCAACCGGCACTTGTGAACTGCTTCTGCTTCGGGCACCGCGCGGCAAGAAAGACTGAAGAAAATGGCATTGGTTGCATCTTTTATACCCCTGAGGACCTGACGTCAGGGAAGGGGCAACAGCAGCTGACGCAGGACCCAGAACTTTGGAATTCAGGCCGACTGAGGGCAACCTGCCAGCAGGATTACCCAAATGTAATGACTGCAACAGTGAAACACGAAGAACATCTGGAGGTGTCTCAATATTCATCAAAAACAGTCCACCTCATGACTAGCCAAGCAGTATGACACACTTGTGCTTCTCCATGTCCAGCTTATCATAAGCGAAGTCCCATGCCATATCATTGTAAGCTAAAGCACCCCTTCTATAACCCAGGACACCCATATCACATACCTAAATGAACTGGAGTCACTTTGCATTAAGCCCAACACTACACTTCAGGGTGACTTCAACTTCCCCACTATAACCTGGAAAACATTCATAACTTGCAATATGCTGGCCCAGAAATTTCAGGATTTTGTCAAAACAAATGCTCTAGACTACCTAGTCCATACACTAATTAGGGCACAGGCATCTTCAACTTGATTCTCACAAACATGGAGGAACTTTGGACACACCAGCATTTAATGTCCTCACTTGTCAGGATGGACCTTAAAGTTGTATCCTTTGACATTAAACTGTGAACCAATCTAAGCTTCGGTCATCTGGAATTATTCCAAAGCAGGCCTCCTACTACTGACTGGTACCTTGGCAAAATTTCAAGCCCCCCCTCCCCCCAAACCTTGGTGAACTCTGATGCCTATGTCAACTTTTCACAGAAATCCTATACTATCTAAATAGCTGCACTGATGCAGTTTTACCCATTCAAAATAAGCACAGGACTAACTCAAAGAACAAGTCACCCAGTTGGAACCCCATCCTCAACAAGTTGTATAAAAAAAGGAAGAAAACCACGGATAAAACAAAAAAATGCAACGCCCATTAAGGAAAAAACTCCCTCAACAAACTATGTAAGCAACTAAGGAGTCTTATCAAGTCCACCAATGTCAAATCTGAGGTAAAGATGGCCTTGCAGGTAAAGGGCAACCATAACGCCTTCCTCAGCTATGTCCACAACCTCAAAGGTAATGCACAACAGGGTGCTGAACTAATTGTTAACAGAACTATCTATATGGATTCAGAGGATATGGTAAATCTACTGACTGATAAATTTAATTCCAGTTTCACCCTGCTTCCTGCCCCAACACCTCATAAGAGATGCACTTGACTATAACCCCCCCCCTCAGCTGTCTCTAGCAAACAAGTCCTTAGTATGATTTCCCATGTAAAACACACCATCTCCTGGCCCTTACAACATCCCAGACTGCCTCCTGAATAGCATGAAACATGACCTACTGAGTTCTCTAAAACCATTGTTCAGCCACAGCCTGCTAACTGACTTTGTGCCTAGTGAATAAAGACCTGTAACAGTTATACCTCTGCACAAGGTTGTGCCATCTATTGACTCAAGTAACTACAGACCCATAAATCTGTCTACTCTAATATGGAAAGAATTATCAAGGATATTATAAATAAAGCCATAGGAAACTTTTAGACACCGGATCCAATACAGTTTGGTGTCTTCAAAGGCAGATTGTGTCAACTCAACTGAGTGGACTTTTTTGAGAAAGTCACAAAAGCTATGCACAAGGGCAAAATAGCAACACTGCCTATCTTGACCTGGCCAAAGCATTCAGCACTATTCCCTATACAGGCATTATTGGCAAATTTAAGAAGCTAGGATTATACCCCTATGTCACCCACTGGGTAGCCAAATGGCTCACAGACAGGACAAAGAAAGTCAGGATAGTGGAATCTACCTCCACCCAAAAGGTCAATCATTAGCAGTCTCTCAGGGCTATGTGTTGGGGCCGCTCCTTTTTGACATCTACCTTTTGGAAGTAAGAAAACAAAAACAGAGTGCCCCAAGCTTTGCTATGTTCTCTTCACCAATTTATTCCAATAACAAATAAAAACATACCATAAAACAAAGTTCCGTTAATCAGTAACATTGTTTTTAAGTCCAAGAGAGTTCTTGTAAACACAAAACCACTGGTAATCCAGAAGTGTATTACTGTTTTTTTAAAAACAACCAGAGCAATTCTTTTAAAACCAGGCGTTAGTAAGCTGTAGTGCTGTTTAAGTTCAAAGTCCAGAGCAATTCTTGTAAAAACAAAGCGTCAGTAACCAAAAAAAGTTTAAATCCTAGTACGTTCATCTCTCTGCTTCAGACATTTTCAAAGATAGTTTAAACTAGACATGTGATACAAAAGGCAGCCCCATTTAAAGGGATAAAACACATTCTACACATCCCTTTCTTTCCACCCTAATTCTTGTAAGAGACCTTTAATAAAACCACCTTAATATCAATTCATATGCAAACCATATAGTCTAAAAAATAAAAAAAAATAAAAAAAAAAATATATATATATATATATATATATATATATTTATATATATATACGTACATACATCTTTATATTGTTTCACTTCATAATCTCGAATTACTGAAATCCCCAATTTCAGTAACCCGAGACTATAGTCCAACCATTCACAATACGGAAATCCACAATCCCGAATCACACAGTCACGAACATACATACACCACTTAACACCCTCAAACCACTCCACCCACAGCACACAAACCACACATCCCTACACTATATATAAAGCAGGGGGGCAAGGCCCCCTGCACCCCCCCATACCCCTCTACTTATATATACCAACTCCAAGGTTGCACAGAACATAAAAAAAAAAAAAAAAAGTCACACCCCACCATCCTCCACTCGCTCGCACACAAATGCACATCACACATACACAAACACCAACAAATCTAACACTCACACTCACACTTCCCTACCCTTACCCACACATACAACATACAAAAACACACACAAACACTCACTCACCTGCAATCTCAGGCACCATAGCACTACACGCGATGTACCGGAAATGCATAAATGCGGACTCGAGATATTCTAATTTGCTCTTATGCACTTTCGGAATTCTGGTTTTCACCTTCATGGTCTCGGGTTACTGAAATTCAGGATTTCAGTAATTCGAGATTATGAAGTGTAGCCGTATATATACACACATATATGTGCGTGTACACACACACACACACACACACACACACACACACACACACACACACACACACACACACACACACACACACACACACACACACTTTATGAGTTATTAAATTATGTTATGTAAACATATTTAAGGTTGTCATTTTTCTTAAAGTTTCCATTCTCTTAACTGTTAAAACAAAAAGTGAGAAGGTCACTGAAAAAAAAATCAGTAAAAACAAATTGAAAACTCCAGCAAAGCTAGAACTTCCACTGAGTGACCTCCCAAACCTCTTGTATCAGAGGCACATGGGATATATGCAAATGACCCTTATGAACATCAGGTGTTTCAGCTAATTGGCGATTCTGAATGCCCATGACTTGTTTCGTCATTTTAATGGACAATTTCAGGCCAATAAAGCCAAACCCCACTAGCTGTGGATATACATATTTCGGCCTTGTTATGACCTCGTTAGCACAGCACAAGCAGAGTGTTTGACTAAGCATAAGAAACACAGGGCTGTTATACCCAACTGATGTCCATTACCTCATCAGCACAGTACAAGCAGAGTGTTTGACTAAGCATAAGAAACACAGGGCTGTTATACCCAACTGATGTCCATTATCATGATAATGGACATCAGTTGGGTATAACAGCCCTGGGTTTCTTATGCTTAGTCAAACACTCTGCTTGTACTGTGCTGACGAGGTCATAACAAGGCGTGTAGTGTGTGTGTGTGTGTGTAGTGTGTGTGTGTGTAGTACTTTGGAAAGAAATAGAAATCACTGAACATACATAACCGAAAGTGCTGTTCACCGAAGCAGCACTTTTGGTTATGTAAGCTGGTTGTGCCGGTTGCACTACGGTGCGGTTAAGGGAGAATTCCCTTTTCCCCACTGCAGTGCGACCTCGGAGTGAGAATATAAAAGTGGGGGGGGGCACAGACCCCCACACAGATGGTTCAGGGGGGTTTGCCCCCTGCATAAAAGATTTATTGTTTTTTGGGGGGTTTTTTCAAGCACACTAACGAAAGTGCTTTTACGGTAAAAGCGCTTTCATTAAAGTGCGTTTGGTTATTGTGGATTCGGACTGTTGAACTTTCATTCAATAATCCTAGATCTGTATGTACGTGTGTATACGTATACATATATATATATATATATATATATACACACATATATATATATATATGTATAGAATATATGGTTTGTACATGTATTGATGTTAAGGTGGTTTTATTAAAGGTTTCTTATAAGAATTGGTTAGGGTGGAAAGAAAGGGATATGTAGAATGTGTTTTATCCCTTTCAATAGGGCTGCCTTTTGTATCACATGACTCTTTAGGACTTGAGATAAAAACAGGGAAGCAAACTGGTTTAAATTTCCTTTGAAAAAGTCTTTGAAGCAGAGAGATGAAAGTACTAGGATTTAAACTTTCTTTGGTTACTGAAGCTTTGTTTTTACAAGAATTGCTCTGGACTTTGAACTTAAACAGCACTACAGCTTACTAACGCCTGCTTTTAAAAAACAGTAATACTGACTATTAAGGATTACCGGTGGTTTTGTGTTTACAAGAACTCTCTTGGACTTAAAAATAACGTTACTGATCAACAGAGCTTTGTTTTATGGTATGTTTTTATTTGTTATAGAATTAATTGGTGAAGGGAACATAGCAAAGCTTGGGGCATTCTGTTTTTGTTTCCTTACTTGGTTTGTGTTTGCAGTAACGTTTGTTTGTAATGTATCTTTTGGAAGTCAAAGCCAACATCAAAGGCTTCTGATTGACCAAGTTTGTGGACGACTGCAAGCTTGGTACAAAGAATACCCCAAGGGCACTAACATACTCCACAAGGGCTTTTTGCACAGTAAATGGTGCCAGAGCCATGGTCCAAAACTGAATGCCAGAAAATGTACAACAGTACCTTTTGGGATGTTGGCCCCCCTTGGGAACTACCACATACACAATACACCCCTAAGAGTAGACCCAGTGGTTGGGGACATGGAACTGTACGTGGATAGTAACTTGGCCTTTGACCATCATGTATCTACTATTGTACAGAAATTATATTAAAAAACACACCAAAAGCTTGGTATGCTCTACAGGCACCAACACTTTCTTAGCCTCTCTACTAGACAAACCCTTGCAAAGTACAGTTGTGTACCTACCATAAATGTAGATGTTCGAGTGTATTCACTGTTGCAGTCATTACACTTGCGTTATCCTGCTGGCAGGCGACCCGCAGTTGGCCCGAGTTCCAAAATCTTGGTCCGGCGTTGGTTGCTGTCACCTCTTCCCTGATGTCAGTGCGCCAGGGGTATAAAAGTTGCAACAGACTCCATTTTCTTCAGTTTTTCTTGCCCCAGATGCCAGGTGCCCCCAGATAGGAAGGCTGGAAAGATAAAATTATGCCAAAAAACATGCATATTTTACTATAAACATTTCCTTCATCTGCAAGCAAATACACCACATAGGTTGTATAGAGATGAGAAGTACAGAAAAGTCCCAGCAATGAAAAAAAGTGGATGTTGGGTGGGTAACCTAGACTGCAACAGTGAATACACTCGAACATCTACATTTATGGTAGGTACACAACTGTACTATGTTCATCGTGTTTCACTGTTGCAGTCATTACACTTGGGTAGAATCCCAAAGCTGAGGTTGGGTGGCTGGGTCTAAATTGGATTTGGAGAGGCTACCAGGCCATGCAGAACTGCAGTGGCAAAGCCTGCTCTGGATTTAGAGTAGAGAGGTAAGTGGTAGTGCTTGGTGAAAGTGTGCACTGAGCTCCAGGTTGCAGCTTCTAAAATGTCTTTGGTTGGTACCCCTCTGAGGAAAGCTGCTGAAGTGGCTGCTGCTCTGGTAGAATGAGGCCTAATGCCCTTAGGCACTGATTTGCCATGTTGTGCATAACAGAAGCGGATGCAGTGTCCTATCCATTTTGAGATTGTCTGCTTTGTAATAGGCTTTCCTTGTGATCCTGCAGCATAGGCTACAAACAGTTGCTCATTTTTTTCTGAAAGCTTTTGTTTTGTCCAAGAAGAATCATAGCTGTCTGTGTATATCCAAAACGTGCAGAAGTCTCTCCCCTTTATTCTGGGGATTTGGGTAAAACGTAGGTAAATGAATGGTTTGGTTTAAGGCCACATTGGAGACAACTTTTGACATGAATGTTGGGTTTGTCCTTAGAGAAAGCCTGTCCTGATGAAAAATGAGGAAAGGTTCCACAGCCATTAATGCCTTTAACTCTGAGACACTTCTTGCTGAAGTTATTGCTAGGAGCAGAGCAGTTTTCCATGATAAGAATTTTAGATCAGCTGTACTGGCTGGTTCAAAAGGAGGCAGTGTGAGTTTTTCTAAAACAAAATTGAGGTCCCAAGTTGGTACTGGTGCTCTCCTTGGGGGTCTTATATTTTTTAACCCTCTGAGGTACTGTCATAGTAGAGGATGTGAAAAAATAGGAGGTTCCGTATTGTAATGGGCTGAAATGGCAGAGGCATGGATTTTAATAGATGCAAAAGATAAGCCTTTGTCCAGCATCTCAGTTAGGTATTGTAAAATCTGAGGTATATTAGGGACAAGTGGTTCAAGCCCTTGTGCCTGGTTCCAAGCACAGAATCTCTTCCATTTTTCTGCATAAGATTTCCTAGTGCTGGGTCTCCTGGCTTCTAAAATGACATCCAGAACAGCTTTAGAGAGAGGTGCAGTCTGAGTGACTACATTATCAGCCATGCTGCCAGGTTTAAGGTTCCGAGTTGACTGTGCAGAATCTGATTGTTTTGTTGTGTCAGAAGATGAGGAATTTGAGGTAGAAGCCAAGCTGGGTATTGAGACAAACTCTTTAGGATTGGGAACCAGTGCTAGTGTGGCCAGTCTGGGGCAATCAGGATCATTTTTGGCCTTTCTTGTCTGACTTTTAGTAGCACCTTGGTAAGAAGAGGCATCGGAGGGAAAACATAGACTGTCAGGCCTTTCCAGCTGAATGATAGAGCATCTACTTTCCATGCTTGAGAGTGATAAGTTCTTGTGCAAAATTTCTGTATTTGGTAATTGTGAGGGGAGGCAAAAAGATCTATGTCTAGCCGTCCCCATTTCCTCGTTATCATGCTGAACACTTGTGGATTTAGCTTCCAGTTATGAGGATCCATGAGATTTCTGCTTAGTTCGTCTGCCAGAGTATTTTTTTGTGCCTGCAGATGTACTTGATAGGTTAGTGCTGTGTTCCACAAAGTCATGGCTTGCCTGCAAAGGGGGTAGGAATGTGTGCCCCCTTGCTTGTTTATGTACCACATAACTGTGGTATTGTCCTTCTTCATTAATAGCTGTCCTGGATGTAGTAGGTCCTTGAAAGCTGTCAGTGCATTCTATACATCTAGCATCTCGTTTTGATTGATGTGAAGATGCATTTGTTCCTTGGGCCACGTGCCCTGAATACATTTTCCTGCCATGTGTGCCCCCCCAAGCATAATCCGATACATCCGTTGTTATTGTCTGCCTGGCTGTGGGCAAGGTGAAAGGCTGTGCCTTGTTGTCGTGACAGGCCTGGTACCACCATCGAAACTCCTGTTGTAGGCAGGGAATTAAAGTTAAGATTGTCTCCAGGCTGTGACAACGCTGAGTCCAAACACTTTTTAGATACCAGTGTAGTTTCCTCATATGCAGTTTTGCATATGGAATTAGTAGAATGCAGGATGCCATGAAGCCCAGGGCCAGCAGAATTTTTCTTGCAGGGAGCTGGGATTTTGTTGCCATCATTTGAAAGTAAAGAGTCAGTTGCCTTTGTTTGTCTGGTGTGAGATAAGCCGTCTGGGCAGTTGTATTTAAGCTTGCACCCAGGAACATTATCTCTTGAGAGGGCACTAGTTTTGATTTATTTTCGTTTACTGTGTACCCTAAGCAAATTAGTAATTTTTTTACAAACGCCAGATGCTTTAGAAGAATGTCCGTACTCTCTGCTTGAATAAGGCAGTCATCCAAGTAGGGATATATTTGAATTCCTTTTTGTCTGCAAAATGCAATTACTGGTGCCAGGCATTTTGTGAAGACCCTGGGCGCAGTAGATAAGCCAAAGGGCAGTGCAGAGAATTGGTAATGCATTGAGCCTGCTATGAATTTGAGGTATCTTCTGCAAGACTGTCTGATTGGGACATGCAGGTATGCCTCCTTGAGGTCCAAAGTAACTAGCCAAGCCTTCTTGCTCAGCATGGGCAGAAGTTGCTGTAGAGTTAACACTTTGAAACATCCAGGAAAGTATTTAGGATTGACAGGTCCAGTATTGGTCTCCAGGCTTTGTCCTTTCTGGGTACTAAGAAAAGTCTTGAGTAAAATCCTTGTCCTTGTTCTTGCTGTGGCACTTTTTGAATAGCTCCCATGTCCATAAGAGCAGCAATCTGTTTTTGTGCCTCTGCCCATTGGTTTTGTGGCAGGTCTGGCATACCTTTTGATTTTGGAAGCATGTGGAAGTGGAACCTGTAACCCTGAGAAACAATATTCAGCACCCACTGGTCATGGGTGACCATGTGCCAATTTTTTGAGAAAAGTGCTAGCTTTCCCCCTATGGGTGCTGTCAAAAGGTAAGTGTTTAGCATTTGTAGAGGGAAGTCATTGGGACTGTTTCCTCTAAGGTTGTGATTTGTCTTCCCCTCCTTTGGGGGCTGAAGCACCCCATTGTTTGGGTCGGTAGGAGCCTTGGGGCTGACATCTGCCTCTTGGGCATCTGTATCTGCCTCTTTGTGGCCTGTCTGACACTGGAAAGGGCCAATTTTTTGAAGGCCAGTTTCTGCTGAATCTAGTGGTTGAACCTGCAAGAAATCTTTCACTGTCTGCATTGATTTTGCTTTATCCTCCATTTTTTTTTTAACACCTCTTCTGCCTTAACACCAAACAAAGTATCATGCTGTAGTGGAGCATCCAATAATTCTACTTTAACATGATCAGGTAAACTCTGTTCTTTCAACCAAGCATAACTGCAGCTCTACAAGAAGCCTCTAATGAATCAAAACCACATTGCAGAGTATGCTTTCCCACTTGTTCAACTGTATGCAATAAATCCTGCATTTCCTTACTGTCAGGACTTTTTGAATTTGAAACCATTTTCTGTTTTAACAATGACATGAGGTACTGTTGATATTTAAGCATGTGAAACTGGCAGTTTAAAGCCCTTACAGCTAAAGTAGCAGAAGTGTAATTTTTTTTCCCCCATCTGTCCAGAGCTCTGGAATCCCTATCCGAGGGGACAGGATTTTTAGCAGTGGAAGCCTTAACCCCTTTAGGACCCTGAGAAATTGTTTCTGGGTCTGCAGCAGGGTTTTTGTAAAGAAATTTATGAGAGTCAGGGACCCTGTAGTACCTGTCTGGCTTGACTGGTGCAGGGGGTAAAGAATCAGGGGACAGACTGGATTCAGAAAAAAACATCATCAACAATATCAAGCACAGGGGGGACAGCCGGGGGCCTGTGCTGAGGCAATAAAAAGAAATCTCTGAGCCTTTTCTTGGATTCTGAATAATCCTGGCTCTCCCAATGGAAATTGCTCCCTCATGGTGTGCAGGGTTTCCCCAAAAGAATAATCCTCAGGTGGAGAGGCTGAAGGTATAGACTCTTTTGCATCAGAGTCCTCATATGGAGGGAGAGAATATCCCTGATCAGAAGAGGAATCAGAGGAAATGGAAACCTGGTCAGAGGAATCATAGTCAGTGCCTAGGCCTTTTGTCAGGAGGGCTATGGGAACCCCTGATTAAAGTAATTAGGTCTTCGGCCATTTTAAGCATCTGTTTCTTAAGCATGGATGACTGTTCTGGTGAATGCTGTACTTGTTTCCTTGTCTTTAATGGTGTTTTTGACTTTGCCTTTGCTGCTGTAGTGGGCTTGATTATAAGCTGTGAAGGTCTGAAAACACCCTCAGAAGCAGATGCCTGCTCAGCGGCTCCGGACCCATCTGAGAGAATAGTTTCCGTAGGCCCAATACCTTGAGTTTCCACAGGCCTTGGTGTCTCCACGTGGCTGTCGGTTACGGCCTGTGGCTCTGAGGTAGCGGGTGTCAGGGGCTGCGAAAGCACCTCACTGAGAAATGGCGACTGACCTAGAAGAGGCTTCGACGTCGGTTTTGGACCTCGGATGCCTGTCCTTTCTTTGTCTTTGAGTTTTTTATAACTTCCGGTCATTGGTTGTTCTGACGGCATTATATAATTAAACCTTCGGCCAAAATAATGTAAAGCAAAATCAAACCGATGTTTAATAGTGCTTTTATTGAATATAGCACAAAACAGACAACTGGTAACGTCGTGGTCAGGGCCTAGGCAAGGAATACAGTAAGAGTGAAAGTCCTTATGAGATATTTGCTTCCCACAAGAAATACAATTATTAACTTTTACTGACATCGGTCTGGAGCAAGAAAAAGTTTCCCCAACGGGGTACTTAGCTTTACTGAAGACTTTGGTTCTGAAACTCAATTTTGAAAATCTCAGGAGTCGGCCGACCGGCACTTGCGAACTGCTTTTGCTTTGGGCACCGCGCGGCAAGAAAGACTGGAGAAAATGGCGTCGATTGCAACTTTTATACCCCTGGCGCACTGACGTCAGGGAAGAGCCGACAGCAACCGACGCCAGACCAAGACTTTGGAACTCAGGCCGACTGCAGGTCACCTGCCAGCAGGATAACTCAAGTATAATGACTGCAACAGTGAAACACAATGAACATCTACCTTTTTATTACCCTCTCTCCTTTATAGTGCCCCCTCTCCTCACTAATATCCGAAATTCTACAAAATCCAAACTTGCTATGTGTTACAACAGAATATCAAAATTTGCCAACAAGGCCACATTCTCATCCCACCACTGCAAGTCACTGAAACAATTAGAGTGGCTGGAACTGCCCCACCATCTCTCATTCACCCAACTAACTAATGTGCACAAAATAATCTACAGACCCACAGACTGTCCTGCTTTTTCAACTCTACTTGCCAAATACCATTCCAGCAGGCATCTAAGATCTGAAAACCATCTACTTCTAAAAGTAGAGAAGCCCACCTTACCTGCTGGTCAACTCCTCTATGCCTTCACTGTCGCCAAAACTATGGAACTCGCTTCCGCCTTCTATAAGAAACACAGGCAGCACCACAACCTTCAAACAAATGCTGAAAAATCACCTCAACTCTTCCTGGCTATGTTCCTGCTCTATAACCTAACCTCTTCACTCTCCTTATATGATTACTAAACTCCTATGTCTTTTGCTACTAGTGACTGATGATATTTTCTCCATATTTATTTTTTATCTTCACTTGTTGATACTGGTACAATAATACTGATCTCTGTTTATACCACTCTGATTGAATTCATTGATTCCTGCTTTGATGTATATTTTCTGTATATATTACTGTAATCAAACAAACTAGATTCCTGCTTTTATGTATATATTCTGTATATGTTACTATATTTACTATCTGTAACACTGTTTCTGCTTCTGTACTAATTAATGTTTATATTTTTTCTGTATCTCGCTGGAGCTTTTCTCCCCGGGCCTCCACTGAAAATGGGCTCTTTTAGGCCCAGTGGACTTATCCCGGTAAACAAATGCAATAAATAAATAAATAAATAAAATATGCATGGCTATGGCATCCAGGTCCAAGGATGTCATTGTTCGACTATACTTGGACCTCTTTAGGCCAAACAAGGAGTACAATGCTCCCTTCAGTATGTATCTAACCAGGTATATGCAACAAATGAAATGACCACAGAGGTTTCTTGTAAAAATAATACAAAGCATTAAGCACAAAGAATAGACAGACCTCCAACAGAGTCGTATCTTTATACTCAAGTCTCCTACAGACTACTGAGAGGTGATCTGTCCCTGGCTTACAAGGTATCATATGATCCAGTACTGATGGACTTGTGTCATACCTGCAAGTCTAACAGAATCAGAAATACAAGACTGTAGGTCCTAAACTTCGTTTGCAACATAACAGAACATATCGGAGGGACAGCTATGCATCTTAGAGACACCCTCTACTTTGGCACAGGCTTCCCATTGATGGGAAGCAGATTTTATCCTTGATTCTACTCAAATACAACCTGTACCAATGAATGGGGACTTGAAAATTCAACTCTGTACTGGAACCTCTGCCCCTGCTGGGCACAGGTAGCTTGGCAGCTTGAAATGTTATACCACCTAAACCTAACTAGATGCCCCCTGAGTAATTTATCCTGTTATTTACAAAAAAGGAAAAAATGGTGAGGCTCAAAAAGGCCTCCTAAGGCCACTGGCCTAGTAATCACCTATGAACCTACATGAATAATGTGAGATTAGATTACCAGGTCATCCTTAAGTAACAAAGAGGTTACAACTTCTATTGTGCTTAATTAGAACATAAGCTGTTGACAAATAGGAGGTTAACTAGAAATTTTCCTGTTGAGACAATCAACTATGGCACTGATACAACTCTTTAGTAGATACCAGACCATTCAATTATTTTGCTCTTGAGCATGCTATGTAAAATATGAGAGAGAAAGGTATGGGGGGGATAAATTCTACATAGCTACAATGAGTTCTGATCCTCACAGCCTGAAGATGTTGTAGTGTGTTTTATATAGCCTTTCACACTCAAAGAAAAAGAAAAACACTGCTAATAAAGAAGAGATTCTTTTTGGGACTGACCTCAATTCCTGCTCCTGTAAGCCTTGTAATGTTGCCATACTAAATTTTCTGACACAGGATTTCCCAGACCTTTTTCTATTTTTGCTTAAGGCATAACAAGAAGGGAAAACTTGATGAGTACCTCTGGATTCTCAGCCAAAGATAACAAACTATGTCTGATGCTAGGAGTTAAATGGACAGTTCCTACACTTGGAAAAGTAAGATAAAACATGGGAATCATTCTGGCTGAAAGGACTGTACTAGTAACACATGATTTATATCTTGACAAAGAGTATGTGATAAGGATAAGTAAGACCTCATTTACACACACTGTGTAAAGTTCTAGGTTCTAGGCCAGCCAAGGAAGCTGCAAAGATTTATGTAATGAGTTGATTCCAAGTTACCTCTTAGAATAAAGCCACCTGAAACTCATTTAAAATGTGTGGTTATGACATGCGTATTATGACTACTCTCAGACAAATTAGCAATTTTGACCTGCTGTACTCTACAAACCTGAACTTTACAGAAGGAGCTGTTGCCACAGTTGGTTTCATCTAATCATCAGTATCACCAAAAATGACCAGTGGGATATTCCAGCCCTCTCCTTAGTCAATATTTGTAGCTCCTGTCATATATGGCACAAATTCTAACTACCTTTGTTCCAAGTCTCACGATGCTGCACTATAAGACACAGAATAAATACATGCTTACCTTTTTCTTTCTTGCTCTTCTTTTTCTATTTTATGGGATATGACATATGGTGCAAATAAATGACAACATTTGTTAAGCAACTTCACAAATTCGGTCATTGCCTCTTCTTTTGAGATATTGCCCAGAGCAGCCCATTCTCTCCTAAAAAGAAGATGAAATGGAGAATCAAAAACAAAGAACAGGAAACATTTACAGCACCTCAAAAACATGTCTAATACAATTATAGCTATGATGAAGAAACTTTTTCTTGCCAACATGTACAATGGAATATTACTTAGAAATCTATAAATGGAAAATATTTGGGATTCACCATCTACATCCTAGATGTCATTCTGCACAAAGTTTGCTACTAATGAAATAACACTGAACCTAACAATTAGCAGCAAATTATATACAGAGATGCTTATAAATGTGGTAAGAAAGCAAATTTTGCAGTAACTACAAGCTTGGAAATAAATTACACAAGTATGAAGTTTATGAATTACAAATATAAAAAAATGAATTGCAAATATAAAAAAAAGTTTGTTAAATACTAAGAACTCTAGCACTCCGTTTGCCTTGAGAACATTAAAACACAATGCAAAAAACAAGTCCTTAAATAAGAATTCAAATTAAAAACAAAAGCACTCAATAAAAAAATAGGCTAGAGCCATTGATATCAAGTTATATCATGTTTTCATACCCTTGGGTTTCACAATATTATATTTCAGAACAAAAGTATTTTATTTGGTTAAATGGTCCCCATTCTTTCTCCAATATGAGGAGCAACTCTTTTGAATATGATGACCTTTAAACTGGTAAATGGGTTTTCTAATCTGTTATTCAAAATATTCCTGATATGCTCCTGCAGTCTTACCTTAAATTTACTAATAGTTTCACTTATACAAAATAAACTGCAGGAGTTAACTTAGGGTGTGCATAATCAGGTACTGTAATAACCTTCAAACTGTAAATATGTATTTGTTTATTTTACCAAAAGCAAGCAGCTCTGAATACATGTACATCAAAATCACCAAAGGGGAGGTTCCCCCGTGGCAATCCATACTCGAACAACTTTTATCAAAACTCCTGCTGAACTGTCTGATTAAATGACTGCAGTATCAGGAAATCCGAGCAACTCTTTGTGTCCTATGCTACAGGTGCTCAAGGAAAGGCTATCTCCAAACAGACAATCTCAAAATGGATAGCCCACTGCATACGCTTTTGTTACTCATTTCATGGAAAAGCTGTCACATCTAACATCAGGTCCCATTCCACAAGGGCCACAGCTACCTCTGCAGCTTTCCTCAGGGGGTTCCTACCAAGAACATTTTGGAAGCAGCCACTTGGAGTTCATAGGTTCGTAGGTTCATACTAGGCTATCTGCCCGAGGGCATTTATAAGCCTAGCCCATAGTTTTGTGGCTTACGCCACCCCTTAGTTTGGAGAAACTATGCCCATTATTTAGCTGTGCCACTGTCGAGCAGTGACACTGAGGTAACCCCTGGGGTGTATCTGCGATCTCCCATCCATTGGTCAAGATTCCTCTTGAACAAGACCAGCGAGTTGCTCTGCCTCACATAAACCGGGATTTTGTTCCACAGCATAGGGAGTCTTTGGGTGATGAATCTATCCCTCCAGCACGTCCTATTAATAACCGTGTCAAGGTTTAAGTCACCCGCCCTTGTGGCTCTGAGGGATCTAGATTTTTTGAGATGAAGCATATTCATCAAATCTGGGTTTGACATGGCCTTGTATGTCAGGCATAGGTCACCTCTGAGCAAGTGGTACGCAACTGAATATAACTGGAGTTCTTTCAGTCGTGCAGCATAAGACATATTTTTGAGACCCTTTATCCTTTTGGTGAGGAACTTTTGTGGCCTCTCCAGCTGCTGCAAGTGTTGGGTCAGATACATTCCGAATGGGGCATTGTACTCGATCACTGGTCTGATGAGTGATGAGTATAGGGAGACTATGACTTCCCTTGATCTAGATGTGAATCCCTTCATGATAAGGTGGGCAATGTAGAAGGTCTTCCTAACTAATTTAGCAATATGAGTGTCGAATGAAAGGCTACTGTCAAACCTGGGTTCCCAGGTCCCTAATAACTTCTTCTGTGTTCAGGGGATTGCCACCTATATGGTAGCTAGGGGTAACCCTATTTTTCCCGAAGGGTATGACTATGCATTTCTCGGCATTTAACTTGAGGCCATGGCTCTGGCACCAGTTATCCGTTTCTGTGAGACCCTTCTGAAGGATATCTGTGTCGGATGTGTTCTCAACTACGGCGCCCAGTTTGCAGTCATCTGCGAACTTTGTCAGCCATAACCCTCCTGTGTTTGCTTGTACTTCAGAAAAGTAGATGCCAAACAAGAGTGGGCCCAGGACTGAGCCCTGTGGGACACCACTTGTGACAGGCTTAGAGTCTGACATGGCGCCAGCAACTCTGACCCTGTGGGTTCTGTCACTCAGCCAGTTTGCAACCCAGGATGCAAGATGCCATGAATCCCAGAGCCTGCAGGACTTTCCTTGCAGTCAGCCTGGTGAAGGTTGCCATTTTGCTGAAGTATTGAGACAGTTGCCCTTGTTTGTCTGGCGTGAGGTAGGCCATCTGGGTGTTTGTATTCAAGCTGGCACCCAGGAAAATTATTGTTTGAGACGGTATTAGTTTTGATTTCTTTTTGTTGACTGTGTATCCCAGAAAGTTCAACAGTCTCATTACAAACGCCAGGTGTTTCAGAAGTATGTCCTTGCTGTCCGCTTGGATCAGGCAGTCGTCCAGATATAGGTATATTTGTATTCCTTGAAGTCTGCAGAAGGCAATTACTGATGCCAGGCATTTTGTAAACACTCTGGGCGCAGTAGATAAGCCAAAGGGCAATGCAGAGAATTGATAATGGGTTGAACCTGCAAGAAATCTGAGGTATCTTCTGCAATCTTGTCTGACAGGGACATGCAGGTATGCCTCCTTGAGGTCCAATGTTACCAGCCAAGACTCCTTGCCCAGCATGGGAAGAAGCTGCTGTAATGTGAGCATCTTGAATTTTGGTACCTGTAAATATGTGTTTAGGATGGATAGATCTAAAATAGGTCTCCAATCTTTGTCCTTCATTGGTACCAGGAATAGTCTGGAATAAAACCCTTGACCTTGTTCTTTTGCAGGCACCTCTTGAATAGCTTTCATGTCCATGAGAGCTGAAATTTGTTTTTGTGCCTCTGCCCCTCTGCCCTTTGATTTTGTGGCAGGTTTGGCATGCCTCTCATTTTTGGAAGGGTGTGAAAGTGGAATCTGTAGCCTCTGTCTATAATGTCCAGGATCCATTTGTCTTTTGTGACAATATGCCAATTTTTTGAGCATAATGCCAGTTTTCCGCCTAAAGGTGCTGCCATTAAAGCTTTGCTTGGCAGGTAAAGAGGAAAGTCATTGTGTCTGCTTTCTGAAAGACTGTGATCTATCTTCTCCACCTCTTGGGGTTGGTGCTTGCCATTGCCTGCCTCTGAATGATCCTTGAGATTGCCCTCTACCTCTCGGGCGCCTGTATCTGCCCCTTTGAGGTCTGTCCGTGGCTGGAAAGGACCAATTTTTTGAAGGCCAGTTTCTGCTGAAACGTGGAGGCTGTACCTGCAGGAAATCTTTCACTGTTTGCATTGATCTCGCCTTTTCCTCCATTTTCTTTAGTACCTCCTCAGCTTTAACACCAAACAATACATCTTTTTGAAGAGGTGCATCCAGTAATTTAGCTTTGAAATGATCTGGTAAGGCTTGTTCTTTGAGCCAAGAATGTCTACGTATGACAGACCCTGTAACAGCAGCTCTACATGAGGCCTCTAAAGCATCAAAACCACATTGCAAGGTATGTTTACCCACTTGCTCTGCACTATGCAACAAATCCTGCAACTCTTTTAAATCTTGTTGCTCAGGTTGTGTCATTTTGCTTTTCAACTCAGATAATAAAAACTGTTGATACTTTAACATATGGAACTGACAGTTTAATGCCCTCATGGTTAAAGTGGCCGAGGTATACACCTTTTTACCCCACCTTTCTAAAGCTCTGGAATCTCTCTCTGAAGGTAATGGGTTTTTAGCAGTAGAGGCCTTAATTCCCTTAGTTTCTGGGTCTGCAGTATGGCTTTTGTACAGGAACTGGTATGAATCTGGAACCCGGTAATACATGTCAGGTTTAACAGGAGCCGGAGGGTAAAGAATCTGGGTTGAGGCTGGCTTCTGTGTACACATCATCTAATATATCTAAGACAGGAGGGATAGCCAGAGGCCTATGCTGGGGGAGCAAGAGAAAATCCCTGAGCCTTTTCTTGGAATTTGAGTAGTCTTGGCCTTCCCAGTGAAAGTGTTCCCTCAAAGTATGTAGGGTTTCCCCAAAAGAGTAATCCTCAGGGGGGGGGGGAGACTGAGGGAATAGACTCCTCTGCATCAGAGTCTTCAAAAGGAGAATATGTATATTCCTGGTCCTCAGAATGTTCAGAGGTAATAGAGGCTTGATCTGAGGAAGGGTAGTCTTCCTCTAATCTGGGCCTTTCGTCCAAGGGGGGTTGAGAACCCCTGATAAGAGTAATCAAATCTATATACCAGTCGCTGTAAATATAAATCCAATAAAAACCACCAACGCTGAGCAGAAAAAACCTTTATAACAACACACAAGGCTTTCAGGTAATAAACCCTTTCTCAATGCTTAATACAAGTTCAATTAAAATGCATTTTAAATAGGAGTCATAAAATCACATGACATGCAGCCCAACCATCATGTGAACAATTTAAAGCAATACAAAGTACAAAACTACTAAAACAACTAAAAACACACATACATATATAAAAAAAATTCACATGTTAATATTAAAAACTATGCATGCACACATTATTTTATCTTTGTGTGCTGTATGTGAACTAATATGGGTTTTAAAGAAACAGCAGAATTTAAACCTGGTATGCTGTCTGCAAGGTTTGTAGGATAGGAAGAGAACCAAGGATTTTTCCAAGGGTTAAGATTGAGACAAAGACAGGAGAGGAGTGAGGGGGGGGGGAGTAAAGTAGTGAAGTATGATGGTGAGAGTAAGTTAGGTTTAAAAGCTAAATGAGCGAAATTTCATGAAGGGGAGTACTGCAATAACTAATATATTTTACCTCGTTGAAGAGAATCAAATGGAAGAGTGAGCTGAATGTGGATAGTGTGTGATGAGTATGACCTTATATGAATATAACTTGCAATCAGGCTGAACATTCAAGCAATTACTTCTTGTAAACAATGAGCAATGAAATGTCAATAGCCTCTACATCCTAAAAAGACAGCAGCAAGGGACCTGCTATCTTATAAGCATTTAAACTTGCTATAACTACCCTGTTTGAAGTTGTTCTATCTCGCCGTTCTTTCTTACGGATGGGTTCAGAGCCAATCCTTGGTTCCAAGTCGGCCTACTGCAAAGCTCGAGGTCTTCAGACAGCTCGAGGCCAAGTTCCTATCCCATGATGCACCTTGAGTTACCTCAGATCTAGTTTGCCGCTGCAATAGATCAGAGGTTTCCTTACACAGCTCGGGCCACTATAGTTTACTTCTGATATTATCTATCTAAATTGTTATTTCTCAATACATTTAGAGTTAGTCTTAAATAGTTATAGCTTTAATAGCTTATTAGTAGCTATATTTCTTCTCTTTTTGGCCTTCGTTTTTTTCTAACAGGCCTTTCATTTTCCCTTCCCTTTGGTGTGACTTTACAATATTATATAGCTTGCAGTTGTAGTTAGTGTGTGTGTGTGTGTGTGTGTGTGTGTGTGTGTGTGTGTGTGAATAGTGACAGTTTAGTCACAGTATATTGTTATTCAGCCCATTTGTTGTTTAGGGCTTTTTTCACTAGTTTACTTTTACTAGTTTAATTTTCCTATTTATGTAGTATATCTAGTCTCTTTAAAAGTATAGTAGATTTTTCTGGATACTGTATATTTGATTATGGCTGACCAGGAGAAAGATAAGCATCCCAAGTCAGGCTTTAAAAAGTGTCCAAAATGTGGACAGAAGATGTCTGTGACAGTCATGTTAATTGCGTGTATTGTCTTGGAGCCTTGCACTTACAAGAAAGCTGCTCCATTTGCCATTCTTTTTCCTCCAGAGTTCTTCATGAGAAAAAAATAACTCAAAGATAGCGGACTTCTGAAACCGTCTTTTCAGAAAGCTTTGAGTGACCAGAATAAGTCTAGTAAGTCTTCTAAGGCTTCTTCTTCTTCAGAAGAAAAAAAATCTAAGAAACAGTCGACGTTGGCTCCACAGCCCTCGGAGCCCAGCGTTCTGTCTTTTCGGAGCCGGTCCTCAGTCCTGGAACCGGTATCTGAAGTACTAAAGTCACCTATTCTTCAGTCAGTGCCTCTATCCATTCATTCATCTCGGTCCTCGATCAGCCTGTCCGATTTGGATGTGGATCATGTGGTGCAGAAGTTACTACAGGCACCGGCGTTTGCTAAATTTCTGTCGGCTCCGACCCAGGTGGTTTCGGAGCCTAAAACTGTAATGCCATTGACTTCTTTTCCTCCTGCAAGCCATCGGAGATGGAGGTGTTGGACCTGATGATTGTTGAGCCTTTGGAGCTAATGCCTGTTCCAGTGCATCAGTTCCATTTACTCAGACTTCCTCAGCAACTATCGAGGAGTCTAGGAGCAGACACTCTGTCGGGTCCGGGGAGGATAATCGGACTGACCTGTCGCTTCCAACTTTGCCTCTCGGGGCCTCGACTCAGATGAGTTTGGCTCCTACCTCCAGTTTGGAGCCCACTGTGCCGGTGCTGAGGGGATCGGTGGTTTCTTTGGATCCAGTGGTCCCTTCTCATTGGAGCAGAGGTGCCTTTGAAGCCATGAGGAGAGTGATGTCCCCCAAGACATCTACAACTTCAGGTCCAACTACCTCCTCCCCAAAAGCACCTGTGTCCACTTCTAATTCACAGATCCTTTCAAAGCGTAGAGACTCAGAGCCTCAGAAAGCCCCCATTGGGTGGCCCTTGCTCTTCCGAGACCTCACCAGAAACCTCACCAGAAATTCCCACTGATAAGGTTCCCAGGAAGAGAATCTGTAAGAGGAAGCACCAAGACTCCCCACAGGAGCCTCTCATATCCGATACATACTTAGATGAATCAGAAGGGTCCCCATGGTCCCCCTCTGAAGATATTTAATTTGCTGAGATATTAGAAATCCTTAGGCAGAGGGGTGGCTGGAAGTCCACCAACCCTACTGAAGATGAGTCGGTTCTCCCGAAGGCTTTTGGGTCTGAACCCTCCACCTCTTGGGTGTCTCCGCCCTTAGATGAGCTCATGGAGCTGGTCTCATGAAGTGCGTGGAAGTCTCCGGACACCATGGAGCCTGTCACTAGGAGGCCCAATAAATTAATTTCTGCCCCCCAGGAAAAGTCTTTCCTCACCAAGGGACTGCCACTTGATGCCATGGTGGTGGCAACAGCCACCAAAAAGGAGATGTTAGAAACTTCTTCCTCTATCCATCCTCCTAACTGAGACTCTGGGATCATGGACAGATACGGGAAGCGCACATACAGTTCAACGACTTTTGCCATGCGTTCACTGAACTATCTCGCTCATTTTACAAGACTATAACGACACCTCCTAAAACAGCTTGGAGATGCTCTTCAGGATACAGCAGCTGCAGGAGCTTCAGAAAAAGTCATATTCCAGCTTGCTACCCTCAGTTCCATAGTGAACTCGTCCATGCGTCTCCATTTCATATGCAGCTGATGGAACGAGTAGGGCAGCGGGTACAGGAATTGCTCTCAGGAGACATTCCTGGATGCGCTTGTGTTCCTTTATGTAGCCCTTTAAGTTATCGGAGTTCGTTTTTCCACCCCTACTAGACCCTACCCCAAGGGTCAAAAGGGAGGAAAGATGTGGTTCCAAAAAGCCCAAGGAGCCTTTCTGGACACACGTGGTGAACCCCCCTCCAGGGGCAGGAGAGGGGGCAATAATAGAAGACGCTGCCCTCACAGAAGAGGGGATCTGCAAAACCAGGGTGACAGAGACCAATTCTTTGGGAAGCCCTACCAGCGCTCCTGAAAGGAGGCCCAACTGTCCTGCTCTGGAGGCAGTTGGGGGTCACTTATCTTTGTATCCAGATGCCTGGCTTAAAATAACAAATGACAACTGGGTACAAAGTATAGTTTAAAGGGGATATTTCATTCCTTTCGCCACTCACCCTCCATTGACAACAAAAATCCCGGACGTTCCCCCCAGTTACAGGGAACAAGCAACAGTAGAGGTCCAAACATTGCTAAGAAAGAGAGTCATCCAACCAGTCCCAGCAGACCAGACAGGATCCGGAACTCACTGAAGATTCTTTTTAGTTCCAAAAAAGACATGGGGACTGGAGACCTATTTTGGACCTCACCTGTCAAGAAAGAGAAGTTCCGGATGGTCACACTTCAGTCGATACTTCCCCTTTTAGGGAAATGCAATTGGATGTGCTCGACAGATCTACAGGATGCGTACCACCATATAAAAATGGCCAAACCATCCACGGATCACCTGCACTTCAGTCTGGAAGCCAATCATTACCAGTTTCAAGCCCTGTCCTTTGGTCTCACTACAGCCCCCAGAGTGTTCAAATGTATGGCAGTGGTCACGGCTCACCTGAGGCGTTTAGGATTCCAGGTGTTTCCATACAGACGATTGGCTCCTCACTGCCACCACCAGGCATCAGCTAATACAAGCCAGGGACACCACTCTTCTTCTCTGCAATCATCTGGGCATTACAATAAATTCAGAAAAATCTGCTTTGTCGCCATCGCAACATATCGTTTTTATCGGAGCAGAATTGGACACCACCACCACCACTTTAAAACTTTCAGCAGAAAGAGTTTTACTACTTCGTCAGCAGGTCCACATCATATCCAAAGACAAGGCTCCAGCATCAGAAGTGCTAAAGTTGTTAGGCATGATGGTAGCTGCAACATTAGCGATACCGTTGGGTCGCATGCACATGTGGATTCTAAATGGCTGTTATTCACTCAATGGTTTTAACAAGAGCTTCCAATGTCTCATCTCATAATCATCACAAACACATGCAAAAAGGATCTTCAGTGGTGGCTGACCTCTCTTCATGTGACGATAGGTCGTCCTTTCATCCTACCCTCACCAGCGGCCACAGTGATCCAGGACGCTTCCCTGATAGGGTGGGCATTTTCAGGGAAGAACAGCCCAAGGCACATAGACCAAACAGGAGACGCATCTGCATATCAATGTCCTGGAGATGAGAGCAGTACTTTCAGGACTCTCTCCCTCTGGGGACTATTGCGATTCAGATGGACATTATGACAGTGGTCTGGTACCTGAACAAACAAGGAGGAATCAGGTCCTATCCCCTTTGTCCTGAGGCCCTAAGAGTATGGCAGTGGGCTACATCCACCCAGCGTTTTCTCACAGCAACGCACATCCCGGGGAAATCCAACGTGATAGCAGACAAACTGAGCAGGGCAACTTTGTTGCCTCACGACTGGTCCCTCAAAAAACAGATAGCAGAGAGAATATTCCGCAGGTGGGGCCAGCCTTACTGTGACCTTTTTGCCAACCACATGAACACAAAATGCAGAAGCTACTTTGCCCTGATTCCTCCTCTGGGAGAAGCCCCAAGGGACATACTCGTACACGATTGGCCTCCGGGTCTCCTCTATGCAGTCCCACCAGTTCCCCTTGATACCCAAATATTGCAGAAAGCAAAAGCCCTGGGAAGGACCATCATTCTAATAGCCCCTCACTGGCCTCATCAGATATGGTTCCCCTTCCTTTGACTTCATCTGTTGGAAGTGCCTTGGATTCTGGACCCAGTTTCAAACCTTCTGATGCATTCGTCGGGGGCTCTTCATCCCTCTCTTCAGTCCCTGAAATTGCCAGCTTGGCTGCTCCAATTCTCAACATAGACAGGTTCCATAACCTCTCAAACGAAACGCAGCATATATTGATATCTTCTCATAAGTCCTCTAGTAGGAAGCTATACCTAAGCAAATGGAGAAGATTTTCTATATGGGCTTCTTAAAATAACATTGATCCCTACCAAGCCCCCATTTCCTCCATATTAGAGTTTTTGACTATGCTTTTCAATAAAGGAGCTGCAGCAGCAACAGTTCGGGTACAACTTGCTGCCATCTCTAATTTCACCTTGGCTTTGAAGGATTGAACATAATGTCACACAAACTATTCAAAGCCTTTCTCAAAGGGATCTTTCATGTCAGACCACCTGTGAAATCCCCTTAAACCCCATGGAACCTAAATTTTATGCTTTCACACATTATTCTCCCACCTTCCAACCAGCTTCCTCGTGTGATTTGAAATATTTGTCATGGAAGACTATCTTTTTAGTAGCCATCACTACTGCCCGTAGAGTGTCAGAGCTACAGGCCTTGTCCATAAAGCCTCCTTATTTGATTTTCCATGCTGACAGTGTCCCTGCGAACAAATCCTTAATATTTACCCAAAGTTTGTACTGAAGCTAAACTTAACCAGATCATAGATTTACCAGTACTCTTCCCCAAACACACCAACAACTTAGAGTACATGCTGCACAAGCTTGATGTTCAGACAGCTCAGATTTTACCCGGATAGAACAAAAAAAAAAGAGTTCAGAAAATCAGAATAGCTTTTCGTTTCCTTTTCAGATTCCAGAAATGGTATGCCAGTGGCAAAAACAACACTATCTAGATGGCTATCTGATTGTATCACCTGCACTTATTCAGCTGCCAACTTACCCTTACAGCATAAAATTAAGGCTCATTCTACCAGAGCAGTGTCCACATCTTCTGCCTTTTCTTCTAGGCTTCCTATAGTCAACATTTGTGCAGCAGCCACTTGGTCAAGACCTCATACCTTTATCACTCATTACAAAGTTGACAAGGCCTGCAGGGACAGGGCCTCATTTGGTTCTACTGTCCTGAAAAACATACTCCCATGAGCCACCCGAGAAAGATGGTGCTTGGGATGGTACCCATCTGTAAGAATGAACGGCGAGATAGAAAGTACAGTTGTGTACACTTACCATAAATGTAGATGTTCGGGGTGTACTCACTGTTGCAGTCATTACATATGGGCAATCTGCTGGCAGGTTTCCCTCAGTAGGCCTGATTAACAAAGTCTTGGGTCCTGCGTCGGTTGCTGTCCCTTCTTCCATGACGTCAGGTCGTCAGGGGTATAAAACATGCAGCCGATGCCATTACATCAGTTTTTCTTTCTTTTCAGGTGTCCCCTAATGGGGACCAAATAAACATAAAAAACACAAAAGTATACCTCCAACAAAAAGCAAACACATCCAAGTGGCTTTTAAGCATAGTAAAGGAAAGTAAAGTAGAGGTATAGCCAGAAAAAACTAGGGGGCTGGAGGGAGGGTAACCAGGACTGCAACAGTGAATACACTCCAACATCTACATTTATGGTAAGTGTACACAACTGTACTATGTCCTTCGTGTTTCACTGTTGCAGTCATTACATTTGGGTAGATTTGCAAAGATATGGTTGGGAGGAGGAGATTATACAGTATTAGGGCCAGCTATAAGGCCCTGCAAGACTGCAGTGGCAAAGCCAGCTCTGGATTTAAAGAAAATTGGTAAATGATAATGCTTGGTGAAAGTATGTACAGAGCTCCAGGTAGCAGCTTCCAGGATGTCCCTAGTAGGAACACCTCTGGGAAAAGCTGCAGAAGTAGATGCAGCCCTGGTGGAGTGAGATCTAATACCTTGTGAGACAGGTTTTCCATGGTGCTTATAGCAGAAATGAATGCAATGGCTTATCCATTTAGAAATGGTT
The DNA here is from genome assembly GCF_019279795.1 of Protopterus annectens. Taxonomy (NCBI): domain Eukaryota; kingdom Metazoa; phylum Chordata; order Ceratodontiformes; family Protopteridae; genus Protopterus; species Protopterus annectens. The sequence goes on along the minus strand of NC_056727.1, from coordinate 918,871,868 downwards.
TGTTTTGAAATAGCCTTCCCCTCTGCCCCTGCAGCAAATGCTACCAGAAGTTGTTCAGATTTTCTTCAAGATTTAGTCCTGTCCAAGTAGAATCTGAGTTGTCTGTGCACATCCAAGGAATGCAGAATCCGTTCCCCTTTGTTCTGTGGATTGGGAAAGATGGTTGGCAAATGAATGGACTGATTAAGAGCCACACTGAAAAAGTACAGTTTTGTACCTACCATAAATGTAGATGTCCGAACAGGATAGCATCTGCAGTCCTAACAAATGGGTTGTCCTGTCGTCAGGCAGCCCTTCGGTCGGCCGGATTCCAAAGTCTGGGTCTGGCCTCGGCTGGTGTCGCACTTCACCCGACGTCATCTCTGCTGGTCTTCGGGTATAAAGGCATCAGCCGACGCCATTTTCCTCAGTGTTTCTTGCCCCAGATGCCAGTTGCCCTCTTGGAAAACTAAATTTTGGGTAAATGCCAATGTTTCCAAAAAAAATAGTAGGCAAACAAAAAATAAGCATGTATGTACATATATACAAACAAATACACCATAAGAGATCCCCCCTAGATAGCTATAAGGAGGGTAAATACCCTAGGAGTACCACAGAGGGGAAGGAGGGTGGGTAATCCTGACTGCAGATGCTATCCTGTTCGGACATCTACATTTATGGTAGGTACAAAACTGTACTATGTCCTTCAAGGATGCATCTGCAGTCCTAACAAATGGGTAGAATACCATAGCCAAACTAGGGGAGGAGGAAGAAGAATTATGGTGTAGTTAGGATCCCTTGCAATACAGCAGTGGCAAACCCTGCTCGGGATCTAGAGTATAGAGGTAAGTTGTAATGCTTGGCAAATGTATGCACGGAGGTCCAAGTAGCCGCCTCAATAATGTCCTTGGTAGCCACTCCTCGTAAGAAAGCTGTGGTAGTGGCTGTAGCCCTTGCAGAGTGAGGTCTTATGTTCTGTGGAATTTGCTTTCCATGGTAGGAGTAACAGAATCTTATGCAATTTCCTATCCACTTGGAGATTGTCTGTTTGGAAATTGCTTTTCCTTCCCTTCCTGTTGCATAAGCTACTAGAAGCTGGTCAGTTTTCTATTGCCCTTGGTTCTGTCCAGGTAGTAGCGCAACTGTCTATGTACATCCAAGGTATGCAGCAGTCTTTCCCCTGTTCTGTGGATTGGGAAAGAAGGTAGGTAGGTGGATTGCCTGGTTTAGAGACACTCTGGATACCACCTTAGGCATAAATGTAGGATTAGTTCTCATGGACACTCTATCTTGATGGAAGATTAGGAAGGGTTGTACTGCCATTAAGGCCTGTAGTTCGAAACCCTTCTTGCTGAAGTAATTGCCAGTAGGAAAGCAGTTTTCCAGGATAGGTGTTGAAGATCTGCTGTTGCTGCTGGTTCAAATGGAGGGAGTGTCAATTTTTCTAGCACAAAGTTCAAGTCCCATGCTGGTAATGGTGGTTTCCTAGGAGGTTTTACATTCTTGATTCCTCTGAGGAACTGCCTGAGTAGAGGATGTGAGAAGACAGGGTGATCGAAGCTGTATTCTGCAGAAATAGCTGATGCATGTATCTTGATGGAGGAATAGGACAGGCCTGTATGGAGAAGCTCTGCCAAGTACTCCAGGATGTTAGCAATATCTATCTTTGACACATCTTTTCCTCTTTCAGTACTCCAAATGACAAACCTTTTCTATTTTCCTGCATAGTTCCTTCTTGTTGAAGGTCTGCGGGCCTCAAGGATAATGTCTTTAACCCTTTGGGATAAATCTGGGTTAGTTGCTGTTATGTAATGTTCCAGGCAGTCAGTTGCAGAGTTTTTAGGTTTGGATGCATGATGTTGTAGTCGTTCTGAGTTAACAACAAAGGCATCAGGGGTAGTGTCCACGTTCTCCCCCGAGACATGCTCCTCAGCAATGGATACCAGTGTTGTCTTGGCCAATTTGGAGCTATCAGAATTATCCTTGGACGTTCCTCTTTGATTTTCAGTAGTACCTTGTGCATCAAAGGAAGAGGTGGGAATGCATATGCTGTCAGGCCTTTCCAACTGAAGGATAGAGAGTCCACCTTCCATGCAAGTGGGTGTTATGTCCTTGTGCAGAATTTCTTGAGCTGGTGATTGAGTGGGGATGCGAATAGGTCTATTTGTGGCATTCCCCATTTCTTTGTGATGGCCTTGAAGATGTCCGGGTGTAGCATCCATTCGTGAGCATCCGAGGTAGTTCTGCTTAACATGTCTGCTAGGATGTTTTCTTTTCCCGGTACAAATATTGCCTGTAACTGGATGTTGTAGCTCAGAGCCATATTCCATAGGTCCAGAGTCATTCGGCATAGGGGGTATGAATGAGTGCCTCCCTGTTTGTTGATGTAACACATGACTGTGGTGTTGTCTGTCCTTATCATTAAATGGCCTTCTTTGAGGAATGGTCTGAAATTCTGGATTGCTAGTTTTACTGCCAGCATTTCTTTTTGATTTATGTGCAGGTGCAGCTGGTCTGGAGTCCATAATCCTTGTATGCATTTGTCCAGCATGTGTGCCCCCCAACCTCGGTCTGAGGCGTCCGTTGTGATAGTTTGGCTTGCTTGAAAGTTGTGGAAGGGCAAGCCTGGGTTTGACTGGCATGCTTGAGCCCACCATAGGAACTCTTGTTTCAGGCATGGGATTAGTGGTATTTCGGTTTCTAAGCTGTGCCTGTGTTGAGACCATAAATTCTTTAGGTACCACTGTAGCTTTCTCATATGTAGTCTGGCATGGGGGACCAGGATTATGCATGATGCCATGAAGTCCAAGGCCTGCAGTACTTTCCTTGCTGTTAGTTTGTTCTGCTTTGTTAATGACAAGAAGTAAAGAGGGAGTTGTTCTTGTTTTTCTGCAGTTAGGAATGCCATCTGTTTTACTGTGTCCAATTCTGCACCCAAGAATGTTCTTGTTTGGGATGGTATCAGTCTTGACTTTTTTAAATTGACTGTGTATCCCAGGGCTTGTAGTAAGCAAATGACTCTTTGTAAGTCTTTTGTCAGCTTGCTTTTGTTGTCCGCTTGTATCAGGCAGTCGTCCAGGTATGGATAAATTTGTATTCCCTGTAGCCTGCAATGAGCGATTACTGATGCCAGGCATTTTGTGAATACTCTGGGTGCAGTAGATAAGCCAAAGGGCAATGCTGAGAATTGATAATGCTCTGATCCTGCAAGAAATCCGAGGTATCTTCTGCAATTTGGTCGTATGGGGACGTGCAGGTATGCCTCCTTGAGATCTAGAGTTACCAGCCAACACTCCTTGCCCAGCATGGGAAGAAGTTGCTGTAGGGTCAGCATTTTGAATTTTGGAACAATGATGAATGTGTTTAAGGCGGACAGGTCTAGAATAGGTCTCCAACTTTTCTCTTTTCTTGGTACTAGGAAGAGTCTGGAGTAGAATCCTTTGCCCTGTTCTGTAGGTGGTACCCTTTCCACAGCTCTCATCTTTGTTAATTGAGCTATCTGTTTTAGAGCTTCTGTTTTTGATTTGGAGGTAGGTTTGGCATTCCTCTTTTTACTGGTAAGGTGTGGAAATGAAACCTGTAGCCTTGGTCTATAGTTTGTAAAATCCACTTGTCTCTTGTGATATAGTGCCAATTTTTTGAAAATAAGGCTAACTTTCCGCCTAAGGGTGCTGCTATTTGTTCCCTGGTAGGCGGTGTCAGAGCCAAGTCACTGTGATTGTCCTGTTGCAGTGGCAGTGGTTGTGTCTGTGCCTCGTTGGTTATTGCCTTGCCACTGGCGTCCTCTGTAGGCACCTCCTCTGGATTGATTTCTGCCTCTGGAACGTCTATTCCTGCCTCTCTGAGATTTAGAGGAGTCTGAAAAGGACCAATTTTTGGAAGGCCAGTTCCTGCTAAACCTTGGGGGCTGAACCTGTAAGAAATCTTTAACTGTTTGTACAGATTTTGCCTTCTCTTCCATTTTCTTCCTTACTTGCTGGGCAGGAGAACCAAATAGACTGACCTTATCCATAGGAGCATCTAATAGCTTTGCTTTAACATGATCCAGCAAGACCTGTTCTTTCAACCATGCATGCCTTCTTATAACTGTGCCAGTCATGGCTGATCTAAATGAAGCCTCCAGTGCATCATAGCCACATTTTAAAGAATGGTTACAAACCTGCTGAATGTTATTCACCATTTCTAAAACATATTTCTTATCTAAGGAATCATCAGAGGACAGTTTCTTAGTTAACTGATCAAGCATAAACTCTTGGTATTGGATCATATGAAACTGACAGTTCAAAGCTCTAGCTGAGAGAGTAGCAGAGGTGCAAACTTTTTTACCCCATCTCTCCAAGGACCTGGATTCCCTTTCAGAAGGGAGAGGGTTTTTTGCTGAGGTCGAAGCTACTGCCTTAGGCCCCTGGGAGATAGTCTCAGGATCTGCAAGCGGAGCCTTGTATAGGTGGTGATGAGTGTCCGGTACCCTGTAAAACCTATCGGGCTTGGCAGGGGCTGGAGGTAAAGTATCAGGAGCAGTGCAAACATCATTAAATGCATCATCCACAACAGGAAGAACTGGAGGTATAGCTAAGAGCCTATGTTGCGGTAAATGTAGAAAGGTCCTAAGCCTTTTTCTTGAATCAGAGAAATCTTGTCCCTGCCATTGGAATTGTTCTCTCATGGCATGTAAGGTTTCCCCAAAGGAAAATTCCTCTGGTGGAGAGGCAGAAGGAATAGATTATTCAGCATCGGAATCTTCATAAGTAGAAAAAGGAGCCTCTGGATGGTCTGTATTGTCTGAATCATCAGAAGAATCATCTGAGGACACTGGCTCAGGGGGCTCTGCTCTAGGTCTCTTTTCTGGAGGCTGAGAGGCCCTGTCTGGGTGAGATTGGGATCCCCTTATTAAAGAGATGAGATCCTCTGCCAGAGTAAGCATTTGAGAACTGGAACTGGGCCTGTGTGAGGGGGGCTTAACAGGCACAGATTTAGCAGATTTGGCTGCTTTAGCCCTGGCAAAGGCCTTTATAGACATGGCTGCAGGAGGCCTAGCAGCACCACGTGCTGGGGTAAAGACATCCAAAGGGATGGTGTCCGATAATTCTAGAGGAACCACATTAATAGGCAAAACTTCAGAGGCCGATTCAACTAGGGTAGCAGGAGCCTCGGTAGTAGTCATGGATTCGGCTGAAAATTGACCCGTTTGCTCGGTTTCGGCCGAAACCGAGACACTCGCGGTTTGCTTAACCGTGGTTTCGGCCAAAACCGCGGACAGCGAGTGTCGGCCTTTTTCTTTGCGTTTCTTAACAATTTGAGAAGTTGGAGGATCCGACGGCATAATGTACGCAAAATCTGAGCCGAAAAACTGTTCAGCAAACTCCGACCAACGCCTAAGCGTTCGTCGGTTGAAGGAAGCACAGGCTAAACAGGCTGCTACGTCGTGGTCTGGGCCTAAACAAGGTAAGCAGTAAGAGTGGAAATCTTTATGAGGTATTTGTTTCCCACAAGTTAAACAGTTATTCACTTTTTCTGACATCGGCTGAGGCAAGAAAGAGTCCCCAACGGGGTACTTAGCTTTTAGAAGTCTTCAAGTAGTATTCGGTAGTAGTAATCTCTGGATCTGACCGACCAGCACTTGCGAACAGCTTCTGCTTCGGGCGCCACGCGGCAAGAAAGACTGAGGAAACTGGCGTCGGCTGATGCCTTTATACCCGAAGACCAGCAGAGATGACGTCGGGTGAAGTGCGACACCAGCCGAGGCCAGACCCAGACTTTGGAATCCGGCCGACCGAAGGGCTGCCTGACGACAGGACAACCCATTTGTTAGGACTGCAGATGCATCCTTGAAGGACATCCACCTTGGGCATGAAGGATGGATTGGTCCTGAGAGCTGCCCTGTCTGCATGAAAGATGAAGAAAGGCTCCACTGCCATAAGGGCCTGTAATTCAGATACCCTTCTAGCTGAAGTGCTTGCTAAAAGGAAGGCTGTTTTCCAAGAAAGAAATTTTAACTCTGCAGTAACACCTGGCTCAAAAGGAGGTAGAGTGAGTTTCTCCAAAACAAAGTTAAGGTCCCAGGCAGGGGTAGGAGCTCTCCTGGGTGGTGTCAAGTTTTTTGCCCCTTTGAGATGCTGCTTGAGCAGAGGATGAGAGAAGAGGGGAGGTTCTGTGTTATAATGAGCTGAAATAGCGGAGGTGTGGATTTTAATGGAGGAAAAAGACAGGCCCTTGTGAAGCATCTCAGTTAAGTATTGCAAAATCTGAGGTAAATTGGGCGCTGCTGTGCTCATCTCTAAAGATTGGTTCCAGGCACAGAATCTTTTCCATTTGTCAGCATAAGATTTTCTAGTACTGGGTCTCCTTGCCTCCAAGATGACATCCATCACAGGTTTGCTGAGGGATGACGAGGATGAATTTAAGTGATAAGCCAGGCTGCAAGGTTCAATGTTGGAAGTTGAGGGTGCAGAATTTAGTTCTCCTGCTGAGACAGCAGGGAAGGGGTCTGAGGCAGGTGTCATGGAGATATTAGCGACACACACTGCGCAGGAGTGGATACCAGTGCTGGCACGGCGAGTCTGGTGCAATCAAAATCATCCTTGGTTTGTCCTGTTTGACTTTTAGTAGAACTTTGGAGAGCAGAGGCAGAGGGGGAAAGGTGTAGACTGATGGGATTTTCCAGCTGAAGGACACAGCATCCACCTTCCAGGCTTGTTTTTGGGGGGTCTTTGTGCAAAACTTGTCCAATTGGTAGTTCTGGGGGGAGGCAAATAGATCTGTGTCTGTGCTCCCCCATTCACTTGTCAACATGTTGAAAATCCATGGTTCCAGTTTCCACTCGTGTTGGTCCATGAGGTTTCTGCTTCATCCGTCTGCCAGTGTATTCAATTTTCCTGGCAGGAATTGAGCTTGTAGGTGCACTTGATAGCTTAAGGCTGTGTTCCACAATGCCATGGCTAGTCTGCAGAGGGGGTAGGAATGTGTACCCCCCTGCTTGTTTATGTACCACATAACCGTGGTGGTGTCCGTCTTTACCATTAGTTGTCCTGGAAGAATGTAATCCTTCAAAACTGTCAGAGCATTCTGTACAGCTAACATTTCTTTTTGATTGATATGTAGGTGCATTTGATTTGGGTTCCATTTGCCCTGAATGCACTTCCCTGCCAGGTGAGCCCCCCATGTATAGTCTGATGCATCTGTACTTAGGGTTTGGGTGGCAGGGGGTAGTGTGAATGGCAGTCCCTTGTTTTGGTGGCAGGCCTCTGCCCACCATAGGAACTCCGGGCGTAGGCAAGGTATGACAGGAATCATTGTTTCCAGGCTGTGACAATGTTGACACCATAGACTTTTTAGATACCACTGTAGTTTCCTCATACGCAGTCTTGCATATGGAATTAAAAGAATGCAGGAGGTCATGAAACCCAAGGCTTGCAGTATTTGTCTTGCAGATAGCAGGGTTTTTGTGGCCACTTGTTTGAAGTAAGTTACCAAATGAATTTGCTTTTCTGGATTGAGGAAAGCCATCTGGACAGTTGTATTCAAGCTTGCACCCAGGAATGTAATCTGTTGACAGGGTACCAGCTGTGATTTCTTTTCGTTTATGCTGTGCCCCAGACAAGTTAGAACCCTTTTTACAAACGCCAGATGATTTAAAAGTATGCCCTGGTTTTCTGCCTGAATTAGACAATCGTCCAGGTATGGATATATTTGAATATTTCTTTGCCTGCAAAATGCAATAACTGGAGCCAGGCACTTTGTGAATACCCTGGGCACAGTAGATAAGCCAAAGGGCAGTGCAGAGAACTGATAATGCAAGTAGCCTGCTTTGAAGCGTAGGTATCTCCTGCAAGATTCCCTGACTGGGATGTGCAGGTATGCTTCTTTTAAATCTAGAGTTGCCAACCAGGCATCTTTGCCTAGCATAGGAAGTAATTAGTGAAGAGTCAGCATCTTGAATTTTGGAAACTCCAGAAAGGTGTTTAGAGTAGACAGGTCCTGGATTGGACGCCATGATTTGTCTTTTCTGGGTACCAGAAAAAGCCTGGAATAGAAACCTTGTCCCTTTTCCTCTTCTGGTACCAGCTGAATAGCCCCCATGCTTAACAGGGAAAGTACTTGCTTTTGAGCCTCTGCCCACTGATCTGGGGGCAGGTCTGGCCACCCACTTGGTGTTGGCAACGTGTGGAAATGAAATCTGTATCCATGGAACACTATATTTAAAACCCATTTGTCTTGGGTTATGAGTTCCCAGTTCTTTGCATGAGCAATCTTTCCCCCCAAAGGGGCAGTTAAAAGATAAGTGCTTGGGAATTTTAAAAGGAAGTCATTGAGACTGTTTACCATAGGGGTTGTCTTGTTATTTCCAGATTTGGAAGTGGAGGCCCCCCACTGCTTAGTTCTGAGAGTCCCCTGGGACTGAAACCTGGGGTTTTTGCTATGTCTGGGTTTGGCTTGAGAGGACCTAGAAGGGATTGGAAAGGACCAATTCTTAGTAGGCCAGTGCCTACTAAATCTAGGAGGTTGTACTTGTAAAAAGTCTAACAGTTTGCATAGATTTAGCTTTATCTTCCATCTTTTTAAGAACTTCTTCAGCCTTATTGCCAAATAGGTGGTCCTGATTTAAAGGAGCATCCAACAATTTAGCTTTAACATGATCAGGCAAAGATTGTTCCTTAAGCCAAACATGCCTTCTAAGCACGGACCCAGTAACAGCAGCCCTGCAAGAGGTCTCTAAAGAATCAAAACCACATTGCAAAGTATGTTTTCCAACTTGTTCAGCAGAATGCATTAAATCCTGTAAATCTTTATTTTCCACACAGTCAAGAATCAACATCATTTTCTGTTTAAGCAGTCCAATAATATGCTGTTGATATTTTAACATATGAAATTGGCAGTTTAAAGCTCTGATTGCCAAGGTTGCAGAAGTATAAACCTTTTTACCTCATCTGTCCAGCGCCCTGGAGTCTCTATCAGAAGGGGTAGGATTTTTAGCAGTAGAAGCCTTAATGCCCTTGGGCCCCTGAGAAATGGTCTCTGGATCTGCAACAGGATTTTTGAAAAGGAACTTGTGGGACTCAGGAACCCTGTAGTATCTGTCGGGTTTACTAGGAGCCGGAGGCAGGGAGTCAGGGGCCAAACTGGATTCCGAGAACACATCATCGACAATGTCTAGTACAGGAGGTATAGCCAAAGGCCTATGATGAGGAAGAAGAAGGAAATCCCTAAGCCTCTTTTTTGAATCAGAAAATTCCTGGCTTTCCCAGTGGAAATGCTCCCTTAAAGTATGTAAAGTTTCCCCAAAAGAAAAATCCTCAGGAGGAGAAGCAGAGGGAATGGAATCCTCTGTATCAGAATACTCATAAGTAGGTATGGACAAATCCAGGTCATCAGAAGAGTCAAATATAACAGAATCCTGATCAGAAGAGTCATAATCAAGCTCAGCCCTGGGCCTCTTGGGGGAGGGGGTGGTTGACTACCCCTGATTAGAGTAATTAGATCTTCAGCCATTTTTATCATTTGCTTGTTAGGCATAGGGGCCTGAGCATTGGTTTTTCAGACATGGATCAAGATTTAGGCCTTAGTAATGAAGGCGGTGTCAATTTAATATGCAAGTCTGTAGGCCTGAATACACCCTCAGAAGCTGGTGCCTGCACAGCAGCTCCAGACCCATCCAAGGTAGAGACATACGCGGGTTCCATAGTTGAAGTATCTCGCAGCATACCGGACTATGAATGGGTCTCAGTATAGAGGCCTGCGAATCAGAAGTATCGGGTATCAGGGGCTGCGAAAGCACCTCACTGAGTACCGGCGAACTGGCGACTGGCTTAGGAGAAGTGTCGTCGGCAGTTTTGGACCTCGGCGGCATGTCTCTCTTTATCTTTGCATTTTTTCAGAATTCCGGTGGTCGGATGTCTAACCGACGACATTTCTGGATAATTAAACAGAGAACCGAAATATTTAGAGGCAAAAATGTACCGATGACGGATAATGCTCTGATTAAATAATGCACAAAACCGACAGCAAGGTACGTCATGGTCAGGGCCTAGGCAATGAATACAGTACAAATGAAAATCTTTATGAGATATTTGCTTTCCACAAGTATTGCAATTATTAACTTTTACTGACATTGGTAAGGCGCAAGAAAAAGTTTCCCCAACGGGGTACTTAGCTTTAAGTTGAAGACTTCAGTTCTGAAACTCGAAAACGAAAATTCAGGAGTCGGCCGACCTGCATTTGCAAACTGCTTCTGCTTCGTGCACCACACGGCAAGAAAGACTGATGTAATGGCATCGGCTGCATGTTTTATACCCCTGACGACCTGATGTCATGGAAGAAGGGACAGCAACCGACGCGGGACCCAAGACTTTGTTAATCAGGCCAACTGAGGGCAACCTGCCAGCAGATTACCCAAATGTAATGACTGCAACAGTGAAACACGAAGAACATCAACTTCACATAAAGAAGTTATGTACTCATCATAAGGTTCCATGTGAGTTGTTCATCTCGCATTTATTCTTCCCACCCTCCTACTCCCTCCAAGGTTTTTTTTCAAAGACCGAGATACTAGTTTTATCTGGGTTGCTCAGTCTTTCTATGGGTTTTCTCCTAAAGAGCGATAGAATGGCGCATGGTATTATTAGACGCAGCAAACAAGATCTAAGGTAACTCAAGGTGCATCATGGGATAGGGACTTGGCCTCGAGCTGTCCGAAGACCTTGAGCTTTTTAATAGGTCGACTTGGAGCTGAGGATCGGCTCCGTACCCATCTGTAAGAATGAAGGCAAGATGAACAACTCACATGGAACTTTATGGTGAGTACATTACTTCTTTTTCTTTGCTGTACTTTCATTTTGCAAGTTCTGTAATGGCTCAAACAAAAATTACCACAAACTCTTCAGCAGAAAAATAAATATTCATCCATCTCTAATAAATAAGAAAGACTCCCTACAAAAAAAAAAAAAAAAAAATGAAAAAGTTTTATTAACAGTCTCAGTGTATTCATTAAGCAACCGATAGGGTAATGTTACAAAAGAAATTGCAGTTAGTTGTAAAGGACACTACATAAAAGTAGATGTCAGACAATTACCATTTCTCGCTCTTGCTTTACCACTGCTTTAAGGCATCCAGCTGCCCCCCACCCCACCCCCCCAAAAATCCTAGAAATCATCTTCCCCATCTACTACCATTTCTGTGGTCATGGCAACTAGGGCCAATACTTTTATGAAATGACCCATGCCTTGACTGTGGAATTCTGCAAACAAGCTGCACTGGTCCTATGGCTGCAGGTAAGTCTGGAAAGTACAGTTATGTAAATAAAGTTACCATAGCAGTAAATGTTCGAACAGATCATTGTTGTAGCAGCCTAAGCTATATGGGACGTTATCCTGCCAAATACTGGACAACTGATCAGCTTCCAATGCTTCAGTGCAACTATTTCTTGCAATTAAAAAGCACTCTCTGTTGTACCTTTGAGAGCTCAATGGTCAAAGAGCTCTTCTTTAGCATTAGGCAGGTAAGTGTCCTGTTAGAAACTACCTTCCATTTTTACCATTTTTCTGTAAGAAAACGTTTAACTTTTCTGCCAAAATTTGTGGATGGGGGTTTTTGGTAGTTGTTACTAAAAGTTTACCCAGACCTTACTGTTTTAATCAGGAGAGAATAGAGTAATATTAAGGCTCTGACACCTGGTTGGCAGAGAGATTGACCTAGGTTTTGTTTTCTCAGATATTCCCTCCCCAATATGCAAGAAAATAAAAACTCTACAGGGGACTTTGATTTTGCTCCAGCTTCCTCTTTGTCGAAGTCATCCATGAGTCATTTCCATGTGGCCTTATCAGGTTCCTTGGACTGCTTATTGGTTTCCCTCTGGTGCTGCTCCTTGGGAAACCACTAAAAACTGAGTGGTAGACATGTACACTGTAGCTGTTTCGCTGTCCTCTTTGGGCAAGGGAGAACCACTCTTGTTGGCATAAGAGGAAGGAGTGGACAGCACTCATTTGCAGAGCCATTATGAGGAGCTAAATTAGCAGGAAAAGGACCATTCTTTAGGATGCTCTTTTTCATTAGGGTCTTCCAGGAAAAGGAAACAAAATTAGGCTTTTTTCTTTACCTTTGTCCTCTTCAGCTGGGGAAAACAAGAAGACTGTCTAGGTTTTGCTAAATGTTTTAAGACTTTCAATTATTACACATTAAGTCATCCCTTTTTCAAAAGGATGAGATTTCCCTCTCCTCAATTCAGCTCCTCAGTCTGAGGGACAGTAAACAGACTTGGATTGTGATTCTGAAGTTCCAACTCCACAAAATGGGGATTCTGATTCTGAGGAAAGTTTTTCTTCGGCATCTCCACCTGAAGAGTTGTCTTTTTCTGATATTACTGCCAGAATTTCAGTGGGGGAAAAATAAATACCAGAGTTTCTGCAAAGATGTTATGATTTGACATAGGTGGATTGCCCTCAGCAAGCAACCATTCCTCCTGTTTTGACAGCCATAGAGGATACTTTCCTTGCAATCAGTAGTTTGCCTAACAGTCAGCCACCTGCCACATGCCCACAGAAAATCTGAAAAATTAGAAGGTTCTCCAGATCCATAAATTTCTTTTTTCAAACCCTGCATCAGTCCCTGCAGTAATTTCTTTGATAAAATCGTATTCTGCCAAACACCTTATGGCTGATAACCCTATTCTATCTGACAAGAATGGGAAAGCATTTGAAAGGTTTGGAAAAACATTTTCTACCCCTTCCATCTTAGCCTTCTGAATAATGAACTGCCAGGTTCACATTCCTTCGACAATATAAATTGCTCATCTTCCCTTTTCAGAGATTAAGACTTGCCAAAAATTGTTATTCTTTTTCTGTCTCATTACTAAATACTCTTTAAAACACTCTTTTGTCACAGCCAATGCTCTTTTTAGAGCAGATGCCACTGGGTCAGTGATGAGAAGATTTGTTTGGCTCTTTCTCAGAATTTACCAGAGGATATGAAAGCTTACCTGGATAAAGTTTTGTTTAGCACTCCTTCTGCTTAAAATGGAAGGGGAAACTTAATTTATGGAGTTGCCTAGATACGCCCACCCCTATACCTAAATCTGGGAGAAACTTTCATTTCAGTCCAGGATCATTTTATAGGAAACAGAATAAGCAATTGCAGCAAAGCACAGGGAAACAAGTCTTTCAGAAAACAGTGGAACAGTGACAGGGAGGTTCAAAAAAAAAAAAAAAAAAAAAAAAAAACAGGAGGATCCTTCCAAAACCAAGGATAATAAAAAAAGGGGGAAGTGCAGACTCAAGTAAACCATACACCAATAAAACAAAATTACTTGGAATGTGGCAAACTGAATAAGGCAGGTCCAAATCGCAGGAACCCAGTTCGCTAAAGAAAAAATAGGCTTTTATTCACACAAAGGTTATAAGCGCTTTCGTCCCTACAAAATGAGACTTCATCAGAACAACTACAACAGTCAACACCACATATAAATACATAAAAAAAGGTCATGTGACAACATCCTGACACAGGAGCTCAAATAGCAAAAGCTAGGTGGAAGAACTGCCCACTTCAGTGGGACACCAGGAAAGTACCCTAACTTGTTAAGGACAGCCCTCTTGCACATCAACTGACACAGTAAGAAAATAAGTTACTACATTTCACACTAAGAATCTCAAGCAATACACCAGAATGGGAGGTGAGGAAAGATCAAACCAGAACAGAGTTAGAATGGAGAACAGATTAGTCACAAAAGGTCTTTTCACCACAATTATGGTTCAGGCAAAAAGCTTGTGAAATGGAAGATGTGCAGCTCAAGAGTGGCGACCACCAAGTCTGGCAAATGACAAACTACAGAAAGTAGTGGTGGCAGATACACCAACAGAGGAACAGAGTTTGAAGGCTAGCATTTCTCTCCCAACAGCCCCTAGGGTAAACCAGTGGTTCATCTACCTGAATCAGAACACCTAGTTCATGGAACAACTGAGAAGATACAACAGTTACAGGAAGCAGAGAGACCCACTGGACTCCTGCTAACACAACAAAAAGGAAAAATAACAGACTCAAGGATAAAAACAAATTGAGGGAACTGGGGGTTGAAGGAGATTCTTGTACATACGGGTCAAAAGTAGAGGGGTAGATTAGTCCAAGGATGATCTCTAACACAGAGGGATCTACAGGCTAAATAGTGGGCAGGCAAGACTGCCAAACCTACTCAAATTCCTCTAAAGGAGAAGGGCTGCACACAGGGAATGGAGAAGCATTTCTAAACTAACTGCTTGACTGCCTACAGGTGGAGCTCAATCCTACCTTCTACTGAGAACAGGCAGATACTACCACTGTCGGAAACGGAGGTCTACACATACAATTCTTGGAAACATCAAGGATACTTACCAACCAACTGAATGGAATGGCACAAGGTATTATTCCACCCAACTGGAGAACTCTCTCTACTTGGAGGCCCAAGAGAAAAGACTTCCCAGTAGCTTCAAACCTGTCATGGTACCAAAGGACATGAGAAAGCCTTGAAGTGGACCTGACTGCCAACCAAATAACAGAGGTATCCCTGCTAAAACCAGGGGGGGGGGTTGTGATATTGCCACAGAACTAGAAGTCTAAATTAATTCACTACTCAGTCACAAACGGGCAAAGAAAATATAACCTCTGTCCAAGAATTCTGTGCTGAGATGTGGATTCAGAGAAAAAAATGTACACAAGCACCAAACAGGAGTACACAACTGCTTCAACCCTGCCTCAATACTTGCTGCTAAAGCAGGAGAAGGGGTGGGCTGTGACTCCCTAGATTGATATTGGTAGCTATAGAACCGATCTTTGGTGTGACCCAAATCCATAAACCATGTCCAGACATGATGCCTACAGTCACATAAGGAGAAGCTCCGTGTAACTGCTAGTTTGTTCTCCTCCACAGGAATATTAACTGTTGAAAATGTGAACTTAGAGATCACATCAGGGCTTTAGACAATTAGTCTTAACAAAGGAATTGCCTAGTGCACCCTTGCCTGACAACATACCACATTACAGACAGCATGCCGAATTGGAAGAGGGGAAATGTGGGAAAAGGTGGACTCCATGACCAGAAGGTTCAGGAGCCCAACCCTCCTTCAGATTCCAAAGATCAAAGCAGACTCTCCAAGGCAGAAAGGCTACTGTCTGAGAAATAAAGCAACATCTAGGGGAATTCCCACCACAGGCAATTATCCAGCAACAAAGATGGCGAAGCAGCAGAAAAAAGCAAGTTATGTTCTTACCATAAAGTTCCATCTGTGTTGTTTATCTTCATTCAATCATTACCGATGGGTGTCGGTTCTGTCCTTGGAACTGAGTCGGCCTTGTAAAAAGCTTGTGCCAGCCAAACAACTCTCTAGCTAAATTTTTACCCACAATGCCCTTCTCCCTGTTACCTCAGATCAAGTTTACCTGTTATAAGTAAAGCAGAGGCTGTCTTTGAGCAGAAATCCTAAAGCAGGAATAGGACCCAATTCGATCCCCCAGGAGCCTCTGGAGGGGGAAGGAGGGTGGGACGTAATGAATGAATGAAGATGAACAATTGAGATGGAATGTTAGGGTAAGAACATAACTTCTTTATCTGATGTTGTTAGTCTTCATTCATTCCTTACTGATGCGACAGAGTCCCTAGCTACCTTTAGCCCTGGGAGGCCCTTATGAAAGAATGTTCTTGAGCACCCTTGAACCAAAAGACGCTCTTCCCCTGGAGGCCAAATCCAATTTGTAATGAGTGATAAAGGTATGAGGGGTAGTCCAACTTGCAGCTGCACAAATATTCAATGAAGCCTTTGCATGAAAAGCAACAGAAGCTGCTACTGACCTGGTAGAATGTGCTCTGACTTTGCTTGGTAGAGAAATTTTATTTTGTTGGTAAATCAAGGATATACAGTTTCTCAGCCATTTGGACAAGGTTACTTTTGAGACAGGATTTCCCAATTTCGGGCCTGAATAGGACATGAATAGCTGGTCTGATTTACGTACTTTGTTCTGTCCAGGTAAAAACGTTAACTGTCTCTGAACATCCAGCAAATGAAGACAGTACTCTCCTTTGTTTGAATAGCTGGGGAAAAAGACTGGAAGGTCAATCGCTTGGTTAACTGTCAAGTCTGAGATAACCTTGGGAAAAAAATAAGGACTGGTCCACAGTGAAACTCTGTCTTTATGAAATACCATGTAAGAGCATTTAATACACAAAGCCTGAAGCTCTTAAATGCATCTAGCTGATGTGACAGCTATCACAAATACAGATTTCCAGGACAGGAACTTACAGTCACAAGTGGAACCAGGTTCAAAGGGTGAACGTGTCAGGGACTGTAGTACTAGTGTTAAATTCCAAGGTTCGATGGGTTCCATGAAGGGTGATCTAATATGCAAGACACCTTTTAAGAAAGTTTTGCAGAAACAATGGGAGATTAGCAATGAGTCTTGAAACCCATTATGGACATTTGTGATAGCAGCTAAGTGTACTCAAATGGTTGAGGCTGCTGCTCCTGAATGGAGAACACTTGATAAATAATCCAAAATCACACTAACCGGGGCTGAAGGGTCTACTTGTCTTTGTCAGGACCAAATAAGGAACCTCTTCCACTTGCGGAGATAAATTTTCCTGGTGGATGGTTTATGTGAAGCCAGAAGGATATCACTCGCTGGGGAGGTAAGGTTATTCTGCCTGGCAATTACCGGAAGTGGAGAAACCAAGCTGTCAGCTTGAGACTGGGAATGTTTAGGTGAGTCAACCCTTGCGGGTGCGAGATCAATTCTGGAGATGGATCCAGAACCCATGGTTAGTATATACTGGGTGAGACCAAAGGAAAGGGGAAACAAATCTGTCAAGGCCAGTAAGAAGCAATGATGATTACTCTGCTTCTCAGCAAAGGGCTTTCTTTATTTATTTTATTTTTATTTTACATTTGTTGACCGGGATAGTCCAACTGGATACTTGTCAATTTTCAGCGGAGGCCCGGGGAGAAAAGCTCCAAGGTGCAAACAATAATAAATTTCATACGACTTAAAACAAAAATAAAGTGTACAGAGACATTATTTACATATTTTTCAGAAAAAAAATAGAAGTTATGTACTCACCATAACGTTCCATCTGAGTAGATACTTCATTTGTCTGCAACCTGTGGGTGTCAGATCCGACCTCGGATCCAATCCGGCAGCTTTCCAAGCTCCAAGATCTGAGCTCCTAGCTCCTCCCCCTACCCATAATCCCCTAGTGCCAACCTCAGATCATTTTTTTTTTGCCTCATCAACTCAAGACAGAAACCAACTCCAAATGATCAGAAAAAATTCCCGAGGTTCGGGGGGTGGCAGGGGGGGGTCGGTTGCAGACAAATGCAGTATCTACTCAGATGGAACGTTATGGTGAGTACATAACTTCTATATCTGAAGTAGTTACTTCATTTGATCTGCAACCTGTGGGGCAGTCCCCAGCTAACCTATAGAACCTGGGTGGTCCTTACGGAAGGATATTCCGAAGCACCGCGGAGCCAAAAGAAGCCCTACTCCTGGAAATGATATCCAGTTTGTAATGAGAAATGAAGGTATGAGATGAGGACCAGGTAGCTGCTGAACAAATATCGTCTACTGGAACCCTAGACCAAAAGGCTGTTGAGGTAGCTACAGATCTTGTGGAATGAGCACGGACGCCAACCAGAGCTGGCTTCCCAGATGAAGTGTATCCCAGCATAACGCACTGACAGATCCAATTTGCTACAGTCACTTTAGCAATTGCCTTGCCCATGGCTGAGTTTGCATAAGAAATACACAACTGGTCCGACTTGCGAAACTCTCTAGTCCTGTGCAAGTAAAAACGCAGTTGTCTGTGTACATCCAATTTGTGCAACGTATATTCTCCTTTGTTGTGAAAATTTGGGAAAAATACAGGAAGATTTATTGATTGATTAATGTTTGATTCTGTAGCCACTTTAGGCAAGAAAGACGAGTTAGTCCTGAGGGACACTATCTGTGAAAAATAAGGTACGGAGGTTTGATACATAGAGCTTGTAATTCTAAAACTCTCTTGGCTGAAGTAATAGCCACTAAGAAAGCGGTTTTCCAAGACCAGAACTTTAACGGAACCGAGGCTGCAGGCTCAAAAGGTGGTCTCGTTAAGGCTTGTAAGACCAGAGTGAGATCCCACGGGGGAACCACAGTCTTGACAGGTGGTTTCAAAAGAAAAACACCTCTTAAGAAGGTTTTGCACAACTTAGTAGATGCTAAGGAGCCTATGCCGTCCCCCACGTGAAAATGGGAGATGGCCGCCAACTGCACTTTGACTGTGGAGGCACTTGCTCCCTGTCTAAAAAGCAGGGAAAGGAAGTCCAGAATAGTCGGAATAGGGACAGTAAAGGGATCCAATTCTTTATCTTTGGCCCAGATGGAAAAACGTTTCCATTTACTGTTGTAAAGTTTTCTGGTAGATGGTTTATGAGCCGCCACCAGAATGGCCTTAATGGGGGATGAGACACCGGGAGTCCTAGCCATTAATGGAACTGGATCAACCAAGCAGCAAGTTTGAGATTGACCAGGTTTGGGGTATGGCATCTCGCTGGGTGCGAGATTAGGTCTGGACTGGGATCCAGAATCCATGGGGGAGCCACACTGTGAGACCGCAGAAAGGGGAACCAGATCTGTTGAGGCCAGAATGGGGCTATGAGGATAACTCTGCTCCCCAACCAACAGGCTTTCTGGATGAATTTCATCATACGTGGGAGGGGGGGATAAGCATAAAGGAGTCTGGGAGGCCAAGCATGGACTAGAGCGTCTCTGGGGGTATCCCCTCTGGGGGGAACTATCGCAAAGTACTCGCTGCATTTTGTGTTTAAAGGAGAAGCGAAAGGTTGCAGCGAGGCTGACCCCATTTGTGGAAGATCTGCTTCGCAACAGATGGATTCAGAGACCACTCGTATGGAGTGAGGAACACTCGACTTAGCTTGTCCGCTAATATGTTGGACCGCCCCGGAATGTGCGTTGCTATCAGAAAGCGGTTGGTGGAAATCGTCCATTCCCACACTCTCATGGCTTCTTGACACAGGGGATAAGATCTGGTCCCTCCTTGTTTGTTTATATACCAGACTACTGACATGTTGTCCGTCTGGATTGCAATAGTCCCTATGGGAAGAAGGTCGTGGAGAGCTTGCAACGCCAAAAGCACCGCCCTCATCTCTAGGACATTGATATGTAATGAGGTCTCTAGGGAAGTCCACGTGCCTTGAACGGATCTGCCTAAACAATGCCCCCCCACCCGAGGCAAGAAGCGTCCGTGGTCAACGTGGCTTTGGCCGGAGGAATCACAAAGGGTCTCCCTTCTCTGAGTTCCTGCGCCTGTAACCACCACAGAAGGGCGTCCCTGCACACCCTGCTCAGGGGGATTGGCATGCATAATGGGTGGATCGACAGGGACCACTGGACTTGAAGGGTCCATTGTAATATGCGCATTCGCAGACGAGCATGAAGAGAGAGACTGATCGCTGCTGACACAGACCCCAGTGCCCTCAGGACTAGCTCCGCTGGAAAAGCAGGGCTCCGAAGAAGGGCTAACACCTGGAACGACAAGCTGTTCAGCCTGACTGACATTAGAACAACTTGGAGATTTGTGTATCTAACCTGGCCCCTATCAATTCTAGGGCTTGAGTGGGGCACAGGCAGGATTTCTGCTCGTTTACTGAGATGCCTAGGTTGTGGGCCAGAGACAGAGCATAATCTCTCGCCGCACAGAGCTGATGCCTGTTGGTCGCGGTGAGGAGCCAGTCGTCTAGGTAAGGGAAGACCTGAATGCCCTGGAGCCTCAGGTGGGCTGCAACCACTGCCATGACCTTGGTGAACACTCTGGGGGCTGAGGTGAAGCCGAATGGAAGAAACCTGAATTGATAATGACTGGCTCCGAGCCGGAAGCGGAGAAACCTCCTGGATCGTTTGTCCATTAATATGTGGTAATACGCATCCTTGAGGTCTAGCGAGCACATCCAGTCGTTCTCCCACAGCAGGGGGAGAATTGATTGGAGAGTGACCATCCGGAACTTTTCCTTGGGTATGAACAGGTTCAGGGTGGAAAGGTCTAAGATGGGTCTGAGGTCCCCCATTTTCTTTGGCACCAAAAAGAACCTGGAGTAATAACCCAATCCGGACTGGTCTGGGGGGACGGGCTGGATGGCTCTATTTCTTAGCAGCTTTGAAATCTCCAAAGCCGCTGCCTCCCTCTGATCGGGTGGGACATCGGGGAGGCGTCTGGGTTTGGGGGGAAGGTTTATGAATGGAATGGAGTAACCTCTTGATATGATCCGGAGCACCCATCGATCTGTTGTAAGGGACTCCCAGTTTGACAGGTGCTCCGACAATCACCCCCCGACTGCATCCAGAGAGGAACAGTCGGGCAAGCCCTCAGGGCTGTTGCGCGGGTCTGTCCGAGAAAGGTTCTCTAGACCCGAAATTACGCGGCCCCCCTCTGCCTCTGGGCCGGCGTCCACCTTGTCCTCCTCTGCCTCTGGAGGACGAGTGGTCCGCAGCAGGATGGGATTGCTGAGACTTACGGAACCACAGCTTCTTTTGTCCCCTCTGATTCCTGGAGAAGAATCTTTGGGGATTAGAGAAGCGGACTCCAACGGCAGACAGTGTCTTCCCGTCCTTTTCGCTTTGGACCAGCGTGTCACGAACAGTTTTGCCAAACAAAGCAGAACCGTCAAAAGGGGCGTTTGCGAAGGACGCCTTGAACGGGTCCGTGAAGTCACACAGACGGAGCCAGGAGAGATGTCGCAAGACGACCCCGGCTCCGCTAGCTCTAGCGGCTCCCTCCGTTGCATGGGAGAGAAGCCGCATAGATGTATTGGAGATGGATTTTAGAGTGGCCATTCGAGTCTAAAAAACCTTTTTGTCTGGGACCGACATGGACTCTGGGGGGGCTGCAGCGTATTCCTTAATCAAGTCTCGCTGTAGCCTAATGGTATGTGCCATATAGTTCAGCGCCCTTATGGAAAAGGTCGCTGAAGCAAACATCCGCTTCCCAATCCGGTCAAGCGCTCGAGATTCCTTATCCGGCGGGTGAACCGAAGAACTCTCTTGCGCAAGTTCTTTCTTGGTGGCCGCCGCCACCAACATAGCATCAACGGGGGTTCCTTTGGCCCAAGATGGTCTATCTGTGGGTGGGCTGAGGACTTTATCGAGGCGCCTTGGAATTGGCTCCACGGTGTCGGGCTCCTTCCAAGCCCTGGTGGTAATTAAGTCCACCAGGGGGTCAGCCGGAGGTAACACCCAGGAGGTAGATTGGCCTGCCTCAAAGGCCTGCAGGAACACGAACTCATCAAGGGAGGGCTTTTGGGCTGACCACCCCCCTCTAATACGCAACATTTCCATGATGTCTCCAAAGGAGACATCTTCAGGGGGTGATCTTGGGGAACCCTCCGTATCATCTAAGTCAGTGTCTGTGGTAATGGACACGGGGGAGTCCAGGTGCCTCCTTTTGCACCGATGTTTCCGAGGGACCTCCTCGGTGGGACTGTCCGAAGAGGGCTCGTCCACAGGTTGTTGTTTCTCCACGGGAACGAACTGGAGGGCTTGGGCAGGCTGTCCAGATGGACGGATGATGGAAGACAGACCCTCATACAGTGGGGGTACGGGTGGATCCGAAGCCCGGGTCGGGGATCTGGAGGACCTCGACAGTACCCTCTCCACTACCTCAAAAGCCGAAGGAGAGCCACTCTCACCAGCCTCTGAGAGCAATCTCCTCGGATCCGAGGAAGGGATCGGGGTCGGAGCCGATGCAGTCGGCGCCGAGGCCGAGGTGTGCTCTGACGCCAACAGCGCCGAAGACACAGCAACTCCCTCGGATCCCACGCTCAGCCCTCCGCCCCGAGAGCTCGAAGGTATGGTCGGAGTTAAAGAGACAACCGCTATCGGCGCCGACAATTCCCTGGGTCTGAAAGGGCCTGGATCTGATGACTCCGAGACCCGAAAACGAGTCGGAGAAGGAGTGATCGGGGCAAATATGGGGGCTGCACTCCCCCCCCCCCAGAGGGGGGGGAGGCAAGAGCATCCCCATCTGCATTTGGGTCTGTAAGAACCGACGCATCATCCGATCCATATCCGCTTCGGAGATGCTTCGGGTCGACCTAGATGAAGTAGTAGAGGCAGGCCGGGAGGGCTGCCTCGAAAATCTCGAGGGAGCCCTATCCTCCTCCTCTGGCTCCGGCGAAAAACAGGGCGAACGGCGCCGAGAGGAGGGGGATCCGGAGACCCTCGAGGGAGATTTTAGTAGTTTTGCTGGCGGAGCCGAAGGATGAGATTCGGCCCGCCTTTTGTGGGACTTATGTCCATCCTTATCCTTGTGCCTCTTCTCTCTAAGGGAAGAGGCACTAGTTTCCCCAGAGCTCAAACCCGATGAGGGAGGTTGAGTCCCGGGTAGAGCTAAGGGGATAGACGGCGCCGAAGCTGCTGAAGCAGCTGGAGCCCGAACGGGAGAGGAAGAAGAAGCCGACTCCTGGGGGAGCTTTCCCACCAGCATCAGCTTGTTCTTCCTATCCTGGAGTGCCCGGGGGTTAAAGGCCGCACAGATTTGGCAGGCCTCTGACAAATGGGCTACCCCCAGGCACAAAACGCACTGAGTGTGGCCATCAGCTGAAGAAAGCTTGTGGCCACACTCAGTACATTTAGAGAAAATGGCCTTAGGCCCTTCTGACATCATTCACACACACACACCCAAACACTAGGAGGGGGAGGGGAGTGAAGATAAAACTAGTTATAAATTTAACAAAAGTGACCAAAAAACTAGCAGAAGAAGCAGAAAAAAGGGAACTAACACACACACACACACACACACACACACACACACACACACACACACACCAACTTTGAGTGAAAAATTGGTTTAAAAACCAGCAATGATCTCACCCAGCCAGGAGCTCTTCACAAGGAAGTTTCTTTAGCCGCGGCAAAAAACGATCTGAGGTAATGTGGTTGGTACTAGGGGATTATGGGTAGGGGGAGGAGCTAGGAGCTCGGATCTTGGAGCTTGGAAAGCTGCCGGATCGGATCCGAGGTCGGATCAGACACCCACAGGTCCCACAGGTTGCAGATCAAATGAAGTAACTACTTCAGATCAATATTTACAGATAATTTCAGACATTTACAGATTATTTCAGAAAAAAACAAGTGATACATTTAGTAATCATCAGATGTATGTAAGCTAAGGAGCTAGGATTCTCAGGATGGTTAAGAAAGACTGGTGTAATTACTTTGGAGTAAATAGTGAGTGTGTTAGTCAGGATTAGAACAGGGGCAAGACCAGTGTGACTTAAAGTATTGTTTTAGAGTATTTTTGAATTGACTTATGGAGGGTTCTAGAGTAATATCTGCTGGTAGGGAATTCCAATTTTTTCCAACATAGTTAGCAAACAGAGCGTCACCGGCTGAATTATTAGCTTTGATAGTTTGGACAAGCATTTTTTTTTGATGATCGTAGTGTAGTAAGGTTGCTGTAGGAGTAGATTATGGGTTTGAGTGCTGGTGTTTTGTCAGGTAGGTTTAGTACTTTAAATGCAACTATCAGCTGGTAGAGCTGGATGAGGTGAGATAGTTCTAACCACCCAAGAAATCCTAGGTTAGTACAGTGGTGTCTTTTGTAGGGCATACCAGCAGCAAATCTGACGATGTGATTATAGCAGGATGATAGTTTACTGAGTTCTATTTTACCAAGGTTAGTCAGTAGAGGGGAAGCACAGAGTAGGTTCGAGAGCAGGTGTGAGCGGGCTATTGCAGTACGAGCAGGTAGGGTAAGAAAAGGCTTGATCTTGTAAAGTGACCCAAGTTTTTTATTGATGGTTTTAATAGTCTTGTTGATGTGTACATCGAACTTGAGGTTATTGTCGATAATGACCCCTAATAGTTTTGTATGGGAGTTTGGACAGATAGTGGTACCATTACTAGCGTATACAGAAAAGGAAAGTGGGTTAGACCTGTTGGTGGGGGAGAAAAGTAGCAACTTTGTTTCATTAGGATTTAAGATCAAATGGCGATGAGATAGCCATTTGTCAACTGTGTTTAAAGTAGACTGTGATTTTGTACAAAGATCTGACTGAGAGGAAACTGAACATATCAGAGTGGAGGCATCTGCATATTGAATAAAAGTTGTATCTGGGATGACAGTGTAAAGATCATTGATAAAAATAGAAAACAGAAGAGGACCCAATATTGATTCCTTAGGGGACTCCAGAGTATTTGGTAAGAGGGTTGATAGTTTATTCTGCCATAGGACAGCTTGCTGTCTGCCATACAAATAAGACTGGAACCAGTGGAGAGCAGTGTTATCTAAGAAGGTATTTTTTAGGGTCTGAATTAGTAGCTGGTGAGTGACCATATCAAATGCCTTGGAGAGGTCCAAAAAGAGGGCTGAGGATAATTTATTTTATTTATTTTATTTTACATTTGTTAACCGGGCTAGTCTAACTGGATATATTTCCATTTTCAGTAGAGGCCCGGGGAGAAAAGCTCCACATAGAGATAAACACAGTTACATAATATACAAAAAATGAGCGTGGTAAAAAGAAGGAGGTGGGAATATGCAAATATACAGGAAGACATCACAGGATTTAATATTAACATAACATAATAGGATAATAATGTGTTATTGTTATGGTTGTGGTTAATGAGAAGGCAAGGAGGGCAATTTCTTTAGAAATTGGGGAATCAGGGGAATGGAGGGAAAGCATATAGAAGTCCTGAGGGTCAATCGTGAATCAGAGGGTCCCTTAGGGCCTCCTCCTGCAGGGGAATTAGGGTGAAATAGCTGCTGCATTTGTGGTTTGCTAGAGATGCGAATAGGTCGCAGCAAGGCTGGCCCCAGCGGCTGAAGATCCTCTACCCAATAACAGGATTGAGGGACCACTTGTGAGGCAGTAGGATGCATCTGCTCAGCTTGTCCATAATCACACTGGAGCTCCCGGGAATATGCGCTGCAGCTAGAAAGCAGTTGGATGCTATCGCCCATTGCCAAATTCTCATGGCTTCTCAACACAATGGGTGGGACTTGGTTCCCCCTTGTTTGTTGATGTACCAGACTACTGACATGTTGTCTGACTGAATAGCAATTCTCCCTGATGAAGGATGGATTGAAATGCTTGCAACGCTAGAAGCACCGCCCTCAGTTCTAGGACACTGACATGCAGATGGGTCTCTATGTCTGACCAAGTGCCTTGGACTGTCTTCCCCTGGAAAAGCCCCCCCACCCTATTAGGGAAGCATCCATAGTCACTGTGGTCTTGTTTCAGGTAAAAGGGGCAAATCCATTGTTGCTCGTCTAGTATCATCCATCACATTAAATCCTGCTTGCATCGCTGAGTTATCCTTATTTGAAAAGACAAGGGATGTTGTAAGAGACACCACTGAGTTAGAATGAGCCATTGGAGAATTCTCGTGTGTAGTCTTGCCAAGGGCACTATGGTAATTGACGCTGCCACGGAACCCAGGAGGTGAAGCACTGTTCAAGCTGGGACTAGATTTTGACAGAGTTATCACCTCTATTTGGGATTTCATCCTGTGTAGTCTGTGGTCCAGAAAAGAAACTAGGCAAACATTTGTGTTGAACATTGCCCCAATAAATTCTTAAGGATTGATAGGGGATCAGGTTGCACTTTCCCCAGTTTATTGGGATTCCCAGAGATTCTGGTAGTCCAAGTGTGTAGTTTAGTGCTATTTCCAGCAGACGCTTGGTGGGGGCGGTGATGAGCCAATTGTCTAGATACAGAAACACCTGGAATCCTTGAAATCTCAAGTGAACTGTTACCACTGACTTGCACTTGGTGAACACTCTGGGGGCTACAGAGAGTCTGAAAGGGCAGCACACAGAATTGAAAATATTGGCCTCTAGCCAGAAGTGAAGAAATCTTCAGGAGCACTTGTCCATTTTTACACAGAAATACGCATCCTGAAAATCTACTGAGCACATAGGTTCATAGGTTGGTACTTGACTATCGGCCCTAGGGCCTATACAAGCCTAGCTATAACAATTCCCTGGATATATCTTCCAGCAATATTTACTTCCCTGGACCCCTGTCTAGCAGGGGACTGACATGATCCCTGGGGTGAATTTCCTATCTCCCATCCAATCATCAAGGTTCCTTTTGAAGAGGGCTAAGGAGGCGTTCTGCTTAACATGTATGGGCAGTCTATTCCAGAGTATGGGGAGTCTCTGGGTCAGGAACCTATCCCTCCAGCACGTTTTGTTCATTGTGATGACAAGGTTTAGATCCCTGGAGCGTGTGGCTCCGAGGGATTGGGATTACTTTAAGGGGCTTGACATGGCCTTGTATGTTAAGCAGAGATCGCCTCTGAGCAGATGATATGCCACAGAGTATAGCTGGAGGTTTTTTTTAGACGGTCAGCATATGGCATCTGCTTTAGGCCTGTGATTCTTTTAGTGAGGTATTTCTATGGCCTTTCCAGCTGTTGCAGATGTCTTGTGAGGTACATACCAAATGGGGTATTAAACTCTATAATGGGTCTAGTGAGGGATGAATACAGTGGGACAATGACCTCCTTTCTTCTAGATGAAAATCCCTTAGTGATGAGGTGTGCCACATAGAAGGATTTCCTGACTGTTGTGGCGATGTGGTTATCGAAGGTGACACTGTCCACCTGTGTCCCCAAGTCTCTCATCACACTTTCGATGTTTAGTGTACTGCCACCTATGTGGTAATTCATGGGTACATGTTTTTTTTCCAAAGGGGATAACTATACATTTCTTGGCATTAAGCTTGAGCCCATGGCTCTGGCACCAGGCATCTGTTTCTGTAAGGCCCTTTTATAGAATATCAACATCATTTGGGGATTCAATAATGACTCCCAGTTTGCAGTCATCTGCGAACTTTGTTAGCCAGAGTCCCTTAGTGTTGGCCTGTACTTCAGAGAAGTAGATGCCAAACAAGAGTGGTCCCAGGACTGACCCCTCAGGTAATCCACTTGTCACTTGTCTGGAGTTGGATTTGGAGTCGGCTACTTTTACAGTCTGGGTTCTGCCAGTAAGCCAGTTGGCAACCTATCAAGTGAAGTAGGGATTTTATGCCCAGCTTAGTAAGTTTATCTATGATTCCAGAGTGGGGGATGGTGTCAAAGGCCTTGGTGAGGTCCAGATATGCTGTGTGGACTGCCTTACATTCATCTACAACTCTGGAGACTGATTCGAAGAAGTCAATCAGGTTCAGGAGACAAGATCGGCCCTTCACAAACCCATACTGGGTGGGGTCCACAAACCCAAGCTGGGTGGGGTCCACTGTTTGAAGGTTGCCAATGTCTTTGTTTATAAGTTCCATGATAATGCGTTCCATGCCCTTGCAGATCAGGCTCGTCAGACTGATGGGATGGTAGTTCCTGGGATCCAAGGTGGATCCCCCCTTGTGGAGTGGGATAACTGTAGCTGTGCGCCACTCAGTGGGCACGAAGCCTGAGGTGAGGCTATGATTAAACATGACACTTGGGTGAGGTGCCAATTCATTTTGTAGTTCATGTAGTACACAGCCCGGGATGTCATCCGGTCCCATGGATGCTGTATTCTTAGCTTTGGAGAGTGCAGTTTCCACCTGTGTGGCCGTGATTACCGGAATTTGGCAATCTTTTGGTATTGAGATGGGTCCTTTAGGGGGTGAGAGGGGGGGTGAAGTTGGCACTAAATCAGTCTGCCAGGATATTGGCAATATCCTTGGGATCAGTATATTTAATGCCATTCTGTTGTAGTGCAAAGCAGATCTGAGCATTGCCATTTAGATTCTTGACATAACTATAGAATGCCTTGTGGTTGTCTTTGGAATCTTTGTCAATTTTATTTTCGTAACTAGCTTTTGAGGATTTATGAGGGATCTCAGTTTCTTACTGGGGCTGGTGAGGGAGTTTTTTGCATCCTGGGATTTTCCTCTTTTCTGCAACAGTTTCTTCCTTCTGTTGTACAATTTGTTTATAGCAGGGGACCACCAGATTGGCTTCCTTTTTTTTGGAAGAGAGCATCTTGGTTCTATTTGGGATGGCACGATTCATGCATGAGTGGATGTGCTCGTATAGTGCCTTAGTGTAGGATTCTGCAGTTGAACTTTCAGATCCCGTCTGCAAGGGTGTCATGAAGTTAGTCACTTCTGACTTCAGTAGCATGGAGTTGGCTTTGGAGAAGTTTTTTAAGGAGGTTTCCTTACTGGGGGTGGGAGTGGGATGTGGATGTCAAGGGTGATTTGCTTATGGTCAGATCTGACCAATGAGGGTATGACCACTGGTGTGGAGCATCTATCTCCCATGTTGGTAATAACCAGGTCTAGGATATTGGAGCCCCTGGTGGGACAATGGATTAGTTGATCCAGGGCGTTGAAATTTACGAATTCCAAGAACCTTTGGGAAAAGAAGCTGGTACCAGAGTAGTTTTCCCAGTTAATGGCACGGTAGTCGAAATTGCCCAGTATTAGGGTATTTGGTTGTATCTTAATATTTTCCAGTATGTTTAGAAAGGTGTAGTGAGAATCTTGGGGCATGGTGGGGGATCTGTAGCAAGCTACAATTTGGATTGCAGTCTTACCTAGTGTTTGTTGCACCTGGAGAATTTCAGATGCATTGTGTTGGGCAACTAGCCTGGAGGTGTGAATTTCCTTGATGAATATGGACACTCCTCCACCTTTAGTGTTTCGGTCTTGATTTGTGGCCGAAAAATGTGGTAAGAGTTGCAGCCTGGTATTGCACGGATGCTCTCTGGAGCCTTGAAGCAGGTCTCAGTTACAGCACAGATATTGATGTTCTCCATTTTTAGGAGTGCCTTGAGAGGGTGCATTTTGAGGTTTAGACTTCTAGCACTGAGTAGCATTATCTTCAGATTTTGCATGCTTGTATCTGTTACAGTGATGGTTTTGTCCTTTGAACCTTGCCTAAAAAAGGCACTATAGGGGTGGCAAGAGCTTTAGCCAGTAACCTGAATCCGAGGGGTGACAGGTGCAAACCATCTCTGGCAAAGCATCATGGTTTGTCGATCATGTCTTCCCAGGCAGACAGATACTGGATCCCAATCATCTTTCTCTAAGAAAAGGAGGATAGACCGAACCGTGACCATCTGCAATTTTTTTTGTTTGACAAATTTGTTTAGGATGCTGAGATCTAGAATTAGTGTCTAGTCCCCTGTTTTCTTTGGCACTAAAAAGAATCTTGAGTAGAATCCGGATCCTATTCGATCTGGTGGGACTGTTTGGATGACTCTTTTTTGAAGCAGCTTTTGAATTTCTATTGCTGCTGTTTCCCTTTGACTGGGTGGAATGTCAGAAATTTGACTTCGTAACCTTGGGTAAAGAATAAACGGGATGTGGTATTCTCTGGTTATGATCCGTTGCACCCCTAGATCCATCGTTATTGTTAGCCAGGCAGAAAGGTGCAACAAAAAATGTTCCCTGACTGCTTCCAGAGGAAAGCAATCGGGCCGCTCCTCAGGAGCACTGATAGGGTTGCCCAGAGAACGAATCTCTGGAGCCCTGGTTACGCAGCCCCCCTCCCCTGCCCATGTATGGGCACCTTCCGGATGAGTTACCCCCCTCTGCCTCGGGAGAGTATACTCGCCATGTGCATCATGGAAAGGACCTTGCAATTTCTTGTGCCATATCTTTCCGCTCCTCTGGTTCCTAGAGTATGGACGCAGAGGAGTGGAAAAAACATTCGCCTACGCCAGACAGGGTCTTACCGTCCTTCTCACACATGGCCAATGTGTCTTTCATTTTCGGGCAAAAAAAGGAGGAGGCTTCAACTGGAGTGTTAAGAAAGGAAGACCTAAAAGGGTCTGCAAAGTCACAAAGGCGCATCCAGGCGTGACATCACATGACAACACCTGAACCCACTGCTCTGGCTGCTTCTTCAGTGGCGTGAGAAATCATATGCATGGAGGAGTTGGATATGGATTCCAGGGTAGCTAACTGTGAGGCAACCTTGTCATACACCTCGTCAGAAACAGCTCCTGATAAGGTTTCGGACAGTTCGGCGACTAAGTCTCTCTGAAGCCTGGTGAAGTGTGCCAGATAATTCAAAGTCCTAACTGCAAAGGTCGGTCATGCAAAAACTCACTTCCCTAGCCTGTCCACCACCAGAGACTCCCTGTTTGGGGGTGGAAAGTCTGGCTCTCCTCGGCCAGTTCCTTTTTCGTGGCAGCCGCCAACACCATCGCGTCTACTGGAAGACCCTTGCACCAGTGAGCATGCTGCTCAGGAGGAGATAAAATTTTGTCCAGCCTCCGTGCGATCGGTTCAATGGTGTCAGGACTCTTCCAAGCACATACTGCACGATGATCTGAACCAGCTCATCTGCAGGCAGAGTCACCCAGGAAGTTGAGGGTCAAGCACGAAAAGCCTGCAGGAACACAGATCCCTCGGAGGAGGGATTGGTGGGCTTCCAATCATCCCTCTGCTTTAGTATTTCCAGAATGACTCTAAATGAGACATCATCAGGGGGCGACCATGGGGACCCCTCTCCTTCACTGTAGTCCATGTCCTTGGTGAGAGACTCCTCTGGTGAGTCCATGTGCTTCCTTTTGCATGTCTTCTTGCATGGTACCTCTTCAGTGGAGATTTCTGAAGAGGACTCCGAAGGGGCACCCTGCGGTAGGGTTGAGGCTCTTGTCCTCGAAGTCCCGAAGCAGTGCCCTGTGTTAGCTGCGGGTCAGAGGAAGGACATATCTGGGATTCAGATGCCGATGGCTTGCCTGCAGAGATAATGGCCTTCTCCATCGCTTAGAAAGCTGGCCTGCCTGAAGAGGGGTGAGAGCTCGGAAACAAGGACAACTTCGGAACCAGGGTCACACCCTGCTCAGACGAGCCTGTTCCCAAGGTCTGAGCCTCAAGGGGACTCAGTACCAACAGTGTTCCTGGAACCATGGTCAACAGCACCATAGAAAAACCTGGAGCTGTACCAGGTGCCGAGGAGCCAGGATGGATTGGCTCTGAGCGAGTCAAAGCCAAAGGGTCGGCCTGGAGTCACAGTAAGATCCACTAGTGGCACCGAAGGTGTGGAAACCGATAAAGGTACTTCGAAGCCTGCAAAGAGTTCAAAGGAGGAGAATAAACTGGAATCCGTGGAGACAGATTCCAAAATCCAAAGGGGAATGGGGTCTTAGAAGGTGTTGCAATTCCTCTGGCCATCAGCAGCTGGTCCACAAAACTAACTACATTAAATTCTGAGAGGATCCTGGTTGATCTAGTGGATATCCCTGACAGGGACTCTGGCTGTTCTAAGAAAGGGCTAAATTGCTGCCCAACAAAAAGATCCACTGAAGGGGAGTACCGAGTCCATGCAGTATGATCTATTGGCACCAATGTCTCGAGTTTAGAGACCTATGTAGGAGGGGTGTCCAAACTTGGAACTGAAATTGTAGGCACGCTTGGTGCCTTAATTGGTGTGGAAGTCAAAATCTGTAGTTTAGGCAGGGCCAGTGACGTAGATGCTGTCGGTGCCGACGAAACAGGTGCCAACGAAAATGATTGTTGACTGTACTGAAGATGGTGCCGTAGAAGCTGGTTTCGACTCTGGAGCCAAAAGAGTCATTTTTGGCATTTTCGGTCTTGGTTCCTCCTTCTTATCACCAGAGAGAGAAGGAGGAACTGAATGTGGTCTTTTTTTATGTTCTTTGTGCTCTTTTCTTTGTGGGGGTGAGCCCTCCGACACACAGACAGCCTTTGAGAAAGGAGTCTTAAGGAGGCCCTTCAGAATCAGCTTGTTTTTTCATTCATCAAGTGCTTGGGAACTGAACCCCTGAAAAATGGTACAAGGAGGCTGTACAGAAAGATGGGGAACACCCAAACAATATACGCACGAGACATGAGAATCACTATCAGGCATTTTGCAACTACAATTCTCGCAATGTTTGAACCCTGAAGCTCCATTTTTCCCAGACATTATACCACAGAATAAAATAAGAAGTTATGTACTCACCATAACGTTCCATCTGAGTAGGTAAACTTCATTTGTCAGCAACCTATGGGAATCGGATCCGAGCCGGCAGTTTTCAACAGCTTTAGATCTGAGCTCCAAGCTCCTCCCCCTACCCATAATCCCCTGCCAACCCCGACTGACCTCAGATCAAGTTTGCCCAACAGCAGAAACTGCTATAAAATCATTAATCTCAAGATAAAGTGGGTAAAATCCATGGACCTGAGTATGAAGTCATTTGCAAGGGAGGGACGGTTGCTGACAAATAAAGTTTACCTACTCAGATGGATCATTATGGTGAGTACATAACTTCTTAATCGGAAGTAGTTAACTTAATTTGTGCAGCAACCTATGGGACAGAGTCCCCAGCTACCTGAATCTTGGGCGGCCTTCATGGAAGGATGTCCCAGAGCACTGCAGAGCCAAAGGATGCTCTCCTTCTGGAGATAATGTCCAATTTATAGTGACTGATAAAAGTATGAGATGAAGCCCAAGTGGCTGCCAAGCAAATATCATCCAAAGAGACTCTAGCTCTAAAAGCCGCAGAGGTAGATATAGATTGAGTCGAGTGGGCATGGACTCCCTGAGGTGCGGGCCTGCCCGAACTTTCATATGCTAAAAGGATACACTGTGAGATCCATCTAGACAGTGTGACTTTAGACACAGATTTACCCAAGTTAAATTTGGCAAAGGAGACGAACAGCTGATCGGATTTCCTATGACCAGATGTCCTGTAGATGTAGAAGCGAAGTTGTCTATGCACATCCAGTGAGTGTAGTTTGTATTCCCCTTTGCTATGGTAATTAGGAAAAAAGACCGGCAGGTTGATGGACTGGTTAATATTTGACTCAGAGGCAACCTTGGGAAGAAAGGCGGGATTGGTCCTGAGGTAAACTCTATCCTCGTGAAAGGTCAAGTATGGAAGTTTCACACAGAGGGCCTGTAGTTCAGAGACCCTTCGAGCCGAGGTGATAGCGACAAGAAAGGCCGTTTTCCATGACAAGAATTTAAGATCCACAGAAGCTGCAGGCTCAAACGGGGGAGCTGTCAAGGCCTGAAGCACCAGCGTTAAATCCCAAGGAGGGACTACATCCTTCACTGGAGGTCTGAGCAGAAAGGTGCCCTTCAAGAAGGTCTTACACAATTTCGTGGTGATCAAAGGGCCTAATTCATTTCCCACGTGATAATGAGAGATTGCTGCTAGTTGAACCTTGACTGTGGAGGAGCTAGCCCCCTGATGAAACAGTCCTGACAGAAAGTCTAATACAGCGGGCAAAGGAGCTGTAAAAGCATCCAAATTTTTGCGTTCCGCCCAAATGGAGAAACATTTCCATTTGCTGCTATAGATCTTTCTAGTACAAGGCTTGTGCGCTGCTACTAGAATGGTTTTAACTGGGGAAGAGATACTGGGAGTCCTAGCTATGAGTGGAACTGGAGCAGCCAAGCTGTGAGCTTGAGGTTGTCCAGATTCGGGACTGGGAGATCTAGGGGGTGGGAAATTAGATCCAGATGGGGATCCAGAGGAGGATTCACCAGATGAGACCAAAGGTAAGGGAACCAGGTTTGACGAGGCCAAAATGGGGCAATGAGGATAATCCTGCTCCCCAACCGACTGGCTTTCTGAAGAAACTTCAGCATCAGAGGAAGAGGAGGGTAAGCATAAAGAAGACCGGGAGGCCAAGCATGCACCAGAGCGTCTCTTGGGTATTCCCCGGAGGGGGAAATGAGAGCGAAGTAGTAGTAACATTTTGTGTTCGAGCGAGAGGCAAAGAGATCGCAACAGGGTTGACCCCATTTGGCGAAGATTCGATTCGCTATCTCTGGATTCAGAGACCACGCAAATGGTAACAGGATGGTGCGACTTAGTTTGTCCGCTAGGATGTTGGACCATCCCGGAATGTGCGTTGCTATGAAAAAGCGGTTGGTGGAGATCACCCATTCCCACACCCTCATGGCCTCTCGACAGAGTGGGTAAGACCTGGTCCCCCCCTGTTTGTTGATGTACCAGACAACCGACATACTGTCCATCTGAATCGCAATCATTCCTACAGGAAGAAGGTTCTGAAGTGCTTGCAACGCTAACAGCACTGCCCTCATCTCTAGGACATTGATATGCAGGGAGGTCTCCGTGAGGTCCCACGTGCCTTGGACTGTCCTGCCCGAACAATGACCCCCCCCCATCAGAGGCGGGAGGCGTCCGTGGTCACTGTGGCTAGTGGAGGGGTCATAGAAAAGGGGCGTCCTTGCTGGAGGTCCGGAGATTGGAGCCACCATAGGAGGGCAATCTTGCAAGCCCTGCTGAGTGGAACGGGATGGCTCAGAGGATAGTGAAGAAAGGACCACTGGACCTGAAGGGTCCATTGTAAGACCCACATGTTCAAACATGCCATTGGCAATAGGTTGATTGCTGCCACCATCAAGCCAAGAGCCCTCAGGACCAATTCCGCCGGGGGAGTTGGAGATTGCAGAATGGCCTGCACGTGTAGCCTCAGGGATAGTAGACGGTCTGTGGTCAAGAAAGCTAGGAGTTTGTGTCCAATCTGGCCCCTATGAAGTCTATAGTCTGAGTCGGAGTACGAGATGACTTCTCTATGTTGATAGTGATCCCCAGCCGGGGAGCTAGACGCAGAAAGTAGTTTCTGGCTGCACAAAGTAGATGCCTTGTCGGGGCGGTCAGGAGCCAGTCGTCCAGGTACGGGAAGACCTGAATTCCCTGGAGTCTCAGGTGGGCCGCTACCACTGCTAACACTTTGGTGAACACCCTGGGGGCATTGGTGAGACTGAAGGCGAGAACCCTGAATTGGAAATGACTGGCTCCCAGCCGGAAGCGGAGGAACCTCCTGGAACGCCTGTTTATCAGAATGTGGTAGTACGCATCCTTGAGGTCTATAGAGCACATGCAATCATTCTCCCACAAAAGGGGGAGAATGGATTGAAGAGTGACCATGCGGAACTTCTCTTTGGTTACTGACAGGTTCAGGGAAGAGAGGTCGAGGATTGGTCTTAAGTCCCCTGTCTTTTTTGGCACCAAGAAGAACCTGGAGTAAAACCCGGACCCACACTGGTCTGGGGGGACGTGTTGGATGGCTCTTTTTTCCAGCAAATGTTGGATTTCTATTGCTGCGGCCTCCCTCTGATCGGGTGGGACATCGGGGAGGTATCTGGGGCTGTGTGGGTAACGAGAAAAGGGAATTAGATATCCTCTGGATATGATGCGAAGCACCCAGCGGTCTGTCGTGATGGATTCCCAAGCTGCTGGGTGCTTCGAGAAACGCCCCCCGACTGCCTCCAGAGTGGAGCAGTCAGGCAACCCCTCAGTGGTGGTGTGTGGGTTGGTCCGAGAAGGGTTCTCTGGATCCAAAGTTCCGCAGGCCCCCTCTGCCTCTAGGGCGACGTCCACCCTGCCCTCCTCTGCCGCGGAAGGGCTGGGAGTCCTGAGCGGGATGGGACTGTTGCGACTTCCGGAACCACATCTTCTTCTGTCCCTTTTGGTTCTTAGAGAAGGACCTCTGGGGAGCAGAGAAGCAGACTCCAACGGCAGACAACGTCTTCCCGTCCTTTTCGCTCTGGACCAAGGTATCTCGCACGGTTTTGCCGAAAAGGGCAGAACCATCAAAAGGGGCATTAGCGAAAGACGCCTTAAAGGGTTCCGCGAAATCACAGTGCTGGAGCCCGGCCTGACGTCTCATAAAGAGGCCCGCTCTGCCGGCTCTAGCAGCTCCTTCCGTGGCATGAGACAGAAGCTGCATAGAGGTGTTAGATATGGATCGTAGAGTGGCCATCCGGGTGGAGTGCAACTGTTTGTCCTCCGCCGACATGGACTCGGGGGGAGCGACGCAGCATACTCTTTGATAAGGTCCCGCTGCAGTCGGAGCACATGTGCCATGTAGTTCAGCGACCTCACAGAGAAGGTAGCTGAACTAAAGACCCACTTCCCTAGGGGGTCCATCGACCAAGACTCCTTGCTCGGGGGATGAACCAAGGGACTCTCCTGAGCAAGTTCCCTCTTGGTGGCCGCAGCCACCAACATGGCATCTACAGGGGGACCCTTACTCCAGTGGGACTTGTCAGAGGGTGGATTAAGAATCTTGTCCGGGCGCTTGGGGACTGGCTCCACAGTGTCCGGCTCCTTCCATGCCATGGTAATAATCAGGTCTACCAGGGGGTCGGCCAGAGGGGACACCCAAGAGGTAGACGGGCCTGCAACACCTCCAGGAACACGGATTCGTCCGAGGTAGGCTTTGGGGCAGACCACCCCCCTTTATTCTGAGCATCTCCATGATGTCACCAAATGAGACATCTTCAGGGGGTGATCTTGGGGAGCCTTCCCCTTCTTCCAAATCCATGTCCTCAGTCAAGGACTCGAGGGAGTCCAGGTGCCTCCTCTTGCACCTTTGCTTGTGAGGAACCTCCTCGGGGGGGCTGTCTGAGGAGATCTCAGCAGCAACGTCTTGTTCCAATGGAACTACCTGGGACGTCAAAGCAGGCTGTCCCTGGGGCCGGGTGATGGAAGTCGGGCCCAACTGAGAAGGAGTGCAGGGTAGAGCCATGGCAAGGGCCGGGGGCCTGGAATCTCTCGACAGGACCCTCTCCACCACGTCAAATGCAGAGGGAAAGCTGCTCTCTCTGGGATCTGAAAGCAGACTCTCCCTCTGATCCGACGGACGGATCGGAGCCGGCACCGAAGCGATCGGATCCGACGGACCAGCATGCTCCGACCTGGACGGAGTCGAAGGCATGCCAATACTGGCGGATCCGAAGCTCAACCCTCGGCTCCGAGAGCTCGGATCCAAAGAAAATGGACCCGAAAGACTCAAGGGAAGTGTCAGCACCGAAGTACCCAAGACTATCGGCGCTGACACCCCCCCCCCCCCCGGCTCCAAGGCTGCCCGGCTCCGAAAACTCCGAACCCGGGAAGCGGGATGGAGAAGGAGCTATCGGGGCAAAGAAGGGGGTCGAGGTCCCCCCTGGAGGGGGGGGAGGTAGGAGCACTCCCGTCTGCAGTTTGGCCTGGAGGAATCTTCTCATCATCCGGTCCAAATCTGCATCCGTGAGACTTCTGGTAGATCTCGACGAGGCCACCGAGGTGGGGCGGGAGTGTCGCCTCGATGACCTCGAAGGAGATCGGGTCTCCTCCTCCTCAGGACCCGGTGAGAAGCACAGGGACCGGATCTCAAAAGGAGGAGACCCAGAAGACCTGGGGGGAGAAAATCGCTTAGCCGGGGGGGCCGAAGCGGAGGCCTCGGCCCGCCGCTTGTGGTGCTTCTCCCTCCTCCTCTCTTTCCTGGCCTTCCTCTCCTCCGGGCCTACGGTGGGAGGTTGAGTCCCAGCCGGAGTGGCAGCCGCCACAGCGGAAGCCACAGGAGGACCGGAGGTAGAAGCAGAGTCCGGGGGCAGAAGACCCACCAGAATCAGCTTAGACCTCCGGTCCTTGAGTGCCCTGGGGTTGAACGCTGCACAAATGATACAACCAGAGGACAGGTGCTCAACCCGCTGGGGACAGCTTATGGCCACACTTGGTGCACTTAGAAATCACCTTTGGGGCCTCAGACATACTAAAGAAGGTAAGCCACACACACTAGGCCCCAAACACACACACACACACAACCCTGACGGAACCACAAAGGAGGGGGAGGTTAAATAGAAACAAATAATTAAACTAAGAGGGATCTACACACACACACACACACACACACACACACACACACACACCAAAGGTTAAAGAAAAGTGGTAGAAAAGTTAAATTTTTTTCTCACAAGAGAATGAAAACGCCAGGAACTCTGGATCAAGCTGCTGAAGTAAACCGCGGCAAACTAGATCTGAGGTTAGTCAGGGTTGGCAGGGGATTATGGGTAGGGGGAGAAGCTTGGAGCTCGGATCTAAAGCTGTTGAAAACTGCTGGCTCGGATCCGAGGTCGGATCCGATTCCCATAGGTTGCTGCACAAATTAAGTTAACTACTTCAGATCAAACAATATCAAGAAAGTACGGAGGAAAGATTTATTTATTTTTGTTTTAGAAAGGAAATAAAGAAAGAGAAACAGCAATGGTACTGAAAGACTACCATATAGGGTAGAGGGAAAGGGCCATACCAACAATGGTACTTGAGATTACCGTAAGGTATTTGAGGAAAATAAAACTGGAAAGATAAACGAAAGTGGGTAAAAGACTAACAAGAGATTAGAGAAGTGAGTTTAGACTGAAAATAAGGTGAACAATTTGCACTTTTATAAGCAGCAAAACTAAGTACTTAGCTGGGAGTTGGCTTGACATGGCTTTACAGCTACACGGTAAACGAAATCTGACGTAACGGAGAAGGGCATCGTGGGTAAAAGTTTAGCTCAAGAGTTTTTTGGCTGGCACGAGCTTGTTACAGGGCCGACTTGGTTCTGAGGACGGAACCAACACCCATATGAATGAAGATTAACATCAGATGAAAGCTTCACCTATGGTTAAATGAGGGGAATGTATCAAAAAATTCAGTGTTGCAGAGTGCCAGTCACTGCACATTATTAAAGGTAACACTTCTGTTCTGATAAGAACTTCTTCATATTAATAGCCAATAATTCAATCATTCACATTAAATGGATTATAACCAATGACAGTCCATGTAAGCCAAAACTAAATGGCTAAGAATCTGCTTATATACAGCACTGTATTAAAACATGCATACAAAAATCTCATTCATTTAATAATATAATGGGTATCCTCTTCAAAAAAATTAATACTATGAAATTCATTTAATCTAGGAAAATTAAATGCATTAAAACTGACTTGCCAATTAAATGTGTCTTTCAAAAAGGGCACTGATATTCCTCCACTTCTAGTATCTGTTCAGGTGTGAAAAAAATACTGTTCACTGTGTTTACAAAATGTTGTTGTTGTCTTTCGGCTTTTCCCAGTTAGGGGTCGCCACAGCGGAACTCTAGTCCGCTAATGATTGGCAGTAGATTTTCATGAACGCCGAGGTGCCAGCTCGACGTTCAACTTTCAGCAAAGGCACACCCATTTACGCATGTCTTTCGAACGCCCACCAAACTGCAGGGAGGACATACAGACTTCACACAGAAGGCACTCCCCACACTCCAGACGAGAATCGAACAGGAGAACCTCTTGCTGTGAGGCAACACCGCTACCGCTGCACCACCGCAGATACTGTGTTTACAAAATGTATTAGCTAAATTATTTTTTTTTAGTTTCCTTTATGTTATGAGACTCTTTTCAGCATGTTTTTCCAACATAAATACATTCAGACATCAACAACACTTTTGCATAATATGCCATTTATTTGCATTCACAAGTGCACCTGTCAGTCTCTATAGATTTACCAACAAAGATAATAAACATAAGAAGGATTATGCATATAACTACACTGTCAACAACCAAAAAAAAGCAGCACTGTCTTTTCCTTACAGCCTTTTTTTTTTGTTAAGAGTGTTGCTGAATACCCTTTAAAAGTACAGCCCTTGTATCTACAAAAAAGGGCTTACTTCATGTTGTTTTAACAGAACTGGCCCTTAAAATATTTTTAAACTCCCTCCAAGTGTCTTGTGTAACAGTAGCAGGATACAGGATCCTGTAAAACTAAGTCTGGTGGACATCTTTAAAAGGGTCACCAAATGAGGGCAAAACTGTGCCCAGAGCTTACCTCAAACTGGCCAAGGCTTTTGATACAATACCTCACACACAGGTAATATAGACAAACTCACTAATTTAAGTATAAACCATTTTATCACCTGCTGGATAGCCAACTGGCTCACAGATAGGACCCAGGAGGTCAAAACAGGTGAGGCCATCACCAAGAGGCCAGTCACTAGCAGAATTTCCCAGGGCTTGGTACTGGGCCTGCTCCTTTTTGGCATCTATTTCTCTGAAATGGAAGCAAATACTGAAGGTTTACAGATGAATAAGTTTGCAGATGATTGCAACCTGGGTGTTATCATCGACTCCCACTATACTCTGCCCTCAGACCAATCCTAGAATACAATGCTCCCTTCTAGATATACCTGACCAGGCATATGCAGCAACTAGAGCAACCTCAGAAGTTACTTGTAAAAAGAATACAAGGCATAACAAACCTGCCCTATGCAGTGTGTCTTAAAGCCATTCCCCCTCTACTCAGTCTCCAAGAGATTGCTGAGGGGTGATCTATGCCTGGCTTATAAGGCATCCACAAACCCCTTACAAATTGCCTGCATATTCGTAAGTTAAACAATACAAGAAATACAAGGTCTAAGGACCTGAATTTTGCTGTGGCTTAAACAGAACATGCTGGAGAGGCAGATGTGTCCCAGAGACTGCTCCTCCTATGGAACAGGCTTCCCATCCATGTAAAGTTGAGTTTGTCTTTTACCCAATTTAAGTGCACCCTAGACCAGTGGATGGGGAATAGGAAATTTACAGTGGGCCTGGCATCCATTTCCCTTATGGCTAGGGATAGCTTATAAATGCCTGGCCCTCAAAGTTTTACTTGGATACAGGACATCATTATTCTTTGGAGTAAACATGGCTAGGCTTAGAAAAGCCCCCCGGGTCGTCAACTTAGCACCAATCTATAAACTGTGCTTTCATTTGAGTTGCTCAAATACTATTAACTTCTGTTACATGGGGCATTCTGTCCCCGTCATTGATTATTAATATCAACCAAAAGTTTTTTCATCAATTCCTCGGATTAACTCCATTCCAGAAAATATTCTAATTTCATTCACTCTGAGCTCAAAAAAATTGACCTCAGTGGTAAGTCCAAAAAACTCTAATAAAATGTGTCTTTATAGTCTCCCTCTTAGTATGTATGGGGTAAATACTGAAATAATTCAAGTACTTATTCACCCCAATTTCTTTTTGACAATTTTTAGTTTCGAGTCAACAGTTTACTATATGGAGAAGTTCTGTATACCAGAACATCAAGATATTGTACTTTCACGTCACTGCAGTTCATTTCAAATTTAAAAAAAAAATGTTTTATACGGATATTAAAAAAAAAAATCTACAATCTCCTGTACTGTTGAATTGCATCCAAAAAATGTCATTGATAAAATGGCAATTATGGCAAATCTTGTCATAATAACAGGATTGGAAAAATACGTTCCATTTCTAGTGGTTCCATAATTAAATCATCATATGTGCACACCATCAATTCATCCAAAGAAACACTACTTGTTTGCTGATGAGCTTCCTCATTGAACACAAAATAACTGCTGTTCAGAACCGTCTCACAAAGCACAAATAATATTCAAATCAACATTCATCTTCTACGTTGAATGCTGATAAGCTTCCTCATTAAGTACAGTTTTGTACCTACCATAAATGCAGATGTTCGAGTGTTGACCCTGCTGCAGTCATTACACTTGGGTTATCCTGCCGTCAGGCAGTCCCGCAGTCAGCCAGAGTTCCAAAGTCTTGGTCCGGCGTCGGTTGCTGTCGCCTCCTCATTGACGTCAGTGCGACAGGTGTATAGAGCCACGAGAGCAAGAGACTTAAACCTCAACACGGATATAAATAGGACGTGCTGGAGGGACAGATTCATCACCCAGAGACTCCCTACACTATGGAACAGAATCCCAGTCCATGTGAGGCAGAGCCCCTCACTGACTCTGTTCAAGAGAAATCTTGACGAGTGGATGGGAGATCGTAGGTTTACCCCGGGAATCATCTCTGTGTCACTGCTGGACAGAGGCACAGCAAACTAATGGGTATAGTATTCTCATCCTAAGGGGTGGTGAAAGCCACACACACTCTGGCTAGGCTTATAAATGCCCTAGGGCAGATAACCTAGTATGAACCTATGAACCTATATAAGATGTAGCCAACGCCATTTTCCTCAGTTTTTTCTTTCCCCAGATGTCAGGTGCCCCCAAATAGGTAGGCAATTCAAATTGCTAGTAAACAATACAAAAGAAAAGCAAACAACCATTTTTAGTTACCAGTAAATACTCTCCATAGGTAAAAGGGTTAGATACCCTAGGGAAGTACCAGAAAGTAAGAGGGGAAGGAGGGAGGATAACCTGGACTGCAGCAGTGTCAACACTCGAACATCTACATTTATGGTAGGTACAAAACTGTACTATGTTCATCGTGTTACACTGCTGCAGTCATTACACTTGAGTGGAATCCCAAAGCTGAGGTAGGGAGGCTGGATCTATAAGGCATTAGGGGTGGCTATAAGGCCCTGCAGTACAGCAGTGGTGAAGCCAGCTCTGGATTTGGAGTATAAAGGCAAATGGTAATGTTTGGTGAAGGTATGCACAGAACTCCATGTTGCTGCTTCCAAAATATCCTTGGTAGGTACTCCTCTGAGGTAGGCAGTTGAAGTGGCTGTTGCCCTGGTGGAGTGAGATCTAATGCTGCTAGGTACAGGTTTCCCATGGTGGGTATAGCAGAAACGTATACAGTGTCCTATCCATTTTGAAATAGTCTGCTTTGAAATGGCTTTTCCCTGTGCTCCTGCAGTGTATGCTACAAATAATTGCTCAGATTTTCTGAAAGCTTTGGTTTTGCCCAAGCAGAAGCATAACCGTCTGTGGATGTCCAAAGAATGTAGAAGTTTCTCCCCTTTGTTCTGTGGTTTTGGATAAAAAGTTGGCAAGTGAATAGTTTGGTTTAGAACCACACTTGATACCACCTTGGCATAAACGTAGGGTTAGTTCTTAAAGACACCCTGTCCTGGTGGAAGATGAGGAAAGGTTCCACTGCCATTAGTGCCTGTAATTCTGAAACTCTTCGGGCTGATGTAATTGCCAGTAGCAGAGCAGTTTTCCAAGAGATGCATTTTATTTCTGCTGTGTTAGCTGCCTCAAAAGGAGGTAGAGTTAATTTTTCCAAAACAAAGTTGAGGTCCCAAGTTGGTGTAGGTGCTCTACGAGGCGGTCTTATGTTTTTAGCCCCTCTGAGGTATTGTTTGAGCAAAGGATTAGAAAATATTGGTGGATCTGTGTTGTAATGAGCAGAGATAGCTGAAGCGTGGATCCTGATAGATGAAAAAGAGAGACCCTTATCCAGCATCTCAGTTAAGTATTGCAGAATCTGAGGAATGTTTGGGACAAGAGGGTCAAGGCTGTGTGCTTGGTTCCAGGCACAGAATCTCTTCCATTTATCCGAGTATGCTTTCCTGGAGCTAGGCTTTCTGGCCTCCAGAATTACATCCATAACAGCTTTGGAGAGAGGCATTGCTTGCTTGACGAGGGGAATTTTCCATGCAGCTAGGTTTAAGGTCTTTAGCTGGCTGTGAAGTATCTGATTGTTGTGCTGTGTCAGCAACTCTGGGATTTGAGGCAAAATCCAGGGTGGTTCTTGTGCTAAGTTCTTTAAGATTGGGTACCAGTACTGGCGTGTCCAGTCTGGTGCAATCAGTATCATTTTTGGCTCTTCCTGCCTGGCTTTTATGAGTACTTTTGGGAGGAGAGGTAAAGGAGGGAAAGCGTATACTTGTAGTTTTTTCCAGCTGAATGAGAGGGCATCCACTTTCCATGCTTGTGGATGGTAGCTCCTTGTGCAGAATTTCTGTAATTGGCAGTTCTTTGGGGAAGCAAACAGATCTATGTCCGGGCTCCACCATTTTTGTGTTATCATTCTGAATATTTGTGGATTCAGTCCCCATTCGTGTGGGTCCATAATATTTCTGCTTAGGTCGGCTGCCAGTGTATTTTTCTCTCCTGGCAGGAATTGTGCTTGCAGATGAACTTGGTAGTTTAGAGCAGTGCTCCACAAGGTCATGGCTTGTCTGCAGAGGGGGTAGGAGTGTGTGCCCCCTTGCTTGTTTATGTACCACATAACTGTGGTGTTGTCTGTCTTTAGTAGTAATTGTCCTGGATGCAGTAGGTCCTTGAAAGCTACAACAGCATTTTGTACAGCTAGCATCTCTTTTAGACTGATGTGGAGATGTCTTTGCTCTGTGGGCCACTCGCCCTGGATACATTTTCCTGCCATGTGTGTACCCCAGGCGTAATCTGATGCATCTGTTGTCAGCGTTTGCCTGGCTGTGGGTTGAGTGAAAGGCTGTCCCTTGTTGAGGTGACAAACTTGTGCCCACCATCGAAACTCCTGTTGTAGGCAAGGAATTAGTGGTATAACTGTTTCCAAACTGACAGTGATGAGACCATACGCTCTTTAGCTACCATTGTAGTTTCCTCATATGCAGTCTGGCATATGGAATTAGTAGTATGCAAGATGCCATGTAGCCCAAGGCCTGCAAAATTTTTCTTGCAAAGAGTTGGGTCTTTGTTGCCATTAATTGAAAATATTGAGTCAGCTGTCCTT
Source organism: Protopterus annectens (assembly GCF_019279795.1). Taxonomy (NCBI): domain Eukaryota; kingdom Metazoa; phylum Chordata; order Ceratodontiformes; family Protopteridae; genus Protopterus; species Protopterus annectens. The sequence continues at coordinate 918,827,723 of NC_056727.1, read as the reverse complement.
GCTTGTCTGGTGTGAGATAAGCCATCTGGGCCGTTGTGTTCAAGCTGGCACCCAGGAATATTATCTGCTTTGAGGGCACTAGCTTTGATTACTTTTCATTTACTGTGCACCCCAGGCAACTTAACTTTTTTACGTATACCAGATGCTTTAGTAGAATTTCCTTGCTCTCTGCTTGAATCAGGCAGTTGTCCAGGTATGGATAAATTTGAATTCCTTTTTGCCTGCAAAATGCAATTACTGGTGCCAAGCACTTTGTGAAGACCCTGTGCGCAGTAGATAAGCCAAAGGGCAGTGCAGAGAATTGATAGTGCATTGAACCAGCTAGAAATCTGAGGTATCTTCTGCAGTCTTGTCTGATAGAGACATGCAGGTATGCCTCTTTGAGGTCCAACGTCACAAGCCAAGCTTTCTTGCCCAGCATGGGAAGAAGCTGCTGTAGTGTCAACATCTTGAATTTCAGTACATCCAGGTAAGTGTTTAGTGTAGAAAGGTCCAGAATGGGTCTCCAGGCTTTGTCCTTTCTGGGAACCAGAAAGAGTCTTGAGTAAAATCCTTGTCCTTGTTCCTGTGGTGGTACCTTTTGAATATCTCTCATGTCCATGAGTGCTGTAATTTGTTTTTGAGCCTCTGCCCATTGATTTGGTGGCAGATTTGGCATTCCTTTTAGCCTTGGTAGGGTGTGAAAATGGAACCTGTAACCTTGAGATACAATGCTGAGAACTCATTTGTCTTTGGTGATGCAATGCCAGTTGTGATAGAAAAGTGCCAGTTATCCTCCTAAGGGGGCTGCCAAGAGAGAACTGTTTGGCAGCTGTAGTGGAAAGTCATTGAGTCTGTTTTTTATAAGGTTGAGACCTGTCTTCTCCTTCTTTCTGGCCTGGTGTGCCCCATTGTCGAGGCCTGTAAGGGTCATGTGTCTGACCTCTACCTCTTGGACGTCTGTATCTGCCCCTTTGAGGTCTGTCTGTGACTGGAAAGGACCAATTCTTTGTTGGCCAATTACTGCTAAAATGAGGAGGCTGAACCTGTAAGAAATCTTTCACCGTTTGCATAGATTTTGCCTTATCCTCCATCTTCTTTAATACCTCCTCTGCCTTAACTCCAAACAGCACATCCCGCTGCAAAGGTGCATCCAATAATTTGACCTTAACATGATCTGGTAACGTATGTTCTTTTAACCAAGCATGCCTTTTAATGACAGAGCCTGTAACTGCTGCTCTACAGGAGGCCTCTAAGGAATCAAACCAACATTGCAAAGTATGTTTTCCCACTTGTTCAGCAGCATGCAATAAATCCTGCATTTCTTTTAAGTTAGGAGGATCTGAATCTGGAAGCATCTTTTGTTTCAACTGAGACATCAAAAATTGCTGATATTTTAGCATGTGTAACTGGCAATTCAAGGCTCTCATTGCTAAAGTTGCAGACGTACATACCTTCTTTCCCCATCTGTCTAAAGCTCTGGAATCTCTGTCAGAGGGAACTGGTTTTTTTGCTGATGAGGCCTTAATCCCTTTGGGTCCCTGAGAAATAGTTTCAAGGTCAGCAAAGTACAGTTTTGTACCTACCATAAATGTAGATGTTCGAGTGCTAATACAGCTGCAGTCCTTACATATGGGTTCTCCTGCCGTCAGGCGGGTCCTCGGTCGGCCGAATTCCAAAGTCTAGGTCCGGCGTCGGTTGTTGTCGCCTTCTTCCCTGACGTCAGTGCAACAGGGGTATATAAGACACGGCCGACGCCATTTTCTTCAGTCTTTCTTGCCCCAGATGTCAGGTGCCCCCAGAAGAAAGGCAATACATAATTTACATATCTATGTATAGTCATGCAATGCAATATAATCAAAATTCAGTAGTTGCAAGCAAATACACCATAGAAGGATAACCCAAACAGGTTGTTTGTGGAGGAGTTAGCCACTAGGCCTGTGCCAAGAGGGGAAGGAGGGAGGGAAACCTGGACTGCAGCTGTATTGGAACTCGAACATCTACATTTATGGTAGGTACAAAACTGTACTATGTTCATCGTGCATACAGCTGCAGTCCTTAAATATGGGTAGAATCCCAAAGCTACGCACAGGGTGGTAGGCACTAGGTGGAATTAGGAGGAGCCAGAATGCCCTGCAACACAGCAGTGGCAAAGCCTGCTCTTGTTTTGGAGTATAAAGGTAGGTGGTAGCGTTTAGTGAAGGTATGCACCGAACTCCAAGTGGCTGCCTCCAAAATATCTTTGGTAGGAACTCCTCTGAGGAAGGCTGAAGAGGTAGCTGTGGCCCTTGTGGAGTGGGATCGGATACCTGTAGGCACAGATTTACCATGAAAGGAGTAACAAAAACGTATGCAGTGGCCTATCCATTTTGAAATTGTCTGTTTGGAAATTGGCTTCCCTTGAGCTCCTACAGCATAGGACACAAAGAGTTGTTCTGATTTCCTGAACGGCTTAGTTCTGTCCAAATAGTAACGCAGCTGTCTATGGATGTCTAAGGAATGTAGCAGCCTTCCCCCTTTGTTTTGAGGATTGGGGTAAAAGGTAGGTAAGTGTATGGCCTGATTTAAAGCTACCCTGGATACTACCTTAGGCATAAATGACGGGTTGGTTCGTAGGGAAAACCCTGTCCTGAAGGAAGATGAAAAAGGGCTGCACAGCCATGAGGGCTTGTAAGTCCGAGACCCTACGAGCTGAGGTAATAGCCAGAAGGAAAGCTGTTTTCCAGGACAAATATTGTAAATCTGTTGAGGCAGCTGATTCACAGGGAGGCAATGTCAATTTTTCCAGTATGTAATTAAGATCCCAGGCTGGGATTGGTTGTTTCCTTGGAGGTCTTATATTCTTAGCCCCTCTGAGGAACTGTCTTAAGAGTGGGTGAGAGAATAAGGGTGGATCAGTGTTGTATTCTGCAGAAATGGCTGAGGCATGGATTTTAATGGAGGAGAATGACAGTCCACTGTTCAGCAGCTCAGTTAGATACTGTAATATCCGAGGCAAATTCAGTTTTCTAGGATCCTGGTCCTTTTTCTCATTCCAAGCACAAAACCGTTTCCATTTTGCGAAGTAAGCTTTTCTAGTAGATGGCCTTCTGGCTTCCAAAATGACATCCTGTACCTCCTTGGAGAGTAGGGTCTGTTGTGGTATTAAGGAATTTTCCATGCAGCCAGATTGAGTGTTTTCAGCTGACTGTGAAGAGTTTTGTAGCTGTGCTGAGTCAGAAGGAGAGGCATTAGAGGTAGGGTCCAGGGAGGAGAATGTGTTAGGCTCCTCAGGAGTGGATATCAGTGTTGTCTTGGCCAGTCTGGAGCAATCAGTATCATCTTTGGTCTGTCTGTTCTTGTTTTCAAAAGCACCTTGGTCAGTAGAGGAAGAGGTGGAAAGGCGTAAACTGTCCTTGCTGTCCAACTGAAAGAAAGGGCGTCCACTCTCCAGGCCTTTGGATGAAATGTCCTTCAGCAGAACTTTGTCAATTGGTGATTTTTGTGGGAGGCAAAGAGATCTATGTCTGGCCTTCCCCAGACTTGGATTATCTTTGTAAACACTTGAGGATGCAACTTCCATTCGTGAGGGTCTGTCATATTTCTGCTTAGATTGTCTGCCAGCATGTTTTCCATACCTGGCAAGTACTGTGCTTGAAGCTCGATTTGCCATTCCAGAGCCCTGTTCCAAAGTGACATGGCCAGCCTGCACAGGGGGGTATGAATGTGTTCCTCCATGTTTGTTTATGTACCACATTACTGTGGTGTTGTCTGTTCTTATTAATAATTGCCCAGGATGCAGGAGGTCCTTGAAAGCTGTAATTGCATTTATCACTGCTAGCATTTCCTTTTGATCGATGTGAAGGTGCTTTTCCTTTTGGGACCATTTGCCCTGAATGCACCTGTCTGTCATGTGTGCCCCCCAGGCATAGTCTGAGGCGTCTGTTGTGATGACTTGACTTGCTTGAGGCTTGCTGAATGGTAGACCTGCGTTTGTTTGGCATGCTTGAGCCCACCATAGAAATTCATTCTGTAAACATGGAATTAGTGGTATTATTGTTTCCAAACTGTGGCTGTGTTGAGACCATAGGTTTTTTTAAGTACCATTGAAGTTTCCTCATATGCAACTTTGCACATGGGATTAGAAGAATGCAAGATGCCATGAATCCCAGCGCCTGCAGGATTTTCCTTGCAGTTAGCCTGGTACAATTTGCTAGTATCTTGAAGTACTGAGTTAGTTGCCCTTGTTTTTCTGGCGTAAGATAGGCCATCTGGGTCTTTGTGTCCAAGTTGGCACCCAGGAAAATTATTTTCTGAGATGGTGTTAGCCTGGATTTCTCTTTGATGACTGTGTATCCCAGAGAATTCAATAACTGTATTACATAAGCCAGATGCTCCAGAAGTATGTGCTTGCTGTCCGCTTGGATCAGGCAGTCATCCAAATAAGGGTATATTTGTATCCCTTGAAGTCTGCAGTAGGCAATTACTGATGCCAGGCATTTCGTGAATACTTTGGGCGCAGTAGATAAGCTAAAGGGCAATGCAGAGAACTGACAGTGGATTGAACCTGCAAGAAATCTGAGGTATCTTCTGCAGCTTTGTCTAATTGGGACATGCAGGTATGCCTCCTTGAGGTCCAATGTTACCAGCCAAGACCCCTTGCCCAGCATGGGAAGAAACTGCTGTAAGGTGAGCATCTTGAATTTTGGTACTAGTAGAAATGTGTTTAGGATGGATAAGTCCAAAATGGGTCTCCAGTTGGTTCCCTTCCTTGGTACCAGGAATAGTCTGGAATAAAAACCTTGACCTTGCTCGTGAGTAGGTACCTCTTGAATAGCTTTCATGTCCATGAGCTTTGAAATTTGTATTTGAGCCTCTGCCCTTTGATTGTGTGGCAGGTTCGGCATGCCTCTCATTTTTGGAAGAGTGTGAAAATGAAATCTGTAGCCTCTGTTTATAATGTCCAGGATCCATTTGTCTTTTGTGACAATATGCCAATTTTTTGAAAATAATGCCAGCTTTCCTCCCAAGGATGCTGCCACTTGAGCCTTGTTTGGCATGCAAAGGGGAAAGTCATTGGGTTTGTTTTCTGTATTGCTGTGCATTGTCTTCGCCACCTCTTGATGCTGGAGGTTGCCATTGTCTGCCTCTATATAATCCTTGAGATTGTCCTCTGCCCCTTCTGCGTCTGTATCTACCTCTTTGGGGCTGTCTGTGGCTGGAAAGGACCAGTTTTTTGTAGGCCAATTTCTACTAAATCGTGGTGGTTGTACCTGCAGAAAAGCCTTAACAGTTTGCATAGATTTAGCTTTTTCTTCCATTTTTCTTAGTATTTCCTCAGCATTAGTACCAAATAACACATCCTTTTGTAAAGGAGCATCCAGTAATTTAGCCTTGGCATGATCAGGCAGGGTTTGTTCTCCAATCCAAGCATGTCTACGAATGACTGATCCTGTAACTGCAGCTCTACTTGTCTAGAGCATCATAACCACACTGCAAGGTGTGCTTACCCACTTGTTCTGCACTATGTATCATATCTTGCAACTCCTTCAGATCTGGTTGTTCAGGTTGTGACATTTTATTCTTTAATTGTGATAACAGAAACTGCTGATATTTAAGCATATGGAACTGGCAATTTAAGGCCCTCATGGCTAGAGTGGCCGAGGTATATACCCTTTTTCCCCACCTTTCTAAGGATCTAGACTCTCTTTCGGATGGTAATGGATTCTTAGCAGTAGAGGCCTTCATTCCCTTGCGACTCTGAGAAATGGTTTCTGGGTCAGCATTATGGCTTTTGTAAAGAAATTGGTGTGAGTTAGGAACTCTGTAGTACCTATCAGGCTTGACTGGGGCTGGAGGCAGGGAATCCGGATTAAGGCAAGCCTCCGAATAAACATCATCAAGTATGTCCAAGACAGGAGGTATCGCCAGAGGCCTGTGCTGGGGTAGTAGAAGAAATTCCCTAAGCCTTTTCTTTGAATCTGAAAAATCCTGGCCTTCCCAATGGAAGTGTTCCCTCAAGGTATGCAAGGTTTCCCCAAATGAGAAATCCTCTGGGGGGGGGATACAGAAGGAATGGACTGTTCTGCATCAGAATCTTTAAAAGGGGAGTACGAATGCTCCTCTTCATCAGAATGTTCTGAAATAATGGAGCCCTGGTCAGAAGAGGGAGATTCTTCCTCCACTCTGGGTTTCTTGTCCGGTGGGGGTTGTGAACCCCTGATAAGAGTAATTAAATCCTCAGCCATTTTGAGCATCTGCTTTTTAGGCATGGGGCCTGTAGATGGGCCCTGTGCAACAGGCCTCTGGGAGTGCATGGCTGATTTAGACTTAGTAAAGGCCTTCATGGAAAAGGAAGAAGAAGGTCTGAAGACACCATGGGTGGAAGTAGATCTGTCCACATTAAGAGGTTCAACACTCACCGTGGCTTCAGTAGCTGTAGTCAGGGTGTGGGCCGAGGAACCTGCGGTCTCGGGTACAGAGGACACCGCCAGAGAAGCGTCGTCGGTAGTCAGGGGCTGCATAGGCGCCTCACTGAGAACCGGACCACGTGTAGCTGGTCTTGGCGTGGTGTCGGTTGAGACCGCGGGCCTCGCGTGTCAGTCTTTGTCCTTGCGTTTTTTGGACAAAACGGTAGTCGGAGTCTCCGATGACATTTTATAGTTAAAAGCTTTACCGAAAAAGTGCTGGGCGAACTCCGCCTGACGCTTAATAGTGCGTTTATTAAAGGTAGCACAAAAGCGACAGCCCGAGACGTCGTGGTCTGGGCCTAAACAGAGGGAATGGAAATCCTTGCGTGGTATTTGCTTCCCACAAGAAATACAATTGTTAACTTTGTCTGACATCGGTCTGAGGCAAGAAAAGTTTCCCGAACGGGGTACTTAGCTTTAAAGAAGACTTCGGTTTCCAAATTTTCATAATTTCAGGAGCTGGCCGACCGGCACTTGCGAACTGCTTCTGCTTCGGGCACCGCGCGGCAAAAAAGACTGAAGAAAATGGCGTCGGCCGTGTCTTATATACCCCTGTCGCACTGACGTCAGGGAAGAAGGCGACAACAACCGACGCCGGACCTAGACTTTGAAATTCGGCCGACCGAGGACCCGCCTGACGGCAGGAGAACCCATATGTAAGGACTGCAGCTGTATGCACGATGAACATCAGGGCTTTTGTACAGAAATTTGTGAAAGTCAGGGACTCTGTAATATATCAGGTTTAACTGGGGCTGGGGGTAAGGAGTCAGGGTTCAAACTGGATTCAGTGTACACATCATCCACAATATCTAAAACTGGCAGGATAGCAAGAGGTCTGTGTTGAGGCAATAAGAGGAAGTCTCTGAGCCTTTGCTTGGATTCTGAGTAATCCTGACCTTCCCAATGGAAATGCTCCCTCATGGTATGTAAGGTCTCCCCAAAGGAGTAATCCTCAGGCGGAGAGGCTGATGGAATTGATTCCTCAGCATCAGAATCCTCATAAGGGGGTAAAGAATATCCTAGGTCTGAGGAAGAGTCTGAGGAAATGGACACCTGGTCAGAAGATTCATAGTCTGCATCCTGTCTGGGCCTTTTATCAGGAGGGGGATGGGAACCCCTGATCAGGGTGATTAGGTCCTCGGCCATTTTTAGCATTTGTTTCTTAGGCATGGAAGCCTGTCCTGGAGAGAGTTGTGTCTGTTTCTTTGCTTTTAAGGGGGTTTTAGACTTAACAGAGGGTTTAATGGTTAACTGGGTAGGTCTGAAAACACCCTCTGTAACTGTGGATTGCTCAGCTACTTCGATTCCCTCTGTAGGTTTAGGATCGGTAAGCTGAAGACCTAGTGTGTCCGAAGGCCCAGCCAGCTCCACGTGGGAGTCGGATGCGGTCTGTGGTTCTGTGGAAAAAGTCGTCAGGGGCTGCGCAGGCACCTCGCTGAAAACTGGAGAACCGGCGACCGGCCTAGAAGAGGCCTCGTCATCAGTTTTGGGCCTCGGATGCCTGTCCTTGCGTTTTTTATGCATTGCGGTCATCGGAATTCCCGACGGCATGATGTAATTGAATTTTCTGCCAAAATAATGTCGGGCAAAATCAAACTGACGTTTAATAGTGCACTTGTTAAACCTAGCACAAAACCGACAACCAGTGACGTTGTGGTCAGGGCCTAGGCATGAATTACAACAGGAGTGGAAATCCTTATGAGGTATTTGCTTCCCACAAGAAATACAGTTATTAACTTTTACTGACATCGGTCTGAGACAAGAAAAAGTTTCCCCAACAGGATACTTAGCTTTTTTGGAAGACTTCGGTTCTGGATTCGGAATGAAAATCTCACGAGTCAGCCAACCGGCAATTGCGAACTGCTTCTGCTTCGGGCACCGCATGGCAAGAAAGACTGGAGAAAATGGCGTCAGCTGCATCTTACATACCCCTGTCGCACTGACGTCAGGGAGGAGGTGACAGCAACCGACACCAGACCAAGACTTTGGAACTCTGGCCGACTGCAGGACCGCCTGATGGCAGGATAACCCAAATGTAATGACTGCAGCAGTGTAACACGAACATCATACATACATAAATAAACAAACAAACAAACTGCTGTTCAGAACTAGGTCCCACAACGTACAAATAGTATTCAAATCAGCATTCTGCTTCTAGGCCTGAAGCCGGAACTGAAGTTAACAGGAAAAGCACATCCAGAGTAACTAATACAGCTTACGCTTTAATCACCAGGATAGCTACAGGAAAGAAAATGAAGGAGATAGAATAGTATTACTGAAAAAGTAAGCATATCTGAACATCTACACTAACAGTAAGCTTGCCTGGGCTCTGTGGTGCAGATATATGGACTCTGACAATGATGCAGATGGCTGGGGATCAATTAGTGGCTCTGACACTGCACAGCCAAACAGGGAGGGAGAGGAGTGAAGGGACACAGCCATCTTAACTCTTCAAAGAGTGGGAAAGGCTTGAACACAGTGGATGGTAATGTCTCCCTGGGGAACACAGGGAAATCACTGCTTGTAAACATGGGAAAGGGCAGGAATGTTGGACCATTTGAACAGAACAGAGGCCAACCCTCACAAATGGATATTGAACAGGGATGTATTACTGGACTTTGTGGATCTGGTCCATGTGTGTGGTGTGTCAAAAGAAGACCTTTCTAGTTATTCAGAAAACAAACAGCTCAGAAATGAGGGGTTAGCCTCCATGGATAGTCCACTGCACATTTCTCCCTGTCACTTTGACAGGCAAGGACACGTAGGGCTGGGAAAACTAAACAGAAAACCTCAAACTACCCTGACAGCTGTCTGAATGATGGTCTTTCCTGGCTGACCTTCACACTGGAGAAGGAAAGCCATTAGGTCAACTGGCAAAGTAGGGGACTGATGACCGACACATAAGAGTCAAAGTGCAGCAAAAAAAAAAAAAAATTATGATAAGCTTCTAACATAACTGGATTATGTTCACAGTATTGTTTTTCACTGCTGCAGTAATGGTAACATTTGAGAAGATTCCAAGAGCTTATGAACCAGTTGGTGGCTGACCCTTTGAAAGTATGGTTTGGAAAAGACTAACAGGAATGTGACAAATCCTGCCCAAGCTCAACAAGAAATGCCCAGGTTACAGTGCTTGAAAAAAGGTGTAAACAGATGACCAGGTAGCTACTTCCAAGGTTGCTCAAGTACTGACCCTACCAACAAAAGGCAATAATGGCTGTTATGGCTCTTTTGGAACAAGCTCTCCTATGTCCTGATGCAGTCTTGACATGGAAAAAGTAATAGGAGGACAAGCTGTGAGCCAACCATTTGGGACATGGTCTGTTTACAGAAAGGCCTGTTCTCCCTACCCTTTCCAAAAGTTATGAAAACTGGTCTGATTTTCGTTCTGCTTTAATCCTTTGAAGGTAAAATCTCAGTTGCCAATACACATAAAAGGTCGACAAAATACTTTGCTTGTACTATGGGGTTAAGTAAATGGAGATTAACAGCCTAACTTAGACAGACATCTGTCACCACTTTATGCATGGAGGTGATATTGGTACGGAGTGTTACCCAGTCCTTGTGGAAGATGAGAAAGGCCTGTAAGAACATGAGTGCCTGCAGTACTGTTGTCCTTCTGTCTGATGTAATGGCTGCTAAAAGGCAATTTTTTCATAGTAACGTTTGAGGTGTGTAGGAGCAGCCTTCAGAAAAGGTTGGAAAGCCAACTCCTTTAACACATAGTTGAAGTCCCCTGATTAAGAAATTTCCATCTTGGGAGGACTCAGATATGACACCCCTTTAAGCAACTGCATTACTGGTAACAGTGAATAAAGTGGTGGATCCCAAGGCAAACAGACTAAGACTGCTGACACATATACCTTCAAATGATGTATAATTCTTGATTTATACAGGTCTGACAAGGATTTGGGGGTAAAAGACGATGATATTGTATTGGGGTCCAAGCCCTCTCACTCTAGCAGAAAAGGGAGAATCTTTTCCACTTTGCTAGATATCATCTCCTCGTATTTTGATTTCAAGCATCCCTTAAGACAGAATATATTCCTTTGGAAACTGTGTCTAAAAGGATGATAGTCAGCTCAACCAGTATAACAGTCTTCACATCTTCAGGTTGAGATGTATGAGTGATCCACTGTTTTGGGTCAAAAGGAAAACAAGTAGAGGCAGCAGAACAGACTGTGCCCTCAAGATACTCAACAGGAGAGAACCAGTGCTGGCTTGGCCAAAAGGAAGCATCGAGTACCATTTCTGAGCTGACCTGTTCTCCTTTTCTGTATTAGTCTAAGAGAGCTTGGGGGAAAAGATACAGAAACGAACCAGTCCAGTTTATTGTGAGGACATATGGCACCCTGATCCCTGTGGTTAGATTTGTGGTGCAAAATTTTCTGAGCTGTTTGTTTTCTGGAGAATTACAAAGGTTGTCTTTTGAAACACCACACACATGGACCAGAGCCACCAAATCCAGTAATAGATCCCTGTTCAATATCCACTTGTGAGGGCTGGCCTCTGTTCTGCCCAAATGGTACACTAGACTGTTACCCTGCAAATGAATGCAGGATGGCCGAAGAGTTATGCCTGACTCCTGAGGTAAGTACCTCACCTGTCACTAGTCAACTTGTACAAGAGGTATGAATGAGTCCCTCCAACTCTCTGTTGTACCATATCACTGTTGTGTTGCAACTCTGGCTGAAGGCTTCTATGGCTAAAATTACTGTCATTGTCTCTTTGACACTGATGTGTTCTTTCCCCTCTGAGCTTTGCCCCATGTCTCATGGATTCTTAGTTTCCCTGAATGCATCCCCCGGGCTATGTTTGAGGAAGGTTGTAGTAGAAAAGTACAGTTGTGCACCTACCATAAATGTAGATGTTAGAGTGTATTCACTGTTGCAGTCGTTACATTTGGGTTATCCTGCTGGCAGGCTACCCGCAGTCGGCCTGAATTCCAAAGCCGGCATCGGTTGCTCTTGCCTCTTCCCTGACGTCAGTGTGCCAGGGATATAAAAGATGCAGCCGATGCCATTTTCTTCAGTTTTTCTTGCCCCAGATGTCAGGTGCCCCCAAAAGGGTAAGCTAAAAAACATTGCTAATAAAAGCATGCACTAAAATAACAATACCTACATCTACAAGCAAATACACCACATAGGTTGTACAGGATAGAGAAGTACAGATAACTCCCAGCAAAGAAAGGGGGATGGTGGGTGGGTAACCTGGACTGCAACAGTGAATACACTCGAACAACTACATTTATGGTAGGTACACAACTGTACTAGGTTCATCGTGTTTCACTGTTGCAGTAATTACACTTGGGTTGAATCCCAAAGCTGAGGTTGGGCAGCTGGGTCTAAATAGAATTAGGAGTAGCTAGTAGGCCCTGCATGACTGCAGTGGCAAAGCCTGCTCTGGATTTAGAGTAAAGAGGCAAGTGGTAGTGCTTAGTAAAATTGTGCACTGAAGTCCAAGCTGCAGCCTCCAAAATATCCTTGGTTGGTACTCCTCTGAGGAAGGCTGCTGCCCTGGTAGAATGTGGTCTAATGCCCTTAGGCACTGATTTGCCATGTTGTGAATAGCAGAAATGAATGCAGTGTCCTATCCATTTTGAAATAGTCTGCTTTGAGATAGCCTCTCCTTGTGATCCTGCAGCATATGCCACTAAACGTTGCTCAGTCTTTCTGAAAGCTTTAGTTTTGTCCAAGTAGAAGCGTAGCTGTCTGTGTATGTCCAAAGAATGCAGAAGTCTCTCCGCTTTATTCTGGGGGTTTGGGTAAAAAGTAGGCAAATGAATGGTTTGGTTAAGAGCCACACTGGACACTACCTTAGGCATAAATGTTGGGTCTGTCCTTAGAGAAACCCTGTCCGGATGGAAGATAACAAAAGGTTCCACAGCCATTAATGTCTGTAACTCTGAGACTCTTCTTGCTGAAGTTATTGCTAGGAGCAGAGCTGTTTTCCATGATAAGAATTTTATGTCAGCTGTACTGGCTGGCTCAAAAGGAGGCATTGTGAGTTTTTTCAAGACAAAATTGAGGTCTCATGCAGGTATTGGTGCTCTCCTTGGAGGTCTTAAGCAATGGATATGAAAAAAATAGGTGGGTCTGTATTGTAATGAGCTGAAATGGCAGAGGCATGGATCTTAATTGATGAGAAGGATAGGCCTTTGTCCAGCATCTCAGTTAGGTATTGTAAAATCTGAGGAATATTTGGAACAAGCGTGTCAATTCCTTGTGCCTGGTTCCAAGCACAGAATCTCTTCCAATTTTCTGCATAAGATTTTCTGGTGCTGGGCCTCCCGGCCTCCAAAATGACATCCATAACCGCTTTAGAGAGAGGTGTATTCTGAATGGTTACAGTATCCTCCATGCAGCTAGATTTAGAGTTCCGAGTTGGCTGTGCAGGATCTGTTTGTTTTGTTGGGTCAGTAAATGAGGAATTTGAGGCAATGTCCAGGCTGGGCCTTGGGACAAGCTCCTTAGGATTGGGTACCAGTGTTGGCGTGGCCAATCCGGGGCAATCAGTATCATTTGTGGCTTCTCTTGTCTGACATTTAGGAGTACCTTGGGGAGGAGAGGCAGTAGAGGAAAGGCATATACTGTAAGATTGTTCCAGCTGAATGACAGGGCATCCACTTTCCATGCTCCAGCTGAATGACAGGGCATCCACTTTCCATGCTTGCTTGTGATAAGTCCTTGTGCAGAATCTCTGAAGTTGGCAGTTGTGAAGGGAGGCAAAAAGATCTATGTCTGGGCGTCCCCATTTCTGTGGATCTCGTGAGGGTCCATGAGGTTTCTGCTTAGTTTGTCTGCCAGAGCATTTGTTCTTCCTGGCAGGAATTGTGCTCGCAGGTGTACTTGGTAAGTCAATGTTGTGTTCCACAAAATCATGGCTTGCCTGCAGAGGGGGTAGGAATGTGTGCCCCCCTGCTTGTTTATGTACCACATGACTGTGGTGTTGTCCATCTTTATCAGCAGCTGTCCTGGATGAAGTAGGTCCTTAAAGGCTGTCAGGGCATTTTGTACAGCTAGCATCTCTTTTTGATTGATGTGTAGATGCCTTTGGCTTGGGGGCCATATGCCCTGAATACATTTTCCTGCCATGTGGGCCCCCCCCCAGGCATAATCTGTTGCATCTGTTGTTAGTGTTTGCCTGGCTGTGGGTAAAGTGAATGGCTGTCCCTTGTTGTGGTGACAGGCCTGTGCCCACCATCGAAACTCCTGTTGTAGGCAAGGAATGAGGGAAATTAATGATTCCAGGCTGTGGCAATGTTGAGTTCAAACAGTATTTAGGTACCACTGTAGTTTCCTCATATGCAGTCTTGCATATGGAATTAGCAGAATGCAGGAGGCCATGTAGCCCAGAGCCTGCAGAATTTTTCTTGCAGATAACTGGGTCTTTGTTGCCATGTTTTCGAAGTAAGACATCAGATGCCTTTGTTCGTCTGGCGTGAGATACGCCATCTGGATAGTTGTATTTAAGCTTGCACCCAGGAATATTATCTCTTGAGAGGGTACTAGTTTTGATTTCTTTTCGTTTACTGTGTACCCTAGGCAAATTAGAAATCTTTTTACAAACACCAGATGCTTTAGTAGAATGTCTTTGGCCTCTGTTTGAATAAGGCAGTCGTTCAAGTAGGGATATATTTGAATTCCTTTTTGTCTGCAAAATGCAATTACTGGTGTCAGACATTTTGTGAAGACCCTGGGCGCAGTAGATAAGCCAAAGGGCAGTGCAGAGAATTGGTAGTGCTTTGAGCCAGCTATGAATCTGAGGTATTTTCTGCAAGATTGTCTGATTGGGACATGCAGGTATGCCTCTTTGAGGCCCAAAGTTACAAGCCAAGCCTTTTTGCCCAGCATGGGCAGAAGCTGCTGCGGAGTCAACATTTTGAATTTCGGAACGTCCAGAAAAGTATTTAGAATAGACAGGTCTAGAATCGGTCTCCATGCTTTGTCCTTTCTTGGTACTAAGAAAAGTCTTGAGTAAAATCCTAGTCCCTGCTCTTGTTGTGGCACTGGCTGAATAGCCCCCATGTCCATGAGGGATGAAACTTGGTTTTGTGCCTCTGCCCATTGATTGTGTGGCAGGTCTGACATACCTTTTGCCTTTGGAAGGGTGTGTGAAAGTGGAACCTGTAGCCCCGAGAGACTATAATTAAGACCCATTTTTCCTGGATAATCATGTGCCAATTTTGTGAAAAAAGTGCTAGCATTCACCTAAGGGTGCTGCCAAAAGATAAATGCTTGGCATTGGCAGAGGGAAGTCATTGGGACTGTTTCCTATATGGCTGCGATTTGTCTTCTCTGCTTTTGGAGGTAGAAGCACCCCACTGCTTGGGCCTGTATGAGCCCTGGGGCTGTTGTCTGCCTCTAGGGCGTCTTGTATCTGCCTCTTTGTGGTCTGTCTGACATGGGAAAGGACCACTTCTTAGAAGGCCAGTTCCTGCTAAATCTGGGTGGCTGCACCTGTAAGAAATCCTTCACGGTCTGCATAGATTTAGCTTTATCCTCCATTTTCTTCAACAACTCCTCTGCCTTAACACCAAACAAAGTATCATGCTGCAATGGAACATCCAATAATTTTGCTTTAACATGATCAGGCAGAGTCTGTTCTTTTAACCAAGCATGCCTTCTAATGACCGAGCCTGTTACAGCGGCCCTGCAAGAGGCCTCCAGTGAATCATAACCACATTGCAAAGTATGTTTTCCCACTTGTTCAGCTACATGCAATAAATCCTGCAATTCCTTGTTCTCAAAACATTCAGAATTTGTCAACATTTTCTGTTTTAACAGAGACATTAAATATTGCTGATATTTAAGCATATGAAACTGACAATTTAAAGCCCTTACAGCCAAGGTAGCAGAAGTGTAAACTTTTTTCCCCCCATCTGTCCAGTGCCCTAGAATCTCTGTCTGAGGGGACAGGGTTTTTTGCAGTAGCAGCTTTGACCCCTTTGGGACCCTGTGAAATAGTTTCTGGGTCAGCAGCAGGGTTTTTATATAGAAATTTATGAGAATCTGGAACCCTGTAGTATCCGTCTGGCTTAGCAGGTGCAGGAGGTAGAGAGTCGGGAGACAGGCCAGACTCTGAAAAAACATCATCTACAATGTCTAGAACAGGAGGAATAGCAAGAGGTCTGTGCTGAGGAAGTAAAAGAATGTCTCTGAGCCTTTTCTTAGAATCCGAATAATCTTGGCTCTCCCAGTGGAAATGCTCCCTCATGGTAATCAAGGTTTCCCCAAATGAATAATCCTCAGGAGGAGAAGCTGAATGAATAAATTCTTCAGCATCAGAATCCTCATAGGGAGGAATAGAGTATCCCTGTTGTGAAGAGGAGTCAGAGGAAATGGAAACCTGATCAGAGGAATCATATTCAGTGTCTTGCCTAGGCCTCTTATCAGGAGGGGGATGGGAGCTCCTGATCAAAGTAATTAGGTCTTCGGCCATTTTGAGCATCTGTTTCTTAGGCATGGAAGTCTGTCCTGGAGAATGCTGTACTTGTTTTCTTGTCTTTAAAACTGTTTTAGTCTTTGATGCTGAAGTTGGCTTGATATAAAGCTGTGTAGGTCTGAAAACACCCTCAGAAGCCGATGCCTGCTCAGCGGCTCCGGACCTATCTGAGGGATTAGTTTCCGAAGGCCCAATACCTTGAGTATCCAGAGGCCTAGCTGACTCCACTTGGGAGTTGGAGGCAGCCTGTGGCTCTGAGGTAGTGGGTGTCAGGAGCTGTGAAAGCGCCTCACTGAGAACCGGCGACTGGCCTAGAAGAGGCATCATCGTCGGTTTTGGACCTCGGATGCCTGTCCTTTTTCTTTTTCCTTGTGCTTTTTATGAACTCTGGTCGTCGGCTGTTCTGACGGCATTATGTAGTTAAACCTTCGGCCAAAGTAATGAAAAGCAAAATCGTTCCGACGCTTAATAGTACATTGGTTAAATCTAGCACAAAACCGACAACTAGCAACTTCGTGGTCAGGGCCTAGGCAAGGAATACAGTAAGAGTGAAAATCCTTATGAGGTATTTGCTTTCCACAAGAAATACAATTGCTAACTTTTTCTGACATCGGTCTGGAGCAAGAAAAAAGTTTCCCCCATGGGGTACTTAGCTTTACTGATGACTTCGGATCTGAAATTCAATTTCGAAAATCTCAGGAGTCGGCCGACCGGCACTTGTGAACTGCTTTTGTTTCCGGCACCGCGCTGCAAGAAAGACTGAAGAAAATGGCGTTGGCTGCATCTTTTATACCCCTGGCACACTGACGTCAGGGAAGAGGTGACAGCAACAGACGCTGGACCAAGGCTTTGGAATTCTGGCCGACTGCGGGTAGCCTGCCAGCAGGATAACTCAAGTGTAATGACTGTAACAGTGAAACACGATGAACATCTGGGTGTCCAGCCTTAACCTGCATGGGACATCCTGGTTGAGGTTCATTCATTTTATTCACCATGATAGCTCTTTCTTGATAGAAATCAGCAGGGCAATGGGACACTACAAAGAGTGGGCATGTGGGCAGTGGCTGTTTCCTAGCTTCTACTACTGTTTTCTCATGTGCAGCCTTGCCAACAGGACCATAAGGCTCATGGGCATCATGTATATCAGTGTTCTGAGGAACTCCCTAGCAGCAATCTGACTTTGCTGTGTTATGGAGGTGAAACACAAGGTCAGGGATGCCTTCTAGTTTGTAGTGTCCAGAAGAGTTGCCAGAAAAATAACGTCTTTGAAGGGTATTTACTGGGAGTTTAGTAGCAGGCCAGTGTAAAGTGTAGAGCTGTCTGCCTATCCTCTGAGGTTGGAGCATGAATTAGGCAGTTATCCAGATAAAGGTCAATAGGAATATTCTTGTTTAAGCTATAGATAATTAATGAAACCAAGCACTCTGGTAGCACCCTTGGTGGTAAAACAAAGGGTAAGGAAGTACATTGGTAGTGAGCTCCATTTGCTTTGAATCTCAGTCTAGTCAGTCTCTTCTAGCTATAAAAATATGGAAACAGGCATCTATCAAGTCTGGGATATCAATGAAGGCGTGAGGGAAAAGGAGAATTTGAAAGGCCTGCAGGGTTAGTATTCTGAATTTTGGCACTTCAAAAAACTTGGTTAGCCATGAAGAGTCTAAGAATTTACCTATAAGGGACATCTTTTCTTTTTCTTTTTAAGCAAGAGACATCTTTAGATTTTGATTTCCACTTTCTAGTAATCATTTTTTTTTTGGCAGCCACCAGACTTGATATCTGTAAGACCTTATATGTATAGGCAATTCTGATTCTGTATCAGACTCAAAAAATCATTTCCTTGGTTACACCAATTTGCTCACCCAGTACTTCTGATAGAGTAGCCTGCATGAAATTTTTAAAGTCTGTAACTGATTACACTCACAAAAATGTGTTCCCAATTACATCTTTTTTCTCCATCAAACCTCCAGGTTTTGCAATCTACCTGAGGAATAAATCTTTGGAGTCTGCTTGGGGTATAAACATGGATCTACTTCAGCAGACCGAATTCTGATTTACCCGACTTTCATAATGCACAGATGAAAAAGTCGACAACCCTATCTCACCGATGTCCTGGAACACTGACTTTCCACTACAGGTTAAGTGACCACTTGGCCAACTTGGAAAATAAATCAAAACCGAAGGAAAGTAAACCCACTCATGTGTGGGGCTTTGTCCCCCACAACCTCTAACTAAATATACCAACTCTGAGATCACACTACCGCAGGGGTAAGGGGCAAAGTTCAACATGGTGGCTCAGCGGTTACTTACCTAGAGTGGATGTTGGTGATATGGGGTTGTTGGCTTATTCGCCTTGGCATTATGAAAGTCAGGTAAGTAAGAGCTCAGTCTACTGAAGTAGACTCATAAAAATACATATGCAAACACTTCCAAGCAAAGATCCTACATCTTCTAGACTTTGTTGCATATTTGGTAGCCATGCATATATTCCCCCCATTATTTCTTTGTGAAATGCTTATCCAATCCATCTCCTCAGTCCTTTCTAACCTCCTCTGATTGATTCCTATAGTTATCATGCAATCTTTTATATGCCCTACTAATTATCCTTTTTTTTTTTTTTTTTTTAACATCAGCTTCTGTTCTAGACTGTACTAAAAACGCTACCAATGCTGGCCTTTTGCTTAGGATCCTCCTATTTTTTTCTCTTTGCCTATACTCCGATATCAGTCAATAAGGAAGGCAATCTCTTGCCTGCACTCAAAATGAATTTTAGGCCTCTTCCCATCTATTACCATTCCATCTCTAATTACTTGCATCCAATACCTTAGTTTCTTTGCCGGTTTTCTCCAGTAAAGTCCAGCCCCATCTTGCCTATTCTCTGTATCCCTAATTGCAGAATCTCCTTTCTCCATTCCCATGTTGGCTTAGTTCTTATAATGTTCTGTATGGTTATTGTTAAACTATTTAAGATCTGCATCCACTATCCCAGTCTCTCCTCGTTTCTTGAACCCCCCTCCCCCAGTTTCATCATCATCACCCCTTTCCTCTTAAGGGACATGTTTTCTTCGGACTACAAGCAGTCTGGAGTAAAATCTTGTCACTTCTTCTTGCTCTGGTAGTCTCTCTAAACCACTCATCTCAGAAAGTCTAGTAGTGTGAATTTGATTACATGCCTTTGTCCTACAGTCACTTACAGAACTGACTAACCAAAGATGAAGCCCCAAGATTTTTTTACTGCATCTATCTCACCATCTATCTATCTATCTTTTGTTGACAGTGTTACTCCCAATAGGCTAGTGGCATCCTTTCAGGGGGACCTAAGCTGGTATTTATACTACTAAGGCAAATTTGGCCAGGGCACTGTAGAACTTCCCCCTACTCTTTTCTTTTCAATAGGTGCCGTGGGATCTTTTACATCCACCTGAGCTACCACCAACTCAAGTAGATGGGATCTTGGTTTAACGCTCCATCCAAAGGATGACACACTCATGAGTGCAGCAACCTCCTATATGCTGCACTGCAGTGTCAGCAATCAATCTACCTCATGTGGGGATAGAAATCACAGCCTTCTGCACCAAAAGGAGAATGCGTTACCTTTTAAGGCACTAACACTACTATTCTTAGGACCCCAGTGTTCAGAGTGATTTTCTCCCATTATTTTACAAGCAGTCCCACACAAACCCCTACATTTTTGAGAGGGAATGGAAAGTGGAGTGTTTGCAGAGGGTGTGGGTTGGGTGGAATTTTAGGGCTGGGAGGCAGTTCTAAGTCATAACTGTTACTGTGGGGGGTTTCAAGAATAAGGGCCCCAGGCTTCCCCTGTTGGTCTGCTTGTCATTTTCTCTTGAACTAGCCCTTCTTCCTTTTGGCAACTTGCTCTTTTCTTGACATCACTGGAGGAGTATACTCTTCCCAGGGTAGCGTCTACTCTGTTTGGCAGATGAGTGAAACAGCTGCTTCACACACTGCACAGTTTTCCTCTTTTCTTCCAGCTTCTTAAAAAACCTGTTTAGCAGGGGGTCCAAATACTGGCCCTTTTTTAATAGAGCATTGAAAAGAGCATTTTCATGATATGGCAGGCATTGGGACCTCAGCAAGGCAATTCTGCTGCTGCCATGAATGATGCATCTACTGCATCCAAGCCACACTTGACAGAAAGCTTACTATCCTTGGTAGCAATGTTGCCCAGGTCCAGCACTTTATCTCTAAGGGCCTTGTCCCCATTTTCTATCTCCTTCACCTTGTCTTCAAGTTGGAACAGAAAAATCTCCTGAAATTTTAACACAAATATTTCAGTTCAAAGCCTTGAAGGCCAGGGTGGCATAGATGTAGACTTTCCTCTCCAAGTAGTCCAATGCTTCACTTTCTTTGTCATTGGGCAGGGAACTCTTGATCAGAGTCTCAGCAGACCCCTTGCCTGTAATCCATGGACGGATAAGCAACTGGGCTTTTGTACAGACACTCACAGGAATCCAAAACCCTGTAAAAATGGCCAGGCATCCTGGTAAAATTGCACTAGTAATCCTCCAAGGGTTCAATGAATGAATGAATGTCTGTCTCTAGCAAGCCCAGAAGTTCCTTTACACATTTTCTGGGAATCAAAACAGCTCTTAAACTCACATTTGAATAAATCCTTTATCCTACTTTAGTTGCAGCCAAACAAGAAATATGACAATTGTTTGAAATAATGGGATTTACAATGCTATGTCCCAGAATATGCAGACTGAAAGACCAAAACTCTGACTTATTTATACTAAGTCCAAGACTGCTATTTCTCGAAATGTTTTTCTCCAAGGTATGGGAAATCTGGAATGTGTGGCAGACTTATACCCCACCCCACACTAGGTCATTCAGAAAAAAGAAATGCTTGTTATTTGTTCTCCTCCTATGCAAAAGCAAAGGAAGCAAAGAAATCCTCTGTTGGGGAGGCAGAGGATGAGTGCCCTAAATGTGATTCATAAGAAAGAGAGGAGGACATCTGGTCTGTATAGGCTAGTTCACTTGCTGGACTCGGAGTACTCCAATTCCTCAGGAGGGGATGTTTCCCTTTTCCTGTTTCAAGGCAGGGATCATGGACATAACAAAGACGGCAGGTTGTTGAAGAAATCTACAAAGTCATGAAACATCTTCATCAGATCTTGTGAGGAAGCCATCAAGGGGGGAAGGAAGGAGGACCACCCAAGTCAAGGTGAGAAAAGAGGGCAGATGTCAGAGTCTGGAGTAGCCCAGCCCTGCTTTTGGGAGTTATGGCTGCAGCTGAGATCTCCAATCATGGGGGTCTGCCTGAGGCTTTGCTTCTTGAGCTGTCTAAGTGTCTCTTACCGGAAACAAGGGAATACTACTCTCACTCTTGGTTAAAAATAAACAGGCCTTCAGAACTAGAGACCTGTAAGTGGAGTCTGGACCAATCAACTTGGGAGGCTATGCCTTTTTCAAAGTACATGGTGGCTTCCTGAGCAATGTTGCCAGAAGTCATGGTTAAGTTGGCATCAGAGTCTGGGGCTGAAAAAAAGCAGTTTATGGGAACTAATGTCTTTGAGCCTAGGACGGCCTTTAGACTCAATGGATATGTTACTGATCTCCTGGAAATCTTTCTCTAAGGCACTTTTCAGGTTAAGTTGGGTGTCCACAAATGAGTTGGCCGATGCCACTGTGGCCTCTGGACAGACAGTGCAGCCTCTGGTAGTTCAGACAATCCTGGAGATATTTGACTCTCCATTTGAAAATCTTCTAATTGAACTTAGCACTTCAGGAACAAGAAGTGAAGCTGTGTTCTGTCCTTACATAGAACAAACAATAACAATGAAAATCTCAGTGTGGGACTTACTTCCTACAAGATGGCACAGTCATGTCCCACTTACCATTATTGCAGATGTTTGAGTAGATCAGTGTTGCAGGACTGATTTTTAGGTCTTCCTGCCATTCAGAAGTCCGTGGCTGGCCCGATTTCCAGAGTCTTTACATCATCCCCAGCCAACTGATGTGTGGACGCCACGGTATAAGAAGGGAGTCTGGTGCCATCTTCAGTTATTTTTGCCATGCAGTCCAATGTGCTTCTCGTGTGTTCACTACACTTGCAGTCTGTTGGTCGGCTAATTTTTCCAGAGAACCACCTTTTTCCAGTCAGTTAAGTACTGCTTTACTGAAACTTTTCTATTAATTTAATGTTCAAAAAAGTCAACAATTGTTTGAAGTGCAGGAAGTAAATCCTTCACAAAGATTTTCAGTCGTGTTGTCCATTGTGCTTGGGGCCTTAGCACATCTCTAACTCTTCTGACTTTACAAAATTCTGTGCAAAAACCCTAAAACTTAGGACCGAGTTAGTAACCGTACATATGGAGTCTTCATCTTCAGTTTCCTCCGGTGGAGTCACAGTCCACTGCTACCGCAGGGCCTCCACAAACTCCAGCATCAGGAAAAGTAGACTTTTAGACGTATTTGGGGAAAAAAGCTTATACCTCTGCTATCCTGGCAGTGAGAGCTTTGAATTGCCAATTCCATATATGGTAAAGTACCTTGACTCTCCCTAGGACAAAAATTGTAGCTTAGGTAGACTCTACTGCAGATAGAACTTTATTTAGGAAGTTTAGGAAACAGCTAGAAAAGCTTCACAAGTCTCTAGACACTCCCTAAAGTGTGGCTGTGATGTCGTAGGTGCTTCTTACAGAACAACTGCCACGGGTTTTGTCATCCGTAGACATGCATGGCCCAGGACCCAGCCACATCTCAGAAAAGGTTAAGGCTGAACTACTGCAGGGTTGTCTGTGTTATGTAGCAGTGTATTCATAGGTTTATAAATTAAATAAGAGTTGGGAGGGTGGCCTAATGGTTAAGGTGTTTGTCTTACAAACACAAGGTGCAGGGTTTGAGTCTCAAAAGGGAAAATTGGCTAAGCTTAAAAAATGGCTCGCAAGGGCAGTTAGCTTAGTATGAACCTATGATTACTGGATGCTCCACTAGAGCAGAAAGACCCCAGAATCTGTACTGCAACAGTGACTATGAACATACAGTTATTACACTGAGAAACTGATATTTATGGCACACATGTCCAAAAATATTCAGCTGCAAACAAGCAAAAAAAAAAAAAAAAAATACACACGGAGAATTTTTCCACTCAATAAAGCCACAGCAAACTGACAGATTCACAAAGACACTGACTCAAAAACTTTCTCCTAGTGAAACAAGGAAAAACAGTTAAGTTGTAATGAACAATGTCCTCATTTTGCCACAGGAGTCCTGACCTATGGGTGACAAGGGATTTATTTGCCTGGCTAGGTGAAGGAAGGATGAAAAGTCAGGCCAGACAATGGGCCCTTCTAATACAGAAGTACCAAGTGTCATCAGTACTGCAACAGTGAACAATGCAATGAATACCTCAGTTTACATGAATTTCTCCGTACAATGACACAAGTTGCAGCTGTTCAACAAGCTACCACAAAACATTTTTTTAAAATGATACAGGACTGACATGAAGATCAGAAGCAGGCTCAACAGACCTTGCTTGCCTCAGCTATCACCAGCAAGTACATGCAACCATAGGACTGTACTTCATGGGGTGAGAAATCAACCCTCATCTTAAGTGCTCACCACTATAAATAACGTCCTCTTTGTGAGCAGGAAAGGTGCAGATGGCTCTCACTTCAACTCAGGGTTTGAGCTCAAATGTAGAAGCCAGAGCTGACTGCTGCATCTCAAGCAAGTCAGATGACAAATGATGATGGCTAAAGATGGAGATGTCGAACCCCTTCTGGAAGAAGCAGCAGCTAGCAGCTGGCAAGAAGACAAGCCCTGCTGATAAAGTAGCAGAATGTGAAGACAGGCTGGCATTTACCACTCTGCTACACACGGACTCTCTCTTCACTGATGACTTCCTGAATTTATCTTTAATGATGCATTTCCTTTGCTTATCTTCTATTTCTGAAAAGTGAAGCGCTAAGTCAAAGTGTCTGCCTGGATGCAAGGGGAACATTATCTCTAATGATAACAGCAAGAATGCAATTCTTGAGATCCAATACAAAATGGGAAAAAGTCAGCAATAATCCTGCATCAGAATATAGTGACCATTTAAGCACTTTGTGGGTATGGGCAGTACAGTACTACAATTTTATTATGGCAGTGATCAAGGACAACTTTATTTTAACTATTGTTAGGATGATGTCAATACATGCAATTTATCCCAACAAAAGGGAGAGCAGCTTGGGCAACTGGAGGCAATTTTCCTGTGCACTGGATGCCAATACTTTTACACCCAGTGTGCATAAAAGGATGACATGTACAGGGCTTTGTTCTACTTAGGTTATTTCTAGGTATGCCTTTCAACCTCTGCTCACACACATGATTAAAAAAAAAAGTAACTAAGAAAAGGAAATCCTGATATGGGCAAAGTCAGCAAGTTGGCTTATACCAGCTTTCCACATAATGTCTAGCAACAGAATTTAACATTTATAAATTTCCAGCATCAGCTCTCAACCTCAGCTGCCAAAGACTAGGGGGCATTTTCATTTACAACTTTACACTTACTTGTATGATTGCTGGAAAAAAATATTAGGACCTTATCGGAGTTCCTTGATTTTTCTGAAAATATCTGAAGTTTCAATGGTCCACAAGCCCAGTCATCATTAATATCACCAAAACACAGATAAACTGTTCCTTAATAATTTGGTCTTGGATTCAGCAGGCAGGCCATTAGTAAATTCAGTGGAATTTTTAAATTTTGATGAAACACTTGGCAAGAAAGTCACTTAGATGTTTGGTCGGTATAAGACTAACTCTACAGTACATCTGAGATTGTATACACAGCCACCAGATGCAATCAGCTATATAACAGCCCTCAGTAAACCTCTGCTCCTTTCAGATTCTACTTCTTCTGTTCAAACCTTTTAATTGCGAATCAAAAGTGATGTCTCTGAACTAGAAACAATAGTTGTGTAAAATCTTACCATAACCATAGATGTCTTTCTCTTCCATGTTGCAGTATTCATAACACAAGAGGATTCCCTGCCTAGGCAACCCGAACATCCAGCCAGTATACCAAAGACTTAAGCTACTGCTAGGTACGTGTGACATTGAAAACAGGACACAGCTAACATAGGCCATAAAGGTGTTGTCTGCACGTACCATTCTCAAAACTGAATGCCCCGGTCAGAATACCAGTCCACGGATAAAATGAAAGACATTTATCATCCACAGAAGAACATGAACCAAGGGGGGTGGTGGGTGGGATAGAATACTGCAAAATGGAAGAGAAGGACATCTATGATTATGGTAAGAATTTACACAAATATTCTATGTCCTTCTATTCCCATATTGCAGTATTCATAACATAAGGGAGAATACCAAAGCTCACGAGTGGTAAAGGGGGGTTGGAGCACAGGAAGCCTCCATAAATCCGTGCAGAACCGCCCTGGATCTGGAGACAAAGTCCAACTTGTAAAGTTTAGTGAAGGTGTGGACAGAGGACCAAGTAGCTGCCTCCAGGAGAGGTTTGATTGGGACATGCAGGTATGCCTCCTTGAGGTCCAATGTTACCAGCCAAGACTCCTTGCCCAGCATGGGAAGAAGTTGCTGTAGAGTGAGCATCTTGAATTTTGGTACGAGTAGAAATGTGTTTAGGATGGAGAGGTCCAAAATAGGTCTCCAATCTTTTCCCTTCCTTGGTACCAGAAATAGCCTGGAATAAAAACCTTGACCTTGCTCGTGCGTAGGTACCTCTTGAATAGCTTTCATGTTTATGAGATCTGTAATTTGCTTTGTGCCTCTGGCCTTTGATTGTGTGGCAGGTTTGGCATGCCTCTCATTTTTGGAAAGGTGTGAAAATGGAAATTGTAGTCCCTGTTTATAATGTCCAGGATGCATTTGTCCTTTGTGACAATATGCCAATTTTTTGAAAATGAAAAATAAAATAAAAACACAAACCAAAAAACAGAAAAGAAAGTGGTATCAACAAATCACGCCAGTCTGTTGTAAAATCACGAATGCTTTACTTCGTAAGCGCTTTCATGCACAACATTGAATGCACTTCTTCAGACAAAGTATTACTCTCAAAGCATGCGCATATATACACTTGCAATTAAGGTAAATTGGATAATTACCTTGTTACAATAAATTTTACCCATTTAATTAATTAATACAAAAAAGCTTTCATTGAGTTCAAAATATTTAAAAACAGCTCAACACATATTTTTCTAAAACAAGACCAAATTCAAACCACATAATTAATATAAATCTAAAATAGTTTTATAGTTTTGTGTTCATAATAAAATACAATATATACTATATATAAATATTATGTGAAGAATAATCAGTAGTCTAAACTTGACAATGTATACCAGCGAGTATTCAAGTTAAGAAACCTATATCTTATTAATTGTAAATTACCAAACTGAATGTATTTCTCAAAAATGTTCTAGTACTATACTATAATTTTTCTGAATTACCTATCCAGAGCTTTTAATTTTAACAAACATTTAATGGTACACATCTCATTTATTCCTGGATATACATAAGCGTTGGTTTTAAGCTGACATAGCAGCTCGTGCTCCTCCAACTTCAAATGCCATGGTCCCCCTCTTGCATTCTTATTGATCTTTTGGACCACTGTAAATACAAAACTATGTGTTTTATTTTCTATGACATGCTTCGCTAAAGCATTAGATTCTACACCTTTAGAGATAGCATACACATGTTCGTATATGCGTTGCTTAAGTTGGCGTTCCGTTTTACCCAGATAAAATACAGGGCACATTTTACAAGTTGCAAGATAGACAACTCCTTGAGTTTAACAATCACATTTATCATTGATATAGTATTTAACACCCCTAATCAACACGGTTGCACCAGTTTGGATAAATTTACAATTATTACATTGGCCACATTTGTGCATGCCTTTATTTGCTCTATAAGTTTTAACAGGGAACTCTAATAAGGTTTTCAAACAAGGGGGTTTCTTAAATACTACTAGTGGCTTCAATCCTAAGATGTTCGAATAGTTTGGGTCTGTTGAGATAAAATCCCAGTTATTGTTCAAGGTGCGTCTAAATTGCACTGCTAAATCATTGTACTGGGTAAGGAAACTAGTACTATAATTGACTTGATTATTACATGTACCCTTTATTGTGTTTATTTCCCTAGTATTATTTTCATTATCCAAAATAGAAATGTTGTCTTTGCCAATAAAGATTGGTCTCAAAGAACCTTCTTGTCGTTTTCGCTTAACTTCCCTGATAAGAGAGTGAATGAGCTTACTTGGATAACCTCTATTCAAAAACATCTCGGTTAATTTCTTACTTTCTTCTTCAAATATACTGGCATTCGAAGACATACGGAAGGCACGTACAAGCTGCCCTTTCACTACTCCTTTCTTCTGAAAGTAGGGGTGGCTGCTTGAGAAATGTAAAAAACAATTACTATAATTGGCTTTCTATAAATACTGGTGCAGAAACTCTGTCTATCCAAATCTTTTAGAATTGTAATATCCAAGAAATTGATAGATGTTTCATCAAAGTTATAAGTCAAATCAAGGAATGATGTAAAAGAATTCATTGCTTCCACTAATTTTATTGCTTCTTCATTTTTTTCCTTTAATGACCATAACAATGTCATCTTGGTATCGAGTATACCAGATGACAATATCTTTGTAAAGTTGATATTGAAACAAAAATGTTTGCTCCCAAAAAGCCATAACGGAGTTGGCAAAACTGCCACCGCATGGGGAGCCCATTGCTACACTACTCAGTTGTAAATATAAATCCGCTTTAAACATAAAAAAGTTGTTACTTAACACTAGCTCAAGCAGATTAATAACCAAGTCAATATCATCTCCTGGGAGACGTTTACTTAACAAAAAATCTCTAACCCATTCAACTCCTATTTGTTGTGGGATTACAGTATATAAATCTCTGACATCCACTGTCAGAAATTTAAGACTGGGATCGAATGGGATATTGTTAAGATTTTCCAACACATGCCAGGAATCTTTGCAAATTTGAGGTTCTGTTTTAAGAACCTCTTTTAGTTTATTATCTACCCACTTTGCACATGCATACGTAATGGATTGACATCCATTGATAATGGGCCTAAAGGGGGGGCACTGAATGTTTTTGTGTAATTTCGGTACTCCGAAAATAATTGGTACCAGGGGGGATGGCATAGTCAAATAATGGTATAACTCTGTAGTGATACTACCTTCTATGAACAAATCACTTAAAATGTTCTTAATTTTTTGATATGACTGATTAAGTTCATTTCTGGAAACTTTTCTGTAACAAGTAGTTGACAACATATCGTACATCTTAGCTTCATAATCATCCTCATACATAAGAATAGCCCCCCCGCCCTTATCTGGTTTCATAACCCGTATGTTAGGGTGTGAAAATGGAATTTGTAGCCCCTGTTTATAATGTCCAGGATGCATTTGTCCTTTGTGACAATATGCCAATTTTTTGAAAATAATGCCAGCTTTCCTCCTAAGGAGGCTGCCATTTGAGACTTGCTTGGCATGCAAAGGGGAAAGTCATTGGGTTTGCTTTCTGAAAGATTGCGAGTTATCTTCACCACCTCTTTGTGTAGGAGCTTGCCACTGTCTGCCTCTAAACGATCCTTGGGATTGTCCTCTGCCCCTCGGGCACCAGTATCTGCCTCTTTGGGGTCTGTCCGTGGCAGGAAAGGACCAGTTTTTGGAAGGCCAATTTCTACTAAAACGTGGGGGTTGTACCCGTAGAAAATCTTTCACAGTTTGCATTGATTTAGCCTTTTCCTCCATTTTCCTTAATACCTCCTCAGCATTAGCACCAAATAGTACATCCTTTTGAAGAGGGGCGTCTAGTAATTTAGCTTTGACATGATCAGGCAAGGCTTGTTCCTTGAGCCAGGCATGCCTACATATGACTGATCCTGTAACAGCAGCTCTACAAGAGGCCTCTAGAGCATCAAAACCACATTGTAAGGTATGCTTACCCACTTGTTCTGCACTATGCATCAAATCCTGCAACTCATTCAAGTCTGGTTGTTCAGGTTGTGACATTTTACTTTTCAATTGTGATAACAAAAACTGTTGGTATTTTAGCATATGGAACTGACAGTTTAAGGCCCTCATGGTTAAGGTAGCCAAGGTATATACCTTTTTCCCCCACCTTTCTAAGGATCTGGAATCTCTCTCGGAAGGTAATGGATTTTTAGCAGTGGAGGCCTTAACTCCCTTGGGGCCCTGTGTGATGGTTTCTGGGTCAGCAGTATGGCTTTTGTATAGACATTGATGTGAGTCAGGAACCCTGTAGTACCTGTCAGGCTTAACTGGAGCTGGAGGTAGAGAGTCCGGGTTAAGGCAGGCCTCCGAGTAAACATCATCTAGGATGTCCAAGACAGGAGGTAAAGCCAGAGGCCTGTGCTGAGGTAGCAAGAGAAATTCCCTAAGCCTTTTCTTGGAATCTGAATAATCTTGGCCATCCCAGTGGAAGTGTTCCCTTAAGGTATGCAAAGTTTCCCCAAATGAGTAATCTTCAGGGGGGATACAGAAGGGATGGACTCCTCCGCATCAGAGTCTTCAAAAGGGGAGTAAGAATGTTCCTGATCACCAGAGTGCTCTGAAATAATGGAGCCCTGATCAGAGGAGGGGGAATCTTCCTCCACTCTGGGCCTTTTGTCCGGTGGGGGCTGAGAACCTCTGATAAGAGTAATTAAATCCTCAGCCATTTTAAGCATCTGCTTCTTAGGCATGGGGCCTGGAGATGGGCCCTGTGTAGCTTGTCTCTTAGAGTGCATGGGTGCTTTAGACTTAGTGAAAGCCTTGATGGAGAAAGAAGAGGAAGGTCTGAAGGCACCTTGAGTGGAGGTGGACCTGTCCACATTCTGAGTTTCAACACCAAGAGTGGCTTCGGTATCTGTAGTTGGGGTGTGGGCCGAGGAGCCTGCGACCTCGGGCACAGGAGACACCACCAAAGAAGTGTTGTCGGTAGTCAGGGGCTGCGTAGGCGCCTCGCTGAGAACCGGACCATGTGTAGTCGGCTTTGGTGTGGTGTCGGTAGAGGCCGCGGACCTCGTGTGTCGGTCCTTATCTTTGCATTTTTTAGACAAAACTGGAGTCGGAGTATCCGACGACATAATATAGTTAAATGCTTTCCCAAAATAATGCTGGGCGAACTCCGCCCGACGCTTAATGGTGCGTTTGTTGAATGTAGCACAAAAGCAACAGACCGAGACGTCGTGGTCTGAGCCTAAACAAGGTATACAGAGGGAATGGAAATCCTTATGCGGTATTTGCTTCCCACAAGAAATACAATTATTAACTTTGTCTGACATCAGTCTGAGGCAAGAAAAGTTTCCCCAATGGGGTACTTAGCTTTCAAGAAGACTTCGGTTTCCAAATTTTCGTAATCTCAGGAGCTGGCCAACCGGCACTTGCGAACTGCTTCTGCTTCGGGCACCGCGCGGCAAGAAAGACTGAAGAAAATGGCGTCGGCTGGTTCCTTTATACCCTGTCGCACTGACGTCAGGGAAGAAGCGACGACAACCGACGCCGGACCTAGACTTTGGAATTCGGCCGACCGAGGACCCGCCTGACGGCAGGAGAACCCATCTGTTATGACTGCAGCTGTATGCATGATGAACATCTGTGGTATTGTCTGTGAACAGTTTCAAGGGGCCTGGTAGAAGAGATGAATGGAAGGCCTGAAGTGCAAAAAAATCAGAGCTCTCATCTGCTTGATGTTGATATGTTGTTTGCTTATTGAAGGAGACCGCAGGCTCTGGACCTTTAGGTTCCCCAAAGTTGCTCCCCACCCCAGGTCTGTAGCATCTGTAAACAGCACCTGAATGGGGTCTGGTGGCTGAACGGGGAGTCCTGGATTCTGAGATATTTGTTGAATCCACCAATATAATTCCTTTTTCTAGCATGGAAGAAGTGGAAGAAAAAACTCCAGAGGACTAGCATGCTGAAACCAGAGAGTTTTTGGGTACCACTGGAATTTTCACATGTGAAGTCTGGCTAGGGACAGCACTGGAATAACAGAAGCCAAGAACCCCAACATCCTGAGAAACACTCTGGCTGTCAAACATGAAAGAGGAAGCAACTGCTGGAAGAAGGTCAGCAGAGATTGCACATTTTGCAAAGGCAGAAATGCCATCAAACTTTGTCCTTAACCTGCAGCCTAGGAAGACTGACTCTGAGACTGGGTAAGTGAAGACTTGTTGTAGATGACAGCGAATCCTAGACTTAGGAGCAAGAAGATAGTGGTTTGAAGATTCTGGTACAGGATGAGTGAATGCTTTTCTTGGATAAGCAGGTCATCCAGGCAGAAGGCAATGACAGGAGCCAAACACTTTGTGAATACCCTTGGAGCTGTAGAGAGTCCAAAGGGCAAACCACAAAACTGAAAATGAGAGGAAGCAACAGAAAACTGTAAAAGATTACTGAATAGAGAGTGAATGGAAATATGAAGGTATGCATCCTTGATGTCCACGGAAACCAGAAAAGCCTGAGGGAACAGAGTTTGTAGTGTGAACATCCTGAAGGTGGGAACTTGTATCTGGGGCATCTAAGATTGGTTTCCAAGGACCATCTTCCCTGGGGCCTGAAAACATCCTGGAAAAGAAGCCTTTTCCTCTTTCCATGGGGGAACTTCTTGAATGGTTCCCTGTGAGATCAAGTCTTGAATCACCTGTGGACAGAGATGGATCTTATCCCTTTGGGGGTTATGGGATGCCCATGAAGGCAGGAATGGATTTCCAAGTCATGTAATAACCGTTTTGGACAATGAGCAGGACCCATGTGTCTGTGGTAATGCTTGTCCAGGTAGATAGGGAGTGAGAAAGGTGCTGGAAGACAGGGATTTTTATGAGTATGGCCAGGTAGTCACAGACTACCTGGTTTGTCTGGAAAGTGAATTTTATGGGCTGAAGATGGCCAAGACCTAGTTGGAGTCTGTTTGCGCGAGCTCTTCTTGTGAGATTGAGAAGAAGCTGGGGCTCTTTTCCTTATAAAGTTAGGCTTAGAAGGGTAACTTCTATGGTATTTTGGAACTGGGGAGACAAGACTATGATTCAGTTCTTGGAAGTTTTTTTCCCTTTCTCTTGGAATGTTTTGAGGATGGGGTCAGCATTTTCACCAAAAAAACAGCAGAGTTGTCCAGGGGTGCATCCACAATTTTTGGCTTGAAATTCCCAGGCAAAGGCTGCAGCCTTAGCCAGGAGTATTTCCTGAGGACAGATCCAGATGCTGATGATCTAGCAGTGACCTCTGCAGCATCATAACTGCATTTAAGTGTCAGGAGTGAAGAGAGTTGGGACTAAGCTGCTGAGTCTGGAAGATCTGTAAGCAACTTAGAAGCCTGAGAAAATAGGTCCAGTACATACTTAGACATATGTGTTTGATAGTTAATGGCCCTAAAAGCCAGAATGGAAGAGGTGTAGACCTTTATTCCAAGCCTTTCCATCATTTTAATGTCTTTATCTGAGGGCAGTACGGTACTGGAAGGCAGCAGCCTCAAAGCTTTATCTGCAGTGACTGAAATTACAACTAGGTCTGCAGGAGGGCATCTGATCAGAAACGTACTGTCCTCAGGGACTTTATAAAACCTGTCTGGCCTTTTGGGTGCAGGAGTTTGAGAATCAGGGCTTTCGGATGTTGAAAGAAACACATCCTGAAAAGTTGGTAAAGGTAGGATATCAAAAGTGAAGGAGAATCTATTTGCAAGAGGTCATAGTACCTCTTTTGTAATTCTGAAACCAGAGAGCTTTCCCACTTGAAAAAATCCCTCATCTTTGAAATAGCCTGACCAAAGGAAATATCTTCCTCTGGTGAGTCCACACCATTAGAGTCAACCTCAGGGGAAGCATAACCCAAGGGGGAGTCAATATATGTGGAGTAGGCTAGAGACTCATCTGAAGATGAATACTCTTCTTCAGAGGCTTCTTGTTCCACAGTAGCAGTCCTAACTAAAGGAGTTGGAGGTGATACAGGAATAGGTGGCTGAGCAGAAGGGGACCTGAGTGCTAAAATGGCATTCAGGATTCCTTGAGAAAAGGTTTGTCAATCTGGGGAAGATCCTGTGAAGAAGAAAGATGTTTTTTGTTTGTTCTTCTGTGGAGGATCTGCAGTACGTTGGGCCGATGTAGGCCTAGACTCTGGCACCGACGTCAACAAATTCTAAATCATTAAGACAGGAGAAGTACTGCAATGTACGTCTGAAGGAGGAAGGTGTGGTTCCCTCTTACCATCAGAAATGGACACCTGCAATGCCTCTGCAGATGTGCTTATGGAACCCTCCCTAACAGCTTGTAACATAGTATCCACTGAGGGAAGAGGACCAGACAACATACGGACCTGCGGGTCTTCACTAGCCTTGAGAGGGATGTCCGGGATGAGAGGTGCAGCCGAAGATTCAAGCCTTACCTTTTTCACCTCTTTCTTCGGAGGCTCACCAGACGAACCCAATGCGCTTTCCACAGTGAGTGCCAATTGCTTTAACCTCTGGTTCTCTAGGTAAATATTAAGGGCTGATAGATGACTGTGGAGTATCTTAGGAACAAATGCCTGACAAATGGCACGGGCCTTATAGTTGTGGGTAGACCCCAGGCAGAAAAGACACTGATCGCAATTGTCGTTGTGTGGAATCAGTCTTCCACAGTGGCACTTAACTCTTCTTGGATGAAATCACCCTAAGACAAACATGTAGTAGCAAAAACACAAATAAAATTTTTCCCAACAGCACGTTTATCTGAAAGTGGAGTAACTTCAGCGATTAGATGAATGGTAGAAGCTGGGGTTTGGACTGGTGGCAGAGAAGCTCTGAGGATGGCACATGCAGACATCACCTCTATGGCCTACATTGACTGTATCCTGTGTGCAACACTGCACATACCTAACAGTAGTTTAACTCTTTGGTATACTGGCCGGACGTTCAGGTCGCCTAGGGGGAATCCCTCCTGTTATGAATACTGCAACATGGGAATAGAAGGACATCTGCAGTTAACACAGTTTTGTTTTTTATTATTTTTTTAATCCAGTTTGCATCTTCTTACTGTAAGCAACCAAAACATCTTACCTTCTGTCATTTCCAAGAACGTCAAAGAAACCAACTTCAGGGCATGCATCTGGATTGAAAGGACCTAACGATACCTGCTTGTGTAAAGCCACAAGTTTAAGTTTCTCTTCATAGGTTGGGTGAAAGGCTTTACCATCTTTTTCTGTAAGAAGAATACAGAATTTTTTTTTATTCGGAATACTTTTTTTTTCATTTTTAAGGTTTTCAGACTGAAACAATATCAAATGTCACAAAATACCTTTAATGGTACATCCAGACTACAGCATTGGGCCAAAAAACAGGACAGCTAAACATAAGACATTAATAAAGACCAACACAAAAATCTACAAACCAGTTGAAACAGACTTCAATATTCTTTGACAAATAAAGATGGTATCAACAGACAAAGAAAAGGCTATGCATTACTTACCAACAAGGTATAATTAGCAATGTTAAACAGTACTAACTGTAAATACTAGAGTAAACTCCATTTCAACACATAATAAACAGGGAATTTATACTGCTATTCCATCGAAAACACTGTGTTCAATCATACTCTTAAGAATCACATCTGACTTCAAAAGTGAGCCCATCCTCAGCCACTAGTACTTACAAAATTTTCAAGGTAAAAAGCGTAACCGTAAGTAGGTTGCCAGGTCTTGCTTTTGTACCACAGACACATGCACTCACACCTACAGGCAATTTAGAGTCCCATTCTACCTCACTATATGTCTTTGGCTAGATGTTCTCAAATTAGCATGCATTAAACATAATTTACAACTTCAATCACCAAAAAAGTTTTATTAAACATATTAAAATACACCAGACTAATAACTCTCACCTTAAACAAAAAACCCAGGTACACTAGAAGAGGAGTGCTAGTATGGTTTTCTCTAGTGAGGAGGACACATCACTACATACAATAACAAACTCTGGATGCAGAAAGTCCAAACTCTATTGAAAGTAACATATGAAGTGCATAAAAAACAGATCTTGACGCAAAGTACTTTTCTCCATTACCAAAACAAATGATGAAAAGAAAGTAAGATGAGCTATGACTGCTGGTAATGACCTGCTCAATGCTAAATTATATACATACATACATTAAAAAAAAAAAAAAAAAAAAAAAATCAAATGATATACAAAGTACAGAAAAAACTACTGCTGGGTAAAGCAAGATTTGTTTTAGCTGCGTCAAGCTGTAACTAGCAAACATGGCTGACCAAGAAACAAACTCAGAAAAAGAAGTAACAGCAGTCAGATAAGTACTTCCAAGGACTTAACATATACATAACTGCTGCAACATTAATACCCCAGCAAAATAACAGAATAGTAATGTTTTGTAAACAAGAACCACAAATAGTACACTTAGCAGAAAAGTACAGTTGTGTACCTACCATAAATGTAGATGTTCGAGTGTATTCACTGTTGCAGTCATTACACTTGGGTTATCCGCCGGCAGGCTACCCGCAGTCGGCCCGAGTTCCAAAGTCTTGGTCCGGCGTCGGTTGCTGTCGCCTCTTCCATGACATCAGTGCGCCAGGTGTATAATGCAACCGACGCCATTTTCTTCAGTTTTTCTTGCCCCAGATGTCAGGTGCCCCCAGAACGGAAGGCTGGAAAAATAAAATTATGCCAAAAAGCATGCATGTACTAATATAAACATTTCCTTCATCTACAAGCAAATACACCACATAGGTTGTATAGAGTTGAGAAGTACAGAGAAGTCCCAGCAATGAAAAGGGGGAAGGTGAGTGGGTAACCTGGACTGCAACAGTGAATACACTCGAACATCTACATTTATGGTAGGTACACAACTGTACTATGTTCATCGTGTTTCACTGTTGCAGTCATTACACTTGGGTTGAATCCCAAAGCTGAGGTTGGGTGTCTGGGTCTAGATTGGATTTGGAGAGGCTACCAGGACCTGGAGGAATGCAGTGGCAAAGCCTGCTCTGGATTTAGAGTAGAGAGGCAAGTGGTAGTGCTTGGTGAAAGTGTGCACTGAGCTCCAGGTTGCAGCTTCTAAAATGTCTTTGGTTGGTACTCCTCTGAGAAAGGCTGCTGAAGTGGCTGCTGCTCAGGTAGAATGTGGCCTAATGACCTTATGCACTGATTTGCCATGTTGTGCATAACAGAAGCGGATGCAGCGTCCTATCCATTTTGAAATGGTCTGTTTTGTGATGGGTTTTCCTTGTGATCCTGTAGCATAGGCTACAAACAGTTGCTCAGTTTTTCTGAAAGCTTTTGCTTTGTCCAAGTAGAATCGTAGCTGTCTGTTTATATCCAAAGCGTGCAGAAGTCTCTCTCCTTTATTCTGGGGATTTGGGTAGAAAGTTGGTTAAGTGAATGGTTTGGTTCAGGGCCACATTGGAAACTACTTTTGGCATGAATGTTGGGTTTGTCCTGAGAGAAACCCTGTCCTGGTGAAAAATGATGAAAGGTTCCACAGCCATTAATGCCTGTAACTCTGATACTCTTCTTGCTGACGTTAAGCAGTTTTCCATTATACGAATTTCATATCAGCTGTGCTGGCTGGTTCAAAAGGAGGCAGTCTGAGTTTTTTTTCATTCATTCATAGATTCATAGATTAGTACTAAGCTAACTGCCTTTGCGAGCCATTTTAAGCCTAGCCAATTATCCCTTGTGAGACTCAAACCCTGCACCTTGTGTTTGCAAGGCAAACACCTTAACCATTAGGCCACCCTCCCAACCCCTTCTAAAACAAAATTGAGATCCCAAGTTGGTACTGGTGCTCTCCTTGGGGGTCTTATGTTTTTTGCCCCTCTGAGGTACTGTCTTAATAGAGGATGTGAAAAAATAGGAGGTTCTGTATTATAATGAGCTGAAATGGCAGAGGCATGGATTTTAACTGATGAGAAAGATAGGCCTTTGTCCAGCATCTCAGTTAGGTATTGTAA
This sequence comes from Protopterus annectens, assembly GCF_019279795.1. Taxonomy (NCBI): domain Eukaryota; kingdom Metazoa; phylum Chordata; order Ceratodontiformes; family Protopteridae; genus Protopterus; species Protopterus annectens. Next base: position 918,790,916 of record NC_056727.1, on the reverse strand, counting down.
AATCTGAGGTATATTTGGAACAAGTGGGTCGAGCCCTTGTGCCTAGTTCCAAGCACAGAATCTCTTCCATTTTTCTCCATAAGATTTCCTAGTGCTGGGCCTCCTGGCTTCTAAAATGACATCTATAACAGCTTTAGAGAGAGGTGCAGTCTGAGTGGCTACATTATCTGCCATGCTGCCAGATTTAAGGTTGTGAGTTGACTGTGCAGAATCTGATTGTTTTGTTGAGTCAGTAGATGAGGAATTTGAGGTAAAGGCCAAGCTGGGCCCTGAGACAAGCTCTTTAGGATTGGGTACCAGTGCTGGTGTGGCCTGTCTGGGGCAATCAGGATAATTTTTGGCCTTTCTTGTCTGACGTTTAGGAGCACCTTGGTAAGAGGAGGCATCGGAGGGAAGGCATAGACTGTCAGAGCTTTCCAGCTGAATGATAGAGCATCCACTTTCCATGCTTGAGAGTGATAAGTTATTGTGCAGAATTTCTGTAGTTGGCAATTGTGAGGGGAGGCAAAAAGATACATGTCTGGGCGTCCCCATTTCCTTGTTATCATGCTGAACACCTGTGGGTTTAGTTTCCATTCGTGAGGGTCCATGTGATTTCTGCTTAGTTCGTCTGCCAGTGTATTTTTTGTTCCTGGCAGGAATTGTGCCTGCAGATGTACCTGATAGCTTAGTGTTGTGTTCCACAAGGTCATGGCTTGCCTGCATAGGGGGTAGGAATGTGTGCCCCCTTGCTTGTTTATGTACCACATAACTGTGGTATTGTCCGTCTTTATTAGTAGTTGTCCTGGATGTAGTAGATCCTTGAAAGCTGTCATGGCATTCTGCACAGCTAGCACCTCTTTCTGATTGATGTGAAGATGCATTTGTTCCTTGGGCCACGTGCCCTGAATACATTTTCCTGCCATATGTGCCCCACAGGCATAATCCGATGCATCCGTTGTTATTGTCTGCCTGGCTGTGGGAAAGGTGAAAGGCTGTCCCTTGTTGTGGTGACAGGCCTAGGACCACCATCAAAACTCCTGTTATAGGCAAGGAATTAAAGTTATGATTGTCTGCAAGCTGTGCCAATGTTGAGTCCAAACACTTTTTAGATACCATTGTAGTTTCCTCATATGCAGTCTTGCATATGGAATTAGTAGAATGCAGGATGCCATGAAGCCCAGGGCCTGCAGAATTTTTCTTGCAGGGAGCTTTGTCTTTGTTGCCATCAGTTGAAAGTATTGAGTCAGTTGCCTTTGTCTGGCGTGAGAGAAGCCATCTGGGCAGTTGTATTTAAGCTTGCACCCAGGAATATGATCTCTTGAGAGGGCACTAGTTTTGATTTATTTTCCTTTACCGTGTACCCTAGGCAAATTAGTAATCTTTTTACAAATGCCAGATGCTTTAGTAGAATGTCCTTGCTCTCTGCTTGAATAAGGCAGTCATCCAAGTAGTTCCTTTTTGTCTGCAAAATGCAATTACTGGTGCCATGCATTTTGTGAAGACCCTGGGCGCAGTAGATAAGCCAAAGGGCAGTGCGGAGAATTGGTAATGCATTGAGCCTGCTATGAAATCTGAGGTATCTTCTGCAAGTTTGTCTGACTGGGACATGCAGGTATGCCTCCTTGAGGTCTAAAGTAACTAGCCAAGTCTTCTTGCCCAGCATGGATAGAAGCTGCTGTAGTGTTAACATTTTGAATTTTGGAACATCCAGGAAAGTATTTAGGATTGACAGGTCCAGTATTGGTCTCCAGGCTTTGTCCTTTGTGGGTACTAAGAAAAGTCTAGAGTAAAATCCTTGCCCCTGTTCTTGCTGTGGTACTCTTTGAATAGCTCCCATTTCCATGAGAGCAGCAATTTGTTTTTGCGCCTCTGTCCATTGGTTTTGTGGCAGGTCCGGCATACCTCTTGATTTTGGAAGTGTGTAAAAGTGGAACCTGTAACCCTGAGAAACAATATTCAGTACCCATTTGTCCTGGGTGATTATGTGCCAATTTTTTGAGAAAAGTGCTAGCTTCCCCCCAAGGGGTGCTGCCAAAAGGTAAGTGCTTGGCATCTGTAGAGGGAAGTCATTGGGATTGTTTCCTATAAGGTTGTGATTTGTCTTCCCCTCCTTTGGGGGCTGAAGCACCCCATTGTTTAGGTCTGTATGAGCCTTGGGGCCGAGACCTGCCTCTTGGGCATCTGTATCTGCCTCTTTGTGGCCTGTCTGACACCGGAAAGGACCAATTTTTTGAAGGCCAGTTTCTGCTAAAACCTAGGTGGTTGAACCTGTAAGAAATCCTTTAGTGTCTGCATTGATTTTGCTTTATCCTCCATTTTCTTTAACACCTCTTCTGCCTTAACACCAAACAAAGTATCATGCTGTAGTGGAGCATCCAATAATTTTACTCTAACATGGTCAGGTAAACTTTGTTCTTTCAACCAAGCATGCCTTTGAATAACAGAGCCTGTAACTGTGGCTCTACAAGAAGCCTCTAATGAATCAAAACCACATTGTAAAGTATGCTTTCCCACTTGTTCAGCTGCATGCAATAAATCCTGCATTTCCTTACTGTCAGGACTTTCTGAGATTGAAACCACTTTCTGCTTTAACATGACATGAGATACTGTTGATACTTAAGCATATGAAACTGGCAATTTAAAGCCCTTACAGCTAAAGTAGCAGAAGTGTAAACTTTTTTCCCCCATCTGTCCAGAGCTCTGGAATCCCTATCCGAGGGGACAGGATTTTTAGCAGTGGAAGCCTTAACCCCTTTAGGACCCTGAGAAATTGTTTCTGGATCTGCAGCAGGGTTTTTGTAAATAAATTTACGATAGTCAGGGACCCTGTAGTACCTGTCTGGCTTGACTGGTGCAGTGGGTAAAGAATCAGGAGTCAGATTGGATTCAGAGAAAACATCATCAACAATATCAAGCACAGGGGGAATAGCCAGGGGCCTGTGTTGGGGCAATAAAGTCTCTGAGCTTTTTCTTGTATTCTGAATAATCATGTCTCTCCCAATGGAAATGCTCCCTCATGGTGTGCAGGGTTTCCCCAAAAGAATAATCCTCAGGCGGACAGGCTGAAGGTATAGACTCTTCTGCATCAGAGTCCTCATAGGGAGGGAGAGTATCCTTGATCAGAAGAGGAATCAGAGGAAATAGAAACCTGGTCAGAGGAATCATAGTCAGTGTCTTGCCTAGGCCTTTTGTCAGCAGGGGGATGGGAACCCCTGATTAAAGTAATTAGGTCTTTGGCCATTTTAAGCATCTGTTTCTTTGGCATGGATGACTGTTCAGTAGAATGCTGTACTTGTTTCCTTGTCTTTAATGGAGTTTTTAACTTTCGCTTGGCTGCTGTAGTGGGCTTAATTGTAAGCTGTGAAGGTCTGAAAACACCCTCAGAAGCCGATGCCTGCTCAGCGGCTCTGGACCCATCTGAAGGAATAGTTTCCGTAGGCCCAATACCTTGAGTTTCCACAGGCCTCGGTGTCTCCACGTGGCTGTCGGATACGGCCTGTGGCTCTGAGGTGGCGGGTGTCAGGGGCTGCGAAAGCACCTCAATGAGAACCGGCGAACCGGCGACTGGCCTAGAAGAGACTTCATCGTCGGTTTTGGACCTCGGATGCCTGTCCTTTGCTTTGTCTTTGCGTTTTTTATAAATTCCGGTCATCGGTTGTTCCGATGGCATTATGTAATTAAACCTTCAGCCAAAATAATGTAAAGCAAAATCAAACCGATGTTTAATAGTGCGTTTGTTGAATCTAGCACAAAACTGACAACTAGTAACGTCGTGGTCAGGGCCTAGGCAAGGAATACAGTAAGAATGAAAGTCCTTATGAGGTATTTGCTTCCCACAAGAAATACAATTATTAACTTTTACTGACATTGGCCTGGAGCAAGAAAAAGTTTCCCCAATGGGGTACTTAGCTTTATTGAAGACTTCGGTTCTGAAACTCAATTTTGAAAATCTCAGGAGTCGGCCGACCGGCACTTGCAAACTGCTTTTGCTTCGGGCACCGCGCGGCAAGAAAGACTGAAGAAAATGGCGAAGTTTGCATCTTTTATACCCCTGGCGCACTGACGTCAGGGAAGAGGCGACAGCAAATGACACCGGGCCAAGACTTTGGAACTCGGGCCGACTGCGGGTAGCCTGCTGGCGGATAATCCAAGTGTAATGACTGCAACAGTGAAACACGATGAACATCAGCAATAATGAGACTGAATTTTCTGACTGTTAGCCACCCCACTCATTCTCAGCATACAGCATCTTGAATCGATTCTTCTAGGTAGAAAGGTGCAGGGGTGCAGCCAAGGAGTACAGAATGTGAGAAAAGTTTTATTTTCTCACTGAAGACTAATGGATGGAATTTTCTGCCTTTGTTGAGACTAGTGGTGCCACATAGAATCCTTGTTTTCAGGTCAATTATCTAGATCACAGTGTACAAAAACAGTCCTCCCTGGATTAATACAGCTGCCTGACAAATGCTTATAATGAGTAGGTCATCACTTAAACACGCCTTTAAACCAAATACAGATTGTTATGATCGGGATCTCTGATCTTAACCATGTTATGCGTTCAAGACATTCGCTTGAGAGGAGATTCTCAGCATCCATGTTGAGAGAACATAACTGGTTAGGATCAGTGAGACCTGACCATAACTCTTTGTAGTGCATGGAGTTTTATCTACTTCATGCACTATCAGTTATAAAAAAATGGAAAGTGTTTTATTGGCTTTGAAAGCCAGTAAAGTACTTTACCGACTGCAGTCACGTAAACAGTAAGTAACTGCTAAGTGGATCAGGGACAATTTATTTAGTTAAATAAGCTACTTAGAAACTAATGGCTGGAAATGTCCCAAACTGAAGTATTAAGTAAGATATTTAGGGACAGCTGAGAGTGAAGGAATGTCCCTTTTGTGACACCTGCTCATAACAGCACTTAGGGGGTGTGAAAACTGCTGCACACCTCTGAAAGCGCTGTTATTGTATGGGTCTTGGGCTACAGAAGTGCTTTACAAGTTAGTCTTTTTTTAAGATTTTGGTGTGTAATCACGGTGCTCCATGCACTACAGTACTATAATGTGCAAACTCACTCTATACTAAATGAAATCCATAGACATGAGAAATGTGTACTGAAGGCAAAATCTTGCAGATTTTTCACAGGTATTGTTCTTAGGCAAGGTTTGCCATATGAAACCACTTAGCATCTAGCAGAGATGTAGCTAGGGTTGGAAAAAGGGGGCATATGCCCCAGACAGAAGGTATTAGAAGAGACAACTGGCAGATGCTGACGGCTTGGAAGTGCTGTCCTGGCATTCAGAAAGGATTGCCAATATTGCATTTGTGATATTGGCTGAAGTGCTTCACGTGTTGTGTTTTAAATGCAGTAAGTCACTTGTTACTTTAGCAGTATTTATGGTATCAAGTGCTTTACAACTTTTTTTTTTGGCTTCAATTTTGAGAAGTTTTTTTTTTGTTCCTCAGCAGGAGTTAAGGAGATGTCAGAAAACTCACTGCTTACAGGTCAGTTTAAACCGCAGCACTGAAAAAAAAAAAATCGTTTTTATTTTTTTAATTGCAAAAATGCACATTTTATTCCCAACTTTACAACAATGTATATTATATATTTTTCAATTTGAAGTGAACTTTCAGCTATACTTTTTTTTTGCAAGCATTTAATTTGTCTATTTCTGATGGTCATTATGCCATTAACTGGATATCAACAACAGATGTTAATATCTCTAGAATACTTTTAGATTTTCTTATATAATCTTCAGAACAAGACACCTGGATGCTGCATTTATTCATTTATTCACCTTGGAAATAGTACAGTAAGTACACAGTTTTCAAATCCAAACAAATAAAAATCACATAAAATAAGCTGCACGCATAAAATACCCCTTAAACAACTTCTTGTAACTGTTCAAAATCAGTGGTTTTTCTTTGATTTTTCTTGACCACCGGAATCATCCATGTGAACAATGACTGAAATCTAACAGGTTTGCACAACCCATCAATACAATAAGGAAATGGAACAAGACGCAAGTATTGAGCTGTGTACATGAATCATACATGCAACTATAGCACAGAGCTAGAGGAGAGGAAACACATATATATTTTGGAGGAGTTGGTACAATGGTTGAAGTGTTTATCTCACAGACACAAGGTACAGGGTTTGATTCTCACTTACGATAGGGAAATTGGCTAGCTGTAAAATGGCCCACAAAGGCAGCTAGCTTAGTACTTGCCTATGAACCTATGAACTACAAGAACCTAACAGAATCAAGGACAAAGAAAAGTCAGTCTCAAAGAAATGCTTGTTAGACTGCACAAGAAAAAAATGCTCTACGTAAATGACAAGAAACCATTTTTTTCTGATAAATATTATTTTTAGTGCTCGTTTCATAAGAACACACTAGTGACATGATTCATATATATATTGAGTTTGTGAGGCAGAAAATGTATATGCTTGTTGCAAAAAAAAAAAAAAAAAGAATAGAAAAAAATCCCCTTCAATTTGGACCCAGCAATACAAAACAAAAAATATGAAATAGCCTGAAAATTTTCTAGCAGAGCTCTTCAAAAGGGATTTGCAGCCATGTTTCCCTAAAATCTTAAGGTTCTAGCATCTATTGTGGGCCCTCAACAATTATAACAGACAATAACACATTAATAGCAAAGAAAACAAATCATATTTTTTTTCCATTTACATACATTACACATCACACGTGTCATAGGTGTTTCTTAATAACTATCATCAGTCCAACATTACATAAATTGCTCAATTTCTGTCTTCCCTCACATCTCACTCCTCCTGAACATTATTCTGCATGTATCATTCTAACAATTCTCATTTATTTCTAAGTAATTTGCTCCTTCCTTTTTTTAAGGATCTCTCTTTCTATTCTTTTCGTTCTTTTACAATATTCAACAGTTCACATACATTTGGTTTAGACTTTGATTTTCATTTTCTAGTAATTGCTTTTTTTGGCAGCCAACAGAATTAAACTTATCAAGACCTTACTATGTCTAGATAATTCTGATGCTGTGTCCCAGCTCCTAAGTTACAGCCATTTGCTCACCCAATATTTCTGAAAAGAGCACCCTGTAAGGGGGACTTCCAAGACGACTGCACACTGATCAACAGCATAACTTAAGCTCTCCCAGTGTGAAAGCAGGAACTTAAAATAAGGAGTTCAACTGGAATGTTTTTTTCCCATAAAATTCAGTTACTGTTTAGTAAATAAATTCCTTGGATGCCAGCAAAGAAGAAACTTGGAAAACATGAAAGAAAATCATCCAAAAGAAAGGAAAACACTCTCTGTGAAGGATTGAAGTTGTTCAGCAAAAAGCAATCCATGCCTCGGATTTGGTTTATGAAATGACTTCCAGTAATTTATAGGAAAATAAATCAAATGTACTCACAGAGAAACTGGAAAGAGCAGACTGCATTAATTTTATGAGATCACAAACGTGCAACTGGACTGTTGTTCCACAGCAGAATTTGTTAACTGAAAGGTCAAGAGTGTATCCTCCACACCTGGCCATGAGAAAGCAGCCAAGACCTATATTAGTAAAGATGCAATAATACCAGCAGAAAGAGTTGATCCTGACAAAACTGTGGCAAAATGGCAAAGTATTAAAAATTGGGGAGCGCTGAGTCTTTGCAGAAAAATGATTATGCGATGTACACCAGGCAGAAGAGAAGAAAATCTATCCCAGAAATTTTGACAGGCAGTGGGTGAGATTCAAACTGCTGTATCTATCGGTCTTCAAAGTGATTTTTTTTTCCCTTGGAGGATCAAACTCATTTTTTGATGCAGAACAGGCTAAGGAGGAAATAAAATTTATCCAACAAAAAGTGAGTTGTGTAAACAGAAGGGGGACTCTGCTTCTCATTCTTCTGATAGTATGGTTCAGAGAGAGACTTTGCCAGTGAAACTTTTTCCAAAGTTCCAAAGGAAAAAGTTTGAAAGACAGAAAAAAGCATTGTAGTTGACTAGACGAATGAGCAATACCTTGGACTTGAACCACAGTATGGTGTTGGGAGATGGAGATGAATGGGAAGAACACCAGCAACTCTGAAACGTGTGAATAAATGGAAGACTATACAGCATCCTACCATGTTTGCGAAATATGGTTTTGCAAGAAAAAGTGGCTAAAAAACACTGGACTTTTGCTGACTTTGTTAAACTTGTGAGTGGATTGTAAAGAATCTATCCCACTTTATATAATTAATGATTAGAGGGACACTAAAAGGGGGGGTAATTATAAGTAAAACAAGTTTTGCTATTATTAATATTTGTATAAATATTTTATGATACAAACTGCATATTATATACAGTAAAACAGTTTTGTGTAGTCAGGGGTATTTTAAATGTGCGGGAGTCTTTTTGGTGACTGTTGTATGTATTAAACATATTAAAGTAAACATACTTTTTTAGTGGTCAGAAATATAGATTTTACAGTACAATGAGAAATTAAAAGCAAGTATAATGTTCATATGCCACTGTGATCTTGTCCTGTTGGGATGGGGGTAGGATGAAAAAAGGGCACCGACTACATTATATGTAAAATTAGAATATTTTCTCTTTTTATTTTACATGGGTGAATGTCTAGATTACTACTTTTGATTTAAACTGTAAAAATGTGTTTTTGCAAGCAAGTAGGCTTCAAAAATAGTACAAAGTGATGAAAGCCATGAAAATGCTAATCTTACAACTGCAAAGATATTAGCTTGTTTGTTTTCCACTGGCAAATGTTCAGTGGAGTTCAGATGTCAGCAGCTGAGGGCAGCTGTGCATCATTTTCTGAGAGAAATTTACAAAGACTCATTGCTTAATACATTTCCATGGAGACAAGCCATCGCAGGTGGAAGCAGTTAATCTTGAGAATTCTGAGTATTCTTTACTGAGGGAAATGAAACATTTATAGGTACAGTGGCAAGCAGTTTAGTGAAAAAATTAAGCTTGAAATTATGGGAAGAGAATAAGAGGTAGCAATCTTCCTAGCGGCCTTAATACTTTAATGCAGTTAACAGAACAGTGTACAACTTACAGATAGTCAATGCACTTTTTCTTAGGGACAAAAGTTAGTGTTTTCTGAAAGTATGGAAGCTGTTTTTTCACATATGTAATGGGAATAAAGATAAGAAAAGAACAGACAGCAATTTACGTGGGAGCACAGGTTGTAGAATGTGCTTTAGTACGTGCAACTTTAATTTTAAGTTGCATAATGCCTATAGGTGCAGCCATCAGTTTGGAGCAATTGCCCCTTTTGGAGCGTTAAACTTCATGTTTTGAAGATGTAAACATGTTTGTTCTAAATTTATAGGGGATGTGGGTGTTTTGTATTCAGTTTTTTTTTTTGTTTGAGGGTTTTCATTAAAACAGAGAGAGTCTTGAAAAATGTGACATAGGTTCAAATGGAAATAATAAAATTGTACAAAACATCAGTCTGACAAATGTTAGCATATGCATGTAGCACAAAAGCTGGAAATACACATTAAAAAAAACTGTTGTGTTTAATAGGTGGGAACAATAGCTTATTATCACGATGGCTATGATGTCCATATATTATCCTGGAATGTGAATGGCCTTACAGGGTTGTTGTGTCTTTCGGCTTTTCCAGGTTAGGGGCCACCACAGCAGAACTCCGGTCCGCTAATGATTGGCAGTAGAGTTTTACGTGCCGAGTTGCTAGCCCTGATGCACAACCTTCAACGAAGGTACACCCATTTACACATGTCTCCACACAGAAGACGCTCTAGCTGAGAATCGAACAGGGCAACGTCTTATTGCGAGGCGACAACGCTACTGCAACACCACCACCGCAGTATGAAAAGGAAAGGGTGTTGAATTATATTAAGAAATGCAGAGTGCAAATTGCACAGCTGCAGGAGACACATTTGGAATCAACCAATCATGTGAATTTGACAAATGAGAGGGTTTAAGAATGGACATTCAGCAGAATATCAGGGACACAGTAAAAGAGGAATAATTATACTAACTACTAGAGGGGCTCCAGTAGTAATAGATAAGGGAAAAAAGACAAAAATGGTAGATTTGAGGTAGTAAGAGCTACTGGCATGGGAAGAGGATTATAACAGCATGTATTTATATTCTACCAAAAACTGCTATTATAGAGCTTAAGAAAATTTTGGGAGAAATGATCAGCTTTCACCAGGGAATATTACCTACAGGTGGGGGACTGGGATTTGATTTCCAACAGTGAGGATGTTATGAGGGGGACCTAGAAGGGACAATACAACAAAAGAGGGTAGATTTCTGAAGAGATTTATGAAAATATTTGTTAGGGAAGATGTGAACTCAGTAGCAGAAACTCAGACAGAATTTACATATTATTCCCCAAGGTACAACAGCTGTGCTAGACTAGATAGAAATTACATTTCACAGAAACGTGTGCATTTAGTTGAAAGCTTCAACACATATCCAATAACTATTTCTGATCATGCACCAATAAAAAGCAAGATAAAAATGCAGGGCAATGAGGGCAATTAAGTAAAAATAAGACACTGGCACTTTCCCACCTAAATGTTAAAAAGAGATGAATTTAAGCAATGGGTAGTGGAAAAATATTATTAGGAAAGACAGAAAAAAGCTTCAGAAGTTATAGCTAAAGACTGGGATAACATGAAAATGGAGTTTAAAAACATGGTCAAAACAAAAGAAAAACAGATGCGGTTAAGCAGTAATACAAATTACTTACAGGGGTTGACAAAAGGTTAAGGTATTGCAGAATAAGGGGAATCTCACAGAACAAGGAGGAGGAACAAATGAAGAGTGCTATAAGGGAGTATATGGATAATATGCATGAGTTTAGAAAGACTGCAGTTAAGCAACTATTTTTTGATAAATCCAGAAAAAAAAACTTGTAGCACAATGGCTTGGGTAACAGAATGTTGAAAGACTTGTCAAACTTAGGGAACCTACAACAAGAAAAGTAACCAGAGATCCTGTAGAGGTTTTAAGAGATATTCAAGAAAGTTTATGAAAATTTGTATAAAGCATAGAAACATGCAAATCATTAAACAATAAAAATGGAAATAATTATGGAAGACTTAATTGTGCCAAGATTAGAGATAGATGAGGCTCAACAACTAACAGTTAAGATAGGAGGTGATGACAGAAAACAATGATGTATAATCAAACTTCAGGACAGTCTCTATGTACAGATGGTACTCTTGTGGAAGTTTGAATTTAGCAGGAAGAAAGTGATAAAAATATGGAAGGTTCTGTTTACATGTAATTTAAAAGGAGGGGGAAGCACCAACATCTTAGAAGAAAGCTGTTGTGCTATGTTACTTAAAGATGGCAAAGACCCTTCAGAACCAGCTTCATATAGACCCATTTCAATTTTAAAACCACATTTATGAAGTTACGCCTATACTATCTAAAAGAATGACAGAGGTGTTTCCAAAATTGATAGGTATGGATCAGTGTAGTTTTTCGATGGAGAAGCAAATGTTTGATCCAGAGGGACAGCAGAATGTAAGAAAATATTTCTGTTGTTGGTGGGTCTTGATGCAGAGAAAGTGTTTAATGGAGTAAGCTGAGATTTTGTAAGTAGGACAAGGTTAATCAGGATATATGAAGTATTGCAGGCATGAATTAAAGTTGGAGGGTTCCTGTCATACAAGTTTTTTTTTTTTTGAACAGATGAACCAGGCAGGGGTGTCCTCTTTCCACTTTGTTAATTGCTTTATATTCAGAGCCATTGGCAAAGAGAATAAGGGACCCAGAAATACAAGGATATAATTGGTCTTTAAAGATGATATTTTGTACCTGATAAGTCCAGAAAAGGACATCTCAGTGCTGTGGAACATTTTGAGACAGTTTCATGTCTTTTTTGGGATATAAAATTAATGAAGATAACACAAAGGTTATAGTCATAAATTATGTACCCACACATGAATTGGTTCAGCAATACCAAAGATGAAGTATTTGGGAGTATGGATTAAAAAGGCTTCTGTTATGACAGTTAAGGATATGTAGTAAGAGACTAAACAAAAGACAATACAAAAACTGAGAAAGTGGGAACTCTTATTTTATGGCATGGATAGTGAGATACAAGCAGTAAAAATGTTTTTAGTCCCTTTAGTCTTGTATACAGGTCAGGAATACTTTTATCAACTCAAGGAGAAGTTCTTGACAATAACAATTAAAGGATTAAAGGAATGTGTCTGAGAGGGAAGAAGGGCAAGAGTTAAGTGGGATAAGTTGATCCTTCCAACAGCACAGGATGGTGTAGGTTTACCTAATCTGAAGGTATATTTTAGAGATAAACAGTTAAGGTTTACATACGTAACAAAGTTAAGGCTTACATACATAAACAAGCAGAAGGTTATAATTCAAAGTGGAAAGGGATGATGGTGATGAACTGGGGGGGAGTTTTCAATATATATATATATATATATATATATATATATATATATATATATATATATATATATATGTATGTATATATATATATATATATATATATATATATATATATATATATGTATATGTGTATATATAGATATATATATAGATATATATATATATATATATAGATACATATATATATATATATATAAATATATATAAATATATATATATACATATATATATATAGATATATACATAGATATATATATAGATATATATATTATATATAGATATATATATATATATATATATATATATATAGATATATATATATATATATATATATGGGTCCATGTCATTTGATCGACAGTTCATTTGATCGACAGTTCATTTGATCGACAAGCATTTGCCCCCTTCCCCAATGTTGTGCGACCCTGGAGTTGATATATATAGTTAGGGGGGGTGGGGGGCACAACCCCCACATTGGGTGGTGTGGGGTGCGAAACCCCCCACCTAAAATGCTTGTCGATCAAATGAACTGTCGATCAAATGACATGAACCCATATATATATATATATATATATATATATATATAGATAAATAGATAGATATAGATATATATATAAATATATATAGATATATATAGATATATAGATATATAGATATATATATAAATATATATATATATACATATATATAAATATATATATATATATATAGATATATATATAGATATATAGATATAGATATAGATATATATATATATATATATAGATACATATATATATATATATATATAGATACACATACACATGAGTGGGATTTTGGATGCAGATCCATAAGGAGAATAATAACAACTGCACAAGATATATAGCAGTAGAAAGCATTCAAAGAACTAAGCCAATACAAAAATGGAGAAAGGAGATTTTTGTCAGGGATAACCACAAGTAGGGGTACAGAAAATAGGCAACGGGGGGATGCAATTTACTGGAGAAACCTGGCAAAGGAACCAAGATATTGGGAGGAAATAACTCAAGCAGAAAAATAATAGAGTGGGATAAGGTCAAAAAGATATTTGGATTGCAGGCCTTTAGTACCAGGGACTGATGTCAAGAGTACAGGCAAAGAGAATGGGATAGTACGATTTTAAGTGAAAGAACCTTCTCTGGTAAAGGTTTTAGTTGAAGCTAGAACAAGAAGCAGCTGTAAAGGGATAATTGGCAGGGCATGTAAAATATTGCATGATATCTAAAACAACTGATCAGAGGAGGTTAGAAAATATTGGGAAGAGACAATGGAAAAGCAATTTACAAGAAAACAATGGGAAGACATATGTATGACTCCCAAGTATACAACCAAGTCCAGAAGGTTTAGGATCTTTGCTTGGAAGTGTCTGCATAGGTATTTTTCTATCCCAAGCAAACTTCAAACAAATTTTCCTAAGGTAGCCCGCAATTGTTGGAGGCATGATAGAGAAAAAAATATGCAACTGGGAACATATGTTTTGGGAGTGTAAAGAGTTGATAGAGTACTCTGTAGGGAATTTTTCAACCCTATCAGAAATACTTGGTAAGCAAATGGCTGTAAAGTAAGGAAATTATTCTTTTGAGTTGGGATACAGGATCTGAATTACCTAGACAAGTAAGGCCTTACGTTTAAATTCTGTTGTCTGCCAAAAAAAGCAATTACTAGAAAATGTAAATCAAAGTCTACACCAACTATATTTGAGGTATTGAGTATTATAAAATAACTGGAAAGGGATCTTTAGAAAAGGGAAGGAGCAAATTATATAGAAGTTAATGGAAATTGTAGAAATAATACATGCATAATAATGTTCAGAAGAAGTGAGGTTTAAGGGAAGGCAGAAATTCAGCATTTTTTGTAATGATGGTAGCAAAGACAATATATGTGATGTATATTGTATTTAAATGTTAAAATGTTTTGCTTTCTTTTTTTGTTAATGCATGTTTGCCTACATCTTAAGTGATAATTAAAATCTGCCAACTCATTTCACTTCTAACATATGTTTCCAGTTATTTCTTTCCTCTGCATCACACCTACCTCCAACATTTGCTATCTACTTGAGGAAAAATTCTTTGAAGTCTGCTTGGGGTATAAAAGTATGTATGTAAAAACTTCTAAGAAAAAATCCTAATCATTCTTGATTTTGTTGCATACTTGAGAACCATATATATGTCAGTGGTTATAAGTATCACACAAATAAAGGGGAAAGAGGACACTCCTGCCTGGTTCCTTTGTTCAAACACAACTTATCAGAGAGGGGCACTCCCACTTTAATCGTTTCCTCTGATCCTTCATATATCCTCCTAATTAACCTTATTATTGTATCAGGAAATGCAAATGCTTCCACTGTCCTGTTCATAAAATTTCAGCTGACCTCTACTGAATGCTTTGTCTGCACCAAGATCCATCAACCGTAGTGGTCAGTGTCATACATTCTGCTCCCCTCTGGATTATCATTCTTCTATGTATGTTAAATATTTCCCTCCCCTCCAGAAAACCACATCAATTCATATCCATCATTTTTGCCAACACATTTGCCATTCTTTTAGCTAGTACAGACATAAGCAGTTTGTAATCATGGTTCAATTTGAAATGGGTCTATATGAGGCAGAGTATGACAGGTCCTTACCATCTTTAATAGAGCCACCACAGTTTTTTTCTGACATGGTGCTTCTCCTTTTAACATACTGTTAAACAAAATCTTCCAAACCTCTATCATTCCCACCCCAAACTTCCACAAGAATACAATCTGTTCCTTGAGACATTTCTGTTAATTGATTATACACCACCATTTTTCTCTCACCTCCTCCTCCTGTTTAACTGTTAGTTGTTGAGTCTCATCTACCTCTAACGTTGGCCTAATTATGCCTTCCATAAATATTTCCATTTGTACTCTTTATTGATTTCCACATTTCTCTGCTTTATACAAATTTTCATAACTTTTCCAAAGCGTCTTTAATACTTCTACAGTATCTCTGGTTATTTATTTATTTTTTTGTTATAGGCTCCCCTAAGTTTGGCAGCAATCCTCTTTAATTTCCATTGCCTAAGTTGTTGCATTAAAAGTTGTTGCGCTCTGGAATTGTAAAAAAATAGCTGCTTAGAAGTGATCTTTCTAAACTCATGCATATTACCCAAATAGTCCCTTTTTCTCTTTAGCACTCTGGGGTTGTGCCTCTTCTTGTTCTGTGAGACTTCCCCCTATTCTGCAGTACTTTAACATTTGTCATCCCATCTCAATAATTCCTATTACTTCTAATAAAAACTCTTGGTTTCATTTCTATCCTGTTTTTAAGCTCCATTTTCATTTTATCACACTCACTATTCACTTCTGAAGAAATTTCCATCTTCCCTAATAACTCTCACATAACTTCTACTACCCATTTCTTAAATTCCTCTCTTTTAACAGGAAACAAATAAAGTTCCAGTGTCTCATTTTTACTTCATTATGCTACATTTTTGTTAGTTTTCATTGTGTATGATCTGATATAATTATTGGAGGGGTGTCAAAGCTTTCCAATAAATGCACATGTTCCTGTAAAATATAATTTCTATCCAGTCTAGCCCAGTTATTGTAGCTCTACCTTTTTGTCTATACCTGTAGGGTCAATTACGTTCCAAGACAATATATATAGCATAGCCATTATAATTAAAATTTATTCCTCCTACCCATTATACATGACAGTTTTTTTTTTGCATTTCCAACTTTTTTCTTATATGCACACACTAATGTTTGGTAGGCTGCTCTTTTATACTGTTGTTTCTGCTCACTCCCATTTTAAGTTGTCATATTTTCAGTACTTTTTGTTTTAATGAAAACCCTCAAACAGAAAACTAGTTTTTTAGGCCAGACCCAAATTTACTGGCAATTATATCATAGGTTCATAGGTGTGTACTAGGCTAATGGCCTTGGGGCCTTTACAAGCCTAGCCCATAGAAGTGTCCTGGCATTGTACCGCCCAACGTTAGCTCCCAGTGCCTCTATCAAGTACAGCCACTGGAGTGACCCCCCCCGGGGTGAACTTTCTATTTCCCATCCACTCATCAAGATTTCTTCTGAAGAGGGCTAGTGAGGTGCTCTGCTTGACATGTATGGAAGTCTATTCCAGAGCATCGGCAGTCTCTGGGTTATGAACCTGTCCCACCAGCATGTTCTGTTGATTGTGGTAAATGAGGTTGAGGTCTCTGGAGCGTGTAGTGCGGAGGGATTGGGATTTCTTTAGATGTAGCATTTCTAACAGAGCTGGGTCAGACATGGCTTTGTAAATCAAGTGGAGATTGCCTCTTAGTAGACGATATGAAAGAAAGAATAGCTAGAGTTTTTTTGAGTCTGTCCATGTAGGACATGTGTTTAAGGCCTAGGATCCTCTTTGTGAGGTACTTTTGTGGCCTCTCCAGCTGTTGCAGGTGTCTAGTGAGGTACATGCCAAATGGGGCATTATACTCTATGATTGGTCTAATGAGGGAAGAGTAGAGAGAAACGATTACCAAGGGTTTTGCATCCGGGAAGAAAGAGGTCATGAGATGTGCCACATAGAAGGACTTTCTGACCACAGTGGCAATGTGGTGGTTGAAGGAGAGGTTGCTGTCAACCTTTGTCTGCATATCTCTTATAACGCCTTTAGTGTTCAGTGGGCTCCCATCGATGTGGTAATTAGTGGGAACTGAGTTTTTCCCAAAGGGGATGATGACAGATTTTTTGGCATTAAGCTTAAGGTCATGGTTTCGACACCAGTCACTGGTCTCAGTGAGGCCTTTCTGCAGCAGTTAAAGGAATACTCTCTTGGAAATACCTTTGGTGCTAAACTGACTGGTACTACCAAGTTTCCAAAGAGGGCCTTAAATTTGTCATCAGTGAAACAATTTTAAGTTTATGTCTAGTTTCAAATTTATTTAACTGTATGTCTAATTTGCCTAATGCTGTTAATTTGCTTCTGTTGTGTTTCTGTGGTGTAGTAGATGGATTTTTTTTTAAAGAGTAACGAGCAGTCTTTTTCCTAAAGATTGTTATGTAGGTATTCCACCATGCTACTTTATTTATTTTTTTTAATTTAGTATTGCTGTTGTGGTAGATGTGAATGTCTTCCTTTACATCTAATCATAAGGGCACATGCAAAGACAATGGCAGCATAAAGAACAGATTTGTTTTGAGGAATATGCCAGCTGTGATTGTCCAAGATATCAGTTAGTAATAAGTGGGGGTGGGGTGAATGTGCAGGCGTGCACTGAGGTTGAAAAGCACACATAGATGATCAGATTATATCAAGGAGGTAAAGACAAGTAGACTGAAACAAGAGAAAGAGCAACTTGTAGGGATAAGGTCAAAGAGGTTAAAATCCTGGCGAGGCAGGGAAAATCTGCACCAGGAATTTGGTTGTTTATAAAATCAAGGAATATCTGGGGGTGCTTATTAGAAGCTGCTTAAGCATGCCAGTTGGCAGAGAAGCAGAAATCATCCATAAAAATGGTATTAGGCTTGGGTAGCTTACAGAGTTGATTTAGGCAATTGGTATGTCTGTTGGGGACATGGAAGGGAACCAATACAAATTAATTGTGTGGTAAGCAGTTTTGTTAAGATAAAACATGTCATCAAAAAGTTCTATGTCAGTATCAGATAATGACTGCTATGACAAAATGGGGTACCTAATAAATATGGATGCACCCTTGCAGTTTCCAATCATCCTGATAAGGAGGGAATATTACTGTTCTGAAAACAACTCTCAGCAATTACGCAAATATACATGATGTAAAGAAAGAAGTAAACCTGTAGTTCCACTTTGTTGCTTTAGTTTCTAGTACTGAGCACAGCAATGATGAGGAATGGTGTCCAAGACTTTAGCAAGGTCAAGTATGCAACATGGATAGCCTGGTCCTTGTCTAAAGTTTCTGTCCTCTCTAAAGCACCAAGAGTAAAGCAAAGTTTCTAGCCACTATCTAAAAGCCATGAATAGTGAGGTGCAAGCCATCCCTGGTAAAGCAGGAGGGGGTTGTTCATCATCTGGTCCCAGGCAAGTACAACCTGCATCCAAACTAGAATGAGGCAGGACGTGGAACATTTCAAAGATGTTGTTACAACTCTTCCAGCAAAACATATCTGCACAACTCACAGTGGTGATGGATCTATGTCAACTTTTTTTTTTTATTATTTTTTTTTTTTATAATGTATCATGAGAAGTCTGGTATCTAGCACAAGAGGACTAAAGCTCTGAGTTGTTGATAAGCTGCTTCTTGTGACCAGGGTAAAGGGTTCGATTCCTTCCTTTATTTTCCTGCCAAGTGATTGAGCAAGTCAGTTAATCACACAGTGCTCTCAGGCTACCACTGAAAAGGAAGAGTTTGTCCAATCGGCTTACCTGGTCAACATATAGGGAAAAAAAGGTTCCTCTCAGATAATTTCTGTTTGAGCAGAAGAACCAAGAACCAGGCAGGTGTGTCCTCTTCCCCCTTTGTTATTTGCATTATATTTAGAACTACTGGCAAAGAAAATAAGGGACTCTTAAATTCAAGGATATAATTGGTATGGTA
This sequence comes from Protopterus annectens, assembly GCF_019279795.1. Classification (NCBI taxonomy): domain Eukaryota; kingdom Metazoa; phylum Chordata; order Ceratodontiformes; family Protopteridae; genus Protopterus; species Protopterus annectens. Next base: position 918,772,014 of record NC_056727.1, on the reverse strand, counting down.
GTTGAGTAAAGTTGGCTCTATTTGCAGATGATATTATGTTATACCTGATAAAACCAGAAAAGGACACTTCAGTGTTGTGGAACATTCTGAGGCAGTTTCAAATCTTTTCGGGATACAAAATTAATGAAGCTAAAACAAAGGCAATAGTTGTAAATTATGTACCCACACACAAATTGGTTCAGCAATATCCATATTTATGGGGACATGAAAAAATGAAGTACTTAGAGGAATACGGATTAAAAAGGATACTGGTGTGGCAGTTAAGGATATGTGAGAAGGGACTACACAAAAAAATACAAAAACTGAGAAATTGGAAGCTGTTATATGGTTTATATAGTTATGGATAGCAAAATACAAGCAGTTAAAATGTTTTTAGTCCCTTTAGTTTTATACACAGGTCAGTCATATTTTTATCAATCAGAGAAAAAGTTGTGTATAGCAACTAATAAAGAGCTGAAGGATTTTATCTGGGAGGGGAAGATGGCATGAGTCAAGTAGGATAAGCTGATTCTTCCAATAGAACAAGATGGTTCGGGATTACCTGGTTTGAATGGGTATTTCAGGGCTATACAGTTAAGGCTCCTATACACAGCACAAGCAGAAAACTAATTCAAAATAAAAAGGGATAATGATGAAACGGGGGAAGATCACGAAACAAGGACGGACTGTGAATTTGGATGCACATCATTAGGGAGAATATACATATAATTTTTTTATTATTTATTTATTTATTTTACATTTGTTTACTGGGAAAAATCCGACTGGATACATGTCCATTTTTAGCGGAGGCCCGGGGAGAAAAGCTCCAACATCAGACAAAAAACAGCAAATATGAGGTACATAAATACATATCAGATATTGTGGTTGTTTACACGATACATGTCATTATGTTCTACAAAACACACAAACAATGTAGTAATTATACTATTCTAAGTACTATAGGCAGTTTCCTTAAATACATTTACTGGAATACAACAAGCATAAGGTGTTGGTAAGAAGACAACTATTCCTGTGAGAACTAGTAGACACCGGATAGTGGTCTACAATGAGAATTTTTGTTTCAGGAAGAATAAACGAAGGATTTAGGTTAGAGCGAGTAGTGAAGACACTTAGGATCCTAGGTAGGAGTTAATCAGGAAATGAGCATTGGCATAGCCAGTGCGACTATAAGTGGTGGAATAGTTGTTTTTTGAATTGGGGTAGACAAGTAATTGTGATAATACTAAGAGGAAGTGAGTTCCAAACTTTTCCAATGACGTTTGTAAATAGAGCATCACATCCTGAGTTGGAAGATTTAACCATTTTCAAGAGTGGCCTGTTAGAGGAGCGAAGACTGTTTAGGTTGGTATATGGTAAGACTAAGTTCTCAAGTGAAGGACATTTGTCAGGGTGTTTGAGTATTTTAAATGCCTCAGTAAGTTGGGTGAGTTTTACAAGGTTTGGGAGTTCTATCCACCCTAGGTTTTTTAGGTTGATACAATGATGGGTTCTATATGGGGTTCCTGTAGCAAATCTTGCAATATGATTGTACGAACAAGAGAATTTGTTTAAGTCGGATTTGTTCAAGTTGGTGAAAATTGTGGATGCATAAAGAAGGGCAGAGAGCAAATATGTCCGGGCAATGGTCACTTTTGCCGTTGGTGTTAGAAAATTTTTGATTCTATATAGTGATCCTAGTTTTTTGTTCACAGTTTTAATGGCTGAATTAATATATATGCCAAATCTGAGTTTATTATCAATGGTGACTCCTAGTAGTTTCGTAAGAGGGTCTGGCGAGATAATCGTCCCATTATTTGATTTTATAGAAAAGTCTATAAGGTGAAGTTTGTGGGTTGGCTGAAAGAGTAATATTTAGTTTTTTTTTGGATTTAGGATTAACTGACGACCAGATAGCCAATTTTCCACTTTGGTAAAGCAGCTTTGAGTTTTGGTTAATAGTCTGTCTGGAGATATGTCAGAACATACTAGTGTCGAATTGTCCGCATATTGAATACAGGTGGCCTCAGGGATGGCTTTATGGAGATCGTTAATAAAGACTGAGAAGAGAAGTGGTCCTAATATGGACCCTTGAGAAACCCCAATGGTGTTTGGTAGCAAATTGGAGAGTTTATTCTGCCAGAGTACTGCTTGTTTCCTGCCAGAGAGGTAGGCATTGAACCAGTCTAAAGTTAAGTTATCCAGGTATAAATTTTTTAAGGTGTCAAGAAGTAGTTGGTGGTTGACCATATCAAATGCCTTTGATAGATCCAGAAAGAGGGCAGATGACACTTTTTTGTCATTACGATTATGATTTACTGTGTCTGTAAAGGAGAGGAGGGCCGTTGTTGTGCTGTGGTTGGGTCTAAAGCCGTGCTGAGAACTAGTTAGTAAATTGTTTTGGATAACATATTGAAGGAGTTGTTTATGTATACATTTTTCCATAACTTTGGCCAGAGGGGACATTATTGCTATGGGCCTGTAGTTAGATAGTTCTGTGGAGGACCCCCCTTTATGAAGTGGAATAACGTGGGATATTTTCCATATCGACGGGATTATAGATTCTGTAAAGGTCCGATTGATAAGGATAGAAACAGGGTAAGCTATGACATCTGCAGCTTTTTGTAGGTATTTCGCTGGGAGGAGGTCTGCTGAGAGGGTGGTTGGTTTAAGTTTTAGTAGTAGGGATTTTATTAAAGATATGGGGACAGGTTTTAGGTTGAAAGTATGTGCAGGTTCGGGGATACTCTCGATTACCGACAAGTTGTTGGTGGATAGTTGTTTGGCTAAGGTTTGGATAATATTCGTAAAGAAAGTATTGAAGGTATTGGCTATTTCTTCAGGGTCTTTATCCAGTACTACTTCTGGGGTCGGAGTGGACGACTTGCCTGGGTGGAGAAGGTTATTTAAGCCTGCCCAAAATTTTTGAGGGTTATTTTGGTGTTTATTCTGTAGTTGGCAGAAATAGTTTTTTTGTCAGATAATATGGCGTTTTTTGTTGCATTTCTTTGCTGTTGGAATGTAGTGCGGTCTAAGGTAGATTTGGTTGTACGCCAGGTTTCCCAGGCCTTATTTCTGAGTTTGATTTTAAGTTTAGAGTCTATTGTAAGCCAAGGTGCAATCTTAGTTTTAGTTTTGATGAGTCTTTTTGGAGCGTGAGTATCTAGTATGGTTAGGAAAGTGGTGTTAAAGTAATCTACTGCCTCTTCTAGGGGGAGATACTTGAGCGTTGTCCAACTACAGGATTTCAGTTCATTCTTAAATTTTGTGAGGTCAAACTTTTTTTTATTTCTAACTGACCTATAATAATATTTTGTATGGTTAGTAGCAGAAAGTATTCCAAGAACTAAGCCAACATGGGAATGAAGAAAGGAGATTCTGCCTATAGGGAGGAATTGCAATTAGGGATACAGAAAGTAGGCAACAGGGAGCTGGAATTTACTGGAGAAAACAGGCAAAACAATCTAGGTGTAATTAGAAAGGGAAAGTTAGTAGAATGGAAAGATGCCAAGAATTTATTTGGACTACAGGTTAGAGATTGCCTTCCCTATCAAGGATTGATATCACGGTATATAGGCAAAAAGGAAGAAATGGGGGGGGGGTCCTAAACGCAAAACCATCACTGGTGGAATTTTTAACAGAAGATTCCATTAAAAAGAAGTAATTAGTAGAACATATAAAATACTGCAACGATAACTATAAGAATCAATCAGACCAAGTTAGCAAGGATTGGGAAGAGAGACTTGATAAGCAATTCACAAAGAAACAACGGGGGGGTGTATGTCTCCCAAATATGCAACAAAGTCTAGTAGAAGATTTGGGGTCTTTGCTTGGAACATACTTTCTGGGAGTGTATTGAGTTGGCAGACTTTAAAACTGGCTAGACACAATAAAGCCTTGCTGAATCTAATTATGGTGGCTGCCAAAAAAGCAATTACTAGAAAATGGAAATCAAAGTCTAAACCAACTTTACTAGAAGTAGCGAATATAGTAACAAAGATAAAACTGGAAATTGGTTCTTTAGAAAATGGGTAGGAATAAATTACACAGGAAACGATGGTAACTGTGGAAACAATGCATGAAGAGGAGGAACGAGGTTTAAAAGAAGGCAGAATTTAAATGAACTGTCTAACGTTTGATAATGATTGGATAGATTATAAGTGATGTATAATGCTTGCAACTGAAATTGTTTTAATATGGTTTGTTTTCATTTATATAAATGCAAGACTGCTTATGTCATACATGACAATTTAATAAAGATTTTTTTTTTTAACAAGAAATAAGTATTATTTCCCAAGGTGCAATAATTGGACAAGAATGGACAGCAATATATTTCATTGGAATATGTACATTTCATTGAAAGCTTCAACACAAATTCAATAACTATTTCCGATGTTTGTGTCTTTCGGCTTTTCCCGGTTAGGGTTCGCCACAGCGGAACTCCGGTCCGCTAATGATTGGCAGTTGATTTTTACGTACCGGCTTGCCAGGCCTGACGCACAACCTTCAACGAAGGTACACCCATTCACGCATGTCTCCACGCAGAAGACACTCTAGCTGAGAATCGAACCGGACAGCGTCTTACTGTGAGGTGACAACGCTACCGCAGCACCACCACTGTGGGTCAAATAACTATTTCCGATAAAGCACCAATAAAACCCAAGATAAAAATGCAGGTTAATGAAGCAGGAATGAGACACTGGCACTTTTCTCACCTGCATGTTAAAAAGAAAGAAACATAAGGAATGGGCATGGAAATTACTCAAAAGTTATTAGGGAAGTTACAAACTGCTTTGGAAATTGACAGCTAGTGAATGGGATAAAATGAAAAGGCATTTAAGAAACAGGGTAGAAATGAAAAGAGAAAGAGACATTGTTAAGAAGTAATAGGAATTATTTAGAGGAACTGACAAGTGTTAATAGTATTGCAGAATAATGGGAATCTTGCAAAACAAGAACAGGTGCAATTGCAAAGTGCTAAAGAGAAAATAAGGACAGCTCAATGGTGCAGCAGTAGCGTTGTCACCTCACAGTAAGAGGTTCTCTGGTTTGATTCTCAGCTGGAGTGCCTTCTGTGTGGAGTCTACATGTCCTCCCTGCATTCGTGTGAGTTTTTCTCAGAGGACTCCGGTTTCTAACCACATTACAAATACATGCATCTGGAGCGTTTCTCCCCGGGCCTCTGCTGAAAACTGGCTTCATTCGAAGTTGGACTTTCCTGGTAAACAAATGTTAAATAAATAAATTTGGACAATATGCATGGGTTTATAAAGACTACTGTTAACCAACTATTTTTTGATAACTCCAGAGTACAAAACATTCAGCATGACTTAGGCAACAGAAAGTTGAAAGGTCTGTTGAGAAATTTAGGGAGCCTTAAAAAAAAAAAAAAAAACAAGAGGTCATGTAGAGGTGTTAGAGACATTTCAAAAATTTTATAAAATTTATTTAAAGTAGAGAGAAGTGGAAATCAAGAACAAGTACAAATGGAAATATTTATAGAAGACTTCATTATGCTAAGGTTAGAGGTAGATGAGCTTCAACAACAACAGTAAACATAAGAGCAAATGAGATAAATGCTGATGTATAATGAATCAACAGGAAAGTCTCCAGGAACAGACCGTATTCCTGTGGAAGTCTGGAAGTTAGGAAGGAAGAAAGGGTTACAGATCTGGAAGATTTTATTATTTAACAGTATTTTAAAAGGACGGCAAGCACTAACATCTTGAAACAAGCTATGGTGGCTGTTTTACATAAAGACGATAAACCAGTCAAACCCAGCTTTGTATAGACCCATTTATTTTAAACCCTGACTGTAAAATGCTTATGTGTATGCTAGTCTAAAGAATGGCAAAGGTGTGGCCAAAATTGATAGATATGGATATATGTGGTTTGGTGGAGGGGAGACAACATTTGACAGCATTAAGACATCAATGATGACCCCGAGGGAAGCAGAATTAAGAAAATGTCTCTTTTGGTGGTGAGTCTTGATGAAGTGAACATGTTTAACACAATAAGCAGGGATTTTATGAGTAGGACAATAGAAGCAATTGCATTCCCTGATACAATAATACTGTTAAATTTAGTAGGCTATATTTAAGATCAAAGGCAATAATTAAAGTGGGAGTGCTACTCTGATAAGTTTTGTTTGAATACAAGAACCAGGAAGGGGTGTCCTCTTTCCTCTTTATTTACTTTACATTTAGAGACACTGACAAAAAGAAAAATAAGGGGCTCGGAAATTCAAGAATATAACTGATATGGCAATCAAGAAAAGTTGGCTTTATCTGCAGATATTATTTTGTACCTGATAAATCCAGAAAAACATCCCAGTGCTGTGGAATATTTTGAGACAGTTCCAAGTCTTTCTGAGATATAAAATTTATGAAGATAAAAGAAAGGCTTATATCAGTGAATTAAGTACCCTGACATGAATTGGTTCAGCAATACCCATACTTACTAGGACACATGAAGATGACGTACCTAGGAAACGGATTAAAAAGACTTCTGTTACAGCAGCTAAGGATATGTGGGAAGAGACTAAAACAAATGATAATACAAAAAACTGAAAAACTTGTAAGCACTTGTTTATGGATATGAATGGCAAGATACAAGCAAAGAAAATGTTTTAATAACTTTAGTTTTATACACAAGTCAGACATATTTTCTCAACCAGAAAAGGTACAGATAATAATTAATAAAGAAGTAAATGGATATATCTGGGAAAGGAAGCGGGCAAGAGTTAAGTAGGATAAGTTGATCTTACCAATAGAAAAAAAGTGGTTCAGGGTTATCTGATTTGAAGGGATATCTAAGAACTACAGGTTAGTTAAGGGTTTAAGGGTCCTATATATAATGAAATCAGAAGGTTGTAATTCAAATTGGAAAAGGATGATGTTCAAGCAGGGGAATGTCAAGAAATAATGAGACACTGGGATTTTGGATGCAGATCCTTAAGGAGAACAACCACCACCGCAGAAATATTATACTCAAAGTTCCAGGAAATATTCAAGAACTAAGCCAACACAAGAATGAAGAAATTAGATTTTGCCAAGTGGGATGACTAAAGTAGGAGTACAGAAAATAGGCATGATGAGGCTGGAATTTACAGGAGAAAACTTGCAAAGGAACCAAGGTATTGGTAACATACGACTAGAGAGGTAAAGGTAATAGAGTGGGATGAAGCCAAGATAATGTCAGCCTGCAGGCAAGAGACTGCCTTCCCTAACAGGGAATGATATCAAGTGTATAGGCAAACAGAAGGCGCTAGGGGAATCCTAAGTGAAGGACCTGCTCTGGTACAGTTTTTTTTTACTTAATCTAGAGCAGAAGCTGCTGTTAAAAATGGATAATTAGTAGGGCATATAAAACATTGCATGGTAACTATAAGAATCAGAGGAGGTTATAAAAGACTGGAAAGAGAGATGGAAAAGCAATTCACAAGGGAACAATGGGAGGACAGCAGAGATATTTTCTTACATTCTGCTTCCCTTTGGATAATCACTGTTCTCTTAATGTTGCCTGTAACAGTTATGATGTTGTGAGAATAACAAAAGACAACAGCCTGTGACAAACATTTGGCACTGAAGTATGCAAGAAAGTCCATAAGGTTTAAAACTTTTGCTTGGAAGTATTTGCATAGGTATTTTTATACCTTAAGAAAACTTTAAAGCATTTTTCCTCAGGCAGACAGCAAATGCTGCGTTTGGGGAATGTAAATGAGTTGGCAGATTTTAAAAATTTCCTACAAAGTACTCTGTCGGAAATATTGGGTGAGCAACTAACTGTAGCTATGGAAATTATTATTTTGAGCTGGGAAGTGGGAACTGAATTGCCAAGACATAGTAAAGGACTTGTTAAGTACAATTCTTTAGGCTCCCAAAAATGCATTTAATAGAACATGAAAATCTAAGTCTAAACCAATTATATTAGAAGAATTGAACATTGTAAAAGGGATAAAATAACTGGAAGATGGATTTTTAGAAAGGGGAAAGAATAAATTACATAGAAATAAATGGAAATTGTGGGAACAATATATGCAGAATAATATTCAGGAGGATGACTGAGGCTTAAGGGAAGGCAGGAAATTAGCAATTTATGTAATGTTGGACTAATAACAGTTATAAAGAAAGAATATGTGATATGTAACGTATGTAAATGTTAATATGGTTTTCATTTTATTAACATATGTTTGCCTATCTTAAGTGCTAATTTAATAAAGCTGTTTGAAAAAACACGGACCAAATATCCACAGACCTGAAAAGGGGGAGTCCATGAAGGTCACCTTTGTGTTTTCTGCAAAAGTCCATTATCCAGAGCCATACATTTCAGAAAATGGCTATGGCAAATCCAGTAGGTCTGGCAGTTCCCTGGTTTTCCAAATTAGTGGTGGTTAAGGCTTCAGAAAACAGTTTATTCTTCACCTGTTTATCCAGCAACTCCTCTAGAGTCTGGTGTATTTTGTCTGCCTTGTCTTTCTTAAAATACATAATGTGAATAGCACAGTTCAGTGCCCACATGGCAGACACACAAACGCATCACCAAATCAGTCTATCACTCTGAACTCCTTATCTGGAGGATGGGTAGCAGGGGTGCACAGTGTGGGAGTCTTTATAAGTTCAACTGCAGAAATAAGACATTAAGCTTTTAAGTCTCAGCCTAAAATACCTTGTCTTTAGGAGCCAAAAAGGCTAGATCGTCCTACTTAGGAGCTAGGGCCCATTGTATCAGATTTTTCCCTTGCTGCTCTGGTGGCATGTTTTGATATGTCCACAAAGGAGAGAGAAAAACAAACCACAAACACTTTAAACAAAAAGGAGACAAGGAAGCCTGGAAATGGTCCCCAAAGTTTATTTATACATAAGCGCTTTTGTCTCAACAAGTGCAAGACTTCATCAAATATACACCATGCTGAAAAACATTAAATACTACAGCATGATCACAGGACCACACACCATTTAAAGGCATAAGAACGTACATGTCCCCAATCCAGTTCCTTATTAAAATACATAAATTGTTCTAAACCAGGGAAACTTATAGACAGCCCTAAAATAAGTTAAACATACATTATAAAAGTAAATAAATATATATATATAACAAATACAAAAACACACAACAATAAATTATCCATTCAATCTTGAAACACATAAAAATGTATATGCATTACCTACACTGTGCTTTAAATTTTAAAATACATCCAATGGATGCCATTTCATTAATCCTGGATACCCCACTGCCCCTAAACGTAAAATCCAATATAATTCCCTATTCTCCAATAATAAATTGCCATGGGCCACCCTTCACATTACTCTTTACTTGTTCAGTAACAATTAATTTAAAATGGTGCCCAAGAAATTCAAGTATATGTCTAGAAAGGGCATTGGTGGTTCCCCCTAAAATCATAGGTATGTTCATAAATGCGTTTTTTTTTAATTTACGTTCAGTCTTACCTATGTAGAAGGTGGGGCACATCTGACATAACACCCCATAAGCTAGTCCCAAACTGTTGCAATTAAAACTTCCTTTCATCCTCAAAATATAGCCATTAATATCAAACAATGCACCAGTATTAATGCGCATGCAAAAATGGCAGTGTACATGAGGCAGATGCTACATTGCCTCAGGATGCCCAAGGTCACCAGTTTAATAAGAGAAAGCACAGAGAACTGACCTTTAGACATGTCTGGAGGGGTGGGCATTAATAAATACTGGAGCTGTTTCCTTGTAGAACGTTTAGTGCTGGTAGCACGTTTGTGTGCTAAAATAATTGCTACAAGAAGTCTGGTAAAGTGCTAAACTAATAAACTAGTAAAAGTGTGGGAGAGGAGAGAACTAGCAGATCTACGGGAAAAATTGAAGAGCACACTTTGGCACCACTCAGAAGCTTACAAACAGTCCTGGATACAGCAAATCTATACCTGGACTACGTTAGTTACAGGAAAGTTGGGAAACAAGTGCAGATGTGGACTTAATGTTGAAAGAGATGGAAAAAACTGCCCAAATGGCCAATAAGCTACAATTTCTGGGCCAGAAACCACTCCTCCTGTAGTAGATAGGCTACCTAATTCTTACCACTCCCACTGATAAGCTAGAAGGCTTCCCTCCAACAGAAGGGCTTGGGGGGCTGAGAAGCTTACCAACAGTCCTGGACACAGCAAATCTATATCTGGACTAGACTAGTTACAGGAAAGGTGGAAAACGAGCGCAAATTCAGGCTTTTAAACTAGAAAGTTGAATGACAGAAAAACTGCCCAAACGGCCAATAAACTACAATTTATGGGCCAAATGCCACTCCTCTTGTGGTAGATAAGCTAGAAGGCTTCCCTCCAACACAGAAGGGCTTGGGGGGCTCAGAAGATTACCAACAGTCCTGGATGCAGCAAATCTGTATCTGGACTAGACTAGTTACAGGAAAGGCAGGAAACAAGCTCAGATTTTTTTTTTCAGAAAGCAGGTAAAACAGCACTAAAATAACTCAAGTGCAGTGCAAGCTAGCACACACACGAGTTTGTAGCAGTATTAAAGCAAATACAGTTTAAATAAATGCAATTTATTCAAAATGTATTCTGAACTAAATTCAACTGTTTTATTCAACACTGAACAGTTAAGAAGTGCCAAAAAATATACTTATCAGCTGAGAAGCACACTCAGCATGGTCAGAATACAAGGAGATTTTTTTGTTGTTAGTAAAGTGCAAGGGGAGAAAGGAGGAGCAGAAGATAATTCAAGGTTAAGAACCTAAGTGGGTTGGCCTTTTCAAATGCTCTCTCTGTATTAGGTAGAATGAACACTAGACTGGGAGGAGTGTCCCAGGTCAAATTTACACTAGGCGCGAGCAACTGCAAAGTCACCAACTATAACAAACACCACAGGAATAGGGTGCGTGAGAAGGAGAAAACTAGTTTCAGAAGAGATCAGAAACAAAAAAACAATGCCAGCAAATATATAAAATAAACCAGTTTCAGAAAAGATCAGAAACAAAAAAATGCCAGCAAATATATAAAATAATTCAGTCAGCAAATACATAAAATAATTTAATCAGGCAAACATTAAGACAATGCAGAACTCTGAAAAGTTAAATTGCCAAGAATTATACTTATTAACGATTACATTTCCAGATTGTTTGAGAGCACACTACTGTCAGAACACAAGGAGTTTCTAACAGTGTATGCAGAAATTTACAAACAGGGGCTATTTTAAATCAGCAAACCTTGAAGCAATCAGATAACAAAACAGCTGTTAGACCAGTTTTATAAACTTTACCACCACCACAGAAATAGGGGGGAACCAGTTTCAGAAGAGATCAGAAACAAAAAAAATGCCAGCAAATATGATGAAATGTATGTTAGATTGCACACTTTCTGATATCTTGACATAGTTGGGTAATGTACTATTAAATATAATACAACATGCAACAAATTACACTAGAGGCATGTTAAGTTACATTCTGGGTTCTTAAAATGGTCCAGTAGTATGCCACTGATAGTACACTTGACATGCTATAGCACACAGGAAAGACGTGCTATGTTATAATCAAAGTATAAAAAAAGTGTTTTTTACATACATAAAAGTTACTATTGGAATGTTATCAAATAATTAGAAAGACATTCACATTTTTACAAGTTAAACCTGGATCACACATAACCATCATTCTTTTAATGCAAGTTTATATGTTATATCTCTTTTAAAAAAATGATAGTCTGCTTTAAGCATCTCATACAAATAATGCTTGCTGAATCATTAAATGTGATTTCTTTGAGTGCAATGGCTTTTAGTGGCTTGGATACTTTGAGATGGCTTTGTTGTTTTTTTGGTGGTTTGGAGGGGTTTGAGGGATTCATGTGTGGTGTGGAGGTGGCTTGGATTCATTTGTGAGCATTTTTGTGTTGATTGCAATTGATGGGACTGTTCATTTTCAAGCCCTTATCATGAAAACCAGCTTGAAACAACTTAAGTGTCATAAGCACTTTTGCGATCCTGCGGGAGTTGTGAAGATTCAAAGAACTGTCCAGGTTACTTCTTCCTGTCTAAAAGTAAGTAAACATAATAATTTGAATCATATACGAAGATATCAAAGAATACATGTTAGATACTAAGCAAAAGACAGTGAACTGCATTCTAAACCACTGTCAGTTACTACATAGTACTGAAGTCTTGCTGTTGATAGTATACTTGACATGCAATAGCACCCAAAAAAGTTATACTAAATTATAAAGTATAAAAAAAAAAGTTTCTTACATATAGGAAAACATTATTGGAATGCTATCAAATAATTAGAGAAACATTTACAGTTTTACAATTTAAATCTGAATCACACAAATGTCATTCTTTTAATGCAAGTTTACATTCTATGTCTCCTTTAAAAAAATGACAGTGTATTAAACATCTCATACAAATCGTGCTTACTGAATCACTAATGTTGTTTCTTTAAATAAAATAGATTTTTAGTGGTTAACATACTTTGAAATGACTTTTATCATTTTTTTAGTGGTTTGGAAGGGTTTGAGGGCTTGATGTATAATGTGGCCTGGATTCACTCATTAATGTTTGTGCATGGGATGTGGCTGACAGACTGTTCATTTGCAAACCCTTGTTATGAGGACCGGCTTGAAGCAGCTTAAATAAGAGTCATGAGCACTTTTGTGATGCTGTGGGAATACTGAAAATTCTAATAACTGTCCAGGTTACGTCTTCCTGTCTAAAAGTAAATCATAATAAGTGTGGGGAGTGCCTTCTGTGTGGAGTCTGCATGTCCTCCCCACGGTTGGGTGTTCGAAAGACATGTGTTGAAGGTTGAACGTTGAACTGGCATCTCGACGTTCGTGAAAATCTACTGCCAATCATTAGTGGACTGGAGTTCTGCTGTGGCGACCTCTAACCGGGAAAAGCCGAAAGACAACAACATGCTAAGATGTCAATGAATGCAAATTAGATAAGCAAGAGACAGTAAATTACATTCTAAACCACTGTCAGTTATTAAATAGTTCTGAATGCTTGCAGTATACCAAAAGGATAGTTCATATACTACCCTATAGAATGACACTTCTGATAAAAAATTTAGGATTGTGTTTCTCTGTTATTGACTCTTATTAATGATAACAAAACTCAACATCAAAGAACAATTAATTATGAAAAGTTTGAATCTTAAAAGGGAAGATTTTTTAGACGTTTGTTCAGTCACTATTAGGCATAACATTTAAGGAAAAAACAGGACTGATTCTAACAGTAGTACTAGATTAAAGAGTTGCAAATATATAAGGATAAATACAAATGTTATACTATATGATACTCTACACTAGGGGCCAGATTCAATAAAGCCTACACTAAGTGTACCCCAGTGTACATGACTTGTATTCAATAAAATTCTTATCACATTTGTTGTGCTTTCTAGTCACTCAGAAAGGTTACACTAAGTATACATGTAGTCCACACTTTGTGGTAATCTTTATGAATTCTTGTCAATATTTAAAGCTGCAAGCATATCAGTAGGAAAACGAAAATTAGAAGGAAGAAGGTATGCATTATGTCTGCGATGCCTGTTCACTTAGTGTAAGCTTTACTGAATCCAGCCCGAGGATTATAACTAAAATATAAAACCTAGGAATACAGTAATAGTACAAGACATAGCATACAGACAGAAATAGAAAGAGATCAGAATAGGAAAACGTACATAGTTAAAGAATATAAATATAACTACAAGGGGTGGGTGGTTGGCATAGTGGTTAATGTGCTCACCTTATAGCACTAGGTGCTAGGTTCATTTCTCAAATGGGATAATTGGCTAGGCTTGGAATGAGTCAGCCTGGTGCTAAGTTATGAACTTAATGATCCTTTGAACAACTTTACACATAATAAATAAAACAGAATATAAAAACATCTGACCTACAAATTAATAAATATGAAAATAACTGACTTCCTCTCTATAGTAGATCAGGGAGATAACTGATGTACAGGGAAAGATGACTGTAGAGATATTCACTTTAATAAAGATTCTGAACACCTGCTTAACTTTTCTGAGAATAATTGACTGACAGGATTTTTCAAGATGATGCATACTAAAAATAGGACAGACATTAATATGAATCAGAAGCATGAGCTAAGCATTGTAGGTCTAAAGGAGAGTTTGAGAGGTAGTTTATTCATCTTTTTCAACAAACTAGAAATGCGTTATTCCATAGTAGAATGTTTTAGGGTTATTTCATTAGGTAATTTTTAATTTGTTAATAAACAACAAACCACTACCTGCAACAGACGCAAGTCACTTTAACAGACAGATGTTAAGTGCTTTCAACCAAAAAGGTCTTCATGAGAACAAAGTATCAGCACAATAAAACCAATTTAAATACTTTCAATTAAAATCACATGACATGACAGATCCAATCAAGAAAAAATACTTGGCTTAAAACAAACTCACTCAAAGTATGCAGCGTTTGTTGGATAATTCTATGTTTTAAGAAAATGTTAATAAATGTGTAATTTACAAAGCATACAGACATGTAGATTCTTGGTTTTACAGTTGTTTGGTTGAAGGGAGGATTTCAAACAACATGTATGAATACCTCCACACTTCTAAACTGAAAATAGGTAAATTTTTTTTTGGAGTGTGCATAATCCACAAAGATGAGTTGAACCTACAATACAGACCTATAGTTTCTGTTGCAGCCTCCAAGTTAGAAGCCATTTCTAAATTCGTGGACAGAGGGTTGTTTTTGTTGGTAAAAGTATGCCATATTTTGTTAGTGAACCTTTCGATTTTTTGCAAAAAATTAAGACAATACGAGTTGAAACAGAGGATTTACTGGTTGCAGTTGACGTAAATTCATTATACACTGTTATTCCACATGAATTAGGAATGGAATGGGTGGCTTTCATTTTAAAAGAAACTAAGCAATACACCTTGGGTGAAACTCAGTTCCTTGTACAGTGTATAGATAAGTGTTAAAATACTGTTTTTTTTTCTTTTGAAGGAAAATATTACCATCAAAAAATGGGAGTGGTGATGAAACCATATATGGCTCTCAGTTATGCCAACTTAGTGGTGGCATACTGGGATTTCTACATTTTGCCTACTCTGCCAGAATACGAGTCAGTGAAATTACTGTAGGTTTGATCATTTGTTTTTGTTTGGAAGGGTGGTACGACTGAACTGAACAAGTTTTTTCAGGACATGATTGAAAGTATTAGTTTTTGAAATTTTCTATTAACACTAGTAAGGTGGGCACTCAATTTTTAGATGTGAAAGTATATAAAAAGCAGAAAACTTGTTTATTTGAAATACAACATTATAACAGGCCAACTGGTCAGACTGATGCATCTCACTACTGATGTTGAGTTGTTGGATAGGTTTTCTAAAGCACTCCAGGACAGATTTGTTTTTAGAGGGCATCCCAGCGATGTAGTAAAGAGGTGTTTTATTCATCTGCAAGTACTCACAACATAAAAAGTTGGTCTCTCTCCATGCCTCTGACTTTTATACTTGATAGTGGTGCTATTAAGCAGATAAGTAACTAGAGAATTTTGTCAGCTAATGAGAAGGTAAAAAAGCTGATGGAGACAATCCTTTATTTATAAACAAAAAGCACACAATATCAAGTCATAAATGGAAGTGACACAAATTACAGTAGTGACCAGAAAATGTATGGGTTGTGCCAGCTGCAGATACATTTCTGATAGTCCATATTTCACATATTACGGGGTGGATAGAACCTATAGTGTACCTGGGTTTTTTACTTGTGCTTCCAAATATGTAGTTTATATGGCTGAGTGCAGTTCATGCTAATCATATTAGATTCTATAGCCTATTACATGAAAGGTGAAGTCATAATGTCTGGTGATTTTAACTGTATTTTATCAAAGATGCCATTGCAAATCGGAAGCTGAGAATCATATATTCAGCTAAACACTTAAATTTTGTAAATCTAATGAATTTAAAGGCTACATAAGAGCCAAGGAAAACAAACTCACTTTAATTTACCCATTATTCATAAAGACATGGAACACAAACAAATATTGATCCAGTCCGTCATCACATATCAGAAGTTTCAATAGTTTCACATCCATTATTGGACCATAATGCTATAAACTTTACCATTATTTTTAAAAACTGACAATTTAAATCATCACAGGAGATTACCAGTGTACACTATTAAAACACAAGGATTGGTATGTTAAAGAGATTAAAAATTTCCTAGAAATAAACATGAACTGATATATATATATATATATATATATATATATATATATATATGAATTCCATTGGAAACTCCTGAAGCAATCATTCTATCATCAATTAATGATTCATCACATTCATTTGACTGCAAATTCAATTAAAATGAAACTTTCTAAAGCCATGCTAATTAACTTGTTTATCTTAACAGTTCCTAAATATAGCTATCCTATATAGGCATATTATATAAAATATATCTGTATGAGAGCATAATGCATATTAAATTCATAAAGGAGAATATATATAAATGTATAAATAAATACATGAGTTATAAATGCTTCTGTATATACATCCCTGTCAACATATTATACCTCATTATATCAAATGAAATGTATACAGCTATATTCCTAACCGAAACCATAACTATATGATATATAAACAAAGCATACTTAAACATAATATAACGGCATAGTCAAACATAAATATGTGCATATATATATTCAAGTAAACAACCTTATGGAATCTATCATTGTACATATGTCAGTTTAATACATTCATAACTATAACTAAAATACATATGTAGAAATATAAAATATATAAAAATAGCGATCTTTGCTCTGAGAGTGTTGATGGAGAAGTACAGAGAATGTCGGAAGGAGTTGCATTGTGTTTTTGTAGACTTAGAGAAAGCATATGACAGGGTGCCTGGAGAGGAGTTGTGGTATTGTATGAGGAAGTCAGGAGTGTCAGAAAAGTATGTAAGAGTGGTACAGGATATGTACGAGGGTAGTGTGACAGTGGTGAGGTCTGCAGTGGAAGTGACAGATGCATTTAAGGTGGAGGTGGGGTTACATCAAGGATCAGCTCTGAGCCCTTTCTTATTTGCAATGGTGATGGACAGGTTGACAGACGAGATCAGACAGGAGTCCCCGTGGACTATGATGCTTGCAGATGACATTGTGATCTGTAGTGAGAGTAGGGAACAGGTGGAGGAGACCCTGGAGAGATGGAGATATGCTCTAGAGAGAAGAGGAATGAAGGTCAGCAGGACTAAGACAGAATATATGTGTGTGAATGAGAGGGAGGATAGAGGAATGGTGAGGATGCAAGGAGTAGAGGTGGCGAAGGTGGAGGATGTTTAAATACTTGGGGTCAATAGTTCAGAGTAACGGTGAGTGTGGAAGAGAGGTGAAGAAGAGAGTACAGGCAGGATGGAGTGGGTGGAGAAAGGTGTCAGGAGTGATTTGTGACAGACGAGTACCTGTAAGAGTGAAAGGGAAGGTTTACAAGAGGGTAGTGAGACCAGCTATGTTATATGGGTTGGAGACAGTGGCATTGACAAAAAGGCAGGAGTCTGAGCTGGATGTGGCAGAATTAAAGATGTTAAGATTTGCACTGGGTGTGACGAGGGTGGACAGGATTAGGAATAAGTATATTAGAGGGTCAGCCCAGGTTGGAAGGTTTGGAGACAAAGCCAGAGAGGCACGATTACGTTGGTTTGTTCATGTGCTGAAGAGGGATGCTGAGTATATTGGGAAAAAGATGCTAAGGATGAAGCTACCAGGTAACAGGAAAAGAGGAAGGCCTAAGATAAGGTTTATGGATGTGGTGAGAGAGGACATGCAGGTGGTTGGTGTGACAGAGCAAGATGCAGAGGACAGGAAGAAATGGAAACAGGTGATCTGCTGTGGCGACCCCTAACAAGAACAGCCGAAAGAAGATGATGATGATAAAAATAACATATATAGATATAGACCCGGATACATATTTGTGTGTCAGCACTCTGACTGGTGCTGAAAGTGAATTTGCCTAGGTAGTTGATCATGCCAAGAAAACATTGTAGGGCTTGAACATTGTCTGGTGCTGGCATCTCAAGAACAACTGTTTGTTTTGATGGGTTTGGTCGTAGGCCTGTACTAGTAAATAAATGACCAACATAAGTAACCTCTTGTACTTTAACTTGCATTTCTAGATTCATTGCACATGCCCTTTCTAGAAGTTTTCTCAGGTTTCTGTCATGTCTGGCTTCATCACGACCCCCTACCAATATGTCGTCTACTATAACAGCACAGGCATACCCAGAAAAAAATTTGCTCCATTGCACGCTGAAAGACTTCACTTGCAGAATTTATCCGAAATGGCATTCTCAAAAATCTGTACTTGCCAAACGTAGTGAGCAATGATGATTTCTTGTCAAGCTGAATTTGACAAAATGAAAAAATAGTGGCATTTGGCATTAAGGCTGCGGCTTCTTCGATGGTGCACACTGGATGATGAGGTCATTTTACTTTGTTTGTGACTTTCGGCTTTTCCCGGTTAGGGGTCGCCACAGCGGAACTCCAGTCTGCTAGATTGGCAGTAGAGTTTTACGTGTTGGCTTGCTGGGCCTAACGCGCAACCTTCAATGAAGGAATGCCCGTTCACGCATGTCACCACACAGAAGACGCTCTAGCTGGGAATCGAATGGGCAATGTCTAACTGTGAGGCGACAATGCTTTGTTCAAATCTCGTGAGTCAATACATATTCTGATGTCATCTGAGCTTTTCTTATGGGCTACTACCATGGAAGATACCCACTCACTTGGAGTTTCAACTGGATAAAATCACACCTTGTTGGACCATTTTTATCCAACTCTGTTTGACTCTGTCCTGCATACCTATTGGAACTTTACGTGCTGGCCTGATAACTGGACTGACCTCTGAGTCTAACTTCATGGAGTACACAGCTGGAAGTTTTTCTAGTTTGTCTTTAAACAGATCAGCATAGGAAGAAAAAATGTACTGGGCAAAATTAGAGCACTGGTCTTTTAAGCTAACACGATGGACTTCCTTATTAAATGAAAGCAGTCAAACTGACTCTGGGCACCAACAATGACTAGATGTGCCTCGACTACATAAAACAACAAGTTGTACCTTATTCCAGCAGAGTATCACGAAAGCACTACTGAGCCTTCGGTTTGAATTTCTTCACTTCCATAAGCAACAAGCTTCGCACACTTTGCTAAATCAAGCCTTTCACCTCTATATACCTGGCAAATGTTTCTGCTGACATAACATTGCACTTGGAGCCTGTATCAACTTTGATCTCTACGGGTTTGCCATTTATTCAAACAGTACAAATAACTTCATTTTTTGCCCTTAAATCTACTGCATTGACTGTTTCATGAAGCACTGACACATCAACAACATAAAGAGTAAAACTGCCATCGTCTAACTCAGCTGTCCCCAACCACCATGCCGCAGACCAGTACCGGGCCGTGGAGCACTTGGAACTGGGCCCATCAGATAAATAAATGCCTGTTTGAGTGTGTATGTGTGTGTGTGTGTGTGTGTGTGTGTGTGTGTGTGTGTGTGTGTGTGTCAGTGAATGCGTGCATGAAAGCAAAAGAGTTTGTGCGAGTATGAGAGATCGGAAGAGTGAAAATGATGTGTGAATGAATGAAGTTGCTGTGTGTAGGAGATCAGAAGAGTGACAGTGATATGTGAATGAATGAAGAAGGGGTCTATATAATTTCATTGAAAACTCATTTCATTGAAGCTTAATTCATTGACACATATTCACTGAAAGCTCACTTCACTGAAAACCCATTTCACTGAAACTCATTTCGTTGAAAGGTATATATGGCCTTTCCCCACTTTTGTGCGATCCTGGAGTTAGTATATAAAGTAAGGGGGGGTGGGGGGCTTCGCCTCCCCCCCCCCCCACATAAATTGGTTATATGTTGTCTTCTGGAAGAATTTTTTCATTACACTTGTAAGTATCCATCTATATGCTTTAAAATATTTACAATATGTGGGGGGCGTAGCCCCCCACACCCCCCCTTACTTTATATACTAACTCCAGGATCGCACAAAAGTGGGGAAAGGCCATATATAACCAAGGAAAATTGCCAAAACAACCACAAGGGAAGCTCACAACACAATAGGAAACTCCAAACTAGATACAGTTAATTCTCGCAACACAGTAAGAAACTCCGAATTAAATTCAGTAGATTCAGTTTTTAGGTAATAAGTTTAGTCATTATAAACGTATTACCTAAAAACTGAATCTACTGAATTTAATTCGGAGTTTCTTACTGTGTTGCGAGAATTAACTGTATCTAGTTTGGAGTTTCCTATTGTGTTGCAAGCTTCCCGTGTGGTTGTTTTGGCAATTTTCCTTGGTTATCAGTGCTTTTTATTGCCTTCATCTCCGTTAAAGGCCATATATACCTTTCAACTAAATGAGTTTCAGTGAAATGGGTTTTCAGTGAAGTGAGCTTTCAGTGTATTGGGTTTTCAGTGAAGTGAGCTTTCAATGAATATGTGTCAATGAATTAAGATTCAATGAAATGAGTTTTCAATGAAATTATATAGACCCTGAAGAAGAGGCTGTGCGCGTGTATGAGATCGGAAGAGTGACAACGATGTGTGAATGAATGAAGAAGTTGCTGAATGTATGAGATCGGAAGAGTGAGAGCGATGTGTGAATGAATGCAGGTATGAATGAGGAAGTGGCTGTGTGTGTGTATGTGTGAGATCGGGAGAGTGAGAGCGATGTGTGAATGAATGCAGGTATGAATGAGGAAGTGACTGTGTGTGTGTGTGTGTGTGTGTGTGTGTTGAATGTGTGTGTGTGTGTGCACGTGTGTGTGTGTGTCTGTGTGTGCGCACAAGATCGGGAGAGTTGGAGAAATGTGTGAATGAATGCAGGTATGAATGAGGATGTGACTGTGTGTTTCATCGAGAGAGAGAGTAAGAGTGATGCGAGTGAATGCAGGTATGAATGAGGGAGTGACTGTGTGAGTGAGATCGGAAAAGAGTGAGAGCAATGTGTGTGAGTGAAAGTACAGTTTTGTACCTACCATAAATGTAGATGTTCGAAGATCCACATTGCTGCAGTCCTTACACTTGGGTAGTCCGCTGTCCACGGTCGGCCCGAATATCAAAGTATAAGGCTGACGTCGGTCAGGGCGCATTTAACTGACGTCAGGACGTCAGGGTACAAATGCGCATGACCGGCGTCATATCCTCAGTCTTTTCTTGCCCCAGATGTCAGAAGACCTTAAAAAGAAAGGTCAAAACCAAAAGACAGCAAACAAATAACCAACCACCCGTGCACTAACTATATGTACAATATATACAATACACACAATATGTACAACCCAACCCACACAACCACCTCCAAGTACAGAGGGGAAGGAGGGAGGTAAATTGGACTGCAGCAATGTGGATCTTGAACATCTACATTTATGGTAGGTACAAAACTGTACTATGTTCTTCATCTCACATTGCTGCAGTCCTTACACTTGGGTAGAATCCCAAAGCAGAGATAAGGGAGGATGGCTAACTATAAGGAAGCAGGAGCTGCCAAAATGCCCTGCAAAACCGCAGTGGCAAAACCAGCCCTGGACTTAGAGTAAAGTGGCAGGTGATAATGCCTAGAGAAGGTATGCACAGAACTCCAAGTAGCTGCCTCCAAAATATCCTTGGTTGCCACTCCCCTCAAAAAAGCTGTGGAAGTGGCAGTAGCCCTAGTGGAATGAGGCCTAATCCCAGCTGGAACCTCCTTGCCATGATGGGAATAACAGAAAGCAATGCAAAACCCAATCCACTTAGAAATAGTTTGTTTTGACACAGGCTTGCCCTGAGAACTCAAAGCAAAAGAAACAAACAACTGCCGAGACTGCCTGAACCCTTTAGTTCTGTCCAAATAATAACGCAACTGCCTGTGTACATCCAAAGTGTGCAAAATCTTTCCCCCCTTATTTTGGGGATTAGCATAAAAAGTAGGCAAATGAATAGTCTGGTTTAAAGCCACACTAGAAACCACCTTAGGCATAAAGGAAGGATTAGTACGTAATGATACCCTATCCTTATGGAAAATCAAGAAAGGCTCAACTGCCATAAGGGCCTGCAATTCAGAAACCCTTCTTGCAGAGGTAATGGCCAACAAAAAAGCAGTCTTCCATGATAAATATTTCAACTCAGCAGTAGCTGCAGGCTCAAAAGGTTGTAGAGTGAGTTTCTCCAACACAAAATTGAGATCCCAAGCAGGAGTAGGAGCTCTTCGTGGGGGTCTTATATTCTTTGCCCCTCTAAGAAATTGCTTGAACAAAGGATGAGAAAACAATGGCGGGTCGCAATCATAGTGAGCTGAAATTGCTGCAGCATGAACTTTAATAGAAGAGAAGGACAAACCTTTGTCCAGTAACTCAGTAAGATACTGAAGAGCCACACTTACATTAGGCTCAGAAACATCAAAATCCTTTGCTGCACTCCAAAATAAAAATCTCTTCCATTTATCTGCGTACACTTTCCTTGTACTAGGCCTTCTAGCTTCCAAAATCACATTCAAAACTTGTTGTGGAAGTTGAGACCCTCTATGGTTCAAAACAGAATATGCCAGGCTGTTAGGTGAAGAGAGTGAAGTTTGACATTGAGCAAATAGCTGTCCTCCTGTGACAACAGGTGTGGAATCGAAGGCAAAGGCCATGGAGGCTTCCGTACTAGACTTCTCAGTAATGGGTACCAGTGCTGTCGAGGCCAATCTGGAGCTATTAAAATCATCCTTGGCTTGTCCTGTCTGACCTTCAGAAGTACCTTTGGGAGGAGAGGCAGAGGTGGAAAGGCATACACATGAAGATTGCTCCAATTGAAAGAAAGAGCATCCACTTTCCAAGCTGTGGGATGAAACCTTTTTGTGCAAAACTTTGGCAGCTGATGGTTTAGTGGAGAAGCGAACAGATCTATGTCTGGAGTTCCCCATGACACTGTCAATTTCTGAAATACATGAGGATCCAATTTCCACTCGTGGGGATCCATAATTCGGCTGCTCAACACATCTGCTAAGGAGTTCTGTGCTCCTGGCAGAAACTTTGCCTGAAGATTGAGCTGTAAACTGAGAGCAGTCTCCCACAAAATCATTGTTTGCCTGCAGAGAGGATAAGAATGCGTTCCCCCTTGCTTGTTGATGTACCACATGACAGTAGTGTTGTCTGTTAGAATCAACACCTGTCCTGGAAGAAGGAATTCCTTGAAAGCTATTAATGCAAACTGGACTGCTAACATCTCCTTCATGTTGATATGTAGATGTTGTAGTCTGACAGGCCACTTGTTTTGTATCCATTTTCCATTCAGATGAGCTCCCCAAGCTTTGTCTGAGGCATCTGTCGTTAAAATCTGACTTGCCTCTGGCCGGGTCACAGAGAGTCCCTTGTTTAGGTGACATTCCTGAGCCCACCACAAAAATTCCTTCTGAATGCAAGGTATTATTTGAATGACAGTGTCCAGATCCTGGCAGTGCTGTGTCCATACATTTTGAGATACCATTGTAGCTTCCTCATATGCAGTTTGGCATTGGGAAGCACCAGAATACAAGATGCCATGAACCCTAAGGCTTGAAGGACTGTCCTTGCAGTCAGCCCGGACTGATGAGATAGTTGATGGAAGTAAAGGGATAGACTCTTTTGTTTGTCCGGGGTTAAAAAGGCCATCTGGGCTGCTGTATTCAGTCTCACACCCAGAAAGCACATGTCTTGAGAGGGTACTAGACTGGACTTTATTTCATTCACAGAATACCCTAGGCATCTTAGCACTGCTATCACATATTCCAAATGACGAAGAAGCTCTTCCCTTCCTTGAGCCAGAATTAGGCAGTCGTCCAAATAAGGATAGATCTGTATTCCTTTTAGTCTGAAGAAAGCTATCACTGGAGCCAGAACTTTCGTGAACACTCTGGGCGCAGTATATAAGCCAAAGGGCAATGCAGAGAACTGATAGTGAGAAGTCCCAGCTCGAAAACGCAGATACTTTCTGCAACTGAGTCTGATAGGAACATGAAGGTAAGCCTCCTTGAGATCCAAAGTTACCATCGAATGATCTTTGCCCAGCAGAGGTAAAAAGCTGCTGCAACGTCAACATTTTGAACTTGGAAATGTCCAGATAAGTGTTGAGGATAGATAAATCCAAAATTGGTCTCCACGTGTTCCCCTTCTTTGGTACTAGGAACAGGCGAGAATAAAATCCTAGGCCCACTTCTGGCAGAGGGACCGGCTGTATGGCCCCTAGTTGGAGCAACAGAGAAACCTGTTTGTGAGCCTCTATTCTTTGTTGAGGAGGAACGTCTGGCATGCCTTTGAAAGGAGGCAAGGTATGGAAATAAAACCTGTAGCCGTGGTGTATGATATCCAATACCCATCTGTCCTGGGTAATTAAACTCCAATTCTCTTTGAAGAGTGCCAACCTTCCTCCCAAAGGTGCTGCCAGGCGAGCAGGCTCTGGCAGCTGAAAAGGTAGGTCATTGGGTCTGTTTACGAAAGGACTGACCCCTGCCCTCACCCGAAGCCTGTGCAGGAGAACTCCCTGGTCTAGGCCTGAAAGAGCCCTGAGCTCTGCCCTTACCACGTCTAGATCTACCCCTAGACTGGGAATCATAAGAAGGATACGTCCACCCCTTAGTAGGCCAATTTCTACTAAACTTTGGAGGCTGGACTTGCAAAAAATCTTTAACAGTCTGCATAGACTTAGCCTTGTCTTCCATTTTCTTTAAGACTGTCTCAACAGGAGGCCCAAACAACACGTCAGATTGTAAAGGAGCATCTAAAATCCTTGTTTTAACATGTTCAAACAAATTCTGATCCCTCAGCCAGGCGTGCCTGCGAAGAACAGTCCCAGTGGCAGCCACCCTAGACGAGGCCTGTACAGCATCAAAACCACATTGCAAAGAATGCTTACCCACCTGTTCAGAAACATGGACTAAATCTTGCAACTCTTTACAATCAATACCAACTGCCAGAGCATCAACCTTAGACTTAAATTGTGAAAGGAGATAGTTTTGGTATTTCAACATGTGAAACTGGCAATTCAGAGCCCTTATAGCAAGAGTGGAAGAAGTATAAACTTTCTTTCCCCATCTATCCAAGGCCCTAGCCTCCTTATCTGTAGGAACCGGATTCTTAACAACAGAAGCCTTAACACCTTTAGGCCCCTGGCTAACAGTTTCTGGGTCTGCCCTAGGACTCTTAAAAGATACTTGTGAACGTCAGGCACCCTGTAATACCTATCCGGCTTAACAGGAGCAGGAGGCAAAGAATCAGGATTAAGAGAAGCCTCTGTAAAAACATCTTCCACTACATCCAAAACAGGAGGTATAGCCAAAGGCCTATGCTGGGGTAAAAACAGAAATTCCCTAAGCTTTTTCCTGGAATCAGAGAAGTCCTGACCTTCCCACTTAAAATGCTCCCTCATGGAATGAAGAGTTTCTCAAAAAGAAAAATCCTCAGGAGGAGTAGCAGAAGGAGTAGAATCATCCACATCAGAATCAGAATAAGGAGAGTACTCCTGCAAGTCTTCAGCCAAGACTCTGAAACATCTGAAGCTTGCTCAAAACCCCCCAGCTCAGGCTCCACCCTAGGTCTCTTAGCAGGAGGGGGCATAGAACCCCTAATCAAAGTAATCAAATCTTCTGCCATTTTAAGCATATGCTTCTTGGGCATAGTACCTGAAGAGCTAGGGGTAACACCAACTGAAGCTAAACCTGGCCTGCCCCTGGGAGAAGCCTTAGTAACAGAAGGAGAGGGCCTAGCCACCTTAGGAAGGGAGGGGAGTATAGTAACCTGAGAAGCCCCCTCAGCCTGACTTGCCTCCTGAGAGGCCACATCTTGCAACAATAAAGTCTCACTCTGGGAACACAAAGAAATCTCCGGTGGAGCCACCGGCTCCACCGACACCTCTAAAGAACCGGCTTCCGGTACAGACGGTTTTTCTGGCCTAGGCTTAACTGTCTTGTCCTTGCGCTTCTTCGAGGAAGCGGGCGTCGGAGCATCCGACGGCATTTTATAATTGCACCGCTTCCCAAAGACTAACCTTGCACAATCCAACCTTCTCTTTATAGTGCGTTTATTAAATCTAGCACAAGAGCGACAGCCAACAACGTCGTGCTCAGGCCCTAAGCAAGGAATACACAAAGTATGATAATCTCTATGCGGTATCTGTTTCCCACAAGAAACGCAATTATTAACCTTTTCTGACATCCGGTAAATGACTGAGGCAAGAAAAAACAAAAATATTCCCCAACGGGGTACTTAGCCAACTTTGAACTCGGTCTGAAACTTCTAAATCGAAAAATTTCAGAATGCCAACCGGCACTTGCAATGCTGCTTCTGCATCGGACCATGCGGCAAAAAAGACTGAGGATATGACGCCGGTCATGCGCATTTGTACCCAGACGTCCTGCCGTCAGTTAAATGCGCCCTGACCGACGTCAGCCTTATACTTTGATATTCGGGCCGACCGTGGACAGCGGACTACCCAAGTGTAAGGACTGCAGCAATGTGAGATGAAGAACATCGTGCATGAGTGCAAGAGAGACTGTGTGTGTATGTATGATTACACTTTTACCCATATCAAATGCATCCTTAAATTTCATCTAACCTTCTCATGCAAGCAATACTGTTAACCCTACATTCTACTTTGCATTAACCATAGTTCTTAGTAGCTTAACTTAAAAAAGAAAATTACTGCACTACAGATAAAATGAACTGACCCCAAGTGTCATTTCTGCTAATCACCCATCATACCAAAAACTCAACCTACTACTCATTAAAAAAAAACGGTAACTGCCTCATACTCCTGCAACATCACCACAGTAAAAGTATTGCCATCTTCAAGTTAGCCTGGATCACAGGCTACAATCACATCATAAATACCCATTTTCCTCATACTTCCCCCTTTTACATAACAAAACTCCCCTATAATATTTCCAGTAAGTAACATGACTACAATACATATTTAATGTCAGTCATTGCCGACTATCTTCCAAGAAATACATTAACCACCAAAACCAGACTCAGATTTTAATAGAAAAGTACATCTTCACTGTTTATACAATTACACTCCATCAGCAGTTTACCTGTTATTAGGTGGTGATACTGAACCCAATCCAGCACCTACTTCCAATACTCCCCATAATAAAAGATGCCAAACAACTAACTTCCCTGCCCGCGCACACAGACACACACACACAGACAAACACCTCTCAACCTCTTACTTAGATCAAGAAATATGGACAAAGCCAAAAATAATGGGGGAACAAAGGCCCAAAATAGGGACCCTTTTAAGTACTGCTCTTACAAACTTCGAAAGTTGATAGAAATACAGGTTTTGCATTAGCATGAATTTTCTGAAGGGTATGAAGTATGAAACTCAACAGTCTATCATAATCTTCTGACTTCAACCTCAATGATCTGCCAGTGATTTGCCAGAAAACAACAATTTTATGAGAAAAAGACCAGAAATATGAGGCAAAAATATGGACATTCTTTAAAAAGGTATGCTGGACAGCGCGAAATAATAGGGACAGATTTTAAACATTACTCTATAAACATAAAATCAGTAAGGTTGCCATTAGGTTTACTTACCTCTCAACCATAGTAGATCAATGTTATGCTGTTAAGCAGGATGTACACTTTTTGTTTTGGTAATTATTGCCAACTGTCTTTTTATTGTACTTTGGGGCTTTTCTCCCCGGGTCTGGCTTCCTCCTTAAACAAATGTCAAATTAATAAATAAATATCTCATTTATTATGCGCACCGCCAGATGGCCGGTCCATGGAAAACTGTCTTACATTGATACCGGTCCTTGGTGCAAAAAAGGTTGGAGACCACTGGTCTAACTGATTAACTCGTTTCTTAAAATGTTCCCTTTTAATAAAAGAATGTGGGCCTTTTGATTTACAAAATCTTTTGAAATTATTCCATTTATTGCATTTGTGGCATTGTTTACCAAAAGCTAAATTTTTTCCCGTTTAGATTCGTGGTTTCCACTACAATTACAACAACTGGCAATGAAACTGGGTTGGGGCCTATGCTTTGAGTTTGCTGACTCACTCTTGTGCTTCACTGAGACTGTGAGAACTCTGGAATTTGCTAGAAAACTCTGGGATTTACCAGTGAGTGCTGCGGGGGTTACAGCTGCTGCCATGTGCTTGGGACTGTTTCTTTAAATAACGTGCTGCATACTATCAACATGAACTTTATCACTGTGCCTTCTTGAGCTATTCTCATTTGTAAGCATATTTATGTGCTTTTCTGTGAGCTCGTATATCTGACAAATCTCAATGGCCTTATTCAAAAGTTAAATCACTGTCACGAAGCAAAATCTTTCTCACAGCATCATTTTTATACCACACACACAAGTCTGTCCTTTATAAACTCATTCCTTAAATCACCAAATTTGCACGTTTTAGCCTTATTTCTCAAGTCAGTTAAATATGCTGCAAATGTTTCACCAGGTTTTTGATCCCTTGTGTAAAATAAGTGCCTTTCCATTGTAACATTTGTTTGGAGATAACACATTTCTTCAAATTTACATTTTAAGCACCCAGGTTCCTCCCTTGACTCAGCCTGTACAACAACATGATGGTTTTCCCAGTCTCCTGTATAGACAGCAGGTGCATACACAAATGAGCGTTCCCTTTCTATAGCTGCTGACCCAGCTAAATTAAGCAGAATAAATGCCTTTATACAGTCATCTTTATCAGAAAATACAGCCTGTATGAAAATGTCATACTCTTGCTCACACACTCTCCAGTTCTCAGCAATACTGCTGTCAAACACAAGTGCACTGGGTTTTCGAAATCCGTCTGCCAAGCCCACAAAGTATACACAAACACACTGAAAATATGGCTCTTGTAATTATGTATGAACAAACAGTTTTGTGAACTTGTAACATTCAAATGCACAATAAAATCTTCGAAATACTGTACTTCATGAAATATGCTCTGTAATACCTGCATTCTGCAAAATATACCTTGTAATGTCTGTACTTTGTGAAACAGCTTTACTGTAACACTGCACAAACATGCAAAAACTTTACACACTTGTGATAACTCTGATATCTTTGCTTAATACAAAAATGCAGTTGTTTCCCCTTTATTTATTTGTTTTATGCAATTGGGACTTTGTTTCAACTATTTTCCGAGTAATTTGAATATTTTTATCAATATTGTACATATCTGTTTATGCGAATATCATTTAGAACATTCTGTATGCCCCGTTTCATATTAAGTGAAAAGAAATAGCGCTGAGAAAGTTTTAATACCTGAATTTCATTTCTGACTTGTTCTGCGAAGTTTGCACATTTTGGGGATGATCAGCTCATCTATATTCCTCCAGTTCTAAGCAAGTGTCTCTAGTCGTTTTACCCAAGACGCTTCTAACTTCATGCTCTTTGGATATGGCGGTTTTGACTCCTTGTCGTTTAGACATTCCGCTTCTGACACCATGTCGCTCAGTTATCTCTAACACATATAACAAGAAGGCTGGGGTTTTCATTTAGATGCTTTAATGCATAGAAACACATCAGGATGGATAGCAGCATCATTAAATGCGAACAAACTAGTTATCCGACAGACCTTGTACACATACATGCTTACATCTCAACTGCTAACTACCGAATGGCACTCTAGTTTGCACGTGCTCAGTATTTATACACTTGTGCAAGCCCTTGTATAGCTTCTTAAAGGTATATACACACATACTGATCTACACATTCCTTAAAAATTAATAAGGAAGACTTCTCTGAAGAATACAAGAAAATATTAAAATCTACAGATAAAACCACATCTTCATTATACTGGAAAATTTTCACTTGGAAATTCTTACAGAGAGCTTTTGTCATTTCTAAAAAATCAAAGAGAATTAAATGCTGGAGATGTGATTTTGAAATAATAGCCAATTGGGCACATATGGTATATGAGTGTGAAGTCACCTCTCCTTTTTGGAAAGAAAATAATAAATTAATTAAAGTACTTTAGTTTTATTTAAAGGTCTGATCCTTGAGACAATCCCAAAAACCCACATTCCTCTTCATTGGTCTATTCTTGCTATAGCAAGAAAAGTAATTACTGAAAACTGGAAAAGTAAAGCTACCCCCTCTAGTGTTAAATTTATTAGTATGGTAAAATTGTTTGCAGTAGTGAATTGCATACCATAAAGATGACAAATTCTAATATTACAAATACATATAAATCTTGGCTTAAACAAAGACTTGCTTGAAAAATATTAATTGTTTTTGATATGTATAACTAATGTATTGATCAGCTGTGGATGTAAATAGTTATTTGTTTGTTTTATAATTGATCTATTCTTTTAAAATCAAATAAAAAAAAAAAAGAAAATGCACCAACACTGATACCGAAGTCGTCTTTTGTGAAGAGAATGATAAACCAGATGGCTCTCTTGAAACAGAAATCGTCTCCTATGAGAAGTACAATTTCAAGCACTGCTTGCAGCTTTTTAATTCAGCCTTCCTAAATTCTAATCAAACCCTTGTAAGTACTGCGTGCATTACCCAAACAATAATGGCATTGAGTGTGCCTGTCTGTGGGAAAAAGCATACTCCCACTGACACACCTATGGAAGGTACAGTTGTGTAAATAAACTTACCATAATAGATGTTCAGATAATCACTACTGCAGCAGCTTAAGCTATATGGGTTATATCCTGCACAGGATATAACAGACTGCCAGCTTCCAAAGCTTCAAGGCACTTACCATGCTTGAGCTGAGCTGACTAAAAGTCACATTTGGGTATCACGAGCTTCACATTTTTCAAGCCGGGGGGCGGAGCCAAGATCACCAACTGATAGCAGTTTTTCAGAGCTCCATGAAACAAAAAATAACTTATTTTATTTTAGCAAAAATACTAAGAATTGATAGATAAAAGTATAAACTATATTATTAGTAACTTTGGTGAACTTAGGAAAGTTTTTTCCTGTCAAATTATAAAGGAGAATATATCATTTGTAGAGATGAGCACTTCGAAGACTTCTCATTCTGACATGGCTTTAAAAAAAGAAATGCAGCTTGTGACATTTGCTCTACAAGAACTCTCACCAAAATGGATGATTTTAAGGAGAATGATCTTGATGGAAGACTGAAGGAAGAAGAAAGCCAGAAAGATTTCCTCATCAAAGAAAACACTTGGATTCTCAATAAAATGGATGACCTGGAAAACACGGAGAGAAAGTCAAATATAACGATTTTTGGCATCAGAGAGAGTTAAAGATATCATTTCTTTCCTGAATACCTGGATTCCAGAGATTTTAGATTTAAAGGGGGGTCTGTCCTTTGGTATTGAAAGGGCTCATAGAGCTTTGGGAAAGCCAGTGTCAACATCCTCCTCTACTCCTCCCAGATCATTAGTCATAAAGTTTCTATCTTATTTGGACAATGAGTTGGTCCTAATATCTGCCTGGAGGAAAGGTCCATTAAAATTTAATCAAAACCCAATTAGGTTTGATAATGATTACTCTACCAGGGTTTTGGAACAGAGGAAAAAAGCTTGGCCATTAATAAAACTGTTAAAGCAGAATAACATCAAAACTCAGCTCGTTTTTCCTGCCAGATTAAAAATCCTATATCAGAATGAAATGAGATCATTTAATGTCCTAGAGGAAGCCACTGCATTTATTAAAAACAATAACATTATTTCCTTACCTGAAGATATGAAATGGGCATCTGCATCTCTGAAGAGAGTTACTGATAAATCTTCTTGGACTGATGTTAAAAAGAAAAAACAAAAAACTGAGTCAAAGATTGCTGTTCCCACTAAATCTCTCAAAGCATCTACTGCAAATGAGCTTTAATTTGTTTTATAGTTGCTAAATTTTCAAGTAAGGCATGTCATGTCAATATTTTTGTTGTTTTTCTTTCTTTCTCTTTTTGCTTTTTTCATTTTTATACTTTTGTTGTTCATATACAAATTAAATAACTGTTTATGCTTTTTAGTACATTAGTATAATATTACTGGTTTATTGAGTGATATAATTGAACAGTAAGCTATCTTTGCTTTTATGACCTTAAGATGACATGCTTTATTTCAAATAATATATAGCCCTTTGCCCTGCTAAATGCTCTTCAGAGTTATTACACAGGCATAGTCACTGCTTAGATTAATTTATCAAAACTGTTTTGGATACATGGGATAACAGGGCATATCTATGGTTTAGTATGTATCAACTAGTTTCTTTAATATTTATAACTTCTGATCGTTGCAGAATAAATATTGGCACATGTGTGAACAAAAAGCTGTTTGCCAGCTTTTAACATAAATCGGGTCTCTCTGACAGTTATATGCTTATATGTTTTATGGCACAAGGTTTTTAAATGATTACAAGTTATGTTTCCTGTAGAGTTTAATGTTAAAGTACCATGTTTCTCTCTCATTGGCAACGGACTTGCTCTATTCAACTTGAATTTGGCAGACACCATGTTTCCTGTATTTTTAGCAGTATGTATCTCTTGTATATCTACTTAGCAGCTGTGGTTTATTGCTAGATGTCCGTAGCTATCCGAGAGTCTCTGTGATACAGATTGTTTGTGCTTGGTGTTCCTGGTAAGTGCTTGCTTCAGAAAATGACTGTTCTGCCTATTAATTAGAAGATTTAGCTGGGATCTGAAAGTTTTTATGTACTGGGAGAGGTGGTTTTTTTTTTGAATGCTTTTAAATGACTGTGTTTGGTTATATCGAGTTTAGTTTTGGGAAAGGCTGTATGAAACTGTTTTTGTGTGTGTGTTGTATGGTTTGTGATGTCCGGAGGTGATTTTTTGTGTACTAAATGTTATTTTACTGTTTAGAAGTATCTGACAGTTAAAACTTTGCATATGTTACTATAAATAAGCAGACTTTGTGATACAGTTAAAGTGAGGTCAGGAAACTGTACTGTGTAGCGTGGTGGGCGGGAAAATGTCAGTATGAAATTTAAGACGTGAAAGCTTTCTCACTTAGCTCATGACATCATGCATTCTATGCATGCAGATCAGATTACATTACATCTAATGTGTATATGCAAGCCTAATTGTGAATGTCAAGTCTCTGATTGGTTATTATACCATGACCCCCCCAAAACGTGCACGCTGATTGGCCAGCGTGCCCGTTGTAAATCGAGTTATACTAATGGAAAAAGGTCCGGTCGCCCGGACTTTTTTCCATTAGTATAACTCGTTTTTTTAAAACACTGTCTCTCTATGTTAAATGGGTTTAACATAGCGAGACAGCTTTAAAATAAGCAACGGAGATCTCCGTTGCTTATTTTAAAGCTGTCTCGCTATGTTAAACCCATTTAACATAGCGAGACAGTGTTTTAAAGCAACGGAGAAAACAAGATCTCTGTTGCTTTTTTTTAGTGTCTCGCTATGTTAAATGAGTTTAACATAGCGAGACAGTTTTAAAATAAGCAACGGAGATGTCCGTTGCTTATTTTAAAACTGTCTCGCTATGTTAAACTCATTTAACATAGCGAGACACTAAAAAAAAAGCAACGGAGATCTTGCTTTCTCCGTTGCTTTTGCCCACAGCTCTGATGTACTGCGCAGTACATCAGAACTGCCGCGGATGCCAGACATCTTCGGAAGGGCAGTAAACAGGCATTATACTATGCCATTATTTAAGAAAAGTAATAGTTTCTTTTCTTAAATAATGTCATGGTATAATAGCAATAACCCACTTCTGGGTGTGGGTAATGCTAGATTTACCCACGGTTGGCTTTGTTTGGTCCTCGGCTCTCGGGACCAAACCACGCCAACCGTGGGTAAATTTAGCATTACCCACACCCAGGCGTGGGTTATTGCTATAATATAGCATAGTAGGCGTCTTTTACAAGAATTATGAGCTACACTGTCTGCAAACATATTCATGGTTCCCTTTTATAATAGTGACTATATTTAGTTCTTCAAATATATAGGGAAATGTTATTTTTTCTTGTAAACAGTTAATTATAGCCACTATTTCTAGTGAATATACTGGGAGTTTTTTATAAATAGATCTTTATAAATAACTTTCCTATGTAGTTAGCAAGTGTTTAGTATAGGCTTATACATTTACAGGAAATGCTTTTGACTAATGGTAATAACTGCAAGGATACCTTTTTCATGCCAGCTGGGAGACAGAGGTTAACCTCTTCGAGGACATTGTTTGGAAAATAAAGAAATACACATCCACACACTGGCAAAAAAAAAAAATTAGAACCAAAAATAAGTGGGATGGTGTGAGGGAGTGGCTAATGCAGCAGTGATCATTCCAGCATCTATTATTACGTTAACCTGACTTACACAAATGTATTATGTTCATCATTATGATCACTGCTGCAGAGGCTGAAATTACATGGAACTGGGAGGAAGGAGGTTCCAGAAGCCCCTGGTGAATGGTCCTAGCAAAGCCTGCCCTACACCTACAGAAGGAGTCTAGCTTATAAGCCCTCTGTAAAAGTGTGCACAGATGACAAAGTTGTTCCCTCTAGAATATTTCTAGAATTCAACCTTTTCCAAAAAGCCACAGATGGAGCTAAGACTCTGGTAGAGTGAGCCTTGACCATGCCTGTAACAGTTTTGATGAAGTGCGAACAACAGAAGACAATAGCCTATGAAAGACACTTGGAAACAGACAGTTTTGACACAGGTTGTCCCTTCTTACCTTCACAAAAAATTAACAACTCATAGAAGTTCTGAAATATTTTGTTGAATGTGGACATTCAAGGTATGAGAATTAGCCTTTCTCCTTCATTTTTAGGTTTTGGAAAGACTGGCTTAATGTAAACATGTACACCACTTTAGGCATATTGGAAGGGTTAGTTTTTAATGAAACCCTATCTCTGTGGAAAATGAGATAAGCTTGACCAACCATAACAGCCTGTAAATCAGATACTCTTCTGAAGTCAAAGCAATGAGTAAGACTGTTTTCCAAGTTAAGAACTTCAAGTCAGCATGACAAGCTGGTTCAAATGGAGCAAGTGCTAGCTTCTTTCACTCAGAATTCAGATCCCAAGGAGAAAGAGCTACTGTTATTTTTAGGTTGTCTTATGTCAAACCCCTTTCAAAAACATTTTGATGTTCGACTGCAT
The DNA here is from genome assembly GCF_019279795.1 of Protopterus annectens. Lineage (NCBI taxonomy): Eukaryota > Metazoa > Chordata > Ceratodontiformes > Protopteridae > Protopterus > Protopterus annectens. The sequence continues at coordinate 918,736,993 of NC_056727.1, read as the reverse complement.
TGAAAGAAGGGGGATCCATGGGCAGACATGCTGAAATGGCCAACAAATAAACCTTGATAGAGGAATAACAGGCCACAGGACAGTAACTCATACAAATACTGTAAAAGCAGAGAAACACTAGCCCTGAATGGGTGGTGGTGGTGATGTTGGCACCAACTAGAAAACCTTACCTATTTGTTAATATACAGTTTTACAGTACAGTAAACTCTCAGTTAACCAACACCCATGGGGACTGGTAGATGCCGGAAAACTGCAGTTTCTGGTTGCTTGAGAGTTACTGTTAAAAACAGACCTGGCTAATACTGTACACCATACTACTTGGTTTGACTTTGTTCTCAGGTTAGGGAGAGAGGGAATTTATTTCAATCTTCCTTTTTACAACTCAAACTCTACAAACGTAAGGTATGTTTCTGGGGGGGGGGGGGACAGAAAGTGCAACACATGAAAATTGTACTGTATTTCTTCAATTTTTTTTTTTTTTTTACTGACTGCTTGAGAGTGCTGGTTGCTTGAGGTCTGGTTAACTGAGAGTTTATTGTAGCATGGTTTCTTACCTCCATTAATACCAGCTGTACGTCCACAGAAAATAGGTGCATAAAATGTATTAAAACCTCATCATCCAGGAACAACAGTTGTATAGGGTCTACATACATTAAACACATCTGAATTCATGTCAGTAAATCCAGTCTCTGAGAAAAGCGTATGCTAATTGCCCTCGCTAATTTCAAAAAGGAGAACCATTATTGCCTAGGCCAGAAGGGAGTCACTACAATGATCTTTGGAGAGTCCGTCTGAATCTTCAGAAGTACCCTGGAAATTAGTGGAAAGGCATCCAGGGACATTCCTGTCCAAGGTAAAGAAAAAGCATCTATCTTCTAAGCTGTCTTATATGACATCCTGGAGCAGAATTTTGCCAGTGACTGCTTAGACAGGAGGCAAAAAGATCTCTCGAGGTGATCCCCACGGATGGATCAAATCTTGGAAGACCACCTATTTCAGTTTCCATTCATGATGGCTGGCTCAGCTCATTTGCCATAGAGTTTTGCTCTGATGGGATGTAAGACGACTAAAGAGTCAGATTGTGCTGCAAGGCTATATCCAGTCCTAACATGGTTATGCTGCTTAGAGGGTAAGATCTGGTTCCTCCTTGTTATTTATGTACAACATCACTGTAGTGCTGTCTGTAAACATTTGAAGAGCTCACAGATGATTCACAGAGTTGAAAGCATCTATAACAGCAAGCATCGCTTTTATGTTTATGTTATTACAGTCTATCTTCTTTGTTCGTAAGACCCTACACTTTTATTCCCACTGATACTGCTCCCCAAGTACAGTCTGTGGAGCCTGCTGTGACTGATTTTCCTGGAGAAGGAAGGGACAATGAGAAAAAGCGATTTTGAAAATGTTGATGTCGCTGGCACATGATTTCCCTTTTTACAAAATCCTAGACAGGAATTTGAAAAGTCAGTGGGTGTTAACACTGGAACCATAGAGATTTTACATAAATCTTCCCCCTGTGGTGCCCTGCAAGACATATCATGAAAATCATGGGTGCCATGAAACCCAGAACCCTGAGGTATTCCCTCACTGAGGCTGAAGTCTGAGTGGAAGACCCAAAAAGAGTTTAAATATAGCTTTATGTTTTCCCTGTGGAAGAAACGCTTTTTGTTTTAAGGTATCCAGCAAGCACCCTAGAAAAACAAATATGAGATAAAAGAGCCAGAAAAGACTTCTGAATGTTCTCTGGAAGCCCAACCTGTGAGTCAGATCTTTTATTCAAGAAAGCAAATGTTGATATTTTGAAAAAGAAGACAATCAAGTTGTCTAAATATGGAAAAACATGAATACCCTGCAGTCCACAGTGGGCTATCACAGGACCTAGACATTTTGTGAACATTCTTGGAGCAGTGGATAGCCCAAAGGGTAAGACAGAGAACTGATGTGTGACTTGGGGACAAAAAATCTTAAATGCCTGAAATCTGGATGAATAGGAATATGATGCTGTCCATCTTTGAAATCTAAGATCACTAAGAAACTCTGATGAGGAAGAAGGGTAACAGGTTGTCAAGTGAAAGCATTTTGGATTTGAGCAATTTCACAAACCAGTTCAAAAAAAAAAAAAAGCAAAGATTGGTCTCCAACAAACCCTATCACCCAAAGTGTCAAATGAAGGGTGGACAAGTAGGGTGAATGACAGCCTCCTTGCCGTGTATGAGAAAATCCGGTGAGGTAACTTCTGATGATTATCCGTCACCACGTGAAAGGGAAGATGGAAACAGTGCTGTCTGGGCCAAAAGGGAGTCACCAGCAAGCTTCTGAGAGAGTCCTTACTGATCTTGTGCAGAACCCTGAGAAATAGAGGAAGAGGATGGTAAACATATAGCAACATTCCCTTCCAAGAAAAGGACATGTCACAGGACCTGGGACTCTAGAAAAGAAGCGAGGAAGAGGTCTGTTTAGAGGGGAGGCAAAATAATCCACTTGAAGAATACCCCACCAATGTACTATGTCCAGAAACACCTCTCTGTGGAGCAATCATTTGTGAGGTTGTGCCCTGGACCTGCTCAGGGAGTTTGCCACAATACTGTGTTCTTAAAGGATGCAGTCTGCCTGATGGGTTACCTGATGGTGGATAGCCAAGTCCATGGCCTGAAGGGCTAGTCTGCAAAGAAGACTAGACCTTGTGCCCCTGTTTGTTGATATAACTCATAGGTTCATAGGTAGGTACTAGGCTATTGGCCCTAGGGCCTATATAAGCCTAGCCAAACGGTACCCTGGCTTTTGCCACCCAAGAAAATTATTTTCCTGTGCCCCTGTCAAGCAGAGCCACAGAAGTGATCCCCGAGGTGAATTTCCTATCTCCCATCCAATCATCAAGATTTTTCTTGAAGAGTGCAAATGAGGAGCTTTGTTTGAAATAGATAGGTAGTTTGTTCCAGAGTATGGGAAGTCTCTGAGACTGGAATCTATCCCTCCAGCATGTTCTGTTTATTGTGGTGACAATGTTTAGGTCCCTAGAGCGTGTAGCTCGAAGGGATTGGAATTTCTTTATGTGGAGCATGTCCAACAGCTCTGTCAACAGTTTGACATAGCTTTGCATGTTAGGCAGAGATCCCCTCCGAGTAGGCGATATGCGACAGAGTAAAGCTGGAGCTTTTTGAGACGATATGCATAGGGCATCTGTTTGAGGCTGGTAATCCTCTTTGTGAGGTATTTCTGTGGCCTTTCCAGTTGTTGTAGATGTCTTGTGAGGTACATACCAAAAGGGGCGTTGTACTCTATAATGGGTCTAATGAGTGATGACTAGAGGGGAACAATGACCTCTTTTTTCCTGGATGAGAAACGTTTTGTGATGAGGTGTGCCATGTAGAAGGATTTCCTGACTACTGTGGCGATGTGATTATCAAAGGAGAGACTACTCTCCACCTGTGTCCCAAAGTCTCATCACACTTTCGGTGATAAGTAGACTATCGCCTATGTGGTAGTTCATGGGTACAAAGTTTTTACCAAAAGGGATGACAATGCACTTTTTAGCATTGAGCTTGAGGCCATGGCTTTGACACCAGGCATTTGTCTCAGTGAGGCGCTTTTGTAGGATGTCCACATCGTTAGGAGATTTGATTATGGCTCCTAGTTTGCAGTCATCTGTGAACTTTGTTAGCCAAAGACCTTCTGTGTTAGCCTGTACTTCAGAGAAGTAGATAACAAACGGAAGAGGACACAGGACTGAACCCTGTGGTACGCCACTTGTCACTGGTCTGAAGCTGGATTTAGAGTCTGCTACTTTCACAGTGAGGGTTTGGTCAGTGAGCCAGTTGGCAACCCATCTTGTGACATAGGGATTTATACCTAATTTAGTGAGTTTGTCTATAATTCCAGAGTGGGGGGTGGTGTTGAAAGCCTTGGTGAGATCTAGATAGGCTGTGAGAACCACCTTACCCTCATCTACAGCTTTGGTGACCGCTTCAAAGAAGTCTATCAGGTTTAGGAGACATGATCTGCCTTTTACAAACCCGAACTGGGTAGGGTCCAGAGTTTGGAGAATACCAATATCATTGTTTATAAGTTCCATGATGATACGCTCCACAGCCTTGCAGACCAGGCTTGTCTGGCTAATGGGGCGGTAGTTCCCGAGGTCCGTGGTGGCTTCCCCTTTGTGGAGTGGGATAACTGTTGCTGTGCGCCATTCAGTGGGCACAAAGCCTGAGGTGAGGCTATGATTGAACATGCTACTTAGGTGGGGTGCCAGTTCGTTCTGTAGTTCATGTAGAACGCACCCTGGGATGTTGTCAGGTCCCATAGATGCTGTGCTCTTGGCTTTGGAGAGTGTGTTTTTTACCTATGCAGCCGTGATTACAGGTACTTTGCATTCTTCCGGTATAGAGATGGGCCCTTTAGGGGATGAGAGGTTAGCAATGAACCTATCTGCCAGAATTTTGGCAATATCAGTTGGTTCTGTATATTTAGTAGTTGGTTCTGTACATTTAGTGCCATTGTGCTAAAACTCAGAGCAGATCAGAGTGTTGCCATTGAGATTCTTGACATAGCTATAGAATGCTTTGTGGTTGTCTTTAGAATCAGTGGCAATTTTGTTTTCGTAACTAGCTTTGGAGGATATTATGAGGGATCTCAGCTTCTTACTGAGGTTGACCATGAAGTTCCTCCAATCATGGGATTTTACTCTTTTTTGCAACACTTTCTTTCTTCTGTTGTAGAGTTTGTTTATAGCAGGGGACCACCAGATTGGCTTCCTTTTTTTGGAGGATAGCCTCTTGGTTCTGTTAGGGATTGCACAATCCATGCACTCGTGTAAGTGCTTATAAAGTGCAACTGTATAGGATTCAGCAGTCGTACCCCTATTGTCCGTCAGCATGGGTGTCGTGAAGTTTGCCACTTCTGTCTTAAGAAGCGTGAAGTTGGCTTTGGAGAAATGTTTTACTGTGGTTTCCCTAATGGGAGGTGGAGCTGGGATGTGCATGTCTAAGGTGATTTGCTTGTGGTCGGATCTGACCAATGAGGAATTGACCTCTGGTGTGGAACACATTGCCCATGTTGGTAATGACCAGGTCTAGGATATTGCTGCCCCTGGTGGGGGTGTGGATAAGTTGATCCAAGGCATTGGAATTTATGAATTCCAGAAAACGTTGAGCACAAGAGTTGGTACAGGAGTAGTTTTCCCAGTTAATGGTGGGGTAGTTGAAATCGCCCATTATTAGGGTATTAGGTTGTACCCTAATACTTTCCAGTGCATCAAGAAATGAGGAGTGGGAATCCTGGGGCATGGTGGGGTGTTGTCTCTAAAGACCTCTAAAGGGCCATGAGACCAAACAGAATGGAAGGCAAGAATGAGTGCCATCATTTATTTATGTTGATGTGGTCGGACCTCTAATGAAGAGACCATAGACCCTGAACCTTCAGAATGTTGGAAGAGGCTATCCACCCCATATTGGAAGCATATGTGAACAGCTATTGAGTACTGGTAAGAAGTTGGAAAAGGCAGGGCTGGATTGATGGAGATCTGCTGAACCAAACAGCATTACTTAAGTTTGAGACAAGGAAGTAAGGGAACTGGAAAACTCCATGGGGTGGCAATCCTCCAACCAAACAGTCTTTAGGTACCACTGAAACTTCCTCATATGAAGCCTGACAAAGGGAAGCATGGGAATGGTAGATGCCATGAACTCCAAGGCTCTGAGAAATCTCCTTACAGGAATGAAAGAAAAGGGAAATAGAGATTGGAAGTAGGTTATCAGAGACAGAATCTTGGGAAAAGAAAGAGAAGCCAACGTTGGAATAGTTTGGATTCTGCAACCCAGAAAAATGTGGTCTTGAAGAGAAGCCAGAACCGATGTCTTAAGATTGATGGTGAATCCCAGACTGCGCAGAAGAAGCATGGTAAAGTTCTGATCCTAGAGAAGCCTGGATGGAGACGAAGCCTGAAGAAGCAGGTCATCCAGCCATGTGAGTATCTTGATTCCCTGAAGCCTGCAAAAGGCTATGACATGGGGCAAGACATTTGGTGAATACCCTTGACGTCACAGAAAGTCCAAAGGGCAAAGCAGAGAACTGAAAATGAGTGGAAGAAATGGAGAACTTTAAAAACTTCCTGAACAGAGGCTGAATGAGTATGAATATAAGCATCCTTCAGGTCTAGTGAGAGATGAAATGGAGTCTGGAGGAAAAGCGTCTGGAAAGAAGGAAACTATGACCTCTCTTTTCTGGGAACCAGAAATACTCTACAGTAAAACCCTGTTCCACTTTAGGATTTTGGAATTGGTTGGATGATGCCCTGATCCAATGCATCCTGCAGAACCATAGAAAAATGAGTAAGTTGGTCTGGAAAAGGTTGTGGAAGACCTGAGAAGGGGGGGGGGGGTTCCATACTATAAACTATATGTGAAGGATAATGGACAGAACCCAAGGGTATGAAGTAATATGTTGCCAGACAAGGACAGAGAGGGAAAGCCTAGGAAATGGAGCAACATGGCCGAGGGGAAGGGAAGAAGATATGCCAGATGGAGTCAGACTTGCCCAAAAAAAAGGGGGCTTTTGAACTTCAGACGTCTGGGTGGGCTTATCAGAGAACATGCACTTAGAGACTCTTTTTCCCTTTAGAAGGTTGACAATGTTGCCTATGAACAAAGGCAGACTTCAGAAGGAAAGGTTCTCTGAAATTTGGGTATGGCGGAAACAAAAATGCGTTTAAAATCCTGTAAAACTTTACCTTTGTCTTGCAGAGTCTTGAAAAAGTCATCATTAGCAGCATTACTAAAGAGATTCTATTGGTCAAAGAAGCAAGGCCTGGAGCCAAAGCCAAGAGTACCTCCTCATAATTGAATCTGAAGCAGCAGCTATAGAAAGATGCATTAGTTGCATTGTAACTACATTTGATAGAGTGATGGGTAACTTGTGAAGTAGAACTTAAGAGAGGGCGGAAGTCTTACTTTCAGAGTCAGGAAGGACTGACAACCTTCCCCCTCCATCCAAGTTGATACAGAAGGGTCAAAACATACCTAGTTACATGGGTTTGATAATTTATGGCCCTGAAGACCAGAGTAAAAGTAATACATACCTTTTCCCTCAGACTCTTCATAACCAAACTGCCTTTATCTAAAGGGAAAAGTTTGGAAGATTGCAAAAGCTTGGATGGCATGTCAGCAAAAACAGACCACAGCAGGGTCTGAAGAAGGATAACTGTAAAAGTACTTAAAGGCCTCAAGCATCTTATAAAAATGATCTGGCTTCTTAGCAACCAGAGGTTGGGAATCAGGAGCCAAAGAGGCAGTTGCAAATGCACATAAAGAAAATTAACCCAGATAGGGACTTATTTGTAAATGGCACTGTAGAAATCAGCTCAGCGTAGGCCACTCAGACTGACGTTCAACTGTGGCTTTTGTCGGGCAGCAAAGAAGTTCTGAGTATGCAGAGTGCATAAGTCATCTTTACACCCTACGCTTGTACAGGGAGTATACACCTGATGTATGATACGAGGAGGATGTAAAGCCTTATGTATGCTAGCCGGATGTTAAGCTACATGTTACGAATACAACATTAATAAGGAAGGACATATAGCAGATAAATGAACTTTAAATGAAGAACAGCCTAAATCAAACATTTGCAATAAATACTCTAAAATGGATGGAACCGGAGCAGTGGAAGGATCACTGCCCTTAGCTATGGCTCTGGTGGAAAAATAAGTCTACTTTGGCCTCTGATCACAGAATAGGCCGTGGACCACTCCTACCAGGGTAAGAAGGGTTCCTAGCCATCACTGAAAGTGGTAAAACATGAGATTAAACATATATAATGAAAGTCTGGGTCAAGCTAACTAGATGGCTATGACAGACGTCTCCTGATTGGATTTGGAAGGAAAATCCTGTCCAGAAGAGGATACTAATGAACAAGTGCAACTCTGGGATGACCTCCTTAGGAGAGGATAAGGGAACAGAAGTTGCTGTAATTCATAATGCTTGGGAATGCAAAGAGGTCATAGTAAGCTTTGATTACCACCAGAACAAGTTCTTGACAAAGGTCAAGTTTAGGGATCACTTGAGAAGCATCCTCAAACAGTGGGCTGAGCTTGTCCACAGAAGTGTTGTCTCTTCCCACGGCATGCTTAAAGAAACAGCAATTAGCAGGAAAAAAAATTCTCTTATGGCTACCTGTCACGGGGACTGGAATGGGATCCTCCCAGTTCTCGAGGTAGCCAAAGCCACAAAGTCAGTATGGATTGAAAAAAACACTTGGGGGAAAGAGTCTTAAAAAGTCTGCAAGGTGAGTACAACTACCCTCATTTCTAGAGCAATGAACTCTAGTGAGGCCTCAAGTCTGACCATGTCCCTTGGGCTAACTTGTATCTGAAAAAGCCCCTCTCGCCCTATAGCAGAGGCATCTGTAGTGACAGCCACAGATGGGATGGAGGTATGGCAGGATCTGCACACAGACAGAGAAGACGTATGGATCCACAACCTGCCATGATCATTGCACCTCTGGGAAATTCTAACTAGAAACTTCAGGGGGTCTAAAAAAGTACAGTTTTGTACCTACCATAAATGTAGATGTCCGAGAGGTATGCATCTGCAGTCCTAACAAATGGGTTGTCCTGGCCTCAGGCAGCCCTTCGGTCGGCCGGATTCCAAAGTCTGAGTCTGGCCTCGGCTGATGTTGCACTTCTCCCAACGTCATAGCTGCAGTTCAGCGGGTATAAAGGCATCAGCCGACGCCATTTTCCTCAGTGTTTCTTGCCCCAGATGCCAGGTGCCCTCTAGGAAGGCTAAATTTGGATAAATGCAAATGTTTCCAAACAATAGAGAGCAAATAGAAATAAACATGTATATACATATATACAAACAAATACACCATAATAGATTCCCCCAGCTAGCTACAAGATGGGCAAATACCCTAGGAGTACCACAGAGGGGAAGGAGGGTGGGTAATCCTGACTGCAGATGCATACCTCTCGGACATCTACATTTATGGTAGGTACAAAACTGTACTATGTCCTTCAAGGATGCATCTGCAGTCCTAACAAATGGGTAGAATACCATAGCCAAACTGGGGGAGGAGGCACTAAGGAGGCACTAAGAGTTTATGGTGTAGTTAAGATCCCTTGCAAAACAGCAGTGGCAAAACCTGATCGGGATCTGGAGTATAAAGGTAGATTATAATGCTTGGCAAATGTATGCACGGAGCTCCAAGTAGCAGCCTCTAAAATGTCTTTGGTAGCCACTACTCGTAAGAAAGCTGTAGTAGTGGCTATAGCCCTTGTGGAGTGAGGTCTGATGTTTTCTGGAGTTGCCTTTCCATGAAAAGAGTAACAAAATCTAATGCAATTTCCTATACATTTTGAGGTTGTTTGTTTTGAAATTGCTTTTCCTTCCATTCCTGTTGCATATGCTACCAGAAGCTGGTCAGTTTTTCTATTGTTCTTGGTTCTGTCCAGGTAGTAGCGCAGTTGTCTGTGTACATCCAAGGTATGCAGCAATCTTTCCCCCCTGTTCTGCGGGTTGGGGAAGAATGTTGGTAGGTGTATTGCCTGGTTTAATGATACCCTGGAAACCACCTTTGGCATAAAGGTAGGATTAGTTCTCATGGACACTCTATCCTGATGGAAGATAAGGAAGGGCTGTACTGCCATTAGTGCCTGTAATTCAGAAACCCTTCTAGCTGAAGTGATTGCAAGCAGGAATGCAGTTTTCCAAGATAAGTACTGTAATTCTGCTGTTGTTGCTGGTTCAAAAGGGGGAAGTCAACTTTTCTAACACAAAGTTCAAGTCCCATGTAGGCAATGGTGGTTTCCTTGGTGGCTTTACATTTTTAATTCCTCTGAGAAACTGCCTGAGTAGAGGTTGAGAAAAGACTGGAGGATCCATGTTGTATTCTGCTGAAATTGCTGATGCTTGAATCTTAATGGAGGAGTAAGACAGACCATTGTGGAAAAGCTCTGCTAAGTATTCCAGGATGTTAGCTATGTTTGCCAATGATGCATCTACTCCTTTTGTTGCACTCCAAATGAGATATCTTTTCCATTTTGCTGAATAAGTTTTCCTCGTTGAGGGTCTGCGAGCCTCCAAGATAATGTCTTTAACCCTTTGAGATAATTCTGGGTTATTTCCCCTTATGTAATGTTCCAAGCAGCTAGCTGCAGTGTTTTCAAGTTTGGATGCAGGATTTTGAAGTTGTTCTGTGTTAGCAGTAGAGATAGTAGGGGTAGAGGCCATGCGTGTTCCCGGGACATACTCCTCAGTAGCGGGTACCAATGTTGCCTCGGCCAATCTGGAGCTATCAAGATGATCCTCGGGTGATCTTCTTTGATCTTCAGTAGCACTTTGTGCATCAAAGGAAGAGGTGGGAATGCATATGCTGTCAGGTTTTCCCAAATGAAGGATAGGGAGTCCACCTTCCAAGCAAGTGGGTGGTATGTCCTTGTGCAGAATTTTTTCAATTGGTGGTTGTGTGGGGATGCGAACAGATCTATGTCTGGCAGTCCCCATTTCCTTGTGATGGTTTTGAATATGTCTGGATGCAGCATCCATTCGTGGGCATCCGTGGTGGTTCTGCTTAAGATGTCTGCTAGTATATTTTCTTTTCCTGGCACAAATATGGCTTGGAGCTGAATGTTGAGGCTCAGGGCCACATTCCAGAGGTCCATTGCCATCCGGCAAAGAGGATATGAATGTGTGCCTCCCTGTTTGTTGATATACCACATAACTGTGGTGTTGTCCGTCCTTATCAGCAAATGACCCTGTTGAAGAAATGGTCTGAATGTCTGAATTGCCTGTTTTACTGCCAGCATCTCTTTTTGTTTTATGTGTAGGTTCATCTGGTCTTGAGTCCATAAGCCTTGTATGTACTTGTTCACCATGTGTGCCCCCCAACCGAGGTCTGAGGCGTCTGTGGTGATAGTCTGGCTTGGATGAGGCCTGTGGAAGGGCAGTCCTTTGTTCAATTGACAGGCCTGGGCCCACCACTGGAATTCTTGGTTCATAGGTTCATACTAGGCTATCTGCCCTAGGGCATTTATAAGCCTAGCCAGAGTGTGTGTGGCTTTCACCACCCCTTAGGATGAGAATACTATACCCATTAGTTTGCTGTGCCTCTGTCCAGCAGTGATACAGAGATGATTCCCGGGTAAACCTACGATCTCCCATCCACTCGTCAAGATTTCTCTTGAACAGAGTCAGTGAGGGGCTCTGCCTCACATGGACTGGGATTCTGTTCCATAGTGTAGGGAGTCTCTGGGTGATGAATCTGTCCCTCCAGCACGTCCTGTTTATATCCGTGTTGAGGTTTAAGTCTCTTGCTCTCGTGGCTCTGGTGGATTTGGATTTTTTGAGGTGGAGCATGTCCATTAAGGCATGGAATCATTGGAATTTGGGTTTCTAGGCTGTGCTTGTGCTGAGACCATAAATTCCTCAGGTACCATTGCAACTTCCTCATATGTAGTCTGGCATGTGGAATTAATATTATGCAGGTTGCCATGTAACCCAGGGCTTGCAGGATTTTCCTTGCTGTAAGCTGGTTCTGCGTTGTTAAAGCCATGAAATAGAGTGGTAGCTGCTTCTGCTTTTCTGCTGTGAGGAATGCCATCTGGTTTGATGTGTCCAGTTCTGCACCCAGGAAGGTTATCCTTTGGGATGGTATCAGCCTTGACTTTTTTGTGTTGACTGTGTATCCCAGGGCTTGCAGCAGGTGAATAACCATTTTCAAATCTTTTGTTAATTTGTCTTTGCTGTCCGCTTGCAACAGGCAGTCGTCCAGGTATGGATAAATTTGAATTCCCTGAAGCCTGCAATGAGCAATTACTGATGCCAGGCATTTCGTGAATACTCTGGGTGCAGTAGATAAGCCAAAAGGCAATGCTGAGAATTGATAATGCTCTGATCCTGCAAGAAATCTGAGGTATCTTCTGCAATTTGGTTGTATGGGGACGTGCAGGTGTGCCTCCTTGAGATCCAGAGTCACCAGCCAAGACTCCTTGCCCAGCGTGGGAAGAAGTTGCTGTAGGGTCAGCATTTTGTATTTTGGAACAATGAGATATGTGTTTAGAGCGGACAGGTCGAGAATAGGTCTCCATTGGTTTTCCTTTCTTGGTACTAGGAAAAGCCTTGAATAAAATCCTTGTCCTTGTTCCACAGCCGGTACCTCTTCTATAGCTCTCATCCTTAGTAAGTGGTCTATTTGTTGTAGAGCGTTTGTCCTTTGGTTTGGAGGTAGGTTTGGCATTCCTCTCTTCCTTGGAAGAGTATGGAAGTGAAACCTGTAGCCTTTGTCTATTGTCTGTAAAATCCATTTGTCTCCTGTAATGTAATGCCAATTTACTGAAAATAAGGCTAGCTTTCCGCCTAAGGGTGCTGCCAGTTGTTCCCTGGTAGGCGGTTTCAGAGCCAAGTCACTGTGATTGTCCTGTGGAAGTGGTAGTGGCTGGATCTGTGGCAGTAGTTCTCTGGCTGTTAGGCTGCCACTGACGTCCCCTGTAGGCACCTCTGGATTGTCCTCTGCCTCTAGGGCGTCTATTTCTGCCTCTCTGTGCTCTGGTGGTGTCTGGAAAGGACCAATTCTTGGAAGGCCAGTTCCTACTAAACCTCGGAGGCTGGAACTGTAAGAAATCCTTGACTGTCTGGACAAATTTAGCTTTTTCTTCCACCTTCTTCAACACTTGCTGTGCAGGGGAACCAAACAAACTGTGCTTTTCCATGGGAGCATCTAGTAGCTTTGACTTTACATGGTCTGGTAAGGATTGCTCTTTTAACCATGCATGCCTTCTGATCACTGTACCAGTCATAGCTGATCTAAAGGAAGCCTCCAGTGCATCATAGCCGCATTTTAAGGAATGATTACTGACCTGCTGAGTGTTATGCACCAAATCCTGAAGGGACTTACGGTCTAAAGGTTCAGGCGAGGACAGTTTTTAGTGAGCTGATCTAACAGAAATTCCTGATACTGAATCATGTGGAATTGACAGTTTAAGGCCCTAGCCGAAAGAGTAGCAGAAGTATAAACTTTTTTACCCCATCTCTCCAATGCCCTAGATTCTCTTTCAGAGGGGAGGGGGTTTTTGGCAGCGGCAGCTGCTACAGCTTTGGGGCCCTGTGAAATAGTTTCAGGATCTGCAATAGGAGCCTTATACAAATGATAATGTGTGTCCGGAACCCTGTAGTATCTGTCGGGCTTAGCAGGAGCCGGAGGCAGTGAGTCAGGGGCAGTACAAGCATCAATAAATGCATCATCCACAACTGTAAGTACTGGAGGAATAGCTAAAGGCCTATGCTGTGGTAACTGCAAGAAGGTCCTAAGCCTTTTCCTAGAGTCTGAAAAATCCTGGCCCTGCCATTGAAATTGTTCCCTCATAGCATGCAAGGTTTCCCCAAAAGAAAATTCCTCAGGAGGAGAGGCAGAAGGTATGGAATCCTCTGCATCAGAGTCCTCATATGGAGAATAAGGGCCCTCTGGCGGATTAGTATTTTCTGAATCATCAGAGGAATAATCTGAAGAAACTGGCTCAGGGGGCTCTGCTCTAAGCCTCTTCTCTGGAGGTGGGTGAGAGGCCCTGTCAGGGTGAGACTGGGTTCCCCTGATCAAAGAAATGAGATCCTCTGCTAGACTAAGCATTTGAGTACTAGAGCTAGGCCTGTGAGAGGGGGCTTTAGCAGGCACGGCCTTAGAAGATTTGGCTGCTTTGGCCCTGGCAAAGGCCTTAATTGACATGGATGCAGGGGGCCTAGCAGCTCCACGTGCAGGAGTAGATACATCTAAGGGGATAGTATCTGATAAATCCTGAGTGACTGTAAGAGCAGGTGGATTTTCCGTAGCAGATTCAGCCATGCTAGAAGAGGCCTCGGTAGAAGGAGGCATGCTTTCGGCTGAAGGAAGAACCGCGGACTCGGCTTCAGCCGAAACCGAGACACTCGCGGTTGGCTTATCCGCGGTTTCGGCCGAAACCGCGGACCATGAGTGTCGGTCCTTTTCCTTACGCTTTTTAGCTAAATGTGGAGTCGGAGTCTCCGACGGCATGATATAAGCAAAAGTGGAGCCGAAAAACTCCTCTGCAAACTCCGACCGACGTCTAAGTGTTCGTTGGTTAAAGGAAGCACAGGCTAGACAAGCTGCTACGTCGTGGTCTGGGCCTAAACAAGGTAGGCAGTAAGAGTGGAAATCTTTATGAGGTATTTGTTTCCCACAAGTTAAACAGTTATTCACTTTTTCTGACATCGGCTGAGGCAAGAAAGAGTCCCCAACGGGGTACTTAGCTTTTTAGAAGTCTTCGGTAGTAGCAATCTCTGGTTCTGACCGACCGGCACTTGCGAACAGCTTCTGCTTCGGGCGCCACGTGGCAAGAAAGACTGAGGAAAATGGCGTCGGCTGATGCCTTTATACCCACTGAACTGCAGCTATGACGTCGGGAGAAGTGCGACATCAGCCGAGGCCAGACCCAGACTTTGGAATCCGGCCGACCGAAGGGCTGCCTGAGGCCAGGACAACCCATTTGTTAGGACTGCAGATGCATCCTTGAAGGACATCTAGTTTCACTGAATTCTTAGCGGCCACTACAAAACTCTCACAAGGCAACAGGTGTTGGTCATCATGTAAATGGAGTCCATCATAAGCCACAGCCAAAAAATGCAGACAGATATCAGGATATGACAGATGATGGACTGAAGTGACAGAACCTTGTTGGCTCAAAAACCCACAGTGTCCACATTGCATCCAACAAGTATGATGGATTGTGTGCACAGGAACTTGGACTTTGAGGTGTTCAAAGTTATCAATATGGACTATAACAGTGGCATGAGATGGCCCACAGAGGTTATAACACTGCTCATCAAGGAAGCCACCAGGAGCCAGTCATCCAGGTATGGGAAAATCCTGGGTACCTTTCAACCTATGATGCACTACTATTACTGCTATCATGCATTTGGTGAACAACTTTAGCAGCAGAGGTGAAACCGATGGAAGAATCAGAAACTGAAAATTGACTGGATCATATGCAGAAACACAGGAATCTCTCAAGAGTCCTTTATAACCATGATGTGCAGGCAGGCATCTTGGAGGTCTCAATAACACATCCAGTCTCCTTAAACAGAAGGATGGATTGTACAGAGATCATGCGTAAGGACTCTTTTGAAATCAACTGGCGTAGACCATTCAAGTTAAAGATGAGCATAAGGTTTAGCAATGCCTTGGATACCAAGAAGAACCTTTTTTTTAAACAGTAAACATCTTTATTAAATTATCACATACAACATAGGTAATCATACATTTATATAAATGAAAACAAACCATACTGACAATCCTATTTGCAAGCATTTTACATCACAAACCATTCTGACATAATTTTAGGTGCAAACATTATACGTCACTTATAATCTACCCAACCACTGTCAGTCAAACATCAGATAGCTCATTCAAATTCTGCCTTCTTTTAAACCTTACCCCTCCCCCTGTATGTATTGTTCCAACTCCCATTTTTTCTTAAGTAATTTGCTCCTACCTTTTTTAAAGATCCCAATTCCAGTCGTTTTTATCTCTTGTTACTATATTCACTACTTCTAGTATAGTTGGTTTAGACTTAGATTTCTATTTTCTAGTAACTGCTTTTTTGGCAGTCACCATAATTAGACTCGGCAAGGACATGCTATGTCTAGGGAATTCAGATTCTGCATCATAGCTCAGAAAAAACATTTCCCTAATTACACCAATTTGCACACCCAGCATCTCTAACAGAGTAGCTTGCAGGGAATCTTTAAAATCTGCCAACCCATTACACTCTCAGAAAATATGTTCCCAATTACCTCACCATCACACCTCCAACATTTGCTGTCTACCTGAGGATAAATTCTCTGGAGTCTACTTGGGGTATAAAAACATCTATGTAAATGTTTCCAAGCAAAAATCCTAAATCTTCTAGATTTTGTTACATATTTGGGAGACAAACAAAATATTCCCCATTGTTTCTTTAAGAAATGCTTATCCAATCTCTCTTCCCAAGGATTTCTAACCTCCTCTGATTGATTCTTACAATTATTATGCAATACTTTATCTTCTACTAATTACTCCTTTTCTAACAGCTGCTTCTGTTCTAGATTCTACTAAAAAACTCTACCAGTGCTGGTCTGTTATTTAGGAACCCCCTATTCCTTTCTCTTTGCCGATAGAGTAGAGAGTTGATTATCCAAAACATCAATTATCCGAATGCAGCCTTCCAAAGTTTTTGGGGAGAAAAAGTCACAATGTCTGATATGTAAACATTATTCACTTGTGCATATTTTTTGAGATTGCAGCCCACTTGCAAAAATATTCTTTATTGTCCACTGGAATTGTTGAATGGCTGAAAAGTGCATTCCCTGCATGCAAAAAAAAAAAAAAAAAAAACAAGATTTCAGAAGTTTTTTATCCGGTTCAATGTATGTTCGACTATCCGAACTCCCCTAGGTCCCAATTAGTTCGGATAATCGACTCTATTGTACTCAGATATCAATCCTTGATAGGGAAACGCAATCTCAAACCTGCAGTCCAAATAAATTCTTGGCATCTTCCCATTCTATTACCTTTATCTCTCTAGTTATTTGTTCCCAATACCTTGGTTCCTTTAACAGTTTTCTCAAATAAATTCCAGCCCCATCTTGCCTATTGTCTGTATCCCTAACTGCAGTCATACCTATTGGCAGAATCTTTTCTCCATTCCTGTGCTGGCTTATCTTAGAATACTTTATGAATATAACATCTTTATGATTATTGTTATTCTCCATAAAGGTCTGTATCCAAAATCTGTCTCTCCTTGTTTCTTCAACTTTCCCTCTGTTTCATCATCATGCCTTTCCTCTTTGAATTATAGGTTTCTGCTTGTGCTATGTATAAGAGAGTCTTAACTGTATAGCTCTGAAATACGCCTTAAAATCAGGTAATCCCAATCTACCTTGTTGTACTGGAAGAATCCGCTTCTCCCACTTGACTCTTGCCATCTTCCCTCCTAGATAAAATCCTTCAGCTCTTTATAAATTGCTATCCAGAACTTCTCCTCTGGTTGATAAAAGTATGCCTGACCTGTGTACATGACTAAAAGGACTAAAAACATTTTAACTGCTTGTATCTTACTGTCTATATCCATATAACAGAGCTTCCAATTTCTTATTTTTTGTATCATCTCTTGTTTAGTCTCTTCCCACATATCCTTAGCTGCCACACTGGAATCATTTTAATCCATACTCAAATACTTCATTTTATCATGTCCCCATAAATATTGCTGAACCAATTTGTGTGTGTGAAAATTATTTGCTGCTATTGCCTTTGTTTTAGCTTCATTAATTGTGCATCCTGAAAAAGATTTCAAACTATCTCAAAATGTACCACTGTAATGCCCTTTTCTGGTTTTATCAGGTATAAAATAATATCATCTGCAAATACAGCCAGCTTTTCTTGACTACCATACCAATTATATCCTTGAATTTCTGAGTCCCTTATTTTCTTTGCCAATGGTTCCAAATATAACCCTGGTTAGTTCCTCTGCTCAAGCAGAAATTATCAGACAGGAACTAACCTGCTTTATTTTTCACCTCTGATCCCTAATATATACTCCAAATCAACTTTATAATTTTATCAGGGAATGCAAACGCTTCCACTACCCTCTTCATAAAATCCTAGCTTACTCTTTCAAATCCTTTATCTGCATCAAGACCCACCAACAATGGTATTTTCTTACATTCTGCTTCCCTCTGGATCACCAATGTTCTGTTAATGTTGTCAAATGTTTGCTTCCCCTCCACAAAACTACACTGATCCACACCTATCAATTGTGATATTACCTTTGCCATTCTTTCAGCCATTATAGACATAAATACTTCATAATCATGTTTTTGTACTGAAATGGGCCTGTATGAAGCTGGATCTGATGGATCTTTACCCTCTTTAGGTATTACACCTACCACCACTTTCTTCCAGGATGTTGGTACTTCTCCTCCTCTTAAAATACTGTTAAACAAATCCTTCCAGATCTTTATCAGCCTTCTCCCTCCAAGCTTCCAAACTTCCACAGGAATACCATTAATTCCTGGGGACGTTCCCACAGACTGGTTACACATCACCATTTTATCTCATCTCCTCCTATCCTGTTAGTAATTGAGCCTCAACTACCTCTATTCCCTGCATATTTAATCCTTTGAATAACATTTCCATTTGTACATTTTCTTGATTTCTGTGTTTCTCTGCTTTATATAGACTTTCACAAAATTTCTGAAATATTTCTAATACTTCTGCAAGATCTTGTTATCTTCCTTGTTACTGGCTACCAAGGCTTGGCGACAGCCCTTTCTACTTTTTGTTGCCCAAGTCATTGCGCTAAACGTTTTTGTGCTCTAGAGTTATTAAATAAACATTTGCTTAACAGCAATCTTTCTAAATTCATGCATATTATCAAGGTAATCCCTTATTTTCCGTTTAGCATTCTGCAGTTGTTCCTCTTCTGTTACATTCCCCCTATTTTGCAATACTTTAACATATGTCAATCCCTCTAAATAATTCTTGTTACTTCTTATCCATATCTCCCTTTATTTCCACCCTATTTTTAAACTCCACTTTAATTTTATCCCACTCCCTATTTACCTATCCATATTTTCAGAAGAAATTTCTATCTTCACTAATAGCGCCTGAATAATTTCCACTACCCATTCCTTAAATTCATCTCTTTTCAACAGATAGGTGGGAAAGTACCAGTGTCTCATTTTTAATTCATTACCCTGTGTTTTTATTTTAGTTATTATTGGCACATGATCTGAAATAGTTATTGGGTGTATATCAAGACCTTCAATTAAACGCACCTGTTCCTGTGAAATGTAAATTCTGTCCAGCATGGCCTAGTTTTTGTATCTTGGGGAATACATAAATTCACTCCGATCTCTTAGTACTGAATTCACATCTTCCATGCCAAATATTTTTATAAACTTCTTCAAAAATCTACCCTTCTTTGTTGTATTTTCTCTTCTGGGTCCCCCAGACACATCTTCTCTGTTGCAAATCAAATTCTGGTCCTCCCTATAAGTAATATTCCTTGCTGAAAGCGGATTATTTCTCCCAGAATTTTCTTAAGCTCCATTATAGCAACTTTAGATGGAATATAAATACATGCTAGTGTAATCCTCCTCCCTTGCCAGGAGCCCCTTAGTACTACAAGTTTACCATCATCTTTTTTATCCTATTCTATCAATATTGGAGCTCTTCTTGCAAATAATATCAGTACTCCTATGTTATTTTGTCCCAGGTATGCTGCTGAATAACCATCCTAAAAAAACTTTCTTTATTACAATTCACATATCATTTATTTCCAAGGGTGTCTCCTGTGGCTATTTGCACTCTACATTTTTAATAAAAGTTCAGGACTCTTTTTTTTGTATTTATCTGTGAGACCACTGACATTTAAAGACATCACAAAAAGCATCATTGTATTAAAAAATATTCCTACCTTCTATGTAAAAAGTACAGTTTTGTACCTACCATAAATGTAGATGTTCGAGTGTATACCCTGCTGCAGTCATCACACTTGGGTTATCCTGCCGTCAGGCAGTCCCGCAGTCGGCCCGAATTCCAAAGTCTTGGTCTGGCGTCGGTTGCTGTCACTTCTTCCCTGACGTCAGTGCGCCAGGGGTATACAAGAGACATCCAACGCCATTCTCTTCAGTTTTTCTTGCCCCAGATGTCAGGGCCCCCCCCCCAAAAGGAGGTCAGTAGATAGTACCAATAATAAAAGTTTATCACAAGCAAAACATCCCATCCCTCCAATAAGCAAATACACCACAAAGGTTGTATCAAATTTTAAGGTATAGAAAGGTTTTAGTTAGGTCAGAGGGGATGGAGGGTGGGTAACCTGGACTGCAGCAGGGTATACACTCGAACATCTACATTTATGGTAGGTACAAAACTGTACTATGTTCGTGTTACCCTGCTGCAGTCATCACACTTGGGTAGAATCCCAAAGCTAAGGATGGGAGGCGGAGTCAAACAGGGTTAGAGGAGGCTAGAAGGCCCTGCAAAACTGCGTTGGCGAAGCCAGCCCTAGTCTTAGAGTAAAGTGGTAAGTGATAGTGTTTGATGAAGGTGTGTACTGAACTCCCAGTTGCAGCTGCCAGAATATCCTTGGTTGGCACCCCCCTGAGCAAGGCTGTAGATGTAGTTGCTGCCCTGGTAGAGTGGGGCCTTATGCTAGCAGGAACTGGTTTTCCATGGTGGGTGTAGCAAAAATGTATGCAATGTCCTATCCATTTGGAAATGGTCTGTTTTGAGATCGCCTTTCCTTGAGATGCTGTAGCATAGGATACAAAAAGCTGGTCAGATTTTCTGAAAACCTTAGTTTTATCCAAGTAGTAACGTAGCTGCCTGTGAATGTCCAAGGAATGCAGGAGTCTCTCTCCTTTGTTCTGTGGATTTGGAAAGAAGGTGGGCAAATGGATGGTTTGATTTAGAGCCATACTGGATACCACCTTAGGCATAAAAGATGGATTAGTTCGTAGGGAAACTCTGTCTTGATGGAAAATGAGGAAAGGCTCTACTGCCATTAGTGCCTGAAGCTCTGAGACTCTTCTGGCTGAAGTAATTGCTAGCAGCAGGGCAGTCTTCCATGATATAAACTTTAAGTCAGGTGAGAAAGCTGGTTCAAAAGGAGGTAGCATAAGTTTTTCCAGAACAAAATTGAGGTCCCAAGTTGGTGTTGGTGCTCTCCTGGGAGGCCTAATGTTTTTGGCCCCTCTGAGAATCTGCCTTAGAAGTGGATGTGAAAATAAGGGAGGATCCGTGTTGTAGTGAGCTGAAATAGCCGAGGCGTGGATTTTAATAGATGAAAAAGAAAGGCCTTTGTGTAACATCTCAGTTAAATATTGCAGAATCTGAGGTATGTCCGGCTGAAGGGTATTTTGGCCTTTAGCTTGGTTCCAGGCGCAAAACCTTTTCCATTTGTCTGAGTAGGCTTTCCTGGTGCTGGGCCTCCTGGCTTCCAGAATAACCTCCATAACAGCTTGAGAAAGAGGAGCTGGCTGGTTGCTTAGGTGATTTGCCATGCAGCCAAATTTAAGGTTTTGAGCTGTCTGTGTAGGGTCTGACTGTCTTGCTGTGTGAGCAGATAAGTAATTTGTGGTAAAATCCATGGTGGGCCTTGGGCCATATTCCTTAATAGTGGTACCAGTGCTGGCGTGGCCAGTCTGGGGCAATGAGCATCATTCGGGGTCTCTCCATCCTGACTTTCAGCTGCACCTTTGTGAGAAGGGGCAATGGAGGGAAGGCATATACTGTCAGCATTTTCCAACTGTATGAGAGTGCGTCCACTTTCCAAGCTTGATGGTGAAACGTCCTTGTGCCAAATTTTGTTAGCTGATAGTTTTGGGGGCTGGAAAACAGGTCTATGTCTGGGTGCCCCCATTTTTGAGTTATCATTGTAAATACTTGTGGATCCAGTTTCCACTCGTGGGGATCCATGATGTTTCTGCTTAGGTTGTCTGCCAATGTGTTCTGTTTTCCTGGCAGGAACTGAGCTTGTAATTGAACTTGGTAAGCCAGTGCTGTGTTCCACAAGGTCATTGCTTGCCTCACAGAGGGTAGGAGTGTGTACCCCCTTGTTTATGTACCATATTACTGTGGTGTTGTCTGTCCTTATTGTAAGCTGTCCTGGATGTAAGTGGTCCTTGAAGGCTGTCAGGGCATTCTGTACAGCTAGCAATTCTTTTTGATTGATGTGCAGATTCATATGCCTTGAACGCACCGTCCTGCCATGTGTGCCCCCCAGGCATAGTCCGATGCATCTGTTGTCATAGTTTGCCTGGCTGGGGGTAAGGTGAAAGGCTGACCCTTGTTGAGGTGACATGCCTGTTGACCACCAAAGAAACTCCTGTTGAAGGCAGGGAATGAGAGGTATCATTGTTTCCAAACTGTGGCTGTGTTGAGTCCATACGCTTTTTAGGTACCATTGTAATTTCCACATATGCAGTTTTGCAAATGGTATTAGTAGTATGCAAGATGCCATGGAGCCCAAGGCCTGCAGAATTTTTCTTGCAGGGAGTTGGGTCTTTGTTGCCACTGTTTTGAAGTATTGAGTTACTTGTAGTTGTTTGTCTGGCATCTGATAAGCCATCTGGGCTGTTGTATTCAAGCTGGCACCCAGGAATGTCATATTTTGTGAGGGCACTAGTTTTGATTTCATTTCGTTTACTGTGTACCCTAGGCAAATTAGAAGGTGTTTTACAAAGGCCAGATGTTGTAAAAGAATGTCCTTGCTTTCTGCTTGGATGAGTAGTCATCCAGGTATGGATATATTTCAATTCCTCTTTGTCTGCAGTATGCAATTACTGGTGCCAGGCATTTTGTGAAGACCCTGGGCGCAGTAGATAAGCCAAAGGGCAGTGCAGAGAACTGGTAATGGGTTGAACCTGCAATGAAACAGAGGTATCTTCTGCAATTTTGTCTGATAGGGACATGCAGGTATGCCTCCTTGAGGTCCAACGTTACTAGCCAAGCTTTCTTGCCCAACATGGGAAGAAGCTGCTGTAGTGTTAGCATCTTGAATTTGGGTACTTGCAAGAAGGTGTTTAGAATTGAAAGGTCCAGAATGGGTCTCCAAGCATTGTCCTTTCTGGGGACTAGAAAGAGCCTTGAGTAGAATCCTTGGCCTTGTTCCTGTGTAGGTACCAGTTGAATGGCTCTCATGTCCATGAGAGCTGTAATTTGTTTTTGTGCCTCTGCCCATTGATTTTGTGGCAGGTTTGGCATTCCATTTATCCTTGGCAAGGTGTGGAAATGGAATCTGTATCCTTGTGAGATAATGTCTAGGACCCATTTGTCCTTTGTGGCGATGTGCCAGTTGTCTGCAAAAAGTGCTAATTTTCCTCCCAAGGGAGCTGCCAAGAGAGTTTTGCTTGGCAGTTTGAGGTGTAAGTCATTGTGTTTGCCTTCTAGAAGTTTGGGACCCATCTTCTCCTCCCTTCTGTGTTGCAGTGCCCCATTGGCGATGTTTGTAAGGGATTTGTGCTAGTCCTCTGCCCCTTGCGCGCCTGTATTTACCTCTCTGTGGTCTGTCAGAAGCTGGAAAGGACCAATTTTTTGTTGGCCAATTTCTGCTGAAGGGTGGGGGCTGTACCTGTAAGAAATCTTTGACCGTCTGCATAGATTTTGCCTTATCTTCCATTTTCTTTAAAACCTCTTCTGCTTTAACCCCAAATAAGACATCCTGCTGTAAGGGTGAATCTAGTAACTTTGCTTTAACATGATCAGGCAGAGTTTGTTCCTTTAACCAAGCATGCCTACGTATAACAGACCCAGTAACAGCTGCTCTACAGGAAGCTTCCAAGGAATCAAATCCACATTGTAAAGTATGTTTGCCCACCTGTTCAGCTGCATGCAACAGATCCTGCATTTCCTTGAATTCAGACTGTTGAGGGAGCGTGCTCATCTTTTGTTTCATTTGAGACATTAGGAATTGCTGGTATTTAAGCATGTAAAATTGACAATTTAGTGCTCTCATAGCTAGAGTAGCTGAGTTGTAAACCTTCTTACCCCACCTATCTAGTGCTCTGGAGTCCCTTTCAGAGGGTACAGGATTTTTAGCCATAGAAGCCTTAGCCCCTTTGGGACCCTGGAAGATTGTCTCTGGATCAGCAACAGGGCTTTTGTAAAGGAATTTGTGAGAGTCAGGCACTCTATAGTATCTATCTGGTTTGGCTGGAGCAGGAGGCAGAGAATCTGGATTTAGACAGAATAAAGTAAACATCATCCACAATGTCTAAAACAGGGGGGATAGCAAGTGGTCTGTGCTGGGGGAGTAAAAGAAACTCTCGGAGCCTTTTCTTTGAGTCAGAGTAGTCCTGACCTTCCCAGTGGAAATGTTCCCTCATGGTATGTAAGGTTTCCCCAAAGGAATAGTCTTCAGGGAGAGAAGCTGAGGGAATGGAATCTTCAGCATCAGAATCTTCATAAGGGGGAAAGGAGTAATCCTGTTCCTCAGAGGAGCCTGAGGAAATAGACACTTGATCAGAGGAGGCATAATCCTCCTCGTCTAGGCCTTTTGTCGGCGGGGGGGGTGGGGGGGGTGGGAACCTCTGATTAAAGAAATCAAATCTTCAGCCATTTTAAGCATCTGTTTCTTAGGCATGGGGCCTTGAACTGGAGACTGAAGTGCAGTCTTTTTAGGTTTTAGAGGAGTCTTAAGCTTAGCATAAGATTTTATGGTGAGAGAGTAGTCTGTCTGAATACACCTTCTGAAACCGAAGGTGTTTCTACAGCACCGGCTTCTCCTTCTGCAATGTCGTCAGTATGGCCTAAAGAAAATGGCTGCGTCAGCCTAGAACTCTCTGCTAGAGAATCTGAAGCGGTCTGGGATTCCGATTCCGCGGTAGCCAGGGGCTGCATAGGCGCCTCACTGAAAACTGGCGACCGGCCCAGCCGAGGCCTCGGAGTCAGGCTTGGATCTAAGCTGCCTGTCTTTATGTTTGTGTTTTTATGCACGCCGGTAGTCGGTTGCTCCAACGGCATAGTGTAATTAAATTTCCTACCGTAGTGTCGCGCAAAATCAAAGCGTCACTTTATAGTTCGCTTACTGAACCTAGCACAAAACCGACAACCAGTGACATCGTGGTCTGGGCCTAGGCAAGGAATACAATAAGAATGAAAGTCCTTATGAGGTATTTGCTTCCCACAAGAAATGTAATAGTTAAATTTTTCTGACATCGGACTGAGTCAAGAAAATGTTCCCCAATGGGGTACTTAGCTTTGAAGACTTCGGACTGAAACTCTATTCGAAAATCTCAGGTGTCGGCCGACCGGCGCTTGCGAACTGCTTCTGCTTCAGGCACCACACGGCAAGAAAGACTGATGAAAATGGCGTCGGATGCCTCTTATATACCCCTGGCGCACTGACATCAGGGAAGAAGCGACAGCAACCGACGCCGGACCAAGACTTTGTAATTCGGGCCGACTGCGGGACCGCCTGACGGCAGGATAACACAAGTGTGATGACTGCAGCAGGGTAACACAATGAACATCAGCTTTTTTGTTAAATGTCTAGTTCTAGCTTTTGTGCTACATGCATACAATGCTTGGCAGGTTAAGCTTTTATACAGTTGTTTCTTGTCATACCCATTTGTGCCTACGTCAAATCTTACAAAACTTTTTGTTTTGTTGAAAGCCCTCAAGCAAAAAAAAAAAAAATAAAACACACTCTCAATACCCCCCTAAAACCTATTAACTTAATAACAACACACAAAACTATACACATCTTCAAGTATTGAAGTTTTACCACCCTAATAGGAACAAATATACCAAACTGACAGCCACACTAACAGACTTGAGTTAACCTAAAAGAAATGTTATCCACACTAAGACGTATGGTGCAGCTTGTGCTTCTATTAAGTACTGTCTGGTTTTGTCTCATCTTTATAGCTCTCCCAGTTAGGAAATCACTTGAATGCTTTTAGAGAACTTTGTCTCCTAGCCATTTCTCTTTATCAGATTTTTTTTTCCTGGAGACATGAGGATCAAATACAGAACTGTTACTAAGCATATATTTATTTACTAGAAAAAAGCCATATAATATTCAATATTCTTTTTCATCTACTTTCTTTCTCTTAAAACTTGTTACTACAGCAAGCTAAGGAACTTAATCCAGTCATTCCCTTATGCAAGAATGAGAAAAAGTAAACTGTTTTTCTTTTGTCATGTTCTTTTAACAAGACTTATATTGCAGTACCTACATTTCTTAAAACTAAACAAGGGGGAAGAGAGAAGAAGGGAGAAAGAAAAAAGGGAGTACCTGTTTACATTGGTATCCCCATTACACTTAAAAATAACTGAGATCACTTTACTTTATAGCATGCAAAGAAAATCATGCACTATAAAAATAGTATCCTTAAGAAAAAAAATGTTTTACTTACAGTTAAGGTTCTCCCTCCCCCAAGTATTTTCAAAACATTAATGACAAAGTAGGGCATATGCTTTACAGGCCCTTTTTAACACAGTCCAAAAAAAGTCCAGTATTTCAAGATTTTCTTGTTCTGTCACATTTCACAAATATAATAAATGATTGCTTTGTGATCCCACATTTGTCAGTTTCCAAGTTACTGATTTTATTCCTGTTCATCTCCATCTCCCAAATCCTGTCTCTGCTTCATTTCCAACATACTCTTGATTCTTCTAGTTGACTCTTGTGCTTTTTCCTTCTCTCAAGCATTTTCCATTAAAACATTGGAAAAGGTTTCACTGCCACAGTCTCTCTGTGGTCTTTATTGCCATAAGAACAAGAAGCAAAATCTTCATTTCACAGTTCACTTTTTGATGAACAGACTTTTGCATTTCCTCCTTAGCATGTACCTCATCAAAAATTATTTTGGCCCTCCTGAGAAGAATATTTTGAAGATAGTTGGGTACAGCAGTTTGATCACGCCTGCTTCTTGACATTCCATGAACAGTGGAATAAATTTACTTCTCTTCTGCCTGGTGTACAATGAGCAATCATTCTCCACAAACATTATGCTGTATCATACTTTTCGTACTTTCTCCTTCTGCCACAGTTTTGTCAGAATCAACTCCTTCTGCTGGTAGGATTGCATCTTTACTATTAAAGGTGTAGGTCACTTTCCTCATAGCCAGGTGGAGCATATACACGATGTGCCCTTTCAATTAACAACTCCTGTTGTGGAATACAAGTCCAGTTGCTTATTTCTGCTTTCATAAACTTAATGCAGTCTGTTCCTTCCAGCTTCTCTGGTACAGATGTAAATCTCAGGTTTTCCCCTATATGGTCTGTCCTCTATATCTATTACTTTCTGAAATATCTTTTCATAAGCAGTCTCATATTCAGCCAGCTTTTCTTCATTTCAACCTCTTATTTTTGCAGTTTTATCACCACATGTGAATATCTGTTTAAAGTTTCTTCAATTTTTTTTTCCATCCTTTTGTTTGAGTTGATATACTCCATCTGTATTTTGTTTATTTTAATCAGGTCTGTGGGCAGTTGTCTTGTACTCTCCTCTAGATTACTGGAAGTCATGCCTGGAGCTTGTACTGCTTTTTACTGAAAGGCTGCAGTATCTTTCCCAGTCAATGTTTTTCCTCACCTTTTGTAGCGGACTTTATTTCAGGTTCCCTGCATGTCTTTATTCCTGGCATCCAGGCAGTGCACTTACTAGCCAGTTTCTGAAATTTACCCAGAAATACAAGTCCACTGGCTTTCTCTGCTAAGTCTCTCTTTTCACACTGGGAGAACAGTTATTCAATGTGCAGCCATATAGGAAGTCAATCTACACCTAGAAGAACCTTGAGTAAAAGTCCATCCCTTGCTGTTCTGGTGAGAATTCCTGGATTTCTCTTTCCAGTATTAGACTTAAAAGTTTTCTTTCTTGCTGCAGCCTTCTGGTGGAGTGGGGCATCAGAAAGAGAACTAATTGCAGTCTGGAGGATAGGAAAGGGAAGGTACAGTATAAATTCTGAATGTTACCTTTACCCACTTGCCATGTGTGACGTCCATCCACACAGGCAAGTGGTGGGGCAAGCAACCCTTCACAATCTTCGGAGCAGTATAATCAAGAAAGCCCTCGAGCAAACTTCAGGCCCTCTATAACAGTACCCCTGACCATTCTGTCATTGCTGACCACTGGGTTGTTGGTCATTCTAAACGTTCCCATGACCTTTGTGGCATCTTCTACAGCAATAACCGATACGTACGCATACGCACAACAGCTAAACTTTACTGTGGTCACAATCAACAGTAAAAAAACTTTCTACTGCTTGTTTTATAAAATGTACAAACAAAAGTGCAATTCCTCATAAAGTACTCAAATTATTTCTTGACGTATTTATTGACATTTGTTTACTGTGAAAGTCTGATTGGCCACAAGTGTCCCTCTTTATTACAAGCCCAGAGAAAAAAGCTCCAAGGTAACAAATTTAATGCAATCAATATGGACAATGACAAATTTTATAATGCAGCTATAGTACATAGATAACATAGAAGTCAGACTGACAAATTCCTTCTAAAATACCAACTGGTAAAAACAATAGAAGCAATTCTCAAAGTCAGCAGCCTAATGGTAATGATTAAACTCGATCTGTAAAGTATACAGAATTTGCAGATGACTGTAAATAAGTGGTCTTAACATGTAAACCCACACTGCTTATTGCCTATACAAGGATATATATTACTGAGTGCAGCCTGTGTGTTTATAATTTGTATCCAATGTACTAGATTTACTGTTGCTATTTTTCATATGACTAATCATTTACAACTGCAGTGAAACTTTTCTCTCCTGGCCCTGCTGAAAATGAGTCTGCCCGGTGAGGATTTCATGGTCAATAAGCATAAATCAATAAATATAGTAATAACCCATGGCTGGGTGTATGTAATATGGGATTTACCCACGGTTGGTGCGGTTTGGTCACGAGAGCAGTGGGTAAAATAAGAATTACTCACACCCAGCCATGGCTTATTACTGTTATACAATGACATTATTTGAGAAAAAAATATTACTTTTCTTAAATGTCCTTGTATAATGGTGCCGTAGTGTTCTTCCACTTTAATTTTGTATCCGGGGGAATTCTTGATGTAGTGCACATGCGTATGGGGTTTACATTCCCATGTTTACACAGTACATCAGTGCTTTGAAATTTAAGTAAGGAAGCGCTCCTTTGTGTCTTTTTTTTTTTTTTTTACATATAATTTTTTTTCTAAAGTATGAAATCAGGACACTAGGGGGGTATGGAGGAGACGGGACAGAGAAAATACACAGAAAATCAAATCCATTTCTTTAGTTTTGAATAATGTACCTGATTTTCCTAGTACTGTCTTCGTCCCGTATCTCTCGTACCTCCAGACTGTCAGGATTTCTAATTTTATTTATTTTTTTTTTTGGTCAATAAAACTTAAGAAGTTATAGCATATATTAATAGAAGAAAGTCCATGTGACCTGACTTTTTACTATTGGCATATGCTCAATTTACAACAGGCACACTGATTGGGCTGACCGATCAGCATGTTTGTTTGTGAATGTTAATGGCCAGTCATTGTCTTTCAATAACAAGCAATAAACAAACACTTCTTACCCACAAGCTTCAGACAGAAAATACAAATGGGTGAATGCAAATAGCATTTACAAAAATTCAAGCAAAACCATTCAAAGAGCACAGGAAAAAAAAAACATAAAAACAATATAAACACACAGAAGTACTGAAATTCACTGCACCTTGGTTTATAGTAAAGACAACTGAACAGCAGGTATGGATATGATGGGCAAAGAATCTTTGTATAGTGTTGCTGCCAGAAGTAAAAGATGTCTAAGTGATCACCACTATGGATAGATTTTAACTTAACAGGTTCATAGTACCTGGGTGACCGTATTTGAGCTTAGCCATGCGACCCAGGCAGTTTAGTGGGTGGCTCTTCCATCCCACATAATGATGGTCATACCGCTAATGAGGAGTAAATCTGTGGGTACCCACACTCACAGCAGAACCTGAAGGAAGCCAATGCACTGCCTTGTTTCACATGTACCGGGAGCTTGCTCTACAGGTTGGACTAACAGTGGATGAGAATCTTCTCTCCCCAAGAGGTCTTGTTCATGTTGCAGTGAGGGTTGAGGTCCAAGGTGAAGAAAGTCCAGTAGGACAGGATATTTCATGACTAAAACGTGAGGTAGAGAGTATCATATAGGCTAGTAAGAGACACAGAAATACACAACATTTTTTGTCTCTGCAGATAGCTAAGGAACAGACCTGCATCTTCTAACCAAAACAAACCACTGTGGTCTTTCTGGTTGAACAAGGTGCTTGAATCTGTACACTCAAGCAATGGAGTGTGCTCTATGACTGGCATTATGACATCGATATGGATTTGGATGATACACCCTTAGTAATTAACTGGCCAAAGTATAAGTACTTTGTAACACTAACTGATGAGTGATGGACAGTTCAATGTCAGTGAGGATATCTACATTTCTAATGGTTGTGTCAATGTTAAATGGGTCCTGTTTATGTGGTAACCATTAGGAAAAAAACTTGTTTTACAAAGGCAATAGCACTATATTTTTGGCATTAGTGCACTGACACCATGGCTTTAAGCTAAAATGTTAGTTCTGGCAAGCCACTCTTGGAGGATACAAGTGCCACTGGATGAGTCACAGCATCCAATTTACATTAAGTGGCACACTTGTTATCTACAGACCTTTGACATCTGCTTTCACAGAAATAGATACTGAAGATGAGGTGACTCAGGATACAGCCCTGAGGGACACTACTAGTGCTGTGCCTTTTAGATGCTACCACTAATTTTTACTGCCTACATTTGATCAGAGAGTGAGTCTGCAACCCAATGGGTGATACAGGGAGTTATGCTTGGACTAGTAAGTCTGTCAATAATGCCAACACAGGTAATCATGACAACATGGGGAGATGTACTTAGGGAAACTAGCATGGTCCAGATACAGTGGCTATAAAAAGTGTACACACCCCTGTTAATGCCAGGTTTTTGTGATATAAAAAAGAGAGACCACAAAAAATCATTTCAAAACTTTTCCCACCTTTGATGTGACCTATAACCTATACAATTCAATTGAAACACAAATCTGTTGGGGGAAACACATAAAAAATAAAAAAAATGCACAATAAGCTGGTTGCATAAGTGTGCACACCCTCAAACTAATACTTTGAAACACCTTTTGCTTTAATTACAGCATTCAGTCTTCTTGGGTACACACCTGCCATCAATTAAAGAGACTTTGATTAACCCCCATATAAAGTTCAGCTGTCCTAGTAGGATTTTCCTGACATTTATTCAGTTGCCTGATACAGCAAAAGCCATGGTACGCAGAGAGCTTACAAAGCATCAAAGGGCTCTCATTGTTGAAAGGTATCAGTCAGGAGAAGGGTACAAAAAATTTCCACAACATTGGATATACCGTGGAACACAGTGAAGAGAGTCATCAAAAAGTGGAGAAAATATGGGACAACAGTGATGTTGCAAAGAACTGGACATCCCTCCTAAATTGATGAAAAGACCAGACAAAAACTGGTCAGGGAGGCTGCCAAGAGACCTACAGCAACACTGAAAGAGCTGCAGGAATTTCTGGCAAGTACTGGTTGCGTACGACATGTGACAACAATCTCCCATACTCTCCACATGTCTGGACAATGGGGTAGGGTTGCAAGACGGAAGCCTTTTCTTACACAGAAAAACATCCAGGCATGGCTAAAATTTGCAAAACAATACATCAAGTCTCCCAAAAGCATGTTTGAAAATGTGTTATGGCTGATGAGACCAAGGTTGAACTTTTTGGCCACAATTCCAAAAGGTATGTTTGGTGCAAAAACAACACTTTGCATCACTAAAAAAACACCATCCCCATGGTGAAGCATGGTGGTGGCAGTTTCATGCTTTGGGATTGCTTTTCTTCAGCTGGAACTGGGGCTTTAATCAAGGTGGATGGAATTATGAATAGTTCCAAATACCAGTCACTTTTGGCTCAAAACCTTCAGGCGTCTGCTAGAAAGCTGAAAATGAAGAGGAATTTCATCTTTCAACATGACAATGACCCCAAGCATACATCCAAATCAACAAAAGAATGGCTTCACCAGAAGAAAATTAAAGTTTTGGAATGGTCCAGCCAGAGCCCAGACCTAAATCCAATAGAAAATCTGTGGGGTGACCTGAAGAAGGTTGTGCACAAGAGATGCCCTCGCAATCTGACAGATTTAGAGCACTTTTGCAAGGAAGAGTGGGCAAATATTGCCAAGTCAAGATGTGCCATGCTGATAGACTCCTACCTAAGAAGACTGAATGCTGTAATTAAATCAAAAGGTGCTTCAACAAAGTATTAGTTGAAGGGTGTGCACACTTATGCAACCAGCTTATTGTACATTTATTTTTTATACTTCCTCCTAACAGATTTGTTCATTTTTCAACTGAATTGCACGGGTTATAGGTCAAATTAAAGGTGGGGAAAAGGTTTGAAATGCTTTACTGTGGTCTCGTTTTTTTATACCACAAAAACCTGGCATTTAACATTGGTGCGTGAACGTTTTATATCCATTGTAAGTAATATGAACAGAATGGCCTTTGCTAGTGAAACAAGTTACATTTTTAAGGAAATTAGCTAGATCAAGAAAAAAGGATCTAGCTTATACTGTCTTTCGGATTTTCCCGGTTAGGGGTCGCCACAGCGGAACTCCGGTCTGCTAATGATTGGCAGTAGATTTTTACATGCTGGCTTGCCGGGCCTAACATACAACCTTCAACGAAAGAACGCCCATTCACGCATGTCGACACACAGAAGACGCTCTGAGAATCGAGCGTGCAACGTCTAACTGTGAGGCGACAATGCTACCGCAGCACCACCACCGCAGTAAAAAAGGATCTAGCTTATACAAAGCCAAATTGATTAGGATCATGAGTTTTGCAGGTCACCAGTTTCACCGTTTATGAAGCTGACCAAAATATAGTGCATGGTTTTATGGATGATGCAAGCAAGTCTAATAACAGAACAGCAACCACAGTCTATGGCTTGTCACTGTTGTGGAGTGGTACAACAGCAGCCATTCTCCGGAGGTCAGGTAAATACCCTGTAAAAAGACTAATGCTATAAAAGTTTAGGAGGGGTTCAGCAATATTGTATTATGTACTAAGAGACAGCATGGTAAACTGCTTTGGCCCATGTGAGAGATGCAACCATATAGCCAAACTGGAAGCTAAGCTCTCTCAACTCAGTACTGGCGTAACCAGTCAGGAGGAGAAGGAAACCACACTCACTGCAATTCCAGTCTCACATAGACCTACGACAGAAAACCAAACACATAAACATACTTGGAGGCTCTAAATAAAAATCTGCCTAAGCAACAGAGACCTCCAAAGCAGACACCCAAGCAACCGCTACCCCAAAACAAAACACGTGCAACACATAACTCACAAAGCCAGTGTGCCGAACAGTCACAGCCCTTAAAGCTAAACAACACACCTGATGCACTTGTAATAGGTGACTCTATCGTCAGGCACACTGACGTCCCGCTCACCAGGCTGAACAAGGAGAAGGTCACTGTGAGCTGCCTGTCGGGCGCTAGGATCCGCCATATAACACAGGTCACTCCAAGGCAAGTACAAATATGACTCCGTCATTGTCCATGCTGGTGTGAATGACCTGAGACGTACCTCCCTGGACTACATGAAAAGAGACATAGAGGAGCTCTCTGAGCATGTAGCCCAGGTCGGTATGACCCTGACCATGAGTAGCATCTTACCTTCACCAAGAATGATGCCACAATATGAAGACAAGATGATCAATTTCAACAATTGGCTTAAGTATTGGTGTCATTCAAAAGGGATCCAATGCCTGTTAGCCTGGGATGACATGGTTGACAAGCCACGATGCTTCGCTAGGGACGGCTTGCACCTGTCACCCCTGGGCTTTTGGATATTGGCAAAGGCTCTTGCCACCCCCGTAGTGCCTTTTTTAGGCAAGGCTCAAACGACAAACCCACCTCCATAGGTATCACAAGGGATAAGAAACTAAGAGTAATGCTACTCAATGCCAGAAGTCTAAACCTCAAGATGCATGCACTCGAAACTCTCCTTAGCATGGAGAACATCGATATCTGTGCAGTAACAGAAACCTGGTTCAAGGCTCCCGAGAGCACCCCAGCACTACCAGGTTATACCTCATACCATGTTTTTTGGCCCCAAAACTTGGACCGAACCACAAAAGGAGGGGGAGTATCAATATTCGTCAAAGATACCCACACCTCCAGGTTGGTGGCACAGCACGAAGCATCAGAGACTATCCGTGTGCAACTAACAGTGGGTAAAACTGCCTTCCAGTTTACAGCCTGCTACAGACCACCCTCCCAAACCCAGGAACCTCACTCAGCCTTCCTGAGAACACTGGAAAATATGAAGGTCTCTCCAAACACCATTATATTGGGCGACTTCAACTACCCAAACAGACTGGGAGCATTACTCTAGCTCCAACACCCTAGCCCAAAGGTTCCTAGAATTTATAAACTCAAATGCTATGGAACAGCTTGTTACCACTCCCACAAGAGGGGAAAACATACTGGACCTGATCATCACCAACATGGGGACTCTATGCTCCAGACCAGAAGTGTATCCCTCACTGGTAAGATCAGACCATAAACTAATCTCACTAGATATTCACATCCCGACCCCAGTCCCTGCCCAGAAAACCATAGTGAAAAACTTCTGTAAAGCAAATTTCACACTCCTCAAAACCGAGGTGGAATTCTTCAAAGCCCCCGGGCCTGTGGAAAATAAGGCCCAGACCGCAGAATCCTTTAGAAATGCATTCTATGAACACCTTCAGGAATGCATGGATCATGCAATCCCAAACAAAACCAAGACCCAATCCTCCAAAGGCAGGCGTCCTGTCTGGTGGACCCCAGCCATAAACAAACTATACAATAGAAGGAGGAAGCTACTACATGATAGAGCAAAATCCCAAAAAGGGAAGGCATCTCTAATCAGTATTAGCAAAAAACTACGGGCACTCATAAAATCATCTAAGGCCAGCTTTGAGAGAAAAATTGCACAGGACACTAAGGATAATCACAAGGTTTTCTTTAGTTATGTTAGGAACCTGGGTGGGAATTCCCAGATATGCTCAGAATTCGTCCAAAATGACAAAAAATACACCGAACCCACAGACACTGCCAACATCCTAGCTGACAGGTTCAGCGCAAACTCCCCCCCCTTCCCCACCAAAAGGGCAAATATCTATCCCAGCAGAGTGCTGCCCCCCTGACATCTCAGATGCTCAGGTAAGAGCCGCCCTCTCCAAAGCAAAAA
Organism: Protopterus annectens; assembly: GCF_019279795.1. Classification (NCBI taxonomy): domain Eukaryota; kingdom Metazoa; phylum Chordata; order Ceratodontiformes; family Protopteridae; genus Protopterus; species Protopterus annectens. The sequence continues at coordinate 918,702,189 of NC_056727.1, read as the reverse complement.
ACACAGCATCAATGGGACCAGACGGTGTCCCGGGCTGCATCCTACATGAATTCCAAGAAGAACTAAACCCAAACATAAAACTACTGTTCAATCTCAGCCTTACTACAGGATATGTACCCAAAGAGTGGCGTACAGCAACAGTGGTCCCTCTCCACAAAGGTGGTGCCTCAACGGATCCTAGAAACTATCGCCCCATAAGCCTGACTAGCTTGGTCTGCAAAGCTATGGAAAGGATCATCATGGAACTCATAAATAAAGATATTGGGGAACTACAGACACTGGATCCTACCCAGTTCGGCTTTGTTAAGGGCAGATCCTGCCTCTTAAACCTGGTCGATTTCTCTGAAACAGTCACCAAGGCCATTGACGAGGGGAAGGTGGTCCACACAGCCTACCTGGACCTCGCAAAAGCCTTCGATACAATACCCCACTCGGATATTAAATATAAGCTCACCAGCTTAAATATAAACCCCTATGTCACTAGATGGGTTGCAAACTGGCTCAAGGACAGAACCCACATGGTTAGAATTGCTGGAGCCATGTCAGACTCCAAACCAGTTACAAGTGGCATCCCACAAGGCTCAGTCTTGGGACCTCTCTTGTTCGGTATATATTTCTCGGAGGTACAGGCCAACACGGAAGGACTGTGGCTGACCAAGTTTGCAAATGACTGCAAACTGGGCACCATAATCGACTTTCCAGCCGACACAAGCATCCTACAAAAGGTCCTCATAGAAACAGACAACTGGTGCCAGAGCCATGGCCTCAAGCGAAACGCCAAAAAGTGTATAGTCATCCCCTTCGGCAAAAACAAAGTGCCCACAAATTACCACACAGATGGTAATCCATTAAGTACGGAAGAAGTAATTAGGGACCTGGGGACCCAAGTTGATAGCAATCGCTTATTCGACAACCACGTGGCCAAAGTGGTTAGAAAATCATTTTATATAGCCCACCTAATCATGAAGGGATTCACATCTAGATCAGGGGAGGTCATCATGCCTCTTTACTCATCCCTCATCAGGCCCATAACTGAGTACAATGCCCCTTTTGGGATGTACCTTACCAGACACCTGCAGCAACTGGAAAGACCCCAAAAGTACCTCACCAAGAGGATCAAAGGGCTCAAACAGACGCCATATGCTGCCCGGTTAAAGAAACTCCAGCTCTACTCAGTGGCATACCGCCTGGTCAGAGGTGATCTGTGCCTGACGTATAAAGCCATGTCCAACCCGGAATTAATGCACATGCTGCACCTCAGAAAATCCAAATCCCATCGAGCTACGCGCTCGAGAGACTTGAACCTCAGCACTGAAATAAACAGGACATGCTGGAGGGACAGATTCATAACCCAGAGGCTCCCTTCACTCTGGAATAAAATCCCAGTCCAGGTTAGGCAGTGTCCCTCATTGACTCTCTTCAAGAGGAATCTTGATGAGTGGATGGGAGATTGTAGATTTACTCCGGGTATCACTCCTGTGTCACTGTTAGACAAATGCACAGTATACTAACCTCGAAAAAGGGCATAGCAAAATTCATTTTAAAATGGGTGGCGAAAGCCAAACACACTCTGGCTAGGCCTGTAAATGCCCTAGGGCAGATAGCCTAGTATGAACCTATGAAGCTATTGTTATTAGTTTTAGACAGGCCTTCTAGGATTTGGTCCATAATGACTTTGGGGAAGGATTATTCAATGGAGAGAATCTGGGATTAAGTGGGAGGGGTGAAACTGTAACTGAATTTAATCAGCTAGGGCACTGACTATGGCTTTGGGATCAGACTGGGTAGTACTGATCAACTGACACTTTGTGCAGTACTGAGTCTTAATCCCAATACTCTGAACTGAGTTAAAAAAATGAATTATGGTTATCCTTGGAGTAGGTGGGTACTTTCAGCTCATATCCTGCCTTAATCTTCTTAATAATGTGCTTAAATTATTGCCCAACTTGCTTAAGTACCTTCTTTATGGTGGGAACCGGGGAATCCTTCATACAAATCAAGTTGCCCCCCCCCCTTACTTATTACATAGTTTGTTTAATCAAGACTTACACTCAGCAGTTTTTATATTTATGCCAAATGGGGATGGAGTTCTCTATATATTGGTTTAGAGGGGTATAGAGGTCAGAGGTATATGCAATGACCTTAATGACTCGATTATGGGGTGGTGGGACTGCTATGAATTTCTACAGACAGAGAGACAGACAAGACAGAGATAAAGAGAAAATCAGGTTGGTTTTAGAGTACTCACTGAATATGGCAAAGCTATTGGGCAGAACAGCAGTAGTCTTAAGGAAGAAGATGACAGTTTGGTGGCCATACAGGAGGGAAAGACAGAAGGGGTGCAGGAAAAAATGAAATTTATAGTGATAAGGTCACATACATCAACAACTCTGGTAGGAACTTGAACTAGTTGATCTAGGGAGTTAGCATAGATCAAGTCAATGAACCTCTGGTATATCTGTTGTCTGTCCTATACAATTTCTAGTTAATAAACAGGTAGGTAATCAATCACCCAGGATTAAAGTATCAGTATTAATGGATACAGAATTCAGCATATCACGGTAGGTACCCTGGTCATCAGGAGATATTGAGAGGGGATCATACAGCTTGCAATAATGTGGAAACTGACCTTACTTAATGTGATTAAAATGTGCAAGATATCCAGATTGGTGTCATGAGGGATCTAGTGTGAGGTAATGCAGGAGCAGATAAATATGGGTACAGCCCATCATTCCCAGCCAATCAGGATGAGTAACAGACACAGTATCTTGGTATGGTGGGATTGCTCTCAGTACAACAAAACCAAGTTTCATTAACTACACATTTTTTTTTTTTTTTTTTACAGACTCCTAACGCTAAAAAGTGACATCTAAGAGTAAACTACACCAAGAGAAGATGCTGCAAGAAACCAAACACACCAACGAAAGCAGCCACACCAGTCCAGTAACCACCAGGGCAAAAAGGCTCACGATAAGGCACAAGGCACAAAGCACAAGAAATTTATTATTAACGTGCAAACAAATTCAGCAGCAAGCACTACACACGTTTTCGTCGCCTGAAATGACTTCATCAGATAAAACACATCCCAAATCACATTGTTTAAATACCCACCCTAAATGATATTAATCAATACATTAATTACATCATCACAATTAGTTAGAACTAAAAAAAATTTTTTAAAATTATATATTCAATAAAATGCTTATAAAATAAACATAATATGTTAAACAACATCCACCATAAATTGCCACAAAACAAACTTGAATGAGTGGATATACACATAGGAAATATATACTAAACTTTATTAAATATGTTGTGCTTTAATTTTAAGATAAGGCACTATAGAAATGGAATCGTTTAGCCCAGGGGTTTTATTAGCTTCCAACAGGATCTGCCAATACGTTTCCCTATGGGCTAACCTTGCCTCCCAGGGACCACCCCTGATGTCCTTAGGGACAACCTCAATGGCAAAAAACAAAAATTTCGCACCTTCACATGTAGTAGTATGTTTATATAACGCATTGGTGTTCTTACATTTGGCAATGTCATAAATATGCTCATAAATGCGTCTTTTAAATTGTCTTTCAGTTTTGCCGACGTAAAACGCCGGACAATTTTGACATATTGCCAAATATACTAGTCCACCAGACATGCAGTTATAATAACCCCTTGCCTTTATGTCCCTACATCTACTCTCCAAGTATACATGACTACCTTGCATAACATGCTTACAGGAAGAACAATGCCCACACTTAAAAGTACCTGTATTGGTTCTTGAATTTTGCAAAGGAATGTCTTGTTGTTCCAAGGTTCTTTTCATGTTTATTCCTCTCCTAAATACAGTTTTAATCTCTCTATCTTTAAAAGTATCCAGGTCGGTCAGGTCCTGAAACATGTCCCACTCTTTTTCAACAATATTTCTAATATGGGTAGCATTCCCACTAAACTCAGTAATAAATGTAAAACTACCAACATACTGATCAACCTTGTCCCCTATGGGCCCATGTTCATTACTGGGAGACTTTTTTCCTAAAATGGGGCCAAACCTAGATGACCGAGCTGTAGTAACCTCTTCTTGCACGGCATTTATCAATTGTGCAGGATAACCCCTTTCCAAAAATAGAGATTTTAGGATATCACATTCCTTGCAATAATCCTGATCCAGGGAGGTCATTCGGGAAATACGGACATATTGCCCCTTAAGAATCCCCCTTTTTTGGAAATGTGGGTGGGAACTCTGATAGTGTAAATACCCATTGGAGAATGTGGGTTTTCGATAAATACAAGATTTTACCCCTTCCCCTTCCTTGGTAAGTGTCACGTCCAGGTAGTTAACACTATCATGGGATATTTGATGAGTAAACTTTAGAAAATTGGTAGTCATATGTATATACTCAATAAACTTCCCAATTTCCCCCACCGGACCCTTCCAAAAAATACAAATATCATCGAGGAATCTGCAATAATAATTCCAATAATTGGAAAAGGGGCTGTTCATGATATATTTCTTTTCCCATATATACATTATAATGTCCGCATAAGTAGGTGCACAATTCGCCCCCATGGATACACCTGTCACCTGGTGAAAATACTCACCAGAAAAGAACACAAAATTGTTCTTTAAGACAAGGCCAAGTAACTCAGTGATAGCATGCACATCATTGTTGGTAATTTGGGGGCATTCCCACAAGGCTTCTTCCAACCATTCAAGACCCAGTTCAGTCGGAATAATGGAAAAAAGATCAACAACATCAATGGTTAAAAATACCATATTTTGTTCAAATAAATGGGGGGAAATACTACGCAAGAAGGCCCATGAGTCCTTAAGAATATATTCCTGCCTACCCCATAACTCTTTCAATCTCCAATCCACATATTTGGATATATTATGGGTCTTAGAACCTTGTGCTGCTACGATGGGTCTTAATGGTGGATCTAGGGGGTTTTTGTGCACCTTGGGTATCCCGAATATCGAGGGTACCCTTGGATCTGTATTGGAAAGAAAAGTGTAGGTTTGGAAATCAATCACCTCTTGATCGAACAAATCCTGAATAGTTAAATCTATCTTATGGTACGACACGTGGATTTCATTCAGGGAAGCAGAAGTATATTTATCATAGTCATGTAAAATATCGTACATCTTACCCTGATATACATGACAATCCATTATAACCGTCCCCCCACCTTTATCTGGTTCCATCACCCTCAAGGTGGGATCACTACTAAGCTGTTCCAGGAGTCCTCTTTCCTGCAATGTTAAGTTGGCCTCAAACCGATCCATCCCCAACTCTTTCCTAAACCTGCCCTCAATCCTTTTTTCCAGGTTTTTAAGATGTGAATGTAGGGGAGGATTAAATGTACTAGATTTTTTTAAATAAAAACTGGAAGTCCCAGTAAAACCTCCCAATAGATTTTCCAGGTTAAGCTTGCGAATAAACAGCTTTAGGTCTAGAATGGCATGGATTAAATTACTACGTTTTTTAGGTACAAATTTGAAACCCTTGGTAAACAGCTGAAAACAAATATCCGAAATAACAAAATCACTGTAATTATAAATGTGATAATTGTCTTTGGTATGTAAAGTATACTGTCCCAAGGGTGTCGTAACCTGTACTTTATTTTCTACCAATCCTGCCTCTGATTTTTCTTCCACCCCCGGACTGTCGTATACAATTTCTAGTTAATAAACAGGTAGGTAATCAATCACCCAGGATTAAAGTATCAGTATTAATGGATACAGAATTCAGCATATCACGGTAGGTACCCTGGTCATCAGGAGATATTGAGAGGGGATCATACAGCTTGCAATAATGTGGAAACTGACCTTACTTAATGTGATTAAAATGTGCAAGATATCCAGATTGGTGTCATGAGGGATCTAGTGTGAGGTAATGCAGGAGCAGATAAATATGGGTACAGCCCATCATTCCCAGCCAATCAGGATGAGTAACAGACACAGTATCTTGGTATGGTGGGATTGCTCTCAGTACAACAAAACCAAGTTTCATTAACTACACATTTTTTTTTTTTTTTTTTACAGACTCCTAACGCTAAAAAGTGACATCTAAGAGTAAGCTGGAACTCATTGCAGTCGAGTGACGTCTACAGGCGTTTCTGCAGTTATCTCCTACTGCTCTTCTAGGCGTCAAATATTGCCTGTTCATATTTGCATTAATAAATCCAAAACCATGCTATACACAAGGTATCAGAATATTTTATCTTGAAGCATATATGATGGCAAACACAACTGTACTGATATATGACCTTTGTTAACAAGTGTTTGTTAGAACTGTAAGATGATAAATTCATTTTTTTTAAAGGCTGAAGCCACACCCACTGGGAGTTAAAGGTAAACACTCAAAAGAGCTCTGCTGGAGGGAATGAGTTTCTAGGTTGGAATGTCCAAGAGACAGATCCCACCTAAAAAAGGCACTGTGAGGACAGAAAAAGTCTTAGCCAATACACAGAAGCCCTAAGGAGAGAGAGAAGAGGGAAAACTGCAGACCATCTTGGCAAAACAGGCTGACTTGCTGTTTATCTCCTCCCATGCTGACCTGCACTGTATCACCCTGGAATGATACTACTTTAACTAACTATTTTTGTAATGGCTCTGTTTATGGACTCTAATGATTGCCTCCAGTGATGTCCACTCATTCTCTCCACTGACCCCTAGTTAATGTCTTCATGGCCCTAATTCAGGGAAGTGATCCAGAACAGATCCTGCTTAACCCTGCAGGTAAGTCTTCCCTCTCTAGTGAGACAGCAGCCTTGTGGTCTCCAACCTCCAAGGTGTCTGGTTCCCCCTTAAGTGCATTCTTGCTTGCCTGTAGGTGGACCTTTGAGGGACAGGACATTCTTGCTGCCTTTGACCTTTAATATTAACATCCCCTTTAGTAATTTAAGGGGATGATCAAGGAGTGAATGTCATATGTATGACCCAAGGATTTATGGGAGGACAATCCCTTAACAGGTAGAGCGAGCATGACAAAGGCATCACAGCCTGCATCAACTCAGTCATGTCCCCCACCCCTCAGCTACAAAGTGGCATTCTGAGCAGTCAAGAAGGAATGCCCAGGTCTCAACCAAAGTATGTTTCCATCTTCCAGCAAACCCTTCTTTATCCTCCAGGACAGGCACTACCATCATCCCTGCCTGATCCTTCAAGCATTAGTGCCGTTAACTAAACTGAGGTTACCAGAACCAGAACAAAGGATTTATCCCATTATGCTATGGCACTGGCAGTTAGAAACTGGCTTTGGACACATCTTGACAGCTTAACCACAACTCTCTGTGTCTCCCATAGGATGGAGTGCCTACAGTCGTTCATCCTAGCAGGGGCAACAAAAAGGTCATACTCATATTTTAGGTGGAGGTAATGAAGAGTTCTGGCCATGTCACAAATCTTAGCACCAGACAGCTGACCGTGACACTATCTTTGTTTAACCCGGTGGGTGAATTACCAGTGTGCCTAACTGGGGAGCCTCAAACTGCTACTACATTGCCATTTGTAGCCACAAACTGTATGGGCATGAGCCAGTGAGAGGTGTGGGTGAATGTACAGATAAGGGAATATTTTTGGGTATGGTACCATAGCGCTGAGACTTGTCACAGTAGTGATTGCTCTATAACCTCAACATAACTGGTTATAGTGTTAGGCAGCTGTGAAATGATAATAAGCCACATACTGATCCATGTGGCATCTGTGAGGCTAGCCTTCAAACCAAGTTAAGTATCTGCACCTCTCACAGGTTGCAACAGTGCAGGATAAGAGTAAAAAATTGTCAGTAAGCATAAGGCAGTCATTCCACTCCTTCAGAGTCACAAGTGCAAGTACTCTGGCAATAGAAGTAGACAAAGCAGACTGTGAACCCAACTCAGCACAGACCTGTGAGTGATCAGATTTTTTTTTTCTTAATCTGGTAAAGAACTACCATAAGAATAGAATAGAAAGAGCTCTGAATTTAATAGTGACTGGTTACCTCTAGTGCTGGTCTCATTGCAGCTACATTTAGCTAGTACTCAATGTCTCACTGCTTCTTTTCTTACCAGGGTAAAGCAGCACTAATCACAAGGTGGTTCTTAAGAAGCAGGTTACAGGTACTCCAGCAACTGGTATGATTTTCCAAGATATTACAAGGGTCAGTATTGCTTGTTATAGTCTTTTCTTGATATATGCAATGGGCAGGTCGAAAGTACAGTTGTGTACCTACCATAAATGTAGATGTTAGAGCGTATTCACTGTTGCAGTCATTACACTTGGGTTATCCTTCTGGCAGGCTACCCGCAGTCGGCCTGAATTCCAAAGTCCTGGTCCAGCGTCGGTTGCTCTTGCCTCTTCCCTGACGTCAGTGCGCCAGGGGTATAAAAGATGCAGCCGATGCCATTTTCTTCAGTTTTTCTTGCCCCAGATGTCAGCTGCCCCCAAAAGGGTAGGCTAAAAAACACTGCTTTTAAAAGCATGCACTAAAATAAACAATACCTTCATCTACAAGCAAATACACCACATAGGTTGTATAGGATAGAGAAGTACAGATAAGTCCCAGCAAAGAAAGGGGGATGGTGGGTGGGTAACTTGGACTGCAACAGTGAATACACTCGAAAATCTACATTTATGGTAGGTACACAACTGTACTATGTATCGTGTTTCACTGCTGCAGTCATTACACTTGGGTTGAATCCCAAAGCTGAGGTTGGGCGGCTGGGTCTAAATAGAATTAGGAGTGGCTATAAGGCCCTGCAGAACTGCAGTGGCAAAGCCTGCTCTGAATTTAGAGTAAAGAGGTAAGTGGTAGTGCTTAGTAAAAGTGTGCACTGAAGTCCAAGTTGCAGCCTCCAAAATATCCTTGGTTGCTACTCCTGTCAGGAAGGCTGCTGAGGTGGCTGCTGCCCTGGTAGAATACGGTCTAATGCCCTTAGGCACTGACTTGCCATGTTGTGAATAGCAGAAATGAATGCAGTGTCCTATCCATTTTGAAATAGTCTGCTTTGAGATAGCCTTTCCTTGTGATCCTGCAGCATATGCAAAAAGTTGCTCAGTCTTTCTGAAAGCTTTAGTTTTGTCCAAGTAGAAGCTTAGCTGTCTGAGTATGTCCAAAGAATGCAGAAGTCTCTCCCCCTTATTCTGTGGGTTTGGGTAAAAAGTAGGCAAATGAATGGTTTGGTTAAGAGCCACACTGGACACCACCTTGGGCATAAATGTTGGATTTGTCCTTAGAGAAACCCTGTCCTGATGGAAGATAATAAAAGGTTCCACAACCATTAATGCCTGTAACTCTGAGACTCTTCTTGCTGAAGTTATTGCTAGGAGCAGAGCGGTTTTCCATGATAAGAATTTTATCTCAGCTGTATTGGCTGGCTCGAAAGGAGGCTGTGTGAGTTTTTCCAGGACAAAATTGAGGTCCAGTGCAGGTATTGGTGCTCTTCTTGGAGGTCTTATGTTTTTTGGCCCCCCTGAGGAACTGCTTAAGCAATGGATGTGAAAAAATAGGTGGGTCTGTATTGTAATGAGCTGAAATGGCAGAGGCATGGATCTTAATTGATGAGAAGGATAGGCCTTTGTCCAGCATCTCAGTTAGATATTGTAAAATCTGAGGAATATTTGGAACAAGCATGTCAATTCCTTGTGCCTGGTTCCAAGCACAGAATCTTTTCCATTTTTCTGCATAAGATTTCCTGGTGCTGGGCCTCCTGGCCTCCAAAATAACATCCATAACAGCTTTAGAGAGAGGTGTAATCTGAATGGCTACAATATCTGCCATGCAGCCAGATTTAGGGTTCTGAGTTGGCTGTGCAGAATCTGATTGTTTTGTTGGGTCAGTAAATGAGGAATTTGAGGCAATGTCCAGGCTGGGCCTTGGGACAAGCTCCTTAGGATTGGGTACCAGTGTTGGCGTGGCCAATCTGAAGCAATTAGTATAATTTGTGGCTTCTCTTGTCTGACCTTTAGGAGTACCTTGGGGAGGAGAGGCAGTGGAGGAAATGCATATACTGTAAGGTTGTTCCAGCTGAATGACAAGGCATCCACTTTCCATGCTTGTTTGTGATAAGTCCTTGTGCAGAATCTCTGAAGTTGTGAGGGGAGGCAAAAAGATCTATGTCTGGGCATCCCCATTTCCTTGTTATCATGCTGAAGATTTGTGGATCTAGTTTCCACTTGTGAGGATCCATGAGGTTTCTGCTTAGTTCATCTGCCAGAGCATGTTTTTTTCCTGGCAGGAATTGTGCTTGCAGGTGCACTTGGTAGGTCAATGCTGTGTTCCACAAAATCATGGCTTGTCTGCAGAGGGGGTAGGAATGTGTCCCCCCCTGCTTATGTACCACATAACTGTGGTATTGTCCATCTTTATCAGCAGCTGTCCTGGATGAAGTAGGTCCTTGAAGGCTGTCAGGGCATTTTGTACAACTAGCATCTCCTTTTGATTGATGTGAAGATGCCTTTGGCTTGGGGGCCATGTGCCCTGAATACATTTTCCTGCCATGTGGGCCCCCCAGGCATAATCTGATGCATCTGTCATTAGTGTTTGCCTGGCTGTGGGAAAAGTGAATGGCTGTCCCTTGTTGTGGTGACAGGCCTGTGCCCACCAACGAAACTCCTGTTGCAGGCAGGGAATGAGTGAAATTAATGATTCCAGGCTGTGGCAATGTTGAGTCCAAACACTTTTTAGATACCATTGTAGTTTCCTCATATGCAGTCTTGCATATGGAATTAGCAGAATGCAGGAGGCCATGTGGCCCAGAGACTGCAGAATTCTTCTTGCAGATAACTGGGTCTTTGTTGCCTTGCTTTTGAAGTAAGAAGTCAGTTGCCTTTGTTTGTCTGGCGTGATATAAGCCATCTGGGCAGTTGTATTTAAGCTTGCACCCAGGAATATTATCTCTTGAGAGGGTACTAGTTTTGATTTATTTTCGTTTACTGTGTACCCTAGGCAAATTAGTAATCTTTTTACAAATGCCAGATGCTTTAGTAGAATGTCTTTGGTCTCTGTTTGAATAAGGCAGTCGTCCAAGTAGGGATATATTTGAATTCCTCTTTGCCTGCAAAATGCAATTACTGGTGCCAGGCATTTTGTGAAGACCCTGGGCGCTGTAGATAAGCCAAAGGGCAGTGCAGAGAATTGGTAGTGCATTGAGCCAGCTATGAATCTGAGGTATCTTCTGCAAGATTGTCTGATTGGGACATGCAGGTATGCCTCTTTGAGGTCCAAAGTTACAAGCCAAGCCTTCTTGCTCAGCATGGGCAGAAGCTGTTGCAGAGTCAACATTTTGAATTTTGGAATGTCAAGAAAAGTATTTAGAATAGACAGGTCCAGAATTGGTCGCCATGCTTTGTCCTTTCTTGGTACTAAGAAAAATCTTGAGTAAAATCCTAGTCCCTGCTCTTGCTGCGGCACTGGCTGAATTGCCCTCATGTCCATGAAAGATAAAACTGTTTTTTTGCCTCTGCCCATTGATTGTGTCGCAGGTCTGGCATACCTTTTGCCTTTGGAAGGGTGTGAAAGTGGAACCTGTAACCCTGAGAGACTATATTTTGGACCCATTTGTCCTGGGTAATCGTGTGCCAATTTTGTGAAAAAAGTGCTAACTTGCCCCCTAAGGGTGCTGCCAAAAGATAAATGCTTGGCATTGGCAGAGGGAAGTCACTGGGACTGTTTCCTATATGGCTGTGATTTGTCTTCTCCACTTTTGGAGGCAGAAGCACCCCATTGTTTGGGCCTGTATGAGTCCTGGGGCTGTTGTCTGCCTCTAGGGTGACTGTATCTGCCTCTTTGTGGCCTGTCTGACACAGGAAAGGACCAATTCTTAGAAAGCCAGTTTCTGCTAAATCTGGGTGGCTGTACCTGTAAGAAATCCTTCACTGTCTGCATAGATTTAGCTTTATCCTCCATTTTCTTCAGCACCTCTTCTGCCTTAACACCAAACAAAGTATCATGTTGTAATGGAGCATCCAATAATTTTGCTTTAACATGATCAGGCAGAGTCTGTTCCTTTAACCAAGCATGCCTTCTAATAACAGAACCCGTTACAGCGGCACTGCAAGAGGCCTCCAGTGAATCATAACCACATTGCAAAGTATGTTTTCCCACTTGTTCAGCTGCATGCAATAAATCCTGCAATTCCTTGTTCTCAGAACATTCAGAATTTGTCAACATTTTCTGTTTTAACAGAGACATTAAGTATTGCTGATATTTCAGCATATGAAACTGACAATTTAAAGCCCTTACAGCCAAGGTAGAAGAAGTGTAAACTTTTTTCCCTCATCTGTCCAGTGCCCTGGAATCTCTATCTGAGGGGACAGGGTTTTTTGCAGTAGCAGCCTTGACCCCTTTGGGACCCTGATAAATAGTTTTTGGGTTAGCAGAAGGGTTTTTATATAGAAATTTATGAGAATCTGGAACCCAGTAGTATCTGTCTGGCTTAACAGGTGCAGGAGGTAGAGAGTCGGGAGACAGGCCGGACTCTGAAAATACATCTACAATGTCTAGAACAGGTGGAATAGCAAGAGGTCTGTGCTGAGATAGTAGAAGAGAGTCTCTGAGCCTTTTCTTAGAATCTGAATAATCTTAGCTCTCCCAGTGGAAATGCTCCCTCATGGTATGCAGGGTTTCCCCAAATGAGTAATCCTCAGGAGGAGAAGCTGAAGGAATAGATTCTTCAGCATCAGAATCCTCATAGGGAGGAATAGAGTATCCTTGTTCTGAAGAGGAGTCAGAGGAAATTGAAACCTGATCAGAGGAATCATATTCAGCATCTTGCCTAGGCCTCTTATCAGGAGGGGGATGGGAACTCCTGATTAAAGTAATTAGGTCTTCGGCCATTTTGAGCATCTGTTTCTCTGGCGTGGAAGTTTGTCCTGGAGAATGCTGTACTTGTTTCCCTGTCTTTAAAACTGTTTTAGTCTTTGTCTTGGATGCTGAAGTTGGCTTGATATAAAGCTGTGTGGGTCTGAAAACACCCTCAGAAGCCGATGCCTGCTCAGCGGCTCCAGACCCATCTGAAGGATTAGTTTCCGAGGGCCCAATACCTTGAGTATCCAGAGGCCTAGTTGTCTCCACGTGAGAGTCGGAGGCGGCCTGTGGCTCTGAGGTAGTGGGTGTCAGGGGCTGCAAAAGTGCCTCACTGAGAACCGGCGACTGGCCTAGAAGAGGCTTTGTCGTTGGTTTTGGACCTCGGATGCCTGTCCTTTTCTTTTTCCTTGTGCTTTTTATGAATTCCGGTCGTCAGTTGTTCCGACGGCATTATATAGTTAAACCTTCGGCCAAAGTAATGAAAAGCAAAATCGTACCGACGCTTAATAGTGGTTAAATCTAGCACAAAACCGACAACTAGCAACGTCGTGGTCAGGGCCTAGGCAAGGAATAGAGTAAGAATGAAAATCCTTATGGGGTATTTGCTTCCCGCAAGAAATACAATTGTTAACTTTTTCTGACATCGGACTGGAGCAAGAAAAAAGTTTCCCCAACGGGATACTTAGCTTTATAGAAGACTTCGGATCTGAAATTCAATTTTGAAAATCTCAGGAGTCGGCCGACTGGCACTTGCAAACTGCTTTTGTTTTGGGCACTGCGCAGCAAGAAAGACTAAAGAAAATGGCGTCGGCTGCATCTTTTATACCCCTGGTGCACTGACGTCAGGGAAGAGGCAACAGCAACCGACGCCGGACCAGGACTTTGGAATTCAGGCCGACTGCGGGTAGCCTGCCAGCAGGATAACCCAAGTGTAATGACTGCAACAGTGAAACACTATGAACATCAGCACCTCAGCACAACAAAGAGCAGACGTTCTTAATGGTCTGCAATTTAAACTGAAGAGGTTCCCACCAAAATGGCAACCAGACCAACTAGAGAAGTCCAGTACACTACACCCAATCAAAAACCAATATGAATCAATGTCCCCAGTTCCTTCTCTCACCAGGAGAACAGTAGTAGCAGTTGACTACTGAGATATGGGTCACATGCTCTCCAACAATCAGTAATCTCTACAAAGACGGGGAATCAATGTCCTCTGCTCCTTCTCACACAGCAGCACTAATCCCCAAGATAAGACTTGAGAAGAGGTTTGTGGGTTCTCCACCAATGTGCAGTTTAAATTTAAGATGAAAAGGTGGGAGAGGGTAATTCTGCAGGTATGGCAGTGTGCCCCTAGTGGGGTGAATGCATGAAAGACAAGGTAATTGAAATTTTATTAAATTTGTGTGGAGTGCCTTCCTAATATGATACTCTGTTGACTGAATAGATAAGCGAAGACTAACTTAACACTGAACTTTGTTTTACTGCTCCAAGAAAAAAATAAAGGAAAATAAACTGCAATAAAATAAGAAACAATGTATGCAAATTATGAACCAAGAAATCTAAAGCAGTCGCAGAAAAATGACAATATGAACCTTGCTAGCCCTCTAGTATAGAGACTCAAGCCTCATCTTTTAAGGAATTACGGACTTGGTTACATGAGGAGTCACCTACATACAACATCCCAACTGGCACAACATTCATTATAAATTAATACAAATGGACAAAAAAAATATCAGTTTTTGCACTGCACAAAGGGCCAGCAGGGAAGGAAAAATAAACACTCCGTTAACTTCTCCACTCAGAAGGATTAACTCAAAGGGCACACAACAGATTTATTTAAAACATCAGTAAACCAAAAGGGATACCTGAGCTTTTGCCACTTTCACTCTCAGTTGATTGAGGAAATGTATCTCACGCTGTTATGTCTCAAGAAGCCCTTGAATAACTTGGGAGGAGGGGATCAGATAAAAGATTACTTTTGGGACTAGATATATACAAGCTATTAGACTTCATTTTTGATAGTGAGGAGGTTGGAGTGCAATATCTAAGAATCCCCACAGATAAACTGGAGAATCTCAAAGGAAAATGGCATACAGACAGCTGGTGTTAATTTTTTTTTTTATTTTTATTTTGCTGTCCAGATTCTTGTTTAAAATATGTCTTCACCTCTAAAAAAACACAAAGCCAAACTGGCAAAACCGAAACAAGAAAAGAAAACGAGCAGGCAATGGAATATCCAACTGTTTATTGTACATAAGCGCTTTTACTGAACAAAATACTTCAGCTTCTTCAGACAAGTAAAAACTATTCACTTCCCAGTTTAAAACCTAACACAAACCTGCTGAGTCAATGGGCTGGGCCAGCCCAAGTACATGATTTCATGCAGCATTAAACATTTAAAGCAACATTGACTAATTACACCATGTTGCCCAAATGATAGTCTTAAGCATCTAAAAAAAGTTAATAAAAAAGTTTACCATTTCCAACCCAAGAGAAAAAATAAATATAAATGGGATGTTAAATGATGCTTAAAAATAGACCATTGTTTATTATAAAAAATAATGATAATAAATAAAGTGTGTACTGTGTAAATTTGTAGCACTGAAATATATTATGTTATGTTATTAGGCATACGTGAATGGGGGCGTGCCTTCGTTGAAGGTTGTGCATCAGGGCTGGTAACCCGGTACGTAAAAATCCACTACCAATCATTAGCGGACCAGAGTTCCGCTGTGGTGACCCCTAACCGGGAAAAAGCCGAAAGACACAAACAATTAAATTGAGTTACATTATGTTAATGTAAAAAAAACAACATGTAAATACATCATACAAGACTCGTACGCCCTAGGTCTTCACCTCTGCAAAAGTTCTAAGTCTGATGATTTCTTCCTGCCACGAGAATTGAACTGCCCTGAAAAGTAGTTCTTAAAAGTATTTTTCCCCTTGCTCTGACCCTAAATAGTTTATAAATGTTCACGCAAACAATCACAGAATTAACAGAATGATGAACCAGTTCCTCATATGCAAGCAGCCCTTAGAATATGCAAAATTGTTCTGCAATAAGATCACTAAAAAACACATGCCATAGGCTTTAGTTGGACACTATCGTTTTAGTACCGTCGACAGTTCTGCACCAAATCCAACAAATGAATGCTTTCTTTCAACCAAAAGGAAACGATTTTATATGCAATGCATGCACAACAGCATTGCTGAAAGACAGCTATCAATACCTTGATATTCTAGTTTCTACCAGTCACTCTAGTAAAGCAAGTATATTTTTCTAGACAGAATTACATTGGTCATGCAAACCAAGTTATCCAGTAATGTACTACATTTATCTGAAACAAACAACACGGTTTAGTACTGCAAAGCAATCAAGTTGTGGACTGTAGTGACAGAAAAAAATAGTTATATGGACGTGTAAGAAGACTGAAATAATGTTTGCTTTCTGTTTGTAAAAAATTCTTAATCCAAATGAGTTGTACAATATTTAACTGCAATGTGGTGATGTGTTACAGAGAATACAAAAACAATATTGTATTTATTTTTTTGAAAACTAGTATCTTAAATTTAGAAGAAATGTTGCTAATTTCTTCATGTCTCATGAGTGAACTGATACGTTTCTGGTTGATGTTGTATAATAAAATATTTTGAAGCCTTTCGGTTGCCGGTCAATTTGCATTTTGCCTTTGTTTTTAGACTGTGCAAATGGCTTTTGGTTCATGTGTTTGCTGATTTTCTTTACAAACACACATATCCTTTTGATAATATGCTTGTATTTTATTTATCATTTTATTTTATTTTACATTTGTTGACTGGGCTAGTCTAGCTGGATACATGTCCATTTTCAGTAGAGGCCCAGGGAGATAAGCTCCAAGCAGGTAAAAAGATAAAAAAATACAATACTTAAACAAATACTAAACAAAAATACAATGCTTAGAAAGTATTTAAATTGCAATACATTGGAGAATTAAACCTATTTGGAAAGAAATTTCTATTTAAGTAGAGTGGGGTATAGAGTCAAAGCATAGTTTAAGATGCATATAAGTACAGGTACACCCAAAGGTCTGAAGATATTAATATTAGACAAAAGAAGGAGAGAAGGAGACAAGAGAAAAGTTATAGAAGAGGAGAAAAAAATGCACTGGCTAGTATATGGTTGGTTTGCCTAGAAAATTGTTGCAGAGGGGACAAGGTCCAGAAGTAAGGGTTA
Source organism: Protopterus annectens (assembly GCF_019279795.1). NCBI lineage: Eukaryota > Metazoa > Chordata > Ceratodontiformes > Protopteridae > Protopterus > Protopterus annectens. Next base: position 918,685,188 of record NC_056727.1, on the reverse strand, counting down.
AAACAAGATGAGAAAGATAAGGGGAGGAAGTAGGGTTCAGCCTGGTTTAGAGCAGGGACAAAACCAGAGAATTTTCAGATGTTCTTTGAGGTTTTTTTTTGAAGAGAGATGTAGATGAGAGAGATGTGAGTGTCCTAGGGAGCTGGTTCCAGATTTTGCCCACAACGTTAGTAAAAAGTGAGTCGCCTGCTTTATTATTAGATTTAACATTGGAAATTAGTGACTTATTGGCTGAGCAAAGTGTTTCTCATCATTTTTTCACTATCTTATTTAAACTTGCATTTCTGAGTAGTATTTCACACTCCTCGAAGCGAAAACAGTTGTGTGCTATTTAGTAGTCACATTTCTGCTAATTAGATTTTTGGCTGAATATACCTCCTTTTCATGGGCTTATGTAATTATTTTCAAATTCTGCAGGTTGTGAGGTATGGTTGAACGTTAACACAACAAAATTACCAGTTAGTTTCAATAAATGAGAAAATAGAAGTGCGCCATATGAAAATGTCATCCCTGTTCAAAACACAAACAAATCAAATCTAAATTGCAAACTCGCCCGATATAAAGGGACTTTAGATTTGGTGCTGGTTGTTCTTTCAAAACGGTCAACCATGCCCCCTTCTTCTCTACAAGCTCAAAAGATTCTACTTTGGAGAAAACCCTACTTATTAGTTTCGCTGCTATCTAAAAGACAGAATCCTTCCAAGTTCACATTTGTTGAACAACCCGAGAGGAAGAGGAAATTCCAAATGGAAGAATTTTAAATTGGCAGTGACAAGCTCCTACTCAGAAGAGGAGATACTTTCTGGACTCCTTGGCAGTCTTGATATGTGGGTAGACATTCTGCAAACTCAAATAACAAATCCAATCTCCTCTAAATAGCAGGATGGACTGTACTGTGATAATTCAAATGGCTTCTTTAAGAACAAAGTTGTTTTGGCCTCATAAATTCAGAATGGCCTCAAGGCCCTCCATTTTCTTTGGTACCAAAAATAATATGGAGTAAAGACACAACCCTTTATGGGCTTACTGGACCTCTTGGATTTTCAAATGAAGTTATTTATTTACAGAAAGAGGTTGATCATTCTTCGTGCTTTTTGTTTGTATGATGGAGTGGGGCGTCATGCAAGGGTGAGGGTGCAGGTAAGTGTGGAAGGAGACAGTATACACACTGGACATTGCTATCTATATACACCTAAAATTTGTGGCAAAAAGCTGCCTCCTCCAACTGCCTTTAGAGTGAGACTGTTAGGAAGACCTCTGGCTGCTACTGCTTTCCACGTATACATGGACTGCAGCCCTTCTTGATGCCAAAAACCTCTCACTCTGGGAGCATGGAGCACTCTCTGGTGTTGCCCTGATCACTATATTTCATTCTAGATTGCAAATTCATTTGTGGTTACCCACATTTGAATTCATATTTAGTATAGGCACCTTTGCATCCTTGAAAAGGAGCAATGAGGTAACTGGCACATAATGCCAACAGCAGGGAGAGGTTTGCCTTTTTCTTCCATAGTTTCCAGGTATCTTTAATCTCAGGACCAACAATACAGATGCCTTGTAAAGGGAAGTCATAAAAGTCATCTCAGTGTCCTAGAAAAAAACTGATAAGCTTGAGCAATGCATGCTGATGCACTGTAATGTGATCCAGAGGCTCTCGACAAACCTTCAAACTGCACTGTATGCTATATGCTCATCATAAGGTTCAGCTGTGAAAAGACACTGGCTGACTGGTGTAAATTTTTTTCTTTATTAGGTCCATCTGACAACTGTGTCAGCAACTGGCATATTTTGGCCACCAAGGTTCAATGGAATGCTATCTTATAAAACACGTACTTTGTAGTCATTAACAAACTGGTGGAGGATTCATAAACCCATTTGGGTGGGATACTTCTTAAGGGCAGCAGTTGCAGCAAGAATGTCCAGTTTGTAGTCTCCAACTAAAAGTTTCAACATCCAAGTGGCTGGGAGATCTGAAAAGGTTTCCTAGGCACAGCACCCGCTGAACTGGGGGGGTACCGCGCAACATTTGTGGCCATCAGGGCCATGTTCATCAATGGAGGGACAATCTAAGAATTCTACTGGATGCAGTGTAAGACCTTCTGTAGTTATTTCTTGCTGTGAAGAAATTACTGGCCATCACCCCCTTTATCTAATCACATCTAACACTTACTTTTAATTGGGGTCATCAGGAGAGGATGTTTGGGAATCTTTCTCCTAGTGGACATCTGTCTTTGGTGATTCTATGGGGGTGTGGTGCATTTCCACTAGAAAATAGACTTCCTCAGGATCTTTTGAGGGGCAAAGAATAATATGTATTTTCTATGTAGTGTTACAGAAGGATGTTGTAAAGGGCCTTGGGTCCTTATCCTTTAGCATAGGTGAGAGGGCCAAGAACTCAGGAAAAGACTTCAACACTTGTTTAGGTGCTATCAGCAGGGCAATAAGGGACACTGAGGACATCCACTGCAAGGATGTCTGCTGGTTTGGTACTGTGGTGGACACTGCTAGTAGACTCGGCACTGAGAACGCCAGCAGCGACAGCTGAGAAACTATGCACACAAATTAAAAACCCAAAACTGTGGCACTAATGTCCAACCCTAAACGTTAGGGCCAACATGTGACAGTGCAGAAGCTGTTAATAGAGGGTCATACATGAAGTATAAAAAGCCAATATAAGCAACCTAGAACCCAACCGAACACAAAAAAAGGCTTCAAAACTATTACATCAAGGGAGGACGCAGGCGACCTCAGAACCAAACCAATCAGGCTGCTGAGGAGAGCTCAGAAGGCTTAAGCCTTCTGGGAGCTGAACTGCTCCATTACCCAGACAGAATCAGCTGGAGAATGGCTGGCAGACAGCATCTTCTGCGTCTTCAACAGGACTCCTGGAAGCCTACAACAATCAAATTCTTAAAAAAACAGACATAAAAGAGACACTAACCTCGAAGCTGGTCTCGTGTTCCTAATCTAGTTAGCCTTCCTATCACCTAAAAACCTGTAAGGCTTTGAGATTCAGTTACATGCACACTTAACCTCTTACCACAAGAAATCTGGACAAATTCTGACACAATGGGGGGAAAGGCCCAAAAATAGGGAGATATTTTAAATATTGCTCTAATAAACTTAGAAAGTTGCTAGAACAGAATTTGCGTTAGCATTTATTTTTCTAAACGATATGAAGTCTGAAACTTAAATGCAGGTCATTATTTAGTGAGTTTAATCCTTAGGTTATCCCAATGATTTGTCAAAAAAAAAAAAAAAACAGTTTTTATGAGGAACACACCAAAAATAGGAGGCAAAAAGTACAGTTTTGTACCTACCACAAATGTAGATGTTCGCGTGTATACCCTGCTGCAGTCATCACACTTGGATTATCCTATCGTCAGGTGGTCCCCACAGTCGGCCTGAAATCCAAAGTCTTGGTCCAGCGTCGATTGCCGTCGCTTCTTCCCTGACGTCAATGCGCCAGGGGTATATAATAGGCATCCAACGCCATTTTCTTCAGTTTTTCTTGCCCCAGATGTCAGGTGCCCCCCCAAAAGGTGGTCAGTAGATAGTACCAATAATAAAAGTTTAGCACAAACAAAACATCCCTCCAGCTATAAGCAAATACACCACAAAGGTTGTATCAGATTTTAAGGTACTGAAAGGTTTTAGTTAGGTCAGAGGGGATGGAGGGAGGGTAACCTGGACTGCAGCAGGGTATACACTCGAACATCTACATTTATGGTAGGTACAAAACTGTACTATGTTCATCGTGTTACCCTGCTGCAGTCATCACACTTGGGTAGAATCTCAAAGCTAAGGATGGGAGGTGGAGTCAAACAGGGTTAGAGGAGGCTAGAAGGCCCTGCAAAACTGCAGTGGCGAAGCTAGCTCTAGTCTTAGAGTAAAGTGGTAAGTTATAGTGTTTGGTGAAGGTGTGTAAGTTGCAGCTTCCAGAATATCCTTGGTTGGCACCCCCCTGAGGAAGGTTGTAGATGTAGCTGCTGCCCTGGTAGAGTGGGGCCTTAAGCTAGCAGAAACTGGTTTTCCATGATGGGTGTAGCAAAAACATATGCAATGTCCTATCCATTTGGAAATGGTCTGTTTTGAGATAGCCTTTCCTTGTGATGTTGTAGCACAGGATACAAAAAGCTGGTCAGATTTTCTGAAAACCTTAGTTTTATCCAATTAGTAACGTAGCTGTCTGTGAATGTCCAAGGAATGCAGGAGTCTTTCTCCTTTGTTCTGTGGATTTGGAAAGAAGGTGGGTAAATGGATGGTTTGATTTAGAGCCACACTGGATACCACCTTAGGCATAAAGGAGGGGTTAGTTCATAGAGAAACTCTGTCTTGATGAAAAATGAGGAAAGGCTCTACTGCCATTAGTGCCTGAAGCTCTGAGACTCTTCAGGCTGAAGTAATTGCTAGCAGCAGGGCAGTCTTCCATGATATAAACTTTAAGTCAGCTGAGAAAGCTGGCTCAAAAGGAGGTAGCGTAAGTTTTTTCAGAACAAAATTGAGGTCCCAAGTTGGTGTTGGCACTCTCCTGGGAGGCCTAACGTTTTTGGCCCCTCTGCGAAACTGCCTTAGAAGTGGACGTGGAAATAAGGGAGGATCCGTGTTGTACTGAGCTGAAATAGCGGAGGCGTGGATTTTAATAGATGAAAAAGAAAGCCTTTTGTGTAACATCTCAGTTAAGTATTGTAGAATCTGAGGTATGTCCGGCTGAAGGGTATTTTGGCCTTTAGCTTGGTTCCAGGCGCAAAATCTTTTCCATTTGTCTGAGTAGGCTTTCCTGGTGCTGGGCCTCCTGGCCTCCAGAATAACATCCACAACAGCTTGTGAAAGAGGAGCTGGCTGGTTGCTTAGGTGATTTGCCATGCAGCCAAATTTAAGGTTTTGAGCTGGCTGTGTAGAACCTGACTGTCTTGCTGTGTGAGCAGATGAGGAATTTGTGGTAAAATCCATGGTGGGCCCTGGGCCATATTCCTTAATAGTGGGTACCAGTGCTGGCGTGGCCAGTCTGGGGCAATGAGTATCATTCGGGGTCTCTCCATCCTGACTTTCAGCAGCACCTTTGTGAGAAGGGGCAATGGAGGAAAGGCATATACTGTCAGCATTTTCCAACTGAATGAGATTGCGTCGACTTTCCAAGCTTGATGGTGAAATGTCCTTGTGCAAAATTTTGTTAGCTGATAGACCTGTTTGCCAGCCCCTAAAACTATGTCTGGGCGCCCCCATTTTTGAGTTATCATTGCAAATACTTGTGGATCCAGTTTCCACTCGTGGGGATCCATGATGTTTCTGCTTAGGTCGTCTGCCAATGTGTTCTTTTTTCCTGGCAGGAATTGAGCTTGTAATTGGACTTGGTAAGCCAGTGCTGTGTTCCACAAGGTCATTGCTTGCCTGCATCGAGGGTAGGAGTGTGTACCCCCTTGTTTGTTTATGTACCACATTACTGTGGTGTTGTCTGTCCTTATTATAAGCTGTCCTGGATGTAAGAGGTCCTTGAAGGCTGTCAGGGCATTCTGTACAGCTAGCATTTCTTTTTGATTGATGTGTAAATTCCTTTGATCTGCAGTCCATATGCCTTGAACGCACCGTCCTGCCATGTGTGCCCCCCAGGCATAGTCCGATGCATCGGTTGTCATAGTTTGCCTGGCTGGGGGTAAGGTGAAAGGCTGACCCTTGTTGAGGTGACATGCCTGTGACCACCATAGAAACTCCTGTTGAAGGCAGGGAATGAGAGGTATCATTGTTTCCAAGCTGTGACTGTGTTGAGTCCATATGCTTTTTAGGTACCATTGTAATTTCCTCATATGCAGTTTTGCAAATGTTATTAGTAGTATGCAAGATGCCATGAAGCCCAAGGCCTGCAGAATTTTTCTTGCAGGGAGTTGGGTCTTTGTTGCCACTGTTTTGAAGTACTGAGTTAGTTGCAGTTGTTTGTCTGACGTCAGATAAGCCATCTGGGCCATTATATTCAAGCTGGCACCCAGGAATGTCATATTTTGTGAGGGCACTAGTTTTGATTTCTTTTCGTTTACTGTGTACCCCAGGCAACTTAGAAGGTGTTTTATAAAAGCCAGATGTTCTAAGAGAATGTCCTTGCTTTCTGCTTGGATGAGGCAGTCGTCCAGGTATGGGTATATTTGAATTCCTCTTTGTCTGCAGTATGCAATTACTGGTGCCAGGCATTTTGTGAAGACCCAGGGTGCAGTAGATAAGCCAAAGGGCAGTGCAGAGAATTGGTAATGGGTTGAACCTGCAATGAAACGGAGGTATCTTCTGCAATTTTGTCTGATAGGGACATGCAGGTATGCCTCCTTGAGGTCCAACGTTACTAGCCAAGCTTTCTTGCCCAACATGGGAAGAAGCTGCTGTAGTGTTAGCATCCTGAATTTGGGTACTTGCAAGAAGGTGTTTAGAATTGAAAGGTCCAGAATGGGTCTCCAAGCATTGTCCTTTCTGGGGACTAGAAAGAGCCTTGAGTAAAATCCTTGGCCTTGCTCCTGTGTAGGTACCAGCTGAATGGCTCTCATGTCCATGAGAGCTGTAATTTGTTTTTGTGCCTCTGCCCATTGATTTTGTGGCAGGTTTGGCATCCCTTTTATCCTTGGCAAGGTGTGGAAATGGAATCTGTAACCTTGTGAGATAATGTCTAGGACCCATTTGTCCTTTGTGACGATGCGCCAGTTGTCTGCAAAAAGTGTTAATTTTCCTCCCAAGGGAGCTGCCGAGAGAGTTTTGCTTGGCAGTTTGAGGTTTAAGTCATTGTGTTTGCCTTCTAGTAGCTTGGGACCTGTCTTCTCCTCCCTTCTGTGTTGCAAAGCCCCATTGTAGAGGTTTGTAAGGGATTTACGCTTGTCCTCTGCCCCTTGGGCGCCTGTATTTACCCCTCTGTGGTCTGTCAGAAGCTGGAAAGGACCAATTTTTTGTTGGCCAATTTCTGCTGAAGCGTGGGGGCTGTACCTGTAAGAAATCTTTGACCGTCTGCATAGATTTTGCCTTATCTTCCATTTTCTTTAAAACTTCTTCTGCTTTAACCCCAAATAAGACATCCTGCTGTAAGGGTGCATTTAGTAACTTTGCTTTAACATGATCAGGCAGAGTTTGTTCGTTTAATCAAGCATGCCTACGTATAACAGACCCAGTAACAGCTGCTCTACAGGAAGCTTCCAAGGAATCAAATCCACATTGTAAAGTATGTTTGCCCACCTGTTCAGCTGCATGCAACAGATCCTGCATTTCCTTGAATTCAGACTGTTGAGGGTGCGTGCTCATCTTTTGTTTTATTTGAGACATTAGGAACTGCTGGTATTTAAGCACGTGAAATTGACAATTTAGTGCTCTCATAGCTAGAGTAGCTGAGGTGTAAACCTTCTTCCCCCACCTATCTAGTGCTCTGGAGTCCCTTTCAGAGGGTACATGATTTTTAGCCATAGAAGCCTTAGCCCCTTTGGGACCCTGGGAGATTGTCTCTGGATCAGCAACAGGGCTTTTGTAAAGGAATTTGTGTGAGTCAGGCACTCTACAGTATCTATCTGGTTTGGTTGGAGCAGGAGGCAGAGAATCTGGATTTAGACTAGATTCTAAGTAAACATCATTCACAATGTCTAAAACATTAGCAAGTGCAATAGCAAGTGGTCTGTGCTGGGGGAGTAAAAGAAACTCTCGGAGCCTTTTCTTGGAGTCGGAGTAGTCCTGACCTTCCCAGTGGAAATGTTCCCTCATGGTATGTAAGGTTTCCCCAAAGGAATAGTCTTCAGGGGGAGAAGCTGAGGGAATAGAATCTTCAGCATCAGAATCTTCATAAGGGGGAAAGGAGTAATCCTGTTCCTCAGAGGAGCCTGAGGAAATAGACACTTGATCAGAGGAGGCATAATCCTACTCATGTCTAGGCTTTTTGTCGTGGGGGGGGGGGGTTGGGAACCCCCGATTAAAGAAATCAAATCTTCAGCCATTTAAGGCATCTGAACTGGAGACTGAAGTGCAGTCTTTTTTGATTTTAGAGGAGTCTTAAGCTTAGCATAAGATTTTATGGTGAGAGTAGTCGGTCTGAAGACACCTTCTGAAACCGAAGGTGTTTCTACAGCACTGGCTACTCCTTCTGCAATGTCGTCGGTAGGGCCTAAAGAAAATGGCTGCGTCAGCCTAGAACTCTCTGCTAGAGAATCCGAAGTGGTCTGGGGTTCAAATTCTGCGGCAGCCAGGGGCTTCGTAGGCACCTCACTGAAAACCGGAGAACCGGCGACCGTCCCAGCCGAGGCCTCGGAGTCTGGCTTAGATCTACGCTGCATGTCTATACCTTTGCGTTTTTTATGCACGCCGGTAGTCGGTTGCTCCAACGGCATAATGTAATTAAATTTCCTACCGAAGTAGTGTCGTGCGAAATCAAAGCGTCGCTTTATAGTTCGCTTATTGAACCTAGCACAAAACCGACAACCAGTGACGCCATGGTCTGGGCCTAAGCAAGGTATACAACAAGAATGAAAGTCCTTATGAGGTATTTGCTTCCCACAAGAAATGCAATTGTTAACTTTTTCTGACATCGGACTGAGGCAAGAAAAGGTTCCCCAACGGGGTACTTAGCTTTGAATACTTCGGACTGAAATTCGATTCGAAAATCTCAGGTGTCGGCTGACCGGCACTTGCGAACTGCTTCTGTTTCGGGCACTGCGTGGCAAGAAAGACTGGATAAAATGGCAGATGCCTCTTATATACCCCTGGCGCACTGACATCAGGGAAGAAGCAACAGCAACCGACATCGGTCCAAGACTTTGGAATTCAGGCCGACTGCGGGACCGCCTGACGACAGGATAACCCAAGTGTGATGACTGCAGCAGGGTAACACGACAGTTGGGAGATGTGTCACATGTATCAGAGACTTTGGTTTCAAGACTTGAAGTACTTTTTTTGTATACTCTTCCATTTGTAAATGCTGGAAAGGAAGACTGTGTAAGCTTGACTTTCTTGAAAGCCTTATGGAGCTTTAATCTTTAAAAAGCATGGAAGAAGCATGAGGGTTTGTCTCCTAGAAGGGCCTCAAACTTGAGAGGAAAGTGAGTTTTCATACGTAAAAACTCTTATGCTATTTTTCTCAGAGCACCTGAAGGCATTGTGCTCCTAGACAGTATTCACAAGAAACATGACATCTTGGGATGAGATTTTGTTCCAGTCACCACCACTGTCTGTGACAGAAGAGAAAAACATAAGCAAAGACCCAAACAATTAAAACAAAAATAATATATATAAACTTTCAAACTAAATCTGGTGGGGTGCTAGAAGAAAGAAGGACCAATGGACAAGAAACAAATGGAAACAATCTACTAAAATGCAAAATAAATAGGTTCAGAAAAAAATGAAGAAACGTAATAAAACAAGAAACAGCAAAAAATGAGACAACTTTCAGTCTGGGGTGATTTTCTGTGGGAACATCAAAACCATTCTTCAGAGAAAGGGCTTTGCAGTGTATTCTGGGATAAGGGAAGACTGGAATAGCCTGGGAATATTTTACACGCTGAGCTGTCTTAACGTCTGCTGGTCTTAGTTTAGTCGACAAACGCTGTGCCTCCCACCTAAAGACACTTACAATAATAAAAAATATTAATTATACAGGATCCAATTAATATGAGAAATGAAAGGAAAAAAAGATTATGTAAAGAAACAGATTACTGGAAGTTAAACAGAACTATATTAGGTAAAATGCAAGAGGAGATGATGAAAGTGAAGAATAGAAGTCAGCAAGGTAGTGTGGTAATGTAGGGAGATGATGCTGATGTGTGTGTGAAGGGCAGGGTCATATATCTTAAGGTAAGTAGTATATCCTGGGTTAGCCACCATGGACTTCAACAACATACATCCGAAACATAAAAAAATTTTAATCTGTTAAAATGTAACAACTGGTTCCAAACTTAAAACAAAGGGCAAAAACAAAAAGAACAAAAAGCGCTTTCAGCTATGTAGCCTTCTTCAATTCGTATAATCCCTTGAGCTGAGCTCTAGTTACTTTAAAACAAACACGCACCTATCACAACTCTAAGTCAGGACACACCTTCATCAACTTCGAATCCATGACATCATAACAACCAGGCCTCCTCTCAGAATCAGCTGATCATTAGGCGCCTGTTCTTTAATATAGGCTTAAGGGGAATATAGTGTTTAAACCTGGGAAGTTATGCGCTTGGAGATTTATAATCCATTTAGTTTCACACGTCTCCATTAGGTTGTTTATGTCTCCTCCTCTCAAGTTCAGTCCTCTCTGTATTGCATGTTTGCAAATTTGTTTATAAAAACAAAAAGAATTCAAAACGACTATTATGTAATAATGATGGCCATCAGAAAAGAGCTCCCATTACAACAACAGGAACTAAGAAGTGTGGAAAATGTAAACCTTGTTCAAATATTAATCCTGTTCCAGGCTTTTTACACCCTGTCAATGAAAAAGAATATTCTTTCAAGGCCTCTGCAACATGCAATACACGACACCTACTATACTTAGCCACCTGCCATTTATGCTCAGCTTTTTATGTAAGGAAAACGGACCAAAGGTTTAAGGATCGCATTTTAAGACACCTGAGAGATATATCTCATTTAGAAATCCAAAACAGCTTAGCGGATCATGTTAAACATTTCCCTACTCATTCCTTTTACTTTCAAGCTATAGATCTCATTACTCCGAACTTAAGAGGAGGAGACATAAACAACCTAACGGAGACACGTGAAATATATTTTAAGGTAGATGTTGACACGAATATTGAAAAGTATTAAAAAAAAAAAACTAAAGTGTGTTGTGATATGTAGAGGCATGACCATCTAGTTTGAATTTATGTTAACACATTGGTATTTTTTTTAGATTAGCTTCATTTTTTGAGGTCAAGTAGGATACAGTTCCATAGTTTGGTAAACACGAAAGAGAGTTTACTTATCAGTTGTTCAATGTATTCATTTGCAGAAGGTTCTGAGTTTGAGAGTGAAGGTTTCTGATTGGGCTCTATTTGGATACTAACTTGGTAGGGATGGGCAGATATCTCTCTGGTTTAAATATTACTTTATGGGTTGGTTTTAGCTCATTTAATATGATAAGTGTTGCAGTTCCAGCCAGTTTATAGTACTAAAAGTGGAACAGCGATGGGTTTGGTTTGAAACATTAGCAGCAAATTGAAAATTTCCTATAACAAATTTGCCAAGTGTGTGAAGTTGAGCTTTATGGAAGTCAGTGAGAATGGAGGAACAGAATGGTAATGTGGGAAGAAGGGATGCTTGGGCTGTACTGAGCTGAGTAGTCTTAGTTAAATAAGGCTTGGATTTGTATAGCACACCCATCTTTTTGTTGGTTGTAGAAGTGACAATCTACATTTTAAGCAAAGGATAATTTTTGATCAAAAATTACTCCTAGGAGGACCTCTAAGATGGCTGCACACTGAACAACAGCTTGACTTCAGCTCTCCCAGTGTGAAAACAAACTGAGAAACTGCAACCAGAGATACTGTCAATCTGAGTAAAATTCAGTTACCGGCTAGTAAGTACACTGCCTGGATGCATGCAAAGAAGAAACTAAGACACCCTGAAAGAAAATTAGCTAGAAAAGATGAAGAGAAAAACACTGACAAGGAAGGATCCTGCAGCTGTTCAGCAAAAAGAAGTTCAAGCTCCAGATTTGGTGCGAGGGATGAATTCCAGTAATCTAGAACAAAATAAGTCAAATGTGCTCAGCATTCATTAAAATAAACAAAACACTATAGGAGTATAATGATTCAAATCCCATAAGACTGTAAAAATGGAAGAAAGTTTAAACAGACTTTCAGATGAACTGATAAAACTGCAAAAATCAGAGGTTAAAATGAAGAAAAGGCTGACTAGGTATGCGACAGCTCAAGTAAAGCTGTTTCAAAAAAATGGAAGAATTAGAGAACAGAGCACGTGGGGAAAATCTGATATTTTTCTGCTGTACCAGAGAAAAAATAAGTAACAGACTGTATTAATTTCATGAAGGCACAAATAAGTAAATGGACTGGTATTCCACAGCAGGAACTATTATTTGAAAGGGCATACTGTGTGTATGCTCCAAATATGACAATCAGAAGGCAACCAAGACCTTTATAAGTAACATTTGTGAAATACTGTATAAGAATAAGTGGAAAGACTGGAACTTTGTTGAACATGTCTAGAATTGAAAGACACGGCCCTCACTTCATTTCATTAACACTCGGAAGGACTCTGAGGGAAGGAGGAAGGTAACTGTGACGCCCCTGGACTGGCCCAGTAATCAAAGAACCTCAATCCTCACCACTGGCACCAGTAAGTGACATGCACATTGGGAGGATGACAAGTACACACACAGTAAAGTACAATTTCCCGTAAGAACCCACAGAGATCACAGTCAGTCTGTGGCTGGTTTCTCCCTCTCTCTCCAGATCCCCAATAAGACTCCCCACTGGCACAGCTATAGGTTTCAGATCTCAGCCGAGTAGTCAAGCCAAAACCTCCAGCACCCTCTCTGCCCAATCAGTGCTTCGTGTCCCTACCAAAGTAGCTGACACACACATTTTGAGATTTGATTTCTATACCAACACACAGATACTCCTGGGGAAGGCTGGCACAGGTTCACTAACTATGCCCCCTACTGCCCAAACTATACGGTAGTACCAACTGCCACAACCACTCTTACTTGTCAGCTACCATATGGCCCTTCCCAAAGGGTGACAAATTCTACTGTGTAATGTTACTGTAATACAAATGGCAAGTCTGACCAAGACTTTTAAGTCTATTTAAGAGTGGCCTGTACAGTGTTACCAAATACATATGCATGTACTCCCAGAGCTTAAAATATCTCTAAACAAACCAGCCACAATTAGAAGGTAGAAATATTTAATAATAAATAATAAAAGCAGAAGAATACTCAATAACAAAACACAGTGACAACAGAGTTCAGAATCACAGGAAATACTTATACTGCAGGACAGTCAAATAAATACAGGAAACATCTAAACTAATCTTTACAGTATTCCTATCTATATCTAAGAAATACTATTCCCTAAATGACTTACTTATGGAGCAAGACAAGTGCTGATGAGAGGATGTTGTCCAAAGACAAATACTTTCTGAGATAGTTCTTAAATTACTATCAAACATTACTGCTGGGTCATCTCCGATTACATAATTCTTTGTCACCTCTGTCTTCAGTTCCCAGGCTAACAGAAACTTAATATTTTAACACCTCTGTGTCAAAAATACTTATCTTTCAGAAGGTGGCCTAGAACTGGAAGTCTTAAACAAGTAAACACTACATTTGAAACCTGTAATTACTTATGTTTTCATACAATAGAAAGAAACCTCTAGCTGCAGACATCCTGTTTCCTAGCTTAAACTGAGAGATACCACACAGTCATAAACAATTTCAACTTATTTTCTTGAGGGTTTGAAAGTTAACTCTGTATGTTCCATCTTCTTACCATCAAAACATACATTTACATAGGCATATAGTTTATACACATTTCTGCTCTCTTCCAGCAGGGTGCACTGTGGTTACATTCTTGAAGCTCAGTACAGAACATACTTCTGCACCAGTAGTTTAATATACACATAACATATAGTTTTCTTACATTTGTAAGACAAGCATACAAATCACACTACTATTCAAAAACAACATAGAATTATTTACAAAATTCCAGCTAGCTGGGCTAGCAGCCTTCACAGTAACTATAAGTAAAACATTTTTTCTTAACAGTATTTCTATGAAATTTCTTACAATACAAATTGCATATTTATAATAAAGTATTTTAGCCATTCTTGTATGGTAAAATTTATTAAAGTAAACATATGCTTTTTTTTTCTTGTTCTCTTTCTTCTTTTCTGATATTAAGGAATGCAGGCATTACAGTGGAAAAAGAGAAACAGACAAAAGAATGTTTAAAGGAGAACCGCACCCACAGACTCAAAAACATGTTTATTTCATCATGGTTTGCTGTTTCCTACATTTTAACACCACGCTGGGACTATTTAGAGATTTTTAGATATTTTTATATGCAATTTCTGACTCTGACCACATGGGGTCTGGCATCTTGAAATAATTCTGCTTGTTTAATCTGCCTCTAAGTATCCCAGAATGCATTGTTTGTCTCCAAAAAATTGCATCATGTCTGCCAGTTTTTCTCTAAAGCTGCTGTCAGTGCACTGATTTTACAGGCATTCAATGCTGTGTTACAGATACCTACTTTTGGTTAACATTTTACCCTTTTTCAATGACTACTTCAAACACAAGCAGAGCATGCTACAGAACAGAACTGAAAAGTGCATTTTATTGCTCTTTCTTCTTAGAAATGCTGATTTGATTTATTTTGTGAAGGCAGAAATCTAGTTCTTCAAGGTATCTCCCCTCCCCCTTCACACCTATCTTCCCTAGCTGTCAAAGAGCTAAGGGTAATTTGAACCATTATCTGCATGTGATTGACAGCTCACAGCAGTTAATCAGACTAATGTACTGTTTTCTTGTCAGCCTTTCCTTCCTTACAGTGGGAGACTTTTTTGTTATACTCCTCCTGTGAAATTTAAAACCAAGCTCTATAGCACTGGGAATAATCACTGCTTTGCAAAGCATCAAACTCCCACTTATTTTTCCTTCCTGTTTGGTTAAATAGCTAACAAATGATGCACTATAAACACACACACACTTGCCCTTAGCTTGCACACACACAGACACACACACACATACACACTTGCCCCTTGCTTGCATTCACACACACACACACACACACACACACACACACACACACACACACACACACACACACACACACACACACACATACACACACACATTTGTTTTGCAACAGCAAATAAAACCACTACTGCAAAATGACCAGTGGTACGGCGGTAGCGTTGTCACCTCACAGCAAGAGGTTCTCCCGTTTGATTCTTGGCTTGGCTTGGGATTGCCTTCTGTGTGGAGTCTGCATGCCCTCCCCGCAGTTGGGTAGCATTCAAAAGACATGCATGCGTAATGGGCATTCCTTCGGTGAAGTTTGGGCGTCGAGCTGGCACCTTGGCATTTTGTAAAAATCTGCCAATCATTAGCAGACCGGAGTTCCGCTGTGGTGACTCCTTACCGGGAAAAAGCCGAAAGACAAACAACAACTGCAAAATGAAATAAGTGATATCCTGCCCCCAAAAAAATGGCCTATGAATTTAGCAATGCAGAGCTCTTAGAAACAAGCCCACACTGGAAATAAGAAGGCTATCGCTAGATCTACATAAAAACACTGACCATCACATACTAACCCCCAAGCCAAGAAGCAAATCACTATTTTGTTGTACAAATATGTCCCTGTTGTTGCATCATACCCTGTACTGTTGTTGCATCATATCCTGTAGTTACCTTCCACCTACAGAAGCACACATGCACTTCCCCATACAACATTTTCTTGCATTCACACAAACCAGGCACTCAGAGAGAGACACATACACACACACACACACATGGCCCATAGCATTCGTGCACATACAACAAAACAATGGCATGTAAATATGCAGTATGATACTTGCATATGAGAGAGAAAGTCGGAATTGCAGTCAAACTCGTTCGAACATTGTATGGCTGCATGAAACACTAACAAGCATCACACAAAATAAACAGTACAAACAAGCATTAAGGTCGGCAGGATGGGAAACGGAAGGCAGCATTCACACACACAAGACAAGGAAACACCAAATTGAGGGTTAATAAGATGCCAGCAATACCACCACAAAACGGCATCAAACAAAAAAGAAACAAGCAGCAGCAGTAATGAATAACCAGGGCATCTATATAACCCAACAGCAGCAATACATGGTACAAAAAAACAAGGCAATTTTGAAACTCTGCAGCAGCATACAATAGTGATGCACGTGGCACCTCACAAACAGAAAGCATGAACTCTACCTTTAAGGCAATGGGCAGCACACAATATTAACAGACAAATACATTTATATATATAAAAAAACTGTTTGATTATTCTGACCATCAGAAACCAACAGGAAGAAATCAGCAAGACTACTTTCAATGCAGCATTCCTCCAGCAGCATGGGACGTGGGAAACCAGAAGGCAGCATTCACACACACAAACACGTGTCAATTTGAGAATGAAGATGCCAGTATTAGATACAAAACAGAACCGAGCAGCAGTAGTAACAGATAATCAACAATATAACCCAGCAGCAGCAAACAAACACAGAAGAACTAGGCTAAGCTATAAAAAGTTGGC
Organism: Protopterus annectens; assembly: GCF_019279795.1. Taxonomy (NCBI): domain Eukaryota; kingdom Metazoa; phylum Chordata; order Ceratodontiformes; family Protopteridae; genus Protopterus; species Protopterus annectens. Next base: position 918,668,962 of record NC_056727.1, on the reverse strand, counting down.
AGCAGCATATAATATTGAAGCACATGGTAGGCACCCTCACAAATAGAAAGCATAAACTATATCACTAGGCACCGAGAAACTCGGGATCCCTAAATTTCATGGGTACAAATGCATACATACAGGGGCTCTTAAGACCTACCTTACCAATGAAGTACAAAAATGCAGGTGAAGATGCATGCAATCCAAACTTTCCTGAAGTCCCTCCAACGAATGCAATCGACAGGATACACTTACAATAAAAAGTAGATCCACATAGCACCTGCTAATTTTTATTAGGTTAAGAGTGGGCTGGCAAGGCAGCTCTGACATCACGATGTGTGAGGTCCACTTCTACAGAGCAAGCAAATCAGGCAGTGCTTACGTCACTTTGGGGGAGGAAACATCCCTGTAACTACAGCAAGAGCTCTGGCAGATGTGACATCATCATTTAAGAGCCAGCTAGAGGATTTTCAACTTGGTTTTCAAAGTGAAAGTAAAACAGTATGGAAAGGTAGCAAAGCCTAAGAAGTAAAACAGTTGAGTGGATTATTTTTTAAAGCTGCGGTTCTGATTTTTTGAGGCTGTATCAACTAACAGGGACTAAAAGAGACAGCAGTTTGAGCAATCTGCTTGAATATCCCGTTGTTATCCTTTAAGTTAGTAGGCCATAATCTCGATCTGCTGAAGTGAGTGTAAAAATATGCAGATCATAGTGTAAGTAGAGTTGATATGGCTTATCTTATTTCTGCATAGGTGAATGTCTGGATTAAGACCCTTGGCTTAGTCTAATAATACATTTTAAGTGGAACCACGAAAATATGAAATTATCTCTGTAAATAGTCTATTTGTAATATGTAATGCTGGTATTATGTAATGCTCCATCTGCTTACCTTTAAACTTTTCCCCCCGGGCCTCTGCTGAAAATGGACTTGCATCCAGTCGGACTATCCCGGTCAACAAATGTAAAATAAAACAAAAAATGAGAACACCGAATAAAATGAAGAGTTTTCCTTTAGCAATAAATGCTTCAGCTCATCTTTCAGGCTGCAAGAGAGGACTTCATTTATCTGTTTTCTCTTACTTTTCCACAGAGTCAAGCTGATAACAGGACAATAAAAGATACAACATTGGTTTCTTCATGGCTAAAAGTTAATGATTTCTGAAAGTATACAAGTAGTTTTTACATCTGGGGAGGGCGGATTAAAGAAAAGAACAGACACCAATTTGTGTAAGTAGAAGCACAGGCAAAAACATGCACCTTAGCATGTATAACCTCAATTTCAGGTTAAACTAGAGCCTGTGTTACCAGCTGTCCATTTGGCACAAAAACACCTATTAGGAGGGTTAAACTTAATCATTTGAAGATATACACAGTTGTGTGTGCTTGCATTAAGTTAATATGTTGTGGGGGTGTTCTGGGAATGCATTTGGTTTCTTGTTTGAGGGTTTTTATTAAAACAAAAAATGTAAATCTATGTAAAATGTGACATAGATTCCAATGTTGATAAGTATAAAGGATTAACCTGCCAAACATTAATGGGTGCATGGATCACAAAATCTGGAATTATACATTTAAAAAACCCACTAAATATAATAAGAGAGAACGACTTCTAAACATAATGGTGTCTCGTTCCATATTATCTTGGAATGTCAGTGGTCTCACAGGTACAGGCAAAAAGGAAAGAATACTTATGAAATTTAGAGTGCAAAAAGCAATGCTACAGAAGACACGTTTGGAAAGAGCTCAGCATGTGAATTTGCTAAAGAAAGGATTTCAGGAGGGATATTCTGCAGAATACTAAGGACAAAGGAAAAGGGAAGTACTTATACTTATTGCTAGAGGACTGCCAGTAGTGATAGAAGAGGGAAAATAAAGATAATAATAGCAGATTTGTAGTAGTAAAGGACTACTGGCAAAGGATGATGATTACACTGGCATATATTTATATTCTACCTAAAACTGCTATTTTGGAGCTTAAAAAATTTGGGAGAAATAAAAGCTTTCAGCAGGAAATATTACTTATAGGCAGGGACTGGAACTGATTTGCAAGAATGAGGATGCATCTGGGGGCCAAGAAGGAAAAATGTAACAAATGACAGCAGATTTCTGAAGAAATGTATTAAAATATTTAGTATGAAATACATGAATTCAGTAGGAGGAACTATGAGAGAATTTACATATTATTCCCCAAGGTACAACAACTGGGGTAGACATGAGGCACATTATATTTCACAGGAACATATCAATTTAACCGAGAACTTTGATACAAATCCAATAATTATTTCAGATCATACACCAATAATCACTAAGATAAAAATGCAGAGCTATGAAGTAAAGACGAGACACTGGCACTTCCCCACCTACCCGTTAAAAAGAAGAGAAGTTTAAGGAATGGGTGGTGGAAATTATCCAGGAACTATTAGTGAAGATAGAAAGCACTCCAGCTAGTGAGTGGGATAAAATGAAAGTGGAGTTTAAAAATAGGATAGAAATAAAAGAGAGCGAGATCTGATTAAAAAGTAATAAGAATTATTTAGAGGGGCTGACAAAGTATTACAAAATAAGGGGAAACAGAACAAGAGGAGGTGTGAATGCAGAGTGCTAAAATTAAATAAGAGAGTATCTGGATAATATGCACAAGTTTAGAAAGATCGCTGTTATGTAACTGCTTTTTGCTAATAACTCTTTTGACACAATGACAGACATCAGGAAGTAGAAAGGGTTGCTGCCAAACTTAGGGAGCCTACAAAAAAATAACCAGAGATCCTGTAAAGAAATTAAAAATATTTAGGAAATTTTATGAAAATCTGCACAAAGCAGAGAAATGGGGAAATCAAGAAAAATAACAAATGGAGATATTTACAGAAGACTTAAATATGCCACTGGTAGAGGAGGCTAAACAATTTACAGTTAAGATAGGAGATGAGATAAAAATGCTGATGCATAACCACTCTACAGGAAAGTTTCCAGGAAAAAATGGTAATTCAATGGAATTTCAGAATTCAACCAAATGTAGTAAAGACTCATCTAGTCCAGCTTTAGGCCCATCTCAATTATAAACCATGATTATAACATGTTTATACTTACAATGGCTAAAAGAATGGCAAAGGTGTTATTTGCAGTGTATTGAGAACCCCTGGCAAAGAAAATAAGGGACTCAGAAATACAAAGATATAATTGGTACAGTGTTCAAGAAAAGTTGATAACATTTGCAGATGATATTATTTTGTACCGGATGGAACCAGAAAAGGATATCTTAGTGTTGTGGAACATTCTGAGACAGTTCCTGTTTTTTTTTTTTCGGGATATAAAATTAATAAAGATAAAACAAAGGCTATAGCTATAAACTATGTCCCCCACATGAATTGGTCCAGCAATACCGATACATCTGTGGACATGATAAAATAAAGTATTTATGAGCACGGATGGATTAAAAGGGATTCAGTTATGGCAGATAAAAGATATGTGGGAAGACTAAATAAAAGATAACACAAAAACTGAGAAATTAGAAGCTCTTGCCTATGGATGTGAAAAGCAAGATACAAATAGTAAAAATGTTTTTAGTTCCCTTAAGTTTTATGCACATGTCATAAATATTTTTATCAACTAGAAAAGTTGAGAGAGTTATTAGCAAAGGGTTGAAGGATTTTATATGGGAGGGGAAGAGGGAAAGAGTCAAGTGGGATAAATTGATCCTTCCAATAGGACAAGGAAGTTCTGGTTTGAAATGATATTTTAGAGCTACATAGTTAAGGCCAAGTTCTACAACACAAGCAAAAAGTTCCAATTCCACGTAGAAAGGGATGATGATGATGCGGGGGGGGGGGGGGGTAATTTAAGAAATAAGGAAAATTAAGGGATTTTGGATTCAGATCCTTAGGAAAAATAATCATGCAGAGTATTACATTCATAGAGTAGCAGAAAGTATATTAAGAACCAAGCCAATACAGGAATGGAGAAAGGAAATTCTGTCAATACGGACGACTACAATTAGGGGTACAAAGAATAGACAAGAGGGGGCTGAAATTTACTGGAGGAAGTCAGCAGGGGAACCACAGTATTGGGAACAAAAATTAGAGAAGGAAAGGTAACAGAATGGGAAGAGGAGAAGGCAACATTTAGCTTGCATGCTAGTAATTGCCTTCCCTATCAGGGATTGATATCAGAATATAGACAAAGAGAAAGGGATTGGAAGGCCTGCATTAACCGAGCTTAGTTCAATCCGGAACAGAAGCGGTTGTTAAAAAAATGGATAATTAGTATGGCATATAAAATATTGCACGATAACTATGGAAATCAACCAGAATAGGTCGGAAAAGATTGGGAAGAGAGAGATTAACTATGCAATTCACAAAAAATAATAGGAGGACATATGCATGGCTCCCAAGTACAAGTCTAGAAGATTTAGAATTTTTGCCTGGAAGTGTCTGCACAGAATTTTTCCTCAAGTAGATGGCAGACGTTGGAGGTGCGAAGGGGAAGAAAGAGGCGACTGGGAACATATTACTTTGGGAGTGTAACAAGTTGGCAGACTTTAAAAAGTTGGACTAAAGAGTTCTCCATCAGGAATACTGGGGGTGAGCAAATGAGTGCAACTAAGGTAATGATTTTTTGATTCTTTTTTTTTTTTTTTCCCCCGCTGGGATTCTGGATCCAAATTACCTAGACATAAGTACGACCTTGTTAAATTTAATTCTGGTGGCCGCGAATAAAGCAAATACTAGGCATCATCATCAACCCCCTTTCTCATTTTTTACGTGGGGTGGGGGGGTTCATGTTAGCTGTCGCCATCTCTGCATTCAATGACACACTTCGGCCTTCTTCGACACTCGTGCCTGACTGCTGCAAGTCTTCTCTCATACAGTCAAGCCACCTCTTTGCTGGATGCCCTCATTTCTTCTTGCCTTCTTCGTGTCTGTCCCAAATTGTCTTCTGCTTTTCTAAACATGTGGCCAAAACACTGTAATCTGTTCTGTTTGATCTTTTCTGCAATTGCAGCAACTTTGGCTTCTGCTCTTACATCCTCATTTCTTTGTCTGTCCAACAATGTGCCTCCTACCACCAGTCTCTGGCACTTCAGTTCCAAATCTTTTAGCTTACTCATCTGCACTGCCTTTTCTGCCTATGTTTCTGTACCATACAGTGGTACTGATCACAACACTGTTTTATACACCTTACTTTTCAGCTTCTTTGACATTCTTCTCTAATACACTACAGCTGACACTCTATGCCACTTGACTACAACCCCTCTGATTTTAGCTCTGACACCACTTCTCAACCACTCCTCTCAGATACATGAAGCTGTTAACCTGTTACACTATCTTCCCTTCTATCTCAATTCTCAGGTTCTTCTGAGCTCCCCAATTTTCTGACATTGCCATCATCTTATCTGTAATCAGTTTCATCCCATGTGCCTTCAGTTTTGCATTCTGTTCCCCTATCTTTTGCTGGAGTTCTTGCTCAGAGTCTGGTTGCAATGTCACATTGCCTGCATACAGCAACACTGTTGACCTGTCCTCTACGATTGGTCTAGTAATGTAATCCATCACCAGTATGAACAGCAGTAGGCTCAGGGCTGAACCCTGAAGCAGACCCACTCCCACTGGGAACCCTTTTGTGAGACCAAACATTGTTCGTACTTGAGTCTACCAATGTTGCTGGGTCTTCAAAACATCGCAGGACTGCCCTACTCAATTTTTTTGGGACCTTGTCATATGCTTTCTTCAAGTCTAAGAATGTCCAACTGGACTCTTTCCTCATCACTAACTTTTCACAACTGTCTGTCTCACTGCAAACATTTGACCAGCTGGGCTGCATCCTGATCTGAACTGCCCATCTCCCATGTTACTATTTACTATTCTGAGTATTTCTTCATCAATCACCCACTCCAGAACTTTCATGAAATGTGAAAGGAATCTGATACATCTGCAATGCCCACAGTTGTGGATTCCCCCTTTGTTCTTGTATACTGCCATAAGAATGCTTATTCTCCAGTCATCTGGGATACGCTTTTCACTCTACACTGCTACAAGTACCCTCAGGAGCTATTTCTCCCCTTTCTCACCCAGCATTTTTATCACATCTGCTATGACCTCATCTCAGCCTGCTGCTCTTCCTGACTTCATTTACCTTAGTGCTGTTCTTACTTCTTCTATGGTGGGATCCTCTTCTTCTATCATTGTAGGCTGTGGATGTTGCAGTAAGCCAGTGGCTGGTGCAGTACAGCTTCTGTTGGTTTTCTTCATTTAGAAGCTGCTAGAAGTACTTCTTCCATCTGCCTTTGATGTCCTGTGGATTAGTGAACAGGTTGTTGCTGGAATCCCTATGAAATGTGTTTGACTATCTTCTTTATCATTCTGTCTTTGCCTTACAACCCAATATAGTTTCTTTGTGCCACCTACTGAGTCACTTTCCAGAAGCTGGTGGAGTGTCTCTGATGCCCTGTTCCTTGCTATTGCAAGTCTTTTCTTAGTCTTTTCATTAGCCAACCAGTACTGCTTCCTAGCCTGGTCCATCTTTTCTATCTCCCACTTTTTCCTGCATTCCTTCTTTCTTTTGATGACTTCCTGGATTTCTGCATTCCACCACCAGCTTTCTTTATGTACCCTAGTTCCAAACTTGACTTTGCCACATATCTACTCTGGAGTCCTCACACATGCTGCCATTCTTCTTCAGCTCCAACTATTTCCTCATCTTCTTTGGGTGCTTGAGCCCAGAGTAATTCCTTGAACTGTTGTACCTTCTCTCCAGTCATCTTCCAGGTCTTCAGCCTGGTCTCTGTTGACACTAAAACCTTCTCAGACTACTGCTTACAGATGATTTTGGCAACCAATGGTTTATGCTGTGCACAGACCGTTTCACTGGGGTGACTGTAATCAACGATTCTACCCCACTGCCCTTTCTTTACTAGGAGGAAGTCTACCAGAGTTGCATGTTGGCCACTCTTGCATGTGATCTTGTGACCGCCTCTCTTTCTGAAGCATGTGTTGGCTACTATCAAGCCATTTGCTAGACAGAAGTCCAGCTTGGCATCTCCTTCTTTATTCCTGTTGACCAACCTATGTGGACTCGCGTAGCCCTCAAATCCTGCTCTGTCTGTCCCAGTGTGACCTTTCAGGTCATCCATTATCGACATCAATTCCTGATGTCCTGCTTTATCAGGTAGGTCCTGCAAATGCTGTCTGAACGTACTCTTCTCTTCACTTTCACAACCCTGCTGTGGGACATAGGCTGAGATTATGAATACTGTCCTATCATTAGACTGGAGTCTGACTGCCATGGGTCTGTCACTAATTCTGATGACATCCCATACTACTTTCTGAAGTCTCTCTCTCTCACCACAATTCCCACACCATTTCTAGCCTGTCCTCTTCCCCAAGGAGAAAACTCTGGATCTCAAGCCAAGTGGCTGCTGCATTGCCCTTCCATCTTGGATCCTGGATACATAGGATGTCTAGTCTCCTCCATACCACTGTGTCCTCCACTTCCAAGCTCTATCCTGTCGGTGAACCTACACTGAGTGTAGCAGTTCTTAGTTCATGTTCGGTAGGTTGATTGATTTTATGTCCAGCTAACGGAGCTATCCCAGGTAACCCAGGCTGGGCAAATGAACACCGGCCAGCCAGTAGCTTATTGACCCAGGGCTGCTGGGCTTTATGGCAGGCATACACTGGCCAGTAGGGGCACATACACCCCTCCCACCGTTAGCACGAGTCCCTGGTGTAGGTTGGAGTAGGCCAGGTCCTCAAACCCACTTATCACAGACGAAATACCCATACCCATGTGGAAACAGTCAACATGACTGAATCACCTACAGCCATATTTTACACCATCGAGTGGCTAACACAGTAGACCTTCTTAGGTACAGGGAAAGCTTGTAAGTGGGCTTTCCCATCCCAAGTAATCTTGGCGGACTCTTTCACAATGTCAAATGGATGGCTGAGGAAAAGGAACCATCAAGTAAAACTGCAGACCCTTCTGCCATCTACTCAGAGGGAAGGCAATGGGCTGGAAGCCATGCCCATGTTGCTTTATGGCACTGCCCAAATTTGGAGAAGCTAGAGAAGTAGTACCTTCTTCCTTATCCAAATCCTCTACAAGTGATTCAAAACAAGCGACTCAGTTGGTTTCTTCTTGGCAAATGCCTTACATTGCTTCTTTGGAAAGGGAGAAAAACAGATAAGAAGCCCATCTGGAAGAGGACCTGAGAGAACCAGATCACGGAAGGCTGCCGAACCCCTGTCCTACCAAATGAATTTTCCTGCTATCCTAAAGGCCATTGTACTGGGAACACAAATCATAAACATAATAGACAATGCCAGTACTACCAATTCAGTAACAGATGATAAAGAAACTGCTTAAAGTATGGGTCACATACTTAGCATTACAGGTCCCAGTACTGCTGGTCCTAATAACAGCAATAATGGCACTGACAGAGTGGATCATCATCAGAAGTGACAATGCTAGGAGGATAGGGACAGGCAACATTAATAGAGCTGGCAAGACATATATGTCAGGTAAAGTAGTACTACCAAAAATACCAATATCAGAGCAGCATTAGGCATCAGTCTTACCCAACTATACCACACTGTAAAACTGTGGCAATTGTGACAAAAGTCAATCGCACCAGATATGCAGGCTCCCCAGAAAAGGCAAAACCAAAAGATTGCAGACACATTGTTGCTGAAGAGATGGGGAAAAAGAGCACTAGAACACCTGCACTAAGCCTTTAACAAGGCCTCTGCCAATCTGTGTTAGTCTACAAAGACAGACGGCAGACTGACTTACATAACTTGGAACAAGACAGCTGAACTGGGGCATAAGGTACCTTTATCAGTCAAAGTATCAATAATTACAGGAGATCTTCCTAATTACATGGAAGAGAGGGCTGAAGCCTTGACTGCAACTCAGGCACTGGAGCAGCCAAGCAGGGAAGGAGTAGTGAAGAGGCATGGCCTGCTCCCCTCTCGAAGGAGGGGCTGCATGCAATCAGGAGCACACTGCGTACTACTCTCTCCCTGATGGAGAAAACAGACAGCACCAGTTATGCTTCAGAAAAGGAGGCAGAGCTGCTTGGAGGGAACAACCCTTGTGGGAGGGAGGGGACATCCTCATTAGTCAACTCATTGAATACCCTTCCTTTGCACTTCACTGGGTATGTACGCGACCTAGTACACTTGACAAAAAAAAAAAAAAAAAAAAATCTTCAACCCATCAGGTCTACTAATTTTCAGATGAGCACCTACAGTTTCAGAATTCTTCCACTTAAGATGTAGTCCACAAATTCCATCCAACAGGCCCAGGTTTTGAATTGATGTCTTATTCGATTTTTTGCACTGCTGTTTGAACACTACCAACGCCAAGTGAGTCAATATTATTAAACATTTGGTTATTTCACTTGTTAAATACATAAGTCCACTGCTCACAAATTTCCCTTTTCAGGTCAACCCAGTAGCACCGCCTGGCTAAATAACTTACTCTGAGTAATATAGTCTGCAAGGGAAAATAAAAGTAATCAAAGCCAAAACAACAGTACACAGCTTGTTGATTTGTAACCTTAGATCCTCTGTACTAAAGCTCCAAATTAACAGAAACAGAATACAATAGACAACGTACTAGTTTCTGTCCATCTATTTACCTGCTATTTGTGTTAGTAACTAAGCAACCTGTATAACAGCTTCAGACAGTAGTAAATAAAAATGCAGTCCAAATGTGTTGTCACTTTTTCAATGGGATGGACTTGGGAAATATTTATTTCCCTTCAATGCTAAACAATGAATAACTAAGAAATCCAAGTGGCAGGTATTCAGTCCAATGAGCACTGCAGGTATTACTTAGAAAGGTGGCAACTGTCACTCTGCCCCTGTAAATTTTCATGACAAATGTGAAATTCAAATACTCTGTATAGCTGCTACAGCAGCTCAGCATTCAAGTGTTTACACTGGTCTATTGTAATGTTCTGATCTGTGCAGGTGTTACACAATGCCAGATAAAATGCTCACATCCGTGTTCTTATCTGGTTGCTTTGTTCTCCTCACAGGTTAAAATTAACTTTAGTCTGTGCAATAAAATTCATTTGTACAACTAAACTACTAGACCTAATAACACACTGCAACTTACAGCTGTTGGTTTCTCAACTTGCCTACATCACACCCTCCTTTTGCGCATTCAAACCCGTTTTACAGGATTTCTTTCAGGCTGGTTCCTTCTTCACACTACTGCAGTGTCCCTCAAGATGTGCAAATGTAGCTGGAAAAGGAGGAACCTAAATGACCAAGTTTGGTCCATCTTCTACTCACATATGCTGTACAGACACTGTCAGGATTACCCAACCCTCCTACTACTGCCTACTATGCTTTTTATAATGGTTTTCAGCACTAAGGCACTGCAGGGTTATTCCTGACTCACCATCTTCCCACCCACACACCTCCTAGTTCCTTTGCTGACTACTGTCCAATGCCCTATGGAAGGCCATTTAACACCAGTTTCGCCTACAGTCTCAGTTATCATCCTAACAAACAGTCTTACATACCCTTATGTTAAGCCAAAGGGCATATGAAAGTCTTGCTCAACTGCTGCTATAATGTAAAGTAAAAAATTTGAAGGTTAAGTTATCAAATTACAAAAGTGGGCAAAAATTAGTTTCTTCTATTACATGAAGTTGTGCAATCTAGACAGTTTGACATATTTAGACAGTAAACCAGGATTGGACACTTTAAATTGGCCCTAGGTGTGAGTGTGTGGCTTCCGTGGAAGGCTGGGTGCTGGGCTAGCAACTAGATACCGTAAAACCTCTACTGCCAATCATGAGCGGACAGGTGATCTGCTGTGGCGACCCCTAACCGGAAAAGCCGAAAGAAGAAGACAGTAAACCAGGAACCAGAGGAATAAAACAAGCCAGAAAACAAATGAAAAAGACACATGGGAGATTCTGGAACCACAAAAAATAAAATATCAGCAGTCTAAATTTCAATCCTTTTATTGACACAGCGCTTTTTGTCAATAAAAGGATTGGGATTTAGACTGCTGATTTTTTACTTTTCGTGGTTCCAGTATCTCCCGTGTGGCTTTTCTCATTGGTTTTCTATATTAGACAGTACACTGAACTAATCAGTACCTTTGACAACTGCTATGAGCAGAAACTGAAGAAAACAAGCAAAAAAAAAAACTTGTCTTGAAACTGCACAATGCAACCTCTCTGCAGTTCATTAACTTCTCAAAAAAGACATCAATGCCATATCTCAATGGCTCTAAATTAAACAACCTCATTGTCAATCCCAAGAAAAACAAAGTCATGGCCCTTGGTTCCAGACAAAAATTCCCCGTAGTCCTCTCCCACAAAACTGGATAATCCCCCAACTCTTACCATAGGGGAACAGATAGGACAGTTAGGCTACACAGGCAGGAAAAATGGGTCACAGGGCTTTCTCCCAATACAGGGAATGCTGGTTCTTGCTCCATGGAACAAATGGGTTCAGAGTACGTTCTTACAGGGGAGCCTTCAGGCCTGGTCCTGCAAAGATACAAAATGGAAAAAAAAATACTGACAAGCCCTGAAATTACAGACCTCTAATTAAAGTGTTGTCAGTAAGGCAAGGATCCTTCCCCCAACACACACAACTACTTAATTATTCTCAATCCAAGGCTGTTTGTGCTGGTCTTGTACAAACACAAGTACTTGACATATTTTATGTAGGAGGTTCAGGAGACCTGCCTACATGTACATGGTTACACAGGCAATGTTCAGGGTTCTGTTTTCAAGCTCCACAATTTTTTTTACACAGTGTTTTAGCTATTTTTTAGTTGAAGACTGTTGGCGCAAGTATTCTGAAATTCAGTGCTATCTGCTGCAGTCTTGAGTAGCAAAGCTCACAAAATGACAGATTCTTTGGAAAATGAGACACTGCTGCCCCATATGTACATTGCAGTTACCAAATCCTTCATCTCAATTAAATAAACCCTCGCTATTAATGGTACAGAAATCTTGTTTGTCATTAATGGCTGGAGCTACAACAAACTTACTTCACACTGCAGCTCTCAAACTTGCTATTGTCAAGGCACTCTGACTTGTAGGTGGATTCAAATCAAATGTCCAAAATAATCAACCCAGGGATTTCAGTGTTTAGTGTTCTCAAATCAACAAGATGGGAGCTTCAAGAGATCAATGATGTATATTAAAACTTTCTGTACAGCTACTCATGAAATCCACAAAAGTACTACCTTTACACTGCACGAAATGTATACTCAAAATATTTTCACAAAAGTACTATGGGAGACTCGCTAAGCAACTGTTCACCCACTATATATATATTTTTTTACAAGTGAAAAACAAATTTGTCCCCAAAATCCTTCATGGAGCTTTCTTTGCCAACAACTCCTTCTATGCCAAGTCCAACTGAAATTTGCCTCACCAGAGAGGGCTCCAATCTCTCATCTTTCCATGGTAAACAACAAGTAAAATGCACTGTCCTCTCTTTTCTCTTAATAACTGAGAAACTGAAAGGCCTTGATGCAAATAGTTTACCTCTACCTTACACATAGATGTACATAACGGATGAAGCCTGAATCAAGGCAAAGTAATCCGGCTTTAAGCACATGAATTAGGAAAAAATCATTTTTAAATATAGAAAGGCAACATTGGTACTACTGCACAAAGGGGAGGGAACAAGGTCATACCAAAGTAAAGGACAGTGAGTTTCACATCAATAGAAGATGTATTTATAGGGAAATTTCCAAGGAGGAGGACGGTAGGGTTCTTAAATGATAACAGTTTGCAGGAGCAAAGTCAGCATGAATTCACTGCCAGATCACGTCAAGTAAACTTTATCCACTTTTATTACAAAGAGCCAAAGGAGTGGACGAATGACAGCCTGTCTTTACTGCTTTCTTAAACTTTAGCAAAGAGCTCATCAAACTCCTACAAAGAAGAACTTGCCAAGTTAAAGGGGAGTTGGGTGAAGCTCAAAATGGCAAGGTGGGTAGGGAAGACTCATGTGCGGTATTGACTTTAGATGGATGCCTCCAACTAGCTCCTTTCATCAAAATATTAAAACTGACCTGATCCAGCTCCGCAGCTCAGAGGAATAACGCCCTAAATGCACCTCTGCCAACTTGTTTTCAACTAGCTGCAAAAGGCACCTGAGGGAATGGCTGGGGATGGATAGGACTTAGTAGTCAACTTTGACTTGCCCATCTTGGATGGGGGTTGTAGCTTGGCTCACTACACTCATGACGCCCACTGCAATGAAGGTGTATTGCCTGCAGCATGAAAAGCCTAACATGCCTGTGTTGCAAGCAGTGTGCAACTTGGTTGGGAGATTGCTCATGTGTGGGACATGCATGCACGTCCCTAAGCAGCTCTGGTGCAGCTTACAGGGTACCCAGGCGGTGTGGTTAAGACAGTCCCCAGGATCTGTAAAATGGTCCAATCACCAACACCTGACTCCCAGCTCTACTGGGGAATGAATGAAACACAGGGTACTTACCTTAATGGAGGAATGAATGGGTTAAACAGTGGTGGGAAGGGCAGTCATTAGACCGATCCTACAAAAAAAGCTAAAACCGATAAATTGTGTATGAAAAGCTTTTACTACTCATCTGACACAGCTTTCAGTGTGTAGTATACTGAAGGTGTTGACTCCTGACTAGATCTGCATGAGAAGATACATCGGCTCATGTTTACGATACCCAGAATAAGACTGCTGGCTAACTTGAGAGTTAACCCATTGCAAAATGGTGGTAGAACTACTGACAGCTCTATCAATGCTTACTTACTGAAATGATACCTAGTGGACTGGTAGGAGGGGTAAAACTGTAGTGCTGCACTGGGTAAGTAAAACGTCCATTTTATAAATATTGACCCCACTGATACAATGGAAAATATTACATGCTGTAACCTAGTTGTATTTCTGGCCTATTATCAGAATCAACAATCTGTAAATTCTAAAGCATGGGAGCTTGAACTGTACCCAATACACTGGTCTTGCAAGTGCCAGAACACAGTTTTTAGATTCCTCAACTAAAGATTTACGACTGACAAACAGCATTAATTGTAGTGATGGTCAACTATATAAAAGCTAGAAACACTGACATTAAATATGAAATTATGTCCTACTTCAGTGAGACCAGATGCCACATTATGCAACAAGTTTTGTTTTCTTTCCTTTTTAAATAGATTTCCTTCATTGTATTGTTATGCAAGCGAAGTATAATGACACTTTCTTATAAACAACTAAATGGAGCTATTATAAGATTTTTCTTACAGATTGTCAAAATCTGTTTATAAGTTTCAGAAGCTCAAGAAAATCTGCATAAAGATCACCAAGAAAAAAGTTAATTGCACTACTATTCACTTATATGTCTAAGAATATTTATCAAATGTTCTAAATGTGTGCATTGACAACTCAGGCATGCTGAAAATATTTAATATGGAATTAAGACTTTCATTACATGAAGCTTAAGAATGTCCGTGCAAAGCATACTTATACCTGCAGGGGGGTTTATTGGCGATCTACTGTTTAAGGCAAGAAGTCAAGCTGCTTAAAGTAGGCAAAAAAAGGGTGGCAACTTCCGCAGCACAGAGATACAAATTTTAAATATTTTAATGCTACAGCAAAAGATATGATGTGGAACTGTAAGGAAAAATATAACTGATACTGAAGTGAAAAAGTGCCTTAGAAGTTGACCGGAATTTCAGGCTCCAGCCCAAGATGGGGCACTGGCTAAAACTTAGTAACCTGTAGTTAAATGTTCAATGCATTAGTCTTTTCCTCTGTGTTACTAACAAAACCATCCCACAGCTTTCAGAATAGGCCAGTAACGGCACACTGGATGATCCCAAAAATTTTGGTGATTGCAAGTCATAAGTTATTGATATCCGAAGGAAAATCTGATGTGACAAAGCACAGTCCAAATTCCAAGCTAAGCAACAATTTCCTTCCGAGTGCTACCTTTGCTCTTTTAATGAAAACATCAAATAGCTCTAAGTTTGAACCCAAGACAGACAAGCAAATTGATAGAGGTTATCCACCCCATGTAACAGATGTTAAGATGGATGTTCTCTGTTATACAGTATTACTCTGTGCCATTATTTAGCAGAATTGTGCACATGACAGTACATGCTTCCAGTTTGTCTTTGCAAATCTATACTCAGTACACCACATATAACAGGGCAGCAAGAAATGTCAGAACAACATTAGAGCTTAAAAAAGAAATATGTTATGTATATAAGGGAGGCAGACAACATGAAAGCATGTGTGCCCAGGTTTAGTAAAATGCAGCGAGTGCATGCCAAATCTTATCAGTAGAGCTGGAATTACTATAGCCCAGGGAGCATTGCAGGAGCCAGAATCACATCAATAAACAAACAAACAAACAAAAACAAATTTACATTTTTTTTTCAAGTTTATCAGTTCACAGGAGATTACTAGGCTAACAGATCAAGAGCCCTTACAAGCTTAGCCATTATTACCAGACTTTTACCAGATTTTCAATCCCTAAAAGCTAGAACATGGCTTCAGTTTGTGCCTATGGCTTTGAGTATTTTACAGACTGCCCCTGTCCATAAGGGGCATGGGTACCACCCCAAGATTGAATTTACAATTCCCCATCCACTGATCCAAACTGCATTTGAAGAGAGCGTCACAGAAGGGCTCTGCTTTACGTGAATAGGAAGACTGTCCAGAGAAGGGGTAGTCTATGAGATACACATCTGTCTCTCCAGCATGCTTTGTTCATGTCACAGACAAGGTTTAGATCATTAGATCACGTGGCCCTTGTGGAGATTGTCTTGCAATGTGTAACAGTTCCATCAGGGCTGGATTTGAGAGTGCCTTGTAGGTTAGGCATACACTACCACTTAATAGTCGGTAGGAGACAGAGCAAAGGGATAAGGCTTTTAGTCAATCTGGACAGGACATATTGTTTACACCCTGTATTTATTTGTAAGGAACCTCTGAGGCCACTGCAGCTAATGAAAGTGCCCAATCAAGAACGTGCCGAAAGGTGCATTATATTTGATTACTGGTCTAATGAGGGACGAGTAGAGCGGGACTATAACATCCTTGGATCTGCATACAATGCCTTTACTTATAAGCTGTGCCACACAGGAGACCTTCCTCACAATTGTGGACACAGCTATCAAAGCTCTGGCTACTATCCATCTGTGTACCTAGATCTCTCATCACCGAGTCTACTCTTTAGGGAAGTCAAATACTCCTGCAAATTACAACATTAGTAGCACACCCCTAAGGGTATGACTATGTATTTTCTCACATTTAGTTTTAGGTCATGGCTCTGGCACCAATCATTTATCCGAGTCAGACCCTTCTGAGGGATATCTACATCATTGTGGGATTCAGTGATTGCTCCCAACTCCTTGCTGACTCCATCTAACAGCAAGCATGCGATACTCGCATATTTTGCAGAAATGCTGTGATGCCATAAAACAGTCCCAGAAACAGGAAAAGTTTTGCAAATTACAAGTACTCACGAAGTGATACATAAAAGCACAAAATATACAAACACAGTAAGATACCAGATCATCTCACATACTGTATCCAGTATTACAGTGAATACGCACCTTATCCCATTCTCAATGTTCTCATTGCAGGATAAGAGGACAGAGTCCCCAGCACACAGTCTTCCTATACAGAGGCAATATGGAACACAACCTCATAACTACAGCCTAATATCAGTTCCCACAGCTGGTCAAATCTTTGAACTGTTCAATTTGAAGCACGTTTCACTGTGGTTCAGAATCTCTTCAGTACTGCCTTAGCAAACCTGCAGCTTCAACAGTCTGTTAACAAAGATTTGTCCAAATGGTGAAGATTTAATATTATGTCTTTTTTGTTTTTATAGTATTTTATGTGACTATCACTGTACTATATTACTTTACTGCTTCGTCTACTAATGTTATTCAGTTGTATGAACAATCTTGACCAGTAAAATGTACTTGGCAAAAAGTAAGGAAATCTTCATCCAAAGCAGTCCACAGACTGGAACACAAAAAGGCATTCCTTGTGTGGTTCTTGTGAAGGTGCAAGGTACCCCTCTTTTCTAGCCAGTAAAGAAAGAATTATCATGCTTAAAATTAATACTTACTGCTGTTGTTACGACCTTCCCTCCTCTATTTTCTCAACAAACAACGTTCTTCCCATACAGTCGAGTTCATAGAAGCAAAGGTCAGAGCTAACTTTTTTCCTGGACACCCACACAAACGGGGTCCAAGCAGCGTAAAGGTTGACACCGCAGAAGAAGCATCATGTAAAACTTTTTTATAATATTTAGTTTTTGCTCAGACTTGTAACAATATTACCTACCACATGAAATTACAGTTGAATAGCACTGTCAGGCAATGTATATGCCCCGTTGTTTCCCCCTCAATTCCCTTAGAATTTAAAACAAGTTCATCCATACCATTTTGTAATGGGTATTTAAAAATACCTGAAAGTGAAAGAGCCACTGAAAGAGTTTGTCTTTTCTTTTTCAAATCAGTAATACAGCCATCTCTTTTTCTAGATTTCACATAACCTTCTTCAATCAAAAAACTGGATGTTCTTTCGGATTAGAAGCTTTCTACTACTATCAATGCCTCACAAACAGAAAAGAAACAGGCATTATAATAATACTTTTAATAATAACTTAACTTTAGGAATCCAGTAAACTTCAGAATGCAAAACTGAAACTAAACCACTCTAAAATAAGTCTTCTACCAAAATATTCTCTCCTATTCACTTTCTACCCTTCACATTCCATAAAGGCACTAGTTCAAACAAAAGAAAAAAAACTTCAAAAGGGCCAAGCATGTCCTTACAGGTATATGCATGCACCAAACATACACAGAGAGAAAAGACTGTAGTTGAAAAATGTCCTTAAAGTGATAAAATAACAACACTAACCATTTATGTGTTCATGAAATGCAGCAGCTTCAACATGGTTTGAGAAGAGAATATTAAAGCAAAGAAACCACATTTATTGTATCAGGAGAAAGTGCTGTTAATACACAGAAAAAAGATAAACATGCTAAGGACTGACAAAATGCAACATATCAGAGCAAGAATGAGGAAATGGCCGTTGGGAATCACAGTGATAGCAAATTGTGAAGTGAAAAAATAGCAGTATTAAAAGTATAATCCCATGTCTGCATATACACAAAACTGGACCTACAATCTCTAACTTAAAGGAAAGAATAATAAAGTTTAGCACTGCAATGGCTTTTGTAAGGTAGGTGACTATTCTGAAGAGAGGAATACAACTCTGGCATTGCATGTTTCACTAGAGACTCTGCGTACAACAAAGTCACAGCCAAGTGGAATGGAAGTCAGAAATGAATGGTAGCTTGCCCACTGTAGGACTGGACTGGGTGGCTGTAAGAGTGGCACCATGACCTGCCAAGCAGTACAAAAGCATTGTAGCTGGAAGCCTAGTGCGTGTAAAAGCACATACCAGTACTACAGGGCCTGCTCTGGCAATGTGTCCACTGGTAACCAAAAGAGGGGCACAACATACAAAAAGTAACTGAATCTGCTAAGATGATGGCTCTTCAGCAATCATTCCTTCCCCCTCTACAGATCATGTTAAGCTTTTCTAAAAGTAAAGTATGACTCTACATATTGCACCCGTCAGTTCCTGTCCTACCAAGACTTCTCAAGAAAACTGAAGCTACAGACATTGTAATACCACCTGAACAAATTCTATTGGATGCCCCCACTTGGTCAAATAACCCAATCTCTTGGTTCACATACCAATGTAGAGAATTTATCAATCTTTTCCATATGCACAACTAAAATCCTTTGTATTACACAAAACACAATTCCCAACATAGGAAAGTTGCACCAGTAAAACCTCTAGCCAAATCACCAAAGCCTAACTCCTCCTCCTCTCATTTATGACCCATATCTATCAAATCAATCCAACGGTCAGAAAAATTCTCTAAAAAAATTATTTATAAATCAACTCTCATAGTATACTGAACAATACAAACCACTTTCGCTTGTAGAACATCCTATCTGTATAAATCATTTTCCTGAAACAAGGAATGGTCAAAATGTTTCCAGCTAGATCAAAGACTACCCTCTCCAACAGATTTAGGACTGGGACACCACACCAGTGCCATCATCATAAAAGGCATTCTGTAAGGACCATCCCTGCTTCTCTACTATTTCTATTTCAGTCTTCATCAATAACCTCCCCACAAAGCCCTACTACATCTTCCACTCCTTCTTTACCTCAATGACACGGTACTATTTAAGTCTAGCCCCTCACACCTCTCCCAGTAATGCTAACTCCAGTCAGATCTCCCTGCTCTCTCTACTTGGATTAACAATAAAAAATAAAAATCTAAATTCAGCAAAAACAAAATTCATGCTATTTGGGGCACACCAAAAACTTTTTAATATCTAAAGTTTTAGGGGCTTTAAATACACCTTACTGCTCCAACTGAAATAACTACTACTTACAAATATCTGGGCATATGACATGACCAAAGTCCATACAATCTCACATTTTCTTTCCTTTGTAACAAAACATGCAATAATTAAAAGACTATTATTTGCCCAGCTTTGTTCCCCGAGTAGATGCTGCCTCAAGCTTCAAACACAACATCCTGCAACACATTCCCTACAAAATATGTAGGTTAATCAACATTTCCCTTACACAAGAACATCACTGCCAAACAATAAAAATAGCTATCCATCAAGCACACAGCAGACCGCTAACTTGATTCTTTCCTATTTAAACTACTTCACAACAAAGTCTTCCCCCCACAAACAGCTAAATTAACCATGAAAATGTTATACTTAAGAGGACAAACACAAGCAGGCCCAGTTCTCCTAACCCCTCCCCCAAGACTAAACTACAGTGCACCAACCACATCTTTTCTACTTTTGTCCCCAAATTCTGGGTGTCCTTTGCACCCATCTGACAGACTAAACCTCTTACTCCAAGTTTTCAGCCCAACTAAAACACATTTTCTTAAAACAGGTCAGATGCAACAGCTTCCCTTTCAGGCTGCATCACTTAAAATTCCATGACCTACTTTCAGTCCTCTATGCCCATCACCCTACTTGAGACTTGGTAAATTTCTACCATTTTAGATCCTTGTAAATCTTACCCATTTTAGCTCACATTTACTTTATATCCCACTTCTCCACCTCCCTTTTGTTTGGATGTGTTGGCTTCCTACAGAATGAATGACTTTGTCTACAAGTTTTATTATCCACTGTGTTGTAAACACCAAGAATATAACGTGTACAACAGCTGTTGTAAATCATATTATTGTCAGACTAATTTAATGTTCTTTCACTGTGTAATGGTTTACAAACCAGCTTTTGCTATAGGTTCATACTAGGCTATCTGCCCTAGGGCATTTATAAGCCTAGCCAGAGTGTGTTTGGCTTTCGCCACCCATTTTAAATTAATTTTGCTATGCCCTTTTTCGAGGTTAGTATATCCTCACATTATCTCTGAACTGAATCTGAAATTGGTCCACTGTGATTAGGATTCTCCCATAGCAAACAAACTAAAATAAATAAATACATAAAATAAAAAGTGTGGTTTATTTTCTTTATAAGACTTATGAATATTTCACTTGGTTGCTTAGCTATAGAGGTCAGAACACAGACTGCAAAAAGCCTCTAGTTTATACTCTGTTGCAGGGCATCTCTGGTTACCAATGTAACAGTTCTGTTCTTTCCACGCACACACATACTAGGCACTAAAAATATGGCTGCTTAAAAATGTAAAACCTTGACACCTGCAGTCAGACAAAAAAAGGTGGCAGGAACACAGTTCAAGTCTTTAATGAAACAATTCTAAAGGGTACTATGCTTAAAAAAGACAAAATATTCAGTCTTCCAAAAGAAGACAATGCAACATAACTAAAAGAAGGATCATTTATCATTTGACAAAGGTTATGCGGTTCTATTATTATGAGGTCACAGAAAGGGAACAGAGTTTGAGTCAATACTGGCTCAGATCAACTAAAACTTTAACCTCATGAGAGTAAATAATTTAAGATACCGTCAGTAAGACATTCAAGCCAGATTTACCAACTAAAAGAAAATTATAAATATAAATTAAAAGAAGCTTTTTCACTACAAAGTGCTTAAGGCCACAAACACTTCAAATTACGACTGATGTTTGTTTAACAAGCAGCAATAAAAATGACGAAATGAAATGCCCAGAAGCAAGTATAAAATTGTTTGCCTATAAATTACTTCGTTATACACAGGTACATTGATGACTCTCACCAAGGAAGTATTTTATTCTTAGCTGAACCACATCAGTCAATCAATCCTTGGAAAGGCAGGTAACTATGCATCTGCAAACTAAAGCTGGACTGGTTAGCCAACACGCTTTCTAGACCGAGGACCACAAACATTTAGTTCAACAGGGGAGGAGGATGACCACATTGGTTAAGTTTAATTTTCGGGAAGAAAAATAAACTGATTTCATACCACCAGAATGCTGCCTTCCTGGCACTAAGGGAATCTGTCAGTACTAAAATTACATACCCCCCTTCCTATTTGTACTTGCCACTGCTGAGATATCAGAAAGCATTCAGAAACTTACAGCAGTGATGTGGAATGTTACCATTCAACTAAGGAAACCTTTGTATTCATCCTCTCTTTAGGAAAGTCCTCCTTAAGAGACAACTGCAACATAAACACAAATTTTCCTCGTCTCAGATTTTAATCTTCTTCTTAAAAACACACCCCTATTCTGGACACAAATTAGGTGTTTCTCAACTTATTTGGCACTTCAGTGTTGTGCAACCTCTGCAATACATATCTTGCCATATTTGCAAGATATTTCCTAAAACTTCAATGCAGGCTTACTCTGGCACAGGAAAGTGTTCACAGTCCTACCATCTTTTGCTCCTTCTGGAGTTATAACTTCACTAAGGCTCAGGAACTGCAAGTAGACTTTCAAAAAAAAAAAAAAAAAAAACCAGCACCGTTGCCAGAGCTGACTGAGCAGCTGAAACTAAATGGCTTGAAATTTGATATATTCAGATAATGGAGAAATAAATGTAGGAAGAGTATTTTTAGCTTCAAAAAGCAATACATCATTATAGCACCTGTAAAAGAAGGCCAGAACACAAACCTACCACGAATCAAAGAAAAATGGTGGAACTTTGACCAGAAATTCTGAAAGCAATAAATGTGAGTACTGCCATTCTGAGTAAATGAAATAGGATCCTGCAAAAGACATTTTAAATATCACTTTCTACAGCACTGTGGGAGACAGAATGCCTAGCCAAAAAAGTCAGTCTAAGTTTAGTGGGGGCAGCATGTGTATTTTCTAGCCCTCCCCCCATCCCCAGAAAACTACTTCAGTGGAGACTAGGAGCCCAGCCATCATAAGGATACCACACTATACCCACATTTCTGCATCCTCTGATCCAAAGAACACACAGCTGGACACTCCCAATTCCTTACTAATGCACTCAGTCCAAAGGGCCAAAACAACATAAGCAAAATAGATGAACACATCCAGTGGACAGCTCCAGGACAGGAACAGAATATAACTCAATTAGTACCTCAACCACTCGATAAGAAATGCTAATGCAGTCTAAAAAGGTTTTTTTTTTTTTTTTTTTTTTTTAAAGAAATAAATGGTCACCAAATTATTCACCAGACACCCCTACAACGTAACACCAGTGAAAACGGATTCTGTATATTAAAACCACCACCAACTTCTGGATACTTCACTTCAATCTAATTGAACATAATAAGAAGTTATGTACTCACCATAACGTTCCATCTGGAGTAGGTGACTTCATTTGGATGCAACCTGTGGGATTCGGATCCGACATCGGATCCAAGCCAGCAATTCATAAGCTTTAGGATCCGAGCTCCTAGCTCCTCCCTTTACCCATAATCCCCTGCTAAGCCCTGACTGACCTCAGATTGAGTTTGCCCTGTGAATACCAGTATAACAGAATCCTGGGAAACCAGAACTAATAGCGT
Source organism: Protopterus annectens (assembly GCF_019279795.1). Taxonomy (NCBI): domain Eukaryota; kingdom Metazoa; phylum Chordata; order Ceratodontiformes; family Protopteridae; genus Protopterus; species Protopterus annectens. Next base: position 918,646,009 of record NC_056727.1, on the reverse strand, counting down.
CATGAAAGGTCAGGGGGATGGAGGGGGGATGGTTGCATCCAAATAAAGTCACCTACTCAGATGGAATGTTATGGTGAGTACATAACTTCTTAATCTGAAGTAGGAAGACTTCATTTGTCTGCAACCTGTGGGACAGAGTCCCCAGCTACCTGGATCTTGGGCGGCCGTCATGGAAGGATGTTCCGGAGCACCGCAGAGCCAAAGGATGCTCTCCCTCTGGAAACAATGTCCACTTTGTAATGTGAAATGAAAGTATGAGATGAGGACCAAGTGGCTGCTGGGCAGATATCATCTAATGGTACTCTAGATTTAAAGGCAGCAGAAGTAGATACTGCTCTTGTAGAATGTGCTGTAATTCTCCGAGGAGCTGGCCTTCCTGAGGTGTCATAAGCGTGCAAGATACAATTAGAAATCCACTTTGACAAAGTGACCTTAGAGACTGCCTTACCCAGTGCGAATTTTGCAAAGGAGACGAACAGTTGATCGGATTGTCTATGACCAGCTGTTCTGTGAATGTAGAAACACAGTTGTCTATAAACATCTAAGGAATGCAGTTTATATTCTCCTTTGTTTTTATATTTGGGAAAGAAAACTGGCAAATTAATAGATTGGTTAATATTGGATTCGGAAGCAATCTTTGGAAGAAAGGAAGGACTGGTCCCGAGGGAAACCCTATCAGGAAAAAAGGAGAGATAAGGTGGTTTGACGCATAGAGCTTGGAATTCTGAAACTCTTCTAGCTGACGTAATGGCCACTAAGAAAGCAGTTTTCCAGGAAAGATACTTCAAGTCCACAGAGGCTGCAGGTTCAAAAGGAGGAGCGGTTAGGGCCTGCAGCACCAGAGACAAGTCCCAAGGTGGTACGGCTTCCTTAACAGGAGGTCTTAAGAGGAAAGCACCCTTAAGAAAAGTTTTACAAATTTTTGCAGCCATGAGAGGCGTCGAGTCATGACCCACATGGTAATGAGAAATGTCTGCCATCTGTACCTTTACCGTTGAAGAGCTTGCTCCTTGTTGGAAAAGGTCTGTCAAAAAAAGTCTAGTACCGCAGAGAGTGGCGCGGAAAAGGGATCAAGATTTTTATGTTCCGCCCAAATAGAGAACTGCTTCCATTTGCTTCGATAAACCTTCCTAGTAGAAGGTTTATGGGCAGCCACTATGATGGCTTTCACTGGTGAAGAGATACCGGGAGTCCTTATTAGGGATGGAACTGGAGCAGCCAAGCCGTCAATTTCAGCGTGTGAAGGTTCGGGATTGGAAGCCCCTGAGGATGGGAAATGAGATCCGGAATTGGATCTAGAATCCAGGGCGGATTCACTCTGTGAGACCATACATAAGGGAACCATGGTTGACGAGGCCAGAATGGGGCAATGAGAATCATTTTGCTCCCCAAACTGCTGGCTTTCTGCAATAGTTTTTGCATTAGAGGAAGAGGAGGATAAGCGTATAGGAGACCGGGAGGCCAAGCATGCACCAGGGCATCTCTCGGGGATTCCCTGAATGGGGGAAGTAAAGCGAAGAAGTTGTCGCATTTGGCGTTTGAGGGAGAAGCAAAAAGATCGCAACAGGATTGCCCCCAGGCGGCAAAAATCTGCTTCACTACTAGAGAATTGAGAGACCATTCGTGAGGGGAAAGAATGGTGCGACTGAGCTTGTCCGCTAGAATGTTGGACCTTCCCAGAATGTGCGTTGCCACAAGAAAGCAGTTGGTGGAGATTGCCCATTCCCATACTCTCATGGCCTCTCGACAAAGGGGGTAGGACCTGGTTCCCCCCTGTTTGTTGATGTACCAGACTACCGACATGTTGTCGGTCTGGATAGCAATAGTTCCTACAGGAAGAAGGCTGTGTAGTGCTTGCAACGCTAATAGCACTGCCCTCATCTCCAGAACATTTATATGCAGGGAGGTCTCTGAACTGTTCCACGTGCCTTGGACAATCCTGCCCACTGAATGCCCCCCCCCCACCTGAGGCGAGAAGCGTCCGTGGTCACTGTGGCTAGGGGGAATGCAGTACAGAAGGGTCTCCCCGTTAGGAGGTCCGTCAACTGGAGCCACTAGAACAGGGAGCTCTTGCATGCTCTGCTGATGGCTATCGGGCTGTTGAGAGGAAGGTAAAGCAGGGACCACTGGACCTGGAGGATCCATTGAAGAATCCGCATGTGTAGCCGAGCATGAAGGAGGAGTGGGATGGCTGCCGCCATTGAACCTAGGGCCCTCAGGACCATAGCTGCAGTCGGAGCCGGTTCTAAGATGGCCGTGATATGACACCTCAGGTTGGACAGTCGATCTGGAGTGAGGAATGCCCGCATGTTTCTTGTGTCCAATCTTCCTCCTATAAAATCTAGAAGCTGTGTGGGGGCAAAGGAAGATTTTTCTCGGTTTATGGTGATGCCCAGCCGAGGGGCTATGTGAAGGATATAGTCCCTGGCTGAGCACAGTAGATGCCTTGGCTGAGCACAGTAGATGCCTTGATGATGCTGTAAGGAGCCAGTCGTCCAGGTATGGAAACACCTGAATTCCCTGGAGTCTCAGGTGGGCCGCTACCACTGCAAGTACCTTGGTAAACACCCTGGGGGCAGAGGTGAGACCAAAGGGAAGGACCCTGAACTGGTAGTGATTGGCTCCCAGCCGGAAGCGAAGGAACCTCCTGGACCGTCTGTCCATTAGAATGAGTACGCGTCCTTGAGGTCTATAGAACACATCCAATCGTTCTCCCGCAAAAGGGGGAGGATAGATTGTAAGGTGACCATCCGGAACTTTTGCTTGGTTACAGACAGGTTCAGTTGTGACAGGTCTAGGATCGGTCTTAAGTCCCCTGTCTTTTTTGGAACCAAGAAGAACCTGGAGTAAAACCCTGATCCGGTCTGATCTCGGGGGATGCGTTGGATGGCTCTTTTTGTTAGCAGCTGTGCGATTTCCACAGTTGCTACCTCCCGTTGATCGGGTGGTACATCGGGGAGGTTTTTGGATCAGGGAATACTGTGAAGGGGGATTGAATAGCCTCTGGATATCACTCAAAAGCACCCAACGGTCTGACGTGATTGACTCCCATGATGTCGGGTGCCTCGAAAAACTCCCTCCGACTGCCTCCAGAGAAGAGCAGCCGGGTAACCCATCATGGTTGCTGCGTGGGTCTGTCAGAGAAGGGTTCTCTTGACCCAAAGTTCCTAGGAGCCCCTCTGCCTCTAGGACGGCGACCTCCCTGTCCTCCTCTGCCACGGAAGGACTGGTTGTCCGGAGCAGGTTGGGATTGCTGCGATTTCCGGAACCACATCTTCTTCTGTCCCTTTTGGTTCTTCGAGAAAGACCTCTGGGGAGCTGAGAAGCGGACTCCGACAGCAGACAGCGTCTTCCCATCCTTTTCGCTCTGGACAAGCATTTCACGAACCGTTTTGCCAAAAAGTGCAGAACCATCGAAGGGGGCATTCGCGAAGGTCGCTTTGAAGGGCTCCGCGAAGTCACAGTGGCGGAGCCAGGCCTGGCGTCTCATAAGGCCCAATCCGCTAGCTCTAGGGGCTCCCTCTGTTGCATGAGATAAGAGCCGCATAGAAGTATTAGACACCGCTCTGAGAGTGGCCATACGGGTGGAGTACACTTGTTTGTCCTCTGCCGAAATGGACTCTGGGGGAGATGCAGCGTATTCCTTAATCAGGTCTCGCTGCATCCTGATCACGTGCGCCATATAGTTCAGCGCCCTCAGGGAGAAGGTTGCTGAACTAAAGACTCGCTTCCCAATGCGATCCATCGAGTGGGATTCCTTGCTCGGGGGATGCATAGAGGGACTCTCCTGAGCCAATTCCCTCTTTGTGGCTGCAGCCATCAGCATGGCATCTACTGGAGGTCCCTTACTCCAATGTGTACGGTCCGATGGGGGACCAAGAATGCGGTCTGGACGTTTAGGAACAGGCTCTATGGTGTCCGGGTCCTTCCACGCTCTGTTGGCAATAAGGTCCACCAGAGGGTCGGCAGGAGGGGACACCCAAGAGGTAGACTGGCCCGCCTCAAATGCCTCCAAGAATACAGACTCATCCGAGAAGGCCTTGGGGGCAGACCACCCCCCCTTGATCCTTAACATTTCCATAATGTCTCCAAAGGAGACATCTTCTGGGGGTGATCTTTGGGAGCCCTCCCCTTCCTCCAAGTCCGTGTCTTCAGTAATAGACTCGGGGGAGTCCATGTGCCTCCTCTTACAATTATGCTTACGAGGCACTTCCTCGGGGGGACTGTCCGAGGAGTCCTCGCCAGCAACCAGTTGTTCCAAAGGAACCACTTGGGACATTGAGGCAGGCTGTCCCTGAGACCGGCTGATGGGAGCCTGGCCCAGCTGCGAAGGAGTGCGGGATGGAGCCGAGACAGGGACCGGGGGTCCAGATGTCCTCGACAGAACCCTCTCCACAACGAAGGCAGAGGGGGAGCCGACTTCTCTAAGCCCCGAGAGCCGACCCCCACTCTGATCCGACGAATGGATCAGAACTGGAGCAGAGACCGTCGGATCCGAGAGACCGGTGCGCTCCGACCTAAATGGAGTCGAAGAGACACCGACTCCCTCGGATCCGAGGCTAGGCCCACGGCTCCGAGAGGTCAGGTCCGAAGTACCCGAAGCACTCAAGGGAGGGATCGGATCCGAGGTGCACCGACCTGTCGGATCCGACCCACCCCCGGGTCCAACGCTGCCCAGCTCCGAAAGCTCCGAACCTGGGAGTCGGGTCGGAGAAGGAGCTATGGGGGCGAAAAAAGGGGTCGAGGCCCCTCCCGGATAGGGGGGGCCCAGGAGCACTCCCATCTGCATCTGGGCCTGGATGAATCGCCTCATCATCCGGTCCATATCAGCGTCCGACATAGAAAAGGTTGACCTCGACGAGGCCACAGAGGCGGATCTAGAGTGTCGCCTCGATGACCTCAACGAAGGTCTAGTCTCCACCTCCTCGGGTCCGGGAGAGAACTGAGGGGATCGGAGCCGAGGAAGAGGAGATTTAGAAGCCAGAGGGGAGGCACGCTTAGGCGGGGGGGGGCTGAGACAGAGGCCTCGGCCCGCCGCTTATGGTGCCCCTCCCTGTGCCTCTCCTTTTCCCTCCTGGTCTCCCTATCCTCCGGTTTCTTGATGGGAGATTGAGTCCCTGCCGGAGGAAGGGAGACCGAAGTAGCCACTGGTGTGGCAGGGGCCGAAGCCGATTCAGGAGGGAGAAGTCCCGCCAGAACCAACTTCGACCTCCGCTCCCTTAAAGCCCGGGGGTTGAACCCTGCACAAATGGTACAACCAGATGAAAGGTGTTCAACCCCCAGGCATTTAACGCACCGAGTGTGGCCATCAGCCAGGGAAAGCTTATGGCCACACTCGGTACAATTAGAAAATATAGCCTTGGGGGCTTCAGACATGGCTACGCCCTAACAGGCCCTAAAAAAAAAAAAAAACACACACACAACTAACACACACTAACGAACACCCGAGAAAGGTTAACTAAAAGAAGGGAGGAAAGCCTAATCAAATACACACTAATTTCTGCTAAAGTATAAAAAGGAAATAGTCAAAAATATTTCACCAAATCTCTTTGCTATGGAGCTCGAAAAATCCCGTCAGCTACTGAACGCGGCAAAAAAAATCTGAGGTCAGTCAGGGCTTAGCAGGGGATTATGGGTAAAGGGAGGAGCTAGGAGCTCGGATCCTAAAGCTTATGAATTGCCGGCTCGGATCCGATGTCGGATCCGAATCCCACAGGTTGCAGACAAATGAAGTCTTCCTACTTCAGATCTAGTGTTTGGCAGTTAAATTTTCTAATGTGACTAAAAGAGCTACAAAAATTTACATGCACATTAGTGCATACAACACCATTAATAGCCACACTGAAGTTTTAGCTGCAACCGCTCATGCAAGATGCAAGAGTAGCTGAAGAGTTTCAATCAGTGATAAAAAATGCAAATTAAATGATATAAAAATTTCCAAGTAGTTCCAAAGTCTGACCGTGCATTTTCAGAAGACCTGCTGTCATAAGTAAAGCAGAGAGTTTGCTACTCAAAGTAAAACACAGCTTACTACACCACAATTGTAACATGTACTTACACTTCACTCCCTGCATCTTCTGCATATTTAATGAAGGGTTACAACAACCTAATGACTATCATGCAAATTCATGTTCAGTGACTTCCTGTAAAATGGAGTAAAAGGCACAAGGGAAATGTTATGCATTACAGCAACAGAAAGATGCATTTGTGCAGATTTAAACAAAAGCCATAAAAGGCAACTCCTTAAGCATCAAAATAGATATTATACAAAATGAATGTGATGCAATATTTCTAAATGTCGCTTTATTCAGATGATACTCAGTGACAGGACATAAACACATATCAAACCCAGTAACAAAGCCTTAAAATTATTTGTTCTTCACAAGAAAAAAAGATTAACAAGGGCCATCCCATTGGCACAGAGTTTGTGCCCCAATGGCACAAGTTCAGGAACAGGTAGGGTTAACCAGGGGTGTGATGACCATGCCCTGGCCCAGCAATCAAGGAGCCTCAATCCTCACCACTAACACCAGGGAGGTCATCTCATAGAAGAGGAAATGATAACTAATACACACAGTAAAGTACAATTTCCCTTAAGTGCACAGAGATCACAGTCAGTCTGGGGCTGGCTGCTCCCTTGCTCATCAGGTCCCCAATAAGACTCCCCACTGGCACAGCTTTAGGGTCCAGGTCTCAGCCTAACTGGGCAAGTTAAAACCTGCAGTACCTTCTCTGTCCAACCAGTGCTTCGTGTCCCTGCCAAGTAGCTGACACAACACACACACTTTGAGATAAGTATTTATACAACTTCACAGACACTCCTGGGAAAGGCTGACACAGACTCTCCAACTGTGCCCCTTTACCCAGACTATACAGTAGTAATTACTGCCACCACCCAGTTAATAATATCAGCTACTAAAAGGCCCTTAAAAGGGTGTCCAATTATTACTGTGCAATATTAATATCCAGTGGTAGTATGACTAACAGTCAAGGCTTACTTTAGAATGACCTATTACAATACCCTCTATAAATATGCAATGTACTCTAGAGCTTATCTCTACACAAAGCAGCCACAGGTACAAGGTTTTAAAAATATTTAATAATAAATAATTAAAACACAAGACAAAACTACTACACCACAGAGATATCTAAAAGTTCAGAGATCACACAGAAACTTAAAATAATACAGTAAGACAGGTCTGGTCTGATTTCAAAGAAAAATACCTAATTAATCTTTACTAGCTTTATCTTTTCCTACAAGAAATCACAGTGCTAGAACTTACATGTGAGCACAAGGCAGAGTGCTGATACGTTAGATTCCAAAGTCAAAATGCTACCAGTCTCTTCTGAGAAACAGTATTTAAACATTACTAACAAAACATGTTTGCTGGGTTCCTCCCCAAATTACATCATTTCTGACACTTAGGTTTTCCCAGGCAAACAAACTGCATTATTTAGGAGTCCAACACCTGCACAAATACTTACAACAATAGAAGACATGTCACGTGTATATTCTAACAGAAACTAGAGCAATAAAGCACCTTCTACATCTAAATTCGGGTCATAAACTTTACCCTTAAAACAATGGGCATGAAACCTTCATCCAGCCGTAGTGGAGCCAAATTCTAACATGAAAGGGTCACAACATGCTTCACTGGGCCAGTAGAGTGCAATGTTGTCACATATTTTGCAGTTCCACATTTCACAGTATTCTTACAATTAAAAGCATGAGCCTGTGTTTTACATTTATTTATACAGTTGACAGAATTATGTATCAAATTCTATTTGACTAGGTTGGCAGCCTTCGCCCCATCTCTCCCCAATCGTCAGAAGGGGAACAAAATGAAATGACTGATGGCCAGCTCTTCTTATGTGGGGTAGGGTTTGGGGGATTTTGCTGCTTGTCTGACCTCAAGGGGAGACAAGGGGCCAATGATGGTGTAAAGCACTAGGTCAGCAGATGATCACATCAAAGGTGCTGACATCATTACACAGGCTATCCACCTAGTTAGGGCTCTTGACTGGCCACTGCACTGAAGAAAACTTCTTGTTCCTTACCCATAGCTCCTCATCTTGCTTCCCTGGCTCTAAACATTGTTTACCAAAAGGTGGACTTCCCAAAGAATGGGGGTGGCTCACCCTGTAAAGTTTCATGTACAAGACTTTCCAGAAAAAATCAACTGAAGGATTCTGTGATAGGCAGATGAGGGTACCATGCAGAAGCCGGAGGCAATGCAAGGGTCAGGTAGGGAGAGAATCGGGCACAATACACCCCATTCAGGGGTGGCACACATACTGAAAATGTCTAAAAAGGATGAATGCACAACCAAGGGGGAAAAATACATGTGTGTGCGTGTATATAAATATATATTATACACACACACACACACACAAAGGAGGCATGCCTTCTTCAATGCACAATAAAGATTACTTATACTAAAAAAGAAAAACAAGAACATTTTAAAACTAAGGGAAAGGAAAGAAAACCTAGTTATCCTTTTAAAATTTGATAACAAAGACAGCAATGGAATCAGATCGTGTAAATTATTTGATTTTAACTTTCAATATTATACCAAAGGAAACTTGATAAAACATATGAATGTCAAAACTATAACTGTGACATTGTCAATGAGGCTTCAAAACATAGCATGCCTTCTCCTGTTCGGCTAGCTATAAACTACTGACATCAGCACCAACTTTTGGAGGTGACCATGAATTAGAGAAGCAAGCTAACAGAGCAGCATCATAAACAAGTAAAGGTACCACGTCTCAAAACCAGGTACCTCCTCAGACACGGTCGTCAAGTTATTCAATGTGTATATGACAAGACCAGTGCTGACCCACACAGTTAAATTAGAAAGGTTAATCAACAGAGCTAAATCCATCTCCATTCAGTTAAAAACTGTTGTTAAAATAATAAAGCATACATCAGATGACTTAGCTGCTGTACACTCAATTTTATTTCCAGCTGAAACTCACATTATTAAATGAAGAAATATGCAGATCAATGCAAAATAAACGTAGTGTGCGCAATGTGTTCTGCCCACTTCAATTGCTGTGCCACCAAAAGACCTCAACTGTCACTTATACAGTCCAAGCAGCAATCATAAAAAAAATCACCCTGTCAAGATCGGTAAAGGCATAACTACTCACAAGATTATCAACGGAAGACTTAATGCAAAGAATTTCTAATGCCAGAGGACAGGTCACATCAGTAGGAAGAGCCACAAACCAAAACAAAGTGCAAATACGTTTTTAGGTATGATTGGCTCAGCGATCTTCCTACTCGGGTCTCATGTACTGTTTAAAGCATCAGGCACCAAGAAACATAGGTAAAAAAAACTGACGTTTTAGCCTGTCAGAAATCAGCCCATCCACAACCCTTATCTAAGACAACCCATCTAAAATTTCAGAAAAGTCCGGAAACTGACAACCAGAGATAAAACTCAAACACTGCAAACACTATTTAAGAAGCTAGATACAGCACTGTACATCAAGGAAAAAGCCCAACGTTTGGCTATTTCAAGATCGCAGACTAAAAACTATTTGTTTCATCGTAGGTACGTCGCATTTTTTTATTAATGAATGCAGTTTAAAATAGTTTAACAAACTGGATAAAAACACTGACGGCATAATTAAAATGGGAGTGAATATAAGCAGGAAACATCTGATCGGCAAATCATGGCACAAGCATTTGGGAAAAGTGACAGTAGAACATAAACACATAAAATAAATGCCAACCCTACCTATCACTTTTATCAAGTAAAGTGAGAGCAATAACTACCTTTAAAAAAACGAAGAGCCAGGCCATAGAGTTCATGCAGTCCAAAACCCCATCCCCTCTCCATTTTTTCTGCCTCTCCTTCACTATAGTGCTCTTCCTGCTCTTCCATATTGTTCCAAGAGTGGTTGTGCTGTCCACACCCATCTAGCCGGTGAGTGCTGTCTCTGTGATTTTCTCCCCAAGTTGCCTGTTCCACGGGATCTGGACTTAATGTAAGACCATCGATAGATACTTCCAATCTTTCAGAGCTTACCCCTGCCATCATCCTCAGCGTCAGCTGGTGTAGCAGCAACAGCCACGTACCTATTTCCGGCTCACCCCTGACCCCCAACTCTTCGGGCCGGAACTTCCTTGAGGTGAAACCGGAGAAGGCGTGAAGGGTAGGGGCGGAACAATTCTACGCATGGGGCTGAGTCGTCATTGTAAAAAATAGTTGCTGTATTGTATTTATCTGTTAGACTCAGATTAATATTCGGGCGTGTTACTACGAGAGGAGTGGACTAAAGAACAAGATGCACCATACGTTGTTTTTTTTGTGCCGTGCAGTTCTGTAGCATGCTTAAAATTTCCGTGCAATTTGTCGTAGTCATTCCTGAAAAAATGATTTTTGGTGGGGGATACTGATACCATTAGTTTTGATTTCAGAAAATACCCATTAAATCACATCATCTTTTCTGACATATTTCTCAGTTAACAGTTCCAGTATTTATAACACTGTCACTTATAGGGCCTTTTTTCACAATTATTTTTGTTTTGTTCTTAGGCCTAGTTCTGAAATTCAAGGCTGAAAACTGTTCTAAAGAATATTTTTCTAACATTGTTCCATATTGATCTCTACTCTTCCTTGTTAAAAAGGTACTTTGTGTAGGAACTGTAATAAAAGTGATCAGTGAGTCTGGTACTGAGTTGTGCAGTTGTTTCTGTCAGTGTTACTGTCAACAGTTAACAAATTTAATGGCTAAATTGCTGTACAACCTGAAGTAAAGTAATTTCAGTATTAAATCTTACTGTGTATTTGATGTGATGGCTGACTATAAATACACCCTTGTAATATTCATTAGTATGTAAATTGGATAGTCTGCTCAGAATGATGCATCCTTGTCTTCCATATGAAAAAGAGAAATAAGTCAGGACGAGAAAAGGGAATAACAGTTAAGAACTCCTCCGCAGCTTACGAGTTGTGTCTCTGAAGTTTTCTACCTGCCTGATGTGTTCTGAAAATTCAGCCAGTTTAGATGAGACTAGTAAATCTTTTATTTCAGAAGTTAGCTGGAAGGAGTCAATCCATAGTTAAATGTTTTTTTTTCTCACTTTCCTTCAGTCTATTTGTTCATAGTTATTATTTTCTTGTTTCCTTCAGCAATTCCATGTATGTTTCTATATTTAACCGCTAATCACATTGCTTATAGGATCATAGGAGATTACTAGGCTATTGGGCGTGAGGCCCTTATAAGCCTAGCCAAGAGTTTAGCCCATGTTTAGACAAGTCAGCACCTGATGCCCCTGTCCAGCAGGGACACGGGTGGAATCCTAGGGGTATATTTTCTGCTTCCCATCCAGGTTGCACTTAAAAGGGGGGTAAAGAGGCACTCTGCTTGACTTGGAGAGGGAGTCTATTCCATAGATGGGGAAGTCTCTGGAACACAAATCTGTCCTACTAACAAGTCCTGTTGATGTTGCAGACCAGAGCTGCATGTGTGGGTTACTCGAGTTGAGCTTGACTTGCGGATATGCAGCAGTCCCATCAAGGTGGGGCCCATGATCGCCTTATATCCCAGACAGAGGTCACCTCTGAGGAGTCTATATGAAACTGGGTAGAGGGATAGGGCTTTTCGCCTGTCTGTGTACGGTAGATGTTTGAGGGCTGGATTCTCCTGGTGAGAAACCTCTGTGTATCTCCAGCTGCTGCATGTGCTTTGTGAGGTACATGCCAAAAGGGGCGTTGCACTCAATAATGGGTCTTATAAGGGAATAATACAGGGATGTTATGACCTCCTTGTCCCTGGATGAGATACCCTTACTTATGAGGTGGGCCATATAGAAGGCTTTCTGTACAACAGAAGCAATATGGTGGTCAAAAATCAGTTTGCTATCAACCTGGGAGCCCAAATCACTCCCGACTGGTTGTGTGCTTAGGGCATTGTTATTAATGTGATAATTTGTGTGGATGTCACTCTCCCCATTAGGGGATGATGATGGTATTTATTTTTGGTATTCAGCTTGAGGCCATGTTTCTGACACCAGTCATTTGTCTGAGTGAGACCCTCTTGGAGAATGTCCACATCACTAGGGGAATTGATGACAGTACCCAGCTTGCAGTCATCTGCAAACTTGATCAGCCATAGCCCACTAGTTTTGACCTACACCTCAGAAAAGTATATCCCAAATAACAGAGCCCCCAAGACTTAAACATGGGGTACACCGCTTGTTATGGGTCTACTGCTTGAGGTGGCTTCCCCTATTTTGAATAGGTGGTTTCTATCAGTGAGCCAGTTTGCTAACCATCTGGTAACATACAGAGTGATGCCTAGTTGAGAGAGTTTATCTATTATGCCTGATTGGGAAATAGTGTCAAAGACTTTGGCAAGGTCAAGGTAAGTGGTGTGCACAGTCTTCCCCTCAAAGAAGTCAACCACATTAACAGACATGACCTCCCTTTGACGAAGCCAAACTGTGTGGGATCGAGTGTTTGGAGGTTGCCAATGTCCTTGTTAATTAGGGCCATGATAATCTGTTCCATGGCCTTGTAGATCAGGCTAGTTAGCTTAACTCATTCTTTTTAAGTAAGTTACTTTTATGTATTCACTTTTCAAAAAGTTTGCTGCTGGATGTCTATTTACTTAATTATGAATTGATAAGTGGAGAGAATATTGTAATTGGACTGAGCCTGCAAATTAATTTTGTCATCAGTAATGAGTATACCCTTGCAGTTACAGTGTAAGTATACAAATGTACAGATTACGCATCAGTTATTTTATTTATTTATTCATTTGTTTTGTAGTTAATTTAAGTTTAGGAAACTGGCAGAAATGAGCTCTGAGGAATATGCCAAAATGTCATTGTTATAGATACTAAGGAGTGTGAAACAAAGGGAATTTTGCATGCATATATGCTCAAGGAGGACACAATAGCAGTCTTATGTGCAGCTGGAATGCAACTCTCTGCATCAGAAAACTGAGGTACTGTGGGTATGCATGCAAGAAAAGGACAGTGCAACACATTCTCAGATGTTAAAATAAATGAATTAAAATCAAAAAGGGGAGCAGGTGCCAGTAAATGAAGACAAATATATTAACAAAACGTAAAACTGGCCAGGCACTTGGTGTATCTAAAAGAAACTTTAATGCAAACAAGAATAATAAAACTTTAATAAAAATAAGGAAGATAAGTGCTTTTGCACTGACACAGGGTGCTTCATCAGATGCAAGCGCAATTAAGCTTTTACATAAATACTATCATCTTAACCCATGTGATTTCAGCACAGGTCTAATTGGTATTATCAGATGTTGTCAAAACCAAGTTGACTTTAAAGAGACTAGTACTAGAAATGAAACATGGATCGTGAGAAAGTTAAGAGAATGCAACAACTTGAGTTGCAAAGAGAATGAGAGGAAGCCAAAGAACAAAAAAAAAAACACTGCCGGTATATAACTAAATAAATTAATTAATGTTGGTTCTTTGCCAAAGATATGAGTACTAGGAGGGGGGAAACTGAACCGAGGTGCTAAGGTCAGTGCCAAAGTATTTACACAGCATAAAGAGTGGAATGCATTGATCATTTTATTTAGGCATTTGAAAGGCCGTGTAATCAACACTGAGTTGATCAGGAGCAAAGGGTGAGGCTTTTAACTTCTCCACTCATAGGTAAAGTAATGGGTGCTGTCTGAAAAGTTAAATAATGTTAATTGTTTAAACTATGGTAAAGTTAGTGTTTATTTGAATGTTTTTCAACTGATTTCTGAATAATATAGAAAGAAATTCAGAGAACACAAAAGAAAACCCAATGCCAGTGTGACTAATTATATTGCAGAAATAAGCATGTGTGGTTGTCAAGTCACTACGTCTGACTGGTTAGCAGACCTTTTGGTGAGAGAGCAAGCAGTCAGCACTCTGAGAACTTGAGAATCTGGTTAGTAAACTAGTAGTGTAACACTGCAGAAGACATGATGAGGAATGGGACTGCTGTCTTGTAAGCAGGTTGCCACCGAATAAGAAGAGTGGTGCCCAGTACTACACATGGGTGTAAGGGGCACTTGCAGGTAGCCTAATCCATCACAGCAGGTTCCATAAGCAAAGGTTTAGGCCACCAGTTGTAGTTTATGCCTGGGTCTAGGGGTCAGATGTTTTTAATGTAACCAAAGAGAGCATGTAAACACTAGTGTCTATTAAAACAAGGTAGGGAACAGATGTTATGGGAGGCAGTAAGCAGGGTTAGCACTACAGCAGTGGTGGGCTATCTGGAGACAACTATTGTACAAAACTCACAAGGAACTGCATCCTATCCTGGTGAAGGTGAAAGAGATTCATAAATTCACAGATTGTTACTAGGCTAATGACCTGGAGGTCCTTTCTAGGTCTAGTCAAGTTTTGCCAAAAGAATAATCATGTCCTGTATCTAAATAGGACTTTGAGGGTCATGCATTTATAAGCTATCTCTGTCTATAAGGGACATGGGTGCTAGGCCTGGTGTAGGTTTCCTATTCCCCATCCACTAGTCTAGGTTGCCCTTAAACTGGGTAATAGACAAACTCAGCTTCACATGCATGGGAAGCCTGTTCCAGAGGAGGGGCAGTCTGTGGGACATATATCTATCTCTCCAGCATGTTCTGTTTCAGTCACAGACAAAATTCAGATCCCTAGACCTTGTATTTCTGGTACACTTTGACTTATGAATATGTAGGAGAGTCATAAGTGTGGGGTTCGCAGATGCCTTGTAAGCCAGACAGAGATCACCCCTCAACAGTCCATAGGAGACTGAGTAGAGGAAAAGGGCATTAAGGTGCTCCGAGGTGGCAGTGTTTGATGATATCCCAATGGATTTTTATAGGAAGTTATTTTGATAGTTCAATATCTTGTGTACATGTGGTTACATGCAGCAAGACATGGAAGGACACATGTGGGGAAGACAATAGAGAGGTGGCCTATTGATGTGAGGTTCTAGTGAGTAGCTGAATCTGAGCCCCAACTGTTGAAAGGCGCCAGGTTTCCCTTGAAAGGGATTACTTCAAGGGTAGACTTAGGTAGCAGTTGTAAGCCTGAATTTGATGCACCGCTGTCGGAAGATACCAGATTTCCTTTGGGGGGAGAGCTGGGAAGGGTCACAAAGAAAGAGTTGAAACAGGCTCAGCACCCAGAGCCTATTTTGTAGAACTTGAGGGAAGTAACCAAGTAAGCTGTTGCTCCTCAATGAGAGGGGAGTCTGTATGCTGGGAGAAAGTTATTACACAGAGAATGGACTCTTGAAGTGATACATCAGCTGGGAGTATCATAGGCTTATTGATGGTTTCTTCTGGCCATAGCCCTCAGTATTTGCTTTTCAGGACATATGGGCATAAAGTATGCACAAAGAAGGTTTATGCAGAATTTCTATGAAATAGTTATTGCAACAAGTGTGAAGGGGAATGCAAGGTATGTGAGTGGTGCCATAGAGTTGACAAGGCAGGAGATAAAGTTAAAGCTGCTTTGAAGCATTTGCTTAGAATTGAGGAACCATTTTAAAGAGTATTTATGGGCATTGTGGGCCTCTTAGCTTTCCAAGCTCTGCAGGTATGAGGCATAACCTGTTGGTAGTACTATGCTGCTAGATACCTTGAGTTCACTACCTATGTCCCCTTTTGGGACAGAGAGGGTGGTAAATTTTCTGTCAGAAGTATTTAGCAGATTACATTTCCCAAAATAAACAATGACAGAGGTAACAATTTCATGTCAGACCTGCTAGCTTGTTGTGGAAGCTTTGTGAAATGAAGCATTTAAAGACTTTTTAAAGGCCAATAAGAATGACTACAAGTAAGGATATAGATAAGATGCAAGAGAAGGCTGGAATTTACTGGAGAAAGTTAGCAAGAGAACCAAGGTATTGGGATGAAATAACTAGAGAGGGATAGGTAATAGAGTGAGA
This sequence comes from Protopterus annectens, assembly GCF_019279795.1. Classification (NCBI taxonomy): domain Eukaryota; kingdom Metazoa; phylum Chordata; order Ceratodontiformes; family Protopteridae; genus Protopterus; species Protopterus annectens. The sequence continues at coordinate 918,630,107 of NC_056727.1, read as the reverse complement.
TAAGGTCAAATAGAAGTTTGGACTACAGGTTAGAGCCCATCTTACCTACCAGGCATTGATAACAGAATATAGGCAAAGAGAAAGGGCTAGAACAGGATTAGTGAAAGATTCATTAATAAACAATCAGGCTTTGCACTAAGCATGCATGATGTAAGCATGTTAGCACAATGAGCATTAGTGCTAATCAAAAAATGCATGCTACTTATTGCACCTACTGTATATGGTTGCAAGCATCTTTCTGTGGCCAGCAATAGTGTTCACATCCACAGAGAGGTACTTGCAACCATATGGTTCAAGCACTTAGCTTTTTGCCCCAATATGCAACTTAAGTTCATGGTTCTTGAGCAGGTAACACAGGATGCTAGGGGAGGCGACTGGGAAACTCGTCTTGAATACAGAGAGCTTTTATTATTATTACAGAGAGCCTAATTTTGCTTTCTAACATTTTTTTCTTGACTCTTATTTTCAGCCTACATCTACTACAACCTTCCTATAATATTTCTATATACTAAGTTTTGCATATAAATTCAATGTTTACAAGTATATTATATCTTCTTTAGTATACTACCCTTAAACGATTTTCATTATGCTATATTTACTAAGAGTAGTTCATCTTCTGTAAAAAAAAAAAAAAAAAAAAAAAAGTTTTTAATCAATTTTCTTGGTTTTAATGTTTTTATGTAACAATTACTACTGTTTATATTTGTTTCTCTTAATCCTCTATTAATTTTGTATGTTTTCCTGGAGCTTTTCTCCCCGGGCCTCTACTGAAAATGGACATGTATCCAGTTAGACTAGCCCGGTCAACAAATGTAAAATAAATAAATAAAATAATAATTTATGGCAACTCAGACTTAATGCTGCAAGACCTCCGGGTCTTAATGAAAATATTAGTATATCCAGCGTGCTTAAACTAAGAAAAGCTAGGTTATGAATTTTATAATCAGAATTTATAATTGTTTTGCATCACATTTATACGTTCATATTTTTATTTATATATATTATTTATATATATTTTTTGTAAATTTATTATCCTAGTGGTTTTTAGTAGTTTTTAAAAATTTTTAAAAGTTTTTTAATGATTCTAAGATTTATTACAAGCACTATTTATGCGTAGATAGGAGATTTATGCATTAAGTGAGGGCATTTTAATTTAATTTAATTCAACGGAATGCTTAACACATCAATTAGAAATCATGTGATCAATTACACAAGTATTTAAACATTTCAGTTGCATTATGTTTTATCTTGAGAAAGCCAGGTATTTACCTGGCGAAAGCACTTGACTTATTTTACTTTGTTGCTTAATAAAGCTGTTCCCTGGTTCATTCAGTTTGGCCTCCTTCGTACGTGGAGTTTATTTCACTTGGCTATTAGTGAAAGATTCGCTTAAAAACCTCAGCTTTGGCCGGCTAAGAACTTGCTGTATTCAACTGGACGTATAAGAGAATTTAAGTACCTTTATCCGCACTTTTTTTTTCCAAAAAATACAGTATTTAAATTGATTTTAACTGTGTTGCAGGAATATTAACTGAACTGGAAGTTAGTCAGTGTTTGCTGAATTTTGTTATTTGCTAGTAATTACAGGTGTGGGGGTAGCCACATTCTTTGATTTCCTGTCCTTGCCTATTTAAGTGGTACAGTGTGAAATATTTTCTGCTTAAAAACCTCAGCTTTGGCCGGCTAAGAACTTGCTGTATTCAACTGGACGTATAAGAGAATTTAAGTTCGTTTATCTGCACTTTTTTTTTCAAAAAAATACAGTATTTAAATTGATTTTAACTGTGTTGCAGGAATATTAACTGAACTGGAAGTTTTGACTCTGCTCTTCAGTTAGTTACACCCACCCTCCTTGTTTTTGTTTTGGTGTTAATCTTAGTGGCCTTGAAACTGCCCGCCCCTCTTGTAAATTTGTGTTTGGATACTCCTTCTGGGCCCATCTCATTTGCTCTCTCAACTGAGTGCAGTGAGATCATATTCTGATTTCAGGCACTCCTGCTGTGTACAAAGAGAGCATCTGGGAAACAAAAAAAAAATTAAGCTTGTTTCCTGCCTTTCCTGTTAAGTGGTATTGACTGTTTGTAGGCTTCTGAGCCCCCAAGCCCTTCTGTGTTGGAGGGAAACCTTCTAGCTTAGTTTTTTTTCTTATAACTAGCCAGTTTTCTACTTTCAGCACTCAAACCTGTTTCTTTGATCTCAGCACTTGTTCAGAAAAAAAAAAAAACTTTCATCTGCTTTTACTGTACTTGTGTTTCTACCTACTTTATTTTACTTTTGCATCATCTTAAAAGTACTCAATTGTATTTATTACTACTTGGTGTAACTCATTCTAAGCCTTTTTGTTTAAACACTTGGGCTTTGGACCAGTTGTTTTGCACTGAGAGGGTTTGCGGTCTGCACTGTAGTGGCAGAACAGGTAGCTTACATCCTTCTAGGTTGGGAACTGCTGATTGAGGGCTCAGTGCCTGTTATTCTTAAAGTGCATTAATTCTGGTTTAAGCACTTAGGCTTTCAGGCCAGTTATTTTACATTAAGAGGGTTCGTGGTCTGCACTCTTGTGGGAGGAGAGGCTGGACTCTGCCCTTCTGAGCTGGGAATTTCTGGTTAAAGGCTTATAGTGCATGCATATCTGAACTGCTTCTTACTGAAGTTGGTGCACCTTGTTTGCTGTGGCATAGACTGGATTCGGGCCTGCTGGATCTAGCTTTGCTTGTGTAACTTGAGCACTAATCCAGGCATTCTCTAAAGTATTCAATTGTATTTATTACTGCTTGGTAGTAACTTGATTAAAGTGTAGCTATCATTCTAAGTCTTTTGGATTAAGCACTTGGGCTTCAGACCAGTTGTTTTACATTAGGAAGGTTTGTGGCATGCACTGTGGTGGCAGGACAGGTAGCTTTCATCCTTCTAAGTTGGGAATTGCTGATTGAGAGCCCAGTGTCTGTTATTCTTAAAGTGTATTAGTTCTGGTTTAAGCACTTGGGCTTCAGGCCAGTTATTTTACATTAAGAAGGTTCATGGTAAGCACTCTTGTAGGAGAAGAGACTGGACTCTGCCCTTTTGAGCTGGGAATTTCTGGTTAAAGGTTTATAGTGCCTGAATATTTGAACTGTATCTTACTGAAATTGGTACACCTTGTTTGCTGTAGCATAGACTAGATCCAGGCTTGCTGAATCTAGCTTTGTTTTTATGCTTGTTGTTTGTTTGCTTGTTATTTCCCTGGAACGCTAATTCCACCTAATACGCGGCTTCTCAGCGCTTCTGTGGATCACTAGTGATATCTGCATTGCTTACTGTACTTATTTCCTTATTTCACTTGAAAGAAAGTTACTGTTTGTCGTTTTTGCATTTAAGTTACCTGTAACACATTGCACTTAAGTTGTCTGGCACTTGCTCACTAAAGCAATTATATAAGTCAGCACTAAAAATTAAAAGCACTACACCCTCACTCCCCACTGACCCTTGTTTTCAATTATTAAGGAATTCCCAATATTATTCTAGCATGTCCAAAGGTCAGTTGTCAATCTCCTCTCCGGTCCAGCTGGTGAATTTGAGAATCTTGAGGCAATGTTACAACTGCCTCATGTACACAGACAACCCTCTCCTCCTCCCAACAAATTCCAACACGTGAGAGATGCAACCATATAGCCAGACTGGAGGCTAAGCTCTCTCAACTCAGTACTGGCATAACCAGTCAGTAAGGAAACCACACTCACTACAATTCCAGTCTCACATAGACCTACCACGACAGCAAACCAAACACATAATCACACAAAAACATACTCGGAGGCTCTAAATAAAGATCTGCCTAAGCAGCAGAGACCTCCAAAGCAGACACCCAAGCAACCACTACCCCAAAACAAAACACGTGCAACACATATCTCACAAAGCAAACAACATCAGAAGAAACTGGAAGATATTATTACTAGATACACAAGTGGCAGAGGTTGTTGGCAATAAACCTATTTTTAGGTATAGAAATAGTAAAAGTCTGAAGAGACTATTATGTATTGAAAAACTGAGTAGATTTGTGTTGGATCTCACTCTTTGAGACATGGAACATATCCATGTAATAGATGCAATATGTGTAATTTTATTTCTAAAAACCAACAATTCACTGTACCACATTTGGAATATACATTCACACCCAACTTTTATGCAACGTGTAATTCTAAGAATTTAATATATTTGGCTACCTGCGTTGCATGCGAGGCGTATTATGTAGGGCTAACATCTAGGAGGTTAAAAGATCGCGTTTATAACCATAGTTATGATATGAGGAAAATGATCTTAACAAATGCTTTGGCCAAACATAGGTATGCGTTCCATGATCATGACTTTAAATTTAGGGTACTACAGATAGTAAATGAAAGTAAATGCGAAGGCGGTAACATGGGCTACTTAGAGTTGGTTGAATTAAATTGGATTCTAAGGCTGAGAGCACATATTGAACCAGGGCTTAATCAGGCAGTAAGTATAAAGCCAGTATTGGCTAGACGCAGATGAATTATGGGCATTGGTCTTTATTAATAACAATATACTACAACATTTGAGATGTTTTTCAAACAGGTAGTTAGTTTCTACGAGTGTTTTTGATATGCTGGATATTGAGTCTTGTTATGTAATTTTAATTCTTTATGCTGTATGCTTTATATCTGGAACCGTCAAGGAATCGTATATTTTTAATTTTTAATTTTATACACATGTTTTTGCAATGCCGTTTATTTAATTATGTCAACCTGGAATTTTCAGCAACATATGAATTACAGGATTTAAACTTGGTTGCATATATATATATATATATATATATATAAATTTTGTATTGATATTTATATAGTGAATAAGTATTGTATTTAGGTATTCTAATGATAAATATTATTTTTATGTTTATTTTTGCTTTTATATAATATTATATTATTCTATTCTGCCATATTTCATTATGTGTTTTACAAGCTTAATGAATTATGTAGCTTTAAAACGAAACAGCTGAATGGTTGATGAGTTATTCTGACTAAATTGATTAATTGTTTAATTGATTTATTAGATAGAATACTCTGTATATAAATATTGGATAGAATGAATTGATTTACAAACCTGAAGAAGCGTACCTTGGCAGTACGTGAAAGCGCTTGTTCCGATAATAAATGCAACATTATTTTTACTATCGTGGTGACTTCTACTTCATTCTGTTTGCTGCTATGTGGATTTCTTTTTTCTGGTGGAAGTCTTTGGATGGTAGTGTCCTGTTCGTACCTAATATCTCACAAAGCCAGTGTGCCGAACAGTCACAGCCCTTAAGACTAAACAACACACCTGATACACTTGTAATAGTTGACTCTATCGTCAGGCACACTGACGTCCCGCTCACCAGGCTGAACAAGGAGAGGGTCATGGTGAGCAGCCTGTCGGGTGCTAGAATCCGCCACATAACACAAGCACTCAGGTCACTCCAAGGCAAGTACAAATATGACTCAGTCATTGCCCATGCTGGCGTGAATGACCTGAGACGTACCTCCCTGGACTACATGAAAAGAGACATAAAGGAGCTCTCTGAGCATGTAGCCCAGGCCAGTATGACCCTGACCTTGAGTAACATCTTACCCTCACCAAGAATGATGCCACAATATGAAGACAAGATGATCAATTTCAACAATTGGCTTAAGTACTGGTGTCATTCAATGGGGATCCAATGCCTGTCAGCTTGGGATGATATGCTCGACAAGCCACGATGCTTCGCTAGGGATGGCTTGCACCTGTCACCCCTGGGCTTTCGGATATTGGCAAAGGCTCTTGCTACCCCCATAGTGCCTTTTTTAGGCAAGGCTCAAAAGACAAACCCACCTCCATAGGTATCACAAGGGGTAAGAAACTAAGAGTAATGCTACTCAATGCCAGAAGTCTAAACCTCAAGATGCACGCACTCGAAACTCTCCTTAGCATGGAGAACATCGATATCTGTGCAGTAACAGAAACCTGGTTCAGGGCTCCCGAGAGCACCCCAGCACTGCCAGGTTATACCTCATACCATGCTTTTCGGCCCCAAAACATGGACCGAACCACAAAAGGAGGGGGAGTATCGATATTCATCAAAGATACCCACACCTCCAGATTGGTGGCAAAGCACGAAGCATCAGAGACTATCCATGTGCAACTAACAGTGGGTAAAACTGCCTTCCAATTTATAGCCTGCTACAGACCACCCTCCCAAACCCAGGAACCCCACTCGGCCTTCCTGAGAACACTGGAAAATATGAAGGTCTCTCCAAACACCATTATATTGGGCGACTTCAACTACCCAAACATAGACTGGGAGCATTACTCTAGCTCCAACACCCTAGCCCAAAGGTTCCTAGAATTTATAAACTCAAATGCTATGGAACAACTTGTTACCACTCCCACAAGAGGGGAAAACATACTGGACCTGATCATCACCAACATGGGGACTCTATGCTCCAGACCAGAAGTGTATCCCTCACTGGTAAGATCAGACCATAAACTAATCTCACTGGATATTTACATCCCAACCCCACCCCCTGCCCAGAAAACCACAGTAAAAAACTTCTCTAAAGCAAATTTCACACTCCTCAAAACCGAGGTGGAATCCTTCAAAGCCCCCGGGCCTGTAGAAAATACGGCCCAGACCGCAGAATCCTTTATAAACGCATTCTCTGAACACCTTCAGGAATGCATGGATCATGCGATCCCAAATAAAACCAAGACCCAATCCTCCAAAGGCAGACATCTTGTCTGGTGGACCCCAGCCATAAACAAACTATACAATAGAAGGAGGAAGCTACTAAATGATAGAGCAAAATCCCAAAAAGGGAAGGCATCACTGATCAGTATTAGCAAAAAACTACGGGCACTCATAAAATTGTCTAAGGCCAGCTTCGAGAGAAAAATTGCACAGGACACTAAGGATAATCACAAGGCTTTCTTTAGTTATGTTAGGAACCTGGGTGGTAATTCCCAGATATGCTCAGAATTAGTCCAAAATTACAAAAAATACACTGAACCCACAGACATTGCCAACATCCTAGCTGACAGGTTCAGTGCAAACTTCTCCCCCCCCCTCCCCACCAAAAGGGCAAATATCTATCCCAGCAGAGTGCTGCCCCCCTGACATCTCAGATGCTTAGGTAAGAGCCACCCTCTCCAAAGCAAAAAACACAGCACCAATGGGACCAGACAGTGTCCCGGGCTGTGTCCTACATGAACTCCAAGAAGAGCTAAACCCAAACATAAAACTACTGTTCAATCTCAGCCTTACTACAGGATATGTGCCCAAAGAGTGGCATACAGCAACAGTGGTCCATCTCCATAAAGGTGGTGCCTCAACAGATCCTGGAAACTATCGCCCCATAAGCCTGACTAGCTTGGCCTGCAAAGCTATGGAAAGGATCATCATGGACCTCATAAATGAAGATATTGGGGACCTACAGACACTGGATCCTACCCAGTTCGGCTTTGTTAAGGGCAGATCCTGCCTCTTAAACCTGGTTGATTTCTTTGAAACAGTCACCAAGGCCATTGACGAGGGGAAGGTGGTCCACACAGCCTACCTGGACCTCGCAAAAGCCTTCGATACAATACCCCACTCAGGCATTATAGATAAGCTCACCAGCTTAAATATAAACCCATATGTCACTAGATGGATTGCAAACTGGCTCAAGGACAGAACCTACATGGTTAGAATTGCTGGAGCCATGTCAGACTCCAAACCAGTTACAAGTGGTGTCCCACAAGGCTCAGTCCTGGGACCTCTCTTATTCTGTATATATTTCTCGGAGGTACAGGCCAACATGGAGGGACTGTTGCTGACCAAGTTCACAGATGACTGCAAACTGGGCGCCATAATCGACCCTCCAGCCGACACAAGCATCCTGCAAAAGGGCCTCATAGAAACAGACAACTGGTGCCAGAGCCATGGCCTCAAGCTAAATGCCAAAAAGTATATAGTCATCCCCTTTGGCAAAAACAAAGTGCCCACAAATTACCACATAGGTGGTAATCCATTAAGTACAGAAGAAGTAATTAGGGACCTGGGGACCCAAGTTGATAGCAATCTCTCATTTGACAACCACGTGGCCAAAGTGGTTAGAAAAACATTTTATATAGCCCACCTAATCATGAAGGGATTCACATCTAGATCAAGGGAGGTCATCATGCCTCTTTACTCATCCCTCATCAGGCCCATAATTGAGTACAATGCCCCTTTTGGGATGTACCTTACCAGACACCTGCAGCAACTGGAAAGACCCCAAAAGAACCTCACCAAGAGGATCAAAGGGCTCAAACAGATGCCATATGCTGCCCGGCTGAAGAAACTCCAGCTCTATTCAGTCGCATACCGCCTACTCAGAGGTGATCTATGCCTGACGTACAAGGCCATGTCCAATCCGGAATTAATGGACATGCTCCACCTCAGAAAATCCAAATCCATCAGAGCCACGAGAGCAAGAGATTTTAACCTCAACACAGAAATAAATAGGATGTGCTGGAGGGACAGATTCATAACCCAGAGGCTCCCTACACTCTGGAAAAGAATCCCAGTCCATGTTAGGCAGAGCCCCTCACTGACTCTCTTCAAGAGAAATCTTGACGAGTGGATGGGAGATCGTAGGTTTACCCCGGGGGTCATCTCTGTGTCACTACTAGACAGAGGCACAGTAAACTAAACCCTAAATGGGCATAGTATTCTCATCCTAAGGGGTGGTGAAAGCCACACACACTCTGGCTAGGCTTATAAATGCCCTAGGGCAGATAGCCTAGTATGAACCTATAAACCTATAAATAAAGGGGAGTAAAAATATGGTATACTTGTTAATTCAGTGCTGACTTGAGAAAACAGCAAGGATGGAAGATACATTATGGGATGAATACATTGAATGCACTTATTGCATGTAAGGATGTGTATACAGGGAACTGATATACTACGATATCCCAGAGCCATGGCCTGAAGTTAAATGCCAAAAAATGTATAGTCATACCCTTCGGGAAAAACAAGGTAACCCCAAGCTACCATATAGGTGGCAATCCACTAAGCACAGAAGAGGTTATCAGGGACCTGGGGACCCAGGTTGACAGTGGCCTTTCTTTTGACACTCACATTGCTAAAGTGGTTAGAAAAACCTTCTACATTGCCCACCTGATCATGAAGGGATTCACATCCAGATCAAGTGAGGTCATTGTTCCCCTGCACTCTTCACTTATCAGACCAAAGATCATGTACAACGCCCCATTCGGGATGTATCTCACCCGACACCTGCAGCAATTGGAGAGACCCCAAAAGTTCCTCACCAAAAGGATAAAGGGACTCCAGAATCTGTCATATGCTGCCAGACTGAAGAAACTCCAGCTCTATTCAGTCGCATACCGTCTGCTCAGAGGTGACCTGTGCCTGACATACAAGGCCATGTCCAACCCAGAATTAATGGACATGCTCCACCTCAAAAAATCCAAATCTACCAGATCCACTAGAGCAAGCGACTTAAACCTTAGCACGGATATAAATAGGAACATGCTGGAGGGATAGATTTGTCACCTAGAGACTCCCTATGTTGTGGAATAAAATCCCGGTCCATGTGAGGCAGAGCACCTCGCTGGCTATGTTCAAGAGAAATCTTGACCGGTGGATGGGAGATCGTAGGTTTACCCCGGGAATCATCTCTGTGTCACTGCTGGACAGAGGCACAACAAACTAATGGGCACAGTATTTTTTAACATAAGGGGTGGCGTAAGCCACAAAACTCTGGGCTAGGCTAATGCCTTAGGGCAGATAGCCTAGTATAAACCTATGAACCTATGATATACAAAAGCTGATAGCACCATTGTATTATCCATTTCATCGTGTATATACAAGAACAAAAGGACCTTACAGGTGTAATGTCAGGTAACTCAGAAATGGACATGTTTTTGCAAAGAAATGCCAGTGGCACCAAGAGGAAAGGGGTTTATCAACTACAAGCGTGTAATAGACAAGCAAGTGCTGTATAGCTATATAAATGATACATGCCAGTCTAATAGCAAACAACTTACATAAGTGATCAGTGACAAAACTGAGTGGATGACATGTCAGGAGACCAGTTTTGCCATTGCTGATTTGCAAATGTCTGACATGATAATACAGGGCATGCTGACATACAATTACAGGGAACAGTGACATAACAGTTATTTATTTATTTTATTTTTATTTTACATTTGTTGACTGGGCTAGTCTAGCTGGATACATGTCCATTTTCAGTAGAGGCCCGGGGAGAAAAGCTCCACAACATAGAAAAAAAGAGAAGAAACTTGTACCCAATAATAAGCACTTCAAAAGAAATGCTAGTAGGACAGACAACAAAAAATACATGAGGTGAACAAATTATAAGCAAAGGAATACAACTAGAGATATAAAGCCTTTGGAGTCCTGATATCACAATATATAACATGTTGGAAGAATTACAAAAAGAACTATTATTGAATATGAGAATATTACTGTTTTTTTTTTTTTTTTTTGTAGTTCAGTGGAATTGGTGAAGTTAAAGTAGTAAGCTAGTACTAAAGTAATGTAGTGAAGAAGTTGAGGTCAAACAAACAGGTGAGTAACTGGAGGCAATAAAAGTTTCAGTCAGGGTTAATACAAGGACAGAGCCATTGGGATTTAAGGAAGATTTTTAGATGCTTTTTGAAAGTGGGTGTAGAGGTAAGAGATGTAAGTTCGCTTGGAAGCTTGTTCCAAATAGGTCCAATTGAGTTGGAGAACAAACAGTCCCCAGCTTTGTTGTGGGATTTATGGTAGGCTGCTAGGAGCTTTGAGCTGACCGCAATGAAGAGAGATTTTTATAAGGGCTAATAAGAGTACAGAGTATGGTAGTATTAGAAGGTTGAAAGAAGATTTTGTGGGTGATGCTAAGTTGCTGTAGCAGTAGTTGATTATGTAGTTCCAGCCAACCAAGTTGTTTAAGATTAATGCAATGGTGTGTACAAAAAGGGGCTCCTGTTGCAAACCTGGCAATGTTGTTGTATGAAGTTGCTAGTTTATTGAGATTAGATTTAGATAGGTTTGTAAAAATAGGTGAGGCATAGAGAAGGGTAGATAGCAGGTGCATCTGTGCAATGGTAGTTCTCGCTGAAGCAGAGAGGAAGGGTTTAAGCCTATAAAGAGAACCAAGTTTTCTGTTGACTGACTTGATGGTTAAGTTAATATGAGAATCGAAGTTCAGATTATGATCTAATGTGACACCTAGTAGTTTTGTAGTAGGCTCAGAGGATATTATTGTTCCATTATTAGATGTTATATTGAAGTCAAGAGCAGAGGACTTCTATGTAGGTGTAAATAGTAATAATTTAGTTTTTTTTGGATTAAGTAGAAGACAATGTTGATAGAACCAATTTTCAGCAGCTGTCAAAAGTTTTGGGTAGTAGCCTGAAGCTCAGCTGGGGAAGATTCTGAACATATCAATGTTGAGTCGTCTGCATATTGAATGCAGATGGTTTGTGGAAGGGACTTATTTAGATCATTAATAAAGATAGAAAAGAGGAGTGGTCCAAGAATGGAACCTTGTGGGACACCGATTTTGATGGGAAGCAGAGAGGATATGTGATTGTCCCAAAGAACAGCTTTCTGTTTATTTTCTAAGTAGGAATTAAACCACTGGATTGCTTGGGGGTCTAATGCCAGGGATTCAAGGATGTTTAGTAAGAGTTTATGGTTAACCATATCAAAGGCCTTAAAGAGGTCTAAAAAGAGGGCTGAGGACAGCAAGTTGTTATTACGATTTTTATTAATGTGGTCTGTGAATGATAAGAGAGCAGTAGTTGTACTGTGATAAGGTCTAAAACTGTGTTGGCAATCTGCTAGAAGATTATTTTGGAGAAGATGGTCAAGCAATTGCTGATGGACACATCTTTCCATGATTTTAGCTAAAGGAGAAAGTAGGGCTATGGGACGGAAGTTGGAAAGTTTGTTAGTGTTACCCCCCTTATGAAGAGGAATGATATGGGATACTTTCCAGAGGGATGGGATAATGCCTTCAGTAATGGATCAATTTATTAAAATGGAGACAGGATAGGCAAGTACTCCAGCTGCAATTTGTAGATACTCTGATAGGAGGAGGTCAGCTGAGGAGGAACATAGTTTACGTTTCCTAAGTAGGGTGTGGATGAGATCTGTTGAGACTGGTTGTAATTTGAAAAAAGGGGGGTTGTTGTTCAGGGAGTAAGGTTCCTGGGTGGATCTAGGAGACAAGGTTTTGGCTAGGGATGTAACAGTCTCAGAGAAAAATTTGTTGAAAGTGTCAGCAATTTGATTGGGTGTACTCTGAGTGAGGTTGGAAGGAGTGGGAGTTTTAGAATTACCTGGGTGTAGTAATTTGTTGATACCTGACCAGAATTTCTGAGGGTTTTGGTACTGAGTGTTTTGGAATTTCAAGTAATAATTTTTTCTTGTCTAGGAGTATTAGTTTCTTGGTATAATTTTTAAGCTGTTTAAAGGTTTGGTGGTCAATCATGTTTTTAGTGCAGCGCCATTTGGCCCAAGCTCTATTTCTCTGTAACATTTTGTGTTTATCTCTTTGGTTAGCCAATGAGCAGGCTTTGCTCTGGTTTTAATTGATCAAGTGGGGGGCATGTTAGTTGAGAATTTGAAGGAATTTGTTGTTGAAGTAGGAAGTTGCCTCATCAAGAGGTAAGTATTTTAGAGGAGACCAATTGCAAGCTTTGAGCTCTATTTGGAAGCTTGTTTGGTTGAAATATTTCTTGTTCCTGGTTGTTCTGATAATTGTATGCTTGGGGATAGGGGTTATTTTTCTGGTAATATAAGTGGGTAGGTGGTCGCTGATATCATCAGGTAGTATGCCTGTGGTATAATCCAGAGGGCTTCTATTGAGTAGAATCCAGTCAAGGGTGCTCTGTTTAGAGCTAGATTTATTTATTCTAGTAGGGGCGGTAATGGTTTGATTGAAGCCATAAAGGTTTATGTGTGAAGTTGGTTTTTGGGAAATGCTACAATTCCAATCAATATTAAAGTCTCCTAGGAGAATAGTTTCCTGAGGGAAGGAGGTGGACTGCCAGCTCAGTGTATTTTCAAGGGTATTAGTATTATTGCCTGGGGGATGTAACAGCATATTATGTAAATGGATTTATTTTTATTAAGCAGTAGTTTGATGATTAGGATTTCACAATTACATGGTGAGGGTGGTTTAGTATCTAGATGGGTAACCAGTAATTCAGTTTTGTAGAGTATTGCTACACCAACACCCTTTTTGATTGGACGGTCAAGTCTAAGGATGTTATAACCTGGTGGGATTATATCATTGTCCTTAGTTTCTGATTTAAGCCAGGTTTCAGTTAGGCATAATATATCAAAGGAATGGAGATCAACTAGGGCATGCAGTTGGGTAATTTTATTATTTAGTCTACGGATATTTAGGTGGGCTATATGGAGAGAGTTGGGTGTGGTGATAGGATTTAATGAATTAGTTTGTTGACATGGGGGGATATTAGGGATGTAGTTGTTTGGGCATGGCTTAGGGTGAATGTTGCCATAAAGGAGAAGTAGCTGCTGGTGACTATGTAAGTATTTGGAAAGTTTGGAAGAGGTTGGGAAGAGTTTCCTGTTTTGGAAAAGCTTGATATGTGTAGTTCTATGTGTAGTTCTATGGAATTGAGGTATGAGGTAGGAGGATGAAGATGTTATATTGCTGTGTGTTAGTGGGGTGTAAACATAGAGAGGAGAAGTTTGTTGTACTGTTAGCTGGGGTTTAGTTAATTTTTTGTTTTCATAGAGAGTGAGGGTGTAAGAAATAAGTAGTACGGAAGAGGAGAGTAGAAGACGATATTTAAGACTGCTTGGTTTGTACATATCAAGGGAGAGTGTTTTTCTAGAGGCAGGAGATAGTAGAGATAGGAAGATAAGGGGTTAAAAGGGTGGAGTACCTTTACTAGAGGGAAGGGATTGTAATATTAACGAGTAGGCCGTATTGTTAATTGTGTAATTAGATGCTGAGGGCAATTGGTGGATATGGTAGGGGGTTGGGTTATTGTGCTATAAGTCTAGGACCCCTGGGTGTGGGTGGGAATTGGGGGTAGGGTAGGGGAGCGGAGTGAGCCCGCAGGGCGAATGGAGCAGGTTGAAGCAAAGGAGAAGGAGAGCCAGAAAAAAATAGTCCGGTCATTAGGGCTTACTCCTAGGGTCAGGTAAGCTATCCCAGTGCAAGGAGAAAGAGAAGTTGAAGAATATATAGGAGGTAGAATTAAGCCACCTGGAGGGTGTTTAATCAGTTCAGAAAAGGTTTTCACTTTAGGGGCTCCTACAAACTACCAGGAGTACATGGGACATGGTTGGACAGGCAGGAAGGTTTAAACATCTATTTAATGTTGTAGGATAAGAATACTACGTCAGCTATTCTGTTAGGGATAAAGCTTTCAATTCTTGTTATTTCTTTTCTTTTTTGTTTTCCTTTTTTGTGTTAAGTAGGTGTAGGATGCAGAGATAGGGTGAAATCTACTGGAATGGAAAGGTAACACTGCTAGGCGTACCTAATAGAAAGTGAATAAAAACTCTTTCAGAGCTCAAGGGATTCCTATGGAGGGAAACAGATTTGAAGTTTAATAATGCCACCTAGTGGCCATAATAAGCAATTACTTCCCAATCTTCCTAGAGGTAAATGAAAGTTGGACAAGGGAGGGAAGGTGAGCGGGGGTAAAAATAAGGAGTTCTAGACAGTGGCAGGCTGCTGGCAGACACAAGGCAGAGCCCTATCCTAGGACAGATATCTCACCAAAAAAAGTTCAAAAGGGTAAATAGCAGCAAGAAAAGTAAATACATGCAGCAATCTTTAGGGAAGGAGCTGTAAAGTGATTCTTGATGGAGCTGGAACAGCAATTCAACAGCAGCAACACAACACAATAGAAAGTGTGTAACAGAGGACCAATCACATTTCCTGATGGTTTTGCTGTATGCCATATAGTAAGAAACGCTTTTGGAATGACACATCTGCCATTAAGCTGTCTATTGTGATGACAAAATTGCAGTATTAAACATGTGTCTAGAGAAAGCATAGGTATGTTGCGAATAGGTATATAAGCAATGAATGATGTAAGAAGGATGTGCATAATGTCCTTTTAGAACACATGCCCAAACTAATATCAGAAAGATCCATAATAATCATGGGTACCGCAGATATATGCATATAGGTCATGTAAGGAAGAACATCCCCAAAGTGCATACAGCGCTATCATACCATATAAGATGTACTGATGACCTACGGGTTATGAAAAAAATCTGGCCCTGTAAGTGTTTGTAAGCACTGTAGTCTGACGCATTTGTCTGACAGACAGATGTTACCAGATTCAAACCCCTGCCTATTATATAAGGCTCTCTTTAGAACCCTATATTGACTGCATGTGCCACATCAGATAGCAATGAAGGCTGTCACAAATAACTGAATTGACTCTGTGTGTTGACACAGGAGGTATGAATATAATATGAACAATCAGATTTAATCCACAGATATAGACATCTAGGAAAGACCACAACACACAGGAGAAAAACATAGTAATCTGTTAAATGGTTTATGTGTATTACGTGTGCATTGTTTTTGTTATCAGAAATTAAACTTGTTTTTCCTGCTGCGTGAGGTGGTCCTTCCTAAGTGCCTACATTTGTGGATTAATAGTCATTTATTTTTTGGCACTTTTTCTCCCTTTTGTGTGTTTAACAATCAGATTTAGTCAGAATGGCAGAAAAAGAGCTGCACATGTTAATGTCCAAACAATACTAAGCATTACAATATAACAAGAAAGCTGTTTCCATCATGTAGGACACACATTGTCTCAGAATTGAACACCAGTATATCTGTGTAGGTATGTTATAAAAGCCAAAAAGAAAAATCCATAGTATCCCCTCAAAGTCTCAGAAAACCCAGTATGCAACCTATCCTGGAACAAAAACAAGCCAAAAAGAAACTTCACAGAGTGGAGGATATGCATGCAGTTCTCTCCTTGAATTACGTTATGCCTCTGCTTCACTAATAAAAATTGAACTGGAAAATATGTGCTATGAAATAATAAAATAAAAAATAGTAGGTAGTCCACAGTTCAGTTGAAAATGGAATATTTTATATTGAAACACACAAACAAGTGATCCTAGCTGAGTATAATGGAAAACATCCAAAACATTCATTATTTATATATAATCAGGTTATTTGGAGCAAGGGAGTTGTTACAAAGGGTGGTTCTGTTAAGAGCAATAAGATCATTAAAATCATTCCTTTAACCAAGGTAAAGCTTGAATGGTTATTCATTTCTTTCCAAAAAGGGGAGATGACTTCACATTCATATATCATATGCATCCAGTCAGCTATTATTTCATAATCACATCCCCAGTATTTAATTCTATTTGATTTATACATAATTGTAATTTTGTTAGGAGTGACAAAATCTTTGTGTAAGGATTTCCAAGTAAAATTGTTCCTATATAATGAAAATGTAGATTTATATCTAGGTTTAATATTATTTTCTTGTATTCTTCAGAGAAGTCTTCATTATTAATTTCTGAGGAGAAGTTCCAAAAGGAATTGTCTAAATATGTAAAATTTAATTAAGAATGTTATACATTTGTGACAAATATGATTTCTTTTTCATTGCATTATTATTGATATTTATTAAGAATTCCAATAATTTGGGGGATTATTTCCTATCTAGGTTAAATATTTTATTAATCTATGTTTAAAAAGTCTCTAAATATTTGTAATATTGACCAATTCTCAGATTCTTGATAGTATTTGGACCTTAAATTATCAACAGTATATATGTCAGTACTAATTAAGAATTGATGCCAATAAATTAAGTTACTTTGTTGTTTCAATACTAGCATTTTGTGGAAGTTATGAGTTTTTAAGCAGCCATTTGTATATGCAATTGGAAACATAGAAAATATGTCTTTAATACAATGGTTCGAATATGTGAACTTTTGGAAAGAGGAAATTATGTTATTTAAATAGGGAATTTGAGAAGGGGGTATAATTCAATTTACACAAAAATCTTTTAATAACAAGATAAAACTATTAGGGACTGTTTGTTTATGACTGCTTGTGATATATTTATTATTTACTAATAATATTTCTTGATGTATTTGTTTCCAGATTGAAGCATTAGATGAATTTATCCACAATGCTATAACTTTTACAATTGCTGAAGTAGCATACAGTTGAATATCAGAGAATCCCATTCCCCCATTATCCCAACCTTTTATGTGCCGATCAAATGAAACTCTTGGTTTATTATGATGCAAAAAATTTAAGTAGAATATTATTTGTCTTTTTCATCATTTTTTTTTTGGTATGGATATTACTAAAGATTGTAAGACAAACAATATTTTAGGGAGAATTCCCATCTTAATAAGCATTAATTGTTCTTCCATGGTAAAGAAGAATTTGTTCCAATTTTTTGACTAAACTTAAAATTTTATCACCAACCTGTTGAAAGTTTTTTTGTATCATTTATTTACTAGTAGACATAATAGTTATACCAAGCCATTTCATTTGATTACTATTCTAATTAAAGTTAGAATACTTTTTGTATGAATTTTTTATTTTTTTTATTAATTAACTATGTACTTGTTTCATCTCTTTAACATACCAATCCTTGAATCCTTTTATTTTAATGTACGCTGGTAATCTCTTGTGATGTATTAAATTGTCAGTTTTTAAAATAATATTAAAGATTATAGCATTATAGTTCAGTAATGGACATGAAACTATTGAAACTTCTCTGATGTGATAACAGATTGTTTAAGACAAAAAAATTATAATTATCTATCTGTGCTCCATAACTATATGAATAATAGGAAAATTGAAGTGAGTTTGTTTTTTTAGTTCATATATATTTTAAATTCATTAGATTTACAAAATGTGTTAAGTGTTTGACTGAAGATGTGATTCTCAGCTTTCAATCTGCAGTGGAATCTTTGTCTGATAAAATACAATTAAAATCACCAGTCATTATAGTTCATAGAAGTTCATAGGTTAGTACTAGGCTAACTGCCCTTGTGGGCCATTTTAAGCCTAGCCAATTACCCCATGTGAGAATCAAACCCTGCACCTTGTGGCTCCAAGGTAAACACCTTAACCATTATGTCATCCTCCCACACCTTTCATGTAAAAGGCTATAATGTCTAAGTAATTTTTTACACCTTTAGCTCCAACTCATGGAATACAATAAGAGATCACCAACATGTATAGTTTTTTGTTCCACTCAATTATAATAATGATTAACATACCATTTTTATCAACATAGGTATTTTTTACTTTAGGCATTACTGGTGACTTCTTCCATAAAACAAGGGTACTTTTTCTTTTAGCTCAAAAGCCAGAACCTGCAAAAACAAATAATTTGTTAATGAAAATGTATTTACATCTTTGTTAAGTAAATGTGTTTCATGTAGAAATACTATTTGAGCTTTATGTAATCTTTACTGGATTATTCAATCCATTAATATTAATAGGTAAGCATTTAAAATCAGACATTTATATCAGAGAGAAGAAACACAGGTACAATGAAATCACATTTATGTACACAGCTTATATACTTTATACATAACAATATAAAATCTTCAGCTATGGAAAAAAACATTTGAATCAAATAAAAAATTACCTAATGATATAACCCTAAAACATTCTGTCATGGAATAATGTATGCCTAGTTTGTTGTAAAAGGCAAACAAACTAACTCTCAAACTCTCCATTAAACTAACAATGCTTAGCTCATGCTTCTGATTCATATTAATGTGTCCCATATTTTTGGTATGCATCATCTTAAAAAAGCCAGTCAGTGGGTAATTATGAATAAGAAAAGCTAAACAGGTGTTAAGAATCTTTATTATAAGTTGAACAAACTGAATCTCTCTCCAGTCATCTTTCCCTGTACCTCACATTATCTCCCTGGTTTACTATGTGAAGGAAGTCAGTTGTTATTTGCATATTTATTAATTTACAGGTCAGATGACATATTTTTTCTATTTTATTTACTGTGTGTAAAGTTGTTCATAGGATCATAAGTTCATAAATTAGTAAGAGGTTAATTGCCCTTGGGGGCCATTCTAAACCCAGCCAATTGACCCCATGTGAGAATTAAACCCTGCACCTTGTACCTATAAGGTGAACACCATAACCAATATGCCAAACTCCTACCCTTGTAGAGATGTTTATATTATTTAACTATATACATATTTACTTATTCTGATCTCTTTCTATTGCTGTTTGTATACTATGCCTTTTATTATTACTATATTCTTAGGTTTTATATTTTAGCCATAACCCTAGTCTAGAATATCATATAATAGAGTATTTATATTTACTCTTATATGCTTGATACTCTTTAACATAGTGCTACTGTTAGACTCAGTCCTGTGTTTTCCTTAAATTTTATGTCTAATAGTATCTGAACAAACATCTGAAAAACCTACTCTTTTAAGATTCAAACTTTCAATAATAAATTGTTCTGAGATATTATGTTTTGTTATTATTAAAAAGAGACAATAACAGAGAAACACAATCCTAATGTTTTTATCAGATGTGTCTTTCTATAGGCTAGTATATAAACTATCCTTTTGGTATACTGCAAGCATTCACAACTATTTAATAAATGTAAGTGGTTTAGAATGGAATTCACTGTATTTTGCTTATCTAACTTATATTAATTGACATCTTAGCATATGTTTCAAAATATTATGATTATTTACCTTCAAACAGGAGGAAGTAACCTGGACAGTTTTTAGAATTTTGAGGACTCCCACAGCATCACAAAAGTGCTCATGACTCTAATTAAGCTGCTTCAAGATGGTCTTCATGACAAGGGCTTGCACATGAGCATTTTATCAACTACAATTAACAAAAAATGCTCACAAGTGAATCAAAGCCACCTCTGCATTATACATCAATCCCTCAAACCCTTCCAAATTACCAAAAAAAAAAAAAAAAAACATTTCAAAGTATGTTAACCTCTAAAAAGCTATTGTATTTAAATAAATAGCATTTATTGATCCAGTAAGCACTATTTGTATGAGACGTTTCATATAAAGCAGACTGTCATTTAAAAAAAAAATAGCATGTAAGCTTGCTTTAAAAGAATGACATATATGTGTGATCCAGATTTAACTTGTTAAAGTGTAAATGTAACTGTAATTATTTGATAACATATCAGTAATAACTTTTATATATGTAAGAAACTATATTTTTAGAATTTATTACAAAACATAACTTTTCTGGTTGCTATTGCATGTCAAGTATACTATCAGTAAAAAGCACTCAGAACTATGTAATAACTTGACAATGATTTAGAATGCAATTCCTGTCTTTTGCTTATTATCTAACTTGTATTTTTTGATGTCTTGGCATATGATTCAAAATATTATGATTATTTACTTTTAGACAGGAAGAAGTAACCTGGACAATTCTTAGAATTCTCAGCACTCTCGTCGCACCACAAAAATGCTCATGACTCTTAAGTTGTTTCAAGTTGGTTTTCATGATAAGGGCTTGAAAATGAGCAGTCTGTCAGTTACAACTCACATAAAAATGGTTGCAAGTGAATCCAAACCACCTCTACACTACACATCAATCCCTCAAACCCCTCCAAACCACTAAAAAAAAAAACTAAGAATTTCATAGTACCTTAACCACTAAAAAGCTATTGTATTTAAAGAAATAGCATTTAATGATTCAGTAAGCACTATTTCTATGAAACGTTTAATATAAAGCAGACTGCCACTTTTAAAGGAGACATAACATATAAACATGCATTAAAAGAATGAGAATTTTGTCTGATTTAGGTTTAAATTCTAAAAGTGTGAATGTTACTCTAATTATTTGATATCATTCCAGTAGTAACATTTATATATGTAAAAAGCTATAATTTTATACTTTGTTTATAACATAGCATGTCTTTCCTGAGTGCTGCTGCATGTAAAGTATACTGACAATAGCATACTACTGGGCCATTTTAAGAACCAGGAATGTAACTTAACATGCCTCTTTAGTGTCATTTGTTGCATCTTGTATTGTATTTAATAGTATATTACTCACGTTTGCCAAGATATCAGAAAGTGTGCCACCTAATATAAGTTTAATCATTATAATGATTAACTTTTAATAAAATTAATAATCTAACCTTTTAAACTTTAAATGAAAATAAGTGGCTTTAATTTCATATATAGCTAAAAGAATCAAACTCTAACATTTAAAAAAGGGAACTAATAACCATTTGAAGTAGGGAAAGAAAGAACTGGTAGATAATTTACCTTGGAAAAGTAATATTCAACACTTGTTTATACATATTCAAATACTTCTTTAAATGAATAAGAACTCATAACCATGAAATACATTGATTTTCATTTGTCCTTCAGTTTTTTTTTTACTTTTTTTCTTTATTAACCAATAATCTCTTGTTGCATTTCTTTTTAAAGAAGTTGACATTGCAGATTCCAGTCCATTTCTTCCATTTTTTTCTAGGATTTTATTTTTTGCTGTATAAATTTATAGTATAGTACTGCCCCTGGCTGCTGTCCGCTCCTGGCCCGGCGTCTTTTCCCTCTGTACTCTGATCTTCACTGTGCTTTTCCAGCCTATAATTTCTGAGAACCTACCTACCTGCTGACAAAGGACCCGTGGTTTCATCTCTCTGACTCTACTCCCTGCTCCCTCTCTCAAGGAAATAAGAAATACCCTGATCTTCACTGTGCTGTTCCAGCCTATAATTTCTGAGAACCTACCTACCTGCCAACAAAGGACCCATGGTTTCATCTCTCTGCCTCTACTCTCGGCTCCCTCTCTCAAGGAAATAAGAAATACCCTGATCTTCACTGTGCTGTTCCAGCCTATAATTTCTGAGAACCTACCTACCTGCCGACAAAGGACCTGTGGTTTCATCTCTCTGCCTCTACTCCCTGCTCCCTCTCTCAAGGAAGTAAGAAAGTATGTTTCTATCTCCTGCCTGTAAATCATACTACCATTCACTGTTGCTTCAGGGGTTCTAAAGCATGCTCTGAGCCCAGTCAGCCAGCAGCCTCTTACCCCCCAACTAGCTACCATTGTTAACCATAGTCCTACTCCACATCTTAGTACCCCTCTTACTAACTTTCCCCCTTCCGTAATCTGCAATAGCCTACCCCCTTACTGTAGCTGCTTGTTATATTAGCTTTGCCCAGTAGGTGGCACCTCTATCCCATCCAATATTTATCCTCCTTTTCCTTTGCTATTCTGCTTTATTATTCTACACTTCTTTGACCTTAAACTACTTTGACCTTCACACTTTACCCTCTATTCTAATTTGCTATACTGTCCTGTTTTTCTAACAGACTCCTAACTTTTCCCTGCTCCTTCTCACCTTACACATACTTGACTTACCTTCAATATTCAGCTCTGCTGATTGTTTCTCCTCTAGCTGCCCCATTGTCTGTCTATGACTGTAATTCTTGGACCCTACCACCTTCTCTACTAATCATACATATCTTATTTCTAAGCCCTTACCTGTCTTCAGTTCTTTACCTTCTTAGCTCCTGCAGCCTTCAGAACCTTATGCATCACAGTTAGGATAACCAATAGCTTTCATAGTAAGTCTGTCACCTCCCCCTCCTGACTGTACCGATTCATTATCTTTCTCCCCTCCCCTCTCTGCCTTTTATTCTTCCTAAACCCATAAATACCATTAGTCTGGCGTGGCACCATCTTTAATACCCTAGTACTGCCCCTGGTTGCTGTCCACTCCTGGTCTGGCATCTTTTCCCTCTGGTAAGTAGTGCTCGGTGGTTAACTGTTACCTACATGCTTAAAGTCAGTCTATTGCTATTTATACTGTGTGCCTTAACACCATAGCCTGTGCCTTAACACCATAGCCTGCTCCGCAGTTGTATTGGTATATGCAGACTGTTTTAGTTAGCCAGTAACAGCTATGTAGTGTTTGTTTTAGTAAGCTATTAATGGCTACTCAGTGTTTAATATCCCCTCGTGGCACCATCTAAGGAATAGCGTTGCTTCAGGTGCCAGAATTACCATAGTAACAGCTGCCTAATTCAACTGCAGTTTGGACTACTTTTACAACGCTAATTGAAAGTTTGAATGCTTGTTAAATGGTAATTCCCATGTTGTTTCTTTGACTGTTGATGATGAAACAAATGTATTGAAAGGCTTTAAGGTGCCAGAATGTTGTTTGCAACTGCTGCTTAGACAGCAGAAACTCTGGCTACAATTAAATGTCTGATTAATGGTTGGCATGCTTGCCAAATGTTAAGCTTATGCTTTTCTATGCTTGCTATGCAGATACAAATGACGAACACTCCCCATAGACTAAAACGGCTGCTGTTTATGCTGTTTGCTTACTGGCTTTAGCCAGTAATGACTATTTTATAAATTGAGTGTTAGTTGAATCGCCAGCTTAAGCGATCGCTTTTTGGTCTGCTCTGAATCTAAGTTTTCTCTACATTTTGTAGCCTATATCGGCTATGTTGTAAATTCCAGCTAACTTTACTTGGGGGCTTACATAGACTGCTGTTGGTCTTTTGAGTCATATTGTGCAGCATGTAGCTGCTGGATTGCAAGTCGGAAGCTATAGCTGTTATCACAATGAAGCTTGTTTCTCTCGGGGCGTACAAAGACTGATGTAGGTCTTTTCTTGAGTACACTTTGTAGCCTGCAATTACTGGTTTGCAAGTCGGGAGCTGTAGGTAATTTTTTTTGAGCTACATTTTGAAGCCAGTATTGGCTAGATTGCAAATAGGAAGCTACAGACTAGCTTTTAGTTTCTATATCCAATTATTTCTTTTGAGCTGTAGTTTGTAGCCAGTAATGACTGGATTACAAACAAGAGGTTACAGCCTAGTTTCTAGTCCCTATATCCAAAATAAACTGCATGACCATTAGCAGCTCGAGGCCCATGTGGATGTTTCTATGTGTGTGATGAAACACCATAGTTAATGCAACTGCTGCCTGTGCTTCGGCCTTCAGGATGTTGGGAATCCTACCAACCTTCTGGTTGTTAAATTTGTAAACTAGAAATGGTAACTGTGGAATGCAAAGACTACATTTAGGTATATTTAGAGGGTACAAATCACTGAAACATCTGTCCCTGTTAGTCCCTGTAGATTTCAAATGAACTGTTAAATAGGGCACCATAGGCTGTAAAACTTCTATGTTGTGCCTCCTTTTTCCAAAACCTAGTGTAGACTATGAGCAAGCCTGCTACCAGCACTAACTCTCACCAGGTGATTATATATAGAATTCCTGATATTTTTCTACGCATTGTTCCTGTTTTGGCTGTACTGTATTTCATATGCATTTATGTGTGTCTGTGCCTTTAAACTAATGTGCTATATGTCATCCTAGATAGCCTACAGATTATAACCTATAGGATAAATTAATATAACAGAATATAAGCTCTCTAATGATACTGGTAGCTTTTAGCATTAATAAGTGAATGTACAATTTCTAACTGTTTTTTTTATAACTATTGTCCTAACTATTATACTTTATGTCTATGCTAGCTTCTTGCTACTCACCACCACTGTTGTCTCTCTCTCTCTCTCTCTCTGTCTCCCACAAGTACCCTGATCTTCACTGTGCTGTTCCAGCCTATAATTTCTGAGAACCTACCTACCTGCCAACAAAGGGCCCATGGTTTCATCTCTCTGCCTCTACTCCCTGCTCCCTCTCTCAAGGAAATAAGAAAGTATGTTTCTATGTCCTGCCTGTAAAGCATACTACCGTTCACTGTTGCTTCAGGGGTTCTAAAGCTCGCTCTGAGCCCGGTCAGCCAGCAGCCTCTTATCCCCCAACTAGATACCATTGTTAACCATATTCCTACTCCACCTCTTAGTACCCCTCTTACTAACTTTCCCCCTTCAGTAATCTGCAATAGCCTACCCCCTTACTGTAGCTGCTTGTTATACTAGCTTTGCCCAGTAGGTGGCACCTCTATCCCATCCAATATTTATCCTGCTTTTCCTTTGCTATTCTGCTTTATTATTCTACACTTCTTTGACCTTAAACTACTCTGACCTTCACACTTTACCCTCTATTCTAACTTGCTATACTCTTCTGTTTTTCTAGCAGACTCCTAGCGTTTCTCTGCTCCTTCTCACCTTACACATACTTGACTTACCTTCAATATTCAGCTCTGCTGATTGTTTCTCCTCTAGCTGCCCCATTGTCTGTTTCTACCCACTCCGTTTGCCCTGCGGGCTCACTCCGCTCCCCTACCCCACCCCCAAATCCCACCCACCTCCAGTGGTCCTACACTTATACTTAACTAACCACTCCCCCTTCCTATCGCTTCCTATCACATACCTCATCATCACCAGGCCACTCCCATAACTCTCTCTCCTGATTAGTAATACTAAACTCTCTTTCGAGCCACTCCCTCTGCTTTCCCACCTTACACTACACTACTCTACCTCCCATCTAAGTCCGCGTTAATTTCTCACCAACTTAACTTATAGCTGCTCAACCTCTTTACACACTTTCTTCTCCTTACTACATCACCTACTAATACAAACTACTCCCTACTTAAATCCTTTTACCATGGCCCCAACGAATAAAACTATTTTCACCAACTTACTACTCTTAACTACCACACTAGCCTTTCTTATCATACCTTATTCACTCACCTCCTATGAATATCTTTCTCTATCTGAACAAAACCATTACAGCCAACAAACTTTACCATCTTCATTCACCTTCTCCCTTAACCATAGTAATATAACCTGTTTCTCTAACTATATATATTACCAAAATTCCACAGAGCAACCCACATTATTTACTTCTCTACCAAAAAAACCTTTAATAACCTCTATAAACTCCTAAAATCTCTACAATATCCCCAGCAACACCCCCCTCCTAGACGGTGATATTCATCCAAACCCTGGCCCCTATACTGACTCCACCACTAACCCTACCAATTTAACAGTACTTATAGTTTCTACAATTACAAAACCATCTAACTCCCTTCTGATAGCTCACCTTAACATTAGAAGTATTAACAATAACATTTCCCACCTGCATGCACTCCTTGATGTACACTCATTTGACATTCTATGTCTTACAGAAACTTGGCTAAAACCATCTACTCTAGACCAGGAAATTAACCCTCCTGGCTATAACATCCTCAGAAATTACCATAAAATAAAAAAGGTGGTGGTATAGCCATTCTCTATAAATCTAACCTCCAAATTTCCCCCGTTAATGTGCTTCCATCATTAGATACCAAATCTGAAACCCTAACTATCAAACTCCAAATCAATAAATCCAAATCAATCTATCTAATTTGCATGTATCTACCTCCAGGTAATAATACATATTCTCTAGAGAACCTGCTCAGTCACCTCTCTACCCAACTATCCCAGGAGACCACTGTACTTGGTGACATTAACATAGACTGGTCCACTTGCAGTTCTCTAAACCCTACCAACCACATAAACCTCTTTGGATTCTCACAAATAATAACAACTACTACAAAAATCCATAAACCAGGTAACACGGAAAGTACTCTGGACTGGATCCTTATTAATAGCCACCCTGAATCATATACTCCAGGAACCCTTCCAGATATCAGTGACCACATACTTACCTACATTATTAGACAAAAAGTCCATATTCCAACGACTCATAATCTCAAAACCTCCCGCTTAAAAAGATTCTTTAATCCAGACAGCTTCTTAACTGAATTGCAAGCATGTGACTGGTCACCACTAATCTATCTAGAAATAGGCAAAGTTGTTACCTACTTTAATACTAACTTTCTTCAAATCCTAGACTCTCATGCACCTTATCGCTCCACTAGAATAAAAACCAAATCTGCCCCTTGGCTCACAAAACAAACTAGGCAAAAATACTCCTCAGAAATAAAATCTGGGCTAAATGGAGATCTACCAAATGTCCAACAACTCACCTCCAATTTAAACAACTAAGAAATGCCACCAAGAAGGATATTCTTAGAGACAAAAAATATTTCTACCTTCACCTCCAACAAACCAATCAACAAACTCCACAAAAATTCTGGTCTGGGATAAACAAACTTCTTCAGCCAGGCTACACTACTACTCCAGACCCAACCGGTTTCAAGAATAACAACTCCAACCTGATCCCTGATGCCTTTAATAACTACTTTACAAAAGCCATTCAAACCCTGGCCAATTCTTTACCACCCCTCACTGCTTCCCAACCAAATATCTGCAATACTTCATTACCTACCTTTCAAATACAACCTGTATCTACATCTCTCATCTGTAAGCTACTTCAAAAATTGAAACCTTTCACCCCTTCTGCTGACCATCTCCCATCTGAATACCTACAAATAGCCGCAAAAGCCTTAGACTACCCCTTATTAACAGAACTATCTCTGAGGGCAAAATCCCTGCTCTATGGAAGATATCCCATATCATCCCTCTACATAAAGGATGACCATCTACTGAGCTTTCTAACTTTTGCCCTATTGCTCTACTCTCCCCATTAGCTAAGATAATGGAAAAATGTATTCACAAACAACTACTTAACCACTTACTACAAAATAACCTACTGGCAAACTGCCAACATGGCTTTAGGCCATTCCATAGCACATCAACTGCCCTCTTATCCTTTACCGACTCTATATATAAAAATTGTAACAATAACTCGTATTCCTCTGCACTATTTATTGACCTGTCAAAAGCCTTTGACATGGTGAACCATAACCTACTGCTAGACAAACTAAAGGCTCACTCTCTTGATCCTCAAGACATACAATGGTTTAGGTCTTATCTGGAAAATAGACAGCAAGCAGTACTTTGGCATAACAATCTGTCCTCACTACTTCCAGTAAATATTGGAGTACCCCAGGGCTCTATCTTAGGTCCCCTACACTTCTCCTTATTTATTAACAACTTACACATGAACATACCTCAAGCCACCTGCATTCAATATGCAGACGACTCCGCCTTAATTTGTACAGCCAAGAATATAGCCTCTCTCCACTCCCTCACCCAAACTGTTTTTCAAAAGTTGAAAACTGGTTTATGCAACACTGCCTCCTCCCAAATCCCAAAAAAACAAAACTACTGTTTTTTACTCCTACTCATAAATCACATATTCATTTCTTCTCTATAACCTCTAACAATGGTACCAACATTACCCTAGAGACTACAACCCGCCTACTAGGTGTAACTATTGATAATTGTCTCAACTATGATGAACACATAAACTCAACTATAAAGTCTGTTAACAAAAAACTTGGCACCCTCTATAGAATAAAACCCTTCCTTACCCCTTCTGCAAGAAAAACAATTGGCCAGACCCACCTCATTTCCACCCTTTTCTATACCTCTGTTATATATACCAACCTATCCAAAAACAACCTCTCTAAACTCTCCACCTGTTATAATAGCATAGCTAGATTCATCACAAGTTCCCCCTTTAAAACTCATCACTGCCTTAACCTCAAACAACTTGGATGGCTAGAACTGCAAAACCATATACTCACTCAACAATTACTTATTACGCAAAAGATCCTATACCACCCTAACAACACCCCTATCCTCACTAATCTAATTACACCATATACTAATCTAGCTACACTACGCTCTGCTAACAAGCTTCTAATTTCCTCAAATAAAGCTAACAACAAAGCTGGGGATTCACTTTTCTGAAACACTGCAGGAAAATTCTGGAATCAGCTTCCTGCTGAATTATCTACCCTTGCTTCTACTTCTCTTTAAAAAAAAAACATCTGAAAGAACATCTGAAAGCTCATTGGCTTTGTCCATGCAATAACCCAGACTGACATCTTTTTTCACTTTCTATTCATAACTCTATCCCTGCTCCTGTAACCTTTGCCTCCAAATCTACTTACTACTCTTACTCTGGAATATGAGAATAATATATATATATATTCTTTTCCCTTAACTAAGACTTGCTCATATCTTCTAGTGTGATTTGTAGAATTGTTTAGTTTAATTTTCTTTTTAATTCTCTTTTTAAAAAACATCTGTAAGAGCATCTGAAAGCTTATTGGCTTTGTTCATGAACTAACCCAGACTGACATCTTTTTTCACTTTCTATTCATAACTCTATCCCTACTCCTGTAACCTTTGCCTCCAAATCTACTTACTACTCTTACTCTGGAATATGAGAATAATATATATATTCTCTTTCCTTAACTAAGACTTTCTCATACCTTCTAGTGTGATTTGTAGAATTGTTTAGTTTCATTTTTACTAAAATTGTTTAGTTTACAAATTTATTATTATAACTGTTCTCTAGACCAATGCTACCTCCGTATTGTGATTCTTTATGGTTCTATGCATTGTTAACTTTGTCATTATTCATGTTTGGAGCATTTCTCCCTGGGCCTCTACTGAAAATGGACATATATCCAGCTAGACTAGCTCAGTCAACAAATGTAAAATAAAATAAAATAAATAAATAAATAAATAAATTCCATTGTATCTTCCAAGATGCTAAAATCTTCTTTCCTTCTGGAAGGTGAATATTTTTGCTGGAAGCAAGATTTGTGCTTTAATATTGTTTTTCTATAAGCTTTTAACAAGTGGCACACATGCTTTTCTCTTTGACATCACTAATGTTGAATAGCCATTGTCAAATCTTATAGTATATTCTTTCATTGTATCTGGATAACTAGTCCATGCAGCTTTTAAGACTAAATCCTTATCTTGACTTGAGAATAATGTTGCAATCGCTGAACTTGGTAAAGGTGGGTTTCTTTTTAAAATGAGTTTGAAAGTGATCTATGTGCACTTTTGATGTGAAAGGAAGAAACTTTAGGCAGGTTCAAAGTTTTAGACAGCCAGGTATTAAGGAATTGAATCATGCTGTCTCCCTTTTCTTTTTCAGAAATTTTGTAAATCCTGATGTTATTCCATCTAGATCTGTTCTCTAAGTCTTCTATTTTTTTCCTGGAATACATTGTTTTGTTTCAGAAGAAATTCTGTGTTATTTTTATTTTAAGTAATCTTCCATCAAAATCAGACATTGCCACTTCTATAGTCGATATTTGTGATGATTGTTGTTTAAAACATTCACGCAATGCTTCAATTTGTTTTTTACATTCCTCTTTATAATTGTCTGTTTTGTTTTCTAATTTATCTATCTTTACAGATAACTCACTGATGTTACTTATTATAGTCTGTATATCTTTTTTCATTGTACTGTCCTGTACACTGGACTTAGAGTGGCTCATTCTGAGACAGTTAGTTCTTTCTAAATTTCTTGACAGGAAAAACAATTAAAAAGAGTTTCAAACTTGTTATTTTTTGTAGTAAATGTTTCAGCAGATGTTCAACTAAAAATACATCAAGTTTTGAAATGTTCCATTTGAGTTCTTTAGTAAAAATCCTGTCATAGATGTTAAAATCAAGCAGATCTAAAAACAGTGCTGTTAACTGCTCATCATTTTGACCAATCCCCTCTGTAATAAAAAGTGTTTGAAGTGCACAGTAATACTGTAAAGCTACACATCATATATGTCTTTGCAGAATAGTATATACACACTATGAGGGTGAAAGATACAGCTGGACTGCAACATCCGACATATGTACTCACACAATGTACAAAGCATACCGCCAAAGTCATGTAACACACGAGAATGTGCACTCCAAATATTACATACTGCAGGTATGTTAGTGGCATGTAATCATTATGTGAACAAAATGTTATTTTCCCTGTGAATGTTATGATTTGATAGTGTCAGAGAGTGCCACTATAATTAGAATAATACATAAAGGTAGTTGTGATGTGTCTAGTGGTATATGATACTAATAACTGTCACACTATTGATGTAGTAATGGAATCAAGCCACCTGCCTATCCTCTTCCATCATCAATACTGCATATTATCAGCAGCCAGTGCCACAGGAGAATAATGACAACAGTGGAGACATACAGCATCTATGAAGGGATGACACTGGCAGTGTATTGACACAGAGATGTATCTGGTAACATTATTTTTTTACAGCCGATCAGGCTTGTAAAAGTTGTCACCAGATATATGTGAAAAAACAACCATGACTGCATTGGCAGTCACACTTGCAGAACTTAAGAACTGCTGTATTCGAACATCCTACCTATCTAGTTACACATTCTAGAGAATAGTGTAAGACATGCAGGCACCACAGAAGAAGTCTGACATTTAAACAGTGACATTTCACTTGCAAAACAATGACCTCATCAGTGTGTTGAACCAGAGGTGTAGGCAGACAATATAATGTTGCATTCATATGCTTTTATTGATGCCACACAAAACACCTGCCATTTGAGGAATGGAAATGTTCTCCATCAACCCCACATAATAAACCATCTGCATCATTTTGCCTCAAAAAAACATTACATAGTTATCTTTCATCCCATACCACTGTTATTTGAAGCATTAATTTACACATTTGTGGACATAGTATTACCTAGTTTACTTTATATAATACATAAAAAAATTATAATCTTTACATTACAAACTGTAGCATAGCTACACCCCTGCGTACCAATGAAATTGTGGATGTGAAAGGTGGGCTTAAGGGGTGGTGCTGTCATCTCTGATTTAAAAAAAATATCCAGAGTACAGGTTGATAAAGCACATACATACCTAACCGCAAACAGCCTGACACACGTACACAGATGTATACAATGGAGGTAAGTGAACTTGCTACTTATCTAGTTTATACAACTTAGAGAACACTGTATTAAGCACAAGCACCACAGGAAATGTCTGACTCTTAGAGAGAGAGTAACAGAGAGAGAGAATGCACTCTTGTCAGAATGATCTCAACACTGGGTTTCATACAGGATGTTTCTGTAAAAGTTGGTATAAGGGAGCTGTGTACACATTTAAATATATCCTCTCTAGGGGAAATTTACAGAGCAACAAGTATTACACCCACACACATTTTCCATGGTGGGTATTGAACCTTCTCCCTATTTAAATTTCATAATTTAGAAAGCACCATGTTATTTACAAGCAACACAGAAGTCTCACTCCTAAGAGGAGAGAATGAACTCTTGTCAGAATGACCTGATCAGTATGTTTCATACAGGATGTTTCCATACACAGTTATATTTGTCCTCTCCAGGGAAAATGCAGACAGCAACAAGCATCACACACACAAATTTCCCAAGGTGGGTAACAATCTTCCTACCTATCTAGGTTACATGATCTACAGAGCACTGTACTACCCACAAGTGCTACAGGAGTAGTCCGAGTCTTAAAGGGA
Source organism: Protopterus annectens (assembly GCF_019279795.1). Lineage (NCBI taxonomy): Eukaryota > Metazoa > Chordata > Ceratodontiformes > Protopteridae > Protopterus > Protopterus annectens. The sequence continues at coordinate 918,597,884 of NC_056727.1, read as the reverse complement.
GAAAGTGCACTTTTGTCAGGTTACCTCATTAGTGTGTTTCTTACAGCATCTTTCCATAAAAGTTGGTAAATATATAATTTTCAGAAAAATGGATATATGACCAGGTGATATACACATATAGACACACACACACACACACACACACACACACACGCACACTCACACGCACACGCACACACGCACACGCACACACACACACATGTCTTCCTGGTTAAATATTGAAACTACTAAGTTACACAATTTAGAAAGCACTGTATTAGTCACAAGCTTCACAGAAAAAGTATGACTCCTGTGAGAGATTGCATTTTTCTCAAGATGACTTCATCATGGAGTTTCATACAGGATGTTACTGTAAAAATAAGGATAAGAGAGCAGTGTGAACAGTTAAATGTATAATTCTCAGTCAAGGTGGACAAATTACCAAGTAATGTACACATTCTCACACACAGAAGTCTTCCATGTTGGACATCAAACCTACTGCCTACCTAGGTTACACAATCTAGAAAGCACTGTATTATTTGCAAGTACCACAGGAGAAGTCTCATACTTATAGGAGAGCTTGCACTTTTGTAAGGATGACCTCATCATTGTGTTTCATACATTATGTTACTGTAAAAATAGAGATAAGGTTACGTGAAAACCGTTTATTGTGTCATTGTCAGGAGAAGTGGATACATTATGAAGGGATAAACACATTCACTTGCGCACACACACACACACACACACATACACACACACACACACACACACACACATCTTCTATATTGGGCATCAAACCTCATACCTCAGTTATATGATTGACAGAGCACTATATTATTTACAAGTGCCACAGATGAAGGCTGATTGTTTGGGGAGAGTGCACTTTTGTTGGGACAACCTCACCACTGTGTTTCATACAGGATGTTACAGTAAAAATAGGGATAAGGGAGTTGTACGAACAGTTAAATTTATAATTCTCAGAGTAGTGAATATACCACCAACTGATATACGCTTTCTCACTCACACACAAAAAAAAAGTCTTCCATGTGGGGCATCAAACTGCCTACCTGTCTAAATTACACATTACAGAGAGCAGTGTATTCATAACAAGTACCACAGGAGAAGGCTGACTCTTAAGAGACAGATTTAACTTTTGTCAAAATGACCTCATCAGTGTATTTCAGAGGGGATTTTATTGTAAAAACAGGGATAAGAGAGCTGTGAAAACAGTTAAATGTGTCATTCTCAGAAGAAGTGGATTTACCACCAAATGATACATGCATTTCTCTCTCTCTCTGTCACACACACACACACACACACACACACACACACACACACACACACACACACACACACACACGTCTTCCATGTTGGGTATTGGTCCTCCAACCTATCTAGGTTACACAATCTAGAGAGCAATCTAGTAGTCACAAGTGCCACAGCAGAAGACAAACAATACCTATATGAAACTGGACATTGGAATATTTGTAAAAAGCAATGCTTTGAAGAGATGGTATTGTACATCTCAGGTTGTACAACAAAGGCATATGAGTGCAGATGACAATGTCACATCAGTATGATTGTTACATGCAATGATGTGATTTTATAATGAAATGTAGATGCTGCCCTTACTGTGCATTGTGTTACAGTGAGGGACATTGACATGTTGCAGATAATGGAATAATATACACATTGGCTATTGCACACTAGTGGAATATCAATCAAACATTGCAGTGACTTAATGTCAGGATGATTCCATATTTGTATTGTCTTATACTTGCACTATGTGCATTGGCAAGGCAAACATTCAAGGCATACATAGAACAGTGCACTGCAGAATGACAGTGCTGGATTTGGTGAGAATAGGTTAACCAAGCTGGTAACACAGTGCAACTATAAACACAGCAGAACATATTACTTTACATGAATGAATTAAGCGAGTCAACATAATTCAAAAGTCAAGTTCATCTGTTGGCAAAAGTAATACAGATATACAAATGTGCAATAGAAAAGTTTAATAATTTGATCTCCTCCTTTTTTCTTGTACGTTTTGAGCACCACTAAGCTGATTTGGGCTGCTGATGGCAAAGTATAAGCACATGAGTAATCATATCTTGAAGTGTTGAACTTACAATGGTAATTAGCAGTACTCTAGGTTGCTCTTTGCCAACTTCTGTGCAAAGATCTTTACAAGACAGCCTTCATGATTGGTACCAGCAGAATACTGTAGCAACAGGATAATGATGTATGAAGTAAAGATCTAGCCAACATTTAGAGACACAGTAGTCAGACAAAATATCATGAAACATATTGTCATTCATATGTATTCAAACATTTTCAGCATGCCAAGAAAAACATTTAGACTTGAGTATTATTTTACCACAACACTTAGAAATTTATAATTGTGAAAGTTAATATTTGACAGGGAATTTCATCAAATGTGAATGCATGTAGTCATCTTTTTTACCCTACTGACCAGTGTAATTCATACATCCAGCTGTCATCTTGCTTAAAATTATATTAAACTGAATTAACATAGCTTAGCACAACAGTGTGAAGTGAGACAGATTGATGCAGATGAAGGCAATCAAATCTAAAGATATTGCCATAACCTGTGTGCTTCCATTTAGCCTTCATTGCAATTGTTGCCCAGCTCTAGATATTGCACAAATGCAGAGATGGAAGATTAATGATACAGAAGGGAGAAGATACATCTTCAGGGTGACATGGAGGCAGGGACAAAGTAGGTCATCAATGAAGAAGGATAATGGTGGCTCTCAACAAGCTGGATTAGAACCATTGCAATCATTCAAAAATCTTTCTGCATATTTGATCATTAGCTCATCACCCCACAAAGGAATTATTATTTCCCACCATAAAAATAACATTATTGAAGCACACTAACTTATTGAAGAAGGAAGAGTGAACAGAGAGAGTTAGAGACAGAGAGGAGTAGCAAAAATATGTTTTGTAGGACATGTAGTAATATCTCTATAGTGTTTTGGTCTTACTTATTAAATCATCATTAATCTGTCATGCTCTGTACAATAAACTGTTTTCTATATGTACAAGTAAGGAGTGGGAGAGTGCAACATACATGAATTTCTAACCAGGATAAGGATGTCTTACTACGTCTCCCTGATGGGGCTGCAATTGTTTTGAAAATGATGTCTTGCTGCACTATTCCAATGTTATGTTAAGGAAATGTTTTATATGTAAATAAATACAGATGTTTGCAAGTAAATATATGATAGAAATATGCACTCTCATGAGGTAATGAACTAACATATAGCTGTAATTGAACCCATGACACTATGCCAAAACATCAGGCTACAAATAGGGTAATTATCTCAACACTCCTTATAGGAACACCTAATTTACTACATCCAACAGCCTGGTAAATGTTACAGTAACTGTTCCATAGTACTGCCTTTGCTCTGTCTTCTGATAGTGCAGTGGATTTAAGCACATTTGCCCAACACTAACTGGACCACTGTAAACTACACTGAAATCTTCAGTGTTTGCAATAAGAAGTTAAACAGAGCTCACTGTCACTCTGCATTGCTGTGCTATGTGAAACTCCATGCAAATGCTGAGTACATAAAGTGAAGGCTTTTTCATGGGCCATTACTCTCCATATGTATGTTGTTTGGAAATCTATCTTTTGAAGAGATTAAATGTGTGAAAAAGGGTGGATAGGACATTGGTGAAAATGGGGTTGGCAAGCAGAAGGTATCAAGGAGAAAAGAATACAGGACTTTGTAGGAGGGTTGTGGGAGAGCAGCATAGTATTCACTTTGTCACAACATCAATGTACAGTTGTGCACACAATTACATGACTTTGCAGTCCCCACACCAGTGATGATTGACAACAATGGAATAATGTTGTATGACCAATTGGACCTAATCAATTGTGTCAGGATGACACAAAGGCAAAGTGGAGAGCTATGTATGGGGCATAATTTTTTTTGTGGGACAGGTGTCCATTTTTTTATTTGGGGGCGAGAGAATGTTGGGTAAGGTGCTTAAGAATGAGAGAGTTAGGTAGGTAGGGTAGGTTAGGAAGCATCTGCAGACATACAGGACATACAAGACAGATAGCAATGGTGATGAAGACAAAAGGCTAGGGGACACCATGATTGGGGATAGGTAGGGGACATCAGAAGTGCATCCATGTCCAACATGAGAACAGTGAGAATCTATTCCTCACCTTTGGGGCTATCATCATACCTCTCAACCTCTAAGAGAAAAAATCTGGACAAAGCCATACATAAAAGTGGGATAAAGCCCCGAAAAAATAGGGTACATTTTTAAATATTCCTCTTACAAACTTATACAGTTGATAAAATTAAAGGTTTTGCATTAACATGAGCTTTCTGAAGGGTTTGATGTCTAAAACACAAATGTTTGTCATTTCCTAACATCAGTCTTTAATTATTTGCCACTAATTTGCCAGAAAACCACAATTGTATGAAAAATGGGTCAAACATTTGAGGCAAAAATCTGGACATTCTGTGCAAATCTGTACAGTTGAGAGGTATGACTATCATCACTGTCTCCTGCATCAGCTCCTTGTGTCAGTCCCAGATATGGCATTATCTTTGCAATGTGATGCAGGATCATTTCAACCCTGTTGATATGTGCACCAAGGCTTGTCTCCATGATATCCTCCAGTTGACAAAATCACCACCTCCACTATTACTGCTGCTCCCATAGTGTACCACTGCACTGCCAGCCAGGGGAGAGCTAACTGATGTACTTGGAGCAGATAAGGCAAGGACTGTTAAGGGAACACTGACAGGTTGTGACCCTAAAGTGCTGGATATCTGGATGTCTGTGCTTCCATATGTGAAGGCATGGTGTGTCGAGCCAGAATAGTTGGTGTTCCTCTCTGTGCTGTTGATTAATTTTTAGCAGCAAGTCATGCAAACAGCAAATTGTTAGTACATTATAATCCCCCCACAAAAATAATTAAAGAAATAAAGAGACAGGGTTGGGGGAGATAAAAAAAGAGGTAATTAGATAAATGACATGTCACACTACTGCATATTTTAAACAAACCTAGTTTGGAAATACATAAACAATTATGATAATTTACTATTGCACACTTTTGCAACATCCATATATGATGTAAAGATATGTATATGTCATTAAACAAACAAATGTCACTGCTCTGATATAAGAAACAATGACATGCAGTTCACTATGACAGATTATGAATTATGCAGTCTAAATTAATAATTACAGTTCCCATAATGAAATTCTTCCTGACGGACTACTGCTAGGATCTTATAAATAATTATCAGTTAAACAAATGCTGCTTCTGGGTACTGACCCCACACACAGTAAAGCTCGTATTCTAATTTTCTAATGCAAGCAGAAACACTTATTGGGAAAGCATGCATGCTTGAGATAAATAATAAGGTATGCCTGCTCAAGATGCTAGTGCTTGAGGGAATGAAAGTAACATCATGACTTGATTTTTACTTGATTCATACCTAGCCCATGCCTCTCTAAGGCAAGTTAATCTCTCCTGGTGCACATCATGGTTTGCAGCTATCTCCGTTGCAGCTGTACCGAACAAAGAGAAAACAAATATAAGAAAATGAGTAACTGCATTGGTTGATTAAATAATTGCTGCCATATCATAGATAGGTTATGAGTAAGTATATTTACACAACTGGGGACATTCCCAGGCCTAAAATCAGCATCTCATTTACTTAAGAGGTCCTGCTTGCACTTTTTAAGGTCACTGTAGTGGTGACAACATTGTTTCTCATTGCATGGAATGCTAGTTGCATTGGATATAGTTTTGTCTAAGCCTATGCTTGTTGCACTTCACAGGGAGTGCCACAAATATACTGGACTCCTCAACACCCTGCCTTTGGACTCTAAATTTAGCACTATCCTCTCCCTCATCAGCCTTGTCTGCAAATGTCAAGCTGGCAAAATATGTCTGAATTGTTGCCTAATTTAGATCTTGTATGTTACTGGTATTGTACAAAGATGCACAGCCTTGTTAACTGCATTTGCACAATTGAAAGCAGATAGACTCCTTGGCAGACACATTGACACTATTTACAGCACATATCAGTAAAGGTGTGAAACATAGCATTGAGCTATACCATATGTGCTGCTTGGGTCTATATTAGATCAGTGAATGCTTAATCAAGCGAACGCTGATTGATCAACCTTATTTTAGCGAAAGTTAGAAATATCGAAGCAACAGAAACTCAAATTTTTTCCTAGGGAAAGAATTTGGTTGTCCGTTTCTGTTGCTTCCGTATTTTCAGTGCTGTGGTGGAAAGTTATGGGTCGGATTCAGGTAAGTGTGCGATTGTGTGGATGTGAGTGTTAGGGTGGGTTAGGTGAGTTAGGGTTAGGGAGCGGGTGAGGTGAGTGTGAGATAGTGACAGACCTTAGGATTAGGGTTTGTGTTAGATAAGTGGATAGTTAGTGGTGTGTGCATAGTTTAGTGTAGGGTTAGGTGTCAGATTTTAGGTGCATGTGTGTGGAAAAAAATCACTGATCTGACAGTTTGAGATTGTAAGGTTTCACTTACATAAGGTCGATCAATCAGCGTTCGCTTTTTTAAGTGTTCGCTGATCTAATATAGACCCTGCTGCTCCACCCATTATAACTGGTTCCAGTGCTCCACAATGGACTGCTTGCTGACATGGCTTTTGAGGGTTTCATTTTGGAAGGTGAAAGTTGCTGAATTCTGACATATTATCACATTAGCGACTAGCTGATATTAAAATCTTACTGCAACAGCTGATAAACGAACCCATGGGATAAAGTATGTAAAAATTACAAATTACTGTATTATGTAATTGACATTGCCATAGGAGAACTGCCTTTCCACCATGGAAATTTGACATATAATGATGTCTAAATGAATGGCGATACACTTCAGAGTGGCCTGTATATGTGTGGTTGTAATTATGTCTTGGAATACATTCCTATAGACAGAGAACTCAGAAAAGCGACTACTTTCTGGATTTAAGTATCTTTGCTGTTTTTTTACTTGAAATACCTTCTCTAGCTTACCCTAAACAAGCTTAAACTGTTTTTAGCTGTTTGCTGCATTATTTAATATCTGCACTTAAAGTTACATTTTAGTCGAATTTGATCTAAAGTTTGTTTGTTTGTTTAATTTAACTGTTGAGGCTGCCCACTAAAGTGTGCTAGCCTGTGTAACTGATTTATTACTGTTTCTGCATTTTCTGTGTGTTTTCTATCTAAAAACAAAAAAAAAAATCCTTGTTTTCCCACCTCTCCTCGACTAGTTTAGACCAGTTTACAGGCTTTGCTGTATTCTGGGCTGTGGTGTAGTTCCTGTGTTGTCCATTACTTTACTTGGATAGAAGGAAGTTTCTTTGCTCACCAGTGGGAGTGGGGAGCCTTGAGCAGCCTACCTGTCCCTGTAGGAAGTGACCTCAGCACAAGAGCTGTAGTAATTGGTTGTTTTAGACCATTTCTAGCTCTTTTGAAGTTCCCTGTTTAAAATCCACATTTGCGCAGTTTTGCGTGATTGTGCGCATAGCACAGCACCGGTTAAACATCTTCTGGCTCTGCCAAGTCTGCTCTTCAAATTTTCCCTTAAGGAAGCTCTACTCTTAGTATAATCAGACTACTCGCTATATTATAAGCCTAGCACTTGTTCTCAAAACTTCTCTACTAAGTAAGCACTCTCATACTAAGTAAGCACTACATCCACCTACCACCCATGTGAATATCCACTTCCCTTAAAGGCACAGCACTCCCTTATACTGTTCTAGCATGTCGAGTGGTAGATTACTGGTGTCCTGTCCAGTTCAGCTGGTTAATCTGGGTATCTTGAGACAATGCTACAATTGTCTCATGTACACAGACAACCCTCTCTTCCTCCTAACAAACACAAATACATGTGAGAGATGCAACTATATAGCCAAACTGGAGGCTGAACTCTCTCAGCTCAGGGCTGGCATGACCAGACAGGAGGAGATGGTAACCACACACACAATAAACCCAGTCCCACATAGACCTACGACAACTGCAAACCAAACACATAAAAACACAAAGACATACTTGGATGCTCTAATAAAAAACTTACCAAAACAACAGAGGCTCCCAAAACAGACATCCAAAAAATCCACCACCTCAAAACAAAACACATGCAATACATACTTCAATAAATCAGTGTGTCAATCAATCACAGCCCTTAAGGCCAAACACCATGCCTGATACACTAGTAATAGGTGACTCTATAGTCAGACACACTGATGTCCCGCTTACCAGGCTGAACAAGGAGAGGGTGACTGTGAGCTGCCTATTGGGAGCTAGGATCCACCACATAACACACACACTCAGGTCACTCCAAAGCAAGTACAAATATGACTCTGTCATTGTCCATGCTGACGTGAATGACCTGAGACGTACCTCCCTGGACTACATGAAAAGAGACATAGAGGAGCTCTCTGATTATGTAGCCCAGCCTGGTATGACCCTGACCCTGAGCAGCATCTTGCCCTCACCAAGAATGATGCCACAATACAAAGACAAGATGATCAACTTTAATAATTGGCTCAAGTACTGGTGTCATTCTAAGGGGATCCAATGTCTGCCTGCCTGGGATGACATGTTGGACAAGCCACGCTGCTTCGCAAGGGACGGCTTGCACCTGTCACCACTGGGCTTCCGGATATTGGCTAAGGCTCTTGGCATCCCCATAATGCCTTTTTTAGGCAAGGCTGAAAAGACAAACCCACCTCCTTAGAAAACAAAAATGGAAAAAAACTAAGGGTAATGCTGCTCAACGCCAGAAGTCTAAATCTCAAGATGCAGGCACTCGATGCACTCCTCAGTATGGAGAACATCGACGTCTGTGCAGTAACTGAAACCTGGTTCAAGGCTCCTGAGAGCACCCCAGCACTACCAGGCTATACCTCGTATCATGCTTTTCGGCCCCAAAACCCGGGCCGAACCACAAAGGAGGGAGTGTCCATATTCATCAAGGACACCCACACCTCCAGGTTAGTAGCAACACATGAAGCATCGGAGACCATACAGGTGCAACTAACCATAGGCAAAACTGCTATACAACTGGTAGCATGTTACAGACCACCCTCCCAATCTCAGGAACCCCACTCAGCCTTCCTGAAGACATTGGAGGATATGAATGTATCACAAAATACCATCATACTGGGAGACTTCAACTACCCTAACATAGATATGGTACATTATTCTAGCCCTAACACCCTAGCCCAAAGGTTCCTGGAATTCATAAATTCAAATGCACTGGAACAACTAGTCACCTCTCCCACTAGGGGAGATAATATACTAGACCTGATCATCACAAACATGGGGACAAATGCTCCACACCGGAGGTATACACCTCACTAGTGAGATCTGACCACAAACTAATCACCCTGGATATACATATCCCACCTCCACCCCCAGCACAAAAGACCACAGTGAAAAACTTCTCAAAAGCAGACTTCACTCTTCTTAAGACTGAGATGGTATCCTTTAAGCCCACTGGGCCAGTGGATACCACATCCCACAATGCTGAATCCTTCACAAATGCTTTCTATGGACATCTCCAAGAATGCATGGATCATGCAATCCCAAATAAATCCAAGTCCCTCTCCACCAAAGGCAAGTGTCCTGTCTGGTGGACCTCAGCCATTAACAAATTGTATAACAAAAGAAGGAAGCTACTGCACGACAGAGCAAAATCCCATAAAGGGAAGACATCTCTGATCAACACTAGCAGAAAACTACGTTCTCTCATAAAAACATCCAAGGCCAACTTTGAAAGTAAAATCGCTAAGGACACTAAAGATATCCACAAAGCCTTCTTCAGCTATGTTAGAAACCTGGGCGGAAACCCTCAGATATGCTCAGAGTTAGTTCACAACAACAAAAAATACACTGAACCCACAGATATTGCCAACATTCTGGCTGACAGGTTCAGTGCAAATTTCTCCCCTCCCTCACCCCCAAAAGAAGAAATACTTATCCCAGCTGAATGTAATCTCCCTGTCATCTCAGATGTCCAGGTGAGAGCCACCCTCAGCAAAGCTAAAAACACAGCATCAATGGTACCTGACGGTATCCCAGGTTGCATGCTACGTGAACTCCAAGAGGAGCTAAACCCGCACATAAAAATGCTATTTAACCTTAGCCTTACTACAGGATATGTACCTGAACACTGGCGTACAGCAACAGTGGTCCCACTCCACAAAGGGGGTACCTCTACAGACCCTGAGAACTACCACCCCATAAGCTTAACCAGCCTGGTCTGCAAAGCTATGGAAAGAATCATTATAGAACTCATAAACAGAGACATTGGGGACCTACAGACACTTGATCCCACCCAGTTCAGTTTTGTAAAGGGCAGATCCTGCCTTTTGAACCTGGTTGACTTTTTCAAAACAGTCACTAGAGCCATTGATGAGGGCAAAGCAGTCCATACAGCCTACCTGGACTTGGCTAAGGCCTTCGACACAATACCCCACTCAGGCATCATAGATAAGCTCAACAGCTTAAATGTAAACCCTTATGTCACTAGATGGGTTGCAAACTGGCTAAAGGACAGAACCCATAAAGTTAAAATCACTGGAGCAATGTCAGACTCAAAGCCGGTCACAAGTGGTGTCCCACAGGGATCTGTCCTGGGACCCCTTTTGTTCGGCATTTATTTCTCAGATGTTAAAGCAAACATGGGAGGGTTGTGGCTGACAAATTTTGCAGATGACTGCAAACTAGGCACCATAGTCAATACACCAGCGGACACATACATCCTACAAAAAGGCCTCACAGAAACGGACAACTGGTACCGGAGTCATGGCCTTAAACTAAATGCCAAAAAATGTATAGTCATCCCCTTTGGGAAAAACAAAGTACCCACAAATTATCACATAGACAGCAACCCACTGAGTATGGAAAAAGTAATCAGAGACCTAGGGACCCAAGTCGACAGTGACCTCTCATTTGACACCCACGTTGCCAAAGTGGTTAGAAAGACATTCTACCTTGCACACCTTATCATGAAGGGATTCACATCCAGATCCAAGGATGTCATTGTACCCCTATACTCCTCCCTCATCAGACCCATGATTGAGTACAATGCCCCATTTGGTATGTACCTCACCCGGCATTTGCAACAGTTGGAGAGACCACAAAAGTACCTCACCAAGAGAATCAAGGGTCTCCAACATATGTCTTATTCTGCCAGACTAAAGAAACTCCAGCTCTATTCAGTAGCATATCACCTGCTCAGAGGTGATCTGTGCCTGACGTACAAGGCCATGTAAAATCAGGAACTGATGGACATGCTCCACCTCAAAAAATCCAAATCCATCAGAACCACGAGAGCTAAAGACTTAAACCTCAGCACAAGTATGAATAGGACATGCTGGGGGGATAGATTCATAACCCAGAGGCTTTCCATGCTCTGGAACAAGATCCCAGTTCATGTTAGGCAGAGCCCCTCACTAACTCTCTTCAAGAGAAATCTTGATGAGTGGATGGGAGATCGTAAGTTTACCCCAGGGGTCACATCTGTGTCACTACTAGACAGGGGCACAGTAAACTAATTCTATTATATAAGGGGACCTTTACTGTGTCACTACTAGACAGAGGCACAGTATTCTAAATCTATTCTGTGCATTTTTGTACCATTTCATGGGGTGGCGAAAGCCATATCACTATGGCTAGGTTTACAAATGCCCCAGGGCAAATAGCCTAGTACTAAACTATGAAACTATGAAACTATGTAAAAGTAATTCTTTCTGCAAGTATATATGGTTCACATAGATGCAGTTTAATGTGATGATTAATACAAGCTGGTTTATGTTGTGTGAGGAGTTTATTACAATAAAGATATTGTGCCCATGATACATATGCAAGTGATTTTTATATGAAATATATTCACTGTCATAGCTAGGAAAGTAGACATACATTAGGTTGTGTTTAAAACATTAATTATATATGCTAAACAGTGCATTTAAATTATGTAAGGCTTACCGATACATTGCTTGCAATAAACAGGTTTAACATTATCAATTTTCTTTACTTTTGTGGTCCTATTCAAAAAGTTGTGAGAAATCCGCTTCTTACACCCTTTTTAAAAAAGTATCATGCATGTAGATTCAAACCCTTAATATGCTTTATTATTTATCAAAACTCACTCCGCTTACACCTTCTGCCACAGAGATAGCTCTATGATAGCTGGAATTTCTGCCTCAGTACTGTCCAGAGTGCTGAAGAAAGTGCACCATTGCCAGGTATTCTTGAGCTACCTAAGGCAGCCTAAATTCAAATTTTCACTTTTTTCTTAGGTACTGAATAGTGATTGCATGCTGCCAAGCAGAGAACAAATGTACCTTAAAATTAAAAAAAAAAAAAATGGAAAAGTAAATATTGTAAATATGTGTTACGTAAACCTTATTTGAACAATGCTTTGTGTGCTTTAGTTTTCTTGATTTACTTCAGTTACACCTTGTACCAAGGAATTTGGAATCTGTCAGGTGCATTTACTGAAGTAAGTACTGTCCTTGATGTGTGGGACTATGCAATGAGCTTAAATTACATTTTTTACTTTTTCCCTTAGGGAGTAAACCCTGTTTGCATGCTGCCAAGTTGACAGCAAATGGAAAACGCATTAGAAGAGTAATATATTGTAGAGAAATTACAGAAAGTGAATGAAATGCGATACATGGGTATATGTAGCAATGACCAGAGCAAGAAGTGCATTTCAGTAAACAATTATTCCTTCTCACATCTCCTTGCAACATAAGGCATTTACTTTGTGGAACACATTATCAGAACTGTAGTTAATGGCAAATTATGCTAAAATGGAAAGACTAATAATCACATGTTCTTAATAGTGACACAGTTTATTTTAAACAACACAGTGGTATCACAAAATTTGATTAAATATGTATTCAGACAAGCCTCTGTAAAAGTAACATGTCAATGGATTTGAACCATGCATCAGACACATTTTCTCTATAAGCTCACTTCACTTACACCTTGTGCAACATAGAAAGTTAACTATTAGATGCATTTTCTTCTCTGAGTACTATCCAGGGTGTTGACAGCCATGTAATGCCACCTGGCTGGTTTGTGCTGCTTATGGTAGCCTAAACTAAAATGTTCACCCTTTTCCTTTAGCAGTGAAAATAATTTTTGTACTACCAAGTGGCATGCAAATGATACAAGAAAAAATATATAAATTATTATATATCACATACTTTATATCTTTGATCAAATGTGCTATTTTGCAACAGAGACCTGTATAATCCAAACAGTAAACTCAAACAAGGGTATTGAAAGCAATGCCGCAGATTATTAACAAGCTGATAAAGAGTTAGGATTTAATGATAATGTGACATTGTATCAAGTCATATTGAAAGTGCAACACAAACAAGTTATAAAAGTTGTCCTTTCACATTTGACTGTGAATGTCTGTATGATTCGGATATTACCAACAGTTAGCATAGGCATGTATTCACAAAATATTAAAGACTGCAATCACTGCAGTATATTCTTTTCTTTCTCTCTGGTGCATCCCTTCATTATCTATGCTTTCATAATAACAGCTCTATATCTGTTTTCCTGCCATATGTTATCTTTAATGATGCTTATAGTATTCCCTTGTAATATGAGCAACATTTCCTACTAAGGGCAAGTAGCTGTATTTGTTTAAACCAATATTTGATTGTTAGGACTCTTGTTCTCCTAAATTAGTCAGTGTACTTGCAGACTTTTTTTAAGTCTCTTCTCCTGGCACACCCTTAGTAGGTGTATATCAATAACTGGAGACTGTGAAAGCTGATTGCTCCTGCAGTCAGGGTAATTGGAGACACCTGCATGCCATTAACAAGGAAAACTTCCAGTGCTGGTACTTACATTGCTAGGGCATGTGCATGTAATCATGTAGGTCCTTACAACATGTTTACATTCTCTATAATTAATGCAGCTTTTGGTATTCAGGAATGCTAATGATCTAACACCTCATTTGCATAATCACAGTCCTTGCGGGGCTTACTCTGTACTATATATAAAGATAGTGGTGTAGCTAATGTCCTTGTACTGGGGAGAGTGTTTTGAAACATAGAGTTCAATACTGCTAGTAAAACAAGACTTTGGAATATTTATATATTTTCTACAGTGCTGTATTGACATGGTATGCTAATATTTCTTAAGTAGTGCTCTTGGTTTAACATTTACTTTTCTCCCTTCCTTTTGCATAGCCATGTCTGCATGCCTACAATTAATGCTACAAAATGCTACATAACCAATTTATTATTATTATTTTCTTTTGTATGCCATGTTTTCACACACAGTGCAGATTATTGTATTGTAAGTATGTAGGGATGTCTGGTGTTTTTATCTATGTTAGCAGGGAAAAAGTGTTCTGTTTTTGTATTTCTATGTCATTAAACTCTACAGCAGTGTATATGGCAGTTGTAACATTTTGTTGTTACTTTTCTAATGCTGCATTTATAATTGTTATAGTTAATGCAGCAATGTATTACAAAGTTAAACCTGTGTTATATACATTACAGAAGTGTTACAAGATCTGTGCTGATAATTGAGTTTTAAATATATTTCTTTTTTTGTTGTGAGGGAGCTTGGATATGGCACTCCAGATGACATTTGTATCCTGTATCACACCATATAGTGATACAGAAGATGAGGTCATTATCCTGGCCTTTCATCACCATGGAGCATTTCTGTTAGGGAGTGGTAGAGACCAATATCCCTGAGACAGAATAAGGCAAAAGGTTGTCAATGACCTTAATATAGTTGGAGGCCACGGGAGATCCTATTTCCACGTAAGACACCAGGCAATTGACATGATAACCTCTGCCTACTGTAGAGCCTCTGTAATTGCCCAGGAACAGGTGGCTGTGGGGAGGATGGGGGTGGTGATTCTGCTACCAAACCACCACTAACTGAAACTGAGGACTTCTTGTTCACCATCAGAGTCAAGATAGCTCATCATAAAGTTCCACCAGAATCCTTGACATTGCTGTGGATGTGGATGACAGACCCAAAGTGTCACAATAAGACCTTCCAGGTATGTAAGAAGCAAGTGTCATTGTTGTATCTTTATCTGCATGTATCTAAGGTGCCTGATATATATAATATATAATATGAGTATATAATATAAATTATACAATAAATACATATAGCATATTATATATATTATATATACATTTACTCTATACATAAAATGTATGAATCAGACTGCAGTCATACAGAAAGAATGGCATTTGCTTTAGGTTTGGGGGCCAGCCAATTGTTCACTAACTTTTTTTATGATAAACTTTTCAATCTGCACTTGTGAAGGGGACTGTCCCCTTTGTTTCATTTGCATTGTAATACTTGGCAGAATTATTTCCTTTCCATTCCTGTCATACAGGCACTTGTGGTTTGCAGTCTGCCAGCCCATCTGCACATGGTAAACACACATTTGCTGCTATGGACTTTTTTATTCTTTGTGTTTTGGATTTCTGCCAAAGGAGTTAACATGGTTGGGGCTGATACAAATGCCATAGAACCGGATTACCATCTGAAATCTCCAGATATTAAACTACTTAAAGAACGAGCAGAGGGAGTTAGTTGGAGTTAGAGCATAGTGATAGCATAGGAGAGACTGCCACTTCAGTTTCACGAGCCATGGAGAAGCAGTCCGATAAACAGAATGAAGTCAAACAGCTGGGGAATGTGAGAAGAATTCAGCCAGGAATACAACAGACCCTTGGGGCCAGACCGAAAGCGATGGCTTTGGTCTGCTTGGGTTTTCCGGTTCCTCTGGTTGTAATGAGGTTAATATCGACACAGCAAAGGGACAGACCATCCAGCAGGGAAAGGAAAAGGACAAAGTTAATGAATTAAAAGGTACTGTTTCTGATATGGTGTACAATTTATCAAGACATGTTTTGACTGATAATTGAAAATATTAAACAAGGGCATGACTTTTGTGCCTGCACAACCTCGTAAGATGCACCAAATATTTTCTGACCTACAAATGCATGGTTGGAATGTTTTATTAAAGTGTTTATTTGGACAGAATTGTATGAATACTGTTAGCTTTACTGTGTTAAGAAAACCTAGCACATTTATACCACCCACACATCCAGTCATGGAAACATTTTTAAATACATGTACAATAGAGATTACTGATATGATTTCTAGTAAAAAGAGACATGATTATTATGATCTGGCTAAACTTGAATATCAAGGATTAAATGAATTGAAATTTAATCCTGATATTATACTTAGACCAGCAGATAAGGGTTGGCGAGTTGTTGTGTTAGACACGGATGTTTACCTACAAGGAATCTTGAGCATGTTACATGAAGATGTCACATACCAACTTATTGTAAACAGGTTAAGAATGTAATAGATTATGTGAGAATCTCTTTGTGGGAATTGTTAACATCACAAGTTATATCAGAGGGTATATATAAGTTTGTTTTGGTGGAATATCCAGTAATTCCCATTTTAAAGGGTCTACCCAAAATTCATAAGGATTCATGCAACCTGCCATACAGACCTATAGTATTTGGTCAGGCATGGGCTACAGAGCTCCTGTCAATATGGGTAGAGAAGAAACTAAAGGGACTTTTGATACATGCTCCAGCTGTAGTTAAGGATACATTGTGTTTTTTAAATTCATTTTACAGCTTTTATGAGTCTGCGGGGTGTATAGTGAATGGCCTGCTGATTACTTTAGACGTGAACAGTTTATTTACTGTAATTCTTAATCAATATGGTGTATCAGCTGTGAAACAGTTTATTTCTATGCATGGTGTTTTTGATGAACAAACTATTATGCAGATATGCATTTTTCTTGATTTGATTTTAGAGAATAACTTGTTTTTATTTTATAATCAGTGCTATTGGCAATGGTCAGGTGTTGCCATGGGTACACCATGCACCAATACATATGCCAACCTGGTATTAGCGCAATGGGAAAATATGGATTCACTACTAAATCTCGAATGATGAAATCTCGAGACACAGAATACTGAAGACCAGAATCTCAAGATTCAGCAATGTCGAAATTAAAAGAAAAAAAACTATAAAGAAAAAAAATAATCAGAAAGGTATATGCAGGGGGGCAAGCCCCCCTGCATCACCCCTTATAGGGAATGCACCCCCCTCACCCCCTGCACTTAAATATACCAATTCCAAGATCGCACTACAGTGGAGTGAACGGCAAAATTCCCGTTCCGCACGGCACTATTTTGCTGTTCACTCCACTGTGGTGTGATCTCGGAGTTGGTATATTTAAGCTGCAGGGGGTGCGGGGGGGGCGCAGTCCCCCACATGAGGGGTACAGGGGGCTTGCCCCTCTGCATATGTTTTAAAATATGTTTTTTCAATTTTGATATTATGGAATCTCAAGAGTCTGGTCTTTGGTATTCAGAGTCTTGAGATTCCGTCATTCGAGATTTAGTAGTGAACCCGAAAATATACATATAATTTCCAGTAACCATAAATGGGTTAATCAGCTTAAACTGTACTGCAGATTCATTGATAATGTATTTTTTTATGAGATGGCACAATAGGGGATTTGCTCTTGTTTGTAAAATTTTTGGAAGACAATACAGATTTTTTGACGTTTATGGTGAATTACTCATCGCAAATGACTCATTGTTTAGATGTAAGAGTATACAAGGATGGAAATGGGAAGATACAGACTAAGATTTTTTAGAAAAGATTGTTGGAGAAATTCTCCTGACTTATGACAGCATGCACTCCAGGCATATTTTCAACAATGTTGTCAGTGGGCAAAGCCTAAGGGTTTCTAGATTATGTACAGATGTAAACATTTTTGAACAAGAAATCAAAGATATGCAACAATTATTTTGTCTCGGGTGGTATCCGGAGAAGACATTATGTACATTTGTAGATAATACTAAGACATTGAGGAAAACTAGAGAGAGGCCTTGGTTTAAATCTAAAGCAAGGCATGAGGATGGACAAAGCAATAATGGTTTAACATCAGTTGGGTCACATCACCCTAGAATTGTTTTACATTATAATAGTGATATGAGTAGCATTTGTGCAATGGTCAGAAAAAACTAGAAAATTCTCCAGACGGATGATAAACTGAGAGAGGTGATAGGGGAATATCCCAAGTTTGTGTTTAAGAATAATTTAAACTTGAAATGCATTTTATGTAGAGGTCTCAATCCATCAGTAACTTCACTAGGAAGTGTTAAGAAGAGGTACCTATCCATGTAGAAATTGCAAGGGATGTCAGTATATTGACAAATATTTTTGTACCTCCATTAACTGACAAATCATACATCCCAAAGATATATGCAGATTGTTGCATCAAGAATTTCATTTACCTAGCTAAGTGTTCCCTCTGTACTGCATTTTACTTGGGGAAAACCAACAGGATGCTCAAAGAGCATATCCTGCAGCACATGAGTGACATTAGGCTAGAAATGAGGCATTATGCTCTGTCTCAGCATATCAAATTAAATCCAGGACATGCATTTTTATTTATGGTGTTGCAAATACAGTTTCAAAATAGGAGGGGCGGGGATATTAAACATTACACAGAATTGAATGAATTAAGATGGATTGCAGATTTGCAAGCAAATCACCAACAAGGTTTAAATGGATACATGCCCTTAAAACCTTTATCAAGGGGGCATAGACCCCATTATTGATTTTCACTGATTGTTAGTCTTTTAAAATAGATACTGTCAGCATTGTGTTTTAGAACTGAAGAAGAGCAGTAGCTTGAAAGTGCTTATCTGTTTCATTTGTTTTAATAAAAGTTTTATTTGTGCCTATCTTGGTGGCTCCAGTGGGTTTTTACATTTCTTATAAGGAAAATAAGTGATCAATTTTAGTCTCCATTTTTCTGTTTATTGTGTTTATTGGTTGTTATTATAGGTGATCCTGAGAGTAGCAATGTGGAGCTTGTTCCACCTGATGTCAGAGTAGTGGTAGCCTCAAGTGATGATAGTGGTGATGAACATATACAGTTTGTGAATGCAGGGGGTCATTCTGGCACCAAGGTTGTGACTCCCACATCCCCTTCCCATAGTTTGGACACAGTCAGTATGCTTGCACATACCCAGGGCACAGAGACATCTGATATAAGACAGGTTGAGGTTGACATAGTTGATTAGGCTAGTGTGGTTATTCTGGATGCAGAGCCTGTTGCCTCTACCAGCAGCCATTGTGAGGTCACGTTGCCACACAGGAGAGTTTGTAGGGGTGTTCAGGAGAGGCTTGCTGTCCACTCTTTTTCTGAAGCTGGTGTGTCATTAGGTGCCACCATATGTACACGTAAAGTTATAGTGGAGACACAGGCATGTTCCACCTTGGTCTTGGAAGAGATAGTGTGACTACTGAATGTCATACATTCTGACATGAGTGACTTCCTGAAATATGTGGACAACTCCTTAGACAGGATG
The DNA here is from genome assembly GCF_019279795.1 of Protopterus annectens. Classification (NCBI taxonomy): domain Eukaryota; kingdom Metazoa; phylum Chordata; order Ceratodontiformes; family Protopteridae; genus Protopterus; species Protopterus annectens. Next base: position 918,578,460 of record NC_056727.1, on the reverse strand, counting down.
AATGACACACTGAATTGGGCAGTTTCTGAGATGGACTGTCTGTTGGGGGTGGGTGTGCCTCCAGGTGGCTGGAGAGCTGCTCCATCTTCTAGTGTTAGCAGATGTGACCATACAAGATCCCATTCCCATAGTGACACTACATTCACTGCTCCATCAGTGATTGCAGCGTCCACACCCAGACATGGTAGGCCATGGGGTTGTAGTTCTGGACATAGTTCTGATGAGAGCTCATCCATCAAACATTACTCACATTCTGGTAGCACCTTGACTACTAGCCAGGGCCATGGAAGTACCAGTTCAACTGATGGCAGAGGTGGTTTTCCTGGTCGGGGGTGATGATGCTGAACTGAGTAGTATGCCATGCACAGCTTACACCTGTCCAAGATGCCATGACTTTGTTCTAGCATAGTGCTTGATTGCGTTCATGCAGACACACGCACATAGAGAAAAGTAATTAACCTGCCTATGTCACTTTTCACACATGCAAATTATCTATACAGTACTGTTGAGTGTTATACAGCTGTTGTTACTGGCCCTGAACACTGTATACTCTGAGAGATACATGTGTGTTTGACTTGCACACACTCACTATTTGTATATTTCCTCCAGTGTTTCCCTCTCCACCCTGTATCTCTCACTAGTTTCTGTTTAATGCAGTCCAGGATAAGTTAAATAGGGTTTAAACATCCTCTTTCTTCTTGTCTGAGGTCCTGGCGGCAGCAGCAGCACCCTGATTTAAAGCCTGTTGCGCATACAGTATAATAATAGCAGTGGCAACCCCTAACATGCTTTCTTTTTCTAAGTGTAATCGTGCTTGTATTCTAAAAGGTTTTTGTGTACATGGCAAAAGCCTACACCAAGTGCACATGATTGCTTTATAGCTTCCTGAACAACTCTGCCATGTTGGGTTGGTTAATTAGTAGGTACTTCAGCTTGTTATGCTTTCATTAGCATGTTCTGCCATTTCTCTTTGTTTAGTGGCTATACACATTGTGTAGAGCTGCTTAATGAATACCAAATAGCACGCTATCATGTTGGCAGCACTGAGCAATGCCAATGCTATCTCTACACTTTGTGTAGCTCTTTATGAATCCTGGCCCAGCTCTAGTAGGGTTTTTAATTGACTCTAGAACAGATGTTACTGTTTAAAAATTATAATTAGTAGAGCATATAAAATACTGCATTATAACAGTAAGAATCAATCACAGAAGGTTATAACAAAGTTATAATGAGATGAGTGAATGGAAAGGCAGTATACAAAAGAGCAGTGAGAGGGCATCTTATGGCTCCCAAGTAAGCAGCAAATTCCAGAGGGTTTAGGGTTTTTGCTTGGAAGTGTTTAGATTTGCATTTTATATCCCAAGAAGGATTTCAGAACATTTTGCCTCTGGTTGATAGCCAATGCTAGAAGTGTGATGGGATAAAGAAAGGTAATTGGGAACATGTTTTTTGGGAATGTAATGAATTGGCAGATTTTGAAAATTCCCTACAGAGTACTTTGTCAGAAATGTTGGGGGAGCAAATGGTTGTACATAAGGAAATTATTCTTTTGAGCTGAGATACAGGATCTGAATTGCCAAGACATGGTAAGGCCTTTCCAAATTTTATGATTTTGGCTACTAAAAAAAGCAATTATTAGAAAATGAAAATCAAAATCTAAACCAGTTGTAACTGATGTGCTGATTATTCTAAAGGAGATGAGAATGGAATCTTTAGATAAGGGAAGGAACACACTCCATAGAAATACATGGAATTTATGAGAACAACGCATGCAGAATAATATTCAGGAAGAAGAATGAGGTTAAAGGGGAGACAGTAATGGATGCATTTATGTAATGGTGTAGTGAATAATTATTGCTAAAAACAAAACATATATGTAGAATGCATGAAAATAAAAACATTTGCTATGGTTTGTTTTCCTTTCTATTTTTGTATGTGCATCCATGTCTTTGTTTATAATGTGAGAATATAATAAAGATGTTTAAAAAAGAGCATCTAATACAAGCACAGCAACAGAAAAGGGTTTGGTGTGATTGGATAGACAGGACCAAAGAATATTCTCTTGGACAGAAAGTAATGGTGCATAGTCCAGTTATACATACCAGACTGCTGGCAGCATGAGAGGGTCCTTTCACTATTGTGAAGAAGGCAAATGATATTAGTGGAGTTATCAGCAGAAGGCAGAATTTCTACCATTACTGAAAGGCACTGGAACTCAGTGCTTGCAGTGGGTTTCTAGAGAAACTGGAGGGGAATCTTGTGGTAGACCTTCTTAATGAGGCTTGGCTTGACATATCCATGAACAAGGTCACCATTTAGCACCAGCTATCTCCTACCCAAGTTCAGGAGATTCAGGAAGTATTGAAGAAGTTTCAGGACATGTTTACTAGTAAGCAAGGATGTACCCTACAGGTGGGAACAGGGCTTCAGTGACTCATCAAACAGGCCCCTTATAGGGTGCCTGATCAGGTAAACTAAACATCGAAAGACAAAATTCTCGAGATGCTGACTTTGGGGGTACTAGTGTCAAAGAAAGATGACAGCAACAAGTTCTGTGTAGAGTGTAGGAAACTAACTAGTCACCCAGAGTCAAGTGCTTATACCATGCACAGGATAGAAGAAAACATACAGCAGTAAGTGCTTATACTATGCACAGGACGTATGAAATCACAGAGCAGTAAGTGCTTATATCATGCACAGGACAGATGAAATCATAGAGCAGTAAGTGCTTATACCATGCATAGGACGTATGAAAGCACAGAGCAGTTGGGAGGGGCTAAGTATCTAACTACTATTGATCCAACCAAAGATTACTGGAAGGTACCTTTAACACTTGCATTGCAGTGAAAGTCAGCTTTTATTACCTCATTTGGTTGCATAAATTCATCAACATGCCCTTTGGGAGGAAGAATACCCTCCCTACCTCTCAGTGTGGTTGATAGATTGCACTTTATAAGGAGGTAGGGACTGTGCTGCTCTTTGCTTGGAGGATATTGCAGTCTACAGCTTGTTCTGGAAAGCATATGTTTAACCTATTCGGGGAATATTGGGAGGACTTCAAAAAGTGTCAGGAATTAGTTAAGTGGTATAAATTGATACTTCAAATAGAGCATGAAGGTTTAGGAACTTTAGGATTACCTGATCTGAAGGGATATTTTAGAGCTACATGGTCAAGGCTTATATACAGATTTAAAGCAGAAAGTTATAATTCAAAATGGAAAGGGATAATGATGAAGCAGGGGAAAGTTCAAGAAAAAAGACAGAGCAGGATTCTGGATGCAGAGCCTTAAGGAGAATAATAACAACCATATAGAATATTATATTCATAAAGTAGGGAAAGTATTCTAACAGTGAAACCAACAAGATAATGGATAAAGGAGATACTGTCCATAGGGATGACCACAAGTATGGGTACAGAAAATAGGTAAGGGGGAGGGGGCTAGAATTTACAGGAAAAAACTCGCAAAGGAACCAAGGTATTGGAATCAAATAAATTGAGAGAGAAGTAATAGAGGGAAATGAGGCCAAGACGACATTTTGGCTGCAGGCTAGAGACTGCCATACAGGGTCTATATCACGTTGTAGAATCATGAAAATAGTGAATGGCTACAATATCGAAAACACTGTTCATCGAAATGTGTTTTCTGGGGTTGCGGTACAGTGGGGATTGAAATATTTGCCCTTTCCTCACTGTGGTGCGATCTCAGAGTTGGTATATATAATTAGCGGGAGGGTGTTGGGGGGGGCAAAACACATTTCGATAAATGGCATTTTTGATATTGTAGCCGTTTGCTATTTTCACCATTCGACAGTGTGATATAGACACGCCATCCATACCAGAATTTATATCAGAGTATAGAGAAAAAGAACGGGCTAGGGGAATCTTAAGTGAAAGATCTGCTCTGGGACAGTTTTTAGCTGAATCTAGACCAGAAGCTTCCATTAAAAAGGGATAGTTCATAGGGCATATAACATATTGCATGATTATGATAAGAATCAATCAGTGGAGGTTAGAAAAGATTGGAAAGAGAAACTGGAAAAGAAATTTGCAAGAGAACAATGCATGAACATATGTGTCGCTCGCCAGGTCAGGATAAAACAAGTGAGCATCATGGGTTCTTGTTCAAACAGCTTTATTGTATGCAAACACATCATAAATGAGGTTAAGTAACTTTAACTTATAAACAAATTAGCTATCATGCACATGGATGTTAACATTCTGGCTGCACTTACGAAATGGCACTGAAGCTAACATGTGCTTGGTATTTATATGCATATACAGATCATGGAGTTGCTTTTTAAAGGTACAGCAGACTTGTTATTCTACATTCTCCCTCTTTGAGAAAATAAGTTAAACATTGTCACTATCAGTAATGAATATACAATTTACACAGAAATGATTTTCATCATGCAATTATACAAAGCTAGATACATATATACAATTATGTCCAAGTTGCTGTGTATTTCACACTAGGCTTTGAAATGTGACCATATCATGTGGCATAAAATTTGGGATCTGGTTTAGCATCTGGGATTGTCTCTGTGGACTGTTCAATCTTAGGAACATTGGAATCATTTGCCGGAACAGTATAAGGAATCAAGATACATTCTGGAACAGGAATATCATCTGGATTGCTCTGAGAGTTAGAGTCTTTATCACAGGTACAATGTTGCGATATCAGTTCTGCTAGAGGAAGAAGATGTCTGCAATTTCTCCTGTACTCCACACCCTCAGATTTAACAAAATAGGATCTCGGCTCTGCACAAATACTTATCACTTGACCAATCCGGTCAAAACCTTTCGCCGTTTGTATCGTCACTGTGTCTCCTTTTTCCAGTGGACAAAGAAATTTGGAAAGAACGCTTTCTAGATAACTAGACTTTGATGGCTTGATTGTTCTTAGCTTTAGGCCTCAATAAACTAGAACTGATAGGCAATGTTGTTCTGGTTTGCCTAGATAGAAGCCTCTAAGCAGGTGAGCCAAGTATATTGTCATGGGGTATGTTTCTGAGATTGAGTAAATAAAAAAAAAATCAGTATTATCACGCCTTGACTTTTCAAGTAATTGCTTTGCACTATGTACTGCACGTTCAGCAAGTCCATTTGATTGCAGATACTCTCGACTACTAGTAACACGTACAAAGTACAAATGTCTGGCAAATTTCTGAAACAATTGACTAGTAAAATGCGTACCATTGTCAGAAATTTGGACTGTGATGGACTGAGAAATGACATTTCCAATTAGTAATGACTGTAGTAGAAGTTAGATTAGGTAATCGATCGATCTAGAACCACTTTGAATAAGAGTCTACCAGTAGTAAGTAATGTTGATTGTTCCACTCGAATATGTCTGTAGCTACAATTGACCAAGGTAGATCAGGCATTTGACTGAGCTGAACTGGCTCTCTCTGCAAATGTGCTTTAGTACTATTACATACTGAACAGAAAGAATGTACTCTATCAATGTTTTTCGCTAGAGAAGACCAAAATACTAGTCCTCTTGCTCTTCTCTTAGTAGATTCAGAACCTGGGTGACCATGATGCAATATCTGGATATATTCTTGTTGTAAGAAAGCAGGAACAACAATTTTAAGACCTTTGAAAATAATGCCATCTTCAATCAACAACTCATCTCTGTAAGGAAAGTAAAATTGCACTTCTGGTGGTACAGTGGATTGTTTTGACGGCCATCCAACACTAATATAGTAACTGAGCTTCTGCAAAACTGAATCAGTCATTGTATGATCACATGGCTCATCAAGTCTTGTGGTAGAACAATTACGCACTTCCATGACATCAAAATTAAAATTCTATGAGTGAAGCTATTCTGTTGTATTCCTAGGCACGCTGGATATGGTATCAGCCAGATAAAGAAGTTTACCTTTCGTATAGACCATTCTGATGTTGTACTTTTGCAATTTGAGCATCATTCTTTGTAATCTCGCTGGAGCGGAATGCATAGGTTTCTTTAAAATAGTAACAAAAGGTTGATGATCGGTTTCAATCTGGATTTCTCAATCATAGATATAATCATGAAACTTGGAACATGCAAACACTATTGCCAAAAGTTCTTTCTCAGTTTGAGCATATTACATCTCAGTCTGCTTCTTTGAAGAATAACTGCACCTAAACCAATTTTTGAAGCATCGCAGGAAAGAGTTACTGGTTTGTTGACATCATAATATCTTAATGTTGGGAGGGTAGCAAATTTCTGCTTAAGAACTTCAAACTCTCTCCGGTGCTGGTCTAGCCATGACCAAGTAACATTTTTATGTGTGAACTCTCAAAGGCACTGTCAACTCACTGAAGTCTGATATAAACTTTCCTAAATAATTAACCATACCAAGAAAATGCTGTAGAGCTTGCACGGTATCTGGTGCTGGCATGTCAAGAATGGCTGCCTGCTTGAATGGGTCTGGTCTCAAACCAATACTTGTAAACACATGACCCACATATGTAACTTCTGGTAGTCTGAAGTTGCATTTCAGAGGACTAAGTTTTAAGTTCACTTCACATGCTCTGTCTAGAACTCACTTAAGATTTCTGTCATACTCTACTTCACTTTTGCCTCTGACCAATATATCATCTACTATTATGGCACAAGGATAACCCCCAAACATTTGCTCCATTGTGCACAGAAAGACTTAACTTGCAGAATGTATTCCAAATGGCATCTTGAGGAATCTATAACTTCCAAATGGGGTACTGAATGAAGTCAGTAATGAAGACTTGCGATCAAGCATCATTTGCCAAAATGAACTCTTCGCATCTAAGACAGAAAAAACAGTGACATTTGGTATCAGGGCTACAACCTCTACAACTGTAGTCATGGGATGATGTGGTCTCATTAATACTTTATTCAAATCTCTTGGGTCAGTACATATTCAGATTTCATCTGAGCCTTTTTTATGAGCTGCTACCATGGATGACACCCATTTGGTAGGTTCTATAACTGGACAAATTACACCTTGTTGCACCATTTTGTCCAACTGAGCTTTGACCTTATGCTGCATAGCTATTGGAACTGTTCTTGCTGGCCTGACCACAGGATTGATTTCTGGATCTAATTTCATGGAATACACAATTGGAAGTTTGCCCAGTCTGTCGTCGAAAACATCAGCATACTTTGGAAAAATAATATCGGTGAAGCTGGAACTAGGACATGTGCTTATCTGATGAACTTCTTTGGTAAAAGAAAGCAGTTTCATTTTCAAACTGTCTCCTGAGACTCAGTAATGACTACACAGGCCTTTGAACCACATAGAGCAATAGGTTGTAACAGTTATTGGCCATATAACACAAAAGTACCACTGAGCCTTCGGTTTGAATTTCTTCACCTCCATAAGCTACAAGCTTCACACAACTAGTCACATTTATTTGTTCACCAGCTCTGACCCCTGCAAAAGTATCTACAGACATGACATTATACTTTGAACCAGTGTCTACTTTGAGCTCGGTGGATTCACCATTGATCAGGACAGTACAAAATACTTTATTTCTTGCCAATAAATCTACTGCATCAATCTTTTCACCAATCACTGACACACCTTCTACATAGAAATCAGGCTGTTGCAGGTCTACTTGATTAACTTGCTTTTTGGAGTGACCCTTCTTTGTAACTGTGTGAGGCTTACTGAATTTACAGAATTTTTGGAAATGGTTCCATTTCTTACACTTATGACATTGCTTTCCATATGCCATGCACTTTTCTCTTCTGGACTCATGGTTAGCACCACAATTGAGACAGTTTACAATAAATCTTGATTTGGGTGTTGCTGATTCACTCTTATGCTGTACTGAGCAATGTCTGTTTTGCACTAGGTACCCTTGGTTTTGTACTGAGCAGGCTCCTTTAACTGAACTATTCTTAGAATGCGCTAGAAGACTACAGGTTTTGCCTGGAAGTCCCGCAGGAGCTGTTGCTGCCACATGCTTAGGTCTGCTGTTATTATCACTTAAAGGAACATTTTGAATAACTGCACAGTGCGAATAAACTGAGCAATGGAAGCTGAGAGCAAGAAACATTTAGAAGTAACTGTACTTTGTGAATAAGCTGCCTTGAAGCAAAGGCACTTTATGAATAAATTGTTTCGAAGTAATGGGATTCTACAAATAAATTATTTTGAAGTAATGGCACTTTGTGAATATATTGCCTCAAAGTAATTGCAATTTGAAAATGTATTGGGCAGAAGAAGCTCAGAATGAGAAAAACCTCAAGATAACTACACTTTGCAAATAAACAGTACACAGCACACTGAAATTTCTCCAAAATGGCTGCACTTTGCCAAACAACTCTGTATAGTGCAAGACCAAAAGGAACGTCTGATGTTTGGAGAAATTGCGGGGAGAGATCACTTTGTTACAGAATTCTTTATTAAGTGAAATCTCTCCCAAAAGGTATCAAAAATTTTTGATGAAGTAAATGCAAGTGTGCAAAAGGCAGAAACCAACATTGTTGAGCGTAAAAAGAAAAAATTAATTAGAGACATAAAAGATTTTGAAAATGATTTGATTTATACTCGTACACATAATAACATATCAGCAATTACATGAGGGGTAAATGGACTGTATCTGATGTCTGTGACTCGTTGGTGTCATCAGGTGAACAACGTTTTAGAAGAAAAACTGTTTCCTTTGAGGAAATCATCTCAGAAGACTCCTTGCACTCAAAAAACGCTGTGAAAGGGAAGCAGCTGGTTCAGCAACAAGCAAAATCGAAGAGGGCATGAGGAAAAAACAGTGGGAAAAACAGATAGAAGTAAGACTGTGTGTTTCTGACCATAATGCTTATGATGCACTATCGAACTATTTTTATGTTTCAGATAATTCAAACAACATAAATAATTATGATAATTTTAATGTGATTTTTGATGATGCTTGTTTAATATCTGAAACGTGGGGATATTCATGGTCAAGGGGACAAGAATGCATTGAAAATTGTTCATTTAACTGGTATTAACATTTGTGGTGATGCTGAAAGGGTACTACTGAGAGGGGCAAAGTTTGTCCCAACTAGAATTCCGTCTCTTGCAGACATAATTTTGGATGTTAAGAAGTTTTGTTGTAAATTAAACTTAAAAGTATTTTTTCAAGCAAAGCAGAATATGTTTTTTCCTAGGGAAGAAAATGTAAATTTAATGAATATCACTGATGTGTCTTCAGAGGAAGATGATTTATTTAATTTAAGCATTTATGACAATGAAATGTTTCAACAGTGTGTCTGTGCCAGTAAAATGCTATCATGGCTTAGTGGTTCAGTACTGTGACTATAATGCACAGTATCCTGAGTTCGAGCCCTGTCACTGCTTTTTATTTTCCTGCTGGGCACACCTGATTGGTTAAGGAACAGTACAGCAGGTGTGAGTGTGTTTACCTGACTTTGCTCGACTTTGCCCGACTTTGCCCAACTTTGCTCAACATTGCTCAACGTTGCCCAACTTTGCCCGACATTGTGCTGGTTAGCGTGGTGCGCAGCTACGTGCAATTGTATTTAAATATGCTCAGTACTGGTAAAATGTGCTTAGCAATGCTTTATATAGCACCTTGCACATGTTGGTTTATGATAGCAAGAGCAGCCCCTAACATTTTGTCTGACTTAAGCTTTTTAAGCTTTCCCTCTTTGTATACTGCAGTGTTGCAGAGTTCTTGAGAAAAAACAGGAGGGAATGGTGTTTGCAGAGTTTAAAGTGCTGGGCTGGGCTGGGCTAGTCTGCTGCCTGTGTAATTGGCTGATTCTGATATATTTCACCTGGCAGCTCTGCTAGTTCTCCTTGGTTAACTTCCTACTACTTATTTTCCTTCCTTTTGCCTTTCTGTTTCCGCCCGAGGCAGCACCGTGCAAACAAGCGCAAAAGCGTGCACACTCGCACAGATGAGTGCACACTCTGTGTGCATGTTTGCAAGGAGTTTCCTATCTTTTAACAGTGTGCACCTTTCGTTTGAGGTTTTCAAATAGGACAACTGTAGACACTCCTCTTTGCAATCCTGAGCAAACACAAGCCACTGTGCTCCAATTAGCCTACAGGCTGTCTGACACACACCCTCATGATGTCACCTATATTCTAGTCTTCTACTCACC